>NC_136536.1:14975996-16315996 GCF_910591455.1 Pholis gunnellus | reverse complement strand
CCTTTCAGCTCCACAATAACACTCCTATCAGCATAGCGACTGACATTAGTGATTCACCAGAATGGTTGTTGTCGTTTGGCTCATTAGGATGCGATCCCTGCCTGTATATGAGTTTTGTTTGAAACTGTCTTCCATATTGTTAGTGTGATATACAAACCTCTGTTGTCATACAAATAACTGCTGCTGCAGTGTTTGAAAGATCTCTTTCCATAAAGAATGTGGGCTTATATGGATGTGTTTTTGCATGCAGGTGTTTTTTCGAGGCATTGTCTGTGTGGGATGTAGAGAGTCTGAAATGGGGCTATTAGCTATACGAGCTATAGATAAAATGATGTCTATTATGCAAAACAAAAAGTCTTGTTTGTCAGTCGAAAACCAAAGTTTGCATGCATTGTACTTTTTATGCAGGGCTAGATATTATCTTATTTTATACTCCTGCTGATGCAAGCACTGGTGCTGATACCAAAATAAAATATTTTATCAATACTTTACCCTTAGAAAAACACGTTTCTTTCTACAAACCCCTTTTTTCATTTTGCAAAGGAACACTTTGCCTTATTAAAATACTGTAAAATTGGCAAATTGTTGATTTAAATCAGCTTGCAATCATGCTTTTGTTTCTCAGCAATTTTCCAGACACATTGGGTCGGCCCTAAAAGCACTGAGTTTTGATACACGATCCTATTTTTGTGTGCTCGATGTACATGCCACAGAGCTGATGCTCCAGAAAAAAACGTTTGGAAAATATCATATACTGGAATACTGCCTTCAGACAGTATCCTTTCCGAAAAGTAAACCTTACTTATCCAAAGAGAATTGCTAATAGCAAAAGAAGCTAACAAATGTAGTTTCTCTAGGAGTTGAATACCCATAACACAAAACACCATGACCCCCAATAACTCTGTCATCATTAGCATATTACTGTTGTGCTGGAGTTGACATTAAATAGCTACAAAAACAATAGACCACTCTTCCTGGATAGCCAAGATGCCCTTCAGCTAAATCCAAGGACGAGCCGATAGTGAGAGAGAGGCGGGGGGGGGGGGGGGGGGGGGGGTCACTAATTCTGTATTCTAGGCAGGATCAAAATAGCAGGCGAGAGATATAAATAAGGAGGGTGGAAATGAGAGGTTCACACATCCCTGCTTGTCAGAGGGCCAATGAAGATGCATGATGTGGAGGCATCAGCTATGAAGACTGGAGGGACACAGGAAGTGTGGATTGTACCTGGGCCTGGAGCTTTGTGGGAGTTTTGTTTTGGCAAAGAAGGTGATTTTCACTTTTTCCATTATATTTTTGGAAAACCCTTTTTAGCTACACTGCTGAGAAAAACTCAGAAGAAATCTTTACATTGTGAAATTTGAAAACAAGTGGAGCACCACTGAGGGTTTGTTTTGCAGGTGAGCACCAGCACGTGGGTGTGAGTGAATCTACCCACTGCATAAAAAAAAAAGAAAGATCTCCCCAGGTGCATTTCTATTTTTCCCATATTGACCCTTTTTGCCTGTAAAATGCCCAACTTTGTTAGTTTCAGACTGTTTTACAGCTGCTGTTGCACAGAATACTCCCCCAACCGTCCCCTCCTTCCCTTTGCTTGAATTAAATTTAGAAATGAAAATCATTTTTGTGAGAGTCAGGGGACTGGGGATAAACGGATGGATTATCTTTAGAGAGAGAAGAACTAGCTCATTAAGGTGAGCTGTATCTCACAGCAATGTTCTGGTAATTACACAGCACACAATGCCAGGGAGAGGCTGCTCGCCTGCTGCAGCACACATGCCATCTACTGGTTAGAAGAGAATGTGTGCGTGGTATATGTGTGTGTGTTTGTGTCAGTGTATGTGCATTCATGTACATGTGCACTTGTTCTTTTGTGTGTGAAACACTTTCTGTGTAAGCATAGAAAATGTATGTAAATGTCTACATGGAGTACTACATTTGTGTACATTTGTGCAGAAATGTGTCAGAAGAGGAGGTGATAGTCGTTCCTTGCACTTAAAACGTCATTTTTCTAGTCTATAACATGTATGATAGTGTGTTTGCAACCATTTACACCACATCTGGTACAGATTGGCCTTCATCCACTTGATTGTTTCATATATTCCAGGTCTGAGTGTTTTGTACCTGCTTCTGTTCCTCTCCTAGGCTGTCCCACATGGAGGCCACAATCTTGGAGACGTCCCCGAAGGTGGCATTGGGATTTTGTCCCTTGATTGCCGCCTGGGTGTCTCTGAAGAAGAGAGCATAGGCAGACACAGGTTTCTGTGGCTCGTTGGGGTCCTTCTTCTTCTTCTTCTTTTGAGGTTTGGGTTTGGGCTTCATCATTTCTGCTGAGGCCCGCTTCTCACTGCTTATCTGGAGGCAGAAAGAGGGATGGAAAGGGAAGGAGACGAGATAGAAAGAGACAAAGACATTGTTGGTCATAAATCAGTTCATGAAAATAACAATTTTGCTGCTGGATAAGATACTATATATTTAAAAAAAAACATTAGAATAAAGTAATGGTGCCGAGCATCATTGAAAATAGCCAACTAGAACATTCAATTAACGCTGAAAAGAGGGTTAAAGCAGCAGAGTTCTGCGAAGAGCAGCTGCAGCTTGTTCTGAGAAAAGAAAACAGATCAATTTACGGCCATGGGTGAATGAAGACTAACAGGATGTCAGTGAGACAGGTTAGCCTCTGAGGGGGGTAGGGAGGTGTCGTTCAGGAGAAACTGGCCAAATATGGGATCGGCGGAACAGAGTCCTGGGCGAATTAAAATATTAGAATCACTTGATCAGTCAAATTGCTGGATTCATGGGTATTTTCAGGTTTGCTCTCACTCTTTATTTTTTACTCTTTCATTTAGATCACAAACAATTCAAGTTTCTGAGGAAACCATAAAAAATAAAGATTAAATCTATATGTTTCATAGGATGTACCCAGTTGGTCTGTCAACAATAACACACTGCAATCTCACTACATTTTCAGGAGGCAAAAACAGCTCACATCTGTGTGATGTACTCGATCAAATACACATGAATACATTTTCATTTTCCGTGCAGGGCTTTGACGAGGAGTCAAATCCAGGTCACCTGATCCTGGTTGTGATTCTATATGGAAATTTCCTTCTTTGCTGAGGAGAGAACACATCAAGCACGGGAGAAGGAGGGAGAGGAAGGGAGCGGCGAGGGAGAGAGACAAAGATAAGGAGAAAGAGAGAGAAGAGGTGCAGCTGAGTGAGGATGGCGAGGAAGAAGTGACGGCTTGATGTTGCCATTAGTATCAGTGGAACATCAGCTAAATTTCTTGGTTGCTATAAAGGCAGGAAATAACAATCCAATTTCCACCCATATAATAGAAGATATAATGACATACGGAATATATAATGATATACATTGGTATTATGTGAAATGAAGGATGTTTATGTGCACTATTTATGGGTGAGGGGTTATTGAGAGTTATTCAAATATTGCTTTGACTGAAGTGAGAGTGAACTCCGTTTTTTGGCAAAGGCAGCCCATATCCAAGGCCAAGTTCCTATTTCATCAGGTTGCATTTTAGAAATTTTAAACAGCTTTGAACATTCTCTTTTATAATCCGCTGATCCTGGGTTTCAGTGTTAAAACTCAGCAGGGAGGGAGAACAAACCATGAAAAAGATTTGTCCCCGCGCACGAATCAAACAGCAACTTGAGGACATTTAAAGACGTTCACATCCGTCTAATGCATACTTATCACGGGATTAAGCAACAGCCATGTTTTCTCCTTTAACTGTCAATTGGAAAACAGGAAATGACTGCCTTTGAAAATTGCATTGTTTCAGCAAAGCATTTGTAGCCAAACAACACACTGTATTCTACACAGCATGAAATTAACTAATCAAAATTCAAGGTCCAGGAGCACATTTGGCAGCTAAATAAAAACTTCAAAATGGCTTTTGTGATGTGTGGAAATGAATGGATGTTCTCATTCAGGGTGATGCGAAAGTATTGCTTGTCTATTTCACAGCTTACAGGTAATATTCATTTTTTTGTGACTACGCCTGGTTTCATTAAAAAATAATCATCCCTCACTTTTAGGCAATGAGGCAGAAGACAGGCATTTGAAACGACATCTGTTCCACTCAAGCCTTTGAAGTAGAAAATAGAATAAACTGAAGGTAGAGCTAATGGAATGACAAAATAGAAAAAAGAAGGCTAAATAATCTGCAGGAAAATTCACATGTATTCATACAGAGGGAAGAGCAACGGCACACAACAGCTTGCAGCTACATGCAATCAACCAGGAGAGCAAGGAGCATATTATTTCATTTCTTTATTTTCCTCTCTTATTGTGTCTCTCATTGTTCATGTTTGTGAACTTATAAGAGGCCAGAAGAAATATCAATAAACCCGAAAGACTGAAAAGAAAACAGATGGCTCAACATACCGTATCTCTGAAAAGAGCACAATAAACCGAAGCTCCACTCAACAGTTACAGGACAAATCTATCTGTTAGATACAAAATGTATCTGGGATTTTCAATTTACTGTCTTGTCAACATTTACTGCTGTCAGTGGTTTCGTACATTTCCCAAAAGACCTTCAGAACCCTGAATAAATGTTGTCTAATTTTTGTAAAAATGAAAAGAAAGAAGCTAAAGCCTAAAGATCCCAGTGTAGAAGTGAACCACTGCATCACCTGGAGATCAAGACAGACAACAATGAAATTAAGGAACAACACTGTTCAGTTAAAATGACTCATATATTGGAACCATTGGTTGTTTTGCTGGCTTTACAAATGATTGCTATAGTGCAGGGGTCCCCAAACCTTTTCCTGTGAGGGCCACATCACTGAACATATCGTTTGACCTAGGGCCCGATTATGGGGCGGGGGGGGGGGTGCTACGTGCAGGTGAGCGACTGTTGCATCGTGCGCGCGGATCGGGGCGGAACACCGCCGTGCGCGATACAGAGAGCAGGGGAATTGAAAACGCGCGACCATGTAGTGACAGACATGACATGCAGGCGTGTAAATAAATTAAGCACAAGTACTCGTCCTTCAAGTTCCCGTCTCTCGGCTCTTCTACTTCTTCTACTCTTCTACTTCTACAGGGTGCGCGCATGACAGCTCTCATCTCGTTCGCCCCCTGGTGGTTGGCTGATTCAGGAAGCGTTTGATTTGATATGTAGCAGAGCACGTATTTTAAACGTTAATATCGCAGACGATCATGCTCATTTAATCGTGGCAGCCAAAATCGTGATCGCAATTAAAATTCGATTAATTTTGCAGACTGAAAAAAAATCATAATGCGTCTCTGGTATTGTTCAGGGGGCCGGACCAAATGTGGAGGCGGGCCGCATCCGGCCCGCGGGCCGTAGTTTGGCGACCACTGCTATAGTGGATAAACAAATACCCAGCACATATCCACTGTATCAAGCTTATTTTCATCTGTTTTCTTATGCCTGTGCAGAGAACAGTAATGATTATGACAGCTGTTGTTGTCATTTGAGGAAAAAAAGACAGTCACATCCCTTATTCATAACGCAACATCTTGTGGCTGCACTGCATTCTGGTCTATTTTCTGATAGTGTCAGTGGAGAGATTGGTTATCTGGTCCTCTTCTACGATGGACTTCTCCCTGTGTGACTGTTGATGCAAAATCTGTAAAGTCTGTAAAGTAGCTCTTTGATTTTGATGTTCTGACACTGGATCCTGACGTCTACCATTCGTATTCTGGACCTTTGGACATTTATCTCCTGTCCTGCATCTCTGTACTTGTGCTGGAGGTATCATGATGTGACATGATGTCACATTTCATTTCAGTAACATAAACCGCAGCGAACATTTGAAGAGGTCTGCTTTAGGTCATTGTCTTCTCTTGCTCTCCTTTGACTGTTTTTTTTTTTCATCTAAATTCCATTTGCAAAAGGGGAACTGGCAAAATAGTGTGACAAAAAAAAGTGAACAGAAAAAAACACCATTTTACAGACCATGAACTCAATCCCTTTCTTTGAGACTTCTCAAATGTTAAATCTAACAAAAGAAACCAACAAGAACTCAGCAAAAAAAGATCACTTAAGCTATATTTTAAAGACCACAAGAGATGGACAAAAACAGCCTGTTGCTAGGTAAGACCACCATGTCCTGTACAGAGCAGTACGGTCTAAATATATTTTGTAAACAGGTTATTAATTTACTAGCAAAAGGCTGAACTATAGAGTCAGCCTTAGCTTACTCATCCCATCAGCGTTTCTGTTGTCTGAGGGGTGGTGGATGTGGGGAGACAGATAGGGAGGAGGGGGTAGAGTAATTCTGAATGGACAGCACTGCACTGGCAAGACAAGATTAGAATTGACAGCCTGATAACTGCGTCACTATCAAAACAGCAGATAGAGAGAGAGAGAGAGAGAGAGAGAGAAAAGGAGAGAGGAGGGAGAACGAGGAAGTGAGAGAGGAGTGTGAGATGCAAAGGAAAAAAAGAGAGGGTTGATGTAGGGAGAGCAGATAAAATGAGGAGGGGAGGTGGAGTGATGTAGAGAGAAGAGGGTTGATAACAAAAAGAAGGACGGGTGCAGACGCAGAGACGGACATAGTTTAAGAGACATTAAATTAGACAATAAAATCAGGTAATAGTATGGGAGAATATAAAAGTGTTTGTCCAATCACAGTCTCCTGAATATATGCATCATCATCATCATCATCATATACACTGAGCACCAAAGTGGAGAGTGCTGCATGGAGCATTGATTTCAAAAGGCCATAAAAACAAACAGGAACTACTCAGAGGTGATGCACAGATACACTTTCTCTTTTCCAGTGATGGTCATTATACCAAAGCATGATATAGAGCACAACACTGACTCAAATCTGAATGGCATTCACTTCCAAAGTCTATAACCCTTCTGCAGATTTCAAGCCAAACAACTGTAATATGGGAATATACACATAAGCCCTGGCTTTTAGTGTGTTGTACAGTTTGTGTTACAGAGTAAGTGTGCAAGCATCAACAGAGAGAACACGATAAACCCATTTTTACATGCTAGTCTTTGCAGGGAAATGTTGTCTGAATGTGCACCGGCCTGAAGAAAGAGACAATGTACAAGAACCACTCGGCAGCCGACTGTGATACAGAAGAGGCTCTTTAAAACAGCAGTTCAAGAACATCAATCAAAGACTGGTAGTGAAATAATGTTTGATCAAGGACCGACTTGGAAAAAAGCCAGTAAAAGTAGTTTAAACCAGGGGAGTTTCTCAGTAATGAAAGTGCATATTGCATTGTTTTTCTCAGTATTTAGTTGCCAAAATGTTAAACCTTTTAAAGTATGCTTTTTAAGAGGCATGAAAGAGGCTTATGACATGCAGTATACTGTCAATTAAAATGATCACTCTGCTTTGGTTAAAGGTGTTAATATTAAAATTCAGAGCATCAATATAACTATAACTATTTTCTATGTAAAAATGATAGTGGAGTTATGTGTACTTCAGTAGAGAATGAAGTCATTCCCCCTCTGTGTGTGTTGTTAACAGAGCGTATCTTGTGCTTCGTATAGCTTGTTAATGCATATGACTCTGCACTGCGCTCATATGGCGGTAACCGTCTGTTAGCGCCATTAGTTGCTAGCTGCTGCTCAATCGTCCCCATATTGAGAGCCGTGTGGAAGCAATCCCTCAATTTTTTTATTCAAAGTAGTGTGGATGGGTCAGATATATAATATTCTCCATATAATGTTCTCAAAAATTCCCGCAATGGAAACAAATTAAATGTCCTCGGTATGTACACTACTTTCTGCGAACAATCCCACTATGCAATGATAAGAAAGCTAAAGTCATCCAACACTACACCTGTCCGTGATAACACCAGATTATGATCACAACACAATCTCAATTCAAAGCTCACCATAGCATTAAGAGCTGATTATTATTATTATACAGGGAGAGGGCAACGAGTGAACGAGGGACTGATTTCGGACACAAAGCTTTTGCTAAACATTGACCGCTGTGGTCACAAGTGGCAATCACAGATTTATAGCAGCTTGCTTTCGTCAACGTCAATTTGAAGGAACTGGCAGCAAAACCCTGTTTTAGTGTATTGAAATGAACAAGCTTAAACCTGCAATAATGGATTTTGACCACTGTTTTTGTCCACCTGATGGATCTAAGTTAAGTATTTACACTCCTTTTATTGAGAGGGAATTTTTACATTTGTAAAAATGGTATATGTGGGACATTGTAATAAATCTCAGTACAAGCGCAGACCTCTCCGCGCCAACATACTGAAGAGAAGCACAGCTTAGTGCAGCTGTTAGAGACTCTAAGCCTTTGTGGGTTTATAAATAGATAAATGTCCGTGGTTAGAGAAGCAGCAGTGAGAATAATGTAATTTTAAGATGCCATGTATAATTTTTCTGCAATTTCCACCACCAGCTGTAACTCGCAGCCTTAAAGAATAAGTGGGTTCCTGAATGTTGTGCAGTGCAACAAAAACATAAGAGCACGAAGTTACAGTGGCACACGCCTTTCATACAAAGTCAGCAAGTTTAAAAATGTAAAAGCATGTTTGTCAACTGAATCATCCATCACGTTGTTAGCTGCAGCTTGGGAGGACGCAGGCAGCACAGAAACGTATGAAAAATGATGAATACAATCCAAAGTTTTTCCAACATCATGTATTTGAAATGAATTACAACATCAAGTCTTCCCTACTTGAGTGTGTGATCTGATGATTTTTGGAGCGGAAGAGAATAAATGTTAGAGTGGGTTTTGAGAAGGAGTAAGCAAGTCTTTGTTAAGTTTCCCTAATTAGGGCAGGGGATCAGGTGGGCTTACATTTTTTGTTTTTACTACATGCATTTCGGTGAGTTTAGATATCGGTTTCACCTCACATTTCAAAGTGCCCCTGTGTGTAATGCTGTCAAGAATGTGGCCTTACAACATGTTGGCAGGCAAGATGAGAATGTAAACAAAGCTGTTTGAGATCTGAATGATTCAACTTTCTCTAAACTAAGACTGCCTGTAAACGTAATGGTTGGAATCCAAAATACAGGATGCTCGTTAAAATTGTTTGAATATTACACAACGTGTGATAGTCAACTTAAACTACACCTTCCTATAATTCATTCATATCTTATTCTACATGTCAATTATTTTACAGTCACTGTGTTAGTTTTGTCTTTGTGTACTCCAATCATCTAGTTCACCATGATGCTTAATAGATTAGAATATGTCTTAAAATACATACTCATCTGGAAGCGATTACAGCCCCATGTCAGACTGCCCATCTGTAAGCAATGAGCAGGACTGCATGTCAAAGCCGCCGCACAGATCTCTGAGTAGAACCAGGCACTTGTCGAGAGAGCAGCACTCATCAAATAAAAACACAGACAGCCCGGCCCAAACAATAATGAACCGGAAGTGCAGATTCATGATTGTGATCTAAAAGACATCAAAGGACATCGGTGGGCATCGTATAGACCTGATCTATAAAGAGCCCATTATGGAATTTGTATTCAGTTCTGGTACCATGCCATTACAAAAATACAAGGTTTTTATGATGTGTAGTATGTCATTAGTGTTTTCAGACATGTGGGCTGGCAATGTGGATTTTGATTCAGACCAATATTCCAATATTGCAGCTATTTTAATTTGAACTCAAGCCCAAAGCCACTGCTGAACTAAGCCGCATGATTTATCCGACTCTGGAAAATGACTGACAGCTCTGAGGAGCTCCTCCCTATGAGCTCTGCCTAAGAGCTCTGGACCTACTTAATCAGCCTAAAATTGCAAAGTTGAGGCCCTTGTATTTGGTAATGTGGTGAAAACAGTGGCAAGTGAGAGCTAATTAGATTAACGGTAGTTTAACGAGCTGTTGGGGGGGGCCCCCGCAGATTGGATTTTAATAAATAGTGGCAAAAGCATCTGCTATGCACTTCCTGGCTCTGCTGGCATCCTAATTGGCCCCAGTGGGTTGCTGTAGCTCAGCACTGCACCACACAGTGCAAATTAGAAGGGGGAAAAAAGCTAAATGCTTGTCCTCAGTCCAGGTAAAATGGTCTTTATGATTGTATGGCTTCACAGGCATTGCTTTATTAACAAGAATACAACACTAATACAATTTCTAAGACTTTTATCACCACAGAACATCCAAAAAATGTCCATCCAGCAGGAGAAAATATTTCAAAGTCCAAATAAAACAGTTCGGACATATTCATCTTTTTCTATTGTTTGTTTTCAAGATGAAATGTTCCTATCATGAGGTCTTTGTAGAGGCAACAGCACAGAGAAAAAACAATTAATCAAACATGAATGAGCGACCATAGCAGGGTTATTTCCATAGCAACAGCCAGAGGGGACAACTTGAACCCTTTAATGTGAGCTGGTGATGTCTCTTTGTAAACATCCGCACAGCGGGGGGAGAAAGCCAATGAGAGAGCCTGGCAACAGAGGCATCACAGGGCAGCAACCTCTTGGTAACAATCGAAGTTTCCATTATCTAGTGTTGAAAGGACCTACAAGTGCTCTGAAATATTGTATTCGGGAGCATTTGGAGTTGATAAGCGTCTCTGTACTACTGTTGTTAAGTGTCCAAAAACATTGAGGTAGTTTACAGTCAAGCCCGCAGCTGCAAAAAACAATATGCAAATGATCAGGAAAGAGGGATATTTCAAAAAAGAAGTTCATTTTTGTAGACACAATGTTTTTTGGTGCTTGAAGAATCACTGAAGAACCGACATCAAAGCCTTTTATACAAACATTATTCCTCTTACATCAGGCAACAAATCACAGTCATAATCTCTCTCATACTCGTGTTTTATGCAACCTGCAACCAGTAGGCTCGTTCAGCTTCCAGCTGTGACCAACAGAAAGCAGTACGCAAGTGCACAAACAGTAATAAACAGCTATTACCAAGGTCACTTGTTGGTGGCCATAAAGGCTCTAGACTAATTGTCATTTCACAAGTCTCGAACAGGGGTTAAATGCTGTCAAATCAATTTGATTTCTTTGTCTACTGATGTGATGGAAATAGATTAGTCAATCTCCTCAAATCTAAAAAATCTAGGATTTTAGAGTCACAAGAGTAATAGTGCGTGAGGCTGAGGAGAAAGCCAGAGAGCTCAGGAAGTAACATCACTGCAGTCTAAAAATGACTGGAGCAGCATGCAGTATGCAGTAGTAGAATAGTAGTTCAGCACACCACAATGGGCTCAGCATGTAAAAGGGAACAATCTAAAGCTTAAGTCTACAACACATTAAATTTCAATCTGTTCTCAGTGAAGTGCACACAGACAATAAAATCCATAATTTCAAAAATAAAACCAGTCTTTTAAAGCTAAAAAAAATAAATAAAAAAAGGATATGAACCGGGACTTTTTCGCTCCCTCAGTGCTGAAACAACTCATGACTCAATGACTGGGCACTAAGTGGAGATTGGCAGCGCCAACGCTGGCAGGAGCAGGTATCCGTAAAACCTTCCTACAAACACTTTTGTCCCAAACCTCAGTGGCTCCTTGGGCGAGAGTAATGGCTTCTTTGCACTGGGCCGTGCCATGCTATTGTAGAATCACAGAGCGGTTAATTGAAACAAATGACTCTAATAATGGGACATTATCCCCACAGGCTGGCTTTGTGGTGGGCCTAATTAGCGTTGCGGTGGTGGCGAGGAGGACGAGTCACCATGCTGATCTCTCAAAGGAAGCAGCAGAGGCCCCCCTTTCTAAGTGGGCACTGGGCAGTACAGGATTTTCCTACTTGCAGCGCTAAAGGATGTCGGGCATTTTTCAAAACCAGCGTGGCAAATGTAAACATATCTAGTCAGCCCCGGGTCAGCCGGCTCCGAGACTGAGTCCCGCTCTGCTAAGCGCTGCTTGCTGTAGCTTCCTGACTGAGCCAGCTCAGAAGGTTGGAGGACAGAGCAAATTGACTTTTGACGAAATTTAATTCGGGCTACGATTTAAGATTACTTTCTTTATTGATGAGACTGTGGACTCTTTTTTTTAATTCATCAATTAATAACGTGATTTATAAAATGGCAGAAAATAGTGACAAATGCACATCACGGTTTCCTAAAGTTACAGTTTTAAATTGCTTGTTTTGACCAATCAGCTGTTTAAATCTCAAAGGTATTAATGATTAGGTTTTAAAATCATATAAAACTGCTTTATAAATGTTTTAGATTTTCAAAATAGTTGCCAATTAATATTCTGTTAACTGACTTAATTGATTGATCAACTAATAGTTATGATTATTGCCAACTCTTCACCTCATTGTCCTCTCGCATGTCATCACGTTACCCTTTGGAGCGGCAATGGCCCGTAACTAATATGACAACATGAGATATTGTCATCCAGATGTATTTTGATCACCACTGAAATCTGTTTTTGCCATTGCTAATTGTTTACCCTTGTACAAGATGATCCCAGAAAGTCAGCTGTAACGCAATGTTCAAATCTCTGTGACCAAGCTGTTTTAATTATTCATTAGTCGTAACAGTCGCCTAAGGTTATTTGAATTAGTGGCATGAATATTCATGAGCAGCAATGAATGTGCATTTGTTTTTAATGCTCAATCTGTTAATACTCCTCTTCATTACTCCACTCCGAAGCCTGCATAATAAGCTGCACAAAACAAAGCTTTACTTTTTTAAAGCACAATTCTCTCGGAAGCCTATTTGTTTCGGTTTAAATGAAACGGGAGTGCCCTACCAATTATCTCGCTGTCATTTCTCTTGACAGATACAAGACACATTGTTCACCCCTGTTGTGGAGTGTAGCACTGAAGGGCATCTGTCTTTTTGTGAAATGAAAAGCCAGAAACAGAAAACATTTCTACTGTTACAAAAAGTGATTTATCTGGGAACGTCACCGAGATGTCATTTCTATCCCAGTGAAAGGCAGTAGAGCAAGCGGGTCACATGAGATATGTCTAAAACCTACAATGGACAAAAAGATTGCTGTTTCAATAAAAAAAGAAAGAGAGAAAACAAACACAAGAAATCCAGCTACACTGAGCATGTGAAGTCAAGTCAAACTGCTATTTCTTTTCTTTCTTCTTTTCATTCTTGATTAAGTTTATTTTAAGGCAGTCCTTCTCATTATATAGTAGGATAGTAGGCCACTGGATTTCACTGTGTGTACTGAATACACTGAACACTTTCAGTGTACTATCATTTCTATGCATTATATCAATGTATTTAACAGGATATGACAAGTCTGTGAGCAATGTTGATAGGCTACTCTCAACATTGGATCTTTTTAATGGCTGGATTGGGCTTCTATCTAACTATCCCTGTGCTGTTAAACACAGCTGTCAATATCGTTTTTATGTTGCTGCATTAAAATAGTTATGGCCTTTTTTTCCCGCTGTCTATGTCCTAAATGCCAAGTGATGCAAAATAAATTTCCTTTCACAGTTTAAATGAAGTCAAGCTCATATAACCTTGTAGCAATCAGTGACTGACAAAGACTGATCCTGGAAATAGAGCACACACATACACATACTGTACTTCTGCACTATTGCACAGATATGCACTAGTGCACTCAGTGTTTCTGTGTCATACATTTGAAAGGTGCTAAATACGGAACAGTGTTGGCCTGAGGGGGAACTGGAGGGTGGGTGCTACGTTTATGCAACGATGCCGACAAAGACTCTTTTAGCTAATGTTTTGGTTTTACCACTTGATAATGTATTGTTTGGTACAGTCTAAAACTGTTGCAAACCCGATTTCCAGCAGCGGTAGAATTCACAAAACAATCCGAATGTATCGTACAAGCTCAACACCAAACGACAGAAAAACAAATTTCGCAACTACCTGGGGAAGTCAAACATTTAGCGTCTAAAGATCCAGAATTTCCCTCAGGGCTTTGTTGAAATTGAACTAGATCTGAAAGGAGATTAAATACTACACATATTTTCATCAGGTGGCCACCAACATGAGTCTAAATTAATGTCCGATAACAAAAAAACAACAAAAACCCAAACAATAAATACAAAAAAATATGTTAATATAGCCTTAAAAATGAATAACCAAAGCAGTATCTTTAACTGACAATTCCAATGATATCAAAACTATGGCTTGTCACATCTTTAAAAATCGACCGCCGATGGCCTGTCACACATCACGCATCTTGCCAAAAATATTAATATAGCACCACATGTTTAACAAAACTGAACAAACTTCCCACCAGGAGTCATCTGACTGAATGTGTGACTTTAACTTGTAAAACTGGCAGCTGCTTTTTTGACAGCAGGGGCTTTCCTCCTCCGTTACCAGCCTCATTACGCTGGTAATGAGACTGGGGCTGGTGCTCTGTTTCAATATTTAAACGTGCTGGCGCCCCTCAAGGCTCCATGTTGGGGCCGTTCTGCAAACTCCTCCATGACCCCTCATTACCATCTGCCGGTGAGTGTCCCTCCTCCTTTATTTTTTCAAAGTGCTAGATCTTGCTTGCATCTCCCCCCCGGCTGTAGCCTCAGCCAGACCCGAGCGATCAGGGGGCTTGTTGAACATGGGACCCCTGGGTGCCACCTTTTCCCCAAGCGCCGGGGTGGCAGAAACACTGACAGCTAAGGGTGAGACGGGGAATCTCCCTCTGCAATGAGCACTCGCGTGAAGATACGTTTACATTTCGCAGTATCCAGCCATCCAAGACTTGGCCCTTTCTTCCTTGAGCTGACAGAGTAGGTCAGCGTTGCAGGGAGGAGTTAAGAGAATGTAAAAGCATTTCTGATTGTCAGCTCTTTCTTTTATAACGCCAATGATCCTTCTGCTTGTTGGAGTCCTTGTGAATGGTGCAATTTCAAGTCTGAGAAATGGTTCAAAACTGGCAGGTAAGACTATTATGAACAACACACGACTGCAGCAGAAAAGATCAAACCCAACACCTGAACAAAGTGCCGGTTCTGCCAGTTGAAAATAAAAATAGAAAAACCAAACCGCAATGTACATAAAATGTTCAAATGTTGCATTGAGTATTAATGCAATACTCAATGCAGTTTTTACTATTTTCTTCCCCATCTGCTGCGCTTTTAATTCACCAGCTAATATTTCTGCTGTCTGTGGAGTCATAATTAGATGGCAAAGAGGAGGTTGTCAGAGATAATAAATTTAGCTGAAAAAAAAAAAAAAAACAGGGCTCTTGTAGCGACATATGCTGTTCTGCTTGCCAGAAATCATTAGATTATTATATAGTCAGCTATAAATGAGCAGAAATTACAGTCTTAAAAACTACCAGGAAGAACTGATGCAAAATTGTGTGCGTACAGTATGCAGAATGAAGATGATGGTCAATCCACTGCTCTCACTGCTGTAATGATTTAACTGTGTTTGCTGTAGGATCGATGTGCGCTGAAAAAGAGAATCCCAAAGCAGGGAGAAGTTTACAGAGCGTTAGCCTCGGGCTAAATGTTGTACAAAAACCAGCAACAACATCCCTTGAGATGAAGCGTATCTGTTGCTCCAGCTGAGCTTGTACTTGTAGGAGGTTTATATGCGCTCTGAAGGATAGCTTTTATTGAAGAGGAGTGTATCCTTAAGGTAACTCTGTTGACTTTTCATTTGCTTCTTCAGCAACGGTGAAAGAAGACAGTTGAACGATTAGCGTTTTGGTTTTCCAGCAATCTCCTCCAATTTTGTGGGTTTACTGAAAGGCTCGTGTTAATACAATACAGCAAAGGTAAAAGCTTGTCCCTTTATTTCCAACCCCGGTTTCACAGAGAGCCTATTTCCATTTTACCCTTATTATTCTTTAAGCATTCGGCAGGCATAAATTCAATTTTCCTTATTATGCCTTTATCAGTATGAAATTAAGGTTGATTGACTTTGTTGGGGCAACATCAAATGAAACATCCCTAATGGAACCAAAATGAAAATAACGTCATCTTCAATTGCTTTAAAATATTTCTCAATATACAGCCTACTTTTCTATTCCGCAGCCTCAGAAATAAGCTCCTCTTGTCCCAGGAGATAATAAATGAATTGAATCACCCCCCCCCCCCCCAACTCCAACCCCCACCAACCCCCTCCTTCTTCCTTATCGGTCATCTATTTTTCCAGAGTAAGCTATTACTTGCTGGGGTTGCTAGGCAACAAGAAATATTAATAGCAGCTATTATTAGCCAGGCTCTGCTAGAGTAGTACTAAAATGTGGAAGTGGGAAACATGAATGTGTTACATAAATCTCCGGACCTTTCACTGTGTGTGCAAGTCTCTGTTTGTGCGGTGATTTATTGCAATGACGGTTCATTTATGAGAAAAGGGGGTGTGAAATAAGAAAATGGAACATTACCCTGAAGGGCTATTTGAAAATAAATAATTGCAAAGGTGAAACAAAAGCTGTTTAAGAAGCAAGCCCTCCCTCTCCGTTTCCTTCGAGAATGCTACCGGCCTAAAAGGGCTGCTTTGTTACATGTACTGGTGCGTGGACATTACATTAGTATAAACTTTATACATGAATACTGCATACATGCATCGAGTTTGTATGTTATTATCCTCTAAAATCAACTCATCCAAATGATTGTATAGGATTTTCAAAACCAGCCATCGACACTAAAAAGCAGATTGACTAAAAATGTTCCCGTCAACAAGATATTTCACCTGCACCAAGCGTATTCTGCACAGTAGCCAATGGATTGTGACCTAATCCTGAAGACTGGCTTTAATGGAGGCCTTAGCTACCACCCACGGAAAAAAAAAAATGAAGCTTGCAATTTATGCAGTTTGATTCTGAAAATCACATAAGACCTGATTAACGGAGGATAAATGCCACGGATGCTCACATTAAAGCATAAATATTCATGATTGAGGGCAGAGAAAAAAAAAAGTAATATTTATGTCAGATGAAAGTATATAACGTTGAATAATTCACCACACAGGCCATCTATAATTCATCTGGTTCGATCCAATGATTAAAGCATTTGAATGTGTTCGCCAGGGGTGTTTACATGTTCAGTCTGAAGCATGTTTAACACAAGAAAAACTCCCTTTACTGGAGGGGGGGGGGGGGGGGGGGGTCCTCAGTATCCTTTTGAAAAGAAAAATCAGCTGACAAGGGATATCCCCTTCTCCTCCTCAAGATTTTCTGTTCAAAACATTTCACCCCCTCCATCCTTTCCCGTTCGTCTTTTGCATCGCCGATCATAACGAATGAAAATGTGCAGCGCAGAGTTTCTTGTTCCCTTTCTTGGTTCACTTTGAGGCAATGAAGTCTTTGAGTTGTGAAGCTGAATTGATATTAAACGAGCTGTGTTGCAAACGTCTCATATTTATGAATGTTGCATGTATTATACACTCTGGCCAAGTTTAGACTGCACTGTCTCAGCTTCCTTGGTCTCTAACCGGGATAATTATCACTCTAATAAAAGAACGCCTTGCTATTAAAAATAAATAACCAGAGATTATTGAGAGCGGCACACAGAAAAATCTCATTTTACGGTTTCATTGCTGCATTGCTGATTTCACGTGGTTGTAGCTTCAATGGAGTTTCAGAAGATCAATAACTTTTGGAAACATTTTAAAAAGACAGATTTTTCCATAACACAAACCTGTGAAACATTCAGAGAAAATGTTCTCTGCGCTGACTCGCTGGCTGACTTCCAGCCCTCTGACCACGGAGACTAATAGCCCACCACAGCCCTTGACTTGCATGATCACAAAGGGCCGCAGCTAAACGGGGACAGACAAAAAGAAGGTGTACTCACCGAGTGCATAGGCCCAGAGAGGAGGTGGGTGTCCTGACCCAGCATGTTGGACATCATGAGGGCGGGCAGCTCGGGGTAGGAGTAGGTGTTGAGCAGGCCGTTGTGAGGCAGGGAGTGGAAAGGGTAACCTGATTCGTGCTCCATGAGGTGCAGCAGAGATGGGTCGGCGTGGTTGGGGGGTGTGATTGGGGGGATCTCGTAGTCTTCATCCCCTGCTCCACCACTGCTGCTTCTGCCCTGACTGGAATAGCTCTGGAAATACAGAAAAATGGTTGTTTTTTTAAGAGAATAAAACTGCAATCACAGCAGCCTTTACTCATATGCTTATTTTTGCTGCATTTGCAGGGTTACAGGAGGCTAATTTGTTACCAATGTGTATTAATAACACAAAGGAAAATGCCAGTGCAGGTCCCAGATAGACTTTCATACGTATGGGAAAATTAGAGTCCCTAACCCACCGACAGTAATTTGCAAATCTTTGGAACGTGGGAGAAAGCGCGGAGAAGAAAATCCACATGAACGGAACATGACAACATAAAACCTGTGTCTCAAAACATTGCAACATTTAGTTACAGCATAAATAAAATAGGGGGCTGGTTTCGTCACTTGAATCTTAAGGAAAACATGCCCACCAGACAAACGTACTACTGAAGTTCAATAGCGACGCAGGAGAGGAACTGCTACGAAACAAAAGATGTTCCAGAGTAATTAAAAAGCTTCATAATTGGCTTTTAAAATGCACCTGTTGCACTTTGTTGTTCACATTTGTGTTTGCAGCAGACACTGAACTGCAGCAGTCAATTCCGACTGTTTTGCGGCAAATAAAAATAATTAGAAATGCAAATTGTTACGCTTACAAAAGTGTAAAGAATTAATTCAACACAAACATACACAGCAAATTAATTAGAGTTAGACAACAACAGCTGCTGTACGGAATAATTTGCTTTAGAAATCTTGACAGCTTTAAAGCGACAAACTGTCAGCCTGCGCGCCTTTAAAATACAGTTAATCAAATTCATTATGTGGAAAAACACCATTGACACTCAGTAGCTATTTTATAATCTCATTATTATGATGCCAATAATATTTTTCAGAAACAAAGAAGTAGACTAAACAAACATTGCATTTCTTATTATGAAATATGCCCAGTAAGTCCAAATGACCCCCAGCAGGTAAAACGGCACAGATTTTATGGTACTAATAAGGTGATACATGAGCGAAGCCTGTACTTGTCTATTCCAGGGCCTATCTTGACATAATATTACGCTGAGAAATATGGTTTTGTGCTCTCAAAAAGCATACTGAGGGTATTCACCAGGGAATGAAAAGCAATTTTGTCAGAGGCAATCTGATGCCAACTCCCCTTTATAATGACTGAAGAAAATTAATCATCACAAATAATATTCCAGTGTCAGCCATTCAAGAGCTTTTTAATAGAATTTTTATTATTCATGTCTCGTGGTACACATCAACTAGTCCGTTCTGCAACATTTCAGAAATCAATTCAATATCATCTTCGTGTAGGCTGTCATCTCGCCTGCCAGTGCAGCAATTCATCTTGCAAACAAATACTTTTAGCAAACAAATGGCAAGAAACGTCTAGGAACAGCTACAATGTCCCCAGTAGCAGAACTGGTGCTTGAAGATAGGATAAAAGTCTCATAATGTGCACTATCATTAGGGAGAAAATACTAATAATAAAAGGGAGTAGTTTACTATCAGGGGGTGATGTGCGGTTTTCTCTTCCCATAACACTTATTCTTGGTGCTTGCTCAGAAATATTACCACTGACTCCTTTTCCCATGATAAAGGTTTTGCAAATGTGTCTTTGTTGTCGTTTATTATTTTTATTGTTAACAAGCATATGCGCTAGGTTTCATTCAATGAACAAATAAAAACAAATCTCACTGGTTTGTGGATCTGTAGCAAATCTGCTGGTTCGAGCTCGTCGAAATGAGTATTCGCTGCTTTTCTTAGTCGTCTATAATAAACTGAATATCTCTGTGTTTTTTTAAACAAAACTAATATTTGAAGACGTCACCTTGGACTCTGAGAAATGGGGATAGTGAGTTTTTCAAATTCTATTTTATAAGCTAAGAGATAAATCAAATTCATTGAGGAAATAATTAGATGATTAATCGATAATGACATTGTTGTCCTCAAGTCTAAAAGACAAAATACGTGGTTTTCCAGTTCTTTTTCAAAACATAATTTTCTGATCTGTCACACCATTACAAATATGATTTGACTGTTTTCTCATCTTCCAGCAGAACCATGTTGAAGTATTGGTTAGGCTTCGGGAAACCACGCTTGGTTAATTAAGGTTAGACGACGATCGTTGTCATAGTTAGAGGAAACCAGGAATTACAATGAACACGGCAGTCAGGATTTTACACATTTGATCAAACGACTAATGCAGCTGTTTTTCTCGGCGAGGTTTACCTTTGCAGGACTGTGAAAACTTCTAAAATTCAACAATCTGAGAAGGGAACATCAGTCTTTGGTTTAACTGCTTACAGCTCATTGACATAGGCACTGCTTCTCTATAAAGCTAGGAAGCTCAACTGGTTCAACCCTTTGTAATCGCGATAAAGATTAAATAAAAGAGAAGGAGAGCGTTAACACGTTGACGTATGTACCAAGATTTAAATGCTGTCCGAGGTTATTTTACGACCGTGCCTTCCATCGCTTTGGTGAATTCATATTTTCTTTACAGCTTCTTACGATGCCCTTGGAGATAAGACACGGGACAAGGACATCACAAGTTTAATATTTTCAAAAATAGATAAATAATTCATAAATATACTGTCTTTCAGGACATGGAGGAGAGTGTATAAAAGAGAGAGGGGTCAGAAACAGACGCCAAATGTTGATTCAGCCCTCTCTCTCTAACCTTCCCCCTCTTCCTTCTAGAGGTGAAATTTAAGCAAATCTGTCATTTTCCTGGACAAGGACGTTCCTTTGGACCTTTGAAGAATCTACAAATCAATTTTTTCCTTATTTTCTTTCTGTAACTTCAACACGACAGCACCAAGCTTCTTTTGTACATCAGTTGTGATAAGACATCAGAACACCATATTGCTTTATCTTAGTTTATAGATGTGAGATGCTGCTCTGCGGCATATTGACAATCATACATGAAGCAGACCCTGGTTCTCTGGGGAAAAAAGAGGATAGAAGATAATTCACCCCGGGGTTGACTTTTGTGGAAGATCCAGAAAAAACGTATACAACGTCTGAAGTTCTACACTTAGATCACCTAAAACCCAAAGAATATAAACTGGTTTTAAGAAAAATCTGAAGCAAAATTTTAACTAAACTCATTGTTTACTTTGAGCCGACAATTATTTACACTCGCAGAGTCAAATGCTTCTTTAATACATCATGCTGTATTGAAGAAGACTTGAGACTAGCAACTGAGACCATAAACTCATATTTATAATGTTTACTGAGGCAATAAATCAAGTAAGAAGTAGAGTCATTTTCTGATAGACTTCTCTACAATCTGACATCTTTTTGCAACCAGAGGAGTTGCCCCCTGATGCCATTAGATAGAATGCAGTTTCACATTGACTTCACTTTACAGGAACGGAGGTTGCGGCCCGACTTGTACATCTATTTGCTTTGAAGAACAATAGCAGCTGAAAATGTCACTCTTAATGAACTTGAGTGGTTTAACTTCCGACCTTGCTGCAGTGGTGTAGAAGTGTACTCCAGGGTGTGTCAGTGCACAGGGACAACACTGTTGGGCTTTGGTTTCAGGTGCAACAGAGCACACCCAGAGGTGAAACAGAACAGAAAGTTTCAACCAGAGAGGTCAGTAAAACACTGCTTTTCAGCCTGGTGTTAAGGCTCTCTTGTAATAATTTCTACCGTAAGAAAGTTAAGTTGATTGGGTATATAATATAGGATATTTGTTGTTTTGTTTAATTGTTAAAGTACAGAAAGTGTGGTACCACTCAAAGATACAAGTGCAACCCTGAATATTTCGCGGCAAAGCTGTATGTGAGAACGCAAAATGGATATTAAATGGACTTTACCCTGCCAGCTCTGTAGTACCTAAGTAATGTCTGATTGAGCCCATGTTTCAATAGAGCCGGTCGTTGTCGTGTTAATGACGTCAAGGATTGGTATGAGCAAATTACGAACCGGCTATGTACTGCTGTGTAATCCACGGCATGTCCTGCCACCGCCATCCAGTAGGCGAGAATGTGTCTGACACAGACAATCTCCTGTTGTGTGCTACATGTATGAAGGGGAAACTCCGGACATTGTCCGAAGTCCATATCAGAAAACAGCTCTCGCATGTAATCCTTGTCGTGGTTTGTCACTATCCTTCGCTTGGTTTGTGGACACAGAACAAACATGTTAACAACCTCATGGCATTCTAAATTCACAAAGGATGGGGGTACATGCCTTGTTAGGAAGGCAAAGCTACAGTAACAGCTGACATTTCACCTTGACATGTAAGCTTTTAGGCTGAAAAGTCTCTTTAACTCAACAGCTCCACTTTGTCAAGTTATCTTAAGTAATTAAGGCAACCTAAGTGTAAACAACTCAATCAGCTCAGCTAAAAGTTTTCTTGACACAAATGGCTTGGAAGATGAGATGAAGTCATTAGCTTGGTGACGGAGTCATTCGCGGCCTATAAGGTGTTTAGTCGAAGACAGCTCATCTGGGAACAATGATGTGTTCGTCAAAGGGAGCAGAATGAATATGTTGCACAGTACACCAGAGAGCCTGTCATGGCTGATGGGGGGGCAAATTGTCCAAAGACAAGAGCTGTCTGTCTTTGATAGACTTTATTATTACAGCTTCAGTGACTGACACACTCAAAGTGTTTCCTGTAATACGAAACACTGAAATGCTTGAAAAAGATCTAATCAGAAAAAAAAACTATTTTTGTGTCATAAAACTGTTAACTTTGAATGAGCATGCCGTGTCCTATGGAAAGTCATCCAGCCATATGCTACTTTGTGGAAAAAAATGACAGCAGCATTATTTTTGGTGACAAACAACAGCTGGCCATGCATACATAAAGGTCTTCACGTCCACGCTGTGTATTTCAGATAGACGGATGGCAACAATAAATCTTTAAAACATCTTATGGGGAATTTCAAAATTCACCTTCAAAGATCAACCTTGCAGAGCCGAGAAAGGGTAAAAATCAAACTCATCATCAGCGGGTGTTGAACATTGCTGAGGTGTGCTGCACAAGTGACCATTACAGCGATGGTCTGCAGGGTCCACAAAGGCTATCTGACCTGGCTTTGAAATGACAAGGAACTCCATTTGGGTGATGTATCAAGGGAAGCAGACAGAGTAGTACAATAGAAGGAGAATGGAATAGCAAACCCACCGGGCTGACTGACAGCAAGACAGAACTGGGATAAGTGAAGTGTGCAAGAAGGGGGGGGGGGGGGGGCGTTTTACCACGACTGATAGTAGCTCAGGGTCATTCGCAGCGTCCGTTACCATAGGTGAGCTGTGGTGTGCTTCAACCAATAGCAAAAGGAGTGAGCTAACCTCTTCCATGCTCCCCCATGCACTGGTAATTCTCTCAAATGTCACATCAAAATGAATCTCATTTATGTGGATAAAAAGGACCTGACTCTCCATTGCAGATGTGGGTGGACCTGTGCTGGATTGTAGCTGAACTCTAAAAACACAGTTGCAAAGGAAGTGTTTTGAAAAGGTGTGGCAAAAGGACTAAGTGCTGCACATTTAAGTGTGTTAAATTAAAATAAAAAAAATGTAAAAGAAATAACTCACAGTTTTGGATCAAAGATGAAGGGTGAAAAAATATCTCTCATCTTTTTACCGGAACCGAGAGAAATAGAAAATTCTTCAATGTTTGAACCAAAGGCTGCATATTTTTTTTGGAATGGGGAGCAATACTGTGGTCTCACACATTTCCTATTCTTATTCATTAGAGAGAATCATATAAATAAATAAAATATGTTGTCTCGTAGTCACTCATCCCCCCCAAGGGAAAATGGAAGCCCCAGTAATCACATATGGCACAATAGCTCGCCCATAATCCCCTTTATTTTTATTTTCATGATGTCACTCTCTTTAAGCCCCTTGCTTTATGAGTCGCAAACGGAGTGGAGAGGGGAGGAGAGGAGGAGCAGAGAGGAGAGGAAAAAGCAAGGGAGGGGTGAAAACAAATGATGTGGATCCCTCATTGTTCTTTCTCTATGCCCTCATTCCAGTCAGGGTAATAAGAGAACATTGTGATTTACTGTCAGTGAAGCGCAAGAGTGCATCAGAGAGAATCCACTGCGGCAGGGGCCATTAAAATAGATTTAACTTCCCACAGTATTAGGCCAGATGTCTACACTTCTATTATATTTCAATCAGCCATGACCTTGGTCTCCATATGATGAGAAAGATCACTGGGATAGAGGGAAAGAGAGAGTGAAAATAAACGGAGAAAACCAATAGAAATATCAAACTACTTAGTCCCACTAAATCCATCTGCTCCACTGTGCAGCAAATACAGAGAGAGGCTGGGACAGAAATAGAGCCAAGGTTTCAAGTTCTCTTAAAAGAGTGTATGAATCATTGAGTGCACTCTCGCTGCTGATAAGTTGCAGTTTTTTTTTTTAGGGGGGGGGGGGGGTACTGCTTTTCTGCCGGGGTATGCATTTAAGGAGGGACCGAGGGAGTACGCCAAAAAGAGTGGGACATCGGGTTGTTTTGATGCTCTTTAAAACCTCAGACATCGTGAAATGTTCAGAGATGTTCATATTCCTCGAACAAGGGGAAATGTTGACATCTCACATTACCATGGGTCCCTCGTGTTGAGCATTTCCCTCAAATATTTTGTCAACCTGTTGTTGAACTCTAAATTCTCTCGATCTCAATAAAAATCATTATGTGTACATTTTTTTCAGAAAATCCTTACTCTGCGGCAGTGTAAGGATTTTCATCCGTTTCAGCTCCATGAAAGCAGAGCAGCGGTCATAGTATGTTCTAGTTCAGAGGCTGATGGTAATTGGACTTATTGGCTGACATGGACTGACCTACATAAAGAACTACCGATCCTTGGTTACAACTGTAACTTACAATCCCTCCTAGCATGGGTGTGTGTGTGTGTTGTGGTGATGTTCTCTGATGTTCCTCCAGCATTGTTTTCAGATATTTATGCCCCAGTGCTGGTTTCGAGTTGAAAACTGTTTTCAGCATGAATTCATGCTACTGAAATTGTACGCTCCCTTGAAATCTAAATAGACACCGTACAATATGTATCTCTTCTTCATTCTTGCGACCTTGCCAGCGGCTCCGTACGGCCTCAAAGAGGGAGTGAGATGTGTGTTGGCGTTTTCAGACCCTCATTTTTCATCTTTCATCCTTTGTCTCAAATGTCCCCCTAACTTTTTCTTGCAGGAAAAGGATGCAAGGGAACAAGCATAGAAAGAGAAACACTTTCACTGAAGTTGGGGGGTTGTAAAGTGAGGAGAGTTTTGCAGTTGTGGCGGTGGGGTATAATGGTGCACTGTGAGTCACTGTTAAGTAACGGTGTCTTTTCACATCAGCATCGCCCACATTGGGTGTGCAGTGCCAGGGTGTACTGAGGTACAGAGAGAGAGAGGGAGAGAGAGAGAGAGAGAGAGAGAGAGAGAGAGAGAGGGGAGAGAAGGGCCCCCCTTGATGGTGGTGGTGTGAGGGACATCAGCTGGTTCTACATGTTAAACAACATCTGGATTTCTATCAATGGCTGATTGACAAACATCAACATAATTATCAATCTTTCTTTTATTTGATTGGTATCTATATAGCTAGACATTTTGGGAATAATTGATTAAAATATTAAAGATTCATACCACCTTCATATCTGTACGCTATAAGATTAGAGTGTCAATCTTCTTCTTCTTCTTCATCAACGTGAATAAGTGCATTTACCTGAATGTCAAACTCTGCCTTTAAGTTGTTTTAACCTATTAGCATAATTCCCAACATGCATTGTATTTCAGATGACATTTCAGAGTCTTCCCTTTTTTGTGATTTGAAGGACGTTGCTTATTCTTGTTAAATGTATTTTTACAGGTAGGTCACATGGTCTTCTCTCTAATCACAATGAACATGCCCACTTCAACCACTTCTCATACTGTGTATTTTTAAGTACTTTCAACAAACATGTTACATCCATTGATCAACAGCACAGATCCTCAATGTGAATGTGGTTTCAGCAGGACAGCAAAAGCTGCAATGAATAATCTGTCATTAACAATACAATTTATATATATATATAACAGTATATATATATAACAGTATATACTCTATATGGACATCTATATACATGCACATACTGTCCATAATCAACCAGTCCATGTATATTCAGTATTTATCTATTTGCTCTATTCATATTATTTGTTTACAACTCTCAGAATACTTGCATATAGATCATTGTTCACTGGCACTTTTCATATGTATTTATATACTACTATACTTACATATTTTTACATACTTGTGTACTGTCTCTTTACCTTTATTTGTCCAACTTGGTTGTCCTTGTTCTTAGCTGTTATGTCTATTTATCTGTCAACACTGAGAGCAATGCAACAAAAAAAAACGACAACAAAGATTTCTGATTCTGAATAGACGGTGTTGAATATAAGGGAACAGACTTGAAACTGCTTTACTAGAATAAAAATTAAGTCCACTGAAAATAAAAGCTGAATAATTTACAAGTTGTTAGCTGAACTTAATTTGTTATCTTCTTCTGACGATTGACTATTATTACTACTATGCCTATTAAATAAATTGGACAAATTAGTCGCCTATGTAACTCAATCACTTGATGTTTCTTTTATAGTGTCGTTATTACATTTGATGATTACCATTACTTTGTGGTGTGTATATTTGTGCATACATTTAGGTGATGGCAGTCAGCTGGGTAAAGAGCGAGACAGAGAGAGAAAGAAAGATAATGAGAGAGAGTAAGGGCGTGTCAGAGTTAATACACAAAACAGACACAGAAAGGGAAGGAGGAAGAGAGAGAGAGAGAGAGAGAGAGAGAGAGAGAGAGAGAGAGAGAGCCTGTAGTCAACAAGTGAGGTTTCTATTCTAATCTCGACCATCAGCTACTGTTCTCTTGCAGCCGGCCAAATCAATAGAGACGCACGGCTCAGCAAGACAACTGGAACAGAAAACACACAAGCACAAATAAGCAGAAACTTGCGGCTTCTCTGAAGACCAGTGGCCCCTGAGTTTCCTCTCCTGCACAGGAACACAATGCAACTAGTAAAACACAACAAGACTTGAAGAGACGCAGAAAATTACTATCCCTCTTCCTGCCTCTGGCTTGTTTTTCTCTCTCAAAATTCCCTAACCCGCTGTTTTTCTAAATCTATCTTTTGTCTCTAATTTTCCCTAATGTATGGTCTGCACGTATATACACATGGACATGCTTCCACATAGACAGATTATAGGGTGAGAAGCCAGCCAAAACACAGAAATATACATGGAGGTACAAGTCTGCGCAATCAATCTAACAGATCAGGCCTGATATGAATCTAAATGAAGAAAGCTAATTGTTCTTTATACAAAACTTAAATATGTGTGGGCGTGGTTTGGAGGCAGCCATTTTGGTTTGACTGTGATTATTCTCATGCAGCTATTTTAGTGCTGCAAAAATATATACCGCAGTAAGCAACGTTTGTCATGCATGCACGTGATAGCCTGATAATCAGAATCAATTGCCATTTTCACCTTATCATTCAGCCTGAAACCATGTTCAAGTTTCTTGTTGCCCTCAGTAGAGACTGATTTGTCTGCGATGACTATTAGAACACTTCCAAAAAAACCTTTTTTGGAAGGAATTACAACGACACATAACGTCCACATGCTTAGAAGAAAGCTCTGATTGGCTCGGTTGTTTTCATAACCGGGGAATCAGCAGTCAGTGAGCACTTGCCAGACCTACATGTATTTGAATCTTCATAGCTTCTGGAGCAAGTCTATGTGAGTGATTCATACTCCGTATGGCTCACAAGAACATTCTCAGTCAATTAGGATAATGGAGATATTTAATAATCTTTAATTTGTGTGTGGGTAGATATACAACGCTGGCTGATCAACCAAATAACACGCCCACTCTTTTGCATATAGGCTGAAACCTGAATAGATGAACAGAATGGAAAACATCAATATCAAAACGTCAGGGAGCTCCATGTGTGCAGCATATCTTGTACAGAAACCGTAGAGTATTCAAAGCCTTGAAAACATCTTGTTTGAATGGACAGATTGTGTCCAAGCATACAGTAAATGGCCCCTTTAAAGCTGTTTCTGATTAGCGGTTTTCTCTTTTTAAAAGCCCAGAGATGTTATGTGTAATGCAATCTCCTGGCTGTGTCAAACTGCTACCTCAGTGCGTACGCTGTGGAAGACCCCAGACATGCAAACAAAGGAGTCTCTGTCCTGGCTTCACGCACCTTATTCACAGGCACACATCATGTGAAGGCTCGGGTGGGCATCTCGACGCAGTGTGAAAACTTGCATTAAGAAATACAGGCTCCTTCTTTCACAATATGTTTGACCATTGTGAAGACACTTAATGTGAGTAAAATTCTTTCTGCAGAGCTGTTTACACACAATAAACAGAGGAGAAAGAGTGGAAATGCTGCTGCTTTCCATCTTAGCATGTTTGAAGCATTTACAAGCACAGTTAATCTGAATAAAAAACAAAATAAAGGATACAAATAATAATATACATACGCACCAGAATGTAGCATACTCATTAGACAGTCCTCACAATTTCAAATGGATGCAGAAAATGATTCCTTATTTGCATCTTGTAATTTGTCTGATTTAACTTCAAAAGTAGGCCGTATGTAACAAACCACTGCACAGCTAATGCATACAATTAGGCATCAGTTAAGAAATGAATGACTCACATGTACAGCAAGGAGTCAGATTGATGAATTTTGTATGATGCATAAATAAAATGCAGACATTTTGATGTGGTGGCTTTGAAGATATTTATAAGGTAACCTCTTCAGACCCTTTGGCAGGTTTAACCGATGCAAATACGTGGCTCATACCCAAGTACTGCTGAAATCCACAGAAATGATTAATTCTAGTCCAAATCCCAAGACCAGAGGACATGCTAAATTGCAAGGAAATATGCACTAACTTAAGCACAAGACAACTAGAATGTAATGATTTGGCAAGCTCGCACAATAAAAGGGGGGTTAAGGGTGTCTAGGTGGTCAAACTTAGAAAAAGATTGTGTCTAGATATGAAGATCATTGCGAACCACTGAATTGTTTGCCATCAGGCCTGCAACTATGAAACCTTAAACATAAAACATACCTTTTTCCAAATTTCAAATTAAATCTGCTGTATTAAAAAAAAATCGGAAGCCAAACAGTGAACTCTGTGTTTGGGGGGGCTATTCAGAACTGGTGTGTAAGCCTCTGTTTGACGGCGCTGACAGAGCATCAACTGCAACTGGCATGTTTTGAAAAGCCCAAATTGCCTTATCCACTAAGAAGGTATTTGTTGACACAACACTGCAAACCTGGAATGGGTGTCAATGATTGACACATGACCGCTGCAGCAGAGAGACTACAAAGCTGGACATTTATCCCAATTAGCTCACACCCATGTATGCACGCAAAGTGACATAATTAGGGCAGACAAGGAAATGTGGCAAACAACGATGGACCTCATAGTCTGTGATTTGTGCTATAAGCAGACAATAAGCTGCTAAAGCTCCCACTCGACCCCTAATTATAGTCAGTCAATCCCAACATCAAAGGAAAGACAACCTTATGGCTATAGGAGGACGGTGTGTGAGTGAGAGAGTTTATGAGAGTAGGTGTGTGTGTGTGTGTGTGGTTTTTGTGTGCACATGCATACGTTCTTGTTCATCAATCGTTGCAGAAAAGCCTTTTTGGAGAAGGAAGTGGCTGTTAAGTTTTTTAGACATCTTTTTTCACGCTTAGGGGACCACATATATACATGATCAAATTTAACTCATCTCCATTGTATTGGGGTAACAGAAATGTCTGGAGCTACTATGTAATGCAGCTACTCAAACTCTCAACTAGAGGTTGATCAGTTTGGCCGATTAATCGACACAGATAAGACGTCTTACAAACTATCGCCATCAGTGGCCCTGGGCTCCGATAGTGGCCGATAGCAGTCACGCAGAGTCATCCATCACTGTTTTGTATGGAGGCTCCATACACATAACGAGGTCCACTTTTGCTGAAAAGTTGCACAGTGGACTTCAAGTTTTGTTTAGTACAAGTATTTATTATTTAGATAGTTTGAGAATTTTTTCATAAAGCAATTCTCCACTCCGTGAAAACCCCATGAACTCATTATCCTGGCGATATCAAAACCTCCTGGTCCTAGAAAACAGCTGATTTTGCTGATTCAATCGGCTATCTGCTTTTTCCTGCTCCAAACCATTATTATATCGGCCTGTATCCACTGCCAACCTCTCTTGACACATGAAACCAAAACTATATGCATGTCCAGACACCGTGTAGATAAGAGGGAAATGTTTCGTAAATTGGGTGAAGTGACTCTTTAAGGATTGGGGATAGGTATTGGTGGTGGTTACGTTTAAGGCTAAAGGGAATGAATTATGTCAATGTGGGTCCTATGAAGAAGTATGAACATACTGTATGTGTGTGTGCACACTTTGTATACTATGTAAGTGAAACAAATTGAAATTGAGTATGTCTTTCGTGGGCATGTGCTTATGACTTATGAATAACTTTGTGTCAGAGAATGTGTCACTTCCTCTTACAGTATGTGTGTTTTTTATTGTGTGCCCCGGCGTCCTCAGCCTTCTGGCCTCGTCCCATGACTCTCTGACAGTATTTGGCGAGGCGCTAATTGATGAGGAGCCTCCACCTCGTCTTGTTTTGTCAGAACATGAAGGCCTCACTGCTGGATCAACAAATTCTGGAGCTGCAAATTCTGCCATATGTCCGGCCATGTGTTCCCATCTACCAGCTGGGAGCACTCAGTGCCGCGCTTGTCTAACTCGCTGACTGTGTGACTGGGACTGTGCAGCTCCCGACTGGGCAACACAATTATGACACCAATACGTCAAATAACGTGACTTGGTCGGTGATCCTAATCCTCAAACAATGACCCCTCTAGCATTAGTTTTGCATGTGTCAGTGACGCCGTGTCATTATACACACACGCAATGTGTCTTTTCAAAATGAACTTCTGTTTTCAATGGACATTTAGGTTTCGTCGCATCAGACGTAGAGGAGCACTGACCAAGCTGTGTTACTTGACGTGTTGGGAGTGAGAACGGGTTGGACTGGGCCAAGTCCTTCAATGAGCTGGGAATGGTGACATATTAAGAGCTGGTGACTGAGAGTGACTGTCACTGTCACTGTTTAATCCCTCTGATGTTATAGATATATGTTATGTTAAAGTGCTTTGGATAAAATCCTCTATTATACGGTACATGTTTTGTGGAATTAAAGGGATACTTTGGCTTATGAGAAATTAAGTGTTTTTCCTACTTAGCAAGAGAGAGTCAAAGTCAAGGACGCCTTTTTTAGAGTGATGCTCCAATTTCAAAGCTTAACAATGTTGTCATAAAGACCTTTTGAGAAGCTTGAGAGATTAAATGATCTGACAAATTGCATCTTTTTATATCCATTTCAGACACTTGGTACAGTTGATGTTGTCACTTGAGTTGATCTGACCATAAAAGAGTTATGCAGCCGACATTCACCTTGGTCACAAAACTCAATTAGACGCTGTGCGGCAAAAAGCAACTGTTTAAAAACTGATTCTAACATACAGCCTTAAAGGAGCAGTGTGTAAGATGTAGGGGTATTAATTCAAATAAATGGAATATATCATTGATAACTATGTTTTCATTAGTGTATAATCATCTGAAACTAAGAACAGTTGTGTTTTTGTTCGTTTAGGATGAGTCCTGCATGTTGCACCGCCACGTTTCTACAGTAGCTTAGAATGGACAAACCAAACACTGGCTCCAGAGAGGACCTTTCGTGTTTTTATGTTACCTGAAGGCCACCAACATTCTATGACACGCTTGCACAGGGAGATGTGAGCAGAGGGGTGTTGAGTTGGATGCAATCTGCAACCTCCTACACACTGCTCATTTTAATCGGTGGATTTGTAAAAGCAACACTTACCTGGACATAAAAAAATGTGACCTGATGGTGGCACTAAAGGAAAAGATAGGGTGCCACCAAAGTCAGTTGGCTTTATCTTCTGGGGACCATGAATGTCTGTACAACATTTCATGGCAAGCCATCTGGTAGTTTTTCAGTCTAGATCCAAATTGTGGACTGAACAACCAACAAAAAAACTCAAAAGCCAGCTGGTGGGCAACCAGGACTTAAAAACACATGTTGAGTTACATTTTAAATGTTTGCCTCGCAGTTGTTTGTTTTAGTTGGATAATTTACAGACCACTGATTGACTCATTTCTCGTGAACATTAGCCTAGTTCGACTTAATTTCTTGGTGGTGATAGGATCATTTCCACTGTAGCTCGTCACAGATTTCCGAGAACAGGAAAAAATATGAAGTGAAGAAATTATATATATTAAAATGTTAATGCTTTTTGTAAATACTAATCTGTTATCATCATCCTCTAGAAAAACTTAACACTTGGCTAATAAGGATTTAAAAGCAAGATAAGTTTTCATATTTACAATGTTTTCAGTTTACCAGAGGTCAATGTGAAGATGCAATTGAACATTATTAGTTAATAATGACTGTGTGATTGTGTTTTCCATTCGCATTAACCAGTAAAATATAAGAAATGTTCTAGTTTTACCACCTTCTCAATTTTACAACCAACCCCATCATCAGTTAATGAGCTCCTTAACTGGCAAGCATTTATTATTTTCCAAGACTTACCAAAACATATAATTCTATAAAGTCTTCTTGTTAAATGCTGACAGCTGCTAAAGAGAAGCTAATAATACGTCAGCTCTGCTGTTATTTATTTATACAAGTCTGTGGAGCTCATAGAAAAACACATGGGCTGTCTTACCTGGTTTGGTGACCGAAACTCTTGGTTGTCATTCATGTACATGTTGTCACCATCAAACTGGGGGAAAAAACAGAAAGGAGAAATGAACATGATGTGCAAGAGAAGGTTTGAGAAATGGGGGGCCGCGGAGGTGGTGCGAAGAGGAAAAGCTCTTTACGGGTGGCCTGAAGTGTGAGACTAATGACTTTGTCACTTTGGTTAAACCTCGTGGTGGCATGGCAGCGTGGGTAATTACTGCTCGTCAGCGGGCCGGTAATTAGGCTACATGAGCACAGTGACGGGAGATGGGCTTTTCCCTGTGGGCTCTGCTGTGTGTCTGAGAGAGAATGTGAGAGTGTGAATGAAACTGAGAGTGCGTACAGTAGTAAAGGGTGTGTGTGTGTCATTGAGACTGTGGACCCAGTGTGTGTTTGTCGTGCGCAGTGGGAACATGCTGTGTCTTCAAATCGAGCTAACAAGGCATTGAAAGATCACTTGCTGCAGGTGCCAAAACACAGTTTGACACGACAAATGACCCTTGACCCCCAAGGGGTTCTGCGAAAGAACACCAGGTCACCAGATGAGCGCTACATGCAACATATTTCTACTGAGCTGTGCTGCTAAGCTGAATGCCTGAAGAATTCTCTGCTTGGATCAGCTTTGACGAAGCTATGAATGAAGGAAAGAAAACAACACAGATTCCGTTTTTAGCTACAGAGAAAATTAGATTCTGCCACACAAATGGCTCGGCAACTGAGCCTGTGCAGGGTCAAGGTGACAGAGAAACTGCTACCATGTTAAGAAGAGCTGTATGGTGAAATGCCCTTGGTTTTCAAAGACATCAAGCTTCTTCATACCACGCTAGCAGTAAATGGAGCAAACCTTGACTGGACTGGATAATAACGTTCATGAAAACAAACGCACACAAAAAACCAAACGTGTCAAAGAAAGCCTACTTTTTGTTGGTTGGCTGAGGTCATTCTTAGTGATATCAATGTAAAGACTCATGAAAAGACAGCAGAGACAACATGATCAAACTAGACAGCATTCCACGTCAAATTCCTCAGATGTGAAGATACGGTGGTGGGGGGGGGGGGGGGGGGGGGCTTTTTTGTTTGGGGTGATCCACTTTGTGCCTATGGAGAAAGCGGCCGAAGGCTTCAAAGATAAACACGCGATAGATAAGAGTGAACACAAATGGATCATGAGACATACCTTTTCAAAACAATAACTAGGTAGACTAATGGACGGAAATGGGCAGAATTCCTGTGGGTGACATCTGATATCTACACTGGTAGACAGGAACAAGTCGAAGTAGCTAAATGAGCATGAGAGTGGTGAGGAGAAATTACTGTACATTATTGCAGGAGAACGGCCGGGGAAATGAGTGCCTGCCTCAGGGCAATGGTTGGTTAACGATGCATATCATGGAAGCCCTTGTGAGGATTCACTTGGTTATTCTAATGATTGCATTTACATTCAACCACAAACGCAAACATGAAACTGAGACCGAACACTGCATTTAAACCTCATTCTCACCTCACGTGACTAATCCAAAAGCCCGACACTAGCAGAAAAAAACTACAAGTTTATTTCAAGTGAAACTGAATGCTGCAGACTAATTGTTCAATGCTACCTGCTGAAGTTGCAGAGGCTAATTTGCTTAATGAAGCATGGCGGCATCTATCAAAACTGCAGTAAAAAGTAACATTAGCTCACTGAGAGGGCCAAAGTGATGTTGACCTTGATTTCATATCTGCAATAAACTATTCGCTCCTCACATGAAAGCCTCTTGTCCTCGCCTAACTGAGCAATTTCATTCCATTGAAATCCACTTTGATATCACTGGTGATGTGAAGCCATTTTGAGAGCATATTTAGGATAAGATTCTCTCGGGTGAAAAGAGCATAGTCACTCAATAAAGTCATTTCTAACCACAAAACGCTGCCTGGTCTTGTATTTTAACTTCTTTTTCAAACTGAATTCCTCAACACAAAGCCTTACTGCTGTTTCTTTAGTCTCCACCGGAAGCATTGAAGTCCATGTTCATTTTCCCCAATTACATTTGTAAAATAATATTCTCCTAAAAGGCCAGAGACAGCCTGGAAAGGTCAGCCATTTTGTGCTTCAACATGGCTGCCCATATATTGCAATGTAAAGCTATTTCCCCCTGCTCCTCTCTCGATAGATCTCCTTTGCACAGCCTCGCTCTCCCACTTAAAATGCCAATTTATCCTCGGCTCAATGCTATCAGCTCAGCCATTACTCAACATTTACTGCAGAAATCATCTTCTCTTTCTTTGTTGTTCCCTTTCTCTCTCATTTTTCCCCCTCTTGCTCTTTTCTCTCCATCTTTCTCTTTCCACTCTCCTCTCTCCGTGTTACAACCTCCTTCTACTTCTCCATCTCCCTCCCCACCTCTCTTTCCCCCTCTTTTCCTCTGTTTCTTCAGTGGGCCTTGGCATCGCTTTCTCATCGGCAGTCTAATTGGGCATTCTGCCTGAGACAAGGGCCTCATTAAGCAGTAATTACACACATGTTGTTTTCGGCAAACATCTCTATTTGGATTGCTTTGCATGGTAATTGTTCAGCAGGGACCACTGCTCGCGATGTTTCCCTCCGTGACACACGTGGTGCTGGGAGAGAGGAATAAAAGCATGGTGAAGAAGGATAGAGAGGCAGAGAGGCAGAGAGGCAGAGGGGGGGATGTGAGAATAGAGAAAATAATAATAGGTTGTGGAAGGGAGACAAATTGAGAAATAAAGAATGCACACACAAGAGAGAGAGGGACGATGAGAGTCACAGAGAGACAGGGGAAAAAAAGGATGAAGGCACTGCTGAGGCAGTAAATGGAGAAAGACAATGAATAAATGACAAAGAAAGAGGAAGACAGATTCAGTGTGAGAAGAAAATGAGGTGGAGCAGCAGAGAGAGAATGAAAAAGACATAGAGAAGGAGTAAATGAGGAAGAAAAGTGGGAAGACAGTGAAAGAGAGAGACAGAGAGAGAGAGAGAGAGATTCCCAGAACTAGGTCATGCCTTGCAATCATCGACAAAGCTGAGCGTTTCAAAAATAATGAAGCCACAAGGTGGAAGTAATGCTAACTAGCATATCCAGGGAAAACATGTAATATTTACACAGTGCTAATGGTGCGACGCAATGCTGGGATCTTTTCATCTTGGAGTGCACATGGTGAGACAGTTGATGGCAGGATTGGAGGCCAAATTACAGACTGCTCTGAAGATTGTTGTTGATTGATGGACAATTCAAATAAGCTCCTCATAAAGCTTTCTAGGCAACATCTGTTTGTGAAGGGGGTTGGGTGGAGATGAACCGCTTGTGTGCCGGTGTAATGCCACAACTGTCCAGTCATCAGAGAGTGAAATGACCTTGCAATGATGAAAAAAAAACAACTTTATTTTGATAAGACAGGGAACCAATTATCTAGGAAGCAAAATAGAATCATATTTGCCATAACTTACATAACTGGACCTAATGATTTGAAATATACAAATACTCCAGTAAACTGTTTTATACAATAAGACAAGACTAAACTACAATTCAGGTTTATTTATCACAGGCTTGTCTCAAAGGGCTTTGTGAGTAGCGGAAAGTAAAGATTTGACGCACTTAATGAGTATTTCCATTTTATGCTACTTTCTTCTTCTTTTGCTCAGGTAGTGCTTGCTTTGCTGCGGGTTAAGATTTGACATGCAAGACATATGATCGCTTGTAAAATATTATGAGTTGTTAAATATGTAACGACTCAACAGTATACAAACTAGTTTAAAATCTACTTGGCAAGTTAATGCAGCTTATAAATTACTGCCTGAATATTAATAATCCAATTATATAAATAACTCTGAAAAAGGCAAATTCTCTTACTTAAGACATTTTTTTTTACATTGTACCTGTTCTACTGTTACTTAAGTAAATGATCTTACATCTTCCACCACTGGGCTTTCCTTCATATCATAAGCCATATTACAGTGCATGGTACAGGATATGACAGTAGAGGAATTATACTTTTACACAATCGACATTCAAGTAGACCGTCGAATGTCGCAACATCTGTAAAAGTGCAACAAATACAAACATACAGCACCACACAAAAGAACCACCACAACAAACTTTTAGAACTTCTCAATATATTTAAAAGGGAATCTATAAGCAGAATGTGTAATACTTGTGACTGTAAAAGCCTTTGCCAGTGCACCAAGTCTCTAAAAATAATTCTCTCACCGAGCGGAATTAATAAGCCCAGAACAGTACACAGCCATTCTGTGAAGAAAGGGGTGTGGTGGTGGTGGTGGTGGGGGGGGGGGGGGGGGCTCATGCAATATGTATGCCTGTTTGAGCACCCTTCTTCATCATATTCCCCCTCTTCTCTTTATTTCTCTTTTTACGTCTCTCTCTCTCCCTCGTCCTCTGTTCAATTAAGCAGTAGGAGACCTAACAAACCTCAACCTGAGACAATGTGCCACTGAATTTTGATGTTGCCCAACTTGTCACTGATGGTTCAAAGCCAGACGAGAGGATGAGAAAGACAGACACAGTTGTATGCACACAAATATGAATACACACACACACACACACACACACACACACACACACACACACACTTAACAACAGAGGAAGAGTGAAAGACAAAGAGGCTGAGAGGCAGAAAGAGGCAGAATGGAAAGACAGAAAGAAAAGAAAGAACGGAAAGAAAGAATGAGCGAACAAAAGAAAGAACTAAAGAAAGAAATAACGAAAGAAAGGAAGCAAGCAAGAAAGCAAGCAAGCTATGGTAGATATATTTCAGAGTTGCATGGCAGAAAGAGGGAGAGAGGAGAGACTATAGTAACAGTTCTGGTGTTGCACCACGCCCCAAGCAAACAATGAACATGGGCAAACAATGAACATAGCACACACGCACACGCATACAAAATCACACACACACACAAAGCCCATAAAAAGCGCAGCCTGTGGCCATGGCGACACATGCTCTGTTGTCGTTAGATAAGGGAAACAGGGGCCTCTTCCTGGGTGTGAGAGTTTGATCCTGCACACACACACACACACACACACACACACGCACATAAACTACTTGTGCACACTCTGCAGCAGCACTGGGGTCACATCCACCAACGCCCAGCATCTTATGTACTCTCACCTTTATCTGCTGCATAGTTCATTTTCATATGCAAAACCCAGGCTATGTTTATCTGGACACACTGTGCTCCGGTCAGCGGCATGATCAGATATCGACACGATACAGGCAGCAGCTCCTCGTTTCTCTCAGAGGGATTTTGATGGAATTCTGTTTGGAATTTCCTGGCCTTGTGCCATTCAATAAAGTATTCAGTTAGAGGAATTGGAAACATTTATCGCCGCCATGTTGCATTTCCTCTAAGACTATCTACTTTACGTCTCCAGCTGATTCTGCTAAAGAAATATTTAGTTTTATTGTCAGTGAAGGTGCGATCAGTTCACAGCTAATGAGCATCTGTTTGTTGTGATTAAGTCTTTAAAGCATTCCAGAAAACAGGCAAGCACATAGTGCCAGAAACGGCTTGGAGAAGAAAAAAGAAAAAAAATGTTTTCACAAAAGACACGATACAGGTTCCAACCGCTTCCGGCTTCACCTATACCTTGTGATGTGTAAAAATAAAACAGCAGGCTGAAGCGCTCATTCATCCACTTTCTGTTGCACTGGAGCAACCACAAAACAGAAGTAACAGTCAACAGCAGAGATGGAAGGGGAGATTGAGGAGAAAGGCTGTGTGTGTGTGTGTGTGTGTGTGTGTGTGTGTGTGTGTGTGTGTGTGTGTGTGTGTGTGTGTGTGTGTGTGTGTGTGTGTGTGTGTGTGTGTGTGTGTGTGTGTGTGTGTGTGTGTTTGAGTGTGTGTGTGTGTGTTTGTGTAGAGAGAGGCCAGGTGGGGTGGTGCTAAATAAGGTTTTGTTTCCGCTATGAACTCGGGTTCATGGTTAGTTAGTGAGTTCACATCAAGAAAAATCTAATATGATGATGCTAACTCACATTTTGTCAAGAGCAACCACAGGTCAATGGCTTTAAAAATGTTTTTAAAAGATCAGTTTTTCTCATTTATTTTTTTAAATTATTAAAATAATATAAAATCAATGAAACATTTAATATTCATAAATAACTCATTTCAAATAATGATATGATTTGTGTTACAGTCAAAACAGACAAAAAGCAGCAATAACAATACAGTCTTTATCTGAGGATTGTGTTTGAAATAGAAACTTTTTTGTGTGGTTGTAACAACTAGAAAGGTGCACTCAATAGAGTGCACATCTCCTCCAAGTGTGTCTGCAATGACTACTGTTGTACACACACTTCATTCAAACTCAAAAACAGACACTGAATAATGCGGACAAGTCTCCGTACAACACACTTCATACAATCCATCTAAAACCAAAGCTGTCTGCCCGCGTAGCAGCGGCTGAATGGCAACATGGTACTAAGCAGTGTGTGTACTGGCAGTTCCGTTAGCTCTTAGCTGTTAGCCAAACACACCATCCATACTGTCAGCTGTTAGCCAAACACACTGTCCAAAACACATGTCACTGTGTCTCTGGCCGCACAGTGGCTGGGGTTCGTAGATGCACTCAGCTGTGTTACCACTAGCGGCCCCCTACCAGCCAGGGGCCGGTTAAGAGTAGTAGTGAGTGAGGAGTTAGCACTCAGCAGGCAGTCACCGTAACCATGAGAGGTCCTTAAGCATGCAGCCATAACCGGGCACTCAAAGTTGTATGCAGTTTGCTGCGGCATAATGCAATATTAGCTGTGAACAGAAACTAGGGGCACATGATTCCCCTGGTTGAAAAAGCTAATAAACCGACTGTACGCTACCCACTCAGCACTAATTGGCAGAGTTAGCCACGAAGTGTTGAACATAGAGGAGTATTTATCTGCTAAAGAGCCAGATTTTCTCCTCAGGAGTTGGTGGAGACAAAAACAGAGCTAAAAGGAGATCAGGTGTCCAGAAACAGAACTCAAAATGAATGCTAATGTTGTTCTATACCAGCTTGATGTGTAAATATGCAACTGTATACCAAATTAACTTAAAAGGTGGTCAGTGCCTGTCATTACTTTTGTATAAAATCTATCCGGCTGCAGCTTTAGGTCAAAGCTATTCCACCTATTGGACTCATTGGATAAAACATGACTGCGCTGTCTCTCAAAGAGGTCGACATATGTCAACATATAGCTTGATTGTGTATCATCATTACAATCAGTCTTTGTGTGCACTAACTAGAGTAAAGCGCTAAAGGGAGCAAGCTATGAAATTAAGCACCGCTATGACAGGGGGGGGAAAAAACTTCTGCTAAAATGTGCCTCTTTCCATTCGAAATGTAATGTGTCTGTAACCGCATACGAGTGCATGTGCAAAGGTAGAACAGAAAAAATGTGTCAGACCAAAGTGCTACCCACACGGCCTCCCTCATCCTGCCGTGGTGGACTTCAACGGCCTGCCTGCTAACCAGTGCTGGGAAACGCCTTCTTAGCCTCAGTACAGTGGCATCACGTGCAATTAGCAACTAGCCCCAGCAGGTGCAGTATATTATCAAACTCAACATGGGTGCTAGGAGGAAAGTGATTATCCCACCAGTCTGCCTGACAGTCAAGTCACACTGTCTGAGGTGAGAACGTGCAGGTTTGTGTGTCTGCGTTTACAATATGTGTGTCCGTACAGTAAGAGCAAGGCCTCTACGTGAGTCTATGTTGGTGAGGTTTCTCTGGCAGCAGGAGCGGATGCAGAGCACACGCCGCTTTTAACTGACTGGGGTAAACAGCTATGAGAGAAGATAAAGGGCTGAGTGAATGTCACATTACCCCAGCCTTCTGCCTCTGTTCACCGCAGCATCAGATAACTGCAGCAGGAAAAAAAAAAGTCTGGTTTCCTCTAACATATAATTGGTTATCTTATTGCAATCTACTGCTCTCTTGCCTCTGCAAAGAATAGTGTAAAAGTGCAAAGGGAGAAGAAGAAGAATAAGAAAAAAGGCTGAAGTTTGACTGTTCTGGCAGTAACTAAAATAAATCATTGTGAGGAAACACATCAGTTTATTGCTATAGGTGTCCTTGTTCTGTGTGTTGGACTGGGCCTCTTACACAACATGGCATGGACTTTAACATGCAGCATACGACTAACAGTTATAGAAGGTGGGAAGGAAGTGTTGTAATTGTACTGTTACTGACAATCGGGTTGTGGTATGTTCACTTTCAAACACCAAATAATTATAGAACTTGTAATACATGCATTGATATAAACACACTGAACAGTTTTACAGTTTGCTAAACAGGGAAGTGTGCTATTATATTACCAACAATATCAGACAGTCCAGCAGTGTAGTTTTAACAAAAGATTTGAAATGCACAGGAAGTAACTGTGCAACATATGATTCTGATTGATCTTCAGGAAGTCTGCCATGTGTTAATGTTTTGGCACTACTTACAACTTCTCAGTCAAATAAATCGATTCTGTGTTACAGTCATTTATTAATCATTAAATAAAAAGCTGGTAAAGATTAATTGTAAAGATGTCAATGGTCCTTTGAGCTTCAGACTGAATTTGTTTGTTTGTTTGTGAGGCACACACCCGACTGTGACTTTAACAACTACAGGGGCGTATTTTGCACCTTTGCGGGTTTTCACACTTATGTTGCTGCAATTAAGAAACATAATTACTGACATCATCTGTCAATTCCAGTAAGTGGGCTTGTTTGTGAATGCAAATATACATGCAATATTAGCATTGTGTGGTGGAGAGTATAAAATAATGAGGTTTTTTAATGTATTCACTCATGTATGGGGGAAAACATGGACGTGTTCTTATAGGGATTTGCATGTGTTTCAGGAAATAAGTCTCTCCATGAAGAGCAATTTCATCACAACTCTAGATCTACTCAGTTTAGAGCCTCCAAAATACCACCGGGCCCAGGTCAGTAGCTTGAAGTAGACCTTTCCAAATCAATTGGCTGGCAAACAGAAATCAGAAATTGGGGGCTTGGCTACTGTATCTCACCACAGCAGTGGACAGTCTTTTCCTAGCTGGATTGATGCCTGGAGGGTGGGCAGTGTGGAGCCTAACCCCTCGTTCACCCACAGTGTACCGGGCCTGTGGTTAGAGAGAGAGAGACGGCAGGGAGAGAAAGAGAAGAGACAGAGAAGACAAAAGTGGGGAAGGAAACGAGACGGCGGGGCTTTAGTTTGCAAGATACAAGCAGGGCATTTGTAAAGGAACATGTCAAGACCACCCCCCCCCCCCTCCCTGGTGAACCTTTCCCTCCTTTTTCCCTTTCTACAGTTGATCTGCTCTGCCCAACATGCCCAGTACACGCGTACAGGGGGAGGAGAAATGACATGAGACCTACACTGTGACTCTACGCAGCGCCATGCAAGGGGAAGAATGGAGGTTAATGAGCTGACAACCCCTCCACCCCGAACACGCCTCCTCCCCATGCCCACCTCCCTACTCTCTTGCGCACACTGACAAGCATATACACAAACCCCCTACAAAACAGTGGGGCTGAACGCTGGCACCGAGCCAAGGATCTGGAGACTTTCAGAGTATCATGAAGCAACGAGTGGATTTACACCGCATGTATATTAATAATCGGTAATCTAATATAAACTACATTATAAATATGACCTGCAAACATCCGCTCGTATTATCAAAAGCGCATAACAAAGTGAACTTCAGCCACACTAGTGGGCCAATGAGGCTCAAATTAGAAAATGAGCAACAAAAGCATTGGCAACACAATTGTTGAATGGTTGAAAGAATGTGTGGGTTTAAAAGTGGGCTGTGCCAAGTTGTTATTCAAATGAAATGGATTCATCCTGTGAACATTACCATTTTTGGAATATTTTGTAAAATGAGTCCGGCTGAAATTTCCACATTAGGTTACAACTGAAGTGTAACTTTTGACCTGATGAAAAGTGAGGGAATAACCAACATCATTAAGATTCATCCTCTGGGGACCAAGAATGTTTGTCACAAATGTCAATGCATTCAACATTTCACTTTGGACAAATGGGACTCGCTGCTAAAAAAAACAAAAAACAAAACAGTCCAACTGCAAGTGTCAGCTTCTTATGAAACACTCGGCAACCCAACACAACAGTTGACCTGTAAAGAACAAACAACTCTTGCACCAAGACCACAGACCGAGCTAAACATATAATGCTGTTATATTACATGCAGTGCTGTGAACAACCGATCAGACCCTCAGATGCACCCCCATTTCTTGCTTGTCACGTGGTAGTGTGTGGGTGTGCAAGATGTTAAATAAAACCTCAGTGGCCTTTACGTTTCATCACCGGAAAACCAACACGTAAAGGTGACAATTTTCATCTGAGTTGAAGCATGCAGAGAAGTAAATTAAAGTCGCAGAGAAGTAAAACAACATTCGGGTTCAAAGGAAAGCGTTAGTAAACCTTTTAGTAGATAAAAACTTAGTTGAGTTCAAGTAAATGTAAAGAAATGACATTTGCATGAGCCTATCTGAGGTTGAACAAACAGATGCAGGTGCATTCCACACTGAGGACTGCTGGCGTTTAATTTATGTATAATATAAGCCCTTATTCATATAGCTCCATACTGGCCTACTACCCGCCTGGTTAAGAGCTCCGTCACAATCTTGGCACCCCGCCTTAAGCATCTGAACTACAAGCTTTCAATAAGTTGGAGATATTTAATTTATTTTAAATGAAATGGCAACGGAGGGTATCCTACTGCAATAGCTGATGTGCCTTAATTGTCTGACATAAAACAAATAAAACATGTAAAAACCATGAGGATAAAATATCACCCTTCGTCACAGAAGAGAACATTACCAAAAGTAGAAATAGAATTGATAATGGTGCAGCAAAGCACTTTTAAAGAGCTTGAAAACAATGGAAGATGGACGATTAGTCATTAGCGCCCATTGTGAATCTTTCCAGTGAGTAATTTGTGGGAAGGCTTGTGCATTTTTTATATTCTTAAACTGAAGAGCCCTTAGAACACAAACTCCATAAAATAATAACAGGCGTTTCACCTTAGCACTATCCGAACCTCTCAATTATTTACTACTAATGAATTGCCTAGGGCAATATTCTTCCTAAGTACAATATCAACCATCCCAGAGAGGCTGAATCAGCTCGCTCAAATACTTAAATACATTTACTCAATTATGCTCACTGTCCCCAATATGAAAGAGACAAGAATGTACAAGCTTTCCTCTCCGTACTGTTTCGTACGCTCTGTTTCAGCCTTGATATTTCAAGAAAATCCTCACATGCACAGCAACTCTTGTAATGATTAATTGATCAAAAGTTTTCATATAAAACGCAATAACGAGGTTCCGGTCTTTCCCTCTGTTTTTGCATCTGTGGTGTGGGAGGACTCAATAAAAGGATGTGTGCTGTTGTTGTGGTGTCTTGCCTCAGTAACATAACAGTAATGCAGGCCATGTGCCAGGCATCCACCAGGTTTTGCACTTTGCAGCCCAACTTGCCACCTTGAATATCTTGTTGCTGCCACATCGCTGATGAGCGTTCAGGGGCCCGAGGCAGCCTGAGAGCAGAGAGTGGGGCTTCACATCTCCAGCTCCCAACAGGTAGGGAAAAGGATGCGCATAACAAGTAACAGTATATAAAGGTACACAATATAAGTGTGGTATAGGTGTGCAAATGATTAAGCCATCAACCACAAACAGTATGAGTGCAACCCTGCAGTCGCCTACAGTTTATATTTTTTATTATCTCTGCTAAGTGCAGCAAACTGTAGGATAACCTTCAGTATTCAAACGCATAACCTAAGTGAATGTAAATAGATTTTGCCATCTGTTAGCTTCATCTATAGGGGACATCTTCATACTGGGGAAAAGTGTGTGTATCTATGTGATTGTGTGCTTTTCCACTGCTTATTATGCTCTTATTCTTCCCTTCCAAAAGCGAAAACCCATACCCAGACAAACTCTTGTTCTCTGTACTTCACAACATGTTTTTATTTCAACAATTTCACCGATAGAATCGTGTTTTCTTTTGACATTTCACACTCATGTGAACGCATGACAAAAAGCTGGTTAGTTGAGATGATGATTGAGACATTCTGTATTGTTTCGACACATTATAAGCTGTAGATAAACTATAGATATGTGCAGACACAAAGCGCAATGTAATACAAGTGCTGTAATTCTGCGATTCTGTTTCTCATTTTGGGTTTTTTTACAACCAGCGTGCTTGCACATGTGCAAGTGTTTATAAATGCGCGTATTTCATATCTGCGGCCCACTCAAAGAAACAAACTGAGCATTTGGCTCTATTTCTACGATCGACACTGTTATCACCGTTCAATCAGAAACATTTCCCAACCATGATCTTCCACTGCGTAACAGAGCAGTTCAGGCCTGAATAGCATTTGTCAATTCCATGCTATCCGGCTGTAATCATCAGTCTTTGGCTGTAACTACACCAGAGAGAAATTTAAGCGCAAAGGATCCCGTTCCTAGACAGCTGGTGGTTGTAAATTCCTATCGGGGAATAAAAAAACAGGGAGGGAGGGAGAGAGTTTGAAAGAAAACATATACTATTTTCATTTCAACTGCTTTAGGGATTAAGGCTCAGGGCTCTAGAAAAAACTGCATTAAAATAATCCACCATTTGCATGTTTTATCTCACAAAGGAGGCTCACATAGACACACATACACACCAACCCCCACTCTCCCTCCCTCCCCCCTCCCATCTTCTCTTGCATCCCCTCCCCCATTCTGGGTGAGCACACACACACACACACACACACTCATACGCTCATACGCACGTCACACATATACACAAACTGTCATCATAAAACACACACACACACATTGAGATCAACCTGCTGCCATCTGCTCTACGCACTCTGTACAATCCTCACAGAATACATTATTCACTACAATACATCACATCACATTCCCTCAATGTCACAGCCTTGTGCTGGAGAAGAGTGAGAGAGAGAATGGGGGAGAGAAGAGAGAAAAACAGCTATTGTACTCTGGTGAGAGAGAGAGAGAGAGAGAGAGAGAAGGATCTTCTTGTTTTTTCATTATTCATGTAAGTGTTTTGTTTTCAAGTGTTAGAGTATTAGAGGATAAGTCTGATATATTTCAATGAAAAGAGCAAAACCAACATTGTGTTCCGACTTCCCAATCTGTGAGAGCAACACAGAGCTAAAAGGAGAGTGATTGTTGGCTTTACATTTGCCAGGTCACAACTTAAAATGAATGTTAACGTTGCTCCATGTCCTCTGGATGTGTAAATATGCAACAGTTTACTCAATTCTTCACTGAATAGAAATTAAATAAGAGAAATACATGTAAAACAGTAGATGTCTCCTTGTTTACATGTTTAACTCTGTCCCTGTTATTTCTTAACAGCATGATGCACACATGATGCGTGTGCGTGTGTGTGTGTGTGTCACCATTGTGCGGTGGCAGAGCAGAGCAGAGGGAGTGAACAGCTGGCAGGCCCACACTTGATTACGTATTGACCTGCTTTGCATTCACCTGTTATTCAGCCGAACCTAATGTTTCCACTTGGCACTGCCGCAGCTGAGCTGCAATTAACCTCGCTGTGAGAGCAACCCAAGCAAGCCTTAAGTAATTTGTCAGAATAGTTTGTCAGACTTTGCTAAATGTCATTCTACCTGATCCCGAAAAATTAATAGTTTTTCACTTTTTGACAAAGAAAAAAGTGTTCTAGCCCTTGTCACACTTTACAGTAGCTGTCAATACAGTCTACATTCGATACATTGCTAACGTACTTTTTTTTACACTCTTAAGGTTCTCAACTGACTGCAGATAATTAGCCTTTGAAAATGTCACATGCCTGTCTAAACACACCATTTGAATGGCAGAAAACGTTGCTGCGTCAGACGCTTTACCTTCTCTCCACTCCTCTTCTTTGCCTCCTCTCGTTTTCTCCCACCCTCCATCCTCCCTCCCTCCTCTTTTTCCCAGATGCTCTCTCGGCTCTTGTCTGTGTTTGGGCTGCGACTGCGAGGGGTCACCGCCTGCCTTGTTCTCACACGTGGAGCACTGAGCGTGTGTGTGTTTGTACGTGTGTGGGAAAGGGAGCGCAAAACAGCAGACACTCATCTATGAATGATTATATGAATGAGTGTGTGTGCGTGAGAAAGAACGTCCAAAAAAAAGAGAAAAGGAGGTGTGTGAGTGTGTGAATTTATCCCAATGTCTGCACAGTTGAGCCTGAGTGCATTTCCCACTGTGTGTGTTTCAAAGTGTTTGAGTGTGTATCTTTCTCTTCGTATGTGTGTGTGTGTGTGTGTGCCTTGCAAGCTCAGTGCCAGGTCTCTCTAATGAGTCTGTCAGGCGCTGTTAGCGACGGCGTGCTCCCCTGGCTCAGCGCACTCCTACAGACACACTGTGATTAGCCGGGCCAACGGCACGCCACCGGGCCAGATTAAACACTCACCACGCCGCCAGGGAACACACACACACACACACACACACACACACACACACACACACACACACAGCACACATTAGAGCATTACACTTGCCCGCGAAAGCACCACAGACTTACTTAAACACACACGGCTTCATCATCATCGCGCCCATTAGCCTGCTCTGATACTTGCCCTCCAGAGCCGGGTGTTGACGGCAATAAAATTTAAAATGAATGTGAAATGAAAACAATATACAAGCCACCTATGGCAGGCGCAAAATGCTAATATTTCATTAATCTGTCTGTGTTTATTGAATTCTTGTCTGCCGCTAATCTTGAACATCACTCAGAATTAAGGCCAACCCTTCTGGCTCCAACAGCTTTCAACATCTTCATTAAAGCGACATGAATCACTAATTACAGGTAATTACCCTTTAATGAGCGGCCCAGATGAATGAGCAGATATGCGGAGGAGGGGCAAGCGTTGAGGACACATCGTTTTCCATTCCTCAAGGGCCAAAAGCGGACTCTAACTGGGTGTTACAGCTTGACCGTTGGCATGGTGGTCTGGTTAGAAAAGGCTGGCTTAACTGCCATTTAAACATGTGTCAGACATAAACCTGGTGTATGACACAGGATACTGAATATGAGTTATTTAACTATTTGTACCAGATGGGTACATACTGGGTTGTCTCTGGACACCAGGAGTTCAATACACAATAAGCTACTTACAATGTTCATATGGGTGCCTGGCTGTTAAGATACACGTAAAACAAATGTGAACCGATCCTTTAATTTGCGAGAAAAAAGAGCAAAAGTCAGAAAATGTATCTTTGTCTCTAATTGAACAATGTTCTTTTTTATGTTCCTATTCCATTAATCCCTTTTTGACCCATCAAATACATCTTAAGGTCCACTGGATGGGTCTCCACCAGACGGCAATCTCCGGTTCTGACAAGTGAAGCCAATAGGGAAGTGTCTTAAACTTACATTCTTTCAGGGGGCAACTCCTCTGGTTGCAAAAAGAAGTCTGATTGTATAGAAGTCTTTGAGAAAAGGACTCTACTTCTCACTTGATTTATTACCTCAGTAAACATTGTAGGAGTTTATGGTCTCAATTGCTAGTTTAAAGTCTTCTTCAATACAGCATGATGCTCATTTAATAAATGATGGTCCCATTTAGAGCAAAATAGTCGATAGAACAAGGTATTCTTTAGGCCGTAGCTACCTTGTGATTGACAGGTCACTACCACGCAGTTGTCTAGTGTCTGTGTTTTCGTCTCATAACTTTAACCCGTTGACAGTGTGTTTTCAGTTCATGGCAGTTAATTGTATCCAAAAGATCAAACTCGAGGCTTCAGAACAGCAATCCACAAACCAATGGGTCACGGTGACTACGTCCACTTCTTATATACAGTCTATGGTCCCCTAGTTTGGGATCCACTGTTGGACATTATCTGAATTTAACAGGGTTGTTGCGTTTCCATGCCATCGTAATAGTGTTTGTTGTAATGTTATTTGTATACATTCAACATATCCGAAGCTGACCTTATGTGAAACAGCATGTCGCTTATACTTCACGGTCATGTTAAAGCATCTTTGGGTTCAGGAAGTCATGTCTAGTATCCACTTCTATAGCCGTCTGCTGGAGGGAGCCTATGATAGTGTTTGACACAAGAAGCCGCAGCATGATCTTAAACAGCATTGAGTGACTGGTTTAGACAAGCTGTGATCACCCTTCACACCAACTACAAATGTGGGGTTTTCCTGGGTCAGCATTGAGAGGGAATATTACCGGCACTGTGAGAACTGAGATGTGTAACACATTTAAGGTGGTAATGGGTTAAAGTGGGCAGCTTTTCTAACTGTGAAGGTGTAGGAGGTGCAGACTGTAACCGACTGTTTCTTTGTTATTAAAAAAACGTATTTATTTTTCTTCTGCCGCTGTCGCCCTCTCAGAAAACCAACAAGCAAAAATTAGATTAATCTGAACAAGTTGGGAACATTAAGAGTGAAGTTTCCTATCTTGGGCCTGCAGAAGAAAGTCCCTTCACAAGACACTGTCCACCAATGTTCCGCTTGTTTTTGATTCTTCTCCTCCCTCGTACTTGCTGACTCTCGTGCCAAAACCGCTCCGTGTGTCATCTCAGGGTTTTCCTTGTCACCACCATGTTTCCTGTCATCAGTGTGTACGGTTGAACAGTGCAGTTACTGAAAAGGCCCCTGACACTATAACTGTCTCTCTCTCAGATGTGGTCAAAGACGTTTGTCTCCAAATCTAAGGTAGTGTGGCCTTGACATCTTTTTTTTCTTTTTACACCTTGTAATTCCCCTACATAGTATGTTAGATACTTTAACATACTAAAGCGGAAATATTGGGCCATTTGGAAACTTTTCCTCTGTTTGTTCGCCTTTAATCCAGGCCCCTGGGATTAGGATATTTACAGAAATAACCCTTTGTTTACACTACACTAATCCAATCACCGCGCTGAAGTTCATTCAATTTGTGCCCTGACAGTTACCCCCCCCCCTCCTCCAGAGCATATTCATCGTGATGCCATATGCCCCGACACAACACTGCATCTTTTCTCTGGCTGAAATGTGCAGAATGTGACATACTGTACTGTGTGGCACAATGGAGTAATTGTGTTTTGTCCCTTGAGGGAAAGTATGAGTTGGAAGAAGGGGAATATCAGTGCAGGATGTATGCTTTCCAGCCTCATCTGACGGTCCAGTTGTAAGTGAGGGCAGCTCATGGAGATACAAATGGGCAACTTGACTTCTAGGATGCCACTGTCTTGCCTGACCTCCATTACAGCAGGCTTTAATGGCCTTCTTAGCTTTTTAAAGTCAAGCCGTAACATATTTTTTGCAGCACTTTAACACAATATACTTCAATAAATTCTTTCCCTGCAGGGCAAAACAGCATATTAGGCATAGGCCTATATATTTCAAACTATCTCAAATCTGTTCCAGATGTATAAGAGAGTAAAATACTTTTATGAAAGACAAATATAAGTTGGGACTTAAAATGATAAACAATGAAATGCCAAAAGACTGCATGAAGTTAACTGTCCTCGTTGTACTTCACCTCCCCTTCAGCATGACACACAGTGCCTCTTTTGTTCTGCCACTCATTGCTTATGTTACTGTAGAGCACTAATGCACACAGATCGATAGCATTCTTTCCATTTCAACACATTGAGCTGATGTACGGACACACAGTTGGAATTGATCCTGTCCTGTCAACACAAAGTTTTGTGTCGGTAAGTCTTTTTCCTGCTGCAAAATAAATGGTCTTTGAATAAAAACCCTTTGTAGCTTGACGTTGACATCTCTGTATTACACATTGAATAACTGCACTGCTGATGATGATGTAAAGCTAGGTGGGTGGGAAATGGTGTAACGGAGGCATTGAAACAGCGCATCGAAATCGAAACAGAACATCTGGCCCATTCACGTGAATCACATTTAAAAAGGTTCTGTCACTTCCAAATGACTTTTCTTGCCCATTGTAGACCTTTTATGATTGGGAAATACAGGCTCACATAAAACTATTTTGAAACAGCTGTAAAGTCATCACAGCCATTACACATTTTAATACACCAATAAAACGATGTCAGAAATGTAAAGAAAAAGCAAAACAATGCATGTCGCCTCTCGAACAAACAAACCAAGCAAAATCAATTTCCTCCCCCACAGGATGTCCACCGCATGCTAGCGAGATTTTACGACCACGGCTGAAAGTTGCAAAAAACCAAGCATGTTTCAAGTAAGCAAAACTATCAATCTGCACTTTTAACGAGCTTGCAGTACAAGGTGCACACAGTCTGAATATATAGTCAGAAACCTTTGATGGCTTGAAGGCTGAAAACAGGAACTGGCTGGGCTCACTCACACAGGTCATTGTGTGTGATATACTGAATGGCTGTAGAAAAAGAGATGACTGATTGAATATTTGTTTTGTATTTTAATCTTAAACTTGCATCATCTAGCACATAAACATTTGATCATGTTTTGTTTATTTAATTTTGCAGAAATTTAGAGACAAATATCCGGTACCTTTTAATGTGACACGATTTCTGTCGAGGGAGAAACACCTTTCTGCAGTTAAAGTGAAAAATGTCAACCCATGTCGTGTACATTGAGGATTTGCTGCAGGCTATACAGCAGCATGTCATTACACTTTAGATAATTAAATCTGTCTGTTAAGACCTCTGATCCTTCCCGTACATGGCTGTTTGAGGATGAAAAACAACACCAGGATGAATCACAGTATGTTTTTTTTTTCCTGCTATAAATCATATAGTGGTCGTTTAAAATCATACATTGTAGGAGGAAACTCTTTCAATTTTGTGAAGCTCTCAGCCCACACAATACAGATAAAATGTTTTCAGTGATAACAATAAAACAGCTCTTTTTGGTTCGATGAACCAAACCATGAGCCTCTGAAAGGCAGAGATGGAGAGAGAAACAGAGAGAAGGAGAGCACTAATCTCATTACCTTCTCTTCCTGGCATGAGAGAATATTAATTTCTCTGAGGCAACTGACAGGAAGGTGAACACCAAAAATGAATATATAATAATTCAATTGCACATCCCACCATTTCATTTTCCATGTAATTAAATCAGCTAAATGTTATAAAAAAAAACATGTAAACTCCGTCGATTACTTCGAGACATTTGCATTTTTAATTAGACCAGATTAATTCTAATAAGCGAGCTGGGCTAAGGCGATGACAGAGCAGGCCTATTGTGTGTCTGTCACACTCATTTAATTATGTCATTATGTCACATATCCTATTATGATAATTGGCTTTTTATTCTTAATCAACAACCAGCCAAAGCTATTAAGTAATAATCTCTGACTAGTGCACTTTTAACCTTAAGCGTTATAGAAGTTTGCCCACATTTATAACAACAACCAACTGATGAAAAAATGGTAAAAAGCAAAAACAGTGCAATGCCCTGGCTTATTCAGCCTAGCTATTTGCTCTAAAATGAAAAATGACTGTCAAGAAGCTGCATGTTGACACTGGGTATAGTGTGTAAAGCAAACACATTAGACGGAGGAAATGGGTATCACCATCTTCCCCCTGCAAGGTAACTAAGCAGAGAAGACGAATGTGTCTGATGTGTTCAGCCATTTCCTCTGCTCCCTCTCTGGGGAGTCACTTGAAAACTAAATCTCTGAAGAAACTGACCCTGCTGTTTAATTGAAAGACACTGCTGCAAACAAATAGGGGAAGTGGTGACAGATTACAGCCTGGGAGACATGCAGCCAAACGTCTCACAAAAAGATGATGCTATTGTGGGTGAAAATAGCAGACATAAAAACTTGCACAGCTGCAAAATTAACTGCAAAAATTACCATTTGTCATAATGGTTCATTAACTGGAAATGGTTTTAGGTTTAGTGATACTGGCATTTCTTTGTAACATGTTCAAGTAGATAAAAAAAGCAATTCTACCATTAAAATAAATAGAACAACATGACTTTTGACTTTACAAGCTCAGCAGGCAGTTAGATAAGCTCGCAGCTACAGCTAAGATTTAACTTTTGCAGTTAACAACAAGCTTCATTACTTCAGCTGGTCTGAGGGATTCCTTAGCTCCACCCAATGAGGTTTAAATAAACCGAACATCATCTCTGCCTCAGAAATGTTTGTATACATAAAACTCCATTTTACACGTCTATTCCTGGACTGTCTATTGTCGTGATTTAATTAATTCTATTATCATGTAGGGTGACAAAGTAGGTAAAGACATCCCAATGCTTCCTTGCACAGCAGGAAAAATAACCAATTGTACCCCCAGATTGCTGCCTCAGCTGCAATAACAAAGAGGAGCAGTCACATGCAAGATGTGGTTTTACAGTGATGCAAAGATGTTCGGACGGATAATGCCAACCAGTCATATCACCAATCAGCATTTGCGAAGAACTTTGTTGTCAAATATGTGGTATGGGGCATTTTGAACCCAGTCACAGCACTGCAGCGGTTAAGTTATGTGTCATTTCTTTTAAATAGTCAAACAGGAAATGTGCATTGAGCTTTTACAGCACCACAGTGACAGTAATCGGAAAACCACAATCAAATTGTTATGTTAATGATTTTCCTCACAAGATAATCAAAAAGTGTAAAGTGAATGCTGTCAAAAATTAGGTTTTTGTTTGAGTAAGATTCTGATGATCGTCTTCAAACGTAATCTAAGACTTGCATAAATTATGTGGAACGGTTAATTCCTAATTCAAGAGCATGATTTCCAGTCGTTCATTGTTCTAGTATCAAAGTTAAGACACATAAGTGGTAAAGTCAATCTTAACCAATCAAACACTGACGAAATAGAGTAAAAGCAATCTTTGTATGATCCAAAATGTCTCACTTTTTTACACTCAAATTCATCCGTCAGGCTGGACTGAACAACAAACACGCTTCTTTCATTAAGGGTGAATGTCTTCGTACAGGTTTTCTTTTTATAATCAAGCGAGGTATTTCTCAGTTATTGTCTATCCTCCAGTCAACAGCATACTCATCCATACAATATTAACTATATCTGTGACATTCTCAGTCCTTTTGTCAGAACAAAGCCAGTATAATAATGGAAAAAAATGTCATCCATTTAATAGCTCAAAATGTACTGTAAACAATGGCAGGAAAGCAGTGGGGGCTGGGAGGGCTTTGTTTCAACAGAAGCCACCCTGATGCAATTGACGGTTGGACCTTTAATGTTTGCAGTTTCTTACTGGCTGCTCTCCTCTCAACAAAACGCTTGTGCAGTCATCTCACTCATGTTTTACTCTAAAATTAGCCTTGGAGTGCAGCAAGCTGTCAGTGCTGATTCAGTTGGACAGGCACAGCTCAGATGTATTAATTTTCTCATACAGGAGAAAAGTGCTTTTTCAGGTTTCACTACACCCCACTCTGCCTATATTCATGTGCATCAGGGTCCTTTTGAGAAGCCGGTTTTTATTTACCAGAAGAGATTTTGAAGAGATTTATCTCCTGTGCCAAGAGACAGATGCAAAAAGTAAGTATGGCCCCTCAAACGTCATGTTCAGCGCTCTAAAGACAAGACTTACTTAATACTTAATAAACCTTTTTTTCTTTTTTCCACAGTCAGACCTTATGAAAGTGCTGTATGGCCTCACGATTTACATTTTACTCAGTAATTATCTGTAAAGAGGACTTAATAAGTTCCCCCTTGAGTACACACAAGGTGAGCGTTACTATGGAGACGCAGAGTGCTCCTCTATGCTCCGTGGCTCTGCAGCCTGCTCCATTGTGGCGAGAGACAACAGCTGTCTTTACCTTTGGCAGGCAAACAGGCTCATTAAGGGCGGCCATGTTTGTTTTTGTGCCCGATACCTAGCCCTAAGCAAACACTGCCATATCTCCACTCCACAGCCCTCGCAGTCTCAACATTTCCTTCCCTATTGTGGAGGTAGGCCCTGGCTCGTTGAGCCCTGCTGTATGTTCTTTTTTCTCCCGAAAGCTCTGGCCGAGTTGCCAGTGGCTCTCAAAGAATGCGTGCTTAATTGAGAAATTTAGTCGAGGTTGGAGCTGACGAAATGCTGAAATTCAGCTAGCTGAGATGCAATGAATGTTGCGTATGCGTTACATACATAATATCAGACATTTTAATGCCTGATATCACTTCTTGTGGTCTGGCACAAGAAAGGCTTCCTTGTTTGTTGTGCCGTCGCTGTGATAAAGGCGTCATTATTACAGCTAACAGTAAAGGCTGCAGTGAAAGGTTTCATTGGCATATTTTCTCCGCTCTCAGCACTGTCTGTGGCTTGAGCGACAAGGCAGGTTGGATTCATAACGCTTTGACAAAAATCCCATTTAAAAGGGAAAATGGCATTGAATGTCATTCCATTACTGCGGACAGCAAACATGGGAACACTCTAACCCAGAAGGCATTCACATTAACTTATACAAAATAGCAGAAAGACTATTTTTTGGCTCTCCTGTAATATATGTACCGCACTTGGGAGTGTTTTCAGCCAGAGCATTTCAAGAGTAGCCTTCCAAAATGTACTCACTTATTTGATTTCATCCCTTTTCACCATTTGTCAAGCCCAAAGTCACAATGCATTGTGAAATGAGTTCTTAATGTGGAGTAATGAGGCTGTCATGGCAAAGCAGTCTCTGCTTGTTTGAATTTGACTCATGTCGTAGATTCAATTAAATCAGCTGAAGTCAAGCTGGCCCCAGGCCAGATCGGTAATGGGTGACCTCATTCAAACAATGCTCTGACATACTGAAACAATAAGAGGAAGGGCCTTGAGTCAGTTGCAAAAGCAAACTCAAAAGCGATAAGGTAGAAAAATTACAGTGAAGTCACCAAAGTGTTTGAAAGACTCATGTAGTCATGTGTCTTCGGGGTCTTTGTTGTTTTTTAAAATCTTTTTGCTGCCACAGTTGTTGCTTGTGTAACATCTCATTGGACAAGCTGATGGTGTCATTAAAACCACAGTCCTAGTGGAGTGCAATAATACTCAGAATGCACTTGGAACAACATGGCAAAAGCAATATTTCACCGTAAATCAAAGGTAAACATCCCTATTGCAAATACACTAAAGCACATATGCTGTGTGAGCTTTGATCCCACTTCCTTTGCCTATAATAACTGGAAACAAAATTGCTCGAGCTTTAGAGATAAAACTACCTAACAGATTTTAAACACAGCTGGCCCATCTCTTCTTTTGGAGGTTTACTTGTCCTTAGAAGTCTAAACTGATTTATTTGGATGTTGAAATGCCTGGAATCTAAATCATGACACAAACACTCCCAAGGCTATGTAAACAACCTTTCCACTTCCAGTCTACAACCATGCTGTCTGAGCAATAACTTGAGTGCCAAGGGCAAAAGCACTTCTCACTTTTGGAAGGGTCTCCAATGTCACACAGTTATTAAGAGAAGGCGCTCCCCAGTTTGTATAAAAGGGCATAGGTATCGCTAAAAGGCATATTCTACCTCTACTGTCAATGTTCAATCAATTATGTTACTTATTTTAAGGAACATTTACCATTTATTACGTGTATATTTACAGTTCGGAAAGACAGAGACATCCTGAGTGCTTTGTAGAATAAATAGAAACGAGGTAACAAAGTCAAATCGGAACATCTTGTTTTACTCACTCTTGTTTCTCTACTCACCAGGGCCAATAGCGGTTACAGTAAACAGATAAAGGAGCACACACACACACACACACACACACACACACACACACACACACACACACACACACACACACACACACAGTAACTGCATCTCATTAAGCTGCATTCCCTCTGGCCCTTATTCCATTAGAAATTAAAACTTGGGACAATTAGTTGCAGATTGGTCTCAGCTCAGTGCACTATAGTCGCACTCTCAAGGCTCCGAGATGACTTAATTACAGGCTCATCTGAAAACTGTGCGATGGTTCTGTGCTGCAACAAACAGTGAATAACTGGAGTGACGGTCAGCCACACCAACAGTGGCGCATGTAGATGCAGCCGCTGGCAGCTCCCATGAACTTTGCTACATTTTTGTTTTGATTTGATGTCTCTTTGTGTTTCTTACCGGAGCGTGTGTGGCATATGACAGGATGAGATACAGTCGTCAATACCGGAGAGGGAAGCATGTGTATTGGATAAAGTACAAAAGACCTCACCACCCACGACTTCTGAGTACCCGGTGGAAAAGCTAAGCTAACCCAAATAGGACCTAATATTCCACTTGGCTACTCAGCCTACTCCTGGCTGTCTGATGTCTGGTCGCAGGAAAATAAGATGAATGAAATAAGACTTCAGGCTAATCCAACAATGGGAGGTTGGTTACTGTTGTGGTGACATATTGACAGACCTGGCTCCATCCTTACATCCCGGATCAAGCTGCACTTGACAGGCGAACCACAGGACAGAGTGCAGGACTCCAATGGGACGAGACGAGGCGGACTCTGTGTTCACATCGATGATGCTTGGTGCACCAACATAGTCAAAGTTGATATGATGTTTACATTCCTCCTGATGCCAATACAAAAGATGTACTACATCACAGTTTTAGTTTTGTGTTGTGTCATGTTTTCTTGGGTAGTAAATGGGTTGGAACTGCGTTTCGTTGTTCAACCTTGTGTTGCATAATGACAAATTATCCTTGAATCCTTAACAATGGATGTCAGCCAGCCACCAGGGGACAATCAAGATGTTTTGGCTTCACTTTTGGGGAGCGGTCACGATGTAGTATACTCGATGCACTGAATTCAGGTGAAGAAGAAGCTATTTGAATTCTTATTTTGATGCAAATACTTGATGCAAATGCGTGAGTGTAGCCTAGCACCACACGGAAGTGAAAGCAGTGCTCTGTTGATATATTTTAGAGTCAAAAGTTTAAGTACAATTTTAATTTGCCTCGAGGAAATGCACTGGAAGCAAGGACCAGTCTCTTTTTGATGCAAAGATTTGTACATTAGCAGGAATGTGGCACAACATGAAGGGAAAGCAGTGCTCTGTCTATTTAAACGTAAAAGTGCAGTACAAATATGTTGTCCCTCGAATCAATAAATTATTTGCAATAAATAATATTGATCAAAATAATTGTAATAATCATGTTGGCTATAATCATGCAGCTCTTACACAACATGTTAGTCCAAAACTGCTGATCTGTGATCATTTCTACCAAAGGAAACGGGATGAGAGAGGCTATTGTTCAAATGTTGGTGAGAGCACTTGTTTCCTTGTTTGGTACTTCACTCTTTTAGTCTTGTTTTGTCCCTAATATTACAACTCTATAGCACTCTATGTATCAGTGCAGCCCCATTCAGTGACAAAAACCTGAATGAAGTATCTCAGCGTCACTACAGTTTAGTTCCATGGACAGAGTGAGCACAGAAAGCAAGGTATTTTATCAAAATCCTTCAGGAACACAGATAACTAATTTGTTTTTTATCTGCTTCATCACTCTGCTTATGACAAGGACGAAAAAATGTTTCCGTAATTGAACAAACTCTAGTTTATGTAACGACTGACCGTTCTGCCCTTCAAGCCGGAGAGAGAGAGAGCGATTTGATTGCTCCATGTACTTGCTCTTGTCACGTGACACCATGTCCCATTATATTGTGATGTTGTCATAGGAGGAGAGGAAATGAATTGCCTTAAAGCTATAGAAGTGTGTGTGTGGTTGGATAGTGGGGGATTCAGAGGTGTAAAAGTGAGTGTATATGACCCTGTGTGTGTGTGTGTGTGTGTGTGTGTGTGTGTACAGGGTTCAAAATTAGTTTGAAACTTGTGTAGCTCTAATTGGGCAACTTGGGATTTTTGTGATATCACCTGCATTCATTTACAGCACCTTTTGGCCCACAATGATGTCTAGTGTTTGTGGTTACAGTTTGCACACTTTCATCAATCTGAGAAAATGACGAACGGAACAAAGATTTACATATTTTGCCACGTAATGACAGCACTGTGCAATTAGATGATGATTATTGCAATATCAGCAGCAATACAGGAGGGGTATCCAGATGATAAAAAATGTAAGCACCTTCAACTTGTATCGTCCGGGTCCGTAACACAGGTTTTAAAAATCTGTTGACCTTGACGACAAAATAAAATGAAGCATATGTATGGTAATAAAAACATTTTACAGTGATTGGCAACCATTGCAGCCAATTAATCAGGAAACGATACACGTATACAGTATGTCAAAATGACCCTGACTTCACACTGACACAAGCAGCTGAACAACTTCCCTGTTGTTCTCTTCTTAGTTTTTTGTCGCTGCTTCCTAACCTGCCCATAATCACAAAAAACAAAACCACTGAGATAAAGAGCCACTGACAGCCATTAGCGGCCTCAACTCTTAAAAGCTTCTAGTTCTGCTGATAATCATCATGCTACTTGAATGCTTTGAATATTGCTCAGTTTTGCATTTTGCTACATTTTTATGCAAATGTCATTCGTGATGGTATATAAGCTGTTTGAAAAATTGTTATATATCCCTATGACGCACTATGCCTTTATCTCCTCTTTGTCTGAATAATGATAACTCATAAGACCTCTGGTGGCTCTCAAGAGGTTGATGAGGTACATGAGTTCAGTGCCACATTTACATGAATACTGTTTATTATGTGTGGCTTGTGTCTATGATAATACTGTTATCATGTGTACTCTTAGCATAGGAATCAAATCGTTCCATAATACACTTTCTTCAATGACTCAAACAGCGCATACTGTAGGATGAGATTTAATGAGTGGCACCTAAGATGCACAGGATATAAATGCATATGGCTTCTATTTGGTTTGTTTTAGACTTTCTTTCATGTCTTCTTTTTTTTGTACAGGGGATTTTTTTGCTAAAACCACCAGGCGTGAGAAAGATTGTAGGGGAAACACTGCGTTCAACTCAATGAGTTAGAATGTAAACCTGCTTTTCATCCAGTCTTCAAACCAGTACAGTTTCTTGAGTTCATGGTGGAAGGCAGCTGATGCTTTTGCTCTAAAACTGTACTGTATTATTTTCCACCCCTGATATTTACATACACACATTCTATATATATATATATATATATATATAGAGAGAGAGAGAGAGAATCTGGAGTTGCTGTCATAATCCGAGTAATTAACTAACTGTGTGTATGTAAACAGGTGGACTGTTTTACACTTGGCTAGATCCTTAGAAAGGGAAACATTTCTCAGTTCTTAAGAATGGAAAAATTGGGGACAGTGAGCTATGAAAGAAGCTGTTGTTGTTTCTTTTTTTTTTTTCAACAAGTCACCGTGTCAGTTGAGAATTTCCTTTGTGTGTGTCTCTGTGTTCGGGGGACGTCGCATGAATGGGCAGTCAGCATTTAGGATTCAAAAGAAAACAGCAGCCTGAGCTCCTGTCTGTGTGAAAACCAAGGCTACGGTGCTCTGTATCAAGTGCCATTGTTTTGGTAATAGTAAACCTGGGGCACTTGCCAGGAGGCATTAGTCATTCATCTAACAAGTTCCACAATGCAAACCACAAAGTGCTCCACTGTCAACTTCCTCTTATTGAATTCTGAGCATATAAACACATTTCCAAGTATTTTACAGCGAGATATAAACTTTTCTGATGACTAGCTACCTGAAGTATGGCTGCCATGTTTGTTTATTTGTCCGTTTCCCTGACAGGAAGCCAGCTCATTTGGAAGCATGCTGGGTTTTTTTGTGAGTGAGGGAGAGAATGAAGAGAGAGAAGAAGGGAGGTGGCGGGTGAAAGGCGGATAGGCGGGGATTAGGGCGGAGTGCAAATTTTCAGCAGGCCAGGCATACGACATGATCTCTAATTACCCACAAAGCACTGTGTAACCTGAGCCGCAGATTAGGCTGCATTATCAGGCTTAATAAAACATGACCATCTCTCAGTTTTCACTTCCTTTCCCTGCCCGGCTGCTGCAAACATTTGTTCCTAGTTATGACATTCCCAATGCCTTTGCTAAGTAACTGGCCTATCTGTACCCGATGTTGCAGATTAACAGCAACAGGTACAGATTTGCTGCTTTTCTCTGATAGTAAACAGAGTATCATTGTGGTTTGGACTGCTGGTTAAACAAACACATGACCTGAAAACGTCCCCTTGGGTTTTAAGAAATTGTCATTGTCAACATTATTTTTTCATGGTCATTTTTCAATGCAAAATTCCATACATCTCAATTGAATTCTTCTGGTAGCAGAAATCTCAGAGATGGATTTCTTGAACACTGTGGTAAATAATTAAATAATAATAAGTAAATCATTTTTGTAATTTGGGTGAAATTACCCTTCAAGTCACACTCTGATTAAAAAAGTCAAGAGCAAACCCTCTTCTGCTTTGCACCTGTATCTCTACAGTGTGGAACTGTTACTTTTACTGAAGTAAAAGATCTGAATACTTCTTCCACCACTGTTAAGGTGCCAGCAACACACACCAAAACCGTACACACACACACACACACACACACACACACACACACACACACACACACACACACACACACACACACATATGCATATACTTGCTTGGTTCACGTGGGTTGTGCCAGTAAGTTCTGCTTTAGGCTATGGTTTTCACTACTGTCTACTGTGTTATTAACAATTCTATATAAAGATCCGCTCAAGTTTTCCTTTCCTGTGTGTTAACAACCCTTCCGAGCTGCTATGAGGTTTTTGAAGCCTAGTAGAGAGAGAGAGAGAGAGAGAGAGAGAGAGAGAGAGAGACGGAGTACTCGACAGCATAACACCATTAACCATATGTCATAATTTCCAAAATCCTACCTTTCTTCCCTCTGTTTGTTTTTCTTAGCGACATCACTCATTGTCATGGCTCGTGGCCAGCTTGAGACTAAATAGGTCGACAACACAAAGAGAAGGCCTAGTTCTCTCGCTTACCCTTCTTTTTCTCAACCCACAAGTCTCCTCTAACCTCTATACCTCTTCTTTTTTTTTTTAGCAACATCTATCTCTATTTTTCTTCTCTTTCCATAACTCCACAGCATACGCTACTCTATTTTTTCTCTGGGCGATTCTTAAACCATAGATAATAGCATTGCAAGACCTAAAACCATGGTATTACCACTGTACTTTCTGTCACACTTCTCTCTCTCTGCCCATTGTAAATGATCATGAAGCTCATCATTAGCTCTCAAAGAGGAAGAATGAGCCACAGTTTGATTACCTCGGTGGCTCTGTGGGCTCCCGCAGTCTCTACTGACTGAATTGGACGCAGGCGATTACAGCCTTGCACAGGCAATTATATCTGCCTGCTAAATATGTCACACATAATAAACACATGCTCCTGACAGACAAGGGACAAGTGGAGACAGTCACAGCTGGGGAAAGAGGAAAGAGAGCATATTCAGGTTCATATGGATTTATCAACCCTGTCTTTCTCAAGTGGAAACCTCTCACAATCCAAATGAATGCTTGTCAGTGAATTAATGACAGACACCAGTGCTCAGGATAGAAGTCAAAGATCTGCTAACAAATGGCGACTCTAAAAAAAAGTATTCTGATTGATAATCTATCTCCCAAAATAATTAGATTGATCTACAAGCACACAAAAACACTCTATATTCATGCTTTGCACTCTGGGAGCTTTCTGATCATTCTACTTTATATGTACTGTTTATGTGTTAGTCTGGGCTTGGACCATTAATTGAGGTTTTATGTGGGCTCCGTCCCATCAGGCCGCAGTGCAAACATGGCACTGACCCCAGGCCGATAATATTTGTAAAGGGTATTCAGTGAAAACAAGGGAGGGAAAGAGCCTTAAATCCCTGGCAAGGAGTTTATACCATGGGCCATGTTGTTTGCACAGGACATACCTCAGGAAGCTGGGACAACTGGGAATGTTTGTCCAGCTTCCAGCCCCTTCTATGCATGTATACTTACATACAGTGCATATACAGCACAGTGCATACATACACACAGTACATATGTACATTCATACATACATCAAGTACATAACGTAGGCCTAAAGCAGGCATGCTGTATTTATATACTAAAGCTGTGATTATTTATTATTTTATTTTTAGATTTTAGAGATTAATCTGTTGATTATTTGGTAGTCAATAAAATGTGATGACACGTCCTAGAGTCCAAGTTTTAAACTAACAGTCGAAACTCAAAGATACAAACTTACAATTATATATAACAGAGAAATATTTTCTGTCTAGTGACTAATGAATCGACTAATCATCTCAGCTCTTAAACATACATACAGTGTACATGCATGGCACTCGTATAGTACACTCCTTCCTATTTGTCTACATTTGTTTACCTTTAGCACTGAAACTGGGCTCTGTACGAGCTTAGATGCACAATATCTGCGGTGTATTGTATATTATAGCTTTGCCTATCATGCTCTGGAAGGGGTTTCCTTTGTTTTCTACTGCTTATAGAAAAACTAAAATTGGGGGTTACTTTGAGGTCTCATGTTAAAAAAAACCATGATGGGACAGCTCAAAGCTCCAATAAACTTGAGGTGCAATTTAGTTTAAACCACTAGACAGACATATAGACAGATAGATATGCTGCATTGTTTGCACATTAATTTCACCATGTTGTCACGTGTCTTTCCTTCTGAGTGTTTACAGCCATTAACAAACATAATCAACATTAAACTAAACACCCAGAGGCCTACTCTGGAGCAGGTGCTGGTGCTGTTTCTTTTTCTTTCTTCTTCTGCAGTAAGAATGAGAATGCCATCGCACTGCCCCATGGGAAGGCCCGGGCTGACTAATATAAGCACACTACAGTGGGGCTGCTGGTCTTAATTATGGTAACAGACGCCGAGGGGGACGCACTGGTACCCACCAACGAGGAAGTAGCTTAGCACTGCCAGGGACAATAATTAGCACATGGGTAGCCCCCCACATACACATACATTGATACTGAAACTGTCATATCCTACATCAAACACAAATGCTGCATTTAACGGCCAAACAAGACAGAGAATTTAAATGGTGAAAAAGTTATTCATGATCCTGTGTGTGGTGTTACAGCATCTTGTGGCCTATTGCCTTTCATCAATAATCATGTCTGTTTGCATCTATCAGAACAAAAAATCCCCCGAAAAAAGTCACAAAAAACTGATGTAGACACCTTTTGGTTGGGAAAATTACTTTTTACACAGAGTCACCTAGGTTAAATATACATCACACATATATACACACACATGTGCATATATATATATATATACACATATATATATTGCAAGAAATCTCTGTGCCATATGCAGGCTATGTGACTCTGCCAATGTCAGAGCCAATTCCAGTTTTATTGAAATGATTTCAAATGGTCGGAATCCCTATTAAAAATGTCCTCCGTGTGTTGGGGTAGGGAGAATATGATTTAGTGGCTGTTTTTGCTCTGCCCCTGCTCGCTGTGTGTCACAGGCCCTTGCTGTGGTATGCATGGCCTTCCTCTGCACTGGGCTATGAAAGCAATTGTGATTGTGATTCTGTAGTCAGCAAAACGCTTGAATGGCCCCGAGTTAGCCTGCACAGACACACACACGCACAGATACACACACACACACCCACACACACACTGTCCCCATACTGGGCCACTGATTACTTCAACCCATTTGACTCTCACTCATCCTCTGATTCTCCCTTTCTCTCTCTCTGTCACAAACCACAGAGTTTGTCATTAGCTAATAGCGACAGCGCAACTCAACATGAACATTAGGTATAGTCAGCATTACGCCGACTGGTTAATTTGTCAGCCATGTGTAAGTACTCAAGGGACTAAAAATACCCCTTACATTTAGCCAACACTAACAACAAATGTCTGTGTTTATTCAAGAGCTTATTTCACTTGATGACGATCAGTTGATGGAAACCGACTGAGTATGTTAACATAAAGTAATCAAACCTTTGCACAGCATACAGTACACCAAGGCAGTCCTGTAATAAAACATAAAACTGAGATAAGGCATTCAAATGAAGTACATCGTACCCCATCTTATCAGAGGCAGAAGAGACCACCAACTAACAAAGCCAGCTCTTCAGTCATGTCTTATCTAAGCAGATATCAGTTGTTGGGAGGATATATGAGCTGGGTGGGGCCTGGGTGTTCAAACACAGGGCCTACTCTCTTTGCACTCTATGCTATTGCTATACTGTATGCAGCACCTCACCTCAGCAGCAGTCAGCACTGTTTGATTAAGGTATTCAAATAAAGGAGCAGACACTGTGTTCCCATCTCACGGAGCAAACTAAAAGTGTCAGACAAACAACAATTACAGCCGTACATGTTGTGTATGACAAAATGCATCTTTATACTTTGGATGTTTTCTACGACAGATAAAGTATGAATTTGTATAGTATTTGCACGGTATATGAGTAATATGTGTACCATGCAGCCTGTAAGGCAGCAGACACCATTAAAACAGGGCACAGTTGAATATTACCATCAGAGCACAGAACGGTTATAATGGTATTATTCTCTGTCATTTCTCCTCGGCTGTGGGAGAGCACCACAGTAATAAAAGACACGTAACTCACAGTGAAATAAAATGAGTATTGAAAGTATTGAAGTAGAAATCTTCAGGGTTATTTATGGTTCTTTCTGAATCATCTTACCCTCAAAGTACCGTCTCTGCTCATTTTATGCATCTCTTTCTTTGCATTCTTCAACTTTTTATTTATTACAGTGCTGAACTTCCCAGTGATTACAGTCTTAGTACAAATTGGTTTGGCCAGCAGACTGATTCATGTTTATTAAGGACCAGTCGATGACAACGTTTGGCTGGGAAAGGGTTCACATTTCCTCCTTGCAAAATGTGACAACAGTGCCAAAGAAATGGAAATGATCCACACAGTGATCACAGTAATTATAAGCACATTAAATTAGGTTAAATCCAGGAGCATGCATGCACATAAACTAATAGGAATTAAATAAGTCTCTGCTCCAAATGAGCAGTGTGACACAGGCTGAAAGCATGAGCAGTACACGTGTTCTCTGGAAGTCACATAAACTTGATAATTACTCAAACTAGGTTTGTGTTGGTGCAGAGTAGACACAAAATAGGCTTGCAAATAAACAGACTATAAAGAGCTAAAATACCAGCACATGCTCATTTCATCCAATTAAGTGTGTGTGTAAGTCAGATTAACACTGTTAATTTCACAGCAATAAAAGGAGAGACATTTTCACAGGCTCTGAATTTCAAACAGGGATACTGAATCAGCCGGAAAAGGCATAATAGTGCTAAATGCCAAATTGCAACCATCTCAACAAAAGGTTCTTCTTATCGCTTCAAATAATATTATCCCAAAAGAATGTTCCCAAGATAAACTAGAAGGCAATAAACTGAACAACAAATGAAGTTACAAACTAATTTATCTGTTTGAATATGCAAAGTAAGCCCATAAAAACATTTGACCTGAATGCTGTGATAAGCCGTTTGCCTCCATGCTGCTTCAGAAAGAGACCTGAGCAGAATGTGACCAATCATGGCTGTCGGAGATGATTAGCAGCGGGCAGATCTGATCCGTAGATACAGAACCTACATAACAAATCAGATGTCTCTATGGTGCCACAGCCAGTTTGACAAGCGTTTGAGAAGAGGAACTTGACCCTGTGCACCGTGTTAACAGGACACCGAGTGACCCCTTCTGCTCCCGGGCCTCATTTGCATTGCTAGTGAAGGTAGTTAGTGTTACACATGTGATGATAGCAAATTATACCTCCCCTTGTGGAAAGAGTCCCCACTCCCTCAAGGAAAAGGAGTGGAGGGATTTCAATAATTCAAAAGAACACTTGTAATTTTGAGGGGCGCCACACTTTTGTATCGGTGACAGTAGTTGGTGTCACTTTCTCCCTTGTGAAAGCACTTTATATCATTTAATTTCTACTAGCTTTGTTTCCAGGATTCATGCAGTGTGTGTGTGTATATCAGCATATTCTTCAGATTATCCGCATGGAGGATGATCCTTATTCATTTGACCTAAAAAAAAAAAAGATAGCCTGTGCAGAGGAGACGGTTATATGAGTCTATTTGTGTGTCACAGGTGTAAACCTGCCTTATCAGTAAATGTGTTATATAGACTTTATTTCAGCTGCGATCGAATGCGAGTCACTAAATAAAACTGTGTCCCGATTGCTTTTGTTTCCGTCTTTCGCACTTGAACAAGCTTTCCGCTACCAAACCTGAGCAGAGATTATTATTGCACCATTTTATTAAGCTCTCAATTGGGAGATGATCTTTTCAGTTGATAACTGGAATGTTCCGTTCGGTTACAGACACTTTCCATTGCCCACACAGAAAAAGACAAACATCCCCAACTGCGCATCATTCCCCTTCATTGTCATACCTGAAAGCTATCGTTATCTGAGAAAGCAAGCCAAAGAACTCCAAATCATCTCTATCTACAGCAGCAGGTCAACATCCAGAGCCTTTTGATTTGTAATATTACCAACCACGGTAAGTGACGGCACCAAAGTCCAATTCAGTTATTGCAGATGGCTGAGATATTGCAAACACTCGAGGAAGCTGTAAATCTCTTAATTTAACAGTTTAAAATAGTTTTCCTAGTGTTTCCACAGGGTATATATTGTGTTTGTGGAACTCAACACTACTTTTGCTGTGAGCTTATCTTACTTTGTGGTGTTTTTGATCTCTTATGGCAATACATCTAGAGATTTCTAGTGTTTCTCCATCCTTTGGTTGTTTATAACAGGATTACTAAGCCCCGTTTTGTTGTTTGAAATTGGACGATGATTTGTTTTTTTTCTAGGAAAATGTCAAACTACAAAATATCCATAATGCCGTTTTAAATGCCACCTGCGCACTTGCAATGGAGTCAGTGCAGGTCACACGTCAAATGCTGCGGGGTGTCCAAACTGAGTGAGAAAAGAGTGATACATGTACCAGCAAGACTCTGTGGTTTGTCTTTACAAAGTAATTAACAGTACATTACTGGCACACATCCATTTAATCGTTGAACTCCCAGCGGAAAGGCACGCAAACTATAAGAAATCATTGAGAGGGAAGATAATGTCGGAGCAGAGAGCAGAGTGGGGCAGTATGGATTCTATACAGCCTCTGGTATTCCACATCGGGTGGGACACTTAATGCCAGCTTTGTGCGAAATCACTACTGCACAATCTCACCGGGGAAATAACATAATAACTGTGGTTAGAGGAAAAAGAAAAGTTGGACCACACATTTTCTTTTAACAGCAAAATAGAATGATTGCAGGTTCCAGTCTAAAGTAACAGTGAAGACAAATTCTGCGTCCCGTTCCAGACTAAATTAAAACCAGTCCATCCTAGGAGCTCGGCCCACTTTATTTGCTGACACTTGACATGTTTTTGGATAGCTGTGTGTTTTGGGGCAAGTGAGCGCCCGTGGATAAAAGATATATGAATATTTTTTTTAAAAAGCGTTCAAAGCATGCGTTTGCATTGCGTGAATGTTGCAAAGCTGTATTGGCTCACGTAGAAGGGACAGGTGAGATATGAGGCATTTCAACGCACGAGACAACACAGTTTTGTTATTTACCTTGTTCGAGTGGTAATAGTCCAACGAGCTCAGACAACTTGGATCAGTCGGTAGGGAGCATGAACCCACATTTGCCGGGGGTGCAGGATAAAATCTCACGTCCATCTCAGGTTGTGCGAGACTGAAGGCATGAAATCACTTTCAGCGTCTTTGGCTCACTATCGTCTCAGCAAACACACAAACGCCGAAGCAGGAGAGACCAAAAAAAAAAAAAAGAAAGAAGTGGGGGAGTTTCACTGGGTACACTCTTCCCTCACATCCGTTCGCGGCCGAACTTCGGCACCAACTCTGGTGATGCGCAGTCCTCCTCGGAGCCTCGCACCGGGATGCGAAACACTCACTCACTCAAAACGGAGAGCACAAATTTCATGGATACACACGTGTTGGCCAAACTATCCCGTTGTTCCACAACAAATAAAAGCAAAACCTCCAACTTTGGTCCTCTCTGTTTAGATCTCGTTTTCAGCAGCCCATAAATGTGCAGCCTCTGTTTCCCCACTGTTCTCAGGACTCCATACAGGCTTTGTTATGGAGGTGCATATTCTTGCATTGGTTCCAGTACAGAAGTGGTCGGACTTCCCTCTGCCATGCGACCTCTGCCGATAATAAACGGGAAAGAGGAACGGAGGGAGAAGGGGGAGGGGAGATTGGTGGCTGCCTTGGCAACCGCTCTCCTTTCTGCAACTGCGCGCTTCTGATTAGCTGGAAATGTAGTAGTGTGCACGGCTGTGCATTATAAAGCGCACTCTGCCTCCATCAGTGCTTCATAAAGGCTTCCATTTGGGTTATTGTGCCAAGGCGGATGGGAGGAGGTTGCACAGAGTCTCTCTGTAGTTCAACCATGTTTTTATGTATTTTTTATTTTTCATTTGCAGGACAACAACCTGAATATCGACATCACCTTATTATACAAAACCTATCACAGCCTATAGCCTGAGGCAGTGAGCAAAATTCACTTGGATAGGCCTCTCATTTGACTCGAATGCCTATAAATAGGGTCAAGCAAAAGCACACTGCCAATTATTTCACTCTTAGCCCAGTCTTTTATAGCTTTTATAGAGTTTGACCAGTGCTAGGTTAGTTCTGATTTCTGAAAAGTACATTTCATTAATCATAGTTGTGTTGTCTCCCGTTGTGCTTGCATTTTAAGTTTTTGTGTTATTTTGATAAAAAAGAAGAGCAAAAAAATACAAGAAAATGTCAAATTAAAGCCTTAATATTAACCTCAGACAACAATGCAGAGCAGCTAACACTGATAACTCTTAAAATGTGTGCGGAATATAGTTTTCCAAGATGGAATATGTACAAAGGAGTTTAATCTTGTACTGCCCTACAGTTGCAAATGTGCATGGTGAGAAGCTGGGTATGTGAGTGCTGCCTCTGACAGCTCACTGAATGTGATGGATAGCACACCCTTGCCCTGTGATGTGCATGCACATTTGATGTTGAAATGGCCTATCCATGGGACCATTGTCTTTCAATCATGTCAAGGCAAAGTACAGAACAGAGCACATTTTCTGCTGCCTGGCGTTATTACTATGCCACAGTTTACAGCACAATCCATACACCCTGCCTGCACAGAAATATGCTTTATCCTCCTGATGCCCTTCTGTTTAAAGATACCTAAGTTGATCTGTTTTTAGGATGCATCCGCATTAAAATGGTGATAATACATCCTCTTTATCAGTCCTAAACAGTAATGCAGACAGGCTTTCATTAGCTGAACCTGGATGTGAATAGAGGAGAATGTAACACCAAGAAGGGTACAATTGTTTTTACACAAACTGTGACAGCAGCATCTGCCCACTGCTGCAGCTCTTATGTTCCCCCTTCAGAAATGTAAAAAGCTGGTCATTATTTCAGCAGGTCTATTATGTTACAGTGCAACCTCTATATCTTACAGTGGGGTCCTTCGCTGTTAGGCACAGCCTGCCACTGTCCCAGGCCCAGCACGCGGAGGGTTAACCACATGGCCCGGTGCCATGGCTTCATGGGAATGGAATGTGGAGTGCTGTGTGTGCAGGGCTCCTTTCCCAGCATCCCTCACTGCCCAGGCGCATGCTAATGATCAGTATTATTGAGGCACAATTGATGGGCTAGCAACCAAACAAGAGAAACTAATTACTACTAAGGCTTTATTGTCCTTTAATTACTGAAGCTCTATGGCAATTAGTGCTGCACAAAGACACAGCCCTACTTTAATCTCAAATAAAATGTGATGCAGATGAAAAAATTTGGAAGATGAAAGGTAGATAAGATAATTTGGCTTTCGGTTCGTTCTGCAGAAACGATGACTGATTTGAGGAAAGTGTGGGAGAACAAAAGAACTGCTGAGGGTTGTGCTAATTTCAACCGAAAATCATCTCAAAACAGAATCTGCACGTGATACCTCTGTGACCTTGGAGAGCTAAATCAAACATAAAAAAGTGAATGCTGAACAGGTCTTTCCCAAAGTTACAATAGAGAACGGTAAGGCAAGCCTACAGTTTGTGATGTCATCAAATGATGGACAATTAAGAACTTCGTGGAGTCACGTTGATTTTTTTGCACCCGCATGGGGATCATTTCATACGACAGAACAAACTGTGCAAAGCTGGTATGAGCAGCTACAACTGTATAGCATTCATGGTGGCTGTGTACATTCTTTATAAAAATACAGTTTACGTCATACATCATCTCAGGTTTCTAACTGACTGTATTTACTTGAACATTACTGTGATCTTTGACCAACCAAAGCCATGGTCTTAGGGTAAAAGCAAAAGGAAAACCTCTGTCTGTATCATTGTTTAACTTTATTTTTATTTGTGTCCATGTTTTCCTCTGAGCAGTTAAATCTTTCATTCTGAGAATCAAGCACAGTCTCACTTCAGAGTCCTGTTGCTTTGAGCAGTGGGTGGACGCACCGATTGCATTCCCTTCAAACTTTAAACAGTTTTGAAAGTATCGCAGCCTTTTTTAAACATCATTAGTCCCAATTTATGCCTCATTAAAGCAGTTCCAAAACACTGAGTAATTACTGTACAATGTAGCTTGAAGTTTAAATGTGTGGCTGTACTGGAAGCCTCTTTGCATACAGTATGTACTGTAAGGCTTTCACAAAAAAAAGAAATCAGGTCAGAGATTTGCTCTCACAATCAATTCAATAATTGCCATTCAAGTCTCTTTCTGTCTGTATGTGTGTATATATGTACGTATATTTATATACGTACATATATGCATATACATACACACACACAGTATTTATAATTGTATATACATAATTGCTGATCAATTTGGCAAACCACTCAAACACAAAGTGGCCTGCATTGGATTGCTGTAGTTTAAAAGCCTCTAAAGAAACACTTACTTTAAGCTGACCTCATTAACACGGCTGAGACAATTTCAAGGTTGAATTACTATCTTCTTGATCTCAAGTATCATTGCTTTTCTTTCTTTGTATGTATTCTTCTTTCAAATTGATTTTAGTTGCACCTCTGCACCATTGAAAATGAAGGTTGTCCTTCAATGTTTTTTCTGAGGTATTACATGAAATAAAACAAAAACAAACTAACAGCTTCTGATCTGCACAAGTAATTCAGTTATTTTTAATTTTAGGAATGTTTAACTCAGGAATGTGAATTAAAACAAAAGAAATCTGATGGCCTGGCAAGTGACAAAGATCCTCTTATAATAAAATAAATAAATAATATACAAACCAGAAATTAATGGTAGCAGCCCAGCGGACAGGGAGCATGACAAGGAAAACAATGAAAGGGAGAAACAGTGAAGTAGTCCAAGCTGGCGTTTTGTGTTTTTCTTCCATTTCAACCCTCACTCATTGACTATTGGCTGACTACACAAAAAGTATTTTCACTTTTAGTTTATCTACATTTTCCAGTGATGGAGACTCAACAAAGTCCAGATTCGGAGAGTGGCTCAATACAGCTAAATACCTTTTCTAACCTTGAGACGTCTTCATCAACCTCCTCACATGGTGCTACAACAAAGAAGGGAATATTTAAATGGAGCAGAAAGTTCTGTGGGTGAAAATGGAAGTTTTACAGACATGCAATGTGTTTTTTAGCTTCTTCCAATGACGCACATGTGATGAAGGTATCCCAAAAGAACATATTTCAGAAGATTTCGAGTCAGTGAACACCTTGTTTGAAGAAAAATATACTGTTTTTCTTATCAGAAGCATTTTGCATCGATAAATTATATTTGTGATCGCAGATATACTTACTTTTATGATGTGATCTGAAATACAAAAACAGTAAAAAGATGTACAGCACATGCAGTTGTTGGCTGTATTAACAGTTGATTTAAATAACAATAGATGACAAAAATTCTCTGAAACCAGTTTTGGTTCCTGATTTACACGACACACCCCGAGAAGTGCAGGACATGTTGTACTCTGTTTTACTTTCTCACATTTAGCATAATTTGATCTGTTCTTGGAAACTGCGCCTAAGGGCAGATATGGGTACATGCAAATGATACAATTATTGTGTAAACTCACTCTGACTATGTTGCTCTCAATATATTCTAAAAACATATATAAACTAAGAATGTTTAGTCTGTCATTCATACAATGTATGAATATATGTAACAATATATGTATAGTATGTTACAACTTATGTTACAATATAAGGGCACAGCACTACATTTGATTTTATTGTTTTACTCATTCTAAGGTCTATATCACCATTACATGGTGTTGAGGTGTATAAAAAGTACCCTGAACGGAGAGAGTTCTGTTTCTTACTGACCTGTCTGTTGTCCTGTCTGCAGTAATGAGCTGTACAGAAAGCCTGCGGGGCATTTGGAGCTACATTTGTATCAGGGCCAAGAGATTATTGTCAAAGATTGTTTATTAAGTGAGAATCAACATTCATGTATTGAGAATAATTGCACTGCTTCCCTTAGCATGTAGTTAAGAAGTATGAATAGTAAACATGATTCTCTTTTGGTGCAATCATTTTTTATTATTTATTTTTTTTTGGGGGGGGGGGGGGGGGTTCTGGGTTAAAGTGTATGTGGAGACACCTCAGGACTTCCAAAAACAAAGATTTTTAATCTCAGAAAACACCTTGGGGAAACTTGAGGATTTTCTCCTGGCCCAGCTTGCTGACCTTTGACCACTGTGCCAGGTTGCCCTGACCCAGCTTGTCTTAGCAGGGCATGGGAACCAGCAGTGTGTCCTGAGTGTGTCAACAATCTGGCCTGAGAGAACAAACAGCAGTTAAGATAATGATTCTGGGATAATTCATTTCAACAAAGACAAAACTTGTAATTTTCCATCTATAGTGAATCTCGTTTTAACGGTGGAAATACAGCGTGAAACATAAGCCAGCCTCAGATTCCTATTGGAATAGATGTAGTGATCCTATAATGTCCTTAATGCAGCTCTGCAGACACAGAGGTCATGACCTAGTTTCCTCAGAGGTCAGCTCACATACTCTGTTGCAGAACTTTAAGCTTCTGACATCTAAACCACTAAAAGATTATTTCCATAGTAATTTCTTGATTTTTTTTCCATTCATGGAAAACGCTGACTCCCTAACAGAAGTCCGATACAGTACAGTATGCCTGCAAATCTCTGCGTGCAGTGACGATACATGCCAGTGTATTATTTGACTGACATCATGTCCTCATTGTGTCATCTACCTTGCAAATCACCCTGAGGAATAATTAAGGAAAATCACCATAGGGCTTACATGCATTGACTTTTGATTTGGTTAAAGAGATGTGTATACCTTTCCCCTCTGCATAAAGGGCTGCAGGAAGACAGAGAGCTTCAGTGAAAAAGAGAGCAGACTTGTCAGTCTGACCACGTTTCATTTAGCACTTCATTTCAAGGAAATTCTAGAGACTCTTCTAATTGCCTATAACATTTCAGCTCTCATTTGGGGAAGGATGTATTGCAGTCTGCAGGAGCTTAGTTCAGTGTTTTCATATCATTAAAAAGGCCAACATTTGCACATGCTGATAATGTCAAGTGAAAGTTTCATTTTTTGAACATTGCATAAAAAAAGAGAGTGTTTGTTGTTTTAAAAGAGAGTGTTTGGTGACCAAAACAATTCAGTGACTTTTGAGTTTATTTTTTGGATGCAATTTATCTCATGCATATGACTGAGTGCATGTTTTATGCATATGTTGGAAAACAGGACTTATTCTCATTTCTACTCAAGGAGACACATGGCATCATTTGCCAGTGAAAATTGTTTGTCATTCAAGCGGAGGAATTGTGAGTCATTCCTATATAAAGAAATTCAAGCATCCAATCACTGTCCCTTTCAGATAAGCAATTAGGATTCCCTTTGAGTAGCTCAAATTATAGATGTTTTTACCAAATGGGGAAAAATAGAAAAGAAAAAAAAATCAGGCTAATTTGAATTCAGTCATCTTCTTAATGTGACCCAACAGCAATAACACACATTAAATACACTTTATTTGCAGTGCCTGCATGTTTTTTTGCAACTTATTTGGTCAGAATTCAACATTTTATTTATTTATTATCACTTTTCAGGGGTTGTTAACCTTAACAGCCTCACAGTGAACTTATACTAAAATCCTCAATTTATGCAGATCTGTATATACTATACGAGCACTACTTTCTGTAAAAACCTTTTCCATTTTCACTCTCTGTTGAAGTCAAGACATGCAGATCCTGTGTAATCTCTATCATGCCTGGTGGTGAAACAATGCTTTTGCTTCTCATGTTCCATCCACTGATTAAATGAAGCATACTTGATCTTTATCTGGGTTGAAGGATGATGCCTGCACTGGCCTCTATCCAGGTCCTGTAGGCTGTGAAATAAGAACACAACCACGATAAATGTATTAGAGATGTTGAGATGGTTTGTATGGCCACAGATCTGCAGATGAACAGTGAAAGTTGTATTTAATCCAAACATACAGGATGTTAAAAGTATATTTTACCTCAAATATATATCATTTACTGGACAATAAAGGAAAATTACACAAAAGGTATTCTTTATCTACTATACTGGATGTTAATATCTCACAAATATGATCAAGTGTTGTTTTCTAAACCCGCCCCCAAAACACAATTGTCCATGATTGGGCTGATATGTCCTGCTTTTCACTGGATTTGGATAGGTTTACACTTCAGCAAACCACAGTCACACCCTTTATCCAAGATAGTGTCATGTTGAAACACATTATTTAGTCCTCATCCTTACAAATCAGTTCTGATGGTAAATGTAGTCCAGTGAAGAAATACATTTTCCAGTGCGTGCTATATTAATTAATAATCGAGAAAGCTGATTTCTCCTGCTCGCAGCGCTGTGCTGGCTGAACCTAAATGTACCAGGATGCATTGCGTGCAAGAGGCAAGTTTAAAAAAAATTCACAAAGTGTCTGTAGGAGCCAGGTATGGTCTGTGTCATTTATACCTTTTTTGGTCACTTCCGGTACACTTCCGGTAATTGAGTCACGTGGTGTTGGGGAAAGCAATATCAGCTGTTCAGTGGTTTAGTTGCATGATTGGAAGGAGAGGGGGTGAGAGAGGGAGCCTTATTTTTTGTTGACCGCTACTTCACGATGTTACACACTATTGTCATTGTTTGACCTATGAATGTATTCCAGAGTCAACGTTTGTTGTTTACAAATAAACACGCAAAGCTCAACCACTGGATCAGGAAATCATTTATAGCCAGCGCGTCTAAATCCCCCCTACTTAGCCTCTCAGTGACTATCTGAAAGTTGCTGTTAGTCACCTACAGTGTCAGTCATGGAAATAAAGTTACACCTAAACAGAAAAATACAATGTACACCTTCTGAATTCAAGTTTCTCTCTTACACCTAGACGGGCCTTGTTAACTCATCATAAGACAAACTTCATTCAAAATGGACAAAAACTAAATAAAACTCACCAAACACGCCTTGGTTAGTCTTTCCATTGTTCCACCAATCGGCAACTCTGGTTTCGTCAAAATAAATCCTCAACTCACCGAGATACATGTGAAAATAGGTTTTTCCCTGCTGCCTCTCTCTGGCGTGCAGCTGTTCGTATGCGTCTCTCACTCCTTCTTCAGAGGCAGACCATTAAATTAGCAAAATACAACGGCAAAAATCCCCCCAAAATCGACTGCTGCTCTTTTCCATTATATCTTCAGGATCCTGAAGAAGGTCTGCAGTACCCCTCTGTCTGAGTGAGGAGGAACACTTTCATACACAGTAAGGCACATATGGCTCTCTCTCTCTCTGGGTTGTCATTGGCGACAGCATCCAACAAAATCTGCCCACGCTGACATTCATTACAGCAGAATTAATCTTCTGTTGGCCTCGGAGGGCAATTTGAGCAAAGGCTCCACCAGTCGGCGTTTGCTCTCTGCAGCTCAGATCCTGAAGGGTCACTGTCACGTCACTGGATGCAGGAAGGACAACAGATTGCGTTTTTTCATACATTATCCTTAACTCCGATAGATCAGTTATCTGATAAATAGAAGATAAATCTGCATACATTTTTAGAGCCACTTTATTGTCAGTAGAATTATTTCAGCATACGCAAAAAGAAAAGAAAATTCTCAAAGAAAAGTGTTGCTGAGAAAGGGGCTACGGTGAACGAATAGGTTGAGCAGATTTACTGATTTTTCAAACATATGTTTTGATAATTCTTTGTAGGCGTTAAGAATTTTTTTTAATTGACTTAATTGAAATGTTGGAACCTCCACAAAGCAAAAATATTTATAATTCATTGACACAAATTCTCTAAATCTTGAGTGAAGTATTTAATAATCTGACTTGAGAAAGGTTCATTCTGGGAAAAACTATTTTGTCTGTCCAAGTAAAAGTACAGACCCTACACTGTAAATATGTGTGTCTTTTTACTGGAATTTGTGTAAAAGAAATTAATAACAGGCAATAGACTACAAAATGAATTAAGTATTTAACTCAAGGCTATGTTCCGTATACCTCCTCACCTTGTCTTTATAAAAGGGATAAATCATATTCTAATCTCATGTGGTGAGAAATGTCGGTGATTACAATATGCTGAAAGATGTGCTTCACGGTCAAATTCCTATAAAGATCTCATGCTTGCAATATATCTGACAAATTATTGCAATTTTCCACAAAGTGAGCATCAGTGTCATTGTACAAAATGATTGAAATCAAACAAGTTTTGGTGCACTGCACACTTCTTGTGCAGCACACTGACGTACTCTATGTATGAGAGCCAAGCTTGACTACGTTTTCCCTCAGTGTTGTGAACTTGTTCATCTCTACTTTCCCTCTTTCCTTGCATTAAACAGCTGGACGATTTGAAAGAGATGGTTATGCAATTTTGACCTATTGCAGAGAAGATGCCTGTAGGGAGGCCTGAGTGCCTTATAATGTGTAAGCACACTTAGTACTGATGGTTCAGACCTCTGTCAGCCTGGAAGGAGAGGCACTGTTGCTTGATGGAGAGCAGGATGCAGAAAATAGTTTCTCATCAGATCCCTTGAGAGATTGGAGATTAGAGTTTTATCTATGCTACCTTACAACAGGATGAGGGTTTTCTCTTGGAGGCAGATAGAGTTGAGCCAAATACGAAGTACTGTATGGGTCTTTGTGTTGGTCATGACTGCCAGCATGAATAAAATATGGCCATTGAACATGCTGTTCAACACAACAATATTCTTTTTAAGAGTAATTTCACTTAGGCTGTGTGTCCTCGCCAGCCTCACCCCATCTTCCTTCTTCTTTTACAGACACAAACAAACACACACAGACTCACATTTTCAAGGGTGAGAGAATGCTACATTGCCATTACCAGTGAACACAGAGGCTAGGGGGAGAGAGAAGAAAGAGGGAGGGGAGGGGGATGAAAATCCATCAGATTTGATGGCATGGTGATGTAGATAATGTTTTCTCTTTTCAGCTCAGCTCAGAGAAAAGAACGCAGAACACAACCACTTTCACTCTCTCACACCCTCTGTTTTGAATGAAAGGGAGCACAATGTACCGGGGTTTGTGCATCTAACATGTCTCTTTGTGCACAAACACTGTGCCCTTTTACCTATCAGAATGATTGGCCCACCATTATGTGATTTAATGGTAAAACACACATACTCCTAATCCAGCTAGCAGAAGAGCTGGGCTCAGAGTCGACGGGGGAAAAAAAAAGAAGAAAAAAAAAGAACATAATTATCCAGTTTCTCATCTGTTTGCATAAATACGAAAGAGAAACCCTCAAAAACCGCTCAACGCTACGGTAATTTGCCGCACAGAAACATTGGAAAACAAATGCGTTCAGGAAATGTAGATGGGTTTTTAAGGTCTGAAAGCCACAGCTGCTTGGCAAGCAGAAGCTGGCTCCTTTTGTCTTTTATCTTCTTCTGTAATGTGCACAGGTGCTGCTTAATTCAATTGGAGAACGTTGCCATGGTTTTACATTAATATATTTCCATGTTACCATTACGACTGTTGTCATGGAGATGATAGGACCTATTTGAACTGAAAGCAGAGATAGTTTTATGGGGGTATTGCTCTCTCTCTCTCTCTCTCTCCCTCTACTGTCTCTCTCTTTCTATCTCTCTCTCTCTCTCTTTCGTTCGGTTGCTACATGTCAAGTCACATGGTATGCAGCCAGATTTAAGGCATGACTTCACTGTTCATTTTTCCCCTGTTTTCACTGGTTCTCTCTCTGTATTGCTGGAAAAGAAGGTGCATTTGAATCGTACCTGGCAGCCAACACATTCAGGGATACAACACAGTTGTTATTTGCTCCGAACAATCAAATCAAACATTGAGCAGAACAATTATTCAACATGTGAAATTGAAAAAAAAAAATACATTTCACTAATGTTCCCATTCACTTGTTTTGCATTAAAGTTGAACCCATGTCGATTGAAAGTCTTTTGAATCCCCAGAGAAAATGGGTTAGAGAAGAAAATGAGCAGGCTAATCAGGTACAAAGATCGGGCTCGAGGAAATGGAATTTGCTGAAAATCAAAACAACTATGTAAAATGCAAACATTTTTTCTTAAACATAGCCTACTACAAACACCTAATCGAGACATGGTTATTCCAATTAAAGTAATTGCACACTTTCATAAAATCAATACCACTCCCTGGTACCGTAATTGCTTCTTTCAATCAATTTGATGCATTTTCTAGAACAAAAGGCAAAGCAGGGGTATTCAATTTACTCAAGCATACCAAAGTTGATGGAATGCTTGTATTGGCTATTAAGGCATTGGCTGTTTTCTTTTTCTTTAGAATGCCAGTGGAATATCTTCAGAGGCAAGTTCAAAGTCACCTTGTTATCTCTGGATTTTGTCTTCGATACCACCGTAACTCATTATATCTGTGCTCACAAGAGGAGAGACATATTAGTAGCCTGGTATCTTACTAATATGAGATGCAAAATGCATCACAATATGCAGTAACTTTGTTGAAATCGACCTCAGTTTCTGCTAATGAATGTGCTATTGCACACGCACATACACACAACACACAGACGCACACACCTTGGTTGAAGGTCCAAACAAATATAGAGAAGATCTAACAAAAGCACCCATGAGAAACTCAGCTACTCTGACAGCTTTGATCCATCAGCAAACCATGATGCAAAGCAAAGTCAAATGTGCCCTACTTTTAAAAGAATGTTTAAACATACTGTATTTTAGGCTGCTCTCTCGTCAGAATTGTTGTGAAATTAAATAACTTAGAGTGTAACCCATTTCTAAATCTGTGTCTTGCTTCCTCTCAGTCACTCACTGTACAGACGGACAGACAAACCCATGTTTAAGCCAGCACCATTTTCTCTTTTTCTGTATTTCATTCCTTTTTTTTTTCCCCGGATAATGAAACATTTCTTATATGAAACTCTGGACTCGCAGCGCAGCATCCAGCTTTCTGCTATTTTTATACAAACACAAAGTGACAAGATGGTTACTCTCTCTGCACACTGACAGTTCATTCCGGACTAGGAAAAACGTCAAAAATGTTTAGTCACGGCTGAGTGGACTTAATTACCGTCCTCTAGGCTGCCTCAGAACTCAGTGCCACTAATGGTCCCGAGCTACAGATAAAATTCCATTTACAAGAATGTTGCAGCCACAAGATCTGATTTAGCCAATATGAAATATTTACATTGATGTAATTAAAGTGACAATGCTTCTCACCCATTCTGGCCCCCAAAAATAAGGAATTACCCAGTTTAGATAAATATGAAAACAATGATTGTTGGCTTTTTAGATCAACATGAGATGTAAATACAATGTTTGTTGTGTCTGTGGATAATTGGAATAGTGTTATGACATGTGCTGATTCTAAACTTTTATGAGTATTTGCATACACCGAGAATGTGACAGGTAAATACAAGAAACCTTTCAAGGAAGACGCTACATAACTTGATGAGATGAATCAATTATTTGATACATTTTATCCTCCATATCATCCTCCAATTACAGTAAACATGATGAAGAAGCAGGGTTAACCGTTTTGTCTGGGACCTACACATTTTTATCCTTTAAAAAAAAGTTTAAATTAGTTATCTAAATATAAACAAAAGGGCAGCTTCCAAAGCAAAAATAAAGGACTAAAGTCCCTGCTATCACCGCCAGTTGATTGATAGTTACTTTAATACACACAATAATAATAATAATAATAATAAACAGCAATTAAACCTAATACTTATATTATATGTAAATATAACTGCGATTTATATTGTAAAAAGGTACAAAATTAGCCTTTAACTTATGACTGTCACACAAAGTGTATTTTCTGACATGAAATAAATAAAAGCAGTATTTAAACTATATCATTATGCCCCTATGGATTTGATTTATGCATGGCAACAGGGAAACTCAATCAAACAACATCAATTGTGTATGGAAGTCCTTTAACAACAACAACTTAACTAGACCCTATAAGCAGAGTGCTATGCCGCTTCTTCTCTATACATGCAGACGAGGGCAGGAACATGGTCGTATAGTAAAAAAAGAAATGTGGTGGACACATTTGAATTCAAAGTCCATTTCTGTTGTAAGAAATGTTTAGATCTGTGTTTCACTGGTATTTACCTGCTCTGGGCTACTCGAGACTCTAGTGTATAGTCCTCCAGGGCACCTATTCATAAATCATTTTTCAGATAAATGCTGAGCAAAAGTCAGGTTGCTTCTGAAAGAGTTGTTTCAAAGAAAAGTTTTGTTTTATAGCCATGAAGCTAGTTTTTTTGTTTTTTGTTTTGAGGTATTGGTTTCTGAGACTTCTGCCACTACCACAATGTAGATGAAAGGAATCGCCACTAGTTAAAGTCGACCGATTAATCATTTTGGCTGATTATCAGCACTGAGAGGATGTCTTACAAACTATCACTATCAGCAGAACTGGGCTCTGATGGTGGCCGATGGCTGCACAGCCGCCACCGGTCACTTGCGGTTGTGCACCACCGTTTGACATGGAGGCTCCATACACATAAAGATGCCACTTTTGCTGAAAATATCTGTGTGCATGCGATTAACTCTTGATAATAATGTAAACAACTGTTAAAGACCCCATTCACACTCGCACTTCGAGTCTGGCACTCCCCCTCCTTGTGCGCTCAAGCCATAAATGCTTGATAGACTTTAAATGATGTTTTAGATACTTTATTCTCCACTCCATGAAAAAAAACCTTCAACGCATTATTCTGTCGGTTGGGTTGGACAATGTAGGCTAAAACGTTGCTGTCGCAGGAACAGCAGAAACTACAGCAAGCTGACAACTCACATCTGACCTGTTTTCAGTGTGTTTCTCCCCACAAAAGTTCTCGAGTATATAATCGTAATAATATCGTTATTACATCAGTCGACCTTTGGCATCCAGCATAGCCACAAAAAAAAAAATCTATCCAGTGTGTACAGTATATACAGTACATGTATACATGACGTGATGGTTCATGGTAAAACACACAGGAAACGACTTTTCACACTCATAGATGAGCTTCTGTATGGGCCATTGTGCCTCTCTCCATCCTTAGCATCCATCATGTGAAGATGAGTTCATATGCGTCACTGCTAACATAATGGTCTTAAATGGCTGAGTGAGAGGCTCACCTAACATGCAGGATGAGGCAATAAAGAAGAACCCACTGACATTAATGAAAATGTATACCATTTAAAACTAGTAGAAGTAATGCCTAAGAGGAAGACAGAGCATTATTTATTAATAGTAAATGGCTAAGTGACTGGTTGTTGATGGCATGTGCTATTTTCATACCGTCTCCTTACACTTGATGTTCTTTCTTTGTTGCCAAGTTTTCCGTCAAGGAATAAAACAAAATTATTGTGTTCTGTTGCTTATCGGCGTTGTTGGCTCTGTATCCAGGACTTTGGAATAATTCCTGGCTTTTTCCGAAAGGGTTTAATGTGTGAAAAAATTTACTATAGAATGCTGTTACATGAAGAAAAGAGCATGGCCAAGAACAATGAGCAGCTTTGATTACGTTGATATTTTAAGATCGTGATGCAAGTACCCAGCCCACATAAACCAAACTCAAGTGTAAAGTAATTTGGAAAAGATTTAAAAGAGAGTAATTAAAGGTTGATCGTTTTTAAGTGACACATAAGTCCACTCTTGTGTAAAGCCTCTGCAAGGATTGATTAAAAACACTCAACTAGTTGATTATTATGTACGAATGTGAAAAATGGCGATTGTTTTGTGTAATTATAAGGGTGTAAAACAAGTACATGTGCACTGTTATTGCTGTTGCTTTATAACTGTGCCTATTCCTCCTCAGACCTAGTTTTACCAGTCCTAATTTACCTCAGTGAGTCTAACATGCAAACCCCCCCTGCTGTGCACTTCATCCTCACTCTCCCTCCCTCCCTCCTTCCTCATCTCCCTCAGCTTGTAACCTGAATTCAGTAGCGCAGTGGACCAATCGATCACAGGGAGTCTTTTTTTTTTCATCCCAGCAATTTTCCTCTGAGGAAAGGGGGAATCATGTGAGCTAACAGTGTGGAAAATCAATGCTCCACTGGCATAGAATAACTTGGAGTCTGGCTGGCAGAGAGCACTGGGCTCCATGAGGCCAGTTTGAATGATAAAGCCACCCCACGTCCCGTCTCTCATCCTGCATGATATGCAGCCGCCCCTGCCGAGCCACACTTACTCTCAACAGTAGGTTAACAGTTTTATTCCCCAAATCCTGTGGATTTATATGCTTGGGCTATGAAGCTCTGTGTGCATAATGGCTGTGTGAGTGTGACTGTGTTTGCTGCATACATGTTTGTGTATATGTCAGTATTGCATATGTATCATATATGTTTACACCAAGAAACATCTAACATGTAAAGCACTCTTACCTGTCGATGGTCCAGTATACAAATGTACAAGCTTTATTTCAAATTCTGGTGGATATCCTAAAGTTTCAAAAGATGATAAAAAATAGTCAGGCTGAATTTTGAGGAAATGTGTGTAAAGTGATGCACACAATATTTAGAATATTTTCATTTGATAGCATGGTGCAGCCATAAAAAACATTTGGTTTAAGGTTTGAAATAACATCACATAGCTTGAAGAGTTGTAACAAGCCAGGAGCAAGACAATATTTTTAAATCTTAAATAACCTTCAGGGAAAACTAAAGGAGAGTAATGGGATTTAATTGGAAGAAATACATATCTAACCCTCTCAGAATCCACCATCAAGTGTGTAGAGTGACACCTCGAAACTGTCACTTTACAAGGGAGCAAGTAAGCAGTGTATGTACAAGGTTTGGATGCAACACGGTAGGAAAACAGTGCTTCAGTGTGTGAAATATGTTTTATAATCGACAAGAAACAGTTTGACACACTGTCATCTTTCATAACAGTACTGTAACAGGTTCACCACAAAGTGTGCCTGTGTGTGTGTGTGTGTGTGTGTGTGTGTGTTTCCTTTAAACGGTATGCCACCCCTTTTTCAACACCACCCACACTGACCCAGACAGTCTCAAACCTGCTGATGTTACTTTCAGTAAGGTCTCTTCTTTTGGATCTGCTCAGAGGCAGATAAAGAGATGACACAACTTCAATCCTGAAGATAGAAGTTTTTGCAAAGTAAGCAAAATAAACAAAAAGATGAGACGGACAGACACATAGAGGTAACAACTTATGTTTTAATTTAGTTTACTTTAGCATATGATTTTATATTACAACACAACATAATCAAATGAGCTGCCGGTCTCCTCATTAAGAACTCGGTGTTGTAACAAAGCATGGATCCGCTTGGGAGACACTAGTCACATCTCGTCTTGCCAATTACACTTTGCATGATTCCTCCCCCAAATTAGGTTGAGCCAAGATGGAAAATTATTCTTGGCATGTCGTGGGCCCTAATTATCCATTGAACAAATGGAAATATCAATGATGTTGTGTTCTTAATCCACCCGCAGACAGAGAGCAACAAAGCACGCTGACAGCTTTTTGGCTGGTGAGATATAATGCGAGAGCGTCCAACAGTTTGTTGTGATGAGCAGCCTGAGAGCTTAAACGTATACCTGGTCATTAAAGTATATTTGTGGCTGATGCAGCTCTCCAACTTCATCACGTTGTTCTGACAGGATAGCATGGTCTGTTACTGATGAATAACATTATAAAGACATCATGAACACTAAGCTCCTTGGTGCCGGGGGGAGTGACAAACACCATGAAAAACAAACAGCATTGTAATGCAGGAAGTTTTCAATTGTGTTCTCTTGGAAGAGCAGAACTTGAATCATGAGAACATACTTAGGGGGACTATGGGAAAAAAAAAACCTCTTAAACACAGATTGATAGAAGAAAATATCACCAATCCAATTTTCAAACATCACTTCCATTGTGCGACACAAACAGATCTCAGCACTGCAGCTACCACCACAAACGTTGCTTGTTATTCACAAATACACACCGCAATGAGACAAAAATTATTTTAAAAGAAACTTTAGATATGTTGCGCATCTGCAAATTTGACTTTATAGGAATAGCAGTGAAATAACATTACCATAAGCTTGGTGCAATGCATGCATAATAGATTGTTGTTTTCACTCTGCATATGGTAGGAGCTGGATTCGCTTCAAAGTGCACCAAATTTGCATGATTCGATGTGAGGGATTCTGGGATTAGAGAACACCACTTCCTCCCCCCACCCTTCTTTCACTCAGCAATAGAAAGGTATCACATTCCCACAGATGGTGGGGAACATTGTGAAAATATTGCCATTACGATACAAAAGAGTAAGCACAGATAACTGAGAAAGTAAACACAGTGACATTTCTTTTCCTTTTCTCTAATTTAACAGTTTGACTCTGACACATGCATTTAACATCATACATGTTAGTAATTTGAAATAAATGTTGTTGTTTCTTTCACACTTAACAGTATTCACAAATTGAAATTGATGTGGTCAAAGATGCATCATGTCTGCCTTTGTGCTTTGACACTAGAAATGTTGTGATTGAGAGGAAAAGTGACAGCTCTCACATGTGCCATGAGAGACCAGCACCAACACACTCCTGTACAGCTGCTTGTTGCTGACATCTCTCACCCTTGTCTTCTATCACTTAAAACTGACAGAAAACAGAGAAAGAGAGGAGAAAGCCTGTTTGACTGCAGACAAGCCCCAGAGGCTGCTGCTGAACACTGTCTGGCAAACAAGAACAAACTGATACACAAAGTATTAACAACACTCAGAGCTGCGGTATTTATGAAAAAACAAATGTAACAAGGAGGAGTGAACTGCTTCTCTACTAGGCTCGTGAATATATTGTTTGTAACGCCTGTTGTCTTGGTACTCTGCATTGCTAGATAAAGTGAACTGAAGGCATATGTCACAGGCAATGGGGGTTTTCACAGCAGTGTGTACCTTTATGCAAATGACATGCCCGTCCATGATGAGCCGTCCCTCTTCTCACTGGATAACCTGATTATAATTTAGAACAGGGTGTCCATCTGTTAGGTGAACACCCACGCGCCTTGTCACGCACATAGGATAAAAGAAACCACCTCATGGTTTTCCCCATTTCTTACCGAGAAACAATGTCAGCAAAGGCAGCACAAGAGAAGGTTGTGTTTATGCCGGTCTCCTGCAGTGTTGCCTTCTATTTCTGTTCATTTGTGGCGTTTCAGCCCAAACTGAATGGATTAGCACAGAGATGACACAGGGTGAGAATAGCACAGGCCTGCATGGTACTGTCTAGCAAACAATAACAAGCCAAATCCCAAGTGGTTCCGATCGTGAAACCAACATCTGGTTGTGGATTTTGTGGAGATATTTAGAGTATTTAACTGAACATTAGCCAAGAGTCACTTTAATTAAAATGATCTCAAGAACACCAAGACTGAGAGTCTACAACCATCATAGCGGATGTGTATGGCTGTACTTCAGCAACGCCTTGCTTTGAGCTAAATGCTAATATGATCACAATAATGCATTACTTACTGTATTAATAAATATTTATACTTTTCAACAACTTTGTTTAGCATGCTAGCATGCTAACATTTTCTGATTAATGCAAGACACAAAGTTCAATTGAGGCTGATGGAATTCGTTTTGCAGGTTTTCAATCATGACCAAATAAAACTTTTTACTTGATGATGTTGCTCGATGAAAAGGGAACATCATAGTTATTACAATTCATCCTGATCCAAATTCCATGGCAATCCACCCAATCGTTGTCGAGGCATTTCACTCAAAACTGCAAGTGTCGACCTCATTGTGGTGCTAGAGGAAAAGCTAGGGGATCACAGAAATCAGTAGGATTCATCCTCTGATGACCATGAATTTCTGTACAAGATTTCATGGTAATTCTTCCAAAAGTTGGAAGTTTAGGGTTGGTTCATCTTCTCAAGTATGCAGACCTACTGCTCTCGAGCCACGTAAATTACTTAGGTTTTATTTGCTAAGGTTTTGAAATTGAAAACTTTACATTTTAAAAATTCAACAGCAATGTACCTTTTCAGAAACGGTGTCCCGGTTATTTTAGTTACTCCACACAACACACTCAACAGTTTTTTAGGGATTATTTCTGCTGTAGAGCGAAGTTTCTGGAGAGACATGTTGCTTGATTCCCAGAAAGATACTATGAATCTCCAACTGCCTAAATGGAGTATATTAAGACGTACAAGCTAGTAAATATTTGATTGATTACATCTTTAAAAGAGTGTTTGTGTTTAATGTGTATTTGTTATCAATTTACTATCTATTCAGTTTTCTTGTGTCGAACGTAATTATTCAATAATATGTCATTTAGCTTTAGCAACAATGTAATCTGAACATTCATGCCAATAAAGCTTATTTGAAGTTGAATATATATGTACCAAATATTTTGCTATATAACTGCCTTTTCCCTATATCCTATTATTTTTAAAAGAAAACTAACTTTATTGATTGTTGTGGCCAAACAATTAAGTCTGCGCGCTTCTTCCTGCAGTTATAATCTGTACTCATATTTTGGATGAAAAATGTGTTTGATCAGCAACGCAAGGATTTATTACAAATCCACAGGTGACATATCTTCCATCAGTTTCAGGGATAATCTGGCTCACTGAAAAAATTATTTCCTCCTTTCAGGTGAACCAGAGAATCTGACGGAGAAAGAGACAAGCTGTTGATGTGCGGCCTTCTGGCAGGTGGTGGAGGATCAGGTCTTGTGATGTTCCTGACCTAATATGGCCATGTCTGGACGGTCTGGACTGTCAGCTGAGAATCAGGTGCTTGCTAAATATTTAGGAGGATGAAGACTTCCTGCTGTGCAAAGGCACTAAGGCTCAGCTCAGAGCTTCTTTTCTGTGTCTTACAGTGGTGGAGTCAGTAAATTCACTCAAGTACTGTTGTACTATTTTGATGTACTTGTACTTTAATGCAGTGGTTACACTTTTATTCCACTACTTTCACAAGGTCAAATTTACTTTCTACTCTCCTACATATATTTAGGAGCTTTAGTTAATAGTTATTTGACTGTTAACTAACTGACCGTCTTTCCATGTAAAGCACATGCATATATTAATACAACAAATACATTTATACAGTAGACTGTTATAGATTGAACTACCCAACAATAAATTAAGTTGTTAAAATTAGCCTAATCTTGACAGCCTTAAATGTTACATATAAATAAATACATAAAAAAATAGTCGATAATGTATATATGATATAGATAACACTATACACTGAAGGGTGTCACTTTTAGTACTTTTACTTACTGTACATTTAGTTAGTGATACTTCTGTACTTTTAGTTAAGTAACATTTTGAATGGAGGACTTTTACTTGTTATTGCTTAACCTATATTACTTCTTCCACTACTGGTGTCTTAAGCCACATCCACACTAATGCGTTTTCTTTTTAAAACGCATAACTTTTGCTACATTTACACCGAGTGTCCACACTTTACCAGCGTTTTTGAACTCATGAAACAGAAACGTTTGAAAACGCTGCTGATGCCGTTTTAGTTTTAATTGCATTTTAGTCTGGGCAGAAACAAAGACCTTTGAAACAATACCACAGAAACCCACGTTCACTGTTTGATCGGGTGTCATCAGTCACAACGTGTCCTAGCCTGATTTGCCACGCACCTATCACATGATCCTTTTCACGAATAAAACCAACATCTGCCTTCTTTCGAAAACGTTGCTGAAACGCTTGTGTGTGGAGATTGTTTTTGATGGACAAGTGTGGATGTATGCATACTCACTTTTCAGTCCGTATCTCACTCCTTTACCCTCTTCACATACCCACTCATGCTGGCTCTCTGTCTTCTTTGCGTCTTTGTATTTCGCCGCTGTTGTCCGCTTTTCTGCAAATAATCTTATCTACAGCACAGTAGGCATCCTGGAGATTTTGTGTAAGAGGAAAGTATTTCACGTTGGAAGAAATAGTTTGTAAAAACAAAAGGGTTTCAGTGCTGTGAAAGGATTTCAAGCAAACATTTAAAAACATTAGAGCTGAGCGACATGTTTAGCACTTATTTTGTTAGCGTTAATATATATAGCGTTTATATATATAGCGTTAAATATTTTTCACTCAGTAATTCCGTGTTAATTACTCAGCTGTTTGCCCCCTTACTGTGCTGATGTCTTTGACCTGTATGTACACAATATAAAAATGTTGAATTAAGTGGTATGAATCTAATTAAACACCAACATGTTGCTAATGATAAAACCTCTCATACTTTAATTGAACGTATTCTGCTGTCTGTTTGCCTTCCACACAGTGTGTTGCTGAATCAACACTGATTAAATTCCACCATAAATGATTATACTTAATTAAATGCATGCAATTATAGTAAAAGCCTGATCAAATGATGGCTGACAGTCAGTCAAATATGCTGACATGTAATTGAAAAAGTCCCCTTTCTCTTGCTCTCCACAGTCCCTGTAATATGAATCCGTTTAAAAACAGATCAGGTTTCCGGCAGCAACAGGGGAGTAGATGATACTTAATCAACTAATTGACACAACAAAGACCTTTTCTAATGTGTGTTCAATAACATCTGGCCCCTCTCATGTTTAACGCTAAATTATTCACCATGACCACTTTTTGCTTCCAAACTAAACGCAACTTCACGTTTCAGCGGATGATGAACGCGTCAGGCAGCAAAGGTTAAAAGTTAAACTAAAGTAAACCAAAGTAAATGTAAAAAACTTTGTGGCAATATAACCGGTGTGAATCACAATTCTCTTCTCTTTGTGAATATGATGATAAACAAGCTGGCACTTTCTGACAAACTGGACATAAAAAGTCTCAGTTTCATTGATCAGCTATAGCATTAAATGTTATTACTCGTCAGGCTCTCTGGATCAAAGGCAATTATTCATAATTCACCTTTCCAAAATCCTGTGGTGTCGCTCTGCACTACAAAAGCAACAGAGAACACCGAGTACAATTTAATGGATTACCATTTTTTCCCTGTGCTTTATGACACAATGACACAATTACCTTAAAGCTTATTTTCGAGGCGGGAAAAAGAGGATTGGGTGACAGAAAAATAAGGCGGATAATATGCTCTCTTGTATTCAACTTTGACAAACTTACAGGCTCAAGGCGTAACCGTTTCCTAGTCCTTTCCGTCATGCTTCGGAGAGTGGGAAGGGCCCTGTATACTGTAGCTACAGGTCATTGTTGCCGTATAGATGAACTAAGTGACAATAATTGAGTTAAGAGGGGAAACAAATGATGTCATGAGTGCATGAAGTGGAAAGAGTCGACTGATTTATTTTCCAAAACAATACATGCCAGAGCAAATCAGTTTTATTAGGAGGGGGTGGGGGTGTTCAAACTGTAGCTTTGGTTCACTGGGCTTCACCGCTGTGCCACGGAGAGTGACTGTGCACCAAAGACAAGACAATACGTCACTTTAAGCTGTGACGAGCGAAAAGTCAAGAAGTGATCAGGGATCAGTGATCAGTGATTCACGCGTTATATAAAAAAGCCGCAACGTGACAAGGTATAAATACTCATTTACAAGTAAAAGTACTGCAATCAAGAAATGTAGGAGATATTTTTGTGCTAAATATTTTCAAGTATTAAAAGCAAAAGTTTGTATTATTTAACATGTATTGTGATTATTGTTGATCAAGGCGGAGCTAATTTATTCATCATTTTCATTCAGCTAATTTAAAAAAACTATTAAAATATACATATTTTGATGATCAATAGATTTCATACATAACATCTTAATCTTTAAAGGTATTCAAGCTGTCAAGCAAATGTTGTGGTGCAACTGTAAGGAGAAGTTTAAAGTGGTAATCAAGTAAAAAAAACTTAGGTAGATTAATCCAAATATTAATAATTTTATTGATAAAACTATTTTGTAGGCAACTGCCTTGTGATGACTCATATATGTCACTATAATAACTAATCCTGATTCCATGTATATAGTTGTAAACCTAATTTTGACACTACACGATGCTCATGAAGCATTTTATGTTGAAATGTAACTGCTCTCTCAAGTGGGATCTGTGTTCGAAATATAATAGTACACACGGCTTCTGACGCCCGTCGACATACAGCACAGGCTGGTGGTGTCACATAATCAACACAAAGACAAGCACTAATGATGTGAAACAGGCCTTAAGGACACATCGAGTTGTTGACATTCAGCTGTAGGGAACTCATTCTAATCCAGTGTTGAAAAAAAACATAGGAATGATTAAAGTGACAAAGGTTCTGCCTGATCTTGTCCTTCATCTAATTGCGCGGGGGATGAAAGTGGCCACAATTATTTCCCTATAATGGCGTAGATGCATCCATTTCAAAGAGAGTTTGCAACTTCAGTTGTAGTTTACTTAATTATGCCTCAGTCGAAGTTCTTTGTTCATGCATGTTTACGTTTGAGTGTTTGTGCACTTGTGATCCTGCATGCAAAGACTTTAGATTTAATTAAGCTATATGAGACGACCAACAAGGTCAAACGCGGTACAACGGCCCAAAAGATTTCCATTAAGAGAAACGTGATGCAGCTTCAGAAACGATGCCAAAGCAAAAAAACACACAAACCCCAGAGACAAATGCGACAGGAAAATGCTGCACATCCAGTGAACACAACTGAAGTTCTCCAGGGCTCTAGGGGGAGTGATAAGTGGATCAGCTTGATTTTTGTCCCGAGAGAGAGAGAGCGAGACCAGAAGAGAGAGCTTGTTTGTTTTTGAAGCATAAAGAAAAGTGGACGAATGGAGCAGTATTTAACATTCTGAACATTGATTTAGCAGCGAATAACTATTATCTATGCAAAGATGTAGTGGACTAATAAGTCACTCTCCCTCTGTGTGTGTGTTTATCTGACCTTCTCGATTTGTTGACATAGCCGGGCCAGCTGCGCATGCTTTTAGTGCATGTTGGTGCATGTTGGTGCACGTGAGCGTGCCTCACCGGTTTGCTCACAGCCGCTGCTCTGCACTGCTCTCGTACGGCGGTTATACAAACGACAACATCGTCAAGGAAGCGTAGCACCCGCCCTCCGGTTCCCCCTCAGGTTAACACGTGTTATCTCAGTCAGCACGTTCGCCTAGTTTTCACTGTTAGCGCTGTTAGCACTATTAGCTGTGAGCCGGCCAACTTGTCATCGACATGTTGAGAGTTGTTGAGGGGCAATCGAAATCCTCTCTATCTCAGATCTTGCGCCTTTAAAGAGGCGGCATGAAAAGGTACATATTCTCTTTTTACATTTGGCCATTTACATTTTTTAAGTATTGCAAATAAATAAACACTAGCTATCTAAACGTTTCTGTTGTATTTGTTTTGGATGTCTGCTTTTTTTTTGAATCGGCATCACTACTGAAGCTGCAGCGCGTTTTATCTTTAGTAAATGTTTTGGGCTATCCATCCATCTATCTGATCTGAATCCTGTTCCCATAATCTGAGGTTTTGAAGCTCATTCTATCTTGAAGTTCAATGCAGTGCAAAGAATACAAAAGGAATTTTTAAAAGCAATGCAACGTTTGAAAGGTCAAACGCTTCCTTATCAGTCACCAATTGTTTACCCGTCTAGAGTCTGTTTAAACTTGATCTGGTCACATCTGTTCAACATTTGGGCTGCATTGCAGAAAAAGCCATTGTCCCACTTTCAGTGCATTTGACAGACGCAGGTATGCTGAGGTGGTAACTTCAGTCTGTGAAAAGTTTCCCTGTCTGTGGTAAAGCTGGGGCTCTTGCTGTATTGAGGTAGAATATGACTCATAATCCCAGATGACTCATTTGGTGCGTTAAAGGCACACTGAGGTTCTCAATATAAACTGATTTCCATGCTGATATGGGATGGGTACAGTGTTGACAAGGTTGGCAGTTGCTCTTTTTGTTCAACTTTTTGACAATCTTTCGGTGGATGTAAATTCTTAAACTGTTCTCAGAAACTGGCTTATCTCTAAAAAGCTTGATATGAATAACTTTGTAGGAGAAACTAGAAGGTCTGACAAGAAGAAGAAAAAGGACTACACTTGGTGAAACTAGCTTAAAGGGATATGGTAGCTTTAGATATCACAGCAAATGATGCGCTGTGAAAACAGTCCTTGCCTCGGGGCAACACGGTGACTAATGCATTTAGCTGCGATTAAACAGCCTATATACTGTATTTAATGTGAAAACTGGTCATGTTTTACAAGAAAGAAAAGGGGGAGCATCAATGTTGTGTTGGTCGAAAACCTGCTTATATAACATTATTTTAGCAGATCCCAGCTAAAAAGATTGCTTTAAAGTTTTAAATGACTCATTTAAATAAAGCTTTTACTTGTGTTTTTAATAGAAGGCAGTGCATTGTTGGAAGAGGATGATGCACTAATTTACTGTTTATTTGTTATTGTGGGCTAAGCTTTTTCCATTGTTCTTCACAATCAAATCAATGGAACAAAAGGATGTTTACTAAAAGAGGTTTGAGCTCAGGACAATGTATGGCCAAAAGGAATACCATTAATGTGCGCTTTCACACGCACACGCACGCACACACACACACACACCCACCACCATTTAAATAAGTATAACTGCATACTGCACTTTTCAAATACCACTGGGAAAATGCAAGTTTCTGGGTCATAGCATGGTCAAAGCCTCAGAGAAATGCATTTAATATATTTGACTTTCCAATACTGCATGGACATGCATACTGCATACTGTACTGTATATGATGCATGATGACATACAAAAAAACACTCTGAATGGAAAGCAGTCTTTGATGTTCTCTCACTTATAAAACAGCCCGGCATGTGGTCTTTATTCTAAATTTTCTGGATTATTAAAACATTTGATCACATCTTAGAGTTAAATGTTGTTCATCTTGCCGTGAAACATCCAATTACACTCCACAGATCCCTTGAATATGCACTTTAAATGTTATATATTATATTTGAGGTGATGTTACAGTGCTACTTTCAAATATAAGATATCCGTGTAGAAACCTGGTGGGTGTCATATTCCTATGTGGATGAACAGAAACGACATCAGATCCCAGTGCTGACACTGGACTCATATTGATGTTTGCTGGCAACATGTACGGGGTGGACGAAGACAAAGTTAACGCCATACTTGAGGGAGCTCATTCCTTCTGTATTTTCAGGTCAGTGGCTTTCATCAGATGTAATGGGGGTGGTTGTAAATTATGAATGAAGAACCACTCTGTGGACGATGAGGATGATGCAGATTATTCATCCCTGCTTCCCTGGAAGCCACTTCTCAGCGGAGGGATTTCACACCAGAGGGATGAGGACTGTATTTCTCACAAGAATAAAGTAAGTAGATTACAGGCCGCAGCCAGCGACAGCTATCACCATCTGGATTATGGTCTGGATCAGGGGTTCCCAAACTTTTTAATGTCAGACTTCCACGTTGATATACATGCAGCCACAGGCCCCTGTATGATAAGGTTTTATCAGTTTAGGGTAGTTTTTTCTTTTTTCGCAGTAGGTGTTGATGTTGTCTGAGATCTGAATTCTGGCCAAGATTATAGTACAGTTAAAAGTAACGTAATAGAAAACAGTAAAGATACAATATTGTTTAACTAGAATGTGTGGATTGACAAAACAAGTGACAAATGGACAAAATACAGTAACAGATAATGAGAAGTGACTACTGTCACTGTGGCAATGACGTGAGGGATGGGGAAATTCAAGACAGTACGGAATTACAAGCTGTTGTCCGGAATCCCAATTCCTGTCCCGATAATTGGACTAAACCAGAGTTTTGAGTTGTTATAGCTTAATACAACATTATATGCTGATTGCTGTGAAACATTATTTTGGTGTTTGCCACAGGAGCGTTTATAGAAATAATAACTTTTTTCATATTTCATAGAAGAACAAAACTACAAAGACACAATCTCAACACAGAAAAAGAGCCAAAACACCATGACGGATGATGGCAGGGCAATACCGTCAGTGGAATAATAACAAAATGTTTGGCTGTGGAAAACCTCCAGAGAGTGAACAAAAAAAAGAATAAAAATAAGTTATTTCAAATTTTTCTGAGGACAATCCAGAACACAATAAAGAAGCAAACATGTATCCTGGCTTGGAAAACACTGGCCTGAAGATGATGAGGATACTGATGTGTAGGTGGAGGAGCGCAAACGGCATGAAAATGATGATGATGACCAGATGGTCAGAGCACCCTGAACTTTGTTCTCCGTTCTCACTTCCTCCATTTGTCATGACTACAAGTGAGCTATTAAGCAGCAGAATGAATGTTTTTAATTTACTTTAGAAACACAGATGTGTCTGGCTTGTGGTTTGCGGGCCCTGGGCCAAACATCAGCAACATGGCAGAGAAGAATGATTGCTGCTGATCATGCAGTGTGCCGGCTGCTGATGACTTTATCGGAACAGATCACGTTATTAATGATTAATTTAGACAGTGAATCAATACGCGCCGTTAGCTTCATCAGGGCCTCGCTGACCTGAGAGGCCTTCATTACGGGGTGTAAAGCGGCATAAAAGGCTTCACTTCTTTTTAAATGGTTTATTTACTTTCAAAATAAAACGCCCCTCTCAACATCTTGTGCTTTAAAATCAAGTTCAAACCAGTCTTCATTCACATTCACCTTATTTCAGAACATTGGCTCATAGTAAATCACTGGGTAAGCAAGTGAGTCAATTTTTGGAAAAATATCTCGTCTGTGTCTGTCCCATTTCCTATCTTATGATTATAAAAATGTGCCAGTGAGCCGCCAACTGAGCGAGACCCGGATAATAAACACTGATACAGTAGATCTTCAGTTCTGAAAGCTCGAGTCTCATCCTGTACCGCTTCCTCTCTGCAGTCTGATGGAGGTGTAGGAGAAGGAGAGAGCAGGAGGAAGAGAAGAAAGAGAGGGAGGGGCCAGGAAGGAGAAATGAAGTTGAGCTCTGATGAGGATGAATAGTGAAATAAGGAAGAGGAAGGAGAGGAGGAGGTTGGGGTAAGGAGGATGGGGTAAAGAGGTATAGGGGGTATGGAGAAAGAGAGGGGGGAGCCAAGAGGAGAAAAAGGAGGGATGGGGAGGGAGCGAAGGGGTGCTGAGAAGGGTCTAACTCCAGCATAAAAGTAAATTTTAATGCATTATTCATAGCTCTCTGTGTCAAAATATCATTTACGTGTGCTGTGTTGACTCATGGCTCGTAAAATGAGAAGGACATGAAAAGAAAGAACGAAGGGAGGAAATAAACAACTCAGAAGGTTTTCTCTATTCTTGGCCCGAAAATAAAAAAAGGAGCCCTGGCGCGCTCTCCCTCAACTTATTAGGCATCAATTATTTATTGTACTCTCTGTTTACTATTCTTTATCTGTGTAATAAGCAGCCACCTTGTCAGAGAAAGTCTCAAATCCGTCTTCAAAGTTCGCTGGGACTGAAGAAGATTCTGGTGTTCTTCACAATGCATAAGTATGCTACGAAAAAAACCCCTCACCTCTTGTTATTGACCTTAAAACGAACACACCACGAGTCTTATGAGGGTGACAATTTTCAAATCAACCCCATTTCCCCGTCAATAAATCTCTGAGTCTTCAGTTGCCTGCTTCAAAACTGGGCCAAGATAACCAGCTGTTTGTGAGATTTTTTTTTCCATTTTAATTTTTGGGGGATTTTTTTTGTATAATGAGTGCTGCCACTGCGCGCATCATCAGCAAGCCTCCAGTGTCTGTGGTTGGGACCATTGGCTTCCTACAGTAAGTACTCTGACACCACAGCAGCTCCTACAGTTAGACGACAGTACTACCACTGCCATCACCTTCAGTCGTGTTGAATTACAGTAATGTTGGAACTGGAGTCCACCAAAGAGACCCGCCAAATAAATCATGAGATGATTAACAGGGCAGGAAAGCAGAAAAATACAGTCCACAAAGTTACATACATTTTTTCAGATGTTCTTCTAATCCTTTGTTTTTTCTTGCGACTGGATAGATTATTTTACCTCTTCAGGCATCTAAAAGCACACAAAGCACACCTGGTTATAAGCCATAGACGTATGCAACCATGATGATGTAGCACAGGACAACATTACTCTATTTTATGGAGTTGGATGATAAAAAAGTCGTCAAAATGTGTTTTCTGAGCTGCATAAACAGACATTTTTGAAAGAGAGGATGTATGAAGTTTAAGTCAAAGGTATCAATTAGTAATGTTATCATAACTGGTTAAATTTTAGATTCCTCTTGTATAGAGACAAAAGAAAACTTTTTTTGCAGTTATATAGCCTAATGTAAAGAAATGACTGATATGCATGCAAACATACAAAAGGTGAATAGTTGGCCAAGACGAAGCAATCATCCATTCATTATATACATATTTTTGTACACATTTCATTTATATGTACATATGTATGTATGTATGTATATACACACGTATACATAAACACACACTGGAAATACATATATATATATTCACTGGAAATACACGCACAACATATATATATCGTGTGTATTTCCAGTGAGGGCGGGGGCACATATGACCTGCTCCACTTTTATTTTGATTTATAAGGCTGGTGGAGAGTATCATCACAGAATCGCTTCATCTTCTCTCCTTTATTACACCACATTTGTTTTCATTTTACTCCCAAGGCCTGGCTGAATACATTACAGATTTCCCATGGGGCCGGGGGGGCCAGCTCCTCCGCCACGGGAGACAATGGGATGACGGGGAGGGATTTCTGAGCATGCTTCATCATTAGAGTCATTAGCATTATTGTGACTTCAAAACATTTTCACAGGATTACCATTATTCTGGGTATTAGGGGGCTAAGTAGACACATTTATGGCAGCATGAGTCCAGCGTAGTGGTCGTAATAACAAAAGGAATAATTGCTCAAGCCAGTTAGTGATAATTAGAGACATTACAAGTGTCAGGTGTCAGATGGGGCTTTTCGAACAAGCTACATAAAAAATAAATAGTTATTTATGATGGAAAAAAATACCAATAAAGACTCTGTTTTACACCCCAATCTGAAACTCTCTCCAGCAGCAGAAGAAAATGTCATCTCCCCTCTTTACTAATGCTTCTAATGCTATAAGCTTCCACCTCAGATCCAGATTTTGGTGATTTAGATGAGACAACCCCCCATTCTCACACCCTTCCAGTACCTAGCAATCATTTGAGACATTTTTTTATGCCCGAGGGAAAAGTGGAACACAAAATCTGATTCAGTCCTAGGAAGATAACTAAGAGTAGAACATTACGATGGAGATAATATGGCAATTGGGTTTAGCATACAGAGGTCAATGGCAGGTTAATGCACAATGTAATACATGATTGACTGTGGGTGCTCAGAGGGGAGGTGCGTTGAGGTCAAGGGGTGGCGCTGAGACTTGTTGTGGGTCAGTCTGGAAACAATATGAGCACGAGGTGGGGAATTATGCCCATTTATCATGTTTGTCATATGACTTTAGCACAAAAGATTTATGTTCTAACTGCACAGGACACCTACACACAAACTATGACTTGTTTTCAAAACACTAAATCCAACTGATGTTTTGCAAACATTTTAACATATCTAAAATATGTGCAGCCATTTTTTGTATACCCTCAAAAGAAAAATGTGCTTTAATATTTGCCGTTAGATCTGTAATGTGTCACACAAGAGGTAGATGTTGAATTTAAGAGAGTTCGTCATACTGGAAAAACTGCAGACAACTATTAATACTTGCTGACACGTCTTCATTTTACCTCTTGTCAGCCACATTTCCCTTTCCTCGGTTCCATTATGCAAGCATATCAATTTGCTATTGTTCATCACCATCTTCCGTCTACAATCCTGTCTTTGGTGACAATAGAAAAAGGCACCAGGAGGCCGGCCATAAAAAGGAGCCCATAAAAATGGGCAGATTTCCCACAACTCCAGTTGTCACCATACCTGCTCCAACTTTCACCTACAGTCATACAAAACCATCTTTTTTCCTCCACCTCATTCAAATGTTCAGCATTCACAGCCGGCAGTGAAACTGATAGCATCTACATCATTTCAAGGACATACAATAACACCCACTAGCCAAGCCTTGTTACATGAATACATAGAGGAAAGGTTTCAAGCCACATTATTCCATGATTGAATTGCCAAGGACAAGAGGGGAAAAAAGTGTGTGTGTATATATATATATATATATATATATATACACATATATATATATATATATAAATCTGATTGTATGTGAAAGTAAATGTTGATTAATAACAAATATTTAATCTTGAAAAGCTAGCAGCTAAGATCCCGTTGGCTACTGCGCTTGCTAAAGTATTGCAGTTGAACATGTAAATTGCACGGCCTCTGCACTCCTGGGAGTAAGATCACTGCACCGTGTATATAATAACCCTCTGGATTCTCCCTGTTCCAGGGTATACCTGCCAATCAAATGAAAGCTAGACAGAATACATTTACATAGTTACACTACATTGCAACATCTGAGGCACACTGAAAAAAGATTTATTTTAAATGTTATAATTTTAACTTAAAACATACATATAAACACAGTGACAGTGCACCATTTCTATTATTAAGTGATTTCTGTTCAGCTGTAATCACGTAACTCATAACATAACTTATTTGACTTCAGTAATAATGAAGCCTACTGATTGGTGGAAGATTAAAAAAACATGCTATGGCTGATGAGATCTTAAAGTGGAGACACCCACCCAGAGGTTATACATGGCACTGCACTTTGTTGAACACCTGTTTCAACAGAGACAATATGGCTAAAGAAACATACATTTGATTTGATGCTATATGATAGACATATTCAATCAAAAGAAAACTTACAACACCAAATTAAACACATCACACCACAGAGCCCATTATGTCCACTCCAAACCAATGATATAGTCCTATACTTTAGACAGCCTGTGTCTCATGTGGGAGTGGACGACGCCATCATCTACCTGCTGCAACGAGCTCAGTCGCACCTGGATGAACCCGTGGCTCTGTGAGAATCACTTTCTTTGATTGCTCCAGTGCATTCAACAACATCCAACCACTGCTGCTGAGTGAGAACCTCCGGGTGGTGGGGGTAGACACGTCCACCGTCTCCTGGATCACTGACTACATCACAGGCAGACCACAGTTTGTCCGACTGGGCCGTGTGCTGTCTGATACGGTGGTCAGTAGTACTGGAGCTCCACAGGGAACTGGTCTGTCTCCCTGGTGCTTTCCTGTCAATTACTCTACATCGACTAATCAGAAATGCACAGCGCTGCAAGCCACACCCTATACATGTATATATATATACATATATATGTATTGTGGGTGAGTTTGATATGGGTCACTTAGTCTGTTGGCAGGGGCTGTTCATTAAATCAATGATTAATTAAGGTAGATGCAACCTTTTTGGTATTGCCCATGTTCAATAATGCCAACAATAATCATAAACCACAATGACACCATCCTAAATTGCAATGTGACAGTTATGTGCCAATCACTACCAGCCCGAGTTGAGCCCACGTACCAATACTTAACAATTGTTAGTTTACAAATGTACAGGGCCATTCGGATGCACAAACTTCAAGAAGGCTTACTCTCACTGTTACGACTAATATCTCTTTACTTTTACTCAGGTAAAATTTGGAATTCAGGACTTTTTCCTGTGATGGTGTGTTTTCAAATGTGGTATTACTATTTTTACTTAAGTAGCAAATCTGAAAACCAGTGGCGGCTGGCCAGTAGAGGGCCATGGGGCGTGGCCCCACCTTGAGCACCCTTCCTTGAGCCACAAAAAAAAAAAAAAAAAGAGGTGGGTCTATGAAGCAGTTTAGCCAATTGCTGATTAAAGACATAAATAAGTGACATACAAGTTAGCCAATCAGCGTCCTCAAATAGATTCAGCTCGGGGCCAAAGTCGTTTTGGGATAGAGTACATGAGAAGCTACTCTACTAGCTGTACACCAGACAGGTTTGGCTAGCTGGATACAGTCATGCTAATAACTTAGTTAGCTTTTTAAAACGATGGGGACAGATCCAGCACGGACAGTTACGGGAGTGAGGGAGGAGGAGGTAAGGAAACATGAGAACACCAGGGCACACATGGAGAACTCTATCAAGCTACATATTAGGCAAAGTGAACATCTTTTCTTCTACATAGTTGTCCTCAGTGTCATCTGCTTAACTTGGTCATTGAGTCATCAACATTTAATTGAAATGGTAAATTAACAGTGAAAACTCATCATAGCTTAATATAACATCAGTATTCCTAATCACACTTCACGTTTACTTCTTCTGATCTTTACCTCCCTAGAACAAGGTCCATATGGGCATCTCAATAAATAAACATGTTCTATTCTATTCTATTCTATTTTATATATATAGATATATACTGTATATATATATCTATATATATATAGATATATATATGTATGTGTGTGTTTTATATTATACTGAATATTATTATATGATATATATATATATATATATATATATATATATATACTGTATATATATTATACTGAATATATATTATACTGAATTCCCTGTGAGGGCGACAAAAATATGGTGTCCTGACGTGTTTATCAAAGTGTTATTTACTGCTTTTTTTCGTGTTGGAATAAATGTTAAATATTTAACTGTAAAGTAGTAATGCGTGTTTGATACTTTAATTTTTTGCATTAAATCATACTGGGATGTTTGCTGAAATTGATTGGATGGCCCTACCTAGAAAATGTTCGACCAGCCGCCACTGCTGAAAACTGCTTCCAACACTGGAGAGTTTCCCTCCTCCTTTGTACACGGGAGGTGAACGGTTTTTTGTTGCTCACAGCATTTAAATATTACTTAATAAAAACAAACTATACATCAACTCTCTCCAGAATTAGAAATAGTTGTTATGAATGGTGATCTTTTTGTGAATCTTGACCCACACCTGTCATGATGACATATTGTGCTTTCGGCTGGTACACCATGACACAGCACAGTGAACTGAGTGCATTGGCACCAGCACCATATCTGAATCATGTATATAGACAGTCCAGTCTCACGGCAAGAGAAGCTCTGGCCAAACATCTGACATCTAATACATTCAAAGCTGAAGGCTGTTTCATGAAGAAACTTAATGTAATTGTGCAGAATATCTCATTATTGTGCCACTATCATGGCACATGGATGCATAGTTGATTTTCATGCTCTTAAGGACTAAAGTCAGATTTAATCTACAGGGTCAAAAAAACATAAACATCCCAGTTAGAGATGCTGGTACAACAGAGGCAAGCAAGAATACAGGGAGAGTTTTCTGGAGTCGTGCAGGTAATACAACAAGAAAAGAGAAACATTACAGAAAGAATGAAAGAAAAACATGGGAGAAAACATATGGCCCTGCGATAGCATAGCACCCTGTCCAGGATGTACCCTGCCTTCTCCCAATGTCAGCTGGGATTGGTTCCAGCCCCCCCACCCCCCACGACCCTGAACAGGATAAGCGGTTGCAGATGATGGATGGATAGATGTACAAAACATATGATTGAGAACGAGATAAAAAGTAATGAGGGAGGAGAAGAGTGCAAGAAACGGTTCAGCTCCCAGGAACAATAACGCTAAGCCTTTGAATAAAACTTTCTGTTCCCTTTAATTTATAATTTGGGCGAATAGCTTATTTTATAAGTGTGTAATCATCTCCCTCTCTTCAAAATGGCCAACATATTTTGACTGAAGAGCTAAAAATGTAATTGCACATTAAACTTAATGAGTAGTCCGCAGTGTGATGCAGATAGACTAACAATGTGAGTTGAGTATCTTTGCTATTTATGGTGGTCAGTAAAAAGAACATTATTAAGACACTGACAGGCTTTTTTTCTAAGTGTCGATAACAACATGACTAAACAGCTTTTGTGTAACTCTTGATTGCGCCAATAGATGGCAACACAGGGTCACACTGAGAGCGCTCCATGCTTTGTCAGATACATAACGGTATTAGGATACTATCTTTGATTGTTTTATAGTTTATTTTATGGGACATCTTGCATAAAAAGGACAACTGAAGCCACAGCACAAGAAATAAGGTGACAAAGACCAAAACAATACATGAAATGCTGGTAAAGTGCTGCCAACGTAAATGTAACAACACAAAGTTCCAATCTCAAAATAACAATACCAAGTTTAAATTGAAGTTCAGATGCATGATAGCTACAGTCAGAAATCTATTCATAACATTGTCAACATAATCTAATATTGTGCTCAAGAATACGATTGTTGTAATCCTGTTAAATTAAACTTGAATTGTCCCCTCAACCCTTGAAATGGGGCTATAGTTAAACTTTAGGTATGAATGTGTGCAGCGTTTAATTCATCAAGAAACTATTCTATGACAAAATTATTCTTAATACGTTTTTTTCCAGCTATTTTTCATCAAGGCAAAACAAAAGAACAGATTGCTTTTTGGCAACAAAGACATCTTTAAAAAAATACAAACTATGACATAAATGTCCAAAAAAAACCACTTGTCACAAACCGGGAATAACGGCCATAACAAAAAAGGGAGATGCATTCGACAAAGCAGTTTAAGAAGTTGTTTATTAATTCAAAAGTAACATAAAATACAAATGTAAACTAACAGTGACATGTCAGTAATTTCAGCAGTGTAAGTGAGTGTGTGCATGGAAAGTTAAGCTAAGCCATCTCTGCTGGCCTAAACAGAATCACAAAGTTATAGCTGTTTTATAATTTAATAATTTTTCACAAATACACTTTTTTTGTATTTTTTTTCCCATTAGCTTATTTTCTCTTTGCACAGGTCCTGTCTTCCTCTGATGCTCTGCTTCCAGCCTGGAGCGCTGCTTCCAGTGCAGCTTGTTTTAAGGAGAGCTTTTATCCAATCAGATTCAGCCCCAATGTCTCGATGTATATGGGGACGATATTGTTGATTGTCATAGGATCAACCAATCGGATCTTTAGTTTGACATGTTGGGCGTATTCTTTGATGTGCAGATGCTACCCAGGTAGCCTGCTAAGTACGTAATTATTAGACAATTTGTCTAATTTAAGCACAGGATAAGGGTTAGGGTTAGGGTTAGATGATTGGAAGGTCCTAGAGCCTTGGGAGTGGGCTCCCGAGTGTCTAGGAACTTGGGAAGAGGTGGATCTCATTAATGAGCTCACTTCAAATCACATTCATGAGACAATTTGTCTAATTTCAAATGAGATTTTAGAGAAAATGGTGCATTGTTACAAAATAATTCTAAAACAGGCTAATAGCAGACCACCTCGAGGTCTCACTCTGAAATAACCAGGACATTCTGATGTAGGATTCCAAAATTAAAGCCCTTCAAAATCTCATTCATGAGACAATTTGTCTAATTTAAGCACAGGATAAGGGATAGGGTTAGGGTTCGGGTTAGTCGTGCGCTGTGATTGGTCAGTGGGCCAGCGCGTGACGAATGTGAAATTTAAGGAAGCTGGCAGAAGTTAGTTGGAGTAGTAAAGTTCAAATTGAAAGATATGGAAGACATTTTTAGGGTTTTGCTTGGTGTAGTTTATTTATTTTTATGAACGGTGTTCCTGGCTGACAGTGTCGCACATTTTATGGCTGGGAATGTGTTTCATTTTAACTGAGCATCTTGGTGTTTGGAGCGATGCTACGCTAACCTGAGGACGCCATAGCACGGCAGGACACTACGGTGCTTTTGAAAACTTTTGGAGAAACCCGAGTGGATCTGGTCGCGGCCGATTCGTCCATGAGTCGAGAAGGACTTCTTACTGGAACTGAAACGATGTACTGGGATTAAACTCTTTGTTTACAAAGAAAGGAGGATGGACTTTGTCTTTAAGTGAACAGCATTCGGTAAGTGACAAACTGCGTTTGTTTGTTTTTTACACCTGCAGTAACGTTACTACTGCTCATTTGTCTGTCGTGTTGTTTTTATGAATAATATTTGAATGGCTCGTGCTCTTGTGTGGTGGAATGCGTGGATCCGCTGCAGGTCTGCTGGATTGATGTGTCATTCTTTGTTGTCATATAAATATATGTGACTGGTTCATGACTTTGTTGTTGTCATTGTTGATTTGACGATGCTTTGTCCGTTAATGACGCAGCGTCCCGTCATACACGGATTCATGTATCTGCACCGTAGCTGTTCAACTGTAGTAGGACAGCACAGAAGGCCCAGGCATAAAATGCACGGCCCGCCACTGAGATATGGGAATGTAACTCTACAGGCACAAGGACCCAGCATTCTGTGGCTGGACTGCTCAGCCTGCAGGTTGTGTGTGGGGATATCTGTCCAAACAGGAGGACATTCTTGTGAGAAAGAAGTTAACATGGAGCTACACCGGCTGGCAGTTTGTGCACTGATTTTAACACTCAGTGCATTTGTGCACCATAACATAGTTTTTGCTGCAGAAGCTGGTGGTAATTCAACAGGTACGTTTGTTTTGTTTAATGTATAATATGCAAGTTCATTACTTACTTCTGAAAAAAAAGTGCATGTTTGTGTGTTTCATTCCACGACCATGTTTGGCAACTAGATACCTTCATTCATGTTATCCAGCTGATCTGTCCCCTCTGATCCTATCTCCTCTTCTGCTTCACTGCCTCTTTTTCTCAGCGATTCTTCTAAAACCAGGCCACTGCCCACGTCTCCTTAATGTTATCCCATCACATAAGGGGTGTGTGTGTGATGAAGACTGTCCTGCTGACCACAAATGCTGTGTCTTTGACTGTGGAGCTGTCTGTGTCCCTCCTGCTTTCAGTACGAGCCACAATGTTGAACTTTTTCTGAAGTGGGCAGCTGTTAAACCTTTGGTTCTATCTTCCCAGTGACTGAACTGACTCAAATCAAAGGAATCAAGCATGGACAGTATTTCAGATTTCTGTTGAAAGTCTCTTTGTATATATTCATTTCTCTTTTCCCTTCAGCCAAGCCAGGAGTGTGTCCTCGCAGGAACTGGGGCTCAGGACTGTGTGCTGAATATTGCTCCAATGACAATGACTGCCCCAATGATGAGAAGTGCTGCCACAATGGATGTGGACATGAGTGCATTGAACCATACACAGGTTCGATATGATCAACAGTGGCAAAATACTCCTCCTGTGGTGTTTGTGTGATCAAATATATTTTTTTGTCTCGTCAGTGAAGCCGGGTCGCTGCGCCTTTCCCCAGGGAACCCACATGTGTGCCGAGTTCTGCTATCATGACGGGCAGTGTCCAGGAGAGCAGAAGTGCTGCAAGACAACCTGTGGCCACGCCTGCAGTGAGCCCTGCTGATTGGACAGCACAGCAACTAGGCTACAACAACAGAAATGTATCATGTTCACTTTTTTTTTTTTACAATTTTCAACTCCATGGTAGCACACTTTGGTACAGTATTTGAGCACTGGTTTGCACAAAGTTGGATTCTTTGGGGGATTAAGTAAATTATTCTCCTTTAATATTGCTAATGATGCTAATTTATGTGCCTGTACTTTAAGTACGTACACAAATCAAATAGTGTTCTACTCTAAATTTGGAAGAGCAAGAACTAAAGAATAACCTGCAGGAGGGAATTAATTGATAGTCTTTAAAAGACCTACAGTATGTTCATGTTTTTCTTGATTAGTTTACAACTTGATTGATCTTACTTTGATGCCAATAACACTTTGGTTAGTATTTCTGTAGGAGTATTGATATTGTATATTCTAAATGGATGAAAATGTACTGTACTTGTATATCAGTTGCTTGTAGGTATGGAGCAATTTGTATTTCACCCAATAAACATGTTTCCAGCACCTAGAAATGTCTTTATGTATTCATCACCTTGCTGATTATAAGACTTGGATTTTACAGGTCACTTTTATGGGCTTTTTAGGCGAGAGCTTGGCTGAAAAAACAAGAAATGAAATATGCCAAGAATGGAAATTGTTACTGGCAGAAAACAAGACTATTTAAAGAGGTGGCCAAGAACGTCTGCTGCTCGAAGATTTCAACACTGTTGCACCACAACCTCACAAATCCTTAAATGCAGTTTAAATTGAATTTTTACATAAAACAGCCAAATAGATTTTTCTAATTGAATCACAAACCTATGCGCTAAATAAAGTGAAGGCTTTGTCCCAGAGAGCTGACGGGCCACTTATCATTGAAGTTATACATCCTATGATCTCTGGCTGAGTTTATCTCGCTCAGTGAGAGAACACAGTTCGCAGTTGACGAGATATGAAGGAATATGTGGAATGCTGCTTTTTCTTTTGTTTTTGTTGCCAGACGTGCAGGGGTGAGATTCGCTGACCGGCCAAACACAGAGACGTCTGTGTTTGTTTTCTCTGAGTCTGCCAGAAGTGGGGCCAAGTTTGTTTTCACAAAAATGTGGGCACTCAGTGGGAAGTAATACAGCTCCAGCTCCGGTGCAGTTTAGAGCGAAGTACCTTCTTGCACAGCTATACATTTGAATAAAATGACAGAAAGATGTTTGAGTTTATTTTAAAGGCAATAAAGAACACTAGTTATGCCACACGCACACGGTAACACTTCAAACATTCACATTCTGCACACTTTTTCCCTGCAAGTGACGCATAATGGACTTGGAGGCAGACAAACATAACAGAAAGTTTAACATACAAATACATGGTAGTATTTAATGGTTGACTAAAATATTTTCCATAATGACAAACTTCTATTCGCTATAAGACACTATGAAACCGCATTGAACGGATGAGTGAATGTGTTAACAACCCAACAAACTACAGGCAATTACTCATGAAGAGCTCCGCGGACAATCGTATTCAACATTCAAGCATGCATCCAACAACCAACAAGTGCAAAATAAATGTTTGGTAAGAGGGCTGTGCATTTTCTATAGAACAAATAGTTCCACACAAATAATGCATTTGCTCAAAACAAATTTAAAAATATGGTTTTGGTAACAAGTATTTTTGTGGTTATGTCTTCTTTCTCATACAATACTATAAAACATGTCAGATAAGACAAATGAATCAGAACTATTAAATATAGAGGACATTCCAATGGATGTCCCATAGTTAGACTTTGATGCTGTGTTCCTTTCCGGTCGGACAAAGGAAAGTTATTTGATGCCCTGTCATACGGTTTAAGGAAATATGACATTCTGACTTAAAAAGCGATTTTATTTGATCTTTCCTAGCAGGGAGATATAAATCAGCAGGTCAGGAACGCTGTATGAGAACATCTGAGCTCTGAGGCTTTGTAATGTTGTGTAAGGCCATTAGTCTCATATTTGTAGAAACATCATTTTAGCACTCATAAGAACAAAATGTCTCAGAGACATTGTGGCTACATTATGATGTAATGGAGTTATGGCTTCACACATCCAAAAAAACAATCAAACCAAAACACTCAGATGCAGTAACCATAGTAGCAAACTGCACAGCTTTGGTTCCTTGTAAAACAATAACAAAGCTCTTGCTTTCCATCCAAGGAGAGAAATGTCTTGTTTTGTCTTGTCCTTAGTCAGCAGGAAATTATCCTGAATACATTTATGTCCATAAGAATTATTTGTCTTCTTCTATTTGTAAAGAAAACCTTCAAGTTGACCATTTAAAAAAACATTCAAACCAGTGCTCGACTCAGTTCTTCCCTGAATATCACATGTTGGCCAGTGGTTTCACCAGAAGGAAAACTTCCTTTCTAAAAGTAGAGCCAGTTGGCATCTATTTTTCAGAGTGGCGGCACGCCCCGCATCTTGCGGATGATGTTGGCTATCCGCTTGGCCAAGCCCGGGCTGGGCTCCTCTATCTGGAAGCTCCGGGTCAGTAGGTTGTAGAGGGAGCCGTAGCCCACAGCCACCACAGTGCATGTCAGGCAGATGACATTATAAGGCATGCTGAAGTCTGGAGTTGGCAGGTTGACCAGCAGAGGCTCTGTGTAGACGCGCATAAAGTAGCTGGACTCCTCTTTACAGGGAAAACTGGAAGGAGATAAGACATTTTAACATTTGACTCTAATGCGTTTCTCTACAGGAACTCAAACAACACATGAATGAGTAGCAACAACAGGCATTTTCCTCGGAAAAACAAACAACTACTATATACTTACAAGCTGCTGAAAAGAGGCTTTTCCCGAGTGCTGTTTGTGTCCATGGCGACAATGCTTGGTACAAGAGAGCTGATCACTGAAGACCTGAATGTTGCAGAAACAGAACAATAAATACAAACCATCCACTCTTGCGCCGCTCAAAATCATACAGCATCAACAACTTGTGAGGGCACGTGAGAAGCAACATCTGCGCTGCTTCTTCTTTCAGCAACCTCTGTAAATCGCTTCAGAGAACAACTCTACACGCTGCATACCCGACATAGAAGCCGTGGTTGGGATCGGGTGTGTATTCAGTCCACTTGAGCAGAGCCCTCTCAAACTGCACTGTGACCTCAGTGACCGAGTTGGGAGGAAGCTGGACCAGCATCTCCAGCAGGTGGGGCCTCAGGCGGTCCTTAGACGGCTCGTAGTGGATGTAGCCTGGCGGAGGAAGAAACGCACGAGTGACCATTGACACGCTATTCTCATGTTTATCCATAGCCCTTTGTAGCATACTACATAAATAATGATAGTCTAAAAAATATATACATTTTATATATATTATATGTTTCCACTACAGCTTTCATGACAAAAGAATATGACTCAAGTTCTCCTCCTTCTGGTGAAAAGACGCACCTGCATGGAATTACATAAAACAATGATTCCTGTAGAGAAACTAATAACTTACAGCATGTAGCTAATGCAATAATTCGCCCTCTGTGTAGAGTTCATATTTTTTAGCAAAAACACGTAAACACTGTGGAATGTCATAAACAATGAAAAGAGTAGATATCATCTAGTAGAAGAACAGTCTTCTTTCCTCAAAATGTCAACATTCTTTTTATAAATACTCACTGATACTGATACTCACTGATACTACACTGATAACAGCGGCTCTACTTTACACAAAATGTTGAATGCAAACACTGAAAATCAGCTTTTTCTTGTGTTAACAGCAGCGTTTGCCAACAAATTACCAAAATAGTTGATCACATATCATGCGATTGTTGATGGAATAGTTAAAAACAAACAGCCATGCTTCTGTTATTTTCTGTTACAGCAATGCAAACTGACTTGGTGTATGTGTGTATGATATTTGATCTCATTTCTGCAGTGAGGGGAATTGAGAGTTTTTGTGCATATATTATGCTGCGTATGTACAGTGAAGGTAGTATCTCAAACTAACTTAATTGGGTGGGTAACTAAAGTACATTTACACAAAAATGTTACATTGTCTCATCTGACATATGCTCTTTGAATAAAGCCGATCTGATTTTTATAATCTCAAAATGCAACCAGTTGTAAGTCGCTTTCATTCACTTATCAAATACAGACAAACTGTTCCAGCATTTGGCACATTTGTAATTAACCCGATAGCAATTTTGTGTGCACACAGATCCCTCTCGGCTTTCTAAAGTGACTCACTGGGCTTGTTGTCCTTTCCCTTGCTGGTGACAGTGAGGGTGTGGATGTAGAGACGGAGGTACCAAGGCACAGATTCCAGCAGCAGCACAGGGAAAGACCTGTAGGGGTGGTTGTTGTACATCAGCGTGTGAATCTCTCCCGTCTGCAGCCCGTAACCAGCCACATAACGCTCAGCGTGGAGCAGGGGGCGCAGCATGTCTCCTGCAGGCCGGAATTATGAGACAAGGAGATTTAATGGACGACCATGAGGGAAACATTGCAGCAGAGACAATAAATACGACAATAAAAACACAGGTAGTGTTTGAATTTGAAATTTAGCAGAGTTGGAGAATAAGATTTATGAAAAATCTCGGAGAGCGTTTTCTTATTTGGCATTAAAAAAAAAAATGGAAACAGTCACAAGTTGAAACCACTTCAGCTGCTGCTTGGTGGGACGTTCTGTCGGTTGCAAAGGAACAGATTGCAGATACATCGGTGATTGCAATGCAAACAAAGAAAACACTGAGAATAGTGCTTACAAGATGTAACCCAGAGAGATATGACAAACAGATGTAGTTAACGCGTCGTTTTTTATGAACTCCTTTATAGTTCTTCTTGTTGCATTGAATAATTACACTACTGCATGTCCGGCCTCTTACACAAAGCTGTGTCATGCTCTGTCACTCACCCTCACTGGATTTCCAGCGGATCAGCAGGTTAAGGGAGCGCACGGTGCCAAAGGTGATTTGTTGGGTGAGATCGTAGACGGAGAAGGTTCGTCTGTCCCCCAGCACCATCGCCTGGCTCAGCAAGTGAGTGGCTGGGCTCACCTCATACTGTTCGCCCTGCAAAACGACATAGAATGTATCTTACGTCGCACCTCTCAATACACATCCTTGAGCTCTAACAAATACTTTGAATGCATTTCCTTCCTTATTAAACATTTGCAAAGTATTTGTTATAGTGTTTTAAATCCTGCATTGTTTATATCCATGTTTACTTGCTAGCTTCTTCACTGCCTTTGTTTGGCGCATTGCAGCATATCTTGGCCAGCTCATAAAGAAACAGCTCCAAAGCGCTACTGAAGGTAAGACAATACCCCAAAGGAAACCTTTAAATATCTCTTCCTTTGTACTGCTTTGACAGTTCAGCAAAACTAACCCTCTTTTGCTTTCTGTGAAGTTTGCATTGAGGGGAACAACTCATCATTTAGAGTGGATTACAGCGTATCATGTGGGAGTCAAACCTGAGGGTCGTCTGTGATGTCGATGTAGATTTTACTGGAGGAGGCCAGTGGACAAGCTTCTGTCAGGGTCCGAGAGAACATCTTAAAAAGATTCCACTCTGAGGGAACAAACAGCTGAAGTTAACTAAGGCCAGGGTGTCAGCATTATTGTACTACCAAACACAACATACCTCAGGAACTCTACACTTAAATGTGGGATAGTGCAGGAAAGCTGTGCTTTTGCTCACCCCGTTTGCCCTGTCCAGGGGTGTGCAGGTCAAAAACCACATTCAGCGTCTGTCTCAGCTCCCAGGATGTAGTTTTGCACTGCCAGTCCTTACACACGGGTCTGATGTGCACTGCTTGGGAATGAAAACTGCTGTGGAAGAGTTTCTCCGATTTCAACAGGACAGCAAGACCAGCCTACAACATGGCCCACATAAAGAAACGGAAGGAGAAACTGAATGCCAGTTTGAAAATATGATCTTGAGAATGTCTGCCTCATATGAGGTGTTCCAGACAAAAGATCATGAGCACACCTGGTGGGATTTACTTTAGAAAGGCAGAAATAAAGACACACACACACACACACACACAGACAGACACACAGACAGACACACAGACAGACACACACACACACACACACACTCACTTTGGATCCACATGGCAAGAGTTTCTTCCAGGGTGTCAAATTCTCAGTGCAAACAATCTCTCGTGGGAGGGTGGCATAGCGAAGGAAGCGGTGGTCTGTCTCTTTAAGATCAACACGAAAAACAAAAATCAGTCGATAAGTGATGCACCTTGGATAAAATGTGTACAATAATTAATATGAAATTGGTGGAAGGTTGGTAGGGTTAATGAGTTCAACTCAGATGTGGATGTTTTCACAACAAGTGCTCTTGTACAGTCCTCTCGTATGTAATTACAAAGATGAATATGAGAGAATTTGTTTTTTTTAAGTTGCAAAGCACGTTTCCTGTACGGATGGAATGAGATCTGTTGGATATTTAAATGTTGATGTGCTGTCATAATTAACTCATCACTAGAAAGCCTTACAGAATGCAAAGGGGAGACAAAAGAAGGCTCTCTGTACCGTTGCCTATTCCCAGCGGTTTGAAAGACGCACTGGGCTGAACAGTGTTGGTGGAGTCAATGAAGTTCAGTGAAGCGCAGAAGATCCCAGACAAAACGTTCGTCAGCTCCTTCCATGTGCCATCGACACTAAAAAGGGCAGAACGATGGCACAGAAATGATATACATAGGATGACATACTAGGATTTGAGGGAAAAAAAAAGAGCTTGTTTTAAGGATGAACCTACTCTGTCACAGAGTCCTGGAACCAGACCCACAGTTCAGCCCCGGGAGGGGAGGGAAGAAAGGGCTGCCCCCACTGCATGGTCCTCCAGTAGCCCTGCGTGAAGGAGATGTGCAGCTCTCGCACCGAGAACTTGGAGATGACCTGACCCAGTGACTTGGGAAATAGCCGATAGTGGGACACTGAAAAAACATAAAATAACATTATGGAGTTTAGGATTACGGTGAATAGTACTTATTTCTTGTACTTTACTAAATGTCGACATTAACCAAACGGGGGAGGGGGAATAGATGTGTTCCTGTTGTGACGAACAAGGTAGAATTGTAAGACATTTTAATGTCAATTAGAAGAGGAATAAAGCCAAATTCACAACTTTAAACTAAAGACAAAACATGCTGTTTTAGTTGGTTAATGTTCTCACTGTTCTCATCAGACTAACGTTACCGGGAGAATTAAAGAACCACTTAGAAACCTGAATATCGAACGTTTACGCTTCACGACTATTTCACAACCTCCATATACACTGAATCTATTACCATCTTTTAAATGCAGGGTATGGATATTTCCAGATGCAAGCTATTACCATAAAAACAACACGTCCATGTGTGACTCAAAATGAGTCGCATGTTTACTAACAGCCAGTTGATGACGTCATAGCTTACCTTTGTTTCCTCTCAGGAAGTCAGTGTCCCACAGGGTGCGGAACTGGAAGCTGGCATAAATATCTCCGGAGTGAAGCGGTCTGATGACCAGTTCCTCCTGAAAATCGTCTTTAGGCGGGGGTACCGAGGAGTGGACCACGGTTTCGGGGGCAGAAGTGTCCGGTTTGTCGGTTGCCACCTCATCCGGAGTCGCCTCTTCAACCTCAGTTGCTTCCCACCGCCTCTCCTCCTCCACCGCAGGCTGCTCGGCCGTTTGTTCCGTTTGTTCCACTGTTTCTGTGACTGTTTGTGGATTATCGACAGCAGTGGCGTGATGATCACCGGTTGGTGTCGTCTCTTGACTGCCTACGACAATAAACACCCACGAACTACAAAGAATAAGCAGCAGAGCCGAGTGGCTGCACCTGTGGGCTGCCATCTTTCTCCAACAGTGGCGATTCACTTCCGCATTGACGCGTCATTCGCGGAACCAGCCAATGGGCTGCTTCCATATGTAGTCGTGTGGCACTGATGTCAACCTTCTTTGTTTTAAGCAAAACTACCGTTTTTTTCATGATATTATACAAGTAAATACTAATATGGAGCTTTAGCTATTCTATTTCAAGCAATTATTATCAACAGTACTATTGTAATACATTTTAGAAGTACTTATTTATGTGGAAGAGAATAATATTTTTTTGGATTTTACATTAGAGGTTTTCTTTTCACATACATTGTGCTTCGAACAATGTACTTGCTGCATTTTTTGACGTGATGAAGCTGTGTTAATGTTTAAAAATAGATAAATAGACGTGCATTCTTCTTATTCTTCTACAACAAATAATGAATATCCAAGCAGCCCAAGAGTACATAAATACACATCATCAGTTGACGAGTATCATATGACAATTGATGCATTTTAACTAACTAACCAATTACAGGCAATGACATATTCTCGAGTATGGCCTTTAAATTACATGGAATTGCAGCGTTATCTCGGTTGCTTAAACCTATAAAGCTGAAATACCGAAGAACCCTAAACGATGCATGTTGATTGGGGTTGGGGGTGGGGGGATAAAAGCATGATCTGTTGATGATAGATTGTCATTATAAAATACATATATATATTAATTATAAGCTCCAAAAAATGTATCAATGTGTGCAGCATGCTACTATGTGTTTTGGATATTTTGTCGTTGTTGCTCGACAGGGACGGGCATCATCGGGGGCATATCACCCCTCCCACATCCATACACATCATCGCGCACACAGCCCAGACACACACACGCATACACATACACACACACACACACACACACACACACACACACACACTGAATTTCTGCTCAGCCATGGCTCCCTGGTAGATGCTCAAAGCGGCTGTTGTCAGAGCGAATTAAATCTGCACTCGCTCGCTGCTTTCCTCCTGACCTTGCCTGCCTCTGGTTGGGTTTTCAATATTTTATTCAGGATTCCTGTGCTGTGTCCCTATGGCTACATCGGATGGACTAGACGGCTGTCTGCACCGAGGCAGATCTCAAAGTGACCCGAACATACTCCCCGAACCGGGCATCGATTTGGCTCATGGCACAGGTAAGATAGACGCGTCATTGTCTGGGTATTTATTTGCTATATATGCAAGCCTTTTTGTTTTTATGTTTCCGCTTCTTTGGCGATGCAGCGGTTTCCAAAAGGCATCATTGCTTGCACAGTGGGATATCGCAAACACCGAGGGATAATTAGCGCATATGCTTCCAACCTTGGACGTAAAATACGGGCTGTAACACCGAATCGTGGAGCTGCAAATTGAAAATGAATGTGCCATATCAGCGTCTATGAATGGCTGCATGCCCCTCCAGATTTAGCGCGTTACAAAGACGCCTGTAGCCCATTGGGCTGTCATGGCTGCAAGTACTATTTAGGAATCAGCGTGTAGGTCGTTTAATATGATATTAGCGCGTGCAACATTTACAGTATATTGCCTTCTGCATGATGCCAACATCCCTACAGAGCGCGTACATTCATCTCAAAATCCGCATGCATGTGTGGTCCATGATGCTCGGCTGAACGTATTTGTTGTCTTATCTATAAGCCACCATTATAGCCTCGTTATTCTGGAGACACATGGGTTTTGGCGTTAGGTTTTGGTGTGTTGAATTTTCAAAAGGCACATGAACATCTCTTTTTTTATTTATTTTTTACAAGCCTATTGCTCTGACCCTGCGTATTGACAGCTCTGTCACCCCCCCTCCCTCTTCCCCATACTGAAATGATCACTGTTGTGATCAATGGCCGGCCATCCACGTGATGAAGGCAATGGTTGGAAATATCTCCAATTCTGCACAGCCATGCACTCACAAGCTATCGATTCACCAATTCCTGCATCCTGCAGGTGTGCTTTTCAACATGGAGCCCATGTCTATCGCTCTGTGGTCTGTTAGTCATCCCTCTGCATAAGGAATAATTAATTGATCTTTCATTAATAAGAGGAGAACACCAGGGAGCAGTCATGTCCTGCACTTCTCTGATGAACCCCTGCAAATAGACTTCATGTGACTCTTGTGTTCGCTGTAAATTCTTCTCGCTCCTGAATATACCTTCAGTGCAAGAACATGGTTTGATTTTTTTTTTTTACATAAGTGAGGCTATTTATGGTCATATTGTGTGGGCTTAGAAAGAGTCATCGCCTTTACTCCCACGCATGGTGAGTTTTACGCACATGAAGAATGCTTGACAGAATGATTCAGAAAAAACAAACAGCATCATACACCTTTCAACTGTTCACTAACGAGGCCCATGTTTTACACACCCCTCAAATCACACCTGTCTGCAATCATCAACTGGCCATGGCACATTTTAATGGACTCTTGCCGAATTCAACCCTCCTATGGACGATTTAATTCACACATAGGTGGATGTGATAATGTCACACTGGGTCTTTGACACACCTGAATAAACAACGTAGCAGCTTGGCAGATCAGCCGTCGCTAGTGATGAGAGCTAATATTAGGGAACACTGAATATCAGCCTCTTGCACTGGAATATGCACAACCGCATTATTGTCAACGATGTGAATACAGTTGTCAATACACTGCAAGGACAATGTTAGTGTCTGGTGACCTAAAGTACACAACAGTGCCCACCCGTGTGGATCATTACTGCGCAAGCGGCTGGGACACCAGTCTTTGCCAAAGGATTACTTTGGCAAAGACTGCCCTTTTCCCCCAACACAGTGGCCCTTGCAGCTGCAGAGGCTGACACTGTATTCATCCACTTACTCAACACTAGGGAGACGAGTCAATAGAGACAGCAGTCACAGTGGCCCATCACAGAGAATACGAGCTATGTTTTCTCTTGAATGAAGGTGCAGTAAGCAGGACAAGTCTTAAAACTGTCCCAACAATCCAATCCTACTTCTTATTAAGTGTGTGGAATTACATTTCAAAGTGTTCAGGCTTGACTCTGATAATGTTTTCTCTCATTGTTGCAATTCTTTTTTTATTCCGGTAAATTTGTCTTGTGGAAACTAAATGGAGTCCTCCTCTTTGAGCATCTGTTTTATATTTCACAGTTATTTAGGAACATAAGTCCGGTAACAGGAGCAGCGGTATACAACTTGTTTAGTCAGTTTGTTCAGGACCCTTTGCATTCTACTGCTAATAAAATGTCACTTTCACTAAAACTTCTACTTAGTCATTGCAGTGTCAACCAAGTTAATGGTGTGGAGAGGATACCTTCAAGCTTTGCAGACAGAAAGCATGTCCAGGCAGGGCTGTCACTGTGGCCTAATTTCTCGAAGTAAAGTCTTATAGAAATATGGGATTCCTGAGAAACTCTGGTGAGGAAAATGTAGGCAGGAAGTTTGGAAAGAGTTACATAAGACACATATCAGGAGAGAGTAGAATGAGAATATCAGTTATTCAGTACAAAAAAACACAAATACCGTGCAGATACAGCTACAACTAATTATTAATTCAATCATCAGTTCCCCATTTTATGCTTTTTTGGATTAAACGATTCATATTTTAGTTTAGAAAATGTCATAACAGAGTAGAAATCCACATCCCAATTTCCTCGAGCCAGAGTTGATGTCTTCATATTACTTGTTTGATCTGACAAACAGTCCATACCCCCCAAATATTCCAAGTACAATGATTAAAAAACGCAGCATAAAGCAGCTCCTTAAGAAGTGGGAACTAAAATTAGTTTGTCCCTATATTTCAAACTGAAGAAATAAATGCTAGGAGTGATAAGACTTCAGTTACATTTCTTTAATTAATCGTCTAATCGTTTTAGCATTACCGTAAGTGCAAATGACCAACCACACAAATAGTGCTGTAATATTTCGTTAAGAAAATAGCTTTTTATGTGCCCTCGCTCTTGGTGAGTCCGAATGCTGGTTAAGTGAAAGGACAGCGTACCTAGATATCGAATTGGTCATCTGGCACAAGGCCACTTCAACACGGTGGATCTCAGCTCACATTGCGGCTTAAACACGTGAACAGTCGGACCCACTTTGGTTGGTTACAGGACAGCGTCTCCTACCACAAGTGCCCACTGAGCAGAGATTTTTTTAGGTCTCATCCTCCTTCATCGGTCTGACTGATACCTGGATAATCCTCTCAGATCTGACATCAGAAGGATCTCTGAGGATTGCAGGTATAAGTGGAGCCCCCCTAATGAACAAGGAGATACTTCAAACCCTGTGAAAGCTGATATTGAGCTGTGACGATGACTCACCCCAAACCAGAGCAATGTCTTGCACATAATACCTCCCTTTTGCTCAGGCCTTGATGAGTAAATATGGGACATTTTGAGTCAGTGGGTCTTATATAATGTACTCCCCGTAAAAAAAGGTTTTGCTTAAAATGAAGAAGTAACAATGGACGCAAAATGGTATTAGGAATGTGTAAAACAAAGGGGGACGTATTATGCTAATTTTCAAGTTCTTACTTATGTGTTTGGTCTTTCTAGCAGAGCATATTTATATGCTTTATGTTAAAAAAAATCTTGCTCTTCTATGTATTTTTCTGAATGATTTTCAACCTCCTCTAGAGTCAAGAAGCAGGGTGGGAACTTGTTGCATTCAGCGGTGGATCACATGAGTTAAGGGGATAAAACAACAGTGACTGAGAGGTGAGAAGTTTTTCAGTCTAAGAAAAGTTGGAGGAAGTGAGAATCAGACACCAGAAAATAATTATTCTATAACAGTTAAAGTCTGTAAATATCTCAGTATGACATCCTGCTGTCTATGTTTGGCCAGGTGATCAGCATTACTAAGCAGAAATACACCTCGCCACATTTGAAGGAAGTAAACCAAGGAATGCCAAGTATTTGCCAGCATGACAGGTGTTTAAAGGGAGATTCAGTATTTAAAGTGATCCTTCGAATACAGTGAAGTCAAGTTACAGTAATATTTGCGTCTGTTTGCAGAATGAGTTTGGCTAGAAACTGGGTGGGTACAGGAGAAATTTTACAGACTGTAGCCTATATCACTGTTGGATTGTAACACAAATGGAAGATATTCTCAGTAGAGCCGAAACAATTAGTCGATTCATCGATTACTCCCACTATTTTGATAATTCATCAAATTAGTCATTTTCTAAGCAAAATTGCCAAAAAATATCTGGTTTAATGTTTGTATCTGCTGCTTTTTCTATCTTAAATCATAGTTAACTGAATATCTTTGTGTTCTGGACTGTTAGATGGACAAAACAAGACATATGAAAACATTTTCTAGACAATGAAAATATTGTTAAAATCATGGTTTTTGAATTGTTCTTTAGCTGCCATCAAGGAGAACACAATAAAATAATGCTCACATAGATCGACTCAAGCAAGCTTTCAGTATCAGGATGCACTGTCGTAAGATTTAGTCTTCAGAAGAACCACCTGCAAGCACATGAAGCCCAGCCTCAATTAGTTCTCACATACTTTCAGTAGCGGAGCTGTAATTCATGCTAGCGTCACAACTCATTGGTCATGGTCAGCCTAAAGGGACTGTGAGTCAGTCAAGGCCACCTGTTAGCAGTAGCCACTGGAGAGCTATTAGTTTCTCTCCTCCATGATGCTATAAAGGTCCTCACAGAGGCCAAGGAGACAAACACTCTGTCATAGAGCCTTCCTGGTTGCCTAAATATATGCTTTCACCAACATGAAATGTTTCGTTTTTTTATTATTAATTGATGTAGTGATGAATGTTTTAAAGCTGGCCCTTAAGGATAGTGATACACATCCGCTAGTCTAGGACTACAAGCACTGACTCATTCAGTCATTTTATAGTTTCCTGTCTTTGTTAAGGATGGGCGATATGAATGAAATGTTCTTTAACATTATATGTCATTTTATACCATAATAGTCACCTTTGTATATACAAATCTGAATAAATGATAAAAAACATACTTCCATATGGGGCATGAGGAGTCACTTAGTGGTTTAATTAGAAAGCATGAATCATATGCTGTGGCCTTCGTCAGACCTTTTAGAGCGATGCGTTAACATGTATCTGTTGGAGGAATGATGTTCATCACTCCAGTTTAATTCTTGGATAATCAATAATGCCAAGAAGATTTGAAGCTGTTTGATGATTGATACTATGTTAATTTTCTGGCAATTCAATTGGAAAACGGTTTAAGCCGTCAAAATGACAAGTTGGGAAGGTCTTTGTTTTGGCTTATCAAGTGTATTAAATACTTGACAATCGAGGCACTTCATCACATTGATAAATATTGCCATAAAGCAGACCTACTGATCTGCATCACTGCCCAGAGATATTAACAGAACAGAAAATGCATAGCAAAATCTCTACTGGATGACAAATCTCTTCTCCATTGTCTTTCAGATAGGGCTGCAACTAACTATTATTTGATCATCCGCCCATTTTTTCTATTCATTGTGTAGTCTGTAAAATGTCGGAGAACTGTGAGAAAATCATCACAATAACACATATCGCAATTTCATCTCATATAATTGTCAACTGTCTTGTTTTGTCCAATCAACTGTCAAAAACCAAAGGCTATTCAATTTACAAGGATATAAAGCAGAGAAGCAACACACACTGGAGCCAGGAAATGTGCTTTTGTGTTAGTCTTCCTTTTCTCCTCTCTGTCTGTAACATATCTGCACGTTGTACCAACCGTACTGTCACATTGTGGATCCACGACCGCTGAGTAGTGAATGGTAATAAGCTGCATCTGGACGTTTTGTTGAGCTCTGCTCTCTGTGGACGCCTTCACTGTCTTTCAGCAGCCCATGAAAATGGAGCACAAAAAACGACGACAACAACAAAAGCTCTACATCATGCCTGCTCCCTGTGGATGTGGGAGCAGATTAGGCATTTGACAGCGTCTGAGCCATGTGTGGCTGCGCCAGTTGTTTGCGTGCAAACACCTGCATGTCAGTGTGATTTTTTTGGGGCGGGTGCATTCAAGTGTGCATTGATCTGCAGGAGAACTGGCAGGGCTGTGCAGACTCGCGCAATGAAAACAATCACAAAATCACAGCCGAAATGGGCTAGAATGAGACAGTCAGGCAGTTGAACAGACAGCCCTTGGAGAACAGAGAATGAAGACCCAAGCAGCCCTCAACACCTGTCAGAGAAACCAGCGTAAAGGCTGCATGAAATGGAGCTATTTAGCCTTTAAATGCTGAGGTGAAATGGAGTTCACGAAGTTGTATGCACTATGCTGAGAAGGGTAAAGAGCAAAGATGAGGAAACTCCTCTGGGTATCGAGTCTGTAGAACAGTGGAGACCTTTTTTGGAAGGAAAGGAGAAGAAAAGGACAGAAGAGGAGACTGAATTAGTGAAGCAGAGAGGAGGTGGAGGAGCGGCAAACAGAGCAAGGAGAGAAATAGATGAGGAAGAGGCAGCCTTCGGTGAAAGAAAGTCAAGGAATCGTCCCTATTGCTAACATGGCCACGGTGAGATGATGGATCGTCTACAGGAGACCATTAACAAAGAGGCAGTCGCTGTGTGGTTTGCAAAGCTTCTGCATGAGCTCCAGTACTGGACAGTTTTTCATGGATCCTATGGAGACCTTTTAGCGATATAGCTACGCCAAGGATACTAAATTCCTCTTTTTATCTAAATCTGTAAATAACCTAAAACCTGCAATAGTTTGGGGCCAAATACAAGAGTTTGGTCTCTACTAACTCCTGAGAAAATATCTGCCGCTTTAGCTGCTAAATGCTCCACTACGTTCACTGGCTGGTCGCCAAATTTGTCTGTCTGCTGTTTAGTGCTGGGCAGGTAGCGTACAGTGGGTATTAAAAGTTATTTTGCTGAAAGGGGCTGCCAAAAACAATACTGTGAGAGCGGTGAGAGTGAAACAAAATTGTAAAATTGCAAGCCATAAAACAGAAACGATGAGCTGAAAGACACTATAAAGGGAAACAGCAGAATCGGGTGGCATTTTTCTGTGGGTTCTTGATTTTATACAACTCTTCTGTCAAGCATTGAATTACCATCTACATAAAAAATACGATTATAGCCCCTTCAAGTAAGGCTGTAAAAGAATATAGGAAAAGAGTCCAATTCATCTTCTTGCTCATATGTCAGTATGTTTTTATCATCCACAGCAGCACTCCCAGTGTCTCTCTCGCTCTCTCTCTTTCTCTTCCTCTCTCACACACAGACACACACATAAATCAATGTATTGTATCCTCACACCTGTTCATAGCCGCTGTGTCCCTCTCTCCTGACAAACCTAACAGATTCAGTCAGAGATAGATGAAGAGTCCAGAGGGGAGTTCTGGGTCCCATCACAGATAAACGCTCCTGTCCGGGATGGAGAAACGTAGGGGACAGGTAGGACGGAGGCATAAATCAAGGATGGAGTGAGAAAGAAAGAAAAGAACCAACTTCTAATGCAGGGGAGGTATGATGAGGCAGACTGAAAGACTTTAGACCACCATAGAGTGACTGTTTGATAGGCACTTACACTACAGTATTATTGAACATCTCCTCCAGGGCCTCTCAGGAGATGGTAAATTAAGTACATAGCCAGATCAGATAACTGTACGAGAAGTACTACAGCCATAAAAAGGAAATGAATCGAAGCTTTTCATTGTGTTTTTGGACTGTCTGTGTGAAGAGATTAGCTGGGAGGAAAGTGAGTGTTAAGAGTGTTCAAAATCACTCCGCTGTTCACTCAGTCAATATGCCCTACATAATACTTTAACACTCAGTAGTTTACTCTAAAACAATGTTGTATACTACTAATGTCAGCTTCCTCTCATCTGGCATCCGTCTAAATGTACCTGTTTGTCCTGTTTGCACAGTTCATGATGATGTATAAATCCTGGATAGTGACCATGGCGTGTACATTACTTATTGGGTTGCATTGTGTGATGATTTAAATCCGCTATACAGGGTAAAGATAATTGCCACTAGAGATTCAGAGCACTACACTACTATTTGCATTATTGATCTTTTTTAATTAAGGAATCTTTTTGATTATATTTTTGATTCATTGCTTACATTTTGCCAATGAAATATTGGAGCGAGTCCAAAACCCCCAAATATTCAATTCAATTCACACAAAGGGAAAATTAGCAGTAGAAGCGAGTCACACTTCATGGCACTTCATGGATCAGAATGATTTTTGCGTCACCATTGTCACATAACTGTTATAATCCATGGTGTAGAGCTGAAACGATGTGTCACTTCTGTCATTTACCACGCAAAAGTCTCAAACATTCTCTTGTTCCAGCGTCTGTAATGTGAGGATTTGCTGCTTTTCTCTTTTTCTTTATTACTGGAGATTGAGTTTGGTTTTGGAACTTAACATTTGGTTGTTGTTTTTTTGGTCAATTCTTTGACATTTAATTGATAGCAGATTAATCGAAAATAAAGATAAGCTGCAGCTCCACTATGGTGGGTATTGAGAGGCGACAATTGCAGACGCAGCCTTCTATTTCTGCTCACATATGACAGTTTTTGAGGGCAATAACGTTACAGAATTAGAAATGTGGTTAATGGAAATATATTGCACTAGGTTGGTAATAGGAAGTGATGTTGGACTTGAGTTTTTCTGGAAGCAGAGTGAGTTTCAGCACCATGGACAGCAGCAGCCTTTGCATTGCAGCAGGCTGCTGAACCGAGCAGAGCCGTGTTCTGTGTGCTGATAAGGCAGCCGGCTCTTGATCTGCTGGGAATGAGACCCGGCATCTTTTTTATTTTTAATTTTTTTCACCGATGACACATTAATGAGGAAAGTACACTGTGCAGATCCAGGCACAAATTCCATTTAATTCAATCATCCCATACATTCATGTAAGCCAAAAGCTCAAATCTAATCCCATTAAAACTGCTATTACAACTGTGGCCAAGTCTGTAGTACAGAGTTTGTGGTTATTATTGATGAGTGAGTGGCTTCTAGCAACTTCTCCATCAACACTGATTCATCATATGGCCCAAACCTGTTTGACTACCAGATAGCATATTTTTCTTTCACCACGGCAGCCTCCCTCTTGCATTAAAACGACTGCAGGGAAGCTTGTGCGGTCACACAAGTGAATATGTTTGTGTAACTGGGCAAAGTCTTTTGCAGACATTTTCCTGTCTGCCATCAGTACCAGACATCTCTCACAACAGATTCTACTCTAGGACTGACTCATTTTTGCTCCAAACCAAATTTTAAAACAGTAAAAAAAACTGACTTTACTTCAAGAAATAATGCCTAAAATCAACGTGGGAATAGAAACGTATCTTTAATTAGTAGGGTCATAATTGTAACTGCAGTCATGACTGTAGTAATATACTGTATATCACACACACATCACATTTCCTATCCGATCTCTCAACAGAACTAGCATGCAGTTTGTCTTCCATGATATGCATGAGATGACTATTGACATGGTTATTATATGGTATCATGACAAATACGACCATGCATGTAATTCCTGGCCTGTATATCCGTTTGTCCATGATAAATGAGGTAAGTGGGCAGTCTGGCGTCACAAAATTAGCTGTTGGCCACTGTTCATCCTCGACAGGCGTGATCTATTTGAGGTCCAGCATATGGCTGAAACACAGCTTTTCGGACCAAAAACATGATGAATTATGCTATTTTTACTCACGTTTGTGTTCCCCTAGAGGAGTAGCAGTTTTGCACACACCAGTGTACATTATGGTTCACTGTTTCTAGCTCCAGCCACTGCTTGGGCTGATACATCAAGTTGTTTTTAGTGGTCCCAAACCGCCCCGCGCTTGCACACTTGAGGGAATGTGAGTGGCATCCTTGTTGTGGGAACTTGCTTGGAGATTACAGTGTTAACAGTGGATATTTGTACTGTTGCTCTGCGCGTCTCCCATTGTCTTTCCTGCCTGGAGACCGCGATGTGCTCTCCTCCCTGCAGAGCGATGGGAGCCCAGTGGAACTGAGCTATCAAGTGTACACACAAAAGCTTTTATACACACTCATGTAGACACACAGATCGCCCACGCCCCTTACTCATCTGAGCATAAACTTTGAGAGTACTGGTGACTGCTCACATTTACATTCGCTGTCATCTCGAGGAATTAAAAAAGGCTGTTCAGAATATCTTTCAAGGATGCTTAAATATCCTGTTGCCGGATTAAAGCGTGATATTTTTGTTGTTGGAAAAGTCGAAACACAAGACTGCGCGCCTCTTTCTTGTCATCAGGGTGTAAACTTTATAATTAAAGCATCTCTGTGACAAGGCTAATCTTTTGCAAGCAGGACTTTTGAAGATAAAATGAGCTGAATGAGTCAATATGAATCTTGCAGTTTTTTAGATTAATGTGATAGACTGCAGGAACAGCCCAAAGCATGACCCAAGACTTCCATTACCTGATTGGACGGAGCTTTTTGATGGAACAGGATGCGATTTCTTGTAACGGGAAAAATGGCCAAAACTTAGCTATAAACTGGACTCATTCAGGGTCTTCTTCTTCTTCTCGGGTTTGTTGTTGGGTGAGCAGGTTGGAATGACATTTTCCGAGGCTCGCCCTATTGTGTGGGTGACAGGAAATGCACTTTTAACGAGAACATTTTCGGCCCACTGGGTGGTTGATGGCTGCAGCGAGGCTTTCACAGTTGGTCAAAGATAGCTTGTCTTTTTTTGGTTGAAATGCAGAGGCGTGTCCGCGTGTAAATGTGTCATGTGTGTAAGTCATCCACATTAACTTGCTTTTATTCTGTCACATTACAGTTTTAAAAGAAATGTATTATTTCTTCACGAACAAAAACTACAAAAAACTTCTCACTTGGTTTGAAATGGGCTAGGCCGAGTTGGAAAAAGTGTTGTATGCTTCTGTGCACCAATTCCACTAAAGCAACATTTAAATACTTTTTTAAACCAAGCTTTACACATCTTGAGACATCCTGGCTATTAGTCCCTAGTATGAGTTAAGCTCCAAACGCACATTCAAAACGCCAGTCTGCGGATGAAAAGTTTGAAGTCTCCAAGCTCAACCCACGTAATCTTGATGACATCACTAGGGGTCATTTGTATCAGACTTGACAAAGCTCCTCCAGAGCCACAGAAAACATGAAACAGTACACGGGCTGAGTAGTACTACTGCACTACTGTACCTCCATGACGAGTAAACTCATTCTGATTTGTAAAATCAGAGCCCCTTAAAGCTGGGACAGGCACCTTTGGATAAACAAGCAAGAGTGAGCTAGATTTTGAAAATATCCAACTGAAAAAACGTCCCTTCTGGCCTCCCTCCCAGGCCACTCCCCCAAAACACATGAACGCAAACTGACTGACTACAGTTAGGTGACGAGTCCATTCAAGAGCGTCGTGAAGGGGAGCGCGGCGCATCGCTCATGTCTCATTCACATGTAAGATAACGTCTAACATTATCACAGAAGTAAACAAAGAACATGGCTATTGTTAGCACTCACAGCTGTCACGCTTGCAGCTTGTGGAAGACTCCAGTCATGCACAATGAGTGCACCGCCACAGAGTAGGGAAGAGGAGTGTGCGCAGATAGGCAGGCAGGTTAGCCGTTCAATCATTTCCAGGTAAAATTAAATGATTTAACATGCTTATTACAGTACTGGGACAGGCACAGGTACCAGATTTGAGCATTGGATTTATTGATTGCTGTCGGGATGTAAGTAGAATTTCAAGTATACCAAAAAATGCTTCTTAAATAATTAGACTACTAAATAATAATGTTGTGAATATAATAATAATATCAATCACCTATAGGCTAATTCAGTTTGGACCAAACGGTTAGAACAACCTTCTCCCACTCACCACCATTATCTAATTAGTTTGTACAACCCCAACATCCATCCGTCCACCGTATTTCATGAAAACTGATGAGTGAAACCAGAAAAACAGCCTTTCATCACAAACTGAGAATGAACTAGATTCTTAGTTCTTAGTTCTCCTTGTTGATGCTGCAGCAAAAGGCTTACACATGAAGCCACCCACTAGTCCTCATTCTTAACATCAACATATGGTAAAAAACAAGGGCCTCGGGCATTTCCTATTCACTGACATAATTTCACTCTCTTGATGCCAGTAGCCCACATGCTGGAGTTTTGTGCTGTAATCACTTGGATGATCTGGAGGCTTGTAGCTTAACACCGTGACACCCTGTTTTCACGGAAATGAGTTTCATTCCTAAACAAGTTCACCAGAGGAGCAAAGCTGGCTTGGTTTGTTTATACCAGAGTTTATTTATTAGGGTTAGAATGGACCGCTCAGAAGGGTAAACAGATTGTTTTTATTCGTTCCCCTTCTAATGAAGTACATTATTGTTAGAAAAATGCACATAAGGCACAACATGACCTTCATCAATCATCATCAGTGGTGGTTATGGTCCTCTGCCTAATGAATTTACAGTTGCAGAATTGACCAAAATGGATTATATAATAAAACTGTCCTGAAAACAAGACTCATTAGTAATTTATTATTTATGTATCGTTGAAACGTAGCTCGATGGGATGAATATTGGTGATTGGATATGCAAATATACATCTCATAGAGGATAGAAAGCTTTACGAGACAAGGCTTTCAGAAGTTATATATGTTAACATGTTGAGTGGACTCTGCTCTTTTTAGAGACTGAAGAGAGTCATTGTGCGAAGGTGTTCATTCTCTCTGCTTCTCCTTTAATCACTCTACACTTGAGCACTACCATTCTTGATCCCGGCTTTTGTCTCTCATTCATGCTCTCTTCACTTTACATTGCTTCGGCCCTTCTGCTCATCACTCTCTCCCTGCGAGTTGTTAGCTGTGTGCCCTGACTGTGCCTGGGCCCCCGCGGCAGCGGGGCTACAGACAGATGGCAGCACAGTTGTAAAGCCAGGGGGTAAAGTGAGGAGGTTAGCTGACGTGGCAGCGGGTAAGGAGTTGGTCTGCTCAAGGGCACACTGTCAGTTGCTCGGGTGGAGGGAGCAGGGTGGCTTTAGTGAGGAACCATGGCACTTTGGGCTATGCAGAAACGGTGGGATGAACGGTCGGCCTGTTATTTAAAGCAATGAATAAGACCACACACACAGTGTTTAGCAGGAAAAGTTGCACAGTGAGATCTATTATTCGTTATTAGCCACAGGTTTGGTTCAGAGGTGCCTGCAGCAGGTACAGTGTGGTAACACGAGCCTTCAGCCATGCTAGCAGCTGTGTGAGGCTACACTTAGACACAGCTGTGCTTTGGGCAAAATGCTAACACTAGCCTGGCAACATGCTAACAATGACAAGCCTAACCTGCAGATGTTTAGCGGGTATAATGTTTACCAGCAATATTTTTGTTTAGCATATTAGCATGCTAACATAAATACAAAGTACAACTGAGGCTGATGGGAATGTCATTACTTTTGCCGGTAGTTGGTCAAAAACCAAAGTATTGCACTAATTACAATATTGACCTAATGACGAAGTAAAGGAATCATCAAAGTTATTACAGTTCAAGTTGAGGTGACCATGAATGACGGCCGACAGACCAACTAACTGAGCGGCTAACAGTCTGACATTGCCATCCTTGGAGCCTTGCCACTGGAATGGCTATAAAATGAAACAGAAATCAACTTAACTGTGCAAGACAGTGCATAAGACTGTGCTCGTTTTAAGCTATAAATATTATGTAATAATAATAGTAGTAAGATAGTATTTTCTGACTCACTCATAGCAAGGCCTTTTCAGCATTGCTATCTCAGAGATCAGAGTACTGATTGTGTTTGAGAGTTTTAACAACCTGCTTTCAAAAAATGTGATAATACTTGAATGTTCAATGTCCTTGTAATGCAGTTGAATGGTGCAAACACGTTTGACATAGTTTGTGTGCCAGTACACTACTAGATTAATACTGGAATGCTGTTTTATTCTGGTGTGTCTTTTACAGAAAGAGCTGTAAATACATACATTTGTCTTTCAGGTATTCCACAGAGCAAGGCTATTCCTCACTCATTCTTTAACTTGTCGACTGTCAGGGTCGCAAACGAGCAAGAAAATTGGGCGTTTGGCATTTCCTCAGTTACCTCAGTTAAAGTTACATTCAACTTTTAGTTTAGACTTCCTAATTTTAATATAACTTATTCACCGTGGTCTTGTAACTATGGGCACTTGGTAAGGGGATGATGGGAGAGAACTTCTGCTGCTGAATGTGCTGACAAGCTGGTTAAGTAGGGTGTGGTCCCTGGAGGCACACTAACACACTCTGATGTAGTTTTCTTGCCAAGTCACATTATCATATTGCCTACTTCATTCCACTCCTAAATCATTTTGGAGTTCACACTGCACTAAGGCAGTATGGAGTACAGCATTCAAAGTTTATACAGTATTTGCCTGCAATCATGTGCTCGTTCATGAATTATATAACGTTATCAATAAGGAATTTAATCTAGTAACTTGTGATTGGAATTCCAGTGTGTTCAGACTTGTATGGAGAGGACTATGGGCATACAATAAACGGCTATATTGGTCTACTGCGTCGGCGTGACACTTGGATTTATTAAATCCTAGTTGCATTAGCATATTAATTAGAATAGCAAATAATCTCCACATGGTACATGTAGTTCATTCATGCTTATCTGACACAGATTTAAATACATCCTCATCCAGCGGATAAAAGAAATCTCCATGTGCATGTATGTGTTTTTACCTAATTCCCGTGCTCCTGTCATTTTCTTTGAGCATCCACCCGTTCTATGAAAAATGAAGAGTTACTTGATATGCATTATAAATAGCTGCTCCCTGATTGGACGAGCTCAGACTCTCCTGCAAGCTCTTCCGTATAGCAACAGCCCCCTCCCATCCCTCCTTATCGCCGCTTCTCCCTGGAATCCCCTTTCTCTCTCCTCCTCCTCCTCCTCCCCCCTCCCATCTCCTTCCCTTTTCAAAAAAAAGAAAAACGCAGACAGATCTCGTCCTCCATGTGGCTTCAACCTAAACCCACAATGCACTGGGTGCTGCCACTGGCTTTAGATGTGGCAGGCAGTGTACTGGTGTAAGGGGCTCCTCTGCTCTCCTCCTCTCCTCTAAGCTCCAGACTGGCTTGCTCCTCCCGCTGGCTCCCACTGCTGCGGCAGCATCTGGATGTGGATGTGGTCGCCATGGCAACAGCAGCGGGCCTGACCCCACCTCCTCTACTCTCCCCTTCTCTTCTCTCTCCACACACACACACACACACACACACACACACACTCCCTCTCACACAGACACAACGCCTCTACCCCTCCTGCTCCCCCTCTCCTTCTCTTAAGCTTTTTTTTTCTCTCTCTGCCCGACTGGGTGTGCGTTTCCTTCAAGCTTGACCTGGATTCTGCGATCTGCCACGCTGCATGTGTGACAGCAGTGATGATGACACGGCGAGAGGGGTGTGCATGGTGGTCAACTGACCTGTTTCAAGGAACTTTCAGGGTCAAATGTTAAACTGGAAATTACCTCCTTTCATCTCATCTATTCTCCTTTACTTCTTCGGTTTTCTGCCAATACTTTTCCTTTCCTCACACCTGCTTGTGTCTCCCTCCCTGTTTTCCTCTTGCCACGGCCTTTTCTTTGCTCTCCTCTCCTCTCCTTTCTTGGATCTCCTTTCTCACTTCCTTTCCCTTTAGCCACCAGCTTTCCTTTTCTTTCATCTCCTGTTTCTTCTCTCCTCTTGTCTCCTTGTTTCTCCTCTCCTCTCCTCTCTTCTCCTCTCCTCTCCTCCCCCAAGCACCACCACTATCCTCTTTCTATTCCCTACCCATGTGCTTCAGGGCAGAAGCAAGGGGCTGTAAAAAAAACATGAAAAAAAGTCGACTACATCCTCCTTTCTCCATCACTGTGCTCCACATCACACCCTGAGCCAGTCTGCACCCCCTTACCCAATCCTCTCCTCCCCCAACCTCCCCCGTCACAAATCCATGCCTCCTCCTCAGCTGAATATTTGAACAAAGATATCAGCCTCCTGAAGGCAGATATCACAGAATTTGTGTCACACTGACGCATGTAGCTCTTAAATACATGGAAATTATTGTACATTTTCTCTTTTTGGCACTCTTGGTGAGTCTGGTCCAGCAGCAATGTTCTCACATGGATCTGTAGACCCACACTTTAAGATATGAGTCACAGCCGCCATTCATTGAAAAACATTCCTTTATAGAGAGAAAATGGTTCTCTGTGCTGGTCGGGGGACAGCTCATCTATAGTATAGATACATTACATGGAGTGCGCTCGACACAGATCGCTGCATACCGCTACTTTTATTTGTTTTTATTCCTTTTATCTAAAACATAGTTTGTATATGAAACTAAATCTGCTGAATCTTACATGGATGTAGTTTATATTATGTATTTTTAGTTATTTAGACTTTTATTTGTATTATTGTTGTTTTTTTGGTGGTTTTCCTTTTTACATGCAAAATCAGCTGACTTATTTTCTGATGTTTAAAGTATGTTTGGTTATTGCCTCCTGTGTGCTTTTAAGTTGTGTATTTTTATCATTTTATGTCGACCCCTGGAAGATCTGCCATCACTTTGTGGGAGCTATCGGTGGGATCCAAAAATATATATAAATTACTGAATGCATGCAAAACATGACATGAACATGACCACATGTGGTTCAGTCATCCTCAGACATAAGCATACATTAACACAACCATATCGCCATGGCATTGAGGGATGAAAGTATAAACAAAAATCCACTGTATGCAACTCATGATTTTGACATATTGCAGAGACAGTTACACCTCCTGAAAAATCCGATCACTTGGGAGACATGTTTCCTGTGAGCGCTAGGACAGAGAAAATATACATGTAGCAGAGGAGCATTATATTTGCAAAAAAAAAGAAGGTTGACACAATACAACAATGAGTTTTACCAGGCAGCCGAGTATCTGGGAAAGCAGAGAGGCTGGCAAACCTGTTGGTCTCAGGGGAAATGGATCTTTTGTAGTGTAATGAGGCTGTCTGTGTGCTCGCAGGTTCCCTCCAAATTTGGAATGTGAGAGATATTTATTTTGATACGTGACGTATGGCTCGGAGGGAGGGGATTCGCAGGGAAGTAACAACCGATAGGGAGTGTGCCTTGATCAAATTAGTCTTTCTAATTCAATCTGTTCACAGCACTTGGAGTCCATCATGGTTTATTCAGTAAGGTGAGCATACTAATTGTGCTCTGGTTTCTTTCCCTCCCTCTCTCTCTCCTCTCACCTACTTCAATCTTTTTTTCTTCATCCCTGTCTCCCCACCTCCATACTCCCTTCCCCCTTGGTCCCCTCTTTGCATCCTTTCCCTGCTTTTGATTGTCCTCCTCTACTAACCCACTCCCGCTCTCTCCTTACCCTTCTTTCATCTCACTCTTCTCTGGGATGCTTTTATCCAACTCCTCTGTCACTGTAGTAGAGTTGATGGACCAGCAGAGGGTGCTGAGGACCGGTTGCCTGGTGTCAGGGGTCCACACTCCACCCATCCGACGTAACAGCAAGCTGGCCACGCTGGGGCGCATCTTCAAGCCCTGGAAGTGGAGGAAAAAGAAAAACGAGAAGCTAAAGCAGAGTTCCACAGGTACAGTGCTGGATGCGTTAAGGGTGAAGTGATGTCCAGGTTCACATCCACACACACACACACATGAACACAGACATTCTAGCATTTGCTGAACACATGGCTAAATGTGATGCGCTTGCTGTAATGGAAAGTGCTATCGAATCAAGGTGACGTAAAAAAATGAATGTCATTTAGGGAAGTGGTAACAGTTGGTCAAGTCAGAGGTCTGTTGCAGTGGATCTCAGTTCGTCCCCCCAGTGGCTGGATCTGTCTTTTCATGGGCTAATCAAATTATATCCATTAATACAATATATATATATATATAGATAGAAAACTGTATTTTCACTTCTATCTCATAGTGCACAAGGTGAAAATAAGTCCTTAAACCAACCGAAAATAGACAGGCAGACAGATTGATAGATGTATACACACATATATTACGTATACACACATATATTACGTACACAAATATATACCTAATGACATTAATAATTTAGGCATTAACACTAACGCCAAGGAAGTAAGATGGTCTCAAAATACTGTTTCATTGTAAATGCATAGATCAGCTGTCTGAAAAGACAGAAATAGAGAAGATTAAGCAATAGCAGGTACATCATCAATACTAGAAATTACTTTTTATTACTGGAAATAATTCATATGAAAGTGACATAGTTTTGTTTATCTTCAACACAAATATGACATACTTCTCCCCTCTTGTCCTCTCACAGATGTAGCATTATCCAGCAATCTTCTATGCCACGACCCGAGCTCCCCCACCCAGGGCTGCTGCTCAGACGGCGCAGTCCTGCTTGGAGGATTCGGGGGATCCTTGAACTCAAACCTCACAGTCAGCAGTGTGGAATACCTTGGTCCTGAGGAGGAGCTTCCCCCTCCAGGTAGTACAATCCCTCACTGTACTCGGACTCAACTAATCAATTGACATTATGGAGCTGCAAAAAGCTAAAATTGTCTGGGTGTGTCTTTTCTTTTTTTTTGTCTTTTCCTCAGCTTTACGGTAGATCAATATGACAGAATGAGATCGCTGTGAAACAAATCTTTTACAAAAGTTGTTGATCCTGTCATATAATATAATTACTAGCTTAATGTATGTATCATCAAGTTAAGGTCTGAATTAATTGTGTACGCTTTTCATTTTTTATGTAAGCCACAAAGCTCATGCTTGATGAAACTGAGACATTTGTGTGTGTACCTTTAGAGGGCAGCAAAGACAATTCAATAAGAGGTCTACAATATGCATATTTGTACATACAAAACCATTACAGCACAGTACATCTCAGTATAGTTGGACAATGTAGAAAATGTAAAACCCATGCTTCTTGGCAAAAGTATTATGGCAAAATACATTTGACCTCAATTTGAAATGCTTTCATTTCATACTCCAGTAGCTGCCCCTCTTCAGGACTGTGAACGGGTGGAGGAGAATGTACTAACACCGGAGGAGGAGGGAAGTGAGGAGGTGCACCCTGTCGGGGATTTACCTGAGGGGCTGCAGGATGCGGGCGAGCAGATGGAAGAAAGACCAGAGGAAGAGATTCCTCCAGGAACGTCCCCACCAAAAGTACCTCCCAAACCTTTGCCCTATTTGAGTACTGGAGATGGTGAGTGCTCTGAGGTTAAGGATAGGTAATTTGTATCTCATATAAGATGAATCTGGGAGTTTATTCTTTTGTGTGAAATATCTGACAATCGTACCTCTTTGGGCCTCAAACGGTTGTTAACATGAAACCCTCTGAGTAGTTTGGAGGAGAATTCACTCTTTGGTGGAACTGCTAACAACTGAAATATGACAAAGACCTAACTAGACACTGTATACATCTAAGAGATCACAAGTCAAAAACAGTTTAATCTTTAACAATATGTTGTGTTTTAATGTCATATCTTAATCTGAAAAGTAACTAGTAATTACAGCTCATTTTGTGGAGTAAAACGTACAGTAAGTTCCTTAACGTTTGTAGTGGCAACAGTTAATGACCTGCTGTGATTTGAACCCAGGATGTCCTGTTAGCTGGACAGGCACTAGAACCAACTAAGCCACAGCATCTCCTATAACAACTTACAAGTAACACACGCAGATGGCATGTTGGCAAAGTAGTTTGCTCTTTAATTTCTTTGCAAGAAAACTTGTGGAGATTTCTTCCCTGTCCTGTTCATATTTTTCCTCCAGATGTTCTATTCCCCTCTCATATTAAACAGATGCGCATATCAAATCTACTGGGTAGTCTAAATTCCCATAAATAGAGATGTAAATGTGTTTCCCAAACTTCAGCTAAGTATCAATAAGATGAACTCTATACCAAATATAAGGGTAAGATAATGGGGGGGGAAAGGATAAATTGTGTTATCTCCAGTGTTTATCTGCTCCCTTTCAGATTCAGGCCCTGTGTCGCTCCCTGCTCACCTGCCCAACTCCTACCTCCCCAAGGAGCCTCCACCCAGGGCCACAGAAAGCATGGTTTCAATGACCCTGCCGCTACGAGGGTACCTAACCAACACCTCAGGGTCCCCACATATAGGCAATATGATGCATCCTCCCATGCCCCCTAGCTGCATTATGGAGGAACTGCAGAGAGCCTTCGCTTCCAAGAACAGACAAGAAAGGTGAGTGCTCAGGTGTACCCCGCACATCTGTTTATATCAGCGCCCTCCGTTGGAATTACTGAGTGGGTGAAAAACAACTATGTTGCTTTATTCAGTCTTACTTGTGTTTTAATGACGTTTTCTCACAAATCTCAAATTTCTCACAATACAACCATTCATTAAGATTTCCCCCCGAATGACACCTTTAACATACTCTATATTTAAATCGATGTCATCAGATGTTATCCTCACACGGCCATCAACATTAATCCTACCTTTTCCCTCGTCCCTTGTACCCTCAGTGCCCGCGAAGGGTGTGAGCAGGCCTCACCCCAAAGGCTGTGGTGTTCAGATGGACGTCTCTCTCGCTCCTGCAGCTCTGAGAACCAACACACATTGTCTTTTGTGGGCGGCTGTGTGGGAGGTGGAAGGTCCGACTGGCCCAGGAAGGAAGCGGAGGAGAATAAGGAGAACATGCGGCTGGACCAGTGCTTCTCCAACACCTCAGGCCTCCCCAACGACTTAGAAGAATGGAATGACTCCGTCATCTCTGGTGGGTTGAAGAGCTTAGAAGTATGATTTACAAGGCGGCCTCTAAGCATTTTCAGGTTCACGCTTTTGTTTTGGCTCAGTGCCGTACATATTGGATTTCAAATGAAACAATGACTACGTGGTTAAAGTGTGGACTCTCACTCAAATTTGAATGTGATCACAGATCTGGGAGAGCGGTGGTGGAAGCATAGCCCTGTCATTGTCTTGCTGTCTTGTTGTGAGACCACCCAGTACTCAAACCTGAATTCTGCCTGGTCCCCGGCTTGCTGTTGCATAAATCCTTTTGTGGAATTCAATTAAAACAAACATTTGCACAATTTAAAGCTTCACTAATTATTGTTTGTACGTCAACAATGGGTGCAATGCTACGCCATGTGTAATATGAAAGGGGTCGCTTGTAGTGAAAAACCCAAACAGAATTATCACCTGACTCAGCGGTTCCCCTCATCTGTCCAGAAGATTTTAGCGTCTTTCGGCTCATTGTTTTGGTTTTAAGCTCCGCAACTGTATTGTTTTGGTTCATTTCTCACAGCTACCATCTGGGAGATTTCACCACAAAAGCTCTGATAAATCAGCTACGCTACCACAGGTGGCCCGATACACAACTCCAAATAAACGTTGATGTTGCTCTGTGGGGCTGCTGTGGGTGTAAATAGGCAACTGATGCTTACAATTTCACCCTAACAACTTCATAATGTGGCTAACATAATTTATTAATGCAGATTTTCGACACATTAATACACTTCAATTAAATAATATTGGTTTAAATTGATATTTCTTACTTCATTTTGGTATCTCTACAAAAGAGGATCCCCCATAATGCCCCACGGTCCTTATTATTTCAGCTGATACTGTGCTTGCAACTTGTTTGGGGCAGTAGCCTGGCTAGGGCAGTTGGTAAGCCATGGCAGTTACATATTAAAGGGACCACGAGTCATTCAGTGTTTCAGTTACAAATGAAATGAAAGTGCAGTACAGAGCAAAAACAACAGAAAACACATGAATAACAATCACTTGGTGTGGATATTTGCTGAGATTAAGTAGTCGGGGTCATTTTTAGGCTTAATTCATTCACAGAATGATTTTCCAAATTGTTAAGATGCGTAGTTGTAATTAAAGACTGTGATTCTTACAAAGAGGCTACAAAAACAATCAGTTAGAGTTCCCTGTGTGTTAATGCGTGTATGCATGGTTGCAGGTACACTTCCTCGCAGGCTAAGGAAGGAGTTGCTGACTGTCAAACTACGAAACAGGCCCAGCAAGCAGGAGTTGGAAGACAGAAATATCTTCCCAGTCAGGAGTGACCAGGAGCGCCAGGAAATTCGCCAGCAGATTGAGATGAAACTTGCCAAGTAAGAAATGAAATCATCCCTCCATTGCTATCCGAGTACAGTATTAGTGTTGCAAATATGAAGTGTTTTAATGATATCAGAAGCTTAAATACCCCTTAATACTACTCTGCAGTGGGTTAATGACTTCCATGTTATTCATGGTGCAACAATGCAAACCCATGACAGATCTGGGAAATGCTTTTTGCAGGATAAACCTGTAGGCTTAATTGCTTCAGTTACATAACACCCAACAGTAGGAGGATGAGGTGAGATGAAAAACGTCATCTGAAAGGATTATCCGATTGTTTTGATTCATGTTGTGTAATCTGCTCCTGCTTAGAGGAGGCTGTTTGGGTGTAACACTATTTACTCGGTCCTCGTATTGTATTGCAGAATAGCACTAAACCACTGAACTGAGAGGATTCCCAATGGTAGGTCTATTTAAAGAACTCCTTTCGCGAAAAAAAAATGTACACGTGTTGAGTCAACTTCTGGATGCTTTCAAAAGCAACAACAGGTGTTTCTGTGGCGCAGCCAGAACAGACAGATGCTGCTTCCAGGAAACCACCCGGTGCAAGATGCACCGCTGGTGTTTGTATCTGTGCTCCCCTGCCAGGACATTAATAGAACGACTGGCTTTTATAATACAACTGAAAAACCTAATGTGCAAAGACTGACAGCAGCAGTGTTGTGTGTGTGTGAATGTGTCACAAGACCCAAGTTCTTTAGCACCAGCATATCAAACAGAGGCACGCCACCACGTTACATAACCTGCTGTGCAATAATTCGCAGCCAGGCACAGAGTGCCACCCACACTTTGTAGAGATCCAAGATCTACCAACCGTCTGTGAGACGACTAAGAATACTGCCGCCCTGATCTTTTCTTAGTCACTGGAAGAACATATCGTGTTATCATTTGTGAAATGTATCGGCGTTTCACAAGCAAACGGCTCATATAAAAGGTGAGGACGGAGCGCGACTGTAGCTTAAGAGCATAAGAGCCAGCCGGGTCTGTGTTTTGAAGACAGGGAGGTTTCTACTTGTCGCACAGGAGCTGAGAGAAGCTGCTTGTTACATAAAGCGTCAGATTCAATTTATCTTAAACCCATAGTTGTAATTTATAGCTGTTAAAATAAAAAATAATACAGACTAAATTAAATTAATGATCCCAGGGGGATTAATGTGGATTCTCATGCTGACATTGCTGGAAAAAAAGCGGTATATATACGTACGTGCAAAAGGCTTCTGACAGCTGTTCAAGTTCGCTTCTTTGTCTGGAGATATTATCTGGAAATCCAGAGGCTCTAAATAACGTATGTAAATATGATTCCTTCACCTACAGTGCCGAGCATGAGCAAGAAAATGCATGTCCAACCTGCAGTACAGTATATGCATACATTGTAAGCACAATGCACCATTTTGGAAGGAAATCCTGGCTAAATATAGCTCAAAATGCTAAAGAGGAGGGAAAAAAAGCTAATTTCCCCTGGGCATTCATCCTAAATGACAAAACAATCCATCACACACTATACTCTGGATTTCTCTGGGTGACTCCCACCCAGATTCAGTCTGTTGTCTTCCCCATCCTATCTGCAGCCCACAATGTAAACCTACTGTTGCATTTGCTGCCGATCAAGCAGAAAATGCCGTCAGGAGGTACGGTGGATAATGACACCTTGTCTGTCCATTGTGTCAGTGATAGATGACCTTTCTATCTTTAGAGACTCCCCCGCCTGGTACTTGTGCTGCAGCCGCACTCCGCTGTTTCTAATCTTAGCTCCCGACACTGTTCAATAATGCATCTCCCCATGCACTCCCTTCTCTCCACAAATGTGTTGATGGGGAGTTATATCAGCAGGAATAATAGAGGGGGGGAGCAGGTGGGGATTAGCTACTGTACTAAAAGGAAGAAAGCTGGGAACGGCCAGTGGTATCTCCTTGCACAGTTGGCAGCTGAAATAAAAGAACAGCCTGAAAGCCTCTGCCGCCCACTCGTTGCTTTTTTACTCCTTTGTTTAGATTTTGTATTCCTCCTTTGGCTGACATGGTTGGACTTTCTATTCCAACTCGTTCTGTTGCGGACCATCCTGAGTGGGAAATGGAAACCCTCATGCCGACAGGCGTTTATGCGTCACCCTGGTATTCCGGGGATACCTTTCAAAATCATCACTTATGACATCGTATCCTAAGCAGTCAAAAACTGCTGTAGTGATAATTATCCCAAATAAACCATCTTCTGTCACCTGAGAGCAGAAGAGTAAGACGGTTTTGTGATTCATCTGAGTTTGTTACCAAAATAGTGTTTCATATTGACAGCGATCCCTGATTTATTCAGCCCACCAGCGAGGAAAATGTTCTGTTGCTAAAAATAGCCACAGACTCTGTGTGCAGTAGTGAAATCCCCATTAGTGTGTTGCTAGGGAGAAGTGAGGATTTCTGCAGGAAGATTCTATTGTCTCAAGGATACCAAGTGTTGTTGCTAAGCAACTCGGCGGCCAGGTCAATATTACAGTGGATGGCCGTATTCGCCGGGGCTTTGGAAGTGATTTTCTGTTTCATCTGCTTGACATGTAATACTGTTAAGTGCTCTGGGAAGACTTTGTCTCTGTGTTTGTTTATAAAAGATTCACAAAAGAGCCATTGTGTTGGACTGCTCCCCACCGTATACGATTTTAGGATTGTATTGTAAAACTGATTTGATCAAAAAGCACTTGGAGTAAAAGGGGGAAGAAATGGATCAATCTCCTACACGGCGATTGTGTGCAAAACACTGACATTGTTCTAGACCGCCTTCTGAGTGTTTGTGTTCCATATTTAATCTTATTTCTATCAAACTATTGCATTGCTCCTGTTGCTATTACGGGATGTCTAGTCACGCATGTTAATTAACACCAGATTGCTTTGCTGCACTCGTTACTGTATAGATATCTACAAGTGTGACTTTGTGTCTGTGCAGTCAGCTTTTTCTTTCCTCTGCCAATGCTGTGATGTAGAAAACTAATCTAATCGCATAATGCGGTTTAGTCCAGATGCCTTTTTCTGTTTTGATGTCAACATCTGCTCTTTGGTTTTAAGAACTAGTATTAACAGAGTTTAGATGACTATAATGATTTTCATAGCTATTCCATGCACACGGCACACACACACACGTGTTTGGCCGTTTACTTTGTGGGTGTCCAGGTCTCAGTCGGTGTGACCTAACTTTGATCTTTCACATGGACAGAACTATAAAGCGCCCAGTGTTATCTCGGGTGAGGGTATGAAGAGAGTCCCGCTGCGTGGCGGCATTCTGCCCTCTCTGTCCTTTCCACCTCTAGGGGTGTGGGGTGTGCCACATGCCGTCTGGGGCTGAGCCCTGTTGTGCAGTTTACATTTATTATTTATGCAAAGCATGAATAGTTCACACACACACACACACACAGACAGGGGACTCGTTGGATTTTGGAGACCTTTTGGATGCTTTGATGGTGAGGGAACGTGACAGCTTGAAATGAATGTACTACTGTAGGTGTGATCTGAGAGCAAAGGAGAGATTTGAATTGTATCACAACATAAAATAGGCTACAGTAATTATAATCTATTAAGTATTTTGTTTTGGGTTTATTTTACTTCCTTTAAAAAAAAAAAAAAATCTGTCTTTTACGTGACTAAAAATACAATGAACTCGTGCAATCGTGAGTAAAATGACTGCGCTCGTAGCCCGGTGTACACAACGACGAGGTTGGGGATGCCGTGAGTGGGAGCCTGATAGGCTCCGCCTCCTAGAAATTATGCATGCAGTAACCGGGGAAACTAGGGTAGTCGCGCCCAGGCAGCCGATCACGACCCATTTCAAAAGCGCTCGTATTGCTGCTGTCGGAGACCACAGAGGAGCACCGAAGCTGCTGCGGCGGTGTGGAGTCAACGCAATACGGCCGCCCGCCACCTGAGATGCAGCACCTTGAAACCGGAGAATAATTCGGTGGAATTTTCTCAAACGAAGAGAATTGCGCTTCTTCGACTATTCCAGATGTGGGGAGCGCCTCTGCCCAAGCATCACAGCCGCGGTTTGGATGCGAGATGGAAACATAGGGGATTCCTCTCGAGAACGCGCACAGTGAAGAAACTGCAGCCGGTTTAAGAGGAGGATAGGACAGGGACGGCTCGGGACGAAATGGTTCAAAACGTGGTTTTGGTGTTTCTCCGCAGGAGGCTGAGCCAGAGACCCAATGTGGAGGAGCTGGAGAGTCGGAACATACTGAAGCGTAAGTTTAAACACTTCCATTGCTGTCTCCAAACTAGCGTTTCTTCACACAAATACAAGTGTTTACTAGTTAAAATGAATATGTGGGAAAACCCCTGATCGAAAACCAGGGCAAAATAATGCATTAATGATAAGAGATTGCACAGTGTAGTATATTACTCAGGAGCAAAAGAACGCGTGAGTGAACCTTGTTGGTAGGAACTGATTGTATGTATATATATATATATATATTTTTTTTTTTTATGTTCACTTGTGAGTGAATTTCTAATTAGTTTTGTTTCTCCTTTTCCCAGAGAGAAACGACCAGACAGAGCAAGAGGAGAGGAGGGAGATCAAACAGCGGCTAAACAGAAAGGTACAACATTGTGTGATTATGTATTTATTTAAAGACACCAAAACAATATCAACCAAATGAACACTTGTTTTCAATGAAGCACACGGGAGACTTTGATAGCAGGCAACTATAAATGTTTGCCCCATCTCTTGCGTTCCAGCTCAACCAGCGGCCCACGGTAGACGAACTACGAGACAGAAAGATTCTGATCCGCTTCAGTGACTATGTGGAGGTGGCCAAAGCTCAGGACTATGACAGGAGAGCAGACAAGCCCTGGACCCGGCTCTCGGCAGCAGACAAGGTGTGTGTTTGGGTGGAACACAGAGAGACGAGTCATAGCCTTTTATGTCAACCCTTATGACCTGCCGCTGATCACTTGGACTTATGACCAAAGCAAGTTCAGCACTCAGGACAAACTGATGGAAAAAGCCCCCAAATTCTTTGATCTTTATTAAGCTCATCAAGACTATTTGCATGGCTCGTTGCTGTTATCAGCTTATCTCACAAAACCCCCTGTTCTCTTTAAGCTCCATATATTTCCTCTTCCTCCTCCTGCTGTCACTTTGTCGTCCAAAGGTTAAAGCACCCCAATGGCTCAGGATGTACTCAGGGATGCGCTAATGTTGTTGTTGTTTTTTCTCCTCTCCACAGGCTGCAATCCGAAAAGAGCTCAACGAGTTCAAAAGCACCGAGATGGAAGTGCACGCCTCAAGCAAACACCTTACGAGGTCAGTATGTGTGTCGCAGCTAGTAGTGTGTGTTTGGTAATGTATGCATGTTCTATTCTGGGCTGCGACAGTCTAAATTTAGCTCTCCTTGCTCATCCAGAGAGCACCAAAGGGGCTAAAGATGGATGGGAGTGCTTGTAAATGGGGGTTAGGGGAGGTTGTCCTCTGGAGAGCTCGTACTGCCAAGCAGAGAACAATGATAAAATACCACGGTGTCCTTGGCTAAGCTTGTTTGGAAAGCAGGGGACCTTGTTGTGAGTTGTGACAGTGACCGAGAGGGAGGACTGGATGATAGTATGGGTACCGCAGCGCATAATGACCGTGCTAAAAATAGCCCCACCAAACTGATTATAGCTGCAATAATTGCCGTGTGCGATGACGAAGGCACCCTCTGCTCTCACGTTCTGTACTTCTCCCCTTACAAGTGGTTTCTCTGCATGTTTGTCTCTCCAGGTTCCACCGGCCATGAAAGTGGGGCGTTTCTTCTGTGAAGAAATGCTGAGCTTTGACATTTTCTGAAGCTGAGCAGCGGCAGACAGTTCAGAGAGCCTGGGGGCCTATTTGTCTTCAGCGTGTCTTTAGGATTCTTCCAGCACCCTTGACTATCATATCACCCGTATGAGGGCACGGGTGTGAGAGAGGAGCGGATGGAAATGTTTGCGGCAGTGTGTCCTGGAGACTACTGCATGTCGCCACATGGAAGCTGGCTGGTGAAAGAGGACTCTGGTGGCTCTGACTCTCAGGATGAGAGCGGAGGGAGAACAAAAAAAAAAAAACCCCATTATGTCATTCAGTCAGTGTTGTTTTTTTTGTACTATTTCATGGACTCCTTTGACAAGGCGGTGTCGTTGGGAGAAGTTGTGCATGTGACCAGCTTCACCTTTTCTTAACTGATGAATAATGTGTCACTTGGACTGTGTAAAGTCTGGGAGGTGGTATCGGGAATGAATTTTGATATCAACTGTACATACAGTATGTCAATCTGAATGGGACGTCAATGTCTTCACTGAAAAGAGAAATACCTTTGTAAGCACTACTTGTCTTCAAAATACAAGGTCTTTTTTAAGAATGGCTTATCTCTTTTGTAAACAGTTTTATTTTCAATGAAGAATCAGGTTGAAGACCCATTTAAAAACAATTGATAGATTTAACAATTTCATTGTTTTAATGAATTGGCACTTTTCAGTACTTTACTAATCTACACGAATAAATCAGGAATTTGTATTAAAAATGTCACAGAGCCGAACAGCTTATTACCCGTACTTACTTTCAAAGAACACTAAAAATGATTGAATTCATAAATTTCATCAAATAATAAATATCAGAATAACATGACATTTGTAATACAAACAAACATAGAGCAACAGCACAGCCACTTCAGAATAAACCAACACATCCACGTACAATTAAAGCAGAACCTGGAACAATCAGTACTAAAAGAAAACACTTTAAAATGAAACCAGCACAGTGGAAGTACACAGTGTACATCATGCGGTGAAATACACAACCTTGTTTATAAAGTAGGACTTTGTCGGCTCCATCAGGGGAAAAACAAAGCGTGCAGGCCTCTCTTCACACTCTGGAGCTCGCCCTCTTGCTACAGAAAGCACACAAGCACAAAGAATTCATCATTAAAATGATCTGAGTCATAAATTCTCTCAAGACTGCATGTTCTGTCCAGGCTTCCGGAATGAGTGAAGGACACAAAATGAAAGGCAGCCTAATTGTTCTGAAGGGTCACTTGTGTCGTGTCTACTCACCATCTCGCTGAGGAGTCTGTCCTGTACTGACTTCATGTCATTTCGTATCATGCACATCTGAGGACAGCAGGCAGAGCAGCAGGGATTTAGGGGTGGTAACATAGAACATGACACAGTCAGGACAAATGGGACGAGTTGACACAGTCGGGACAATGAGATAAGCAAAATGTTATTAATGCAACTCAGGGAAAAATCTTTGAACAGAGAAGCTGACAGGCAGAGGTAACGACAAAAAAATAGATGAGCTATGAATACAAATTCAAAGTTCAAAGCCACCTGAGCTCCGGGTTTACCCAGCAAATTAGACGCTAACACTTGGGCAACACAATGAAGCATATATTAGATTAGTTTCAGTCTGAGGGTCACACCTGGGACGTGAATATCCTCTCCTCGTACTCCACACTGTGACACACGTTACTCTGCAGGGCGTTCTTCAAGGCTTCATGTCTGGAAGGAAGGCGATGGACAGTCACACAACCAAATGAGGGAGGTGGGAAAACACAAAAGGTAAAATAAAAGTGTCAATATAATGTGGTTCAATGGGAAACACTGATAAACATTAAATGCATTATTTTCTAAAAACTGCACTTGGTGTGGAAACAGATTTCTGGTTTACTTAACACTGAAATTGGATGTCAGTGATTCAGAATCAAACACAATTCTAACAACGTCTGGTAAAGCAGAGAGCCTATGATTAAGTCGAGGAATGGATCGGACTGAAAATCTACATTTTTAGCTATTTATGTGTGCGAGTGGCCAAAATAAAGCAGCTCACCCACCTCACACACCACTTCTTTAAGTGTTTTTTTTAGCACCAATTGAGACACTCATTAAGAAAGAACAATTGTAAAAAAAAAAACAATAACTTAAGAAGTTAAGAAATAATGTTGAAATTTTCTGACCAGACTCTAAAATATATGATAGGACACTGATTGGATCATGGGGTTAACTGTCTTCAACAGGAAGTTCATGAGATCGGTCGCATTCTGCTGCAGCAAGCTGCATAATATTCTGATTTCCCAGTTATGGCTGCATGCTCAAGGACCTCTCATGGTTTTGTTTTTGGCAAGATTGTATGAAGTGTAATCTATACGACTATAAGCTGATTGCTTGCATTAGGTTACATCGTTGTTTTTTGAGTTTGATTGAAGTGTTTAAGACACTTTACAGCCCACTGGTTGGGTACATCACTGGTTGTTAGTTCGGCCTACTTTTATGATTTGGTATGGTGTTTGGCTAACCGCTCACAGAACTACCAGTACACACACTGCTGTACCTCTCCGCAACTCAGCTGCAGTTTATTTTGTTATTGGCAAAATTGCGTGACTCGTGTTGTACAATGACTTCGAGCCGATTGCCTGCATTTTTTACCGCTTGTTTTGGAGTTTGTATAAAGTGTGTTTTACGACACCTTACAGGCCATCGGTGTCTAGACGGGGGGTTAGCCGGTTGTGGGTTGTATTTATTCTATCATACAATACAGCAGTGATCTACACTGTATGAGTACACCTTTCTAGTTAAAGCATGGAGAGAGGAGAGGGATGTTGATGAATCGGGATGCTCTATGTTAAGACAAATAACAAATGGCCCTTTGCAGTCAGGGCAGCAGTGCCTGGCTGGAGAATGGTTGGGAAAAGCTATCTAAATATCAGTGAGCGTTGCTTATGCTGGAGATATATGCGTTTTTGCATATGCACGACACTGCCTCGTGTATGCTACCTCCGTTTGGAGTGTTGGTTGTATACATAGTCAAAAATAAAACATGACACACATAACTAAAAATAAAGTATATCTCCGTCGTTAGTCATAAGAAGAAACACTGGTCACAAAAATAGCTTAGGGTGCATATCTAGTGTATGATGATAAGCTTGAGGAAGAACTTATTGTCCAGGCTTTTCAATTCACGTTCCACCGAATAATCAGTTATTCAACCTTTTACAGAGTATTTGGGGTTAAGCCTGTCGGAACAGCATTGATCAGAGTGTGGCAGGAATCACCGCATCAAAATAACAATATGGCTCTTTCATGCTCACACACACACACAGATATACACACATACACACACACACACACACACACACACACACGCACACACACACACACACACACAAAAAATCAGAGGCGTAAATTTCACCTCACGGTTCCCTGCTCCTGGTAGGAATGGAAAGCCACGGCCTGCTTTTTCCAGTTCATCTGTGAGAGAACAGAGACCAAACACTGATCAACAACTGGTCAAATCAACATAAAATAAAATATTTAAAAAAAAAAAAATATTTAGTGGCATCCTCATGTAACAGAATACCGTATGTGGAAAGTGTTTCATGAGGTCTTTTGATACTCTGGGGGGGGACCTTGGACTCTCTAGGTGGATACAGGGGCATGGTCCCCCGGGAGACAATTCTGTGCATTTTAAAGTTAAATGCATCAATCGGGTGCACTTTGAGAACAAAATTAGGAGGCTGGATCAATTAAGAACATTGTGCTCTTGTGAACAATGTTATGCTCTTTTTCTAGCAGTGGTGGATTGTCACTAAGTACATTTAGGCTACTCAAGTAATGACCAGAAGTGCAATTACAATATTAATGCATCCTTGATTATAATCCAATGAAAAAGGCCTACCGTAAATATATCATTTGAAGTTACATTGTATACTCATACTGCATAATGAATATAACTTTTGCTACTTGAAGTATATTGCGATGGAAATACCGTTGTACTTTTACTTAAGTGACATTTTGAACGCAGGACTTTTACTTGTAACAGTATTTTTTACACTGCACTCTAGTCAATTTAATTAAATTGTGAGGGGTGAGGGGTGCTGTAAAGCTGACATGACCAAAGCCACGAGTCGCTATTATTTTCCAAGCCAAACTACAGCCGGTTGCTGCACACGACTGAGGAGGAAATGTGTCTGGTGTGGGTAAAAATACTTTTGGTTCATTAAGAAACTGTGGCCACCAGACTCTAGGTAATTAATGTGAAACACTTGGATATTTTGGTTGATGATATTACTTGAGTGACTGTGTGTGTGTGCGTGTGTGTGTGTGTGTGTGTGTGAGTCAGACTGAGGGACATACAGTCAGGTCTTTCTCCATGCTTTTGAGCACAGTGTCATCTTGTTCCAGTTTGTGGATCTCTTCCAAGAGGACGTTCTGAACCTGTTCAAGCCTCTGAGTCCTGTACAGAGGAGGAATTAATAAGTGGAGTGGAAATCGAAAATACAAGGCAGACAACAAAAAATACAATGTGTCTTCAGATTGCAGGGAGGCACAACACTGTAGACTTGGAGCCTGTAAAACAAAGAAGTACTTACATACCAACAAAGTACACTTACAACCGCTTTGGGAAATAAATACTTGGTATACCTGCTGACTTGGCTTGTTTTCTCTGAGGACCACATTGGTGGGCAACCAACCATCATAATCTGGCTTAAATAAATACGGGCAGACCTCATCCACATTTTTGATGTGATCCAAATATTCAGCCATGACATTGGAACTCTTTCAGACAACACCAAGCTACGCTTTCTTTACTCAAACACAACGAACCGGCAGCACATCCCCTCGTGAGATTTCAGAAAGTGGTTTCTCCGTGAGCGAGACTCTTTCCGTAATGTTGTCGGACACATTTAATAACAATCAGAGCCTATCAGTGGCATAAACAATCACTTTTAATGGACGTAAATGACGGTGCCAGCTGGCCTCTTGCAAGTCCGCTAGTGGCTGCCATCTACACTCGCTCAACACTGGACCAATTTAAGAAAATGTTGTCCCTATTGGTCAGTTAAGGAAAATGTGGTCACATAGTTATGTTCAAGAAACATAAAATGTGCATATAGATTTTTTTTATGTATTAGCCAATATGACCAGTGGATGGACATGTTAGCTTTACAACACTAGCTACACACTAACTGACCTGTATTTGGCAACTTGCGTGTTGAGGGAGGAGACGTGTTGTTGGACGGTCTTCAAGGACTGCTTGTTGTAAACTTCCACCATATTGAAACGGCTCTGAATACAAACACATTTAATAGATAATGGTTCAGCTAGGCCATTATTCAAACAACATTTAAGTGGCTCAGGGTTATCAAACTAGAAGTGACAAGAGATACAAAGTGCTCAAGAAATATCAGTCTTTTGAATTTCCGTCAGAAAAAGGGGAACTACATAATAGTTAGTACTGCTCTTCTCTTTGCTATTTAAATGTGTGTCATTGAATGTGCGTATCCTACCTGGAACTTCTTCTGCAGCTCAGAGCTGAATTTCTTGCACAGGCTACTCGGGTTTACAGCAATTTTTGACAACTGGAAATCCTCATCCATGTCCATGTCTCCATCCCCCACTTCAGCCTCCCAGTGACTGGAGCTCATGGTGTGGGAGGAAGACATCACCTGGCTCACCTCACCATCAGCAGACACCTCAGCGACTGAGGATGACAGAAAGACCCACTGATCTGTTAGAGAAGACAACGCCTCAACAAAAATGTATTATTTAAGTTATACAGTTTGTAAATAGTGTTTCTTTCCCCCAAACTAAAAAAGATTGCATTTATTGTTTGGGCAATTCTAAATAAGAAATATTTTGCGGTTGGTATACAGTTGTATGTAACTAAATATATAAAGAATTTATCCCTCGAGCAACTATAACATTTATTCTAAGACAACTTATCCTTTGTGCTTGTTTGGCATTTCTAATTGTGAATGCCAGACAACAGTCCAAGAATAGGATTCTGATCACATCTGTTCCTTGACAAATCACCGGACACTGAGTGTGATGAATAGTCGGGGAGAACAGGGGAAAAGGGTACCTGTGCCATTAGTTGTCTTATTCTTGATATTCTGATATTCTTCTCTTCTTCTTTCCTTAACTTTGAAAGTTATATCCATTTGCCTGCTTTCCTCTTCATCTAAACTACTTTGCTCTCCCCAGTTCTGGGCTTGACCACAAAGTCCGGTTGCTGAAACAATGAGGAGATACTCTATATGTATCATATCACGTAGGAGTCACTACCAATATTAGAGGCAAAACACTCTCTATTGTGCTAATTGCGTAGCATATAGAATGTAAATGATGAGCTGATAAGTTATCACTAAGATTCCTAATGGGCTCAAGTTTAACATAATTACAGAGTATCACAAAAATAGATCAAACCAACGTAAAACAGTTTTGTTGGTTTATGAAATGATGGCACAGACTCATCTTGTTAATAATATGCTATATAAATAACACTTAATGAGATTAGTGCATACGTTTTTCAGTTTCACATGTGTATTCCTCTGCAAGATAGGCACTGATTTCTTGATAGCTATTATTCTACCCGGACATTTGGAAATGTTATTCCAAACTGAATCGACAGCTAATTAACAGTTAACTGCTGAGTAATATGACTTACAGGACTTGAACAACTTCCTCGGTTTCATTCGAGGAGAGCGCTGTTCTCTCATCTTGCTTTTCTTCCTCTGTTCCTTTTCATCTTCCTCAGAATGACTGGACGAGGAGACGTGGCGCTTGCGACTGGGTCCTGTAACAAGAACCAACAGTTATAATACATTACTCAGATACGACCGTTTAACACAGGGGTGTTCCTCTAAAGCAGATCAGTGATTAAACAGTGGAGCCCCATTTGAGAGAATTCCTAAACACAATGACCCTTTCATTAGATTACACTAATGTAAAAGGGACCTAGCTTTGAGGACAGACTGTATAGCAAGTGGAAAGTCCATTGTACACCCGTCAACGACCAAGTTGAACAAAAAAGGCCTTTTACCTGAGATATGAAGCTGTTCAGACTTTCGGTCTCGGTCTGAAGATGGAGTTTTCTGTCAGGATGGGCAGTAACGCATTAGTCGTTTGTTTGATTGGTTACAGCTTTTTAAAAATCACAATAACTCACTGTATCATTACTGGTCTTTCAGCGCTCTCATCCGTCCGTCCTCTATCCATCCAATTATAATCAATCAATCATAACACATAAAGTGCGTTAAAGAGCCTACCTCTTTTTTACGAGACACAGGAAGGGCAGCAGCGGGACTGTCCTTAACTCCACTAGTGAGTACTGATGACTGAGTGGATGAAACCCAAGATACTGAAGACACTTTGCTGAAGCTGTAATAGCTGCCATGGTTGACAGTGACTTCAAGGAACGGAGACTGAGGAGGAGAGGGCATGGACGGCTTGTCCAGTTCCACAAGCGTGGATGTCAACAGGGGCCGAGCGGACAGAGAACAAGGAGATTGAGGTGCGGAGGGTAGACGCTGCTCATTTGGATTCATCTGGAAACAAATAAAAGGAATGGAGAGAGGGCCAGAAAGTGATGAACAAAATAAATACGGCCACTCATTTAATGGTTAACTAATCACCATGTCTGTAATAGATTAAGCTCAGATGAAGTGCTGCAGCGCTATTATCTGCTCTGCCTTGAGTGAAATAGGTCATTTCAATCATTCCACTTAATCATTCAGATCATCATGTACAATTCCAACGTTTACTACTTAATTACGTTGCATATTTATCTCAGACAGTTGAATATCTCAAATGGGCACTTCAGACTCATGGTTACAATGTCGTACTGTTAGCAGTGGAGGGTTTGGCAGTTTGAGATTCAATGTAACCAAACTGCTCAAAGAGAGAATCTCAAATCTCAAAAATGTTCACGGAGGGAAGTGTTCCTCCTCTACTTTCTCTGCACACATTTTCTCGGCTGGCCTGGGAATTTCAGCCAGCAATGCTTAGGTTACAGACCTGCTTCCTTAAGTTCTTTGTTACGGTTTATGAAGGCCTACAGTCACATAATAATTCACACCTCCATTCACGTCACTCTGGTGATTCTCATGTGATTGTTGCGTGACCTCACATGCCATGTAGAGTAAAGGTGTGTGAATCACTTGAAGATGTAAAATACCAGTGAACTCCACACCAGTCATTAAAACGGAAGAAGACTCTGAGGTTTGTGTTCGACTATCTTTAAAATAATCACACCCAGCTGCGATTGCCTACTACAATGACTACTACAACATATTCTGTGCTACACTGCCCAGATGCTGTATATATATTTAGGGTAAAAGGTAGCATGTGGTATTATGCTACATAAGGTGTCAGAGAAGTGCTGTTTTACCTCTGCTGCACCAGGTCCAGTGGGGGCAGCGGGTGCAGGGGTTTGACCGATGGGGGTCAGTGAAGGGAGGGAGGGTACAGACTGGTTGGATCGAGCCTTCGATGAGCTGCGCTTCTTTTCTGCAGCGTAGAAAGAGGAGGGCCTGAAGTGTCCTTTACTGCTGACCGTAGAGCGAGGTTTGGGTAGCAGCAGGATAGGTGAGTGGGTGTCCTCGCAGAGTGGGTCGGGGGAGGCAGGGAGTGGGGATCCCCGCGGGGTGAGGAGAGGGGAGCAGGTCAAACTCAAGGTTGGGGCTGACCTCTCAGCAGCTGTGAGGGTCCAAAATAAGCACAGATGTTCAGGCAGCTGCCCTCACAAGTTGGACAGGGAGTAGAAGGTCAATATATACATGCTTTTCTAAATATCCATTTACAGTTAAGAGTTTGGAGAGCAATGGGGTCATTTATGTAACGGTTTCAAAACTCTCTGCATAAAAGGGGGTGAAAATGCATCTAGCAAAAAAAATATATACAATGTTTTTCATTAAATAAAATATCTCAAGGCTGAAACTTAACAAAGTAAATGCTTTACATACAATAGGTGCAACAATTTGGGTTTAAGGTGAAGAATATCATTTTCTATTTGTATCCATCTGAGAGGACTCCCATTATAAAAGCCACATGAGGACTTGACTGAGATGAAGTCAGGCCTGAATCATTAATCTAAAAACAGATGCTTTTATTTACTCTTGAGCTATTTAAATAAATATGGTGTCAATCGTTTCAAACCATTTGAACCACCATGAGACATGTAATAGACATTGAGTGATGTCAAAAGAAATTGTGTTATGTAATTTCCACAGTCTTACATCTCATCCTCTCGATCAAAGGAGGGGACGGACAGAAGAGGGTCTGGTGGGCAATCCAGGAATCCTTCAATCCACTCATTTGTTCTTGGGCAGGGACGACATTTTTCTTATTTAACTTCCAAGTTTCTGACAGAACATTCTCAGGCCTCTGCTGCTGAAAAGCAAAGTGTTTCTGTCATCAACAAGCATGAGGACAAATTGGCAACATCATGTAAAAGTTCACGTTCAAGACCAAGACTCTTTCCCATCTTAATAGCAAAAAAGTAACATCTTGATATTTGTTTCACTTCTTGGTATTAATGATATTCAGTATTCTGTATCTAGATATATATACATGTTTACTCAAACAGCTTTTGAGATGTTTATAATATTTCTCAATTCACACGACCTGGTACTTTTGAAAAGGTAAGATGCAACGACCCAAATGAAGGGCTGGGCTCCCACCTTCAGACCCACCCGTGGCTTTTTCAGATCCGACTGGTTGTTGCTGTCCGATCTCCTGTATGCACTTGTGGATTGCTCAGAGGTTGTGTTTTTTCTCCTCTTTACCTCCGGAACCTCTAAACAGGTCTTTTCAGTCTTCCCCTGTTGGCCAATAAGGAATTAATTGTTTTCAATACAGCCATGATGTTAGAATGAGTTACATATTCTACAGAGCTCATTAAAGGCAGACTGATGTGTGGATGGGAATAGTCGCCCGTGGCTGAACTTTTCTTAGTCATTGCGTCCCAAAAGACAATTTGATTTCCACCCCTTGTTATTTTCCAGCTGGTGTGATTTTGTTTAGAAAACAGAAGCTCTAATAACACTGAAGCTTGGAGAACAACTGCATCCACCTGGGGAGTTTAAAGTGAGCTCTGATGTAATTGTTTTTGTTATATTTTGATAGATGCTACCTTATACATGCTCACAAACTAATTTGTTTCTCATTAAAATGATGTAACATTATAAATATCAATACCAAAGTCTCATAAAATAAATTGTGAGCATGTGGTGATATGGATATGTTCACTGATATATTCAGAGTAACAGATGCTTTGTGGCATGCAGAAAATACAATCACCTGATCACAATAAGATGAGCTATAATCTCAATGACCTCTACCTTGGAAGTGGGTGGCTGCCCAAACATAGACTCTGAGTGGCTGCTGTGATGACTGCCCTCTGGTATCATATAGCTTGTGATGGGTTGTTTGCTGGCAGTCTTTTTCTTTGTCACTTGAGCAGCCTCGTGGGTTCTCTCAGCATTCTCCAAATGATTAGCGGAGGAGTACTATTATTATGCGGACAAAGACAGTATGATTTCAGTCTATTTGCAACAGCACTATAGCACCATAGAAATGTTGCGCAAGACATGTTCTCCCAATGACATGCAGTGAATCCCAGCAGTGTTGTTGCTTGGGTACCTGGGACCCCCCCCCCCCTACTTTGAACGACTTTAACAGGCTGGACATAAATAACAGCAGGAAGAGTAGCTTCATCCTAAAGTCAATTATCATCGGCGGGGACACAATGTTGGATCAATCTATGATACCTTCAATGCACTTGTTTAGGAGAAAATGTATTATTCTTGCTGAAGTATTCATCAAAATATTGCTTGAAACTTTTACTGAGCAATACATGTTGTGTGTAACAAAGTGATCAGGATACGTTTGTCTGATCAAGACAAACCTAGTCTCTTCGCAAATGTGCTTACACAATTACAACAATAACTGTATAGTCATTTGTCTTTTAAAAGAGGATAAACAGTTATCATACTTTTAAAAAGAGAAAGCAACGTGAGATAAAGGGAAATATTTTGCCTTGGAAACAGCAGGACTCTCTGACTCTGATAGGCTGCCATCAGTGTCTGGCTCCGCGTAGCTCTTGGTAGAGATGGCTGCAGTTCTCTGGGGCCTCCTGCCTGCTGCATGTGGTCTACTGGGTGCTGGCTTCACTGCTTTGTTTGGCAGCTCCACTCTCCCCTTCACGTCAGGTCTCTTCTGATTAAACAATGACACACTGTGGCTGACTGGGATATTGCATGACAGACTTAAAAAACAGCATCTAGAATAAAAACAATGGTGCCTTACCTTGTTGACTTTGGTTTTGCCCTTTACAGGTTTTGGAGAGGCTGGGGGTAAATCTGGGGATTCAACTGTATTGAAAGAAATATTGATGTCTTGACATGATTGTATCTACATCCATTATTAATGAGATGAATTCCAGATTGTGAGCAGTATGAATGTGTAGCTTTAATGGCCTACATGAAGTATGAGGTGACATTGCTCTAGGCTTGACAGGCGCCTGTCTGGAGTATTTGGTAACTTTGGGTTTGGGTTTCCTGCTCGATTCCCTCAGCCAGCTGACATCTGTCGTGCTATAGTCCGTGTCACTGAACAGATGCTTTTTCACATACCGCTTCTCCTGTAACACAGAAGGCAAGGTAGTGGAAGACAGATAGAGACGCATAGAACGAGATGGTTTACTGGCGAGCACATGATGTATTTCTATTTTGTGATTGCTGCATAATAATTGATAGTGACTGTAAGCTATTATACCATTTGGAAAGTAGGCATTATTACACTACGCGAGCACACATGCAGTAAGCATTCACACACGCATGTCTAGAGACAGATACACACACAGTGTCTTCAACTTTGAATACCTATAATTAAACACTACAGTACAAGAATGTATACTTTTGCCACAGGTTGTCCTTTCTTGGTTGTACTGAAGAGTGCTGGTGGGTCATGGATGCCACTGTCAAACAATATAGGGAATATCAAATTAGACTGTTTAAAAACAAAAGATTATTGTTTCAGAGGCTGCATTTCTTGACTGTCAGACCTACCTGCTTGATATGGCAGAAGTGTTAGAGAATGTTTTGTTCTTTCCCTAAAGAGCAATAAAACAGACTTCAAACACTACAGTGGAATGTCAAGTACTCAGGTATAACACAACCAGGTGTTTAAGTATAAAATAGGTAACATCAGTAATGTTTACCTTAGCACTAAATGGTGCATCAATGTTGAATGCAAAAATATCTTTTCTGTACAACAGAAAACAAAAGCATTAATGACATCCAAATGTACAATGAAAGCCACTGGAATATCCAAATGTACTCCAAATATTTGAACTGAATTGTAGTACCTCTGCCTCGTAGAGTTAGTTGTGGTTTTGCTGTGTGGTTTCATTAGGCTTACAGCTCCTGATGCTTCTTTCTATAGCAGATTAAGATCATGTTTAGTTAATCAAGCAGGAGAATGTATAGTTAATCCTCCATATATGAAGTAATGATCACTTACTTTAGCAATTGATAACCAGCTCATATTGAAGATAGGCCTATTACAAAAACACAGTCAATAAGCGACGTACTTATGTTAGCGATGACATTTGTTCATTAACATAATGTAGCCCTACAATTATCAATCTGTGTACCTGTTGACGAGAGGAGGAATCCAGCTCTGAGGGATAACTTCTGCAGCATCCTTTGCTGTGGATCGAGTGTTAACGTCATAATGACTCGAGATGAGCTTCACCAGGCTACCTGCAACCTCTGCATCTCTCTGAATAGAGACAGTAGGTATGAGAATCACAATATACAACACAAATAGACATAGAATCGACTGCAAAGGCCCAAAAGCACTGAAAGTATCTGACGTGTGTTTGGAAGTAAAGATATTGTTTTAAATGGCCGTACATGCATCACAAGTTTAAGCGACGGGACACTCCTACTCTAACCGTAGTTTAGATTTCAGAGCGTCAAATGAGGACCAGCAGCCTCATGAGAGCTAAGAATTATTCCTAGATGACATTTCTTTTCATTAATTAAAAATAATACTCTCACTAAAGTCACCAATGGTAGGTCACATCAGCTTTCACTACATTGATTCCAATCTTGTGACTTTAGACTAAAATACAACATTGTTGTTGTCAGGGTTATGTGCTCCCTGCTGAACAGTATCTGTGCTCAGCCAGATGTTCATGAAGTAAGAGAAGCTTCACTATGTTACACTACTGTACAACAACAACTCCAACAGTGATAGGTCTTCCATCTAGTGGATGGTGTGATGACAATTTCACATTATCTAGTTTAACTTTCAACTACTGTATATCATATATCATCACCACTTTATAGTTTTGAACCAGGATCTTCATTATTTAGATCTGTAATATACAGAAATAGTGACCTTTTCCTAAACACTGCTGTTTCTGTGGTGTTGGCATTGGCACCATAGCAGCTTTAAAAGATGCCTGTCAAATGAGGCTTGTCCGTTATTGCTCTGTGTGTTTGGGCCTTAAGATGTTTAAAGCTTACAGAATTCATACCTTCTCTTTGTTTGAGAGGACGCTATCAGTTTCAGCCTTCACATTGGGTGGTACTCTCTTCTGCCGAGCTTTGGTTGAGGAGGTCTTGGCTGGATCTTTGGTTACAGCAGCATCTGCCTCCAGTGACATCAGGCGTTTGCTCTTCCCTTTGGCGAGGCCATTTCTCTGGGTCAGCTGCTCTTTGGGAGTACAAAGTACTGAAGCACACTGAACCGCAGAGCTTCTCCCTTTAGAGTCCTCTCTGATATCAGGCAACTTTCTCTGGGGTGCCAATGGCTCCTGTGGTGCAGGATCTTGGTTCCTCTCACTGAGGACCTTCTGCAGGCGCTGGGTCAGTTCAGTATGGAGTTTCATTTGGCTGGTTGAGTTTAAACCTGTAAGTGACAATCTCTTTGCTGATGACGGGCACTCCTGCTGCTGTGCCAAACGAGGCTCTAAAGAGAATAAATAGTTTGAAAACCATATTAAAGTTTGAGGACACTAGTTTTTAAAAAAAGCTAGGTTTTATGTGTGTTCCTAGCTTTTAATATCATGACATCTTCGAGATGGTTATATTATTTCATGACTTCTTTGCCTACCAGGTCTTGGCAGAGGATTGATTTTCTGTGTGGGCATCATTAGCATTTCAGAAACTGACATTTTGTTCCAGTTAAAAGTTCTGCAATTTGAACAGATAAATGTTAAGATATACACTCATACACATACTGTATAAACACAAGATGTACACACAGTGTGGAGGTTCTTCACAGTGCTTACATGTTCCTCTCAGTTCTGGGTTGGGTGTCAGGCACAACACTAGACTCTGTAAGTAAAAAGATCAGTGGTGGGTTCAAGATTTTCTGAAGAATAACAATGCAGCTATATTTCCTGGCTAAGCCAAAGTCACTATAGCAATTACAATACCCAGAGACTGTTCTTCTCCTTGTCCAGATAGAACCATATCTACTGCTTCTGCCAATGGTATGTTCTGTCGAAAAAGCAGAGACAACAAATGCAACGATATATTTTGCAACAGAAGGTTTAATCCTAATAGTTAATACTAATAGTCCTTACTAAAATGATTCAAAGCAATATTGTCGAGTTCATAGTTCAATCACTTCATAGCCTCATTCATGTATAGTGAATACAGTTCGATTGTGCAAAAGTAGACAACAGATACGAGCTCAACTTTCATAAACATATGAATTTGGTGATTATACCTTTTTGTGTTTGCCAACCTTATTCTTATCGGACTGTTTGGAAGCCATGCTCTGTAGAGATGTAGCACTCTGAGACAGACACCATGACATTAAATAAAATCCCATTTTGAATACTGTAATGTCACAATTTGGACTTGCTGAGCTGAAGTATTCAGTATACCTGCTCTGTCATGCCACCTGCTATTGTGCTGTTAGGTGTTGTGCCATTACTGCAGGTCTTAGCAGTTGTCCTTAGCTCTCCCAGGTAAAGTTCCCCTTGTCTATCACATGAACGAACCATCTCCAGAGATGGCTTCCCTTTACCCTTGGCTGAAGTGTTTAAAAGGGAAAAAAGAAGAAAAGAACAAAGTCATAATAAGATCTGAGTTGACAAACCTCTCTTTAATTCATCTTAATGGACAAAACAAAGAAAGAGAGTAAATATATGAACTTAGTTTGATTTATTGTAAACTAACCACTTTATTTCTCTCACTAGATGTGACCTATTAGGATCCATCCTAACTGTTTCCTCCCCAACTACAAGGCACAATTATAAAAATAAAACGTGATGTCATAAATGTGAATAAAGGTTCACAGTACACTGCTTATCTGCCCTTGTAATAAGAAACATACCACAAAATAGTTTAGTAAATTAAAATGTATTGTAAAATAATATTTGCATATTTTACTCTGAACCCTAAATTATATATATATATATATATATATATATATACATGTGTCTTAACATATATTATATATATATAATATTTGTATAGCTGTTTTTAGGGAATATTACATTATTTCCCAAATTTCAATTGGTGTGACAGCAATTCTGGACAATTTCTGGTGACACCCACCTGAGGACATCACAGCAGCGAGGGAACCGGCAGCATGCACACTTCCTCCTGCACTGTTGCTGATGAAGGTGGTGGACTCTGAAAGCCTCATCCTGGTTGGGGTCACCATCTGGATGGAAAATCAGAATGTGTGTGTGAATTGTCAATTTAAATGTAACACTAAAATGAAAACTAAAACCAAAAGCTTTTTTAAAATGTGTAATCCCTTTCTAATGAAGGTAATGGCACAGGATCACCAGAAGAATGGAACTATTCAAATTCTACATTGAATAGAGCCCAAAGTCTTCAGCGTCAACAGTTCCTTGCTTGGGAAAATACTGGCCAGCAAAAAGGCTTAAACCTGATATGGCTGGTTCCCTCGCCCTTTACGCCACCTGCTGGATGCAACTAGAAATTGCACTTTTTGAGTGATATATAAAATCATAACTTGTTTTTAATGTAGCCATGACACAGAATGGTATAGTTGTTACAAAGTACATTCATCACTTGACCACAAATGTCCACTATTTGTTAACAAACTCTACTGAAGTCAATCAAAATTATAATAGTTTGACACTTTAATTTTAATGTCTTCTTTACAATCCTTAATTTTTTTTCTCCCAAACAATCCGATCATTTGTAAGCATAAAACAGAGCGGTGTTATGTAATGTATTGTTACATTAAATCACTTCATAAAAAATTGAGTAATACCTGGACAAAACGGTTGTTCTGTCTAACGTATATTTAATGTACTTGGAGTAAGAAGAAAAATGTAATATTTTAACAATTGAATTTGCATTAATTACTTCTGTAACCACAACAATCCAAAAGACCTGGAGAGCCTGGTTATGTATGTTTATGAGCTTACTGAACGGTTATTGACAAACTTGTGCATTGTTAATACACTTAAGTGTGTTTAACTGCCACATATTTGACTTAATATGGAATACAAAACTGTTTCACCTGCACATTTGCAGAACGGGCAGGCAAAAGGTAGGGGGCCGTATCTTTCTCACTTTCACCAAGCGACATCTGACTCTCTGGAACAACCTGCATGGAGAGTGGCCTGCATTCATTGATCACATCATAGCTGCCTATTGAGAACATCGTGTTAACAGACCATTGTTTACCTGGGAGATGTTGTCTGTCATTATAATTCTAAGTGTGGTCTTCACTACCGATGTGCCCGTCTTCCCTACAAAGCTCTGACAGGAAGAGACGCTTGTTAAAACAAACAAACACTGACTAGAGCAAGAATTCTGTGATTATAAAAAATACACTTTTCATGGGAATCCAAGTTCTTTTCAATATCATTATTGTATCTAGAACATTTCATAGTTGTGTACTAGTAAATAAGCCATGACCTACTTTGTTTTTGCACTGTCTATAAACACTGCGAACAGCCTGCAGGATGTCCAGGGAGGAGCTGAAGTGGATGGTCAGACTGGATCCTTCTATCCCTCCCACAACTATTAGCTCTGACAACAGTAACTGCAAGACTTTCCTCTTGCCCTCCTCTGGAAATAAAAACACACACACACATATTTAAAAGACATGGCCAGTCACATGATGTAAATCAGAATTGGATATGTTATCTTCCAGAAGTTTATTGCTCTTTGTAAATGTGTTATGCATGCTTCCTGACTATAGAAAATGCCTTTAAAAGACATAAATCTATCAGTTCCATCAAAATCAAGTTCCACCTATCTATCAATACATATAGACAATATATAGATATATTATTGCTTTTTATTCTTTATTATGTTGGTATTATTACCACTACTTACTACTTCTACCACCACTACTACTACTACTACTACTACTGGTTGACTGTTTGGGTGAACTTAGCAGCTCGAGGAGTAAATACAAATGGTTACCTGTAACAGTGTAGCTTTGGACTTCATTCTCATTGATACATAGTGTTTCCCATTGGCCTTCCTACACCAAAAGGAAACCACTCCACGTGAAAAATCTGACAGATATACATCTTCTGTGTATGATGTAAATGTTGCACTTTTTAGACGTTGATTTTCACTTTCATGAATGATTGTGAGGTACCTGTGACTCTCCATCAGACAAAGAGAAGTAAAAGGAGATGCTGTGGCTGTCAAGGTTGAAGTCAATCCAAAATTCTTCCAGCTTCTCATCAGCAGGCATCAGCAGCTGACAACAAAACCAAAATCCTTCCAACACATCTACTAATACACTTTAAGTATTTTAACAATTTAACAAACAGTTAATAGCATTGCTTTGAATTGACAGACACAATCTGTATTTGTTACTTTGTTTTTTTACCGTATAAATCCTGTTAATACTGACCTCATGCTTGTCCAGACAAACCTCCAAACAAGGATAGGAGTACACTCTATAGTGCAGAGAGGACATAGTGATTATGTGCACAGAATTACACAAAAGTGTTTTGTATGAGAGCATGATACATCACCGGGTAAAAAGGCAGAACTATGACAAAAACAGTGCTAGATTTAAGGGTGTGAGACTACAGTTACATTTAAATATTCCTAACCCTAAAGGCCCCTCAGGTTACCCAGACCATGGCTGCAGTCAAATTCATATTTTTAGCTTAGGAAGGTTCCTAACTGGAAGTATCCAAGTGGCCACCACAATAAGAGCTGCACTAATTCTCTAAATGCTCAGTAAAGGTGCTTCACTGCTTTATTAGCTCGTAGGGAACACTGGACCATCCTTTACAAAAGGAAGATAGTGCCACTCCTCAATTCATTGCGGCAGCAACATTTAAAGCGACGCACGACTTTGCTGTCAAGAACATCTGCCGTCGCTCTCTAAATTGTAAATTGAAAACATCCTTCTTAGAGTTTGTGATTCTATTTTGAATGGTATAGCATTGAGTTTGTCACTCTACTGATTTTCTAAAAAAAATAAAATAAAAAAGATATGCCATTGCATCGTGTAAGTGCAGTTGGACTGCGGTTGTTTTTACCTCAGTCCTTATGAATCGTCTTACACATCTTTCCTTGACATAGTGACATTTTCCATCAAAGTCAAGGAAACATGGTTAGGAAAAGACATGAGGAAATAATATTTTTGACTATTCGACTGCAGCCCATGTCTTGGGGCGGCACTGCATTATGGTCGTTGTTTACCTTCTCCTGTCTCCCTGCATCCCATTCACCAAGTTCAGAAACGTGCGACAATCCTGAAATCACACACACTTATATTACATTCTATGTAGCTGAGCTCCTATTGTAGTGTTATTACAATACATTACCATTGTAGTGCAAAAGAATATAAATGCAAATGAAAGGCAATGCTAATGCATGTTTTTACCGTCTCAAACTCAGAATCACGGATCTTGACGAGGGCACTGGCCACATGCTCCATGCTGAACCATCGATCGGCCAGTTCCTTCCTCTGGTCGGGAGTTGCCATTCGACACAACGCTTCCATCAGGGCTGTCTGCAAGTCGTAATCTGACGCAGACAAAGTGTGTTGTACATGTTTGTGTCCATGTATGGTTCTGGGTGAAGTGAGGTGGAACTATTCAAAAAAGATACTTACCACCACCCTTCATTATCTGACCAGCCAACTTCATCCTATGGAAATGTAACGAACAGGCAAAAGTTCAAGAATGTCTAGTTACAAAAGTGAATAATAATGATCCTTACTATGAGGAAACTACCATGACATACATGATATCTGAGGCCTCCTGTGATGTTAGGATCTTCTTCTCTTTCTTAAGCTCCACTGGGATTTTGTCCAGAATTAAGTTAAATTTACGAATTGCCTGTCAGGACATTGTTTGCAAATTAATCCATGAACAAACACATGATTTACAGTTTGTAATGCTACTTCAAAAAAGGAGTTATCAAAACCATTTCAAACCTCTTTTTGGATCAGGATGTAGATTCTGGGGTCTACTGCCAATTGACCAACGGGATACAGGAAGGACTCTGTGATTTTGCATTTTCCTGCAAAAAATACATATTGAGGCAACACTGTGAATAGAGAAAGTGTTTACTTATATAACATAATTCTTCATGAAAGTTGATGTGGTCCTAAGAAGCTGTGTTGAAAAACTAAAGAAGTTGTTAAACATTTAGCAATTCAAGTTTCCATATACTCCACTTGGGTCCTAAAAAGGGCTAACTGAAGATGAAACACATATATTGAAGGCAAATAGGGAAAAGAAAAAGTACAAGCATACCCTCTTTGCATGCTTCATGAACCACCTGTAACAAGGAGGTAAGAAATAAGTTTACATTATGGACACTAACAGTGGTCCATTGTTGTATTATACAAGGTGTGTTTTACTGTTAGACATCAGCTCACCATTAAGGCATCAAAGAAGTCCTCAGACAGGTTGAACAAGGTTTCATCCCACTGGGGGCCACACTGGATCCACAGCTGCCGGCATTTCCCAAACCACTGCACCATGTGCACAAAACCAGGTTTAATAAACAACTGACTAGCTCACACACTGTGTGCCTGTGTGTATTCGATGTATACTTATCTTTTTCAGCAGGCCGTGAGCTATTAATCCCGACAGCCCTTGACAACCACCCGGTAGTTTCAGGTGTGCCCCACACTTGTAAAGGACAACAAGACCCAAACTGGCTGACTTGGAATCTTTTTGATCCAAACTCTACATAAACAGTAAAGATATGGTTTAATTAAACCCACACAACAGAGCAATGTGGCATATCAGGTGTAGCTGGGACACATCTTACCCTGCTAACAAGTTTATCCAATTTGGTGAGAAACTGTAAGGAACATTTTATGGGGGGCCCTTCATATATGTTCCTTTGCAAGAATACATCCAGTGCTTGGACATCCCCACTCTTCAACAATTCATCAATGACTTTCTCCAACTGCACACGAAAAGAGTTCATCAAAGTTAACTGTTCACTTCTACAACAACACATATTTAATAAGTAACGCGACGTTAATTAAGTGACAGGAATGGTAAATTGTGCTTTTTTTAAAGGTTTGCACTCCCACCTGAGGGTCGTGCCTCGGAGCCATTTGTCCACTCGAGAAACGGCTTTATTTCCGCTTGGCCTCTGCTGTCTTCAAAAACGCTGTAACAGGTAAATAGCAAACAACCTGCCATGTAACGTTACTTGCGCGCGAACGTTGTACGTTTACTGACTTTGTACGTTAACCATTTACAAGCTAACTGTATCACATTTATCTGTCAAAACTATTTCCGAAAACGTGAACCTACATTAGCTAACGTTGCTATATGTAGCTAACTAACTGTAATCATTGTACACAAAGGTTGAAATAAGCTAACGTTAAACTGAGTTAATGTTACCTCAAACTTAGCTAACGGACGGTTAACATATGGCTCCGTTATTAGTTTCACCACTCCGTGGTTTCGATAACGTACCTGTTGCTAATGCTAGCTAATGTAACCTTTCCTCCCAACGTTCAGCGGGTAATGAATAACTACAATCATTGATTTTATTTTTAATAACGTAACTTACCGCGATGTCAAATGTCGCATAGAAACATGACTTGATAACTATTTTACACGGCTCAGCTCGAAACGCGCGAAGCATTTTCCTTCATTACGCATGCGCACTACACGTTGCTAGAGTCGAGTGCATGAGGAACGTTTTCTTTCAGTGCTTTCTGCCAGAAAGGGTTTATTATTTAAAACAAAACCATAATTTTGGCTAAACTTAACCAAGTAGTTTGTTACCTGCAGAAAGGGCAAAGCTACTACATCTACTTTCGTGCTGGATAGTACATTTAGAGCAAGTAATCGCCTTAACAAATAGGGAAAAAGAATTGCGAGTACTCAACAACTACATTTCCCATGAGCTTTTGCGGCTACTGGGATCTGTTCTTGTCATAATAGCACAAACTGAGTAGTTTAATCCCGTTTAGTTAAAAACATAGACTAAAAACTATGTTTTAGAATATTATGTCACAAAGAATGTGTTTTGAACAGTTTTTCAGAAAGGCTAATAAAAGAAACTGGTTGGAGCTAGCCAGCCTTCAATACGAATATAAGTTACACTACAACAAATAATAACAACCTCACATTATTTAGAACTGTGTTTTATTGTTAAACAAAATACACATCTCTGAGTCATTGAAATTGTATCTACTGCATGGTTATGGCATTTGGTTTGACAACATTTGATTAAAAAATAAACTCTTGATTACAGGGTTAGGTTTTTTTGCCTGAGTCCAGACGTTTGAATCGGCCCACTCCACCAAGTATGACGAGTTGACAATTCTGTCTGATAACAGCCAAGAGCAAAATAGTTCTACAGAAAAAAGTCCTGCATTGTATAAAAACTATTTTCTTTCTACCCAGCTGGAAAAAAGACTGATGTGTAATAATTCAAATTTGACTGAATATGTATAATGCTCAGTGGGTGTCACATCCATTCAAAATGCCTACATTAAAGTGCATCTTTTTTTTTTCAAGCCAGGAAAAAAGTGTACATTTTTTTTAAAAGAAAACACAAAAGTGAAACCGTGGCATTAAAGTTGGCGTACGGTAGAAGTGCATTAGTGTTTGGGTTATTATTCACTCTGACTAATTCTATCCTGATTTGACAGTTTATCTCAAATCTAACTTGATTAGATTGAAGAAATCCTCGTCTAACAAAATCAACATTACATGTCACAATGCAGTTATGCATATTTAGCCAGGTGCTCTAAATAAATTTCATCTACCTTAAGTCAGCATCCTAAATGAAGTGCACCATGCTATCCTCGCATTCTTTGGGCACAGTGAGCTTGTAGTTATGGCAAACTAACTTATAATTCTCTCCATCATTGTTGTCCCAGTATTCCGCCCCACAGACTTTGTATTTAATGGCAAACTGTAACACTGCTCCTGGCTGCAAGAATGGAGGAACAGGCAAGTGGAAACGAAATGTATCACAGCTGACTTGACCCTCTCCCCCTTCCCAGGTCTTGGTGATGGTGGACACCCAAGAGGCCTTAGTTTCTGTGCTGCTCTTCCAATCTGTAAATGAATAGCGAGCTACGACATCTTTCTCAAAATCCAAATTAAGGACCTGGGTGATTCCGAGGACACCCAGTTCAAAACAAAAGACTCTCTCGAGACAAACTTTCTGCTCATAAAGGCGATGCAGGAATCCGTGCTGGTCGCCAGGTTGTTGGGCAAAAACCGGCTTCAAGTATGGCAAGGATATCTCCATATGCCTTCCATCTGCCAACTCTGCATCCATCAACAATCTATAGGCAACATGATGTGGTATAAATGGATCTTCTCCAGGTTTGAAAAGCTTGATGTTTTCCAGGTCAAGCCCCAAAGAATCAATAAAGCGGACGCCAACATTTCTGAATTTCTTCTTCTTCTCTCTAGTGGAGGGCAGAGAGCGGGATCGTTGTCTGATGATGGGTTTAGTCGGGGGTTCACAAGAGAGGCCGCAATGGAACTCTTGTTCCCTCTGCAGAGAGACTCTGGGGCTTGGGGGGCGGATTGGAATTGGTTTCTTTACTGCACTAGGTTTGTCAGCTTGAAGCATTTTAGTCACGTTAATAGTAACGCAAGGCCTTGAGACACTGCTGTAAGAGGTGGACGTCTCCTCCTCTGGAGGGGGAATCCTCTGCTGTCCAATAAACCACCCTCTGTCCATGTTTGGTGAGAACTGGTGTCCTGCTTTACCTGTAAAGAAAGTTGTGAAGCATTGTTTATTATCAGGCCTCTTATGTCACATTCATTCCCAAAACATAATGCCATTATTATCTGAAGCATAATGACCCAGTCGTAACATCAATGTACCCTTTTTACCAAATTTGACCATTTTGCATGTAAATATGAAACAGAAACCGTCCTTGCAGGAAAGAGAGTAGGCGTGTACTCTGAGAGTACGTGCCTAAATGCATACGACCCCTTTCTCTCTCTGTACAACTGTCCATTGCTCAAACAAACTACATTTAATATGTTTCAATATAATTAGATGTTGATATCACCTCACCATATAAAGATATAAGGCGTCAGTTGCACCCGAGCTGCAGGACGCTAAGCGAAATCCTTCATTGAAAGTAGTATTTATTCGAGTTACGCGTCTCCGTGCGTCATGCAGTGTCCGCTGTTGGCCACCGCCACATAACCTGATCTGTAACTGATCATCTTCATAACTGTCAAACACAAATAAAATGCCCGTAGCACGTCCTCGATGGAGATCGGCCAACCTGCGCACAATTAACCGGAAGCTTCAAAGGGTCCAGAACATCACAGAGGTTCCATGGGAAATTGAGTTATTTAAGATTAGTAGTTGCATTTGTGTGCATTGTTTTGAACTTGTTCCTCTAACACAGTGATGGCCGTTTATCCACTTAACGTCTCCAATATTTACGCTACGTAGTATCACCAAAGAGCAAATTGCGTATTTCGTTTGACAGAGCGAGTGGTAAATCTTTCCTCCAAGTCCCATGATGCACCGGTGTTGCCCACTTTGACACAAACGGCGAACCAGTAAGCAGCAGGTAAACAAACCTATCTCACTGGGACGGAGAGCCAAACAAAGCGTTTGCGCTGTCTTACCGTCTTGAATTTTGAATGGCGAGGAGGATGACAGTCGAGAAAGAGACACGTCTGCTGTCAGCAATTCATTAAAAAATAATCGCTGAATTGTAATCAAACGGATAGGCGACTCGTCGGCAAAAGGAGGGACGAGTTTAACCTAGAACGACTGTCGCTACTGGACATCTGCGCATGATGCATTGCACCACTTTTGAGAAAATGGGTGTTTTTATTCTCATCAGAATAGAGTATATGATCCGACATGTCGGTTGGGTTCTTTAGCTGTCGTGTCATTTGATTGTGCTGGACTCAGAACAACATCCCCTGTGGCGACCTGCAACATGGGGCCCATCATGCAGGAGCGCACAGCATCCACGACACTGAAACGCGTCGTCTCCAAAGAGAAGATTCGGGTAAAATATACTGAAAACAACGCACCTGTAACCAGGTAGGCCCTACGTTTACAGCGACACGAATATTACTAAATGAAACCTCTTATGTTATGACTCAGACATACAGTAGGTTAGAGGGGAGCCTGACAAACCACTACAATGTTTCCACAGTTCAAAGAAAAGTAACAAGATGAAGAAAGCAGTGGGCCAGATGAAAAATGGCCCCACAGGACCAGGTCAGGATAAGGACACATTGACAACAGTGCCGAAGGTGAGTAAATGGCATCCTGGTAAATTAAAGATAGATCATGTAAACAAGTATTGTCCTTTTACAGGATACGACGGCTATATAATGTATATCATAAAATTCAAGACTGAAATAATCACACAATTTCTATAATGATTGTTCAGGGTGCACAGTCAAAAGGTGGCAGGATCAAATCTGGCACGACACGCAATACAAGCAAACTCCCCAGGTATGTGTGGTGACGGGTTTGTATTCTTGCTGAATGCTTTGCTTCAAGTGCAGTAAATCACTTAATCTCCAATAGCTTTTCCTTACACTTGTGTGTGTCTCTTTACAGCCCTGACGAAGGAGACTTGAGACCTCAAGTCCGCAAACATCTATCTGTGCACAGGAAAGAGGAGCAACTGGAAAATCAACGGATATCACAGTGCAGCAACGAGCTACACCAGAATCGTGGGGGGATGGGGAAAAATCGTCGCGCGCTCTCCCTGCCTATCTCCCCAATATCAGGGCTACGACACATGCCAGCACACCCAGTAACACACTCCCCAGCCCTCACCCCGGAGGTACTACAGCGGCACTACCACCAGAAGGATGAAGACACCGACAGTGCCAGTGATCTGTCAGATTCTGAGAGGCTGCCTGTACTGCCCTCTCCCTGTACCCCTTGCACCCCTCCTCACCTCAACCTCAGGGCCGAGGTCATCAACACTAATGACTTTCCCCCGGACTTCCCTGGACCTCATGGGGCTGTGGGTGATGAAGATGAGAGTGAAAAACCCAGCTACAGTTACCCGGACTTTCTCCCTCCTCCCTTTAACACTTGGAGCCTGAGACAGCTGGCAGTATTTCTTCATACTGAGGGCCGTGGCGCCCCCCGGCCCAAGCCTGTAGGGCACTTAGAGAAGTACCTGGAGAGGCTGCTGCACCTGGAGTGGCTCCAGATCCAAACAGTGCAAGCAGAGAGCAGCCGTCCGCCTGGGAGCCGTACAAGGCCTCAGAGCTTCCCCGCTGCCACCACTGCTCCCCAACCGAGGCCTCACACAGCTCCACCATCCCGACTCAACTCCCCTAAAGGGCAGCGGCAAAGCCAGCGAGCCTTCCCGTTTTCACCCGTCAACAACCCCCCATCACCTGCCTCAGTCCAGCAACAGCATTCCCGCTTTCTGGTTTGCCCTCACTGTCACATTCGCTACCCATTGTGCAATGGAAGCTGCTCCGCCTATGCCTACCAGCGCCACTCAAGGCTCAGCCCGCTGCTTGAGCGCAGAGCCAGAGCTGGAGCACCAGCGAAGAGGAGCAGCAGTGAGACCCGAGCACCCTCAACGGAAGGTAGGAGCCCAGGAGGACAAGGCGGAGGACAGAGCGGAGGACAGAGCGGAGGACAGAGCGGAGGACAGAGCGGAGGACAGGGCGGAGGACAGGGTGGAGGACAAGGTGGAGGACAGGGTGGAGGACAAGGTGGAGGACAAGGCGGAGGAGGAGCCCAGACCCCAGTTAGCCCAATAGCTGGAAAAAGTCATCTCAAACACATGCAGGCTTCAGGCAATGCCCGTAAACAAACCCAGGAATCTGGAACTAACCCAAACAGCCGAGGTCAGGTCAGGAAAAGCCGCGTTCGAGCTAACTCTGAGACCGATATTAAAAAAGAGCCTTGTGGCAATAAAACAGCTGGCGCAGAGAAACGTGTTTTTGCCGCAGGTAAAAGAGAGGTCATCACCTCCAAGAGAGTAGAGAAGGACTGGCAGAGGATAGAAGCTGTAGGTCAGGCCTCTAAAACTGCCATGAAAAGAGCTGCTAAAGAGCCACAGCCTCTCTTCAAAGCTCCGCCTATAAGTAGGAATGGCAAAACAAAAAATGTGCACTTTGTTGCAAAGTAACGCCACTAAACCTACAGTACAAAGCTATACTTAGTGGTTACTTGTTGCAGGAACTTGAAGCTATGCTTGCTTTCGGTGTAATCTGTGTAATACTAACACGTTGTAACTGTTGTACAGCAGTCTGAATCAGTCAGTGATGTACAGCCTTCTATCGGTAAAAACTAAAAGAAGTTGTGCAGCTAGAATAAAGATAAAACAGCAATGAGTTCAAAGCAAAATAAGACACTTGAATAGAACAGAATTATACACACTGTATTTAATTCAAAATACATAGTAAGTATATAATCATACTGTTGGATTGTGTTTTGACAGAAGGCTCATTACGATCCAAAGCACTACTAGAATATTAAAAACGCAGCTTTTATGTAAATGGTATTCTGCTGCACTGCACATCATCTTCTCTCCGTATACTACTAATGTTGAAATAGGCATAAAATAAGCATCTACTCTTCCCTTGGACAGCTTTCAGCATAGGTAATCCATAGTGAAGTTTAACACAGATCATTACATTTAAGTCATCAAATGCGACCATAGCGTTACTAGTGGAGTTTGTGATGTTGGAATGTATTTGTTTTCAATGCTTTTACTTTACTTGATGTTGCATTTGATCTTTTCTTTGGCGCCTCATGTTTTAAGATATATATATGTTCAACGAAAGCATCTTTGGCTGAAAGGGAGGCACAATGAGTGGTGGTGTACTGCAGTGATGTAATTTGTCTCAGTCATATTTGAGCAATGGTTTGAATTGTTTGGGTTACAAGGGCTTTTCATGTTTGAACAGCTTGAATTGTAGTCTATGATATTATGTATTTTGCAAAGAGCTGAGCTCTTTCTGTCATTGAAGACGGTGTAATGTTTGCTACGAATGTAAATGCATATTTTTCCAAATTTTATATACCATAGTTATATTTATGAAAAGTGTTGTAGTTGACTTGTATTCATCACTGTCATTATTTTGTTTACATTGTCAGGCATAAAAAGAAAATGTTGAGTCAAAGAGCTGGATGTAACTTGTCTACGGCATTGGTCATCCCTGTGATTCAATGATTCCACACGTCATCGCTGTTATGCTGCAACATGGTAATGTTATACATATCACGTGCGTATCACACTGCATACTTGAAGTCTGTAGAACTCTTTGTTTACATTAGAGTGTCTTATCTGTTTGTTGTGATTTACCATTTGCACTTGATTCATGGGAACACTACATCAATGTAAAAAAATGTGATATATATATATATTGAGTTTGCGCCTCATTACTTAAACTCATGTAAAGTAATAAAGCCATAGTTAAGGGGCCAGGAGGGGCAATATTAGTGTACATTATGTTGACATGCACGCAGAAAGATTGTGGTATGTATTTTCTCAATGTTCAAATGCAAGTATTTGTAAGGCATAGAAATAAATGTTTTGCACTCGAGGGATATTGATGCACTGGCCATTCTTTGGGACACGTGAAGAAAGGATGTACAGTTGACCTGTCCTTGATTCTGAGACTTTGTTAAAATCCCAAACTTAACCAGCCTTAACTCTGCGATTAAAAGAATAACAAGGTTTGCCTTAGTTTAAAAAAAAATGTAGTTTTCATTCATTTGCATGTTAAAATTTCAACTTAAGTGCTAGTAATATGATCAGATCATCACAGAAAGCTCATTTTGTATGAAGTATTACTCATGTTTTTCAGTTTATTTGTGTTTACCGGAGCCTCTCTTCTCCCAGAAACATACAAAGTACTCTATTGGTGGTACATAAAAATGATACATGCGTTACATCCTCTTCTGTCCTGGAAATGGTTTGAGAAACCGGCGAAGCTGTTTCTCCCTGTCATTCACGCACCCTGCAACAAAGAGCAGGTGTGTATTTGCAGCTATATATTATTTGTATGTAATAATAGCATGATAAAGGCTTTTCCACACGATCAAATGCCATGGTCTTAATTATATATACTTTTGCACATTTATCAGATTTTTTTTTTTAAGAATCTAAAAAAAAATTGTTGCCTCAGAAAGTTTGCACCAGCAGCACAGTCAGGTTACCTAAGTGTGTGTTGGCAGTTAAACACGAACTGCTAAATTTCTCCAGGTCGTCGTCCTCTCTAAAGACGGGCCCATCGTTCCACATGAGATCGTAGCCACCCACCCTTTTCTCCTTGCCAGTCAGCCTAATGAGAAAAAACAAACAGTTAATCAGAATGCAGCACCGGTGTGACAGAAAGAGATAAAAGGAACTCATCGTCTGCTGTGCAGCATTCACCTTGTGAGGGAAATTGTAGTGAGTTGTTTATTGTTGCAATTGAAGTGTCTTTTCCCCCCATGTTTTTAATTTTTAAATATACCACAACCCAAGATTTTAATTCCAAATGTGTATAGATTGGTGACTATCAATAAAGACTATGACTATAATGAAAGAAGAGACAGAGAGCCCCCGCATCTGGTCTCCTGATGACAAAAAGGCAAACGCACGATGACAAAGAGATCCTTACCTTCCCTCCATATCAACAACATTCAAAGTGTCTTCCACCAGCCGGCACTTCATCTCGTAATCCTCTTGACTACTGGGTGCGTATGACGGGGAGGCATTCACCTCAATCAACCACCTGCAAAAAGACAGAGGGTGATGACATCCACCAAAACGTTTACTTAGTCTTTTGAGCCGGCATTAGGCCAATCCATGAGCACACAAACATTGTTAGGTAGGTACAAGCAAGTGAATGATTGTTCCAACATTTGCATTGGGAGAGGCACTATAATTGGTGTGCATCTTATTATTTACACCACATTTGTAGCATGCCTTGCAATTTGTTCAGATATGCTGTGCAGATTAATGAGGTTATTTATACATGATGTACTACTTTGTTTGTTTGTGTATCCAGGGAGGCAAGGCAAACGTGTGTCATGTTTGCTTGTCTGTGCATGTGCTTGTCTTTGTGAGCATGCATGTCTTAGTGCATGTTTGCAAGTGGATATGTGTCGGTGATGATGCACTTTGTTGCCATGCGTACAGTGTATGACCATATGAGCACTTACGGTTTGAGGTTGTGATCCAGCAGAATGTCATACCCATAGAGCTCAAAGCAGTGTTTGTCATTGATGATGACCTTTTGTACACTCTGTAGACTGCGGACAAAGATGTTATCCATCTCTTTAAACAGCGATTCTACAGTCTCTCTGCCATGTTTCGCAGTCAGGTATCTTCGAAGCTGTTGCATCTGCCACTTACATCCCTATTAAGAGATTAACAAACAATGCAGGAATAAAGTGGACCGGTTGAAGGAGAGAAAATTCAGAAAAAAAAATGACAAAAATATGCAGCAACGTTATCTTTTACATATCCTGTTGTTCTTGAGTTACACACCTTTTCGGGGTCATAGTCTGGCGCTGTTTTCTGAACAGCCACATTGGTGAGGTGCATATCTGAAGAGAGGTACTAAGTAGAATTTGGGAACTTTAATGATGTAAACACACCTTCCACAAGGATGTGGATGAAAGCGACAAAATTCAGAACAATATCCTCCAAAAATGGGTTAATATAAACTAACTTTGAATGAATATTTCATTACAAAAAAGGCTCAACTTGTGAAGGTATGACTCAGAACCAAACAGATCACAAAGGTGCATCAACATTTAATTGAATGGAGAAAAAAAATGTTATGATGGTGAAAAAAAGGGATACACTTGTCATCAATACTGCTAAGGGAGAAGCGGGTGCTTGAGAAGCGGCCAAACCCATCTCGATACAGCCAGGCCTTTAAGGGGACATACTGAAACACAAACACACATTGACGCACAAATGCCAGTATTTTTACAATTTGGGTAAATATTGTAATTTACAAGGTTCAATACGTACGGATGTGACCAGCACATAGACTCTCAGGTCAAATTTTCTGCCTGCAGGGACAAAAAGTTAAAAAAGTAAGTTGCTCACTCTTCCTCCTGTTCCAATTTGTCCATTTTATGTTTTTGTTCATCATCTGTTAGCACATTCAATGGTTTTTAAATAAATTATAATTATATTTTTCATAAAATGATATTATTATCAACTGGATATAATTGTTGTATTTATCTTTCTTTAACTTTAACATTTTAAATAAACCTTATAACATTCTTGGTTTTACAATGCTGTATCGCTAAATCAAAATGTTTGTGTACATTGTAAAATTGGCAATTTTGATTGTGACAACCATTAATTAGGTAGGGGTTCTCTATGTAGCGTTGAGCTACATAGCTTTCCACTTGAGCTGCATCCTTCTGTTCCTCTGAGCGGGTGCCATCCTGTGTAAACACAATATTATGAAACTGAATATGTGGGTGTGAATGTAAAATATCAATTTTTAGTCATTTAATTTACACATAATTCCTTGATTAAATAAATACACATTACCTTTTTCCAATCCATGATGTCTTTCAGTTTCCTGAACAGGAAAATGCCTTTCCCTTGAGATTTTGCTACCTAAATAAGCACACCGGACCGGTTAATTTTCATGATTTAAATGCTATGTGGTGCTACCTTTATTTTAAGTTCTTAGGTCATTTTATTGCACTGGATCACATGCATGGTCTACTTTAGCTAACCGGCTTCATGATCCAGATGCTACCAGGGCTTCTTTTGAATTCTTCAACAAAGAGATGATATTCGCTGGGCAGTGCAAAGGTGCAGGGGAAAAAATCACATTTGGGTGCCTCCATGCGGCCAACATCCCTTTCAAGATTTTTCCGGTATCTTTTGAGGTTTTTCACCATGAGGTTTTTGCGAGTCAACTGTAACATAAGAAACACAGAAAAAGACAAGATGACTTTAGATTATATGAATGATTTATGCTTATTACTGTTCCATCTCCAGTTTATAGTCTCCACGCATGCTAGATTGATGCTGCCTCACCTCATAATGGTTGCGAAAGTGGTTTACCCTTACATGTTCCTCCATGTATGAATGATCAAAATTCTCCCTGAGCCAGCCCACATCACACCAGCTGAAGTCCCACTCGCCTTCACTGAGAAAAAGAGTAAATACCAGATTCAAGCCACAAATATGACAAAGAAAGCTGATGTGATGATGAAGAGACAGCACTACTCACTCTTTGACTTCAACCCAACCTGGTCTTTGGCGCAGGACATCCTGTATGGTGTTGAGTAGGCCACATTTGTAACGCACACATCTTCCCTCCCTGAGGAGACATTGTATCTTAGTGACTGTTACCAGTATTAGTTATTAGCTGTTCATGTGCAACCTTCTAAAGAACAACACTCACCGCTCCTCACTTTTGTTATAGTCATAAGAACCTTTGTATGCAGAAGCCTGCAGTGGTGAAGAAAGCAAACCAAGATTTAGTCTATTTCATTCTACATTTTAATGCACAGCTGCAAACGACACATCCATTAGCTACTCCTCTGGTTTGCTAATTACTAGCTTAATTAATTCAAACAGGTAGATATATATCGTCTTACGTACAACCTTGTACTACTCTTCATTAACTTATGGGTAGTTAACGTAACGCTGTGACGCTAGTTGGAACTTTGCTAAGGAGACAATCAAATTAGGTTAGCTAACCTAACCTGTAACATAGCTAGCTATTTCTTGTCAGTAAAAAATCCAACAAGACAACAAAATGTACCGTTACACAGTGCTTTCTGTTTACCTTGTACTTTGACATGGAAGCGAACGTTGTGAAATATTTTAAAACTGTGATAATTAACTAACGTAATATTCAAATATGCGTAAGTAATACGTGTAATCTAGTTAGCAGTTAAGCTAAGCTAGCTAGTCACGGTAGTGTTTGATAACTATTGCTATGGTAACAACGACACAAAAAGGGGATGTCCTGTTGTGCTTTCCGTAGAATTGTTGATTCTGTCAATTCTATTCCTTTTCAGGTTATTTTAATCTTCATAGTGTTAAATTAATCTATTATTAGAAAAGAAAAACACAAGAGCAGACGTTTGCAGTCATGATTATTTATGAAAGCCTATTTTAAATTTTCAAAAGAATGTTAACATCTTGAATTGAGTTATAGATATGACAAACATGACCTATGTCAATGTTAGTGACGATTTCTCTGTTTTTGTTTTCTGATTTGGGTCTCGTTAATATGATCTATAATTGAGGTTGTAATGTTATTCAAAAGACTACCATTAAAGCAGTTAGTTGTATTTAAACACATCTTGAAACACAACAAAACCGTTTCATCACTCATCAACCCTCAACCCTACTATAAAATCACCACTTAGTGGCGCCAAAACCTCATCCAATTGAGTGTCTCTGTTAACACATAATGACGATATATTGTTTTCTCAAAAACTGTTACTAGATTTTTCTTTCTGCATAAAATAATCAGTGTTTAATCAAAGCAATTAACACATCTACACATTTTGGTTATGTGCATGGATTGCAAAATAGAATTGAGGTAAAAATAAGACAAACTTGTTTTAACTTTGCAAATGCTTAGAAAAAGCTCATTGCCAACTCCCTCCATTCAGCCAAAAGTATCAATATGACAAATGTCAAATTAACAGAAATAGTAACATTGTTTCGTATTACTCCCTAATTCTATGTTTATTATCCACCAATAAAATAATATAAAGAGAGAACATCAACATTCATAGATTCATGTTGCAAACATTGAACATTTCTATATGAATTAAGATAACAAAACATGGCTGAAGAACAAATGACCAAGTCACTGCATCCAGCGATTAACCAAGACAGGGAGATTTTGAAGGAAAACATTGTGGAGTGAGAAAGAAGGATCATCTCTGACCTTTGAACTCTGAGGGTTAAGATAGACCCTCCATAGGACATTGAGAAAGTACACTGCCCTGCATACTTAGCCCCTCACTTATCATCCATTGGTCAATGGATGGCATCTCATTTGTTTATGTTTCCTGTCTTTTTTTAAATTAAATTGGCTTAAACATTTCATTTCCTTTCGTTGTCGTTTATGGGATAAAGCCATGGAGGGTTGGGGTACAGGGCTAGGGATTCTTCCCTTTTTCAGAGTCATAAAGCATAACAGCTGAATATATACCCAATTTATAAAAACATTTACATTTGTTGTTTCAAACGCCTTAGGTTCCCTTCTGTAAAAGGATCTTACCCCTGAGTCAGATTCCAGTGCAAAGCTAAATAAATGTAAAGATTACCGTTGCATATGCTGTTGCTGTGCCTTTTTTCTTACTCAGCCATCCACAGCTAATCAAACAATCAACCATACTTTAAACTCTGACATAAATAATCAGACCAGGCTAGAGTAACAGGCTTTAGATTGTTTTTGGCTGAATGGTTTAGCTAGCTGTTGAAGTGTCCACACAGTAGTAAAGAACATATAGGCTAGGCCTCTCAGCAGTCTATAAAATGATTGATCCACTAGCTGAGCCAAAACACTTAAGTCTGAAGACTTCCCACCATGCATATAAATAGAATCAAGTACTTTATTTATGTCATTTAATAAAAATTACAGCTGTTCCAAAACATAACATTTGAAGAACAGTATTTATTGCTAGTGCTGTCATATAGGAATGTTGGTATTATTTCTAATGATGGAAGATAAAGAACAGACACGAAAACTGAAATGTGGCAGTGCTAACACATCCATATCCAAAACAGCTGTATATAAGATGACATAAGTTTCTTTCAAACTGCATCAACATCATCTGCTCGGGCAAGCCTCAGAAAAAAAGCATTCCCTGGCATCTTTCCTTTGATCCTGTTTTTCAGCAGAGGAGATGTTCGCCTACATGCGTGTGTTAATTTAGTCTTTTAATATAGTCTCTAAAAAGTGTCAATAAATATTTCCATCTCCTCCAGATCAGCTAAACATGTCATATTTAATAATGGCTGGTTGGAATAAACAAGAATGTGATTGTTGCAATCAATCAAAATATCAACTTTGGCATGAGACATGTGTTTAAAGCCTATCCGAGCGTCTCAGCCAAAAGTTATCATTTCTCAGCTGCTCACAGTTATTTTCATGACATATTTTTAATTGTACAGAAGAAGAAAAAAATGTCAGCAAACCACACCGTACCCGTGTTTTCAAACACAATACAGTATCCTTGCATAAATTGCCGGTTTCCAATGCCAGGGGTTCCCTTTACATCACCACCGCAGAGCAATATTCCTTTTCAAGTTGAGTGCTTCATGGTAAACAGTAGTTTAGTCCTTGGATAATATTATTCATTCCATGCCTTTCATAACCCAGCCTCAGTTAATAAACGATCAAACCATAGGTGTCAATCAGGAATCAACCTCTCAACAAGCATTTATCTTGAGGGAGATTTGAAGCATTTGTGTGTGTGCAACAGGTTTATAGTTTGGCAGTCATCAGTTTGGATCATTTATATCAGTAGTAGCAGTACCTATTATGCGTATCATTTTGGGTAACCACATATACTTTTGACCTTTTGCAATGTGAAAAGAAAGAATTCCATCACCAGTATCTTGGAATAAAAATTGTTTTTGAGGATCAGTCCATGGGTTTGTCTCTTTCAAACATGTAGCTTGTGTTTTATTATGGATTTGAAATAAAATTCCAACTTCATAGTCCATTTTAGATTGTCAGTTGAAGTCTAGATTTCTTTGAAAAGCCCTCGTTGACTGGTTGAGTTTGAAAATGCTGATAAAACCTACACCAGTGTGACTTTTACAAGAATCTCAATAACAACAATAATAATAGTAATGATAACAATAATCATCATCATCATTATCATCATTATCATCATTATCATCATTATCATCATTATCATAAACATAATCATAATCATATTGATTCCCAGTGGGTGATGCTCCTCAACAGCGACCACACAGCAAATATGTGGTATGCAGGGGCATCAGCTGTTTCTCGTAAGAGAGGCATCTTGCCAACTTTATAGCTATAATCCTGTGATGTTCTGTTTGGTGGAAATTTCAGCTCGGCCTTGGGTGTTTTTTGCCCATGACTACCCTGTTCCAGCCCATCTCCATGAGCAGAGGAAACACGTCTGGTATGTAAAGGATTCAGGTTAAGGAAGCAAAGGCAACTAAGTGTGAAGCTTTAAGTAAAAGGGGCGTTGCGCCTTAGTCGATAATAGTTGTGACATGACAAATTGTCTCTGACCTGCATATCATTGCTAAAATAATATCTCACCAATGCTGCTAGAGTCAGGAAATGACTGCCCTCATGTTGGGCTTCTTTAAGTGTCTGTGCGCACTGGTGTCCTCTCATTTATTACCATATCTAATTAGATCCGTCTCTCTGATACGGAGAGTAATAAACGTCAGCCTGGTCTTTAAGAGGGTAGGACAGAAATAAAGAGCAGTGTGGCTTTTGTGTATATTGGAAAAAGTTTCCATATATCAGTGACTCTGCAGTTGAATCCACTTTATTTCTGTACTTGATTTTTGTTCATTTTACATCACAGATCCTCGTGTTCATTTCAACAGGCTTACATATCTGCAGCCTCTGAGATGTTAATTCCACCTGTATATTGTTTCAGGAGCTCCACAGCACTCCGTGGGGTAATGACTCAGTAAATCCCCAGGTTTTGAACACCCAAAATGTTTTCTTCTAAAACATACGAGGAGGCCAAGAAAAACAGGACAGAGTAGCAGCTGGAATCTTCCTGACATTCCCACGTCTCCCAAATAAGCAGAGAACCCATCGTGATGCGTTTCCTGCTGCAGCCCTATAATCAACACTTTACAAGCTGTTATATACATATGTTGACAAATGATGTGAAGACATATGTCTTACTTCTTGAGATAAAGAGGGGAGGAAAACAGAAGGGGAAAAAAACAAAGATTCTGTAGAACTATTACAGCGAAACACCAGATGTTTCCTGATGGGAAAACTTGGTGGGTCCAGAATTGATTTTTATAATGGCATTGCTAATAAACAAGACGTAAATAATTTAAGTAGTTAAATGTGTTGCATAATGCAATGAGTATAAAGTGAGAACGATTTAATGAAATGAGGCCTGTATTAGGTTTCTTACCTCAATCCATTTCATTACTTTAATGTTAATAACCATCCAAGACCATGTGGACTCACACTGCAGATTCAGATTCACCAGACCAGGTCCTTCACAGAAAAAACTCCAGAATGATACCCTGAAAGCCTGCATGTATCACATAACTGCTAAACCACACACAGTCAAATTTCTAACAGCATTGTGTTTCCACAACTCTGGTCAGAGGAAATAAAACAAAATATGGTCTTCATTTATCTGGAATTCTCTCTTTTTCCCAGCGTGTGGAATGTGCCAGAGATTTGGGGTATGGCACAAAACCATGGCCTGAGGGAATTTGGAAAGAACCAGAGGGCAATCATGAGTCAGACAGATTTAGGTTTAAGCCTTAGTAGCAAAGCACAAATCCAAGACATTTATACCCAGAGAGTATCAGAGTGAGAAGGTAAACAGTACAGGGGGCTTTGGATCATCATGTCAGAGCATCTAATGCCCCAATCCTTCCATGAAGGTGTACATATTTGTTTCATGTAAGTGTATTTGTGTTTTCTATGTTCAAATATACCAATTTGTCTGTATGTAATCTCAAGCTCAGCGGGAAAGATTTCATCTTTGAAATTATTTTATTGAAAGTGATTTGCATCCTACATCTCTTAGTTCATCTTTGGATGCTTATTTCAACATGTTATGGAGTACGGTTTGAGGCTATTACAGGTTTCCTCTGTTATCCTCTGTTCCAGTTGTTTATGGTAGTCTGGTGTTTGATGGAAATGATCGCCCCAGGAGGCAACTCAAAGTGAAAAGAAATTGGAGTTAGAGGCTCACTGAGGTAAGTTTGTTTTCATAACAGCGATCTGAGAGCTTAAGCTACACCTTCATAGAATCTGTTGGCCTTTTATCACATGTGCACATAATATCTCCTTCAAATTCCCAAAGGCGTTCCCATTTACCTTCCATGATTACTCGAGCCAGTTAATGTGTGTTACACAGACACACGCATGCCCCACAGTGGTTTGATCATTTACGTGTAAATTGAAAAAGATTACAGTAATAAACATTTATTTGACCAACATTTCATTGCCGCCCTCTCACCTTTCAATGACACTATAAATGCCCAACTTGGTTGCGTCTGTCTCACACACATCACCTCTTGGGATGCTCTTGCTGGCTTGAACCTCAGTGTACATTAGTTTTTACTTGTTTCAGTATAGCTTTTTACCTTCACTGTAGACTTTAGTAAGAGAAACATGTTCAGTTAGACTCAACTAGGGCGATTTAATCTGTCAAGAGCCTTCCACTTTGGACCAATAAAACATTAAAGCGGTTTGGACAAAAGCTGTTGAAATACAATAAAAGAATCCAAAGGCAAACCACCCAGAATCAACTGCAGACCTTGGCGCATTTAATAAGAGAAACAGACCTGCTTAGCACCTTAGCAGTCAATCATACAACTACATTTGGGTATCCTATGAGAAGAGAGAGGGAGAAATATATTCCCTCCTCTGAGTCTATCCCCTATCTGGCCCCCTGCCCAAAATGCCTAAAATGCCAATGTAGACGTGTGAAGACTCCAGCTACACACATGCAAACACAGACGTCTGTACAGTCTAAATTCTATCATTCGTCCCAAAGAAAACTGTCAGTCACTAAAAGTCAGCAGCCGTTTTCAAATCTTATTTTCTAATGTTACCATTTCAAAAGAAAAAAACATATTTACCGTATATCCCCTCAAACTCTCACACCTGACATGGCCTATAGCTCTCAGTCCTCTAGACCTGGACACTGTTGCATACATTGATCCCCTGGGGATGTCAGCATTGTTCTAAAAATGTTCTCAGAACGTTCTGCGTCATATAGTTGCACTTACCTTTTACTCTCCACCGTAGGGGTATGTTAAGAAAAAATACCTTTGTTATTGATTTATTAATCTATTGTAATTATTTTTGATTATTTAGTGAGGTGTGAGTATATATGGTGTGCATTTCTGCTTTTACTTTGGTAGTTCTGTTTGCTAAATAAACTACAGAAACGAAAAAGGGAAATTCATCATCACAGGATTAGTATTTGACACAGTATAATTATTGCATCATGCTCTCACGCTTTGCTGGATGATCACCTTTATTATCTTTCAAAAAGACAAGTGGACCATTCTACAGGTTATGCATCAACACACACTCAAGTGGAGCCTAGTTCATCTCAGTGCACAAACACTGCAGTGTTACTTAATTTGACAGTTATAATGAAAGGCGTGGGCGTGTACCAAGCCTCTCCTAAGGCTTTTACCTTTGGATCCAGCATTCTCTGATCCGTTATTTGACACCTGGACCGCGTGGGATTAGCTGCACATGGACATCTACACAGAAGTAAATGGATTTTAACTCGGTGCCGGTGGGAGATTAATTTGACAAGTGCGCTGCACCCTTGTCGGGCTATGATTCATTTGGGGAATATCTGACATCGCAATACTATCCGTCCTCGCGGGAACCATGCTTTTCAAAATGCTTGCATTAATTATCTTACAAGGTAAGCTACGTTTTATGTCGGCAAGGTGCAACACACTTTACCCCCCCCCCCACACACACACACACATTTATTGATTTATTTACTTGATTACTACTTCGCTTATTTCTAACCTGTTTCCTTATACAAGGTGTTTTGACGTCTGACGCCTCGGTGACATCCGAGGTCAACCCCGCGCGTCTCTCAGACTCCAGCAGGGCGTTTGGCTCCGGGAGATCCGCAGGTTTACAGCTGTCTGATGCAACGGAGGCAAAGTCCAGGACTAAGCGCTGTACCTGTTATTCTTACAAGGATAAAGAGTGCGTCTACTACTGCCACTTGGATATCATCTGGATCAACACTCCCGAGTAAGACATGCTTTGTTATATACTATCAAATATCTATTGCCTATTTTACCAATAATACACTTGAACGTGCTATTATTGTGCAAAGCAGGGGCGTAGACTTCGTTTGAACACTGGTGGGGACCCCCGACAATTTGAGTTAAACACTTAATTTTTTGCATTCTGGTGAATTTTTCTGCACTCATTTCGGCCTTTCCTCTATCTTTTTCTGGTGGAAATGTCTTTATTACTGTAAAAGAAAACACAAAATTCAGATGCTGGGTGACAATTCAAAATATAATACAATGTAATGCAGTAAGGCTTTCAGGTATTTTTGCCTTCAAATATGTATTCTCAACTTATCCCTGCTGAGTCGACATACATATGATGAACTTGTCCATCCTCTTTGTGTCTTTTGTTAGAGGAAGTAACCTCTTTAAATGTGCATGTGGCACTTATTCACGTCAATTATATTATTGCATTTAAATTAATTTACAAACCCCGGGACTTTAATGGCTGACATGGTTTTCGGCAAGATCTCTACTCATGTTCAAAACTTTCTGCATAGTTAAACATAACATTTCAGAATACTTGGCGAAGTTTCATTGTGAGATTTATTAGTCAATTTGTTTCCCCTATTCACCTTTAGTGTATCGAAGGATGTATGGCATTTTACAATACATAACTTTAAAGGCTGTTTCAGCAAAATCAGTTTTAACTAGTCAGAGCCAGAAATCTCCACTTCAGTAGCACTTACATACACCAAACTTTCCAGTTTCTTTCTTTTAGATTCACTCTGTAAAAAGCCTTTGACTCTAAACGTCAACAAAATGAAACACGATTTTTTTTTACCCGGCTCTATCCAATGTTCAGAAATATTTTCTGGAAAAGTATGCAAATTAGCACATATTTAATAAGGTAATGCTTCATTTGCATGTTTCAACATAATATTTCAGAAAACCTGTAATACAAATAATAATTGCCTTAACGGGAAATAATAAACGGGGGTCGTTTCATGGTGATATTTATTAGTTACATTTTGTATCCAGGTGTCTCTCCTTAATGAGAATGAAGTCACAATATTTCAAGACAAAATCCACCTGCCCGATAGTCTTCTGTGCATTGCCTTTTTCAGACCGCCTGACAGACACACTTAACCCTGTTTGGGACTCAGATCTCTGTGTGAGACAGATCTCTGTGCTGCTCTTCATTGGAGGTGGAAAACTGAAACTAACTGAAAACACTTCTGATCAGGCATGACATCTCACTATTGTGTGGCTTATTGTCTACACACAAATGTAACTTCACCACTTATAATGAAGTGCAGCTCACAGCCGCTTCCCCAAGCTTTTCACTGGGAAGCATCTTGGAGTAGAGAGACAGTCCCTGGAGCAAAGGTGTCAACAAGCGTCAGGGACACACAGACAGTGAAATGGAGCTACCAGTCGGAGGAAAGGCACACTGATGTCCAAACGTTTTACCAGTCAAGACAAATGGAGAACACTGATCAGCTCTCGCCTCCTCCATGTCTGGCAGTAAGCCTCTGAGGGAACATCGGAATATCTACTATGACTTCACAGTCAAAGATAATTCTTACAAGTTTGCTTTAATATTGGTATAGGCACATAAAAGGGTAGCTGCAGCTGTGAGTCTTCAGATAGCCTGATGATGGATGGCCATCTATGACGGGTGATGTGTGCGGGAACTGCCTTACTCCAAGCTGAAGACCAATATCAGTCGCCTTAAAACAGAACTTAAAATTATTTGGGCAGTTATGGAGTTTTCAAATGTGGCCACAACACAGGCTACACCTATCGGTCCTGGGAACTTCGGTTTATGGACATCGTGGTCCCAGTGCTCAGCACTGGACAGCAACGGCACCACTCTCCCATGGTCCAGTTTCGTCACGACTGGCGGTGAACTGATTTCATCCATATGTCCCCTGGAATCGAAGGAGGAGGAGTGACCCACCCTGAGTGGAAGACCGAAGTCCCAGGCCTGTTCCACTCCTGGCGACTATGAACCGTGGGCCTCGTGGAAATGGCAAGGCCCTTAATTGCCCCCCACTTGTTTTGGAGATGTAAAATTCTGCCGTTTTCGCGAGCAACACAACTGGCTGAAAGATACTGGACATCCCCTTTGTGGATCATTTTACTTCATTCCCGAACAGTCCCAAGCTTTTTAAACGTGATTATCTCCCCCAAACCATAATGGCTCTCAAAAACGAAATACAAGAAAATAGGCTCCTCAGCCTTTTTTAACCATGCTCTAAAACTGTGGAATTCCCTCCCCAAGGCTATAAGAAATGCAAGCTCTGTGAAGATCTTAATCAGCAATTGAAAACTTTAACCTGAAGCTTTTAACAAACTGTCACTCTTCCTTCGTTTTAATCTTTTGCGTGTTTTAGTGTTCATATGCCTTCCTTTGTTGCGTCTTTTCGCATTACCTGAAGCAAGGGATGGGTACCGAAACTCAGCATTAAACGGGCCCTGATTATTAAAGACCGGAGTATTGATAAGCTTTGACGTAACAGGTGCTTTTTATCAGTACTTTTTAATGTTTCTGTGTATTTTATTGTAAATAGTAAAGTAAAACGTTATCAATGTGTTCAACCAGCATGAACATAAGCAGAAGCACATCCTATTTCAATCTGCTCTGTCTGCAGTCTGTCGTTTACCGCCGCTATGTTTAAACAAGCACAGCATGCTAACTCGACGAACAGCACATTTTTACAAACAAGCTAAAACAAAAGCTGTTTGTCTGTAGTCTGACTGTTTAGCTTAGTTTGTTCTTGACAAGCGGCACCTGCAGACAGTGACTGACATCAGAGGGAGGTTGACAGAGGACAGGAGGAATGACTAATACTGCTGTTGACTGATGTCTGTGTGTTTCATTCTTTATAAACTTCACTCAGGAATGTTATATGTCTTATTGACATTTAGGATTTGTTTTAAGTGAGATGTTAATGACTTCTTTGTAAATAGTAGTGTCGCTGCTCTAGAAACAATATTTAGTTCTATTTAAAATACGAATACATTCTAATCCTGTTCTGAATTTCTTCATAGCAATTATGTTGTCATAAAAGGGGCCGAGTATCAATAGGAGTAGCTCCTAGTAGTAATAAAATCCTAAAGGTACCGATCCCTATCTGAAAGCAGCTGTAGCTTAGAAAGGGAGGGGTGAGTGGAGAGGTATTCAGTTGGTTGCAATCTACAAATGTACCACTAGATGCCACTAAATCTTGCCCCCCCCCCCCCCCCATCACGTGATGGTGATGAATAACCATGAAAAGATTACATTATTTTTCACACATGTGGTTACGCAACATGTGTTCAACATGTGGCCTAGCACACCACAGATTGTTGTATTGTTAACAATACCGTAAAATATAATTTTCAATGCCTTCTTGTTTAAAGGAATTTGTTTTGCAACCTTCTAACTGCATATTACAATCCTTGGCAAGACAGCAAGAAAGCATTCTTGCTTCCTCTTTCTTCTTGTGCCATGACTGCTGTTGGCAGCATACTGTATTACTGCTAAGCAAGTTTAGACAAATTGACATAGTTTGAAGACTGAAATAAAAATAAAAGCAGTAGGTGTGCTTTCCAATATGTGTGCTTACATTTTGCGGATAGAAGATACACTTTCAAAATTTGTTCTGGCTCTTTCAAGCTATAGTTTCATAAAATCTCAGCATGGAAAGTAGAATGGTATGTATCACATTTATCCAATAGGGAAGCATCCCAAATGTTCCAGAGGAGCAACTCAATATTGTCTCAGAAGACTGTGGTTTAGCTTCCAAGTGTCCGTGTGCATATATATGACTCCCTCTTCTCTTGTGACCTCGATACAATTACAAGTAAAGTGTTTTCACTCAGCTTGCCTCATTGGCAGGTATTCAATCAGATACAGGCAGCAAGCAGTCTGATATAATCTGGCATATCTACGGGGGAAAGCCATTTATTTCAAATGTCTTCAAAACAGACTTCAGGATCAGGGGCTTTTTGCTCTGATCGGCTATGCACAAATGTAGCTGGGGTGCTCTGACCGACTCTTCTTTCTCTTTGGCCCTTTGTATTTTTCTTGTTTACAAAATCCATTACAGAATGTAAAAAACAGATGAGTGGGAATAAGAGAAATTGGAGAGACGATAGTACTTAACAGCATTAACAGTATGCAGTCATGGATTTTTTAAAATGTTTATATAATCCATGGAAGTTATATTTCATGGTTATTATTTACTTAAATGTCAGCCTTAGTTTTTACATTACCAATACCTGATGGTCACTTAACTATAAACAAATGTTCACTGGCCAAAGGTTTCATCAATGCCAAGCACAAGCTGTTCAGTGAAACATCTACTAATGTTATAAAAATAGAGATGTTCTGCCTGATTGAGAAGCATGTATCATGTGCATGTTTTTTTATTGAAACCTAAACTGCCATACCGTGATCTATTCAGATCTCTCACTCTATAGTGTGAAAGCCTATATATGACAGCTGGCCTGAGGGTGACTAGAAGACATGTTAACGTTTGGGCACTCTCTAAAACGAACAATATTTAATACCTTTTGTTTTTCTTTGTCCCCAAGAATATGATTTGTCTCACATTTTACTTTTACCTTCTGTTTTGTTTTTTTACCTTCTCAGGCGCACTGTGCCCTATGGAATGTCAAGCTACAGAGGGCCTCAGCGAATCAAACGTGCTGTCAGTGGAGAAGCAACTGACCGCGATGAGGCAAAGACTCAGCGCTGCGTTTGTGCTGCGCTTGATGCAGACCCTGAGTGCCATGACTTTTGCCTGTCAAGGTCAGTCTGATTCATCGGATCCTTCTAAGTCTCATTATTTTTAGATCATCACATCATGCTAATTATAAGTGTGGAGTGAAATGTATTAACCCTAATAAAAAAAGCTGGAATTAGCCATTTGTTAGGATAGTACAGATTTAATGTGAAATATTCTCTTTAAAGCCCCCTGCAGACAGTGCCAATCAGGAGTCTCCACAGAGTCCCTGGTCCTGGATGACAGTTTGATACCTCTCCATCGTCTGCTCTTCTTCTCTGGAGAATGGACCCTTCCCTCCTCTTCACCCTCTTCCCTCTCCATTTGCAGCTCTTGCCTTCACAAGTACACATTCAAGGAAAACACTTTGGAGTTTAACACTAGACATTCCTCAGCATCACAACTCTTGGAGCAAGTTCCATCTGGCCGTGTGGTTTCAAGCACTCCTCGGCAAATTCAATACAGATCCCTGGAGGCTATCCCTTTTTTGTTCCCTCCTGAGTGCAGCACGAGGATTACTTCCACCCTGAAATAATAGCCATTGACCTCTCTTCTGTCAAACTTCATCAGACAAATCCTTGTATTCACACCTGTGTTGAGGACTACACTTGTTGTAAGCTTGTATCAACCTATAAGGGACAACAAAGGCATTTCTTTGACAATGTTGGAAAACAAAAAGAGACACAAGGAGCCATGTAAAGTAGGAGCAAGGGATGATATTGTGATATCTTGCCATAAGAATATCGAAACATGTGAACAAAAAAGGGGAAATCTTTTGGCTTCCTGTGCTGTGCGACATATTATTGCGCTTTGATCTATGAGACTATTTACAGTCAGTCTGGAAAGCGTTCACACCCTGACATATTCTGTCTAAACACACTTTCAGCAATAATATATCATTTGTGCTCTTTGCAAGCAAACTATAAGTCATATTTGTTTTGGTTTTACCTCACCACCACGGGTACTCTATGGAAACTGTATGACAGTTTTAGCTGGAATAAACTTTATAATAAGCCATCCATTGTTGTGTCCTGCCCAAATTAGTCCCAAAACATCCATGTTCTAATGTAATAAAAAAGCATGCAGACATCCTATCATTAAAACCGTTGCACGGAACTGTGGAATACTTATATGTTAAAAAGTAACCTGATGATATACTTTTTTCATTTTCAACAAATCCCATGAAAAGACCAAAACCAGCAATGAATTGTTTCTATTAGCAAGGATTGCCTGTGCAGTCAAAGCCTTGTGTATCTGATTCCCCTGCACCGAGCCCTACAAAATTATGAAGAATAATCTGTTACAAGTCCTATCTTGAAAATGCAATTTAAGTAAAAGCATAATCAGGAAAATATACTTAAAGTATAAATGTACTTAATGCTAAATGTGTCTGTGTCTGTATTCTTATATATTATATCATTAGATTATTACACTGATGCATTAATGTAAAATCACAAATTTAGTGTTGTAGCTGTTTGAGGTGGAGCTAACATTTATAACTATTTCTCTGCAATTAACTATTATTTTCATTATGGACTAATCTGCTGATTAATTTTTGAATAATTGTTTCAAATGTACTTGTGTATACTGTTTATAATTTATAACAAAACATCATATTTTACATATTTTTCTTCCTATATTTTGTGTACAAAATGGGGGTTATGGTTATATATGATACTACTGTTGAATTAAAAATTATCTTTAAGCTATAAAATATGTTGTAATTTAATGTCAACATATACATTGCTGGAACAATGTCAGCAACATGAGCCCATGTCCAAACCAACAATTTAATTTCTATAGACACTTTGCAGCCTTAGCATACCCATGATCATCAATTATATTTACACTATCACCTTCCTTTGTCGCTGAGGTTGCACTAGAATTAACCAGAATGTTTGTTCATTCCTAAAGCATAGACAGTTCACTCAGCCTCTCTGTCCCACTGTGCTCCTCAGATTTCAACAAGTTGAGCTTAATTAAGCTCTGCAATCCCATCAGTTATTATTGACACAAACAGAAAAAAAGTCCACACACACCTCACTGAAGGTAACATGTCCTCAGTGTACGCAGAAGCTACCGCCGGAGGATCCACCATGAACATGTTAGTATTTAGCATGGTGGCCAGATCCAGAATGCACCTGTTAGTGATTCAGCATTGTGGGTGTGTTGACTTTAGGTAACTTGGCGTGCTTGCCGGGTGGTGCATTAAATCATTGATTTTAATTAAGGTACATGCAACTATACCGAGGTACAATAATATTATTGATAACCATACCCCATAAGGACGTGATATTTAACCTTATTGCATTGTTGCACTAACAGCAACTACTTTGCCTCCCCAGCTGTTGAATTAAGATCATTTTTTGTTCTATTCTCACACAGCTTATCATCAAGTGATTTTCATGTTTACCAGCCGTGACAGCAATGCTGGTGTTGTTTCACCTTGTGAGTGTGTGTGTTAGCCAAGTGTGTCTATATTGTGTGTCTGTGGACAGATTTTGTCATCAAGATAGCTTTGCAAACATGCAAGATGCATTCAAAACTTTGCAGGTGTGTAGTTGAGATCGAAATATAGGTTGAGTTAGAAAATGGGCGTGGTCCAAGCAAGTCTGTAACAGAACAGAAACCTCAACCGCTTACCTTGCAATATGGACTAGGAGCTCTTTCTCACCCCTTCCAACAATGACCTGTTCGAAGAGGATCAGCTAACTCCTGAAGTCCTGGTGGTCGAAACCACCGCAACCCTTCTTCACCCGACGCTCCGACAGTCCTTACACATCCCAAAATTCCGTGTGACCAGTCTCCCGACTGAAGAACTCACTCACCCAGCGCAATATCCCCTTCTATCAGTCCGATAGAAAAGATAAACTTTACAAACTGTACACGGACTCTCAGCACAACACCACTCCCGCTCCAAAGCACTTCTGGAGTGCCAGCGCTGCATCAGCCGATGACTTCACAATGTATACCATGGCTGGTGAAGCCCAGCCTTCCACATCAGCCCTTTTAGAGGGCAGCAGTTTAATCAGGGAACGTACTGGGGAACACTCAACACAGAATTATACTGAAGAGTTTTTGCAGCTCGCTCTTCCCTTAATTGAAAGCTTCCCTTCTACCCACCACATACCCCCTCACAGTCCCTCTGCCTTTCAAGTCAGCTTCTGGTAAACGAAGCCCCACCGTTTACCGTAGCCTGCCTCCCGCAGTATCCCCACCATCAATCCCCCCTAAACCAGCCAACCACCCCCGGCCCTCCCCCCAATGTGTAGACAGGAGAGGTAGACCAGTCCTCTACCAGGGCAGGAGGATGGTCTGTGATAAATTCAACGACCTAGGATGCAACACCTCCCGCTGCCGATTCCTCCACACCTGCTGCTTCTGCGGAGGGACCCACACAAGACCAACCTGTCCCCACAACCCAACCAAGCACAGCCTGTGTAAGTATCTCAATACACCAATTGCTGTCCATGCTCTAGCTTCCGCCTTAAAGAACCACCCAGACCAACAGTTCATTCGCTTTATTTTTGATAGTTTATCCTAACAAACATCCATAAACTCCCATACGTCATCAACCTCTAAGATGACTTCTCCACCGTCACACCACCTGCCTCACCCCCACCACATGGCCTCCACACTCACTTTTGCCTTCCAGGAACTCTGCGTTCCTCTTTCCTCCTCTTTCTTGGCATCACCCTCGACTCCATCTCACTCCAAGCATCCCTACCTGCCGAAAAAATTCAATCGGATATCATTACTGATCTCAAATTTCCTCCTGACCCTCAAATACACCAAACACCAACTGTTAACGGTGTTAGGCCACCTCAACTGCGCTATCCGCATCATTAACCAAGGTCGATCCTTCTTGTCACACCTCCTTTCAGTTGCTGCCTCCGTTACAAATCTCCATGACCACGTCACACTTGACTAAGCATGCAAAACGGAACTAAAACTGTGGCACTAGTTCCTCTCCTCTTGGAACGGCATCTCTTTCTTCTACAACGACCACATCACCAAGCCAGAAGACATTTAGATATTTACAGACGCAGGCCCCTCCTTCGGCTTTGGCGGCTTCTACAGTGGTTCAGCCAAATGGCCGCCCAAATTCTCATCCCTCACGCCTTCTTCCAGGATCTCAAAATGTATCCCGTAGTTATAAAAGCCATTCCTTGGGGGCATGAATGGTCCAAAAAGATCATCGCTATCTACTCAGACAACAGCGCATTAACAAAGGATGGTCACATCGTCTAGATATAATGCTGGTCATGCGGAGATTGACCTTGGTTTCGGCCCAGCACCAGCTCGTCATCCGAGCCTCCCACATCCAAGGTCACAAAAACTGCATTGCTGATTCACTTTCCCGTTTCTCGTTTCAGAAATTGAGACGATTGGCACCAGCCTCAGACCCTCTGCTAAATCTGGTTCCACCATTTTCAGCCACCATCTTCAACTGACCCCGCAACTGTAATACTTAATCTCCACCTCTCAAGGTGACCATCCTCAACAGCGTTGCCCCTCAAACCCTCTCATCATATCTCACCGGCTGGAATAGTTTCAAAGCTTTCCATGCCTTCCTCAGCCTTCCATTTCCATCACTCGACGTCCTGACCCTCACAAACTTCATTACATTTGCCCATTCACTCTTCAAGATCAAGTCTTCCACTATACGGATCTACATAAGCGGAATTAACCTCTCAACAACCCTTGTCCAGCCTTGACCCACTCACACATCGCTATGCTACTCAAAGGTCTCCGTAAAGTCAAACCACACCCTACACCTAAACGTCTGCCCCTCACTTTGGACCTCCTTACCCGCTGCATCCATACACTCCGCTCAGTCTACCTGTCTCCCTTTACGGACAAAGTATTAGAGTCCATGTTCTTGCTGGCTTTCTTCAGCTTCCTGCGCTGCTCAGAGTTCACTGCTTCAAACTCTGACTACCATCTATCACAACATGTCACCATGTCCGACATCTTCAACCATCCTCCTTACACCATCGTCTACCACCTCAAACACAGCAATACCAACCAGTCCGGTTCACCTCAGCCTATCTACCTCTTCCGACTAGACTCATATCTAAGTCCATATGAACCCAACCGCGACGACATAAGCTCAAGATCAGCCAGCCGGACTTCTCCGCAAGACCCCCTGTTTGTCACAGAGTCGGGTAAAGGGGCCACACCGTCCTGGTTTCACCCCCACGGCCGCCATATCTAACTTGATATAGCAGGATTTGCAAAAGAATTGCAATGCTAATTAACTTTTTTTTGTCTTTGCTGTTTTTTATACATTACTTATTTTATTGTAAGTGAGAGAATATATTTCACGTCACAGACTGCATTTTTACCATATGAACACTATTTCCCTCATAAGACAACGTGAGACCAACTTGACCCTTTGAGGCCGTAATGCCACCTATTATCCTGGAATGTCGCGCTGAGTCTGCGTCTGCCCTAAATAAGCTTACCCTGGAGCCTCAGTATGAACCTTCTGCAGTGTGCACCAATAATATTGCTCAGAGTGGAAGCCCTCATTCCCACAGCTCACCCTGGGAAATATTTCTGTGCAGACATCCTGACCATGCAATGGCAGGTTCAGGACTCCTACCATGGCTTACAGTTTGTTGTTTGTATTCTGGTTCATTAAATGAGAAGGCAGAGAAGGCACCTTGCAGTGGACTTTTGCTGGTTTCTGACAATTAAAAGATAACCCCTGCCTCGGTCACATAAGCATTTCCAGACACAATAACATCCTGTTGATATTTGGCATAGTGTGTATTCTGTTTTTGAGTTGGTGCATCAAACATGTAGCATTTACCCTAATCCATTCTAAAAGCATTGTGTTATCCTGTGCGCAGAGATAAATGCAATTAGGATTTAAAGCTGCATTAAAGTCTCTTGTGTTTTGAGCATCTAATCTTTATTTTCAAATAATGTGCATGTGAAACAATTGTGTTGTGTTTACATACTGTATTAATGTTGTCTGTAGTGTCTGATTCATCTTGCAGTTCTGCACTTTTGCTTTTAATTTTTCTCATTTTGTGATGAATACATCAGTTGTCCAATGAAACACTCACGTAATGTAAAAAGTCTGGACCACATGTTTAAGTGTTCGAAAACAACTGAAAGTTTAAAGCCCCCAACCTGTGATTTGTGATTAACTGGACCACTAGATTGGGGCCAATATGAATGATTAAAAAATGTTTAAGTCAAACATTTTAAGATGTGTTTTGAGTGATACCTTGTATTGTATCACTCTACTACAGGGAGTAGACCCACTAGTTGACACTCTCATTGTAAAAGTATGGCAACAGTAAATCGCAATAGTAAACTGCTGCAAGGTCGAGGCATGTACATTGAACACAATGTGGAGCTCCACAGATGACATTCTTCATTGTGTGACTTAAACTAAACTCTTACTATAAAACATAAACCATTATGCAAACAGTCACACCTTTCCTCCAATTATCGCCTTTAACTGTACCCAGATAGCCTCTGAACCCGTGGACTAATTTGATCATTTCGCTACGTACCAACCTTGAATGCGGTCTGACTAATCATAGCGCAGCATCGGCCGGCTCTGACCAGGGTCTGACAACTATCCCGCTCTGCTCCTTAGACTCATTACATTTAGCAGAAGCAAAGGAACGAATACATGTATAATGTTTAGTTTCAGTAGCTAATATGGTATATTTTTGTGCACGGTATTTTTTATTTTCCTGGCTTCGTGTGCTACACACTGACACATGTGGAACACAATTCTTTGACATGTGGAGTTGGGAAAACAAAATGTTACGTACAGTGTAATAGCTGAGTGCAAGTTAACTGTAGATATCAATCCACAGATACATTTGTCACACAGTTCACATAAGGCAGGTGTGTTAGTCAGACATGTGTCTGGTTTGCAATATCAGGCATGTTACTCAGGAAGTGTATAAAATCACTTTTTACATATTACCCATTTAAAAAGTAATACAAATATACCTTGTATTAAAAGTAATTACTTACTTACTCGCGATATTAGTATGATGTGATAATAGTTGTGATATTGTATTCTTCAAGTGTGAAAGCAATTTGTTGAATTTGGAGGAAATATTAAATCAATGTAACGGTTGTGTATTACAACAGCCTGCAGCTGGTACTGGCATTAGGGGCAAGCCACAATGAGCCTGCTCATTCAAACTGCTTGCCTGCTGGCGGTTTGTACAACTTCAAATGTTAAAAATATTTATAGCATACTAAATCACTCCTGCTGAAAGATTAAATTTAAAATGTGTTCATGTTATTTCAATTGAATAAAATATATTGTAATTGTGATTTATGTAATTTCACAGCTATCACAGCGTTGCCTTGTTTGAGTCGATATTTCAATTATATCGATAGGTGGAGAGCAAGCGGTCTCGTGCCATTTCAACACTAGATACACTTAGCCTCCTACCAAATAGATCGTTGTCAACTTGCACACAATGCTATTGTTTATGATGATTAATAGTGTATCAATAATAATGATAATACAAAGTTAACAATTACAATAATACATTGTATTTATGTCACAATAAATGACAATATCAGTAATTTAGTGTCATATTATATTGCTTGAGTGGATGCACCTGCCATTGTGGTTTTGTGTGCCCCCTCATACAAATCAAATGGCCTGTCAAGTTGCTCAGGCATCAGGGCTGGTTAGGATGTCTGACTCATGATCTTGATGCATAACATGCAACAGAATATTGTTCAGGGTAATTGTCACATCTATGTCACATAGTCTTTTCAACAAAGGCTTATGTTTGGACTTGAACCAAGACAAAAAAAATACTTTGAGATCTGTCTCTAAGAAACATTCCATTGCTGCAGACACGCATCCTTTACATATTATCATCTTTAAATATTGTCATGTTGTTAGTTGATTATTTAGAGTTGTGCTTCCAGTTGAACGCGTTGACTACACTGACAGAAATCACATAAAATGCTTTAAATTGTTAAAGGCCACAGTCAATTAATTTATATTAACATGAACATACGTAGTGATGAACCCATTATGACCCCCTTGTTAAATTGCAGCATTTGAAGCACATTCGCCCTATCAACCCTCGGAGGGGTTCTGGAATCTGAAGCGCAGGCTTGTTTTGAAGACTACGCAACTTCAGTTTTGGCCTCCTTGGCTCAAGAGCAGCAGCACAGATGTTGTTTTCTTCTCGTGGCTCCCCGGGTAGTGTGTCTACCTCAACTAATTTACATCTCAACATGAAGGTTAGGGGTCTGGTGCAGATGAGAGGCATGTTTGAGGAAAGGTTATTACCTTAGCCAGAAGAATCACGCAATCACTCGCTCGCGTGCGTCTATGAGTGAGGAAGTGTGGACCTCTGTGTTGTCCACAGCTAATCTTGCATTCTGCTGCAGCACATTGCATTTGCTACATGCTTTAGGACCTCTCATGGTTGAGGAGACTCACACTGTCTCAAAACACCCTTTATTGCCTGTTTTAACTGCCTGCTGACTCCTCACTCATTACCCTTAACCGGCTCTTGGCCGGTTGGGGCCGCAAGTGATAACACAGCTGAGTGCAGATGAAAGCGTATCTGTTGTGTGAGATGTGCAAGTAAAAAAGACGTCTGATACACTTTGGTCTAAACAGGGTGTTAGATATTGTAAGGCAAGGCAAGGCAAGTTTATTTGTATAGCACATTTGAACAACAAGGTCATTCAAAGTGCTTCACATAAAACCATTAAAAGCATCAAAACATAAGGCAAAAGAAAAAGAGATTTAAAAACAATTAAGAATATTCATTGAAACATTAAAAACAGTCATTAAAACACTACAAAGCAGTGTAAGAAATAAAATACAGTAGATTGATTAATATCCTTGAAAATGGTTCAATTAAAGGCAGCAGCAAACCGAAAAGTCTTCAGTCTTGATGTAAAGGAGCTGAGGGTCTCAGCAGACCTGCAGCTTTCTGGGACTTTGTTCCAGATATGTGGAGCAGAAACACTGAACGCTGCTTCTCCATGTTTAGTTCTGACTCTGGGAACAGAAATTAGACCGGTCCCAGACGACCTAAGGGGTCGGGATGGTTCATAAGGTCGCAGCAGATCAGACATGTATTTTCGCCCTAAATCATTCAGTGCTTTATAAACCAACAGCAGGATTTTAAAGTCAATTCTTTGTTGAACAGGAAGCCAGTGCAAAGACCTCAGAACCGGAATGATGTGATCCACTTTGTTGGTCTTAGTGCGGACTCGAGCTGCAGCTTTCTGATTGACTTTTTACAGAGACCTGTAAACACGCCGTTACAGTAGTCCAGTCTACTGAAGATAAATGCATGGACAAGTTTTTTCCAAATCCTGTTGAGACATAAGTCCTCTAATCCTTGATATATTCTTCAGGTGATAGTAGGCTGATTTAGTAATTGTAGGTTGTATTCATTCAATCCCACTGTACAGCAGTAGTCGTTGCAGAGCTCCACTCTACTGACTGCACCTTTCCAGATAAAGGCTTGTGATTGGAAGTAAATTGACCACACACTGCACCTGGCATTTGCAATTTAGTATCTTTATTACAGGGTACATGCTCAAGCACAAACTTCCTGGCTGCCTTAAGGATGAGGTTTGTTTCAGAGTATTTGAGATTGCTGGCCCAGGGCATGAGGCTGTAGGACTCACCACGAAGGTAAATCATATTGGCAAGTCTTCCAAAACATTTGAGTTGTTAAGCAGCTGACAATCTCACCTCAAGGAAAGGAGTAACATGCGAACACTGGTTCATTCAGGTCGGGAATGTGAGGAGTGTTCATGTTTGAGTTGTTGTTCACACTCAGTGACCTCAAACTTACTTTCTAATTCATCTTCTTACCATGAGCGATGGGATCATACATGATTACACAATTTTCTGCAACAGTTTAAAACGTTTGGGTTATTTCGCATCAACTATTTATGTATTTGTATTCTTTTCTCATTGGTGGGGTTTGGTTTGGAAAAGGTGATGTCATATACTTACAGGCAGGGTCAGGATTTGGCTACATTTGAATAAGAACCTGATGACAGTAGGAGGATTGTTTCTGTCACTGTCAATCAACACTGATAAAACCACATCCAACCAGTCCTGACAAAGCAGATTAGTTGTGTTTTTTGAGTGTTGAACCTTGAATAAATTATATGTTAAGATATTAAGGAAAATAGAAAGTCTGGTATGTGGAAGATTTGAGTGTGGTAAAGTGGTAATTTCAATTTATGACAGAAGAGTATAATTAAAACTTAAAGTGAAAACATGTTTATTAGCTGCAATAAATAGGTTTGTACTCGTATAAATAAGGTTGTTCTGGATGATGATTACATTCTTATTTATCTGAATAGGCTTGTCTGTCACAGTCTTTGTTAATGCCCACAGGGAATTGAGAAGTGTATCAGTGCATGTTGTAGCATCACACCTTCTGCAAGTACACATAATTATGTATGAACGAATTTAATACCATGAATTACTGATTAATGTTTGCCCCTAACAGCTCTACTTCTACAACACATGTATTGTGCTGTCTGCCTAACACCTACAGTACTGTCTTTTGTTCCATTTCACTTTAGCAATTAGAAATGACATATTCCAACAGCTCAGAAAATAGATAATCTTGTTCGCTCAGACCCTATTTGGAGGTGATCTGGGCTGCATATGATCACATTCTTTTAGCAGTGATATGTAAATGTCTCCTGGTTCATATTGAACTACTCAACTGACATCTTCTGCGTAAGTGGAAGTACATACTCATTTGCGTGGCAACGGCATCATATTAAAGTGCTACAACAGGCAACAAGAAGAAAGACAAGAAGAAAAAGAAGAACACCACGCAAAAGGGATTCTCATGGATAGAGAACACACAGTGACACGGTGTCTGATTTTCATTTGTGCCGAAGAGTCAGCACAACGAAAACTGGATGATTCATATCGCAACCGGGTGATTTAGGAGGAGTTTTCAGAGAAATGGAGTTACAGTCAATCATAGCAACAATCAGAATCAGAATCAGAACCGTTTATTGCCATGGTATGTTGAACATACAAGGAATTTGACATGACAGGAGGTGCATAACATTTAACAATCAACAACGATCAACACAGTGCAAAGTAGAAACACATGAAAATGTACAGAAAAATATCAAATAAAGTGAAATATCAAATAAAGTGCACAAATGAACAGATAACAGGACTATAAACGAGTGAGATGTAATGCCAAATAAAATCAAACACCTCATGAAAGCTTTCAGAAAAACCATCGAGTGCTCAGAGGCCGACTTGCATTCTGTACTGCTGAAAGTGACGCTTTGAATCCGAACTTGACTCTGGCCATAGCGATAGTATGTACCTATTTTGAGAAACAAACTTGAGAGTAAAAAACTCAGTGAAATTCCCAGTAATTAAATGTCAATTGACATTTGTTTACAATAAAAGTATTCTAACTGTAAAACAAAAGTCATTTACAGTCATTTATAAGTAATATATGTTTGGTTACATCAGTAGCCTTTTTGACAGTAAAGTAAACCACAGTAATTTCCAAGAACTGTGATTTTTGTTATGACAATAGTGTGTTAAATGTAAAATAGAAACCGTAATACTGTAAAGTTACTATATAAGTATTGCAACTGCTGATAAAATAATTATTGGTATAAGTTATGTTATGCTGGTAATTTACAGTTTACCAGCATTCTGCTGTTAAAAACATTTAACTGCATTTTAAAATTCTTGACACATTTTTTATTCCTCAACAATAAATGCAAACGTTGCAAAAGTTTTTTTACCACGTTATCTTAATTGTTGAATGGTGACCAACAACATGTATTTCTGGTGCTCAATGGGTGAGCATACTACGCAATAGCAACCATAAAACAATAGGGATTAATATCCAAATTGGCACATTCAATCAAGCTCTGGTTCCAACCTAATCACAAAAGAGCCAACTCTGTTGTGGGTGAGTTAGAGATGTCACACTACAGGTGAAAATAAATTGACACAAAGGGAGTGCCTGGACTTTGTTATGTTCTCTATTCCTACTGAAACTGCTGGAGCACAGTTCTTAGAGTGAAAAGTGTAGCAAGTACCCGTCATGAGGTAAACATACTGGAATGTCTGGCTCCCTTAATTCTGCTGGCTCATCCAATTCCTCCCTCCACCCCCCCAAATCTCATCTCCTCTCTATGAGCTGCTGACAATGGTGGGAACATTGCTGTAAGGTTGTGACTGACCCTAGTGCACGCTAATTACTACTTATGAAGCGCACACACACACGCACACACGTACACAACCATATCACTGATCATCATCAAACATTAACATACTACCCAGCAATCATTACTGCATATCTGCATATGACAAAAATACAAATATAAGAAATTATTAATTTAATTGAATCATTTTAATAGATTTTTTATTATTTTTCTTTTGTAGTTTTTGTAGAATAGACATATCAATTTGTTACAGACTATTGTTGCTTTGACTATTTTACACAGACAAAAAGAAACCCTTGAGTGAGATGGCTTTGCCATTTTGAGGGATTATCTAGCAAATGGCACCATTTATTCTTTGGTGTGAGATTTCCTTTTAACATGGAGCTTGAAAGCGTAAGACCCATGTCCCATCCAATAAGAAGGGGACTGCTCTCTCTAAGGGTCCCGCTATCACAATGGCCCGAGTGCCTCTGCACTGCATGCAATGTCTGTATATGCCTCTGGGTGGGACTCTTGATATGCATATGCTCACATCCATCTTCTTAAATAAACACTGCAATCTCCCTTTAAGCCTTCCAAAAGCACATTCCACAGTCATGCACGCACAACTCAGCCTGTAATTGAAATGGCTTTGCTCTTCAGGGAGATGTCCAGGAGATGTCCAGGGAATCCCTTCATTAGCCAGCTCAAGAGAGGGTATGCAGGGTCTCCCAAGAGCATGATGGGCAACTGTAAAACTCCCATTTTTTGTGTGTCCTTAATTATAAAAGCAAAAAACAGTCACTCTTGGGGTTAATAATTATGTTTTTTTGCAGTTAATGCAAGTACAAATGAATGAGCAGGCCATCTGTAGAACATTACAAGAGTATGCCTCACCGGTAAAACAGGTTGTCACTCTCAGCTAGATCAAACAGTGTGAAGTTTCTCAGCAAGCCCATCCAACGTTGATATTGATGAATCTGTTGATGGAAAAGAAACAGGAAACAGAAAAGCTTTGATGACCTACTTTGATTCTATGAAGCAGGCAAACAAATACGCAGCTGTTGACATCATTTCATACATTACAGTACAAACTCAATATAATGTTACCTCAAAAGATGTACAGTATTTTAAAAGAAGCGAATCTTGGCCTGTGTGTTACTCAGCTTGTAGGATGAAGGAATGACTTCCTTTGTGATTTAAGTTATCCTTGGCATTCTTGGAGGGGGCAGTGATGGGGACGTAAGAGCCATCGCCCCCCCCCCCCCCCTCCGCAATGGTGGAACTTGAAGCTGAAGTGTGCATATAGCATGACAACCTCCCAAACGTACTGAACACTGTTGATTTGCCAAAACCAAACAGCTCGGAGAGTGTTTTGAAGTCTGTACCCGATGCAAGGTACCAAATTGCTATGTTTACGCGAGCACAGTGCACTATAGCTCTGACAATAGTGAATTGTTACAAACAAACGGAAACAAGCTGTCTGTATATAGTGTAACTGATTAGCTTAGTGTGCCACTTATCCTAACATTTGACAAATTCTTGTTACCTCATCTGTTGGCTGAAACAAAGCAGGCCCTCCTTCCTCTGCCAGCCGCAGTGATTTACATCAAGCAGAGGGAAGACAGGAGGAATGGTACTGACAGATGTCTCTGTTTTAGACTTCACTCGCTGTTCTGGAAACTACATTTAGTTATATTGGAAATATAGATATATTCTAATTCTGTTATGAATTAATGCACACATCTTGGCTCCATATGCCTCTGAAAAAAACACACTCTATATGTTGAGGATGAGGATATTGTTGAGGTAGACAAAGAAATTGAGCAGGTCTCTAAGGACATTGTTAACCAGAGCCTGTTAAATTTGTTTGAGTGTTAGTGAGACTAACAAGCAGGACCAATACAGCTGCCGATTACAGCCAAGAAGATTCACTTTTCAACTCCACAATGGATGCCATTGCAGATGCAGCAGCCCCGTTCAACAACACTATGCCTGCGACCAGAGTGACAGTATGTACCGATGTTTGAGAAACAAACTTGAATTGTATCAAAATGTATTCATCAATCTAACCCTATATGAAAGTGGTTGATCTCAATCAAAAATTACCCTTTACATTAGCAGCTGGGGCTAAAACTAATGCATTCTAATACAACAGTTCCTTTCAAAGGTCCTTCTCATGCTTTTGTCACCCATTTCTTCTCCAGTATTTATTCTAACTAAGAACCTCTCCGCGAAATTCAGAGTAATTAACTGGCAGTTGTTAATGAAGTTAATGAAACACTGTACTGGCAAACAAATAAAATAGTCCAGTTATATACATTGATTAATTAATTAATTAATTAGTATACATTGATATCCAGCCACTATCAACAGATCAATATAATATAATAAGATACATTTATTTAAAAAATGAATAATAAAAGTAATATAAGACAATAATAATTCAAATTAAACAGTTTCCGCTAAAATCATTGACACTTTAAACTACATTTTTGAATTGACCCATAGAACCAGTGTATCAAGCTTCAAAGTACACTGCAATTCATTCCAGTATATGGTGCAAAGAATCTCAGGTCAGCCTTTCGTAGATCAGAGTTAATTGTAGGAACTGTTATATGTTCCAACTCCTCAGCCAATAACTGATGTCAAAGGAATACAGTGACGAGTGCCATAGCTATGTCTCCAGGTATAAATCTCAGGGCTGAATGGTAGACAGCTCTTTGAGGTGTGAGAGTGGATGTTGCTGCATGTCTGTAAATTATGATCTAACACAGAGGTCTTCAACAGGGACACCAGGTACTGCAGGGGGTCCGCGAAATGTTTGGTTGATTTGACTCTTTTTTTTTCAAACATGAATCTGTCCAATATTTTAATAGTTCAGTATTGTATGCAAAATAACAGGTATGTTTATGCAAGACAGTGGCACTAATAGGCCATCACTCATTTTCTTTTCCACATTTATGTTTAAAATGAAAACGGCAATTTGAATAGCTTGTAAGCAAGCATGATTGTCATGCAATTGACAGACAATGTTGATATTGGCATTGGTATCAGTTGACAGGGTATGTTTCTAAATGGCAGTGGCACGGCCACCCTACTCACTGTGGGTTGCACATGTTTAAAATAAAAACATGAATATATGAACCTGTGTATTATTTGAATAGCTTAGTATTGAATGCACAATAAAGAGGTGTGTTTATACATGGCACTAGGCCCAGTTTAATATAAAACACAATTTTAAACAATATATATAGTCGGGGGTCCCTGCTCCATCTCTCTATCAGTTTGGGGGTCCTTGGCCTGAAAAACGTTGAAGACCCCTGATCTAACACTAATCAAAAGATTGCCTCCGCAATCTTTTGTCTGCAAGACATAGGAAGGAATCAAGCTTTGTTCTTAACGATATTATAAGTTCATCAATATGTGGTTTAACAGTGAATATTGAATAAATCCAGATGTCTAAACATTTATAATGTAAGACTCTTTCAATGACTTTTTGAACAGACGAGAACGTTTTCTCCCAAAGGTAAAAATATAAGCCGTCTTACACACTTGAGGAATTGTGCCTGTTAAAAATGTTCTAGATCATTAGAAATACTCTGATATTATGGGGCAGATGCTTGTCTTCCAAAAGATGGCTGGATGATACAAATTGTTTGGTGACAGGGAGAGTTAATAACAGGTAGAAACATTGCGGGCCAATTAATTAATGTTTAGGATGTGGCTGTAGTCAGATCTCCATTTTCAGATTGGTAAAATTTGGTAACATTTTGGGGGAAAATGTTAACAGCTATTGTTGGAATTGAGAAAAGATTGCAGGCCAAGTTTTTTTTCCTGTGCGTGACAGTGAAAGGACGTTGGCTACTGATTATGTATGTTCCAATACAACTTGAGAGCAGTATGAAGTATATGAACTGTACAGTACTATTATTATTTCTCCTTTCAATAACTTTGAGAATTTGGAATGTGTTGTAATGCTACTGTGATGTCCATATAAACTAAACTAAACTAAACATCATGCATCTGATAAATCTCAGAAGTGACGTCTCATTCTGTAATATGAATTGAGACAGCTTCTGTGAAACCTGGGGACGTAAACACAGATCAAACTATGTGTTGGTGCATGACAATTTTCCGGTGTGATCAGTTTATCTGCTTGTTGTCTGGATGTTTTTGTCTGAATTTATATTGGCACCCTTGAACAAGCTTAAATGCCAATGTTAGCATTCTAACATGCTCACGATGACAATGCTAACATCCTACATTAGCATTTTAGCGTGCTGACATTTTCTATTTAGCACTAAACACAAAGTACAGCTGAGGCTGATGGGGGTGTCATCAGTCTTGCTGCTGTTTGGTCATAAAACTGAAGCAAAGCCCCCCTCCTCCGGTTCCCCCTCAGGTAAACACTGTTAGCTCTGCAGCACTTTCACCATAGTTTTGTTGACACGTTAAGAGCCATTGAGAGGCAACCTTGCACCTTTAAAAGTACATAGGAAACAACAAAATGTACTGAACGTATCAAAAGTAACTAAATTTGCAAAATAGCGCCATCCAGGATAAATATTATTATGGCATTGACGTGTAAGCAGCATTTTGAAGTGCGGAGCTATATGTTTTTATCTAACAATGCATATCATTTAAAATGATCATATATTTGGTATGTAAAATCTGGAATGTAACTACTATAGCTGTTAATGTAGTGGAGTAAAAAGTAAAATATCTCTCTCTTAACTGTTGTGCAGTTGAAGTACAAAGTTGCTTTAATTGAAAATACTCAAGTATAAGTACCTCAATCTCATAGTTAAGTATAGTATTTGAATAAACGTAACATTCCGCCATATGGTCACAATCAAAGTGGTCGACTGACTAGATCTGACCAACATACAATCCCAGACTTCTGGTTTAATTGAATCATTCTCATCAATAAAAATACTTTCTGTTTTCATCCATTTAGCTCAGTTTATGCGGTGAATGGCTAAAATTCTTGAGAGCTGACATCTTCCAGCTATACAAGCCCCACATACTACAGTAGGAAGCCACGTACAGTACATTATAATTTCAAAATGCACACAATAGCAGGTTGGTGGTCTGAAAATAAGGACACGTTGTGGGTCATGACGACCAACATGTTTGAAAGAAGAAAAACAGTGTGAATGCATGTTTCTTTACACACGTGTAAGGTTGGGATAAATAAAGCATCTCACTGTCAGACGTATGTCTGGTGATGGTACAGTACAAGTGCTGTAACTACCAGCATATATGTGTTATTAGATGAAAATGCACATGCAAAGCAAATGAAATGCTGATTGTAAACTAATGTGAGGGTGGTTGTGATGGTGGTGTCTGACCGCCACCATTTGGAGAAATCTCCTTACAACTATAAGAAGCCATCCTTATGTTAACAAGAAAATGTAATATTTATATCCTAATCGATTTGAATAAGGGTCTCTGGCTATATATTCAGTTTATTCAATATTAACCTCATTCATTACAGAGACAATAGTTTAAGATATATCCTATGTAGCATTAGTTTAGTTTCAGTTCCAAAAATATTCCTCATATGGCAATGAAGTAATTTGGCTGCTGATTTTTGCATCCTGTGAGCAACTGAAGGAGACTCACTGGAGCGTGACTGGAATAGATTTTCCTGTATGCATATTTGCATTTGAACAGAACACTTGTGCATGAGAGCCAAAGAGGGCGTTCAGTACAGAAAGAGTCCTATATCTCAACAATGCAATACATCACCCACTTAACCTTCATCCAACATGCTGCACTATATGCAGTTAACGGTATCACTGTTGCTGTGAGTTAAAGATATAGGCTTCTGAATGGGGTTGAAGCTCGTTGGATGTGTGGTACTCATAACTTAGTCTATATAGTTTTCTAGCTTTTCTAGCACAATGGAACCGGATAGAGGACATTTATCATAAAAAAAACAATACTGATCTCACATATTATAGACTAAAGTATAGGCTACATCTCTTTAACATAATGTATTTTTTCTGAGTTGTGATCAAAGTAAGACAAACGTTTTATTTTACATCTGCTTGCTCGTCGGGCCAAATCCCTCCTGTCAACAACTATCAATAACACTCTACATTAGTTTTACGGATAGCCAAGAGCATTGATTTGCAATTAATGATGCATAATGCACATCAAATTTAGACTTTTAGAAACCGACAGGTGCATAAATGGCATCCGAGGGCGCTCTAACACAGATAGGCAGCAGTAGTCTATTGTACTTTTTCTAAAAGCTCTGGAGCAGGAACTCAGCAGGTGTCCTCCCCTCTTCATTTTTAAAAAGGTGGGGTAGGCTTAATGAATTTGAATATACAATTTGACATGCAATTGACAATCAGGAATCCTTCTTACTAATGCAGAAACGTAATTCAAGGGAGAATATTTATGAAATATTCAAGTTCTCAAATTCTATCATAAAGAAATTACAACAGGCCTTATTAAACTGACAGTGAAACAACGCTATAAGTCTCTCTTTTTTTTTTTTTTTGCCAAAAGCCCTCAACATCGTGCTTTACGGTGGAAAAAGATGACCCGAAAATCAGTAAGGCAAGCGGTGAGAGGCGCTGCGTGGCATAAGCGGAGCGGTCCTCACATATCACGCACGACGTTAGGAGTTCCCTCGCGTTACGGTGAAAACGCCCCTCTATTCTCCTACTAGCCCTTCCCGACCGTAAGCATCCCTGCCGGCTTGAGCCTGTCTGCTGTCCCAGCCTGCAAGGGTACACCTCTCGTGGCAGAGGAAAGGCGCTCCGGGGCGGTGGCGGTGTCCGTCTTCCAGTTTCCTGCGATCTCAATGATCACATTGTGGACTGAAGCTTGACAGCCGGACCTGACAGGACAGGTACATGCGTTGTATTTGTTTGTCTGACACAGTGACAGCGGAACAGGTGCATGCTGCATTTTGCCGGTTGTTGGGAAATGACATTGTAGGCGAGGGACGGGGAGCATCTTCGTACCGGTGACAAGATTTGAGAGAAAACCGTGCTCTGCATGCTCTGCAGAGACACCGCTTTGTGCCTTCAAGTGTCGTGGACGGATCGGGAGTGTTGCCACGGAGCTTTTTAATCTGAGCAATATGGTCGGCAGGCTGATTTAATAGGCTGTATAGAATCAGGGCATCCTTTTTGTCCATGCATATCAAGGCCCAGTGTGGCAGAAAGAGTCAGCAGGTGCACCTTTTTATCGTCTACTGGATCACATAGCGCACGATCAGCCCTGTTTCTTTCCGCATTAAACCCACATACAATTATTAAGCGCTATTCTTGGACACGCCAGTGTGTGTAAGGATTGTGGTGTCTCTATGTGGAGCTATAGGCTAACAACTGATGCTCAAGATAATGAGCTAATTGAAGACGGAGTGTGTTGTCGCGGGTGTGGCAGAGGGGGCAGGCGTGGGCGCATCAGCAATCGGAAGGTCTGCTTTATGTGTGAATTGCAGTGTGGGAAAGTGGGCTATTAAACTTAAATAAAATGAAAATAAACTTCACATTTATCTGAATTATTTAAAGAAAGGGGGACAAACTGACCTTGATCTAGCCTATCAGATTGTTTTCTGTATTTTTTTTCGAGATAAATGTTTATTAGGAAATAGGTGTAGGTAAATGTCTGTTAATAAAAAAATCACATTCACATTTCTGCAATGGGTTTGAAATATCCTCAATATTAAAAGCTGTAACTCAAAACTTAGTCACATGGAGTCATTTCGGGATATAATTATGTTCTCTAAGTGCCACATGCTCTCTGTGCAACATATTGTACAATCTTTTCTTGAAATGCTAGACACTTTGAGTTACAAATATGTATTGTGCAAACTATAAACAAAAAATGAATATATTGAACATATTAGATTTTGCAGTTATGGCAGATACAGTCTGCAAGTCACAGAACTATGAAGCATATCCCACGTTTTGGGGACAGAAAGAAATAACTCACAGTAAAAGTTCTGCAAAGAATGAAACAAACAAGAGAGTTTATAACTGCACCATTCAGCAAGTTTTATTTCATCAACTTCAGACAAGTCAGACTGTAGAAGTTGCATTTATCAATAATGCATCCTTCTGTTCCCCCTCATCCTACTCGCACAGACTGTCAGTACTCGTGTATCTGGCTCCTTTGCAGCCACGAGGCTAACTCCAAGACTCTGAATTTGTGGAGGCGGAGTCAGGGAGGGGGCAAATTAGATCTAAAATGCATCCATCTGTCCGTCCGTGCCTCAGTCCCTCCATGCATCCTCCAGTCTCATTTTCCTTTCTTTCACCTGCTCCACTTTCAGCCTCCCTGGTGTGCGTTACAATGGTGCAACCACAAGCAGTGTGTGCCCCTCTGTTACACCTCTTTGCTTGTTAACATCAAAGAGCAGAGTCTCTTTCTGTGGATGCATGTTGTGTTCAACACCTTTAGGAATAATTATTGAATACCTGACTAGCAAGGTTATACGGCGGATAAACATGGTGTTTGCAGGCGGCGACTCCATTACTTTCCGGTCAATGTGCAACCTCTGTGCAATCTGCCACCAATGCATGTGCCATAAGGGTAAAGGTCAGGTCCCATGTTGTACGGCTGCAGGATGCACTTTCATGCGTGCGTTTCTGTGCACGTCAATTCAGCGTGCCTGCTTGTTTAAGGTAGCACACTTAGATACACTTCTCCCTGGAGTCCTATTTCAAGTCATCCTGTGTTCGATTTGTAATAGCTCATTGAAGCGGGGCCAGTGGTCTGTTCACAGCCAAATTGGAATTCTCCGCAAGATAAACTTGCGTCGCTTGTGAGAGTGAGAGCAGCTTTCAAAGGCGTATTAAAGATAATAGCATTGAATACACTGTCACCCGTATTATCGCCACAAATGATGTGTTGTGGGATGCAATGCCTAACTCAGCAAGACATCCCATATTCTGGCGATCTAACATAAAGTTATGACTGGTACCACAGTTTGACATATGGATATTCTATTGGCCTCATGAAATCCTAAACCACAAATCAATTGCAATCATAAATTGAGACAAAGACAAAGAAAAAGTGCATTTTCTGAAGAGAATTACTGTGATTGCCGAGGGTAGTATAAATATGAATACCTTAACTTTGCCTTAAACTGTAGTTACCTGCTTAGTTTGAATGAAATGTGTTCATGGCAAACCATTTTAGATCAGACTGAGCTGACGTCCTACTTGAAACTGTTGGTCATCCCCTTCCACCCACCACCAGCGTCTCCACCGGGTCACTCCAGTGTGCCCACCTCTACATGAACTGTCACGTTCTTCGGTGCAGTGACACCATGTGATTGTTCGCCTCTCCTTTTAATCATACGCGTGTGATATGTGTCAACTAGCAAAATAATTCCTACATGCCGTTCTCTCTCTCTCTCTCTTTTTTGTCTTTTTCTTCATCTTATTTTGATCTGCTTGGCAGACGATGTTAGGCGAGGGTTCCCATGGTAACTGAATTTTAAACAGGCACGCCTGATGTCTCTTTGTTATCCATCGTTAGGGGTGACACTCCTCTCTTTGGTGAAATTGATGAAAAAAGATGAACTGAGCTGCAGGCACAATGTGGTGCCTGTCATTTTCCTGTCATCGTGGCGAAGACGGAAGCTATGTTTTGTTTTTCTTCCATTTGACTCTGAAAGCAAAGAGGGAAGGGGAGGAATCTTCAGCGTGTACACTGTGAGCACGGAGGAGATGCTTTTACTGTGGGAATTGGAGAAAGTGGTTGCCCTCGATTTAATTGAGCGTGACTCTCTTGTGATAAAGTGTAATAATCTGGGAGTTGTAGGGCTGCATGTTCATGGATGGATTCTGCTTGATAGATTTATTTTTCTCGGTAATTCATTATTCAATCCTAATTTATGCAATGTATTGTATTGTGTTCCTCATAATTAACGAGAAACATGCACAATGTACATTTAGGTACTTCCGATACTTTCTTCTTCTGTACCTAGCTGAAGTCATGATGATTACCAGCCTGCATAAACAGACTAAAACAGTTGTACCTGATGTAACGCAATAAAGGAAATAGCACTGAAAGAGAAGCTCATAATCTTCAGATTCTGTTGTGGTGCTGATTCCACTCTATGGTTCAATGTTAAGGTTGAGTAGTTGTATTAAATTGCACTGTTTTGCACACTGCACACACACACACATTATAGACTGTTGTGTAAAAAGAAATGGTACGATATGTAAAGCCTACAGTCTGCCTTGCTCTGTCTTATTGTTTATGAGGTGCTGCAGCATGTTTGTCGGTCTGGACTTTGTTTGTCGCTGAGTGTATCAACATGTCTCAGGATCAGTGTCATCCACACTTGTGTCTGTACAGTGACGGTTGTTAGAATAATCCTATTTTTGATAGAAAAAAGAAATCTAAATATCCAATCTTAGCACACCAATCATGTTCTAGGAATTCAAATTGCTTTTGACCTTTAATGCAATGTTCCCATTGTTACATATCCTGACATGACCCCTTCAGTAAATGGATGTAAAATTACGTTGTGGCGTAGAATGGAGGAGGTTGGCTTTTCCGCTCGTGTAAACTGGTTCATATTTAAGATATTCATCTCATAAATCAAACGATGCATTCTGACAGCTCATTTTGAGAGATTTCACTGCCTGATTTGTTTTAATCAGTGAGGATTAACTCTACAATGACCCCCCCTCCTGCTCTAATAATTTTGATATGCACATTTTACACCTTCTATGGCTCCAAGCTATAAGTAAGCAGACACAGTTTGCAATCACACAGTCTGTCCTTTCACATCAGCTCAAGAAGGGGAACTTAGTAATGCAGATGTTGAAGTGTAGAAACTATCCTAACCCCTGCATCATCCCCTGCTGTGGTGCAGACCCTTCCCACGAGACAGTGCTTGTACTATGTCGACGCAGGAAGCACAACTTCCTCTGGGCTTGCTTTCTCTTGGGGAGGACGAACTTGCAGCCTCATTGGTTCCCAAGTCGTACCATTTATCTCTGTTGTGGGTTGACATGATTTGCAGCAGACTTAACAGTCGTGCTACGCAATCTGCTTCTAAGACTGCTGAGTGCCAAAGGTTTGGAGAATGTGTGTATGTGGTTTCCCCTAAAGAAGGACATCTTGCCACTCCCACTTCCCCAACCCCCACAGTCCTGTACCTGATTTCCAAGAGCCAGCCTCTGCCCAGCAAGGATTGATGGACTGGCTCTGTATTCCATTAGAAGGGAGCACTGATTATAAAGCTGAGATATGGAAGGAGCTGCATGATAAAATGGCAAGGCTCATTGAGAAATGTCCAGTGATTGGCTAATGCAGTGGGTGGCTTCCATGTATGTCAGTGGACATACCGTCATTTAGCACGACATATGAAACTCTAGCGTAAGTTCAGACAGGAAGACTTTACTCTATCACACCTGGGCCGGTTGTTTATTTCTTGTACGTCTGTCATTTACTCCTCTAATGGATGTTCACTCATAATTTCCTTGCTGTCATTGTTTGGGGCTGTCAATCATGATATCAGATGTTCTGATCAGCTGGTCGTTTCTATCCTATTGCACAACGACACAATTACAGCGGTAGCCTATCACCTTGCTGCCGTCGCTTTTTAAATATGATTGTCTCTCTACCTTCAGTACGTTCATGTTGCCCCTCCACTTTCCCATTGCCGCCCAATCTTCGCAGCTTCATCAGCTTCATCAACTTCATCAACTCATTATATCAGCCTCATCAGCCACCATCACCACCAGTGTCTGGACTCCACGGGGGGATTTATCTTGCTGCTGCTCAGGGAAGACGCCCCTCGATTACAAATCTCCCTATAGGGTCCAAGCGCCAAGGACTCTGTCAAGACTTTATCAGCACATATCATCTGTTAATTATAAACAATTATCTTTTCTTCATCTGACTCGTCTCTCCTGATTGAAATATAGTAGGCCTACATGTAAACATTTTTATGTGGCTGTGCATTTTACTGCCTTTTAGTAACCGCAGCTGCTTTAGACATTATCAACCTAAAATGTGTCAAGCTAGTAGCAGTGATATTATATTGTACATGTATAGTGTTGAATTACAAATGCAAGGAATCTTAGCAGTAAGAACAGCATACAACGATTTATTAATCTACAGCCATACTATGTGTGGCTGTACTTGAACACTATAGGGTGTTTTGTGGTAATGTCAGCATGCTAACATGCCACTGTGGATGTTTGTACCTAATTTCATGGTAATCCAGTCAATAGATGTCAAGATATTGCATTAAAAAACAAAAATGTAAATCGTATAGTGATGCTAGAGGAAATGTCTAGGGATCGCCTAAATCAATAGGATTCATCTTCTGCTGTGTTAAAACAATCCCTCTAATAGTCCATGAAATATTTCATTCTGGACTAAAGTGGTTGAACAACCAGTATTGCAATCCTGAGAGCTAGTGTGGCTGCAAAACATAAATGATGGGTCATATAAAACAAAACATTCTCCTTAATGGGGATTCTTAGACATTAAAATCAATTTATCAATGTGTGCATGTCAAAGGGCACCATGAAGAGGGATTAACCTCCAAAAAGTGCTATAAATCAATTTGTGTGGCCAACCTGTCCAGTTAACACCCTGCAAAACATCAAAGATACTTTTACACTTAGCACAAAATGAGGAGGCCTCAATCCATATTTATTGTTGATGAGAATTATCTCTTCAAACGTTCTGAAAATAAACAGATGGTTTGGAGCAAACCGCCTTTGTTTCTAGGGGAAAGTAATATCCCTTTAAATCTCCAAATTAATGAACAACCTAATTAACAGGAGTACAGTTTGGAGCATGCTCAGTTAATTCTTGTGAATGATGTACACTCAAAAGACGTTCTGGTAAAGGAAGAACACTTCCCGGAGATCACAGTAAGCACATTATCTGTGTGTCCCTGTCTGCAGCAGATTGCACATAGATTCTACTACTACTGCTACTACTTCTATCACTACTTTGCTTTTACTTCTGTTACAAGACTGATGATAAATTAGCACTAAATAAAAAGAAAGAAAAAGCTTGAATGAGCAAATATTGATGATAAACACATTTTATAAAAGCTTTTCTGTAAAAATGAGCATTAAATATGTATTAAATGTCTTATTATAACACACATCCACATTTTGTAAGTGAATCTATCCATAAACTGATGCACCTTTATGCAAAAAGCCCATTATTAAAAACATCACAACAACACACCCTCATGGCATCTAGCCATCCAGTTACTGTGTAGCCAGATGCTGTACCAGAATCACTGGTTTGTATGAACACGCTTATTGCATTTGCAAATAAGATTACCAAGTGGAAATGGAAGTAATAATGCAGTGCAGTACGGGAACTAGAACTCTTGGGGGATGTTGTGAGAAATGCTTGAGAGGCTTTTCTTACGACAACATAGCTGTCAAGAAAAGAAGAGTACAAATGGGCCTCTTTGAAGAAATCAGGTCTCATCTATGGAGTTAAAAGGAGCACTTTGATCTAAAAGCTGTAAAATATAACAATCAGTGACTTCCACAGTGAAGGTGGAGGTAGCTGATAAAACCGGACACAAAATGTTTGAGAGATGTTTTTAAAATCTCAGTGGGTTTTTATTTAGAGATAACACAGGTTTTCTACCTCCAATTAGGCGGGGTTAGAACGGGGATTTACTGTGATACATTGTTACTTCATATTACAGAATGGTCTAGACTTTCCAGATTTTCCTCTTTTTGTGAAATTCGAAACCACTTTTCTTACAAAGCTTTGATATTGTGACCAGAGGACGTGCTGATGACACTGTGATTCCTGCTTTCGTCATTGTCCTGCTCCCTCACAGTATACCAGACTCCCTTTTGTCTCCAGTAGGCTAGTGCAGTGCCAGTTCAAAACATGCCAGTTCTGAACAGGCGGATTGCAGCTTTGTGAACCTCTCATCCAAACAACTTCACACTCAACACTGCACTTCCCTGGGTCTTGAGCAGTACACCTACCCAGTGTGTAGTTGATCGGATGAACTGTTGTTGAAAAAAAGAAGGACATACAAACATACAAACACACACATACACATACATGCATACACACACATACATACATACATACACACAAACATACATACATACATACATACATACATACATACACACATACAGTACATACATTTTGGGGGCCCCTAAATTGACAGACTCTTTGTTTTAGAGACAGCTGGGCAGAACTTTGCGATGAATGGTGCATTGTGGGTATCTGCCCTAGATGATCAGCCATGTGTCTTTTACTATCTGGCAATATATCTGAGCTGCCCCGCTGCAGACGATGAGTGTTTTCAGGGGAGACATTGTCTGCATTTGGCTTCCTTTTGTTGAAGACGTGTTGACGTTCTGCAGTTTGATACCTCTTTCCTCTTCAGTGACAGCGATTTCAAAATCTTGCAGTTGATCCTTTCTTACATCAGGACAGCAGGGATGCTCAGTAATGATTACTGTGTATCTGGACGGACTCTGAAATGTAGAGAGCAGAGAAAATCATCTCCAGAGATCGTGACATGGCAAGGCTGATAGAGACCTGAATGAGCCGGCTCAGTGATTGGGAAGTCTACGTGCACCTGTATGTGTGTTTCATACAATAGAGGAACTAGGCTGAATCTAGTATATCTGTGTCTCATCTTAAAAGATGTTCACGAGCAGATCAGTTAAGCACAGCTTATCTTTTTGATGCCTGCAGTGTTTTGTAACGCACTTGAATAGGCAACACTTCTTATGGAAACAAAGCACATTCATTTGATTTGAAGATACAATCTGTTCTTTTTGACAGTCAGAGATACATCATAGATATTAGATTTATCATCTTTGACGGTAAATATTTGAAACAAAGTGCGATGTGATGAAAAATGTTTGAAATATGGAGGCAGAAAAATACAGATGTTACATTTACATTACAATTTACAGATGTCTCCTATTTTAACACAGTATTGGACCATCTGTACACTCCTCTATGCTTTGACAGTCAGCCCAGGAGGAGTAAATGACTCATTGCTCCCTCCCATAAAGGATAAATTGCAGGGTTTATGCAGGTGAATTTGCTGAATGTTAAGATGCAGCGAAGATGATCAAGTTGTTTCCTCTCTACCTCAGGGGGACCAGTGGGAGCTGGGGTTTCATTCTGCAAGGCAAAGATACACATGGTGAGACTTAACAGAACAGCTAACTAAAGGAATGAATGACGTTTTTCTATGTATGGTCACATTTTCAGGGACGCAGGGTTGCAATAGGTTGCAATAGGATGCAATAGGATGCAATGGTATTTCAAAAATCTTGGCTTCACCCCTGGCACAAACAGACAGCAGTGACAAACTGACAAAGCTTTTTGGGTAGAACTCACACACACTAATGTGTAGACTGTATTTAGACAATTAATGTATTCACCTCAGTGGTGACTTGTGAGGTGCAATGCAGTAGGACAATACTAAGACAACTGACCCAGTCAAGATAAAATCATACTTTAGAAGCCTTTAAGCCTCTGAACTCTCACACAGGTGTTTTCAATTAATCTGGCTGATGAGACATCTTCTCAGGACTGTGTGGGCATATAGAGACTAATTTATTGACATCCTCCTGAGTCTCCTGTTGGCTTTGTTGCACCTGTAAGGGCAGGACAAACTACAACTTTATCATTCTTATTGGTAGATGGAGATTTGTGACCTCAAAGGTGAGGCCCACCTTTAACCTAAGCAGACATCTGATCAGCCAGTATAACTGAAAACACCTGTCTGGGTGTTCAGAGGCATTGTGTATTGCAGGTGTTCATGTCAATGTCACCTACCCCTGCACAATTTCATTTATTGGGATTTATCATTGAAGAATTTAAGATAATAATGATGTTGTTCCCACCTCTTTCCAACAGTACCCCGCCCACTTCTGAACAAAAACATAAAGACAGCAAGATCCATGATGTGAAATGGTTACAACTCTTGTGACTTTAGTTGAATAGGTTTTTTTGGGACCTTTAACATAGTGAGTAATGTTCATTCAAACAGTGAGAATGGGCTGCAAAGCTTCCCCTGTTTTTCTATCAATATCACATCGACTTCTGTGTCTTCATGTCTTATGCAATTACCATCATTGATCGTTGGGGACTGACGCGACCTTTGGTTAGTTGTAAATGCAATCCGTTTTCATCAGAAACAGTTTGCCCACACAGTTTGAGATTCATAGCTAAAAATAGAAGTAGACAGGAAGGTGTCTGGGATTATTTTGGTCAGTTTATGACTTAATTAAATGTTCAAACCTGTTGTACAGTATCGCCGTTTTGTCGAGTGCTGTGATATACATCAAATAGATAACCATCCATAGGTATAGGTATTCTCAAATCTAGTCTGACACTGTTTTCATTTGCGCCATACACTTCTGAAGTATAAATAAAAAGTATTAATACAAATGTATTTCTGTCTTATTTAAGTAAAGTCAAGCCAACTCATGTAACTATTTTCGGAGGCCTTCAACCCTGCACATTGTTTTCAGAGCATCACCCACCCCGATGCTGTCATACTTCACAAAGACTTTCCTCAACGTTTGCTCTTTGAAGTTCAAGAACCGAAGGAGAAAGACCTTTAATGGGAGTCTGTTTGAAGACAGTGACTGAATGTTGAGTGTAAGCAGCCGCAGCACCTCATACTTCTTAGTCTCCATCATCTCCCTCACACAGATGATTAGGTGTGCGGAGACCAGAACTGATGTGAAGCAGGAGTGATTGAATCAAATTGACCCAAATGAAGGAATTGATCGGCCTCACTATGAGGTGTGTGAAAAGAGCGCGCTAAAGTCTCTGACATTGATCTATTAGGATTCTTCTCAAGTTTGCTTGTGATTCAGTGATGCATTGTTCAGACAGCTGCTTCATTGGGGGTGCATCTTTATTGTGTTCCTTGGTATGTAACAGAGTGTATGAAATGAGCTTTTGTATGTTTTTAGTATCAACGTTGGTCAAGCCAGGTTAGGACTAGCAACTAGGTTAAGCCAGGTGTAAGTAATTCAGATACATGCACATTCACAGCTTTCTTCTACAGATCACAAGGTTGATCCCAGATAACTGTTGTATATTAATGCTGGTTGATAAAAATAAGGCAAAGTACATATATAAGCACATGTAAAAAAACAATCCCAGCTTTATCCGGTTATGTGAAATAGCCCGCTGCTTGGCTAAAGAAACCAAGCTATACTCATTAAAAATTAGCATTGGGCAAAGGATAATTGTGACGTTATCATGATGAGTTATAATGTATTCTTGTACAATTTTGTTTGTACAAGCTGTTGTGACAAAACAGCCGTTTATCTGCCGATATGGCTCATTGACGATCTGCAATCGGTGGCAAAAACGGGATCGGGTCGAATTAAATCATAAAATTATTACCTTTAAGTTTTGTTGTAAACTTTATGTTATACTTTTGGTTTAGACCAAAGTGGTGGACCACCCGACTTTGCCAATATAGAGCCATACTACTTTGATTTCCCTTTAAAAAGGTATTGGTGAAAACATAATTTTATAAAACAATACCATTACATTTTCAAATTTATGATACGATCGATTTATGATAATATTGAATATTTTCCCAGCGCTATTGAAATATGCAGTTTCATTATTGTTCGTATTGAGCTCGTGAATTGACACCGTGCCTTTGAGATATCTTTGGACTAGCTGACATTCTTGAAGAATTGTTTGACTCATCGGTAAGCTCCGTGCAGCTTTAAAGTTTAGTTTCACAGCTTTTCTGCCTCTTCAGTGCCTTATATGCATTCATGTAAATTGGCTGCGGCCCTTTTCTGACTTTGACATCGTCTCATTGCATAAACATGAGTTGTATGAGACAAAGATACACACAGAAATCCGCTTTGGAAAATATATAAACCTTCATTTTATTTTTCCCACTTAAACCTGAAACACTACAAAAGGCTGTTGGTGCATATAATATACAGTGAGAATATCTTTTGAAATCAACTACGTTATTATTCATTAATTAGATTAATCAAACAACCCCCAGGCCCTTCAAAGTTGTGGAGGAACACTGCACAGTGTGAGTGTGACATCTGCAGCCTTACTGGTGCCAGACAGCTCGCCTCTTTGATCCAGCTTCCTTATGCAGAGGGAGGCCGACCTATCACGAAAGCAGAGACGTGCTGCGTTCCAGCCTCCCAAAGTGAAAACAGCTGATTGAGAAAAAAATAAGATAATTAGGACCTCTTCTTTGGGGAAAAATACCATTATATCTCTTCCTGGTTTACAAACACTTCACTGGCCGTTATTAGAACAAATTAAGCTTCTGTTTTGCTCCTCCCTAATGACAGTTTTCCCTGGAAGCTTTATTTATTTTTTACTAGAGCTTCCCATGTCCCCTCCTCACTAATCCCTTCCTCTCATTAACCTCTTCCCTTATTTTGTGCTGTTTTCGCATTTCTTATCGTCAGGCTTTAAGGTTTATATTACAAACACCGTCACAGAAAGTGTGTGTGATAAGGTACATATTTAGAGGAGTTGATATTTTCTCATGTTTAAATCAACAATTTTAGAGAGTAGTTTAATATTAGATGACAGTTTACTTTGAAGTGAAAAGCTCTTTATGGCTTTTAAGAAATTTTACATATAGTTAGTCATTAATGAAGTAGACTTTAAACAATATTACACATGCCTTAGGCTGACACATTTCCTGGAGTTACTTAAGAAGAAATTGTTACATTATACAGTAGAGTTTGCACTTGTTGCACGCAACATTTCCCTTGAGGCTGAAAAATGTAGGTATAAACAATATACTTGAGGAAAGGAACAACTTCATAAGTTGGCTACTGCCACCTTATACTAGGAAAATAAAGCACACATACAACTATGAACCCTTACCAACTAGTCACAATCCAGTCCCTCTCATGATGATTTAAGTGTCACATTTTAATATCCTATAAATCTAAATATAAAATTCAGCTAACACATAAGGAATATTAAACCTGTGACCCTGTGCTCACTTCTCAAACTAAAGCTACAGATTGACTCTTGGATAATTTGTTTCTCTTAGCTGTACCACCTAATCTGAATATCAGCTGTTGTACTATCACCCTCAGAAAGAGCAAAGGTCCAGCTCGAGTATTAGCGGTGGTTACCTTCAACTGCCAAGGTTCATCCAGATACTATCAGCTTTGTTTCATGTCTCACTCTCCAGCCACTATCTCTTTTCCCTGGTGTGTCTCTCTCCTCATAACCTCTGCCTTTAATTCAGTGCTACTCTTTCCTTTACCCTCACCCCTCACCCCCCCCCCCCCCCTCCTCTCTCTCTCTCTCTCTCTCTCTCTCTCTCTCTCTCTCTCTCTCTCTCTCTCTCTCTCTCTCTCTCTCGGTGTGTCTGCTGTCTTGTGCCATGCCGCAGGGCTCTCTGACTGATGTAATTTATGCCATCTACTTTGCTAGTGTGAGAGGGGAGCGTCATGAAGCCAGCACTCTTCATGCAGAGTGCTCCTGTGGGAGTCTGTGAGCCAGCACTGGCTGAGCTACCCTCTTTCTCTCTTTCACCATCTCTCCATGCACAGTGCAATTACCATGCGTGTGAAGAAGACACTCAATCTGCATGGCAGTACAGTATAATTACAGATTCCACATAGCAGCTGTCAGCTGGAAAGCCATATTGCATGTGAGGTCCCGCCGCAGGTATCTGTTTTGTGTTCATTATACCCAAAGTCAGTTTAAAGGAATACTTCAGCCACAACATGATCTTATATTTGTAAATTACTCACCCCGTGTTACCTTGAATTCTTGAACAAAACTTTTGTTTTGCATAAAAGGTGATGTTAACAGATGACAAATTGCTGAGATCCAGGATGCTCATCAATACAGTGTACTACCAACTCAACTCAGTTAGGTTACAAACCCTGAATGAAACACATTACATCAATACCGCTCCCAAAAAGGACATGTTTATTCTTATTTAGAGCCAAAAAACATCTGTTTTTTAAAATATATTTGTTCCTATATGTTCCCAATAGTGTAAATTGGCAAAATATTTTTTTCAGTGGATTTCATTTTGTAATACTGTGATATGATACCGTCACTGCAAACACCACCAAAAATACTGTGATGTAAACTTTATGTCGTATCGCCGACCCCTATCCCAAACGTGTGCATTTTTACTAAAACCTCACTATTTAAAACACGTCTACATAAACGGTCTCATGCTTGAGCAAGCATGCTATTGTCCTTTTGATATCATGCTGTAGTTAAACGCATCATTTTCTTTGAATATTCAAGGTAACAAGTTGAGTAATTGATAAACAAATGGTCTTTTCTTTGGGTGAAGTATTCCTTTAAGTGAATATTTTGTATGCTGTGTATGTCATGTTTCCTGAGGCTGTATTAGGAATCCATCGTTAGACTGGACTTATGGCGGCAGTAAACACTCAACAGTATTTTTTTGTGACAGGAAAATTGTTGATGTGTACTGAATATGTTTATGTTGCAGGACTGCAATCCATTTCTATGACAACAGAGACGGCTTTGGCTGGGGAACTGAAGAGCGCGATGGAAGTTGACGCCATGAGAACCAATCAGGTGGGGGTGCTGTTAAACTCACAGCAGCTGTAGATCATTTTACTCAGGCCTTTCAATCACTCAGGGGCCTTCCGGCATGTTTGATATGCAAGGCAGCTAGCCCCGTCCGCCTGTGCCAGCAACTTAACATCTCAACATCCTAGAGCAGCAGCTCACACTACATCATGCATTTGATGATTGCCTCACATGATCAAAGATTTGGGATTTAAATCACTTTGGAAGACAAGCACAGAATGCCTGTTGAGACACAGAATTCAGACATTTAAATAAAAGTCAAAGTACGGTAATTTGAAGTTCACACACTTAGAGGAAGGATTTTCTCTCTCCAAGGTTCCAGAGGACCAGGAGGACATGGACGATAGCTCAGAGAAGACCCCCAGCAAAGCCTCCAAATCCCCCCAGAAAAGCAACAAACGGCCCAAGACCGTCCCGGTCAAAGTCGCTCTACTTGACGGATCAGACTACGAGGCTGGAGTTGAGGTACGCTGCTCGCTTTTCATCAGCAAAGGATGGGGAATATGGCTGGTCAATCCATGAGAAAAGATTACTATGATTAACACAGGCCTTATTTTCATTTATATAATTTCTATCAGTAATATTAACATTTTACTTATCAAATTATTTGTTTGAGATCTGAGACAGGCAAGGCATGAGCAGTCAGACAATCACAGAGGTTTGTACCAAAACAACAGGTGAACAATAGAAACGTTACCCAAATGTTTTACAGACTGACTTCTTTGTCCAACTTTGACTTGCTTACTTGCTGCAGTTGTGCTCGCACACAGCATTCATGTGCAATGAGAGATTATTATAACATTTTTAGATCCTTATAATACTTATTAGCACCTGTTTTTATGCACATTTTCAATTGTTGCATCAGAAAACCTGAGTGGAAACGGCAGAAATTTTAAAATAAATTAAAATATTGCAAACTATTTTTGCACTTGGCTCAGGTGGAATCGTTGATTGAAGAAAATACTGACTTAAAAATGGAAACAGACTTAGTTGATATAGCACAACGTCAAAAAAAGCCTGCATCACTCAAGCTTTCACTTTATTGAAGAGATGAAAAATAGCAAAGGATGAAAATATTGAGACTGTAACGTTCATCAAATGAACACATGAAACACACTGACGCACCATATTTCCATCATGTTTTCTACATTGTATTTACTGGTTGCTCTTGCGCTCTTTAATTGTGTGATTTTGTTGCGCCCCCTTCTTCTACATCAGGTTAATTAGGGGCAACCGTGGCTCAGTGGTAGAGCAGGGTCGTTCTTCAATCAGAGCATCGGCGGTTCGATCTCTGTCTAGTCCATGTCAATTTGTCCTTGGGCAAGACACTTAACCCCAGATTGCTCCCGCAGGCTGTGTATGAATGGCTGTGAATGATTACCTAGTCCTGATGGGAAGGTGATGCCTTGCATCGTAGCCCCTGCCATCAGTGTATGAATGTGTGTGTGAATGGGTGAATGATGACATGTAGTGTTAAAGCGCTTTGAGTGGTTGGAAACTAGAAAAGTACAGTGCATTTACCAATAGAAAATGAGTGCACCAATTGTTTATCTTGACACAGCTCCTAATATTATCAGAAAGTAGACGATGGAAATGCTTTAATTAGCTTTTTTTTGCAAATTTCTTGAAGTTGATTGAAGATTTGCTCCACATATTGATGGAAACTTTGCTATTTAAATGTTTACCTCCAGATAAAACGGTTTAGAGGATCTAGCTAAACTGTTTACTTGTAACCCTGACTCAGGATTGTATACTAGCATACTTTACAGTCCTGCATGGCTATGTCCTGAAACTCTGACAGTCACTGATCTGCTCGGAAAATTTGCTCTGGGGAATAATGTTGAAAATACAGGATGGTAGGAAATCTTTCTTAGCAACCTATAAGCTGGGGAAAAAACATCAAGATTGAATTCTGCAAACATAATTACAAATAACAATAATGTTGTTTTGCAGTGCTATTAAAACACAGTTTATCCGTTTCTCACCGGCTTAAATTTCATATCTCGGTATACCAGGTTGACCAGGAATATAGCATTTTAAGAAGCTGTTGTACATTTCCTCCATTTAAACACAGCCCTTGACTCAGCACACCACGGTACACCTTAGTGGGATTTAGTCTCCCTCGGTAATACATGCTACTGGAAATGCAGCTCTGACGGGTGGAGCGAGGTAAGACAAGCTCTGCATTGTGGGGGATGGAAAGGCTCAGATGAGCAATCCCCGGCTTCCATAAGTCGTGACTCTGTAGCCTTTTGTGTTTGTAAACAGACGGGCGTAGCTTTTGCTTTATTCGAATTTCACAGCAGCCCAAACGCTCATCACGATCGTACATCGCAGAGAATTAATCTGGGGTGAAATGACTGGTAGAGCGAGGGATGTCGAAGGGGGTGTTTCACGTAGAGGGATATCCTGGCCAGGACTTACAGAGCAGCGGTGAATCACATTAAAGCCAGCACTGAAGTCCCATTGACTGCTGCTGATGATGGAGTGTGATGTGTGACGGGAATGATCTTGTTGGCTCAACCTCATTCATGTCACTATTCCTTTTATGGCTTACTGCCTCTCACGTGACCTCACATATTTTACTTCTGAGTGGAGAAATATGTCCTGAGTAGTGACCGAGGCATCACACGCACATTCTCCTTCAGCTCAACCCCCCCCCCCCCCCCCCCCCCCCATCTCTCCCTCTGTCTTGATTATGTGCGTGCATACACGCGCACACATTTCTTCATGTCACCTGGCCAGTGACACTGGAGGTATTGGGCTTTGACAGGAAATCCATAGGGTAGACAGATGAGTGCTCTTATGTTTGACCGGGGAGAAAATAGAATGGGAGAAGGAAAAGATGAAGAAAGTGGGGGAGGAGGAAGAGAGAAAGATGGAGTGGTTGCTCGTGTACTGTAGTGTGTAGGTGACTGTGTATGTGACTGTGTATATGTGCAATGGAGAAAAGGCAAGCGGGGACACTTTGATGAATGCAGTGAAATCATTGATATAATGACGGTCATGATGTCCACTGAGCGAGCGTGCACTGATGATAAAAACAAAGAGACACAGCCAGAGCCTCCTATTGATGTTTGGCTCACAACATTATAGATATTGATCGAGCTCAGTGCATTTGTCCAGTCCTTAACCTAATGCCATCCTAAGATCTTAAGCACCATGCTTACAAACTCTAGCTATTACTTTTCCCCAAAAAACATTTTTAATGAAACATCCGGCATTTTAATAAGATCCTGAGGAGACCGTTGTACCAATATTTTAACTAACTTTTAACAGTGTCAACTTTCTAACTTTCTCTGCAGGTCCATAAAATACTAATGCCCGTTTCCACTCTTCATTAATTTCTGCCGGTTAACCACATAACAGAGTTTCCACTTTATTGGAGAGGCATTGCTGTTTGGGGTCTGCAAAGCATTCTGTGCCAACGATATTTAAGAGCTCAGCTCCTGATGTTGACCAGCTAAGCTATTTATACCTTTTTTTTTTCTTTTTTTACACAGTGATGGAAATAATATCTCTGTTGCACTGGTAGAATGAGATTCTTTTTCACATCTACATTGTAATACAAACCTGTACTATCTGTGACCCAACCCAAATAATTAGCTTTTCCCTTGGGATGCAGAAGTAGCAATAATCATGCAGTAAAAAGTGGGACCACAGATGCATCTCTCTGAGCACTGAATAAAAGCATTAAACCTACAGTCCAGAGTGCTCAACATTCTTACATTCAAAGTGTCTCCTGGGAGAAAGCCACTCTCTCCATAAATGTGAAGTTCTTGTGGTTAACGTGTTAAAACCAAATAAAAGATTCATGACACTGGGACTAAGCTCGGCCTCCTTTTGGACCCTAAGCCTTTTTTTAGGCCTTTTCTCGAAAATTGTAACCCATACAAAAGAGATAACAATTCTGTAACTACAAGGTCTATTTTAAAAATGTTGATGCTTGAATAACACTAGGGATTGTGAGATTTGATGAGATGAGTACATATTGTGTATATGTTACTGGTTAATAGTAGCTGAACAAAGCAAACACAGCAAACAGGGAAAATTCCCAGGTTCGTCTGAAGAAAAAGCACTGTAATTTATAAAATTTATAAAACATTCCCAATTCATAGCACAAAGGGTGCAGGTGCCTCACAAAAAGATTTGGTGTAAATAAAGTGAAGCAAACTCCAGTTATAGGTGTTTATATAAAAAAAACATGCCAAATTCTCATTTTCGAACCAGAATTTGCAGCTGTTCCATTTTACTTTTATATACTTTATAATTATATATTTCACTATATTTCACTTTGTTTATCACTCATATTGTACAATCTAACCTAACAGAGCTGTTTGGCATCATTTTGGCATCATTCTGACCCATTTTGACCCATTTTGACCTGTCATATCTCTCCTGGATGTCTGTCTGTTTGTCTGGAGCCCTTGCTCAGGCTCTGCCGGGCGGATCTTGTCATGAGACCACTCGTTACAACCAGGTGCTCAAAACGAACACACTCGTGTGTTTCATGAAGTGATTGACAGAATTTTCAGCCAATAAAACTCCAAAACCGTGCAGCGGTCAGCCCCCAAACCCCAAGCCCGTGTATGATTCACCGCCGGCATTCTGACCACCATTTTGGCTCAGATGAACGGAGAAATGCAAATTTTAAGTTCCAGACTTACCTACTTAGCAGACGAACACATTACTAATAAGGAATAATTGCGGATTTCACTGTTTTGGCCTTCAAAACCGACTCAAGGTATGATACAGTTATAATATTTTCGCAGTGTGGGAGTTGTGCTTTCTGTGGCTTGTTGGCTGTAACTCCTGAACGCTTTGATGGAGAGTAATTTGGATGATACCGTTGAACTCTGTGTGGAATGCTAATATTGTTAGCAGTGTGATATGCCGGGTTAGACGCTATGCCCGAGATTAACGAAGCATTCTCTGAGTTGTTGTCTTGCCGGCTGTGGCGTAAAATGCATGATATTGTGGCGAATCTTCTTAGTTAGTTAGTAGAATAGTTTATAATGGTGTTTGCAGTGTGTCAAATGGTTAACCTGATTACATTAAGGAGACTTTTTTCGATAAAAAAATAAATAAAAATGTAATGTCTTTTTAAAATTTCTTTATGAACTTTGCTTTCTACGACGCTCTCTTCGGTTAAAAACCTCGCTCTGAGCCTCAAATGGGGCTCGCTCGGGTCCAAGAGGTTTTAAAGAATAATAACATCACTTTATCTTTAGTATAATTTCTTCACCCATCTAACATGTTACCCTGCAGCATATAGCTCTCTCGCCGTTCACAGCCGAATGCAGACCCGAGCCTCTGAAGGTACAAGTGAGTGCCGTCTCTAGCTCAAGAGAGCTTCAATGGGTACCTGCCAACGCTGGAGCACAAACTGTCTGGTTGAAGGGAAGCCTTTCTTAGAGCCAGCTCGTATCGGCTATGCTTCGAGCGAACAAGACTTTTATTGTTTGGGAACTTCAAAACCAATCTAATATATTTTTGAGGCTTTCTTTTTAAAGTGGTCATGAACCAACCTTTGTGAACGAGTCATTAAAGCTTTTAATAAAATTACTCTGGAACCAGTATATATTTTGTCCCTCTGACTTCAAGTTTTGCAATTTGAATGTTTAGTGCATTCACTTGTTTTTCCACCACGGTAGCCTGCTGCTTCATGTGGCCAGTGTGAGGTCTGCAACACTGTTTGTTTACTTCAACTGAAATGTAAAATAGTGTGATTGTGAAATGCAAAGTTTATTAAAGGGTATTCCACCTATTTTACACATAAAGCTCAGTTTACTCATCACAAGGAGAGTTGTCCCGTGAAAACAGTTGTCGGACGTATTTTGTGGCTCTGGAGGGAGCTTTCTGAATTCTGAAAAAAATAACCCATCAGGGTGATGTCATCAGGGTGCTCTGAGCGCTGGGATTTCAGGCTTCAAATTCATGATAGAAAACCTGTAATAAAAACTGAAGGTGTTGGATTTGAAAGATGATATCTAATATATGGGTTCCTGCATTTTGTGAGCTTTACCCAAAAGAGGGACTGAAATTCAGGATATCTTGGCCTCTGATGCTTTAATTTTGACCACAAGTCAATTTTGTGAAAGTGCCTTTCTAAATCACTATACTCCTCTTACCGCTGACATTGTTCTGCGGTGGGATTGTTTATTCGTTTCACATAATAACCTAATAGTAAAGTAAATCACTGTAGCTAAGAACAAACACTAACTCATCTTTACAGTTTTTCTTCAGTTATTTGATTCCAGTGTTATCCCTCCGCTTACATTACTTAAAGTGACTTAGTTCGACAGATTTACTTTCCCCTCGGCCAGCCATTAACCCATTCACGCACACTCACTGTCTCTCCTCACCTTGTTTTCATGGGCGATCAGCAAAATGGATTTCTAGGATTACACCAAATGGCTGCAAACACAATCAACCCACAGAAATAGCTAAATAAATGTGATCGGAGCCAATTGGAGTGACAAAGAAATCTCATCAGCAGCTCCATGCGTCAACTGGTTGCCATGCTTGGGGGACCACCTGAGATGTGCGTTACAATTCAATTTAGTAAGAAAATCAAATATATGCGCTGCTCCCTGAATAAATCCCTGAATCTGCCCCTTGCCTGTCAATCAGCATTATTCTCTCACTGCTTCACCCGTGGCAGCCTCAGTGCAGCAGGATATACGTTATTAATATGATTGAAAGACAGATCCCTTTTATAATGGTTAATTAATTAGTCTTAAATATTTAGACGGTATGCTGACTGTACTGCTGGCTTCTCCTACAAGAGATGAACAAAGCTCCGTTGTGGCCTTGTAGTAGCCAGAGATGGAGAAAGTGAGAGGGCGCACGCACATACAGAAGGGACCTATTACTTCTGTTTCCATGGTAACAGCTGCTTGGTTGCTTTGTCGCCATAGGAGCCAGGTTTCCCTAGGAGATTAATCTGGCCGTGTGTGTTCCTCTGTGTGTGTGTGTGTCTGTGGAGATAGCATTTTGCCAAGGCCGTCAGTGCATCCCACGGAGGCCTTGTTTTCAGCCCTGAAGGGCTGGATAGAAAATAGGTGTGGTCTGTTGAAGCCGCTGATGCGAGATGCATTTCCTCCCCTTATATAGACATGCAACGAGTGTAGCTCCTCCCGCTCGACGGGGGAGAGGACAGGCTGGAAGCTTCTCTCAGACCACATTTGGGGTGGATTTTTATGTCACCGTCTTTTCTTTTTTTTTTTACACCTTTTTATGTTAAGAAATATGAATAAAGACTGTAGTAAGATAACAGCTAGCTTTATTTTACTTGATAAGTACCACATAAATATATAATGAATACAATATTGGTTTAGAATAAACCATTCTTTTCTTCCTCAAAGATTTGCAGCTTGCTAATAGGGAAGATGTAGACAGGAAATATGGCGAGAGAAAGAAGGCTATGACATACAACAAAGGTTCTCGAATGGAGGTGAACCAGGGACTGTGCAGTTATACTGAATGGGTCTCAAGGACTAGGCCATCTTAGACGTCTTTATTGACTCGCATTACTACACTCTATCCTCTTCTTGTTGTCTTTTACAATAGATGATGTTCAAACAACCTGAACCTGCACTGTGTCACCTGCCCACTCGCTGTGTGTTCTTATATGTTGGTGTGTGCGTGTGTGTGTGTGTAACAGAAATTTGCCAGGGGCCAGACCCTGCTGGACATGGTGTGTGGCCATCTGAACCTGCTGGAGAGAGACTACTTTGGCCTGACTTTCCAGGACACGGACAACGCCAAGGTCAGACGCACAGACACACAGAAAGACAAAGACACACACACACTCACACACACACGCATTGAGATATCTTACTTGAGGAAGTTGAATTTAATCATTCTAAGATCATGGTTTGCAGGCATGCTTGTTTATTGTGTAACATTGTATAAAGTCACTTTAGACTTGAGTTCTGATCCTTTGTTCAAAAGATTCTTCTGTTCTGGGTTCATTACTCATGATATTTGGGGTTATTTAGGTTTCTCTGTGGTGAATAGCTTTGTAGAGTCCAAGGCCAAATATATGTGTTGACATTGAATTTGCTGTGTTTCTTTATACCTGCTTCTAATAGTTTATTTACTTTTTTTTTGGTCACTGATTTCAGAGCAAATGTCAACCAGCCTTTCAGCCAAACAGCCCATTTAACCAGACTGTTTTTCCAGGTGTCATAAAGCAGTCAGAGAGTGGCATACATGACCTTTAACCTTTTCAAAATGTGATTAGACCGTATGGCCTTTTAAAAATAGTGCACAGGGTCTACAGAGCACCATGAAAGCTCTAGTGACATTAAGCGTAGGGAGCTGGACTCAACTGGCATTCATAGCCTCAACATTGATGCTTTCAGCGTTTGTAGAAGCCTTCATCCTTGTTATTGTAGTACGAATATATTTAGCTTTCAACTAGGGAATAGATTTAAAAAGAGAAGAGCAGCCAGTGATTTATAGTTCTTAAAGGGGCACTTAAAATGTGAATATGGATGATTTTGATGATGTTAAAGTTCTCTAAGGGGGATTGTCTCTTTCTTTCTTTCTCAGCATTGGTTGGATCCCTCAAAAGAGATTAGGAAGCAAATTCGGGGTAATTGCAGCAAACACACACACACACACAGACACACACACACACACACACACACACACAACTATCCACACACACATAGAGCAGCCATTTACAAAACAACCTTTCTGGTAATTTGTCCACAGTTGGTTCCTGGATCTTTGGGTTTTCTGTCAAGTTCTACCCCCCAGACCCGTCTGTGCTTATTGAAGACATCACCAGGTAGGTGTGAATAGTGTGAATAGAACCAATACACCTTTTGGTTATTTAAATGAACTATCTTTTATTAGCTGTAGATCAATTGGCTGGATCTATGTCCTATAGGTTCCAGACCATCAATATCATTAATGCATAGGATACTGACTTAATCATGAGGCATGAGGATGACAGGAATGTCATAAGATTTGCTGATATGTTTTGTCATTGACCAGTATTGGACGGAGTCAAATTTGAAAAATCTAGCAGTCCAGATGTTTCCCGGTGATGTAGATTCTTGAAATGTAAGCAGCATTTCTGCCTCCACCTCCCTCATTTCTTTAGGTACTACCTGTGCTTGCAGCTGAGGGACGACATCCTGTCTGGTCGTCTGCCCTGCTCATTTGTCACCCACGCCCTTCTGGGCTCTTACACTGTCCAGGCCGAGCTGGGAGACTACGAGCCAGAGGAACATGGCCCAGACTACGTCAACGACTTCCGCTTTGCACCCAACCAGACACGTGAGCTGGAGGAGAGAGTGATGGAGTTGCACCGTAACTACAGGTCCTAGAAAATATGTCTTCATTAATGTAATTGAAGGCCATTAGGATAATGGCAAATGCTGGTAGTTTTGATTTGTTGCATGAATATGAGGGAAGGGATAAATCGTGTTTGGTATAATGTGCCGTAGGGGAATGAGTCCAGCAGAGGCAGAGGTGAACTTTCTTGAAAATGGCAAGAAGCTCTCAATGTATGGAGTGGACCTGCATCATGCTAAGGTACAGAGACAAAACGTAGGTACTCCCAGACTGTTCATCTGGCAGCACACTTTTGTCTGAGGTTTTTTTAAGCTCAATGCCTGTGTCAACCAGGATTCGGAAGGAATTGACATAATGCTCGGCGTGAGCGCCAACGGTCTGCTCATCTACCGAGACCGTCTAAGGATCAACCGATTCGCCTGGCCAAAAATCCTCAAGATCTCCTACAAGAGAAGCAACTTCTACATCAAGATCCGCCCAGGAGAGGTAAATCAAATCTCTCCTTATCTTGTCTTTTGCACCTTGCTTGGCGTTCACTGCGCAGTAACTGCCAGCATATTCCCAATAGAATAGCTCATGACAGTCATTCTGAAAGAGCAGAGGCAACTGGAATGAGGGATCATTTTGTAAAGAGCCAACTCCACATTTCTATTTCATGGTTTCACAGCTGTTAAAAATGACATCATTGTCTCTCTTGACTCGTCCCAAACAGCATAAATAGTCATTTCATGGTTTGATGAAAGTGTTACTTCTGAGATGTATCTGCAGCAAACCATGTGACAACTGTCGAGGACATTATTTATAGCCCTCACCGATGCTGTTCTTAAAGATTAGGCTGATAGGTCATGTTTTTGTTCCTCTCCTCCTTCTCTCTTCCGCTATGGTGTATTTAAAGTGTGATTAGCCAGTCAAGAGGATTTGCACTTTCATCAAGGATTTTACTCACAAATGTTGGAGCCACATTATGCTCGCTCTGGTTTTCAACTCCTAAAATTATTATAATTTGCTGTTTTTTTCCCTTCATTCGTTGGCCTTCGGGGTATCTGCAGTGTGTTTTACATTCACTGTTAAACTGACATTGACGTCTTTTATAGCGAATACCAAGGCCATTCTGTGCATATACTTTGTTCTGCAGATCTATCCTCTTAAGTCAGCTGTCACCTTAAATTTACCTGCAGGGTTATCATTGTGTTCTAAAACCCTTTTATTCTAAACTGTCCCCACAGATTTTTTTTTTTTGTGAATGGACTAGTCCTTATGTTTAAAGACCTGTTATATTGCTAATAACCTATTGATTTGAATGCGTCTTCATCTGCTCACACCACTAAACAGCTGATTGAGTGAGTGCATGAACGGCTAATTTGTAGGTTGGTTAGAGAAGGAGAATCTCGCTGACATGGCAGTGCGAGAATATATTTCTAAGAGTTAACAAAAAAGCATCATTGATTTGTCCATTGCTGCGGAGTAAACACAATTCACCCTGCCACCATCCCTCCATCTTTCCCCGCACTTGCTCCCTTCACTCTCCTTTTCTATTTCACCGCCTTCCTCCTCCTCCTCTACCACAACATCACTCCTTTCCCTCACTGCTCAGTATGAACAGTTTGAGAGCACCATAGGCTTCAAACTGCCAAACCATCGGGCCTCGAAGCGATTGTGGAAGGTCTGCATTGAGCACCACACCTTCTTCAGGTAGGACCCGATAGTCACAGATACTCGGACAGACACACTTTTTCTGCACCGTAGTCGTTGCACCCTGCATGAACTGTTAAGATGGAAGATATCCTTGCAACTCATTACATAAATGTGTTGAGTTCTTTTTACGGTAAATCCTCTTTTTTTTTACAGGTCCCACAGTTCTGTATAAAGTCCTTGCATGGAACAGACGTGATATGTAACTGTAAATTCATAGGAAGGTTGCTGATTCTTGGTAATTTGCTACTAATTATAGGTTAAATGGGGACAGAGAACAGTTGGTACACTTCTAATTCATTTGTTCCTATTAATTCCTATTGTAAACCAGATAGTATCTTAATCCATGCACAGCAGGTCAGCTGAACTTGCAAACATGTGACATTTGTCTCCAGGCCAGCACACAATTCAGTTAGTGTAAAGATTCTAATTATAACGGATTATTTCCTTTATTTCTCCGCTGGCAACCTCAGATTCAGAGCCCAACTAAACTAAGATCTTTGTCTGTATTTCTACTATATTTACTACCAAAACACAGACTGTAGTTCTCCTCAGGAAATTATCAGAAGATTATTACCAGTAGAATAACCTTGTCGAAGACTCTAAACTGTGTAATTAGGTAAAATATGTCTACAATGGGCAGAATCTGAGCACTTGTGGGAGATTTACACAATCTGAACCTTCCTGCAGGTTGGTTTCCCCAGAGCCGCCTCCCAAGGGCTTCCTGGTGATTGGCTCCAAGTTCCGCTACAGCGGGAGGACCCAAGCCCAGACCAGACAGGCCAGTGCTCTGATTGACCGGCCTGCCCCACAGTTTGACCGGTCTGTTAGCAAGCGGTACATGCTGCCCCGAAGCATTGATGGAGGTAAGAACCCAGATGATTTCACCGTTCACACGGAGGGTCACCTATATTTCCCAGATAATGTTGTGAGGCAAAAACAGAAATAAAAGCATCTTTCAACTTGTGTGTCATGTTAGAGCACAGCCTATTGATATATACATGGCCCTACACTGACTGTGCTGTAGATTATGTCATGTAAAGGCTTTATCACTTGAGTCCAGGTGATTTATGTTTCCCTCTCATTGCACTTCACCAGCCTCAGCTCTAGGCTACAGCATGGACCAGCTGTCCCAGCGGAGCTCCAGTGAACGCACACAGTTCATGTCCAGAGAAGACCTGGACCAAGAGGGCAGCCTGGACCTGGACCACGATCAGTACCATTATCAAGACCAGGACCAGTACACAGAGCAGGAGCTGGAGGACCAAGATCCGGTTCAGAGGCAAACTTGGGGTGCTCACATCTCAACAACCACCAAGACTTTGGAGCTCAAGGTACAAGATGGGAGGAAACATTAAAATACACAGACACCTGTTTTCATTGCAGCCTTTGCTACCTCAATGTATAGCTGTTAAAAGAGGTATGTTCAAAGTTAGTGATGTTAATCAACAAAGTCAATTAAATGAAAACTTCTCCAATGAAGACAGTTTCATTGGTTCAATTGAAAAACTACCAGGCTTTGCACCAACTCTGAAAAATCCCTCATTCAACTTCTGACTAACACTCCTCATCCTTCTCTCTCACATTCCTTTTCATATAAGAGTGTAATCACCATCCCTACCTTTTCTCTCCTTGGCACAATTTCCTCTATTTTCTGCTCCTCTGCAGACCTATAAGACTCCTACATTTCTTTAGCTGCTTCCCAACACCTAACCTAACCTAACCTCTTTGCTGCCGTTGATACTTTTTTTTTTTAACCCAGAATCCTGCTTCTAACATATCTTCTCTTCTCCCGGCTGTAATGTTAACACACTCTGCTAACCTCTGCTCTCCTCCTTGTCACCCACCTCTTCCTCTCCTGCAGGGTGAGGAGGAAGGCTCGCCTATAGACTCAAAGCCAGAGGTATTTTGGCCTGGGACCTTAGTGTCTGTGGTTTTGGTTGTTGTAGGTCATGCACGTGTACTCTGTGTTTGTTAAACACAACCTATCCTTTTTCTTGTTTGTTTGTCTCTGGAGGAAATGTCATTTCTTTTCATGTCATGATTTCAAGGATTCAACTGGGTATAATCCATGAAAACTGCATGAATCGATCTTCGGATGAATGGACATGAAATGTTTAATAATATGGATTTATTTAGGCGCTTTCTTTTTCGCTTGTCTTCCCACTGGACAAATTAGATTAGATTTTCATCATAGGCATTAAGCTCCTATCCAGAGTGACTGAAACAGTAGGGAAAAAAATATTTGTCAACACATCTTCAACAGTGTCCCCGTGTGTAATTACAGGGATTAATTGTTATTAGCAGGATAAACAGATGGCCCTTAAGCACTGTTGATTTTTCAGTGACTCAGTGGTTCCCCAGTTGGCAAATCTCCTGGTTTTTCAGCTGAGATGTGTAAAGTCTCATTATCATGGGTGGCAGAGCTCCGTCTACAGACGGATTGCCGTCAAAAGTGAATCACTTGTTCTATCATACTTATTTTTACCGCTAACACAAGTAAAGATTTTACAGGTAATGCGGAACCACAAGTGATAGTTCCACCCAGAAACATTTGACTGTACACCATTAGCAACAGGTGCTGAGGTTTGCACAAGCGGATTGGCCTGCGAGTTCGTCACGTTATGGCGACTGCAAATTTAACGGTGAAGCCGGAAGACCCTCTGCGGGTTCCCGGTCGGCTACAAGAGCAACGGTAAAGAGAGAATTGACCAATTGTGTGTCAGCGTTGCTCCTCCATCGTAGGGTGAATGGAAACCCATCAAACATGCAAACGCACACTCGCGCGATGCGCTCCGAATACATAATGTGCACGACTTCATAATGTGCAGTCACACATATCTTAATATGAAAATAGCTTTTTTTTCTTTTACTGACAGATGTAGATTCTGGTTGCCTTTTTAAAGTTGATAAAGTCCTAGTTTTTGTTCGGTAAGGAGAGAAATAGCATACTTTTTGAAGGTAAAATGTTTGGCTTTTTTCATTGCACAACCAAGTAAAAAAATTAATAAAATAGTTCACCAGCACCCATGCGTTATTTGATTTAACTAAAATTCATTACATTACAGTACAGTCATTTAGCTGACACTTTTATCCAAAGCAACTTACAATTTAGATGCTATTATACCGTAGGACACATCAACATGCAACCAGTGGCGCCAGAGCTGGGGTTAGAACCACCAACCTTCTGATTGAAAGACAGCAGTGAACTCCATTCAACCACAGTCGCACATACATACATGATTCTTATGCAAAACTGGCTTTCTAATATATATTACTTATATTATTTGATGAAACTGGTGGTGTTATTCCTGCAGGTATATGTTTGTTAGTGTTATTAAGTACTTCAGGAAATATTGCCATTGCATTTGTCACTAAAGGGTCTGCTCTTTTGTCGTTTTTGTAATGCCATCTCACCAAATCTTTGGATGAAGAAGTATGGGAATAGTCCCCCTCTCCAAACACTTATGCTCAGTCACTATATGACTGCATTAATAATCAATTGGCTGACACTGAAATGGATGGTCCCTGTCTTCTTGGCATAACATTAAATGGCTTAACAGTCTTTGTCAAAAGCCCTGGTGGTTTCAACTGTTTGTCTGGCTGTCTGGCCCCCTTGCCTTTTTGACTCACCTGCAGCACTTTACCTCTTTGTCTCTGCACGCATCTGTTCTCCCCCACCAATCCTCAACCTCCTGCTTTGCTCAAAACCCTTCACTCCATCTCACTTGCCCCACCTCGGATTTGGCCACAAGGATGTGGCCACCCATCGGCCCAAACAGGAGGTACTGCTTGCCCCCTCTTTTTGGCATGTGCTGTGTGTGACCCTCACCAGGTCTTATCCATAACTGTGACTCTCACTTACTGTTAGAACACAGCCTTCGGCAACAGCAATGGAGCGCACATAGTTGTTTGGAGCACCACTTTCTTAAATGCAATATGACGATATTGCATATTTTGTAAAGTGCAGCAACAGCAAAATACCTTTGGAAAATAGACAATTAGTCAGAGCCCCCTGTAATTATGATATTTTGAAACCTCCAGACATTTAATTACATTTATTTTTTACTACAATGCTGCAAGGTAAGAGACAGATGTAATAATTGTGATCTGTGTGCACAGTAATGAGGTTTATGTCGTCAGTTGTCCAACCCTGTGTGACAGCCTGTAATTCATCCTACAGCACAGTTACAAAATAGAAAACATAAACAAACATAAATCCACATTTAGATCAGCTGTAGAAATGATTGTTGCCAAATTAAGAAAATCCAAGATCCAGATCTAGGAGCTTCATTTATGTTAATTTGTGTTCCTGGTGTGCTCTTCACTGTGTAAGCAGCAATTCTTGGATAAGCCAGAAGATGTTCTTCAAAAGCACCAGGCCAGCATCAATGAGCTGAAGAGGGCTTTGAGGCAGCCTAACAGCAAGATTGCCCAGAGGGAGAAACGCCTCTCCTCAGCTACTCCTCCTGGAGGAACCCCCGAGCGGAAACCAGTAAGAACGGGATCCTACTACCAAGTTATAATACTCACTATTTTCCAATCAGTTTCCAACATATTAAGATATTCTAAATGTTTTCAAGTTTGTCAGCTCTTTCAATTCTCTGTCAAAAACATTGAGCCAAAACACAGAAAGCATCTTGAAATGCATCACAGTTTGAGGTTCCCCCCCCCCCCAGTTAACTGTTTTTCTTCACTAATCACTTACAGTAATTATGTGGGGTAACAATGATATGACAAGTGGAAGAGCAGTGTATCTAGCTAGGCTAATGCAACTGTCTACTCTATGTCAACATAGGCGACCGGTGATGGCAAATTGATTGACAAGCAGGATGCTTATGAAGGAGAAGTGAATACTTACTCTAAAGTGGAAAAGAGTACGCCCTCTTCTTTGGGTAGAGACATGTTGTCTGTGACACCTTGGACTGAATCAAAGATAAACAACTGTCAAACAGCCAGGGACTCTTTAAAAAGTCTTCCTGGGACATCTCCGAAACAAGAATCAGACTTTAGAGCAACAGGACTAATGGATATGAACGCTGGGGAAGATACAGTAGCAGCAAATTGGCATCAACATTCTATATTAGCGAGGAATGCCATTCAAGAAAATGGATATGGATCTCCACATGACAAACAGAGGAGTGGAATGATCAACAGAGATATGAAGCATAGTCAATATGAGCACAACATTCATCAAGAGAGAACAAAGAACTTCGAAACTCCGGTGGCTGTGGATTCTCACCCAAAAGGCAACAGAGGCGATATTGAGAGTGACCAGAGACATTGTGAGACTTGGGGGAAAAAAGCCCCAAGCCCCACGGTAGCGCAAGATTACAATAAAACAGCGAACTCGCACTCAGAAGTCACCAAAATAGTTCCTCTCAAGCCACAAAGATCAAAGAAGTCTTTGAATAAGGAGAACACAGGTGTTGTAAACACTCAAAGTTGGTCTGATAGAGGCGTCTTTGGTGCAACTGGTGATGCACAGATGACAAAATCAAAAGACGGCTCCTCTGAGGCAGGAAGGAAAGTGGATGATAATGCTGTACTGCAGCAGTCTGCTGTAGATGTTGTCAAGGAAAACACGGGGGCCTCCAAATACCACAGTGAAGCTGCAATGTCATATCAACAGCAAGCTGTACTACATCAACAGATTAAGAATGAGTTGTTTGGACAACCAGACTGCAGAGGCACTCCAGGACAAAGTCTGCGGACGAGAGGACATGAGGACCATTTTCAAAACAACTCAGAGTTTAAAGAGAATTTCCTCTCTAGCTCCAAATTTCCAACAGCTCCCCCTCGAACTCTCCCTCTGAAAATGCAATGGTCCCGAGACAGGCAGAGCAACGTGGACAGCAGCCACATCCACTACAGAGCGCCCGGCCAAGAAACAGCCAAGTGGAAGCAAGCGGTAAACCCATCTGCCCCCTAAACTGTTTGTCAATCATCGGAAAGTAAAGCATTGCATGAGCTTCAGGCGATGTCGAGCAAATCTTGTTTTTACCATCTAAAAACAAAAAACAAAATCACACATACTTCAGAACTCATGTGGCTGTGTATGAGAAAGCAAAGGTTCACGTTCCTTGGCATCGCATCATTGATCAACTCAGTTCAAGTCCATGACCCAGAAGGCATATTGCTTTCCCTTGTTCTCCTTCGCAAAGCAATACATCTGCTTGGCCATTTCAGAATGCCGCGGGCCTTTTTAAGCAAAGTTCCCTATATGCTTAAGTTTCAGCCGTCCCTTTGTCACGTTCACACCTGGTCTTTCCTTCCAACACCCTCACAGAATAAAGCTGGCCGCTGTTGCAAGGAGCGCAAGACCCTTCCACCATTTGTCTTTGAAAAAACTATTTTTCACATCTTTGAAATCCTTTTGGTAAACAAATGTTTTGCCTTGGCACCTCTGTGGCATCAGCAGAAAATGAAAAAAGGCGATTAGATGTTCACACAAGCTGCAGAGCTGCCAAACCTCTTCAGGGCTCAGGCATTCATATGCTGCATTTGCGGTTATGAATACCTCTTTCCTGAAAGGGATTTTGAAAAATCGAGCCTTTCAGTGCATGGCATTACCATTGCACTTGCGGTCATTTCTGATGATGTCTACCTGTGATATATACCCTGTGTGCATGCTTTTGACAGTAGCAGCAAGCTTTACAATCTCTGGGAATTCTCGTATGTGTGTTTATCGTGTAAGTTTAACATAAGCCCTGAAGTTGGTGAATGAATTAAGTGATTACATTTATAAATAATAATGCAGAGAACTATGCCCAGTACAAAAGCAATTGGCTTAAAAGCTGTGAATAAAGAACATTGCAAACATGATTTTCTCTATATATGATCATGCTGTGTGTTGTGCTACTAACAGAACATCATGTTAATGCAGTGACAAACAAAGGCTCTGTTTCAGCTCTCTCCTTAATGATGCAATAACACTCATTGGCTAAAGTATAGATTGGTGTCATGGTTTGTTGTTGTTGTAATTTTGTATGACTTGACATGTAGTCTTAGTTTCATGTTAATGTTTTCTTCCTGTTTGCTTTTCCTCTTTAGGATACACCTCCCACACCTGCTATTCACGAAGAACCTTTCAACGAAGCTTCAGTGAGTCGTCTCTCAGCTCCACCAGTCTCATATTTGTCTTTCCTCCTTTTTGGCCACTCCTTTGTAAATACGTAAACGAACTGTACTTAGTTATTTGTGTTCTTTTCATGACTTTGTATTTGTATGCAAAAGTGTGGAATTAATGTCACTATTCTGGTTTCATCGAAGGCTCAGTTTATAGATATATTACTATTTAAATTAACAGGGAAATCACACCACCACAATTCAAAACACATGATTTTAACTGCTAAAACTACACAATAACTAAATGTAATTTATAACGCATTCTGACTCTGTTGATGATTTTGTTTGTATAGGTCATTTTTGGAAAGAAAAACACAAAAATGCTTTTGTTTTTTCTGCAGCTCACATTCTTTGGTTTTATAAGTAGATGTAGTTTACATGGTTTAATGAAGTCTTCCCTGCAGAGGGACCTGTGGGAGAGACGTCTCGGCTCCGTCTCAGAGGATGAACAGGACCACGAGATCCTGTACCTGAAGGAGACCCACCTCGGCATTGAGCGCAAATGTTCCAGCATCACAGTCAGCTCTACGTCCAGCCTGGAGGCCGAAGTAGATTTCACCATCCTCACGGACCTAAACACGGGCATGGAGGAGTTCTCCAGGGGCATGACAGAGCTTGGGGAGAGGGATGTGTCACCCGATGTGGGTCTGTGCTTTGGCATGGACTTGCTCCAGCACCAGGGCCCCTCTGAACCACCTCCTCTATTGGTGACAGCCCCTCTGTCCAGAGGCGCCAGCAGCAGCCCTCCAGCCAAACACATCCAGGCTGAAGAAGTCCGACCAGAGGTCAAACGGCCCGATGTGCAGGTAGACCACAGTTTTGACATCAAGTATGTTTGTTGCTCCTCCTACTTTAGTTTGATTTGTTTTGATTTGGCAGGTAAGAAGAACGATGCTATTTTTAGGCACCTAAAAATATGTGTCCTCTTTTAATCAAACTGCAGTGCAGTTGAGTGTTAACGTGAATGATCCAAAAATGGCCACAAATCATAAGTGTTTTATAACTATATCTCCATGTGTTTTTGAGAACAATGAGAACTAAATTAAAGATGCAGGCAAGTGTTGTGCAAAACAACATGAAGTTGGACAGGATTTCCCCCCCCCCCCCCCCCTCTCTCTAACACCACCATATCCTGCTGTTAGTGCCACCCAAGTTTCCACCAAAGTGTGCTGTTGATGATTTAGGGCCAGTTTTGTTTACAAGCCTGTGGTTGAAAAAAAACAACTGGTTTACCACACCTGGAGTGTTAGTCAGACATTTCAACTTGTTTTTCTGTTTGGTGGTTTTTTATGTTTTGGCAAAAAGCTGTATAACGTCATAAAGGATTTGAATATACATTAATGATTATCATGCACTGACATGAAATCTTGAGCAGACAAAGGACACAGTAATTGGCTGTAATGAAACGGGTTTCGAGTTGAATGCTCTTTATCGATCAGTGTAGTGTAATGTAATGTTCTCCTCCCTGTTTTTCTTTCTTCTTTTATCTTCATTTTAATACATAATATATCTCTTCAGCACTGAGCTCAAAATACATTGTTCATCCTGTTTTACATTACAGTCACTTGTCTTTAAGCCTGTAGTACCCAAAAAACCAAAGAGGTCAGTGCCGGTGTCGTCATCGGTGGACAGAGAGTCGTACAGAGAAGCCAGCCGCATCTCTGCCGTCACACCGCTGAGCAGGGAGGCCAGTGATGTCATGCCCACACCGACGGTGAGGAAGACGGACGTCAGGACAGAGACTCAGCCCAATGGGTCAGAGGTCACCACGACCATCGTGGAGTTCACAGATCAGGTTAGCTTTATATTTTAGCGAGAAGAATTGTTAATTAAAAATAATATTTGATGCAATTAGAACTAAAGTATTACTAATCACAAAACACAATGAATTTGTCTGTTTCAGGATCATTGTATCACTGGCCTGAGTGAAGGTTCTTATTCTTCGAGACAGAGTGTATCCCCTGTGAGTACAAACAGAGGGACTTCTCCAATTTTAACTCGACCTGCAGCATACTCCCTTCTGCTCTCTCGGGTTTAAACCTACTTACTGTACAAAGACCAAAATAAATACATTTATGAATATAAGACTGGATGTCCTTAAATGTGAAAACATAATGACTTCCAATCTGTAATGATTTGTACATACGTGTTTCATGTATTTGCTAATGCCGCCAACTGTTCTGCTTTCTCAGGTGCATATGAGCAGTCTTGGAAGAGAGGCGTCAGGGTCGCCCATCCTCCTCACTGAAAATGTTACCTCGGCAACCACTCACGTCACCAAGGTAGAGAAGCTTAAAGGGGAACTAGGCCCATTTTCAAAACTCATTCATGATTGCTGTTGTCAAGACCGCCGAAACCGAGACCAAGTCATGACCAGGACCAGAGTGTATCGAGATCGAGACAAGACCAAGACTTTTGAGGGGTTGAGACCAAGACCAGACCAGTGCGAGTCCAACGCTGCATGACACACTTACGATGAAATGGGGAAGAAGTGGGGATTATGCAAAGACACTCCTCAAATTGATCTGAAAGATCCACATTCCCATAAAAACACGCACAGAAAAGAGTCATTTGGGTATAACAAAGAAAACAAATATTCTGTTGGTCCATGAAATCTGTCTTCTTTTCATTGTCTCTGGAGCAGCTCCAGACTTTATACTTGATTACTTGATGACACAGGGTTGACTTCTCTGGTTTCTTGCTTAGAAAGAGATTAGCTCATGTTCACAAATATTGACTATTAAAATATTAAATAACTTTCCTAGGCCATGGAAATAACATATAGAAAATATAATTCTTAATTTAGGTGGTGTTTCCCCCTAAGAACTTACAAAGTGCACAATTTATTGCATGATTATGATAAAGTGGTATCATCTTTTACGTCTGAGTACAGTTAAATAGCTGTACTTCTGAAGGATATTAAAAGAAAAGCCACTGTGTGTTGTAGACGGTGAAAGGAGGATATTCAGAGACCAGGATTGAGAAGAGGATCATAATCACAGGAGACGATGATGTAGACCAGGAGCAGGTGAGCTGAAATAACTTAGGAAAACACAGTCAAATCAAAAGAGCCATGTGCATTGTGGTTACTGGTTGTTAGCTTTGGGTGTTGTAGTTTTTGGGACATTTGTAGACGTTGCATATTTTCAGGTATGAAATGCTGTACATTTCTAATAGTCTATTCAGATTTTTTTTTTTTATGTTGTTATTGGAACTGTTTCTAACCTGTATTTATTGAAGCGCTTAAAATCCTTTAAGTTGATTCATTGCCATGCCAAAAAGTCATGGATTCTTGCACACAGTATATCATGCATATATTTTTGCAAACATTAGCCTATCTCAGATCGGATCAACAAGCTTATTTCAGACATGCAATACAAACAAGTGCATAAATGAGATCAGTACACAAAGAAATCTTTCTGTTCAAGTATGGCAGCCACTAACCATTATTTTTATTATCGATAATATGTAAAAAAAAGAGAAAGAAATGCCTGTTTCAACCCAATATCTAGTCAAACCACATATATTTATTTTGCAATAATATTACAATACTACATGACAAAGAAAAGCATCAGATCCTCACATTTGAGAGGCTGGTAAAGACAATATTTGGCATTTATTCACTATTTTTGCTCGAAAAATGTAGCTCTATTTGCAAGCATAAAATGTCTAAAATTGACTTTCCTAATGTAGAAAAAGCAGTGTGTCTCTTAAACTGAAATTCTGTTTTGTGTGAATTTCAGTTCTGTTCTATTACTGAATAAGAAATTTAAGAAAACTCTTTACAAAAGTTATACATTTATTCCTGTTTTTCATTCGATAGTTCACTCTCTCCTTACAGGCTCTGGCTATTGCAATACAGGAAGCCAAGCAGCAGCATCCAGACATGCAGGTGACCATGGCAGTTGTTGTCAGGGAAACAGAATCATCCACTGAGGATCGACATGGCACATCAGAGGTATTGTGCCATCTTGACTCCAAACGATAATATCTAGCCAGGATTTGGCCTCACGACCCTCCTTTTGAGATTAAGGGATTTAAGGTTGACCGTCTCTTCTTTCTTCACCTGCAGTCCTGATTTCTTGAGATGAGAGCACCCCCGTTTGGACAGAAAGTGTCAGTGCCCGACCTGAAATTGCCACCTGCCATCCCTACTGATGGACTACTGCCAGTGGCGCTCAAATGGAGACCCTTACACACATTCACAAACACACAAAGCTGGAACAAGACTTCTTTAAAATCCTTATGTTTTATTGTATTTGTCCTCGATTGGTCGACAGTATTCCACCAGAATTCCAAACATCTGGAACGATTAAAGATATTGGATCTGAATCAAACTAAATTCCCTGCAAACCTCTCAGGGCCTCTATATTTAAACCACGTGCTTATGTATTTCTCAAAGGTCAAAGGGGAATCTGTGCACTCATTCACACTGTGGAATAATCCAACGCCTTGTGCAATGTTGGTACCCATCCCATGCAGAAAGTATTATTTGGAAATAGAAAAAAAAATGGTCGTGCACCTATAGGAGTGTCATTTACATGTCTGTGCTGCTGTACTGAATAACAAAAAAAAAAAATCAGATTCCTGTTGTGAGTGCTGAAAAAACCTACTGTGTGTGTGTGTGTGTGTGTACTTACTCTTGATAAGAAAAATAATCCATTACATATAGCGCCAGTACTGTTAGAACATCTATTGAAGCAGGGTTTAGTGGGAGCAGAGCAAATCCTACTTTGAATTTTCACTCTTGCATAGCCAGTAGTCTAATAAATGAGCTTTGTCCCACCCCCGTCACACTGACTGATGAGGATGCACTGAGTAGAACGGATCATGTATAGCCAACAAGGTTCTCTGGTGGTGTTCATTCAAGTGTCTGTTACGGACCAGAGCCAGAGCTAGTCTGATCACTATACTTCTCTCTGTCTGTGTCACCTTAAAGATATTACTTCTGTAGAATGTATTTGACGATGGTGTGTGAGTTGTTGCATCATGATGGACGTTGATTGGACTTTTGGAGAATTTTTGCATACGTGTGTGGACATTAGAAGCTGTTAATATGCACAGTTTACCAGTTTATATTTATTCAAATGATGACGATGTAGTTTCTGAGCATGCTGATGTTTCAGAATGAGCCCAGTTTCTCTCCTTTCCCAGCTTTTAGATATGCTTTCAGAGTTCAGCTGGATAGAATACCACTCTGGCCATTTTGTGTAATCAATACATAGAGTAGGCTGTTCTAGTTTTACCGATGCAGCAACCCGTTCTGTTTACTACGTCACAGAACGGGTTGCTGCATCGGTAAAACTAGTATCTGAAATAATGTTTGCATGATCATTTTTTACATTATTGGATTGTAATTGAGTAATATTTATATTAACTCATAAGAAGTATAGATCAGGATGATCCAGATATGAAGGCCAAGTTGTTCACAATCTGAAGTTGAATCTGATCTTTGACATTTCAAAAAGGAAATGAAGCTTCCCGACAGGAAATGGAGAGTATTCATAAGAAATAGGAAGTATCAAGCACACAATACATTCAGTTTTTGTTATTCCCAAAATGGAATCACAGCACAGTGGCTACAGATTCTTCCTTCAGTTACAACCCTTTAATAGTTTCATCTAATTCAAGCCATTGGTGCTGTTATGTATCTTTATTCACTCTGCTTTGATTTAATATCCCAGAAAAGAAACATGAAGTAGGCCTTTCATGCTTACAATACGTTATGGTGACTGATATTTTTTTACAGCTATTTATGGTACAACACATATTCATCATCTTTCAACATACTCTGTAGAAATGGGATTATGCATCAGAGCCCCCTTTTTTTTTTCAACAACTCTGTTAAGCGAAGTACAGTGTTATGAATAAATATACAGTAGGAGCAGAATCTCTGAACTTTTAGTTTTGCGTTCTTTGGTTCGTGAATGTTGGACGGATGCCAAAGGCGTGTAGTGTTCCAAATAAGGTAGCAGTTCAATTGTACAAACTCTGATTTTATATGAAAATATTTGTATGAACAAGCTACTTTTAATTACAGAGATGCCGGAGAGCCAAATGCATAACATTGACATTGCAAGGTTTCCCTTTAATTATGGTGTCTTTAACATTACCTGCATTATTTCTCTTTCCTTGCAAAAAGTCATATTTCATGTGTAAGTCAATACGGGCAGCATCAACATTCATTCAGAAAAACAATGTTTAACTATCATGTCAGGTTGGCGAGGATGTTACTGAGGTATAACTTTGCTTTTCAGATGTGTAGTGTACTTCCCATTGTATTTCATACTTTGGTTCTAAATCCTTTTAAAGTGATGATTAATCATGGATATCAAACTGGAAGGTGAAAAAAATGCAGCCATGCATACCTTGTACTGTATAGTTGGTGCTGTTTGGTGGATTGTGAAGACGTAAAGTAGTTAATGGCCATGGGTTTGATGTACACTAGGGGGCACCAGTTACCAAAAAAGAGAGCTTTGCAAAAACATACAGCATATCCATGTGGAACCCTTCTCACCATTCTTCACTAAGGGGCAAAATTATACAAATCATACTTGGATCCACCTGTAAGGTCAAAGTTATCTTCCTCTGTCCTGGAATGACCTGCCCTTGGAAGTCTGATTAATCCCAGTCTAGTTCTTACTTGTCAGAGACCTCCTGGTGCCAAAGTCTGATTGGACGACCTCTGGCTGATCCTTAAACCGTTTCCTCTCTGCGCAGAGTCCCCCTCCTTCCCCTCCCCAGCAGCTTCATCTCTTCTGCTCTCCGTTGCTTGGTGCCGTGTCTTTGCCGTACATTGTACTTGCATTCCATAGAAATGAATAAAGAACAGAGAAAAAGAGAACAAGATGAGAAGGGAATCCCTCTGTTTGATCTCTTCCACATGTGTTTCTTTTATTACAGCTGGTGTCCTCTAGGCCCAATGATGAACTGCAGCTGCTTTATTTTTCAATCTGGAAAAAGTGCAGCCGGCTTTGTATAGGAAAAGGAATTTATTAATACACTTAAGATGCCATGTGTCTTAGTTTATTTTTGCTAATTTATTGCTTAATTTAAATTGTTTGCAAGCAGGGGTGGGATTTTAATTTCAAAGGTTGGGGGAGACGGTTATTAGTACAGTACAAATCTTCAAAAGGGCCCCACCCAAGGTAGAATAAAACACGACCATGTTTTCATAATTTTGATGATGAAATCATCAAAAACTGATTAAATTGATATATTGACTCACCCCATAAGCTAAAAAGAGCTTATGGGGTGAGGATGGAGAGGATGTTGAAATGTCCCACCTATTGCCTGGATTTAGTTCAAACTTTCATTTGGTGTGAACACAGCATAGTGCAGTATGCCTTAAAAAGACAATAAAAATGTCATTGCATGGTATGCTATGCTATAACAAAGCCATTAGAAAAGTGCTAGCCATAGAAATGTCATAAATATAGTATAGTATGCCAATAATAATGTCATAAAGTCATTCAAATGTAATTTTATAAAATTCAATAGGAAGACACCCCTTAAAAATGTCATAAATATAGTATGTCAAAAAAAGTCATCGTATACTATATTGAAAAAAAGTGAGAAAGTAAGTTTGATTTGGATTACTGGATTTAATCATTCAGTTATTCGATAACATTACAGCCTTTTAAGATTGCTTTCCAAGACCTAAACATTATTTTTCTTCCCTCCTCTGTGTCTACACTTTTAATCACACATTTATTCCTGGCCTCACCTCGTCATAGTTAGTCCTGCAATAATAGCCTCTTCATATTTCGTGCATGAAATTAGGATGTGCTTTATTGTCTCATTTTCTTGATTAAAATGACCAGCAGGATGTGATCCCTGTGAAAAATAGCATACCACTCAATTTGCTGTGACCAATTTATTTATCTATACTCATAATTACTTTTCTGTTGGTTCCACTACTTCTTACTAACAAAAGTCCACCCAGAGTTGGGGACACTCCAGGTCTGTACACTGAACTCATCAGACAATGCCTCCCCAAAACAAAAACAAAACAATGAAAAGACAAAAAAAAACACAAAAAATAATATAATGCTGAGAACACCCAGTGCGCACCAACCCGGATTTCAACGTTGATTTCTGGTTTAATACTGGTTGAAATTGGGTCTGAACGTCTAATACCTATTTTCACCGTCTTTTCAACCGGCTAAAATGTGGTTACAACATCTATCTATGGTTTCTTCAGCTGTAGGTTGAAAGAGACATTGGTTACTTTGAACGTATTTCCCCAGGCAAAAATATATATATAATATATAAAATATACTAACATTTTCAATAGTACACTGCAAATATACTTTCAAACAATTGTACTTTCTGAAAATATGTAAAAAGTATACAAAAGTCACGCTTTCCCCTATTTTCAAAATTCAACTTTTAACACACTTTAAAATAATTGTACTGTAGTATACTTTCAAGAAATATATTATAAGAAAAAGATACTTTAAGTGAAAGTTCTTTCCAATTACTTAAACATATTTTAACATACTTTGTTTGAAACATTGAAACAATGTATTTAAAGCACATTTTATAAATACAGATTTTAAATATGCCGAATTTTTGAGTAAACTTATTCATGCTATTATTTCAATATATTAATTGTATACTATTCTTTTGGAATGTGTTAACATGTATTACTGTGAAAATGCACCGAAAGCACATTTAAAAAATATATATTTTTATATCTTGCCATTTTATAAAATATATCATTTTTATTATATCATAATATAATAAAATATTATATTTTATATATGCGCTTTCTGCGCATGGGCAGAAAGCGTCTGCCCATGCGCAGCCGCTTTCCTGTCTGCGCATGGGCAGACATGCTAGAAATTCAAATTCTGAAAGCGGGGATTTATTTCACTCTGGGGGATTTCCGTTGGAAGCTCCGGCATTGCCATCTGTCCACAGGTCTCAGTTTTCAGTAAGTAAGCAATTTATAACCATATATGTGTTATATTTGTTCTAAACAGAGTTTTCTTTACACTTGAAAACAGTGTTTGACAGAAACAAGCATTTAGCTGACACTATCAATTGTGTGTTTGCTACTTTAGCTAACGTTACAGTAGCTAACGTTAGCTTAGTTGCTACTTTAGCTAACGTTAGCTTAGTTGCTACTTTAGCTAACGTTAGCTTAGTTGCTACTTTAGCTAACGTTAGCTTAGTTGTGTAGTAGCATAACGAGAAGGTGATATGTATGTTAACGTTAAGCTAACATGATATTGCGCTCAAGTGGGATGCTAGGTGAATTCAATTGTAGTAGCTTTTAGACTGTTTTAGTAGCTTGTTGACTTCACTAACATGCATGCAAATGCTAATGGTCTATTTAATGAGTGGCCATGCTGATTGCCAACTGTATATTCCTGACTGGTTGCAAGTATGTTTTCAAATATATTCAGTATGGTAGAATTAGACAAAGCGAACTGTGAAATCACGTTAGTAAATGGTGTTGAAGATGCTCTCAGACAGCAAGGGGTTAAGTATACTGATGATTAATAGGGTAGTATGCGGGTAGGGTAGTACTCAAGTATGCTAAGATTAAATATACTTAGCATATTCATTTTTCACCTGGGTTGTGATACTGTAAGTAAGTAAAATAAATTATTCTTTAGGTAAACAAATTAAGAAAATGTGAACAAAGATTTGTACACATGCAGTATAGAGAGATTGTATATATATTTGTTGTATACCCAGAAGCCTCTCCGTTACCAGCGAGCCATCAGCTACGACAGTAAGGAGTACTACGTGCGGTTGCTGTCTGGAAACCCTGGCATGTATCAGCACTGTGTGGAGCACAACACCGAAGAAGAGACCACACAGCATGAGCCCGAGCACGGAGAGGACACCATCGCAAGAGTCAAAGGTACAGACGCAACACCAGGGAACACCGTGTTCCGACTCAGAAAGGTTCTTGGTTTGGCTTTGTATTCTGTCTTCTTGGTGTGCTGTGTCTAACTCTCCGCTGTGCTCTCCAGGCCTGGTGAAGGCTCCTCTGAAGAGGTCTCGGTCCACAGCGGACGGGGCGGACGAGGACAGTCAGGAGCAGCTCCAGGAGCAGCTGCTGGAGTCGGGAGGCCCCGAGGAGGAGCAGAGGACGGACAACACGTCTCTGCTAGGCCTCCTGGAGGAGGGAGAGAAGGTCATCGGGTCCGGACTGTTAAATCACGTTTCCTCAGGGCTCAAATCAGTCTCCAGTGTTACATACAGTACTTTTCTTTAAGTCATTATTTTATGAGTATTTCTGTGAATTTCGTAGAATTAATTAGAGTTCATCGATGAGTACAAGCACTAACTTTGTATTGATCAGTCATGTTAATGTCGTAGCGCTATATTTGTGCCGTCGGTTTTTCCAAAAGTGTGGAGAAAACTGCAGCATTGTTTGGAATATTTAATTACTGTGTAGAAATGAATCCAAACTCCTGCAGCTTGTTTCAGAACGGCACAAACTCACGAAGGATGAAAACATCACTTGCATGCCTTGTCTTTAGCAACAGGCCTTTACACTTAAAGGGTTAATTGGATGTTTAGTAGTGTGGTTGTAGTAATTGTAGTATTACCGTATATTACCGTGTATTACTACAGTAGATGGAGTTTAGAGAAACAGACAGGAGTACCAGCGAAGGAGCAGAGCAATGTGCTGCTGTGGACATATGTTAGACACCTAAAGGAACCAATACCAGGTTAAGTGTTCACTGTCACTGTTTAGAATGACCGTCTCCAGGGAGATCAGGGACATCAACACGCTGCCCCCCAAGTAGGTCCAGGCTTCTGTATCCGTCACCTGGAGGAGAATCACCACTTTCACACCAGCGCTGCATTATTTATCCTGAGGCTGACACAGTTACCGTTCTTTCCCTCCCTGAATAACAATATGACATCATGCCTCTGGACGCTGCAGTGGGAGCTGCTGGAATGATGTCATGCTGCTGATAGAGCATGCGTCGTGAAACTTAGCAGAGATGTGACATATTTATCTTTTTTTAGGAAACTCGTTCCGTCTGTTCCTTTTGAGACACAACGTGAAAACAGCTGCAGCTCTAATTTCATTGTGTCACCCTCAGGTGTTAAACTGAGTCTAAACATGGCGTCCACGGGGCCTGGAAAGAGGATTCAATGAGCTTATAAGTCAATTCTTAATCATAGTAATGATGGACATTTTTAGAATCAATTAATTGCAACGGTGTGAGGAAATAAACCCTTTTTGTTGACATAAGTGTTTTCTAGGTGAAACGTAATGTCGGCCGTTGATAAAGTCCTCGCTCTCTGTCGTCCGTGTCCAATTTGCATGAGGCCATCATCCCCAGAGGAGCGAGACAAGGACAGAGTCAGCTGAAGAGAACCTGCAGCATCTTTGCCTACGAGGACATCAAGGAAGTGCACAAGAGACGCTACCTGCTGCAGGTCAGCATGCACATGTCACACTATATATATACAGGACTGTCTCAGAAAATTAGAATATTGTGATAAAGTTCTTTATTTTCTGTAATGCAATTAAAAAAACAAAAATGTCATGCATTCTGGATTCATTACAAATCAACTGAAATATTGCAAGCCTTTTATTCTTTTAATATTGCTGATTATGGCTTACAGCTTAAGAAAACTCAAAAATCCTATCTCAAAAAATTAGAATATTTCCTCAGACCAAGTAAAAAAAAAGATTTATAACAGCAAAACAAAATCAAACATTTGAAAATGTCCATTAATGCACTCAGTACTTGGTTGGGAATCCTTTTGCACGGATTACTGCATCAATGCGGCGTGGCATGGAGGCAATCAGCCTGTGGCATTGCTGAGGGTTTATGGATGCCCAGGATGCTTCAATAGCGGCCTTTAGCTCATTTGCATTGTTGGGTCTGGTGTCTTTCAGCTTCTTCTTCATAATACCCCACAAATTCTCTATGGGGTTCAGGTCAGGGGAATTGGCAGGCCAATCGAGGACAGTAATGCCATGGTCAGTACACCAGTTACTGGTGGTTTTGGCACTGTGGGCAGGTGCCAGATCATGCTGGAAAATGAAATCCTCATCTCCATAGAGCTTTTCAGCAGACGGAAGCATGTAGTGCTCTAAAATCTCTTGGTACACAGCTGCATTTACTCTGGACTTGATGAAACACAGTGGACCAACACCAGCAGCTGACATGGCTCCCCAAACCATCACTGACTGTGGGAACTTCACACTGGATTTCAAGCAACTTGGATTTTGCGCCTCTCCAGCCTTTCTCCAGACTCTGGCGCCTTGACTTCCAAATGAAATACAACACTTGCTTTCGTCTGAAAAGAGGACTTTGGACCACTCTGCAACTGTCCAGTGCTTCTTTTCCATAGCCCAAGTCAGACGCTTCTTCCGTTGTCTTGAGTTCAGAAGTGGCTTGACCATGGGAATACGGCTATTGTAGCCCATTTCCCGGACACGTCTGTGAACAGTGGCTTTTGATACCTGGACTCCAGCTTCAGTCCACTGTCTTTGAAGCTCCCCCAAATTCTGGAAGCGACTCTTCTTCACAATGCTGTTAAGGCTGCGGTCATCTCTCTTGGTTGTGCAGCGTTTCCTGCCACATTTCCCCCTTCCAACAGACTTTTTGTGGATGTGCTTTGTAACTGCACTCTGTGAACAGCTTGCTCTTTGAGAAATTTCTTTTTGTGTCTTACCCTCCTGATGGAGGGTGTCAATGATGGTCCTCTGGACAGCAGTCAGATCAGCAGTCTTCCCCATACTTGTGATTTAGTTTACTGAACCAAGCTGAGTGTTTTTCAAGGCTCAGGAAACCCTTGCAGGTGTTTCGAGTTAATTAGACGATTCAAGTGATTAGTTGAATACCCTACTAGTATACTTTTTCATGATATTCTAATATTTAGAGATAGGATATTTGAGTTTTCTTAAGCTGTAAGCCATAATCAGCAATATTAAAAGAATAAAAGGCTTGCAATATTTCAGTTGATTTGTAATGAATCCAGAATGCATGACATTTTTGTTTTTTTAATTGCATTACAGAAAATAAAGAACTTTATCACAATATTCTAATTTTCTGAGACAGTCCTGTGTATATATATATATATATACATATATATATATACACACACACACACACACACACACACACACACACAATACACATCTTTGAGTTAGACAGTTAGAAGACGTTTAGTAGCTTTCATGGTATTTTTACAACATGGACACTACTTCCCCATGTTTTTGAGTCGTAGTGACTAACAGGTATACAAGTTATTCACATTGGTTTATTTTTTTGGGAGAACGCTGCAGATGGCAGCAGCTAAACTAATTTGTTGTTCTCAATCGTCACTTGGACACAAAAACATGGAAATAGAGTCCAGGTTGAAAGATACCAAAGTTACCTCTTCCTTTTCTTAGTGTTTAACTCACCACCTGTTTTTTTTTATCATTAAATGTCGTGTATGTCATCGTCTTTCAGCCCATGGCGGTGGAAGTCTTCTCAGCAGATGGGAAGAACTACTTGTTGGCCTTCCAGAAAGGAGTCCGCAACAAAGTTTACCAAAGGTACTGAGTACAAACAAACACGGAGGTTGGACTGCTGCTCCATTTCAGCAGTCTACTGAAGTCAAAATATTAAGTTAATAGAAAAAGACTGAATTCTTTTAGCTTTGTTCAAGGATTTTTCTTTACATTCGGTACTGCCCTAGAGAGATTACAAAGCTCTCATAAAGCATCATGTTACTACAATAACAGACCAGTATTGTCATATATATCAAGGTACACTGATTTAGAAAATCTATAAAATTGCGACAAAAATTGTAAACAAAAAGAAAGTCAGATAGAAGTGTCATTTTTTTTATTCTGTTATTAATTCCTTGCAGGTTCTTGGCGGTGGTGCCTTCACTGGCTGACAGCTCGGAGTCGGTTTCAGGCCAGAGAGAGAGAGAGAGAGAGAGAGAGAGAGAGAGAGAGAGAGAGAGAGAGAGAGAGAGAGAGAGAGAGAGAGAGAGGCGCTCTCCTCCGGTCGGACGGACAGAGAGAGAGAGAGAGAGAGATTTTTTGATTTTTAGAAAACCTTTATTTTACTTCAATCAATATGAACACAAACAAAACATCGTTGTCATGGCAAACTTAAACAAATCAACAAACAGAAACAGTCACTCCTCACCGTGTGTTGAACGGAGCTTTTAAAGACTAGTTGTTCTCCAGCCAGACAACATATTATTTCACTGTAACACCATCTGTCAATGAAATCCTGCATGTTGTTCATGCTGTTAAAGTATCTAAATTCAACCTGAATTCGTGCCCTGACCAGACAGATGAAGACAGGGAGAGCTTCCTGTCCTGCTCTGTCCTCTACTCGCCTCTTCCTGCTTTTGTAAATAGACAGTTTAGCTTCTCCAACTAAGTGGTTCAACAGCTTCCACTTGGAGGCGTTCACTCTTTTATAGCAGACTCCTAGAATGAAGGTGGTCCTGGACCAGGTCTCACCAAACCCTCTAAAAACATCCTTCAGTGTGGTAAAAAGGTTACAGAGTCTGTCACACTGATAAAAACAGTGGAACACGGTCTCTTCCTCCTCACAGAATGGACATTGGCTACGAACAGTGGGATTTATTACAGAAACAAAAGCGTTAACCGCAATAGCACCGTGTAGAATCCTCCACTGGAGATCACCAGTTCTCTTTTTAACAGGCGGTTTATATAAAACCCTCAAACCTGGTTTCACACCAACGTCCATGCTCAGTTCCTGTCTCCACACAGTGTCGGCTCTCTGGTCCAGTGTGTGTCTGTTGAGCACTTTCACACACATTGTGTAGATAGTTTTCCCTTTCACTGTGTGGAGGTCCAATAGTTTACGCTCTGCTTCATTGAAACAGGGTCCTGAGACCCCATTCAGCCGTGGAACAAAACCGAGATCCGGAAACGGATCTGTGGAGTCAGGGGCTTCCTCTCCTCTGTCGAACTCCTGCAGCATCTCGACCTCATCCTCCGTCAGTCTCTGCGCCCATCTAGTCAGGATCCTCGTACTCTGCCGGATGGATGTCTGCCCGAGGAGAGAAGCCACCCTCGTTGCGTCTCTCAGTCTGGGCCCAGCTACATCCACTAGCCTCCTCAGGGTGGTGGTTCCGGAGGAGCACAGCATGCTGGTCAAACCTGGAGTTGAGCCGTCCTGGACGTCCATCCTGGCTCCGTACACCAGCGGTTCCTGAAGCAGCCAGTATAGTGAGCACGTGGACGTCGGTCTCTTCCATTCAAAACAGTTCCATGCTTTAAAGAGTGACTGGTAAAAAGGAGATAACCCACACAGGTTTAAGAGGTTAAAATCCATCAAGAAAAGTGCAGTGTCGAGCCCCAGACCAGCTGCCTTCCTTAAGATACAGTCTGTCACCTCTCTCCACACCACATCCTTCGGGCCTGTGAGGTATCTTTGTAAAAACTGGAACCTGAAAGTGGACACTCTACTGTCAATGTGCACCAGCCCCTGACCCGCCTCCTCTTTAGGGAGAAAAAGTACGCTCTGAGGGACCCAGTGCAGCTTGTCCCAGAAGAAGTCAGTGAGGATGGCCTGTAGTCTCTGTGTGAGACCTCTAGGGGGGTGCATACAGGCCAGCTTGTGCCACAGAGCTGAAGCCACCAGATTGTTGGTAACCAGAGTCCTGCCTTTGTACGACATCTGTGGCTTCAGCCATTTCCACTTTGCCAGTCTTCCCTGCATTTTCTCCACAACTCCCTCCCAGTTCTTTTTTTCAATACATTCATTTCCCACATACACACCAAGATATTTAAACCCGTCTTTTCTCCAGGTCAGCCCCCCCGGTAGATTGGGCAGACCCTCCCTCCAGTTCCCCACCGCCAGTGCTTCGCTCTTTGCCCAGTTCACCTTCGCGGCCGACAAAACCTGACCTTCAATGTTCGCTCTGATTCTACACAACATGGGTTCGATAGCCAGTGCATACAGCATCCCTGAGAGAGAGCAGCCCTGCCTCACCCCCCTAAACACTCTAAAGGGGGCGCTAAGGCCTCCATTAATTTTCAGTACACTCTCAATGTTCTGGTACCAAACCTTGATCATAGCTATGAGACCTGGGTTGAGGCCAAAACTCTCTAGCGCCTTCCAGAGGTAAAGGTGCTCAACCCGGTCAAAAGCCTTTTCCTGGTCTAGCGAAATGAGACCAGTTTTAAAGCCCAAAGAACCAGAGATGTCCAAAACATCACGAATTAAGGACACATTGTCCAGAATGCTCCTACCAGGCACGCAGTAGGTCTGGTCCCGGTGGATCACCTGGTCGAGAGAGAGAGACAGACAGACAGACAGACAGACAGACAGAGAGAGAGAGAGAGAGAGAGACAGACAGACAGAGAGAGAGAGAGACAGACAGACAGACAGAGAGAGAGAGAGAGAGAGAGAGAGACAGACAGAGAGAGAGAGGGAGAGACAGACAGAGAGAGGGAGAGACAGACAGACAGAGAGGGAGAGACAGGGAGGGAGAGAGAGGGAGGGAGAGAGAGAGAGAGAGGGAGGGAGGGAGGGAGACTGCATTAAAGAGATGTTTGTTGTTTTTTTGATTTGGTGAATGAAGTTGATATTCACTAAATTTAGTTTAAATCTATAACACCAACCTTATTTCTACTCCTGCAGATGTTGGTGATTGCCTTGCCCACAGACGAGAAGAACTCGCAGATGGTGCTGCGCTTTTTGAGTGGTGTCAACAGGTGATCTTTGAAAGAGGAGGCAATGTAGTTCCCAAGTTTTGGTTCCTCTAATCTCATGGACAACATCACCATTTCTACACTGCCCCACTTCTTACAGAGGTCCTGGAAAATGGCTTTGTCAAGTCCTTTAAACGTTTTTGAGGTTGGATCAAAATAGACACCCTGGACTTCGATCCACGTTCTTTCAGACAGATGCATAATGATGGCCTCGAAGTCTGCAGTGGTCCAGTTTATTTTGGCTTTCCTGTATATCCGCGAGACCAGCAACTCCACGCATCTCTGAACCGACATTTTCTTTATTATTTCCTGTGCTGTTGCACCTGGCGCAGATGCTTCCTCACATACTGAGCCAGGAGTAGCTGAAGGTACGTCGTCCTCGATGCTGTCGACCGGCAACTGAGTTGGTGAAAGAGACTCCGGGTCCGTTCCCTCACATACTGAGCAATCAGTTGCTGAAGATACGTCGTCCTCGATGCTGTCGACCTGCGACAGAGTTGAATCAGAGTCCAGTGTTTCCCATCCTGGGTCAGAAAATGGTGAAGGTACGCGAGCACCGTACATGTAGGTCGACGGCAAAGGTGGTATATATAACTCAGGGTCCATTTCGCGTGTGTCAATCTTAACGTTCACCTCTTTCAGGTAAGTCCATATTTGGTTCAGTAGCTCAGAGTACGTGTCACCGCATGACTGACATATAGGCTGACCTAATGTTTCTCTGGTAACCTCAGGCCCCATCCCATTTGTGAAGTGACAGGAGAGGTAATCCTTCACTTCCTCTGTGATTGTGCATCTGATAATGTTTATGCAATAATTTTCCTCACGGAAATTTGTATCTAAGTATGACATGACTCTAACGTAATCGCCAACCTTGAATTCCTTTCCTGTTGGATATGCCTTCTGATAGCTCTTCTGGTCTTTGAGAACGAGCCAAATAAAGGTTTTTGCCAGAGCTGTAACCTCCTTAGACAATCCCTTGTTTATGAGCTTACGCTTATGTCCTGTCCATTGTAAAATGTAAGAAACAATAAAAAACTTGACTGCTTTCAGAACAGCGTTCATTTTTTCAATCTCCCATTCCATGCATGGTGAGGCTAAATCTTTACTGTAAAGATGTCCAGAGAAAATGTCAATGCCCCTGTTGTAATCGACCCAGTCTGAATAACGCTGCTTCGATATCGCTGGTGCCATACAACTCACAAGAAGCCGACATTTGCCCTTTAAATCGGAATACATTTCAATTTCGTCGATATTATGGAATTGGGACATGAGCTTCACTTCTTCTTTCTGTTCCCTATCTACGACTTCTGAATAAATGTCACAGGGCGATCGACCCCGTTCAAAGCGTTGCAGCGCATATTTAAAGTCTGATAGTTGACTTTCTACTAGATCTGTTGATGACAGAGTGCAATTATCACTTGAACTCTCCGTCGGTGACGCTTCTGGTCTATCCACGGACATTGCTGTTGTGTTATCTACGGACATTGCTGTTGTGTTATCTACGGACATTGCTGTTGTGTTGTTCTTCGACGCTGCTTTTAAAACTGTTGAGGTAAAGATTTCACGTAGCTGTCACTGTAGGACGGAATGAATATGGGCTGTAGAATATACAAACAGATCAGACACGCCCACGTGACGTCACAAAGGCTCCAAACAGAACGTTGCTTGGCAACGGTCGGGACGCCCCGTCCTTTCATCTGTCGTAGCTTTAATCTTTCGATAGGATGTCAGCTTGTTTGTCAGTGAAACATTAACTCAGGCATGTCCAAAGTCCGGCCCGCGGGCCAATCACGGCCCGAGGTCAGATTTTATACGGCCCGCGCCTTCTGTCTTAAAATGCATTATTTATGGCCCGCCAGCACAGTCAAAACGGAATGAATAAATCATACAAATTCAACATGCAATTCCTCTTTTCACCTCATGGTGGCAGCACCACTCTGTAACTGTCTGGCTTTTTTTAATTGTCTCTGACCCTTCAACTGTCATGGCTACGGCAAGTAAAATAAGGAAAGTCGATACCGAGGGCCGCCGCTTTCATATTTTTTCACCGAAAAAAAACCCCCTCCGTTACAGTTCAGACTTGCTCGGTTAAGGATAACGTCCACTGCATGCGGAACTTTGTTTGTTAACATTCGTCATTATCGCGATTTAGGAGGAAAAAAAACGTAACGCGATGAAACATGCCCGGTTCAGTTCACACGGTCACTCATTAACGTTAAACCGGAACACCGGCGGATCTGCTGGCAGGTTGTTTTTTTTAACTCAAAGTAGAATGAGGATGATTTCGTGGTGACAATAACTTTTAAGACCACGATGATGAGGCCCAGATACTGATGAGATGATGAGGTCAAAGAGCTTCAGGGAGAGGACGCTGTTTGTGTAGCGCAGCTTGATGCAGGGCTGAGATGTGAAGGAGCTGGGCCTGGATAAAGGTGGAGCTGGGCCTGGATAAAGGTGGAGGTCTACTCTAAACAGACGTGAGTACAGCTTCCTGCTGTCGCAGTGTTTTAGAAATATTGATAAGGCAGGGTATGCTAAATGCTGCCTCTGCTCCAAGGAGATGAACTACAGTAACAAGGGCTCACGTGCCCTCTCATCACACTCCCAGATACTGTTCACTGTGATGACCACAGCCAGGGTACTTCCGGTCCCAACAGGGCCCTGAAGTAATGATAGAGAGGGTTAAGGTGCCTGTATCTTCATTTCAGCAGGTTGCTAATGCAGAGGTGTGTATAGATCACAGCTATTACTTTACTCTTCATTCTAATTTAAATAATTGAACTGGATTGAATGCATATTATTTGCAAATAGAAGATAGGCCACAATTCTAACAGCTTTACAGTAACAGTGGAAGTTAATACAGTAACGGGGTTCAATGAAAACTAATCACTTTATTTGTACAGGCGATGGTTCTCGCTACTCTTGCTATCTTTGTTTTTAAATGACAAACTTTTGAAAATGAGACCTCGTTCTCAATGGATTTTGTCTACATAAAAGGTTAATAATAATAATAATAGATTGAAAAAAACTATCCAGCTGTTCAACCAGAGCTGAAATACTGATTAATGACTGAATAATAAATTAGTTTTTTGCTTAAAGTAAATGTCTTATCACTTAATTTTCTTGCTACATTTTAAAGATCACATTTAAAATAAAATTATCCTTGCTGTGTCATTGAAAATATAATTATTAAATAATAGTGTATGTATAGGCAACTTGTATTGTTTAAAATAATGTCAGCAGGGACTGTTGGCCCTTGGGCATCTTCACATTATCAAATCTGGCCCTCTTTGAAAAAAGTTTGGACACCCCTGCATTAACTCAACAGCTTTCAAGATGTCCGACCAGATCGCAGCAGTAATGTCCGTGGCTAAGAAAACCAGTGAGGACCGAAATATAGACAATTTTCTATCTTTAATGTGGACAATTAAAGATATGTTCTTAAGTCCAAGACCGTCAGTGACCAATGTTACAGATGCCATAACGATAGAAATAGCTCCCTATCGGCTTAAATGTGTTTTGAGTGGCATTGAAACAGAAGCAGAGTGGAACTGTTCACAACACTCTGTGGTCAGTATGCAGTGGTGGCGGACACATGACAAAAGACTCGAACTCGACCTAATCGGAAAAAAAAAGAAAAAATCTACCATGGTTATAAATGGGAGGACTGTGGCGGTCATTGGGAAGTTTGACGTGTGGTTCAGATTTCAAGGAGGTGCATTTCCACACACGCACCCTTTAATTTGTTTACGTGTCGTGGAGGGAAGCGAGCCGGAAATGCCCTTAATTGGCCTGAACGCCATACGGTACCTTTCACATGCATTTACTAAAAATGCAGTGCAGGGCTACACCGTCACGTCTGGCAGGTATTTCGTTTCTTGCCAACTAAACGGAGTATATACAAAGGCTATGTTGCATTCATCATCGACAGCATCGTATGTAGACGCTACATGGGCTGAACAGCACATCCCCAATCAGGTCTGACCTTTGGCAGAGTTATACAGTGTCCAAGGGTCGATCTCATTTACAGCGGATGTCCCCCGTGACCGTGTAGTTGGGTGGTTCCAAGCCAGCCTCAATATCGACACGTTAGAGCCACAACAACTCAATGTGCCGATGCTGGTTGTGTCGGGCCTTAAGAACACCACCGTCATTGGAGCTAACGTGCTGCGTGTTCTCATAAAACAGAAGCCCACGGGACCTGCAGCCCAACATATTCGTCGGGGCGCTGGTTCCAGGAGAAGAAGAAAGAAAAAGAAAAAGATGTTGGCGGAAGATAAGGTCACCCCCCAGCAGTCTGAGTCCACTTCGGAGGATTCATCGGACGAATCCACTCCGGAGGACGAACCCACACCGGAGGACAAGGACGAATCTACTCCGGAGGACGAATCCACACCGGAGGACAAGGACGAATCCACTCCGGAAAACTCGGCAGAACCCACAATATTTCCATATTGTCAAGTGTGCGAAGGGCCATGTCGCTTTCCCAAATCGGCCCGCGTTCGTCAAGCTTAGACTCCTCGAGCTTGTACTCAGGGAGTTTCTATTTCTCCACCATGTGTTTGCACCCTATTTCTGTTCGCTCCTCTGCTCGGTGGTCACGTAGACATTGGGTCACTCCCAGGTGCCGTGAACCCGCTAACCTCATCTATCCTACTCTCTCGGCTCATGGAGAGCAGTTGGTGGCGGGGGGGAATATGGAATTGCCGGTCGGCAGTGCCGAAAGCTGAGTTCATCTCGGGCTATGCTTTCTTGCTCTCCCTTAACTTTCTTGAACACTACCACACCTGCAGCACTGTCAGATGTGTACTCTTTTTCTCACACTCCCAGAGCTGTGAGGCGGGGTGGTGGTACTGGCCTGCTAATTTCCCCTAAATGGAAATACTCTCCTGTCTCGGTTCCACAGTTCTCCCTGTCCTCGTTCGAATTTCATGCTGTTACTGTCACTTATCCAGTCAAGCTCACCATTGCTGTTGTGTATCTCCCACCAGGGCCTCTTGGTGAGTTCTTGGAGGAGCTTGACACATTAGTCTCGCACTTCCATGACGATGGCTCCGCACTCATCCTGCTCGGCGACTTCAACATCCAGACTGATAAGGTAGAACCTCTTCTTTCCTTCCTCTCCTCCTTTGACCTTTACCACTCCTCTTCTCCTCCAACCCACAAGGCCGGCAACCAGCTGGATTTTATCTTCACTAGACACTGTTCTACTGCCAACCTGTCCGTCACTCCCCTCCAGCTCTCTGACCACTACTTCATGTCCTACTCCCTCTCCCTCTCCTCTCCCTCTTTACGTCCACCACCTACCCACATAGTCTCTACCCGTAGTCATCTTCGATCCCTCTCCCCGGCTGATCTTTCCTCTTCTGTTACCTCTGCCCTCCCTGACCCTGAATCCTTCTCTCTCCTATCCCCTGATACTGCTACTAATCTCCTCCTTAGCACCCTTTCCTCTTCGTTGGACAACCTCTGTCCCTTCACGTCCAGGCCTGCGCGGCCAACTCCATCTGCCCCATGGCTGTTGGACTCAGTGCGTACTGATAGACGGAGTCTAAGAGAGGCTGAGCGTAAATGGAGAAAAGGCAAACTGCCGGAGGACCTTCTTAACTTCCAATCTCTTCTTTCCACTTTCTCTTCCTCTCTATCTATCTTCTTCCGCTCTAAAATCCTAACCTGTGCTTCCAATCCTAAAAAACTCTTCGAAACGTTCTCTTCACTCCTCCAACCACCACCCCCTCCACCTACTTCCTCCCTCCACCCTGACGATTTCGCCAACTTCTATCAGATCCTCCTTCTCTCCACTCCCGTCCACCCTCTCCCTCTCTACCCTGTTCAGCTCTTCCCCCAACGGTCTCCCTCCCCTCTCCATGCCCCAGCTTAGCCTATCTTGCGCCCCTCTCTAACGAGGTCCTCAAACTTGTTACATCTAAGCGCCCCACCACGGGCTCTCTTGATCCGATCCCCTCCCCTCTTCTTCAGTCTATTGCGACTGAACTCCTTCCTTTCCTCACCCACCTCATCAACACATCTCTCGTTTCAGGATGCTTTCCAACGGCTGTGAAAACACCAGATCCTCCTCTCCATGTAGGTTTGGATTTTTTCTCCCCCTTAATAATAAAAATCTTCATTTAAAAACTGCATTTTGTGTTTACTTGTGTTATCTTTGGCTAATATTTAAATTTGTTTGATGATCTGAAACATTTAAGTGTGACAAACATGCAAAGAAATAAGAAATCAGGAAGGGGGCAAACACTTTTTCACACAACTGTAGCTGATCTGTTATCAGTCACTAGAATAAAACCAGACCATGTAATTAGTAGTTTTTCTAAGAGTTTCACTGATTGTTTTACAAACTGTGATTAGTAGAAGTTGTTGTAGGTTTATGCGCAGTAATACAAACTGAAAGTAAATATACTTTACTTGACTTTAATGTTCATTTTCAGCATCAACTGTTAAACACCTTTTAAAGTATTATCTTTATGCCAAATCAATGAAACTTTGACAGTTCATTCTTACCTCAAAGTCCACTTACTAGCATTCTTCCAGAGCAAACTCCATCTGCTAAATAGCACCAAAAGAGCTTTACTTTACAAAGCATGGCCTGACAAGACTCATCCTTTCTGTCTCTTTTGGCCTCTTTTGACAGCAAAGAAAGAAATTAGGAAAATGGCATTATCTTTATTAAAAGCAGGTTGATCCATTCAGACATCCTAAGCAACGTAGGTACGTACACACTGACCAATCTCATGCCAAACAGCAGCTAAACAGTATTTTACTAGATAGTAAGATACCATCCCTACTTTGTAATGAGCTACTTTAGAAAAGTCAGTTATCACTGCCACTTGTACTGTATTACAATGCGCATCATGAAGACTTAGAAGAAAGGCATGTTGTCTCTGAGTCCAAAGCGCCCAAAAATATGATCTAAAAAGTGAAAAATCAAACACAGAGCATACAGTATGGTCAGTTATTCATAAATTATAGCATGAGTGAGCCAAAATACAATGAAAATAAACAGGAGGAAAGTAAATGAAACTCTTGAATTATAACAACGTGGATAATAATCATAAGACTTAAGGCTCATTTGGGACCTGAGGATTTCATACATACAGTGTACAACAATGCGGCTCAAAATGCTCAGCGTGCCAGACTTATCACGGATGAGAGAGGAAGGTAAGACATCAATTAATCAACACGACGCTGTAGTTTACAATGGAAGCCATATTGGGAGTGTAGGCGCTGCATTTTCTCACAATGATACAACAGGTGGTATTCAACCAAGTTGGCTCAATACCTTTGGTTACAGTCAGTTTCATGGCAACTCTGAGGTTTCAATGTAATGTGGTGTAACATAACAGCATGAATAAAATCCAGGTAAAGTTACAAAGGTCCCAAATTCTGGTTTGTCGTAAAGCAATGAGGCTTAGCTCCCCGTATTTGGCAGGGATTAGTAAGAGTTTAGTTTTTTTCTTAGACAGGTCAGGAAGCTTTCCAAAGACTACAGTCTACAGAGAGGAGGGGAATTACTTCATCCATCGCTTGTCTTAAACCGAGCATAAATATAACTTCACTCACATAAATATGAGCCATGTAAGGTCTCCAACCCCAGTTCAGATAGAATCCCAGCATCCAAGAAAAGTCCAGAGGTACATACGATATCCACTTAAAGAAACCGTTAAAAAGCAGAGTCCCACAGAGAAAACATATTCACATCCTATTGTGCGTCACAGACCGCTGGGCCTCCAAGGTTAAACCCATGTGAGAATATCCACTGGTTAGAGGGGAGCAAAGAAAGAAACATCTTCAAAGAGACTGCAGTCGAGTCACGGTGGCCTTTCACTGCCAACTTCTGAAGGAGCCAGTTCCTTTCAATAACTCTTACAAAGGTGGAGGGAAAGATTCTTCCTCGCAAAGACATCTTTGTAGAAAAAACAGGAAAGACAATAGGATGGGGAAGGGGAGCAGGTGGAAATGTGGCGGCCAGCCTCTTGTTGTCTCTGACCTGCCGTTTCTCCTCTTACTGTAATGAGCAGCTGTAGTGCCCGGTTGATGCAGATGTTTGTCATAGTACAGTCCTGGCTGTGAGGATTACCGCTGCAAGGTTGACCAAGGGAAATGCAGAAGACTCTGGGGCTGCTCCCGTGGCTACGGGGCCTGAAATACACAAACAGATCAAAATCCAACAGGTGTACGTCTTGTGTGGTCTACAAAAGTTGCTCTTTAATTAAACATGGTTTGACTATGAACTCTTGACGTGAAGGTCTAATTATCACAGTAAAAAAAAATACAGCAAGCAAAATATAAAATGTATTCAGTACAAAGGACTATAGTGTTGTGTGAGTACACAGATATGTCAATAGATGGCACTGGTACGCTGCGCTCAACTATGTCTTCCGAGGAGATGGCTGTAGAAATGTGCAGCGGACTAAGTTTGATAAAAAGGAAGAATATACTCTTAAACAACCAGCTACTGTCAATGTTCTTTGCATGTCTGAGCCCATTTTGTTGTTGATGATATGTATATTTCTCAGTCTGTGGATAAGAGACTGTTATTTTACAGCTGAGACAACTGTAAACAAAACATTCATACTTAGCTTCAGGGAGAAAAGGCTTATTTAAAGACTCACCATTTTGCACCAACATTTAATAAGGGGGGAAAAAAACCCTCAAAGAAATGTCAGGGATACCAATGTATCTAAAGACAGCAGCCTGAAAAGACCATAATGCAATGCAGCTCATGCTGTGTTTACAGTGCATATTTTTACAATTACAAACTGGTAGACACAAGAAGTCGAGGGGAAGAGGACACCAAATAATATCTTGTGTGCTCAAAACACCAGTTTACGGGTGTTTGCTGTTAAACTAACTGAACTGAACTGACGTCTCACAAACGGACACAGAGTTGATTTTCATGTTTCATGTCTCAGCGCTGTCCCAACCTGCTATCTTGGGGATGGTAATCTGGCGGCTGCTGCTGCCTTCCCCTCCCTCACTGAAGGGTTTAATCTGGATTACGTAGTCCTGGTTGACCGGTAGTGACAACTCCAGGGAGGTGGTGTTGGTCTCCACCACACTGGGATGGCTGTGTTTGTCCTGGCTGTACATCACCTGCAGGAGGCAGAGAGGTATAGAGGATGGCATGAAACCACTTCAGACGCAATGAATCATACGAGGGGTTTCAGAGTCTCCTTGTTGATGCACTGACAAGAACATCTAAGTTCTGGTTTGTTTCTTTCAGACGGCTCTGTGAGATGCGATGTGCTAACACTGAAGCTAACAAGATGAATCTTACTGTAGACAGCCGCACATGGCTGTGATGGACCACCAGAGTAGAGGGTGCAGTCGAGATAAGGGGAATGTGGAGATGCATCAATCCAGTCAGCTGCAGCTTGAATTAATCTCCCCAATTTCACTATACAGTAAGCCCCACACTCAGGAGACTCCTTTTATGTAGTGAGAATAATGTGCAGCGACATCGATATCATAGTATGATATTCTCAACCTATGAGAATACAGATTAGTGTCTGAAGGCCGGAATAATTCATAACCTTAAATGTAATTTCTGAAGTAATCATTAAAATATGTAGTTATGCATATGATACTGGCATGACAAGTCTGACGTCACAATCTAAGAAGATGGCAGTCAATCTACTGGTAACATGTATACAGCACATTTCCTGCAATATCGCCCCTCTTGAGAAACAACCAGACAAGTTGTGGATCTTTGTCTGTTGCTGAAATTATGTGGCAAAAAATAATAGGATGTGGGCGTCGCGGTTATCAAGGGATTGTTATTTTAGGAGAGTAGGCAATTTGTGGAGATCTTCAAAATTAAATGAATACGCAGCTACACATCATACCACCCCAACTAACTAAAGAAAAACCCAGTGTTCTCATATTGAATAAATTGAGCGAGTGACTGTCTGTCATTCTCTGTTATGTTACAATCTATAACACCAGACTCTCCACTTCTTACCTTATATCCTGTGACTTCTGACTCATTCTCCAGAGCGTGTACTTGGTCCCACCTCAGGATGACCTTGGAGTTGGAAGTGTTCCACATAATTTTGACCGGGGCTTGACTGGGCGCTGGAGGAGGACGAGGGCAGTAGGAGGAGGAGAGGAAGAGGAGGGAGTAAAACAACAAGCCCCCGGTCGATAAACAGTAAAGTCCAGAATCAACTCAGCATGAAGGAGTTTTCTCATTATCAGTTCATCATCCCACTGCTAGGAGAGAGCAGTGACTCTAGGAATATCTGTGTGGGAGTGAGTGTACGACTGTTTGTGAAGGGGGTGGTTGGGGAGAGTGAAGAAGAGACATGCGAGTGTGAAACAAATAAAACTGTGATATTATACCCTTAACCTATATTAACATATGATGTTACTCATCTGTCAGAGCCCTGTGAAGAACACCAGTGGCTCCATGAAGCATTGAAGTGAAGCACAGTGGACCCCTGTTTTGTTTGCAAGCACGCGCACAAGGATGCACAGGTATACACGCTCATTGACATGCAGGTGACTTATAGAAAGGAAAGTGTGAAACAATATAAAGAGGAAACAACATCATTTTCCAGCGAGGCCTGCATGTCAAATCACACAGTGTGACCGTGAAATTAAACAGGCACTTGCATCAAAGATTTGCCATGTCTATCCAATGACAAGTGAGTGCGAGATGACGTCCCTCAGTTTCACGCTATCCATGTTTGTAGGACGTGTGTGTGTGTGTGTGTGTGTGTGTGTGCAAAATAATTAAATGGTGGATGAACAAGACTCCTCCATATGGTACCTTTACGGTGCTCTTGTGTGGTGACTATTCTCTACTTTCACTCTAATTGGTGAAACATTATTGCTGAAATGACATATATACCGAATGGACCATGCACTTTTAGCCAGAGGGAAAAAACAACAAGCACAAAAAGACAGTCAGTCCCCACACTGTGTTGAGAGTCCTTACGTGGTTTCTTGGTTGTGACATTGACTATGATGCTCTGTGGACCCACTCCAGCGCTGTTATAGGCCCGCAGGGACATGTAATAGGTACTGCTGCCCTCCAGATCCCTGACGAGTACGGAAGTTTTATTCCCCACTGTCCTGATCACACTGGCGGTGTCCTGCTTCTTCCTCTCGCCCCAGTACTGCAACTGAAACCACACAAAATAATACACAGATTATACTTTAACAGCTTGCATCTGATTTGTTACTCAACACCTCCATCTGTAACTGCACCAGTGTGGGCATGAATCCTGGGGGGCTTCCTGCTGCTCATATACTGTAGTTGACTTCATGCACAAATAATCATATAGACACTAACAGAAAAAGGTCATTGCATTGTTATCCAAGATATGCCACTAGCTGTTGGCACTGTCCACTACATTTATACAATTCCTATTGTGTGGGCGTGTGTGGGTTTGACCTCATAGCCCAGGATGCGTCTGCGGTTGTTGCTCCAGGCCAGCGGCTTCCAGGTGACCTCTACCTCGGACGCTGATACACTCTTTGCCCTCAGCCTCCCTGGAGCTCTGCTGGGCTCTGAAAGGCACACAGGATAGACAGGATAAGGAGGAAGACACAGATTCACTACACCCACGTCTAAGGAATGACATTTTGAATACACTACACAGTAGCTACATCCAATCCATCCATACAGTACAACCCCTAAAAACTGAAGTCCAAATCTCAGGTATTTCTCTGTAACATTAAATATACAATTAATAATTTAACTTTAAGTTCAGAAGAAATCATTTATAGTTATCATTTAAGAGTTTGCCAGCCACAACTGTATTGGATCTACTTCATCAGACTGTGTGGGTGTGGTTTGATGTCAGTTTAAATATTGGTGAATCCCAATTGGTGCGTGAAAATGTGTGACATCATCTTTTTTTCAGCTGAGTCCAGCCCACTTCAAACCAGTGAAAGGAGCTCAGACAAAAACACAATGTGAAATGACCCAAATACTAAGTTGGGCAGAAATGTTTTGTGTTCATGTGGGACCACATCAGTCACATTATGAAACTGTATGAGAAAATATGTTGTCTCATACAGTTCACTTTTAGTGAATGTGTGTAACTTGACAGTTGTTAATACACTTGATGTTCATGCATGGCTTTGTGGCACTGGGTGTTTAAAATGACAATTACTAAAAGTGCAATCAAAATAAAATCTGATAACAAAAAAAAGAGGTGCAGTACATTCCCCGAGTCAAGCTAACGCATACATAGTTGGCTTTAAAGTTGTAATAGTACACACCTTCCTCTGCTGAGTAGATGGTGGTCACTGCACTAAAAGGGCCCTCTCCCCTGTTGTTGTAAACCCCGACTTTGACTTGGTAAGGGGAAAAGGGAGGGATGCTCTCATTCTTGAAGACATATCTAGAGGCGTCCGGAGACGTGACAGCAGCCTGCATCCAGCCCTGCGCCCCCAGTGGGCGGAAAGCCACCACGTAGCCAAAGCCCGGACCACTCTGCAGCTCCTCTGGAACAGTCTAAGGAGGGATGAGTCAGAGGGATGACTCAAGATGACTGATCTAACATGAATACCTAAAAGAAATGCAGCTATGCACGGATTAGGGTGGTACTGTACTTGCAAGCCTTGAATGAACTTATCACTCTGTCTAGTTAAATAAAATCATTACTGTATGTTTCAATTTAACATTAAAATAAATTAATATAAGAAATATTCAAACAGTAAGTCCATTACCGTGATGCTTGTGTGTGTATATATATATATTTAAATATAAGTCTACCTCCCAAGTGATGACCAGCTCTGAATGTCCCCCACCGCCACCGTTCACTCTGGACGGAGTCACCCTGGGAACTAACAGATCAAACACAGTGTTAGAAGGAGCAGTTTGTATATTCAATTACCTGCAATTTGAAATGACAGTATGGAGTATTATGCTGCTCACTATTAAATAACATGTAGTTAGAGATAATAAGCATGTTCAATATCAATATCAAGAGTTAGACCTTTCTTAAATTCTGACTTTAAAGAGTGCTCCATCGGACTCATGATGGACAAAGGTTTTGTATTTATTCCATGCATTCTTCTTCTTTGTCAAAACTTGGCCCCCACATTGGGTCAGAGAGTCAGATAGCAGCTAATGTAGCCTTGAGCTGCTAGCCTCAAGCAGAGATGAGGAGCGGGCTACAGAGGTCTGGTGAGCTCATTTCTCCTCACTTCTTTCTTTCTAACTCCACCCCCCGAGTTAAACTCATAGTCTTTAGCCCCAACCAATTTTGCACTGTGACATCACTTGAGCCAATTTATTTGATTTAGTGCAGCCTCCTCTGGACCCGGGGTTTATACATTTTACAACATATGCAGTAGAACTCCACTAGACCCGTTAACAGACTTTGTGTAAAATCTGAATTTGCCTTTTGATGTGCAGCACAGAGTGGATATACATTTGAAGTGGAGCTTCAAATCCAAACATCTTATGAAGCCATAAAGTACTGCTCTGCTCTCAGTTAGAGTGTCTTTTTATGGGTTGGTCATTATGAGACAATATATTGCTGTATGTTTTTATATGTATCCATGTAAGTGTGTATATGTGTGTACTTATCTATGCATCTGTATATGTAGGTGCATGCACCTGCAGTTATGTATAAAAACTCTGCATCTATGGCTACTAAATTACAAATTCAAGGTGAGCGATTTAATTGAATTTTCTCATTTTAAATCTCTTTTTAATCCACTCTGTTGACTAGATTTGATTCATATTGGTTCTGAACCAAAGGTACTGTATCTATTATTATTTTCTATGCACTGCCCGCTCTCCACACACACATGGATGAAACTGTGTGACTAGAGCTGCCAGGCATCAACATATTTATTGTGTACTTAATTCATTCATGTGTTGTGCGCCCCGAAGAAGCAGCGAATTCTCGGAAATACACTGGTGCAATAAAGTTCTTTGAAGGGATCTAATTGCTGTCCTGGGCATAATTCGCGAACAATTTGTGCCACTGTTGGCAGCAGAGGAAATGTAAGGAGCTTCTGATACGTACGCATTTCTTTGGTGCGGGCCTTTTTGGAGGGTTTGCTGGGCTCTCCTGTTCCTATGCTGTTTGTTGCCAGGACTCTGAACTCGTACTCCACCCATGGACTCAAGTCAATGACAGAGGATGACAGCTGCTTCCCCCCGAGCAGCTCAGGAACTGAGAGACATCACAGAAATAACCATTCATCAAAACCCTGAAAGATCTGTCTCTGAAAGTCAGCCAAGCGGATGATGTGTTATTTACTGTCACTTCATGTGTGGTGTTTGAAAAGGATACCAGTCACATCCCCTTCCCTCTTTTTTATCTAATAACATCACATTCACTCAACCTACAGTCAGACTGTCAGATGAAACCAGCCTACCGGTGGTAACGGCTTGCCACCCGAGAGAGAAGGGCGTTCTGGCCTGGATGGTGTAGCTGTGGATGGGGCTGTGATGGTCCATTCCGGGTCCCCAGGACAGAGAGGCAGTGGTCTCTGTCATCTCAGTCACCTGACAGTCAACAGGGGGGCCCGGGGGACCTGGAGGGATAATTAGTAGCAGTTTCCAAGGTTAATCAGAAAGGGTTATCAGGATATGAAGAAAGAAAGAAAATACCTGAACATAATTGACTGTTCTCTAATCTTTGCTTTATTGTGAATGACTATATAGTTTAACATTTTCTCAAGATTAAAATGAAACAATCTAAGGATACTGTAAGGAAAAATCACAAATTCACAACTCCTGAACATATATAAACTTTGATGAGTAAACCAAAAAGGTTGGGAAATAATGCGAGGGGTTTATGTGGGAGCGCACGGTGGAACATTACTGTGCGTCTGCATCGCGATGCATGGCGGTCGTAGTAGAAATGGCTTTGCTAAATGAAGATAGAGTGGCGATGTTGCGTGTAAACACCATCGTTGTGCCAGAACTTGATAACGCAGAACAACAAATCTGACTTTACGGTTTGATTCTTTTTTTTTCAAACATGTTTAAGTTTGGGAGACATCCTTACCTCTGACTACCACATCAGTGGCAATAGACACACTGTCCACCTTGGTCTGAACAGCACACGTATATTTCCCAGCATGCCTCAGCTGAATGTTCCGGATCATGATGTCACCAGCGGAGCGCTGTCAGTGCACAAGTTAGGAAAAAAGACGACAAAAAGAGTAATAAAGTAGAGTAGAAAAACAGTAAAATGTTGCGAAATGAACTAAAAGGACTGCAGAAACAAGTGCAATGTCACAGTGATTTCTTTTGGCATTCAATATATTACATTATGGAAGAGAAAGGTAAAACACAAGTCCAGGGACGCACCAAATGACTGAGTGAAGGTTTTTGTGATCATTTATGAGGACAGCTCTTTGTGGGAAATTAAAAAGCTCTTCTTTCGTCTTTCAGCTCCGTCCCTTTTATTCCTTCTGATTCAATTTAATCTAGAGAAAATCATTCAATGCCAAATGCATTATTAGCTTTGAACTTTAAAGTTAGAGCTAATGTTACATTGATGGCTTATCTATGAAAGTAAGGGACTGTGAAACAATATGAGCCACGATAATTACGTTGATGTATAATCAGGGACATTTTCTAAAGATAAAAATCCAGTTGCTGCAAGTCATTCACTCCCTGCCATCATTAAAATAATATAACTGGGGATGGAGCGGGTTACAGATCTCTCACTCTGGCAAATTTTATATACAGCATGAACAAAGGAACCTCTAAGCTTGCTTTTTAAATCAATTGAGACTGTAAGAAGTCCTGCAAAATACAGTAACCATATGTTGTGTGGCTTCTAGACACAGAATATTCTTTCCATTGCAGGTAAAGTCTGTATCTACAAAGCAGTGCTATTGCTTTATGTTAATGCTGACTTGTCATAATGTATGGGGTGTTGGGTTACATGGGAAAAAAACATGATAATTAAATAGATGTACAGGAACATTCAGTTTTTTTTAAAGTATTTTTCAACTCAATACTGAACATGCTGACTGGGTTTCACTGGGGTTTGCATCCTTCAGTCAGCCTTTTTGCCTCCCTTTCATCTTAAGTGGTATAATCTCAAATCACGCCAAAAATATTCAGCATCTCATTTCTGCTGGAAAGTATATATCAGTTTGTTCTATACTGTTGTTCTTAAAAATGTCTTTCAATTCCAGATGGACCTTTTTTTTTCAGAATAGACACCATGACTCCCATCATTTTATCAATCACAGCCACTGCAGCAGCGTGACTGCAGCTCTGGCAGCAGCAATAAGCTCTACAACATGCAAGGAGCACATCTCTATTCGGGACCGCAAAATGCTGGAGGCATATCATTTTCATTTTGTTCAACACTTGAAGGATACAGTATATTCTTCACCAGCAGACTTAAATCAGATTCTTGCTGGGTTTTGCAACGTTACTCCTCATTTTAATAGTCAATTTGAAGATAACAAGCCCAAAATATATAATTATTCTAAATCCGTTTCTATTTCTGAGCCCTAAAGTTTGTTGTTTGATGTTTACTGAAGCTTTAAAATGATAATATTACAAGGTATTAGGGTACTCAGCTTCTTAACATTGATATTCTTGAGTTTACGCTGCGTTGGATAGAGAAGGCAACAGATTTCTGAACATTTAGAAAAATGTTACAACGGGTGTAAAAAGTCAACACTGGGATTCATACATTTAGGGAGCATGATACTTAGACCATACATTTGCTCCACAGATGATGCTTACATCTTGCATATAAGCCAATGACTCACTGCTATTGTGCGTTCCGAGCTTTAATCTCTTTGAGTTCAGAGCAGACGCTATCTATAGTGAAAGTCATAGCCGGCTTCAAAAGAAAATATCTGAACACTGTTCAGATATAGATCACAAACATTGAAGTGATGTGAACTTCTACTTCAGTATCTCAATAGTTTCTCTACCTCAACACGTCGGCATGGGTTTGATGCGAAGGAGTCAAGTGTTCAGATGAACCGCAGGGCTTCATGCAATTATAAAGCTCTTGCTGTCGTTATTGTGCCGAATGCAAAAAAAAAAGCAAGAGGTGATAAAGAAGCAAAGACCTCATAATTGCTTTTACTAATTAAGAGAGAACAAATATGTGGTGTTCGATGATCAAGTGTAACGCATGGCTGGGCATTGCGTAATAAATTCCTTGGTTGCTGCTTTTGTCAATGTAGGAAGAGTTATTAACAAGCAAAACAGGCAAACAGAGGCTTCTTGCTCAGGCAAAAAGTAAAATCTCATCTGTATGACTCATCATGAACGAGGGTTCAATACTTTTCCCCTTAAAAGATGAAGCTGAAATTAAGCCGTAGAGGAATGAGACGTAAATGTGTTAGCGATTATTTTAATGGAGTTCAAATAGCTTATTTCCTTATGAGTCACTTTAAACCAGGGGGAGTCAAAAAAAAATACGGCCCGATTGCCAGAACCAGCCCACCAAAAGGTCCAATCCGGCCCACTGAATGAGAGTAGCTATATATATATACAGGACTGTCTCAGAAAATTAGAATATTGTGATAAAGTTCTTTATTTTGTGTAATGCAATTAAAAAACTAAAATGTCATGCATTCTGGATTCATTACAAATCAACTGAAATATTGCAAGCCTTTTATTCTTTTAATATTGCTGATTATGGCTTACAGCTTAAGAAAACTCAAATATCCTATCTCTAAATATTAGAATATCATGAAAAAGTATACTAGTAGGGTATTCAACTAATCACTTGAATCGTCTAATTAACTCGAAACACCTGCAAGGGTTTCCTGAGCCTTGAAAAACACTCAGCTTGGTTCAGTAAACTAAATCACACGTATGGGGATTATCACAATATTCTAATTTTCTGAGACAGTCCTGTATATATATATATAGAGAGAGAGAGTAGTTGTTAATTACAATTTTCCGATATTTGTCCACTGGGCGTCGTAATAAGAGTAGCAGGCCCTATGCTGCTAGATCCCACGTGATTACATACAGGCTATGTAACGCACAACTCTCATGACTCGGCTATTGTTCATGCAGGTTCCGCCGGCGGGAAGAGTCTTTGTCAAAAAGGAGAAAAGTGGACTCAGACACACAACATCTTTCAATGCTCAAACAATATAATATTCAGTGCCGCTATCAGCGGACAAATGAGTACAGAGAAGGCAGATTAATCGTTGTCAGGTTTGATGAAACAGCCGTCTGTTTTTAGTCGAAGCTGACAGAGCAGCGAGACATCTCAGGTTGCTCATCATCTGTTTTGCAAATGGAATGTTTATTAATTGTGAACATAATCATAAATTAGCTTTTAGAGAATAGAGAATATTTATAGGTTATTATGCAACGGTTTTACCGGTCTGGCCCACTTAAGACCACACTGGACTGAATGTGGCCATGAACTAAAATCACTTTGATTTAAACTACAATTTTATCTTTAATAGCAAGTAGTTATGTAGATAATGATGTTCTGAGTATTGTTAATGATGTAACTGCTTGCATATGGCTTTGCTTTAAGCCTGCCTTCAGATACTGGAAGCTAAACGACACTCGTGTGTATGATTTCTGTAGCTCACAGTTCTCTTGCAACATATCATATACTGTATATCACTAAGACCTTATTGCACTTACTCCACCAACTTTTTCAAAATACGCCCAGTGGCTTCCAAAGTGGATTAGCTGCTCGTTGAAGAACCAGGTAAACTTGAGGTCCAGCGTGGGGTCATGAGAGACCTGGCAGGGCAGCACGATGCTCTCCCCCACGGTCACGTCCAAATGACCGGCTGGACTGGTGATCGCCGTTGGCTCTGTAAGCAGACAGCACCGAGTTAGAAAGGTGGGCATGTAACAGTGTAGACATACCTTTGTTCTGTATGTATAGTAACCCACTATTTGTTTTATACTGCTTTATGTTCCCGGAATATTGAGGAATAATTGCAATAACATGCCACACTCAAAAACAAATCCTGCCTTTTGTCAAATCCTGTCCTGAATGATAAAATAAACAAGATAAATTACTTTCGAGTCTGCCAGTGAGCTTATATTGCATCTCTTTCTTTGAGTTTAATAAATCAGAGTAGGGTCTGATGTATCACTGAACAACAACAGAGTGAAATAAGCAAACAAAAAGAAAAACTCAACCATTACGGCAGGTCAGATCCGAGTCTATAATTTGGCTCTGTTTGTGGCGAGACAAAAAGCCATCCCATTTCATCCTCAGCGTGGTGCGCATCAACACAATCTTGCGTCCATCTCGGCTGTATGTCTCATTCAACAGCAGTGCGGTGCACAGCATATAGCGCAGGCTGAGAGGCCCATACACTAGTCCACTGTGAATTATGCATGCATGTCATAAGCACCTAATGGACAGGAAAGCCAATGCAGCATGTCAGAGGGAGTAAAGGTCTATATTCAGCTCTGTCAAAACAAGCCAGCTTGTTTATCTCACACCCCCAAAGGAGCACCGGCTGGTCATGGCAGTGCATTCCAGGTGAGTCTTGGGGAAGTTTGGCACCAGATGCAAAATGAGAGGGGTAAAACTTTCTGCTTCCGATTGCTCAGCTGTCACGCTCATTTCCTGTTATGACTGGAAGGAAAATCACAAATTGGCTCCCTCATTCCCTTCAGCGTATTCAGCGGCCATGGTTTGTATTGTATGGATACATGCAGGATTTTAATGTTTCCAATTGAATTACCATATGAATTGCTGGAATGTGTTTTTATGCCCATTTACTTGAAACATATAAAATATTTGATGTATGTAAAGTATGAAACAATTTAACTGACATTTAACTGACATCTGACATTTACATAAAATGTTTACTTACATTTTTCTTATCAGTTTAATCAAATTCAATAATTAGGTTGATTAAAAGGTTACCTTGGGCTGTAGGAAATGGAGATGACATTTTATAGACTAAACAATTTATCAATTACTTGAAAATAATATCTTCAGAGTAGTCAAGGATGCAAATATTCTGTAGTTGCAGCCCTAATTATTCTTTTATTTTTTATTGTTAATAATGTTTTCTTTCAGCGTTAATAATTAACATACACTGACATGTAAGCAGTAGGTAACATAATGGTGGCTAGAGCAAACTAATATTTTAGGAGATCACTTCATGTTTTTTAAGTCTTTCTTGCTTTGCAGTTCCTTCAATTTATACTTAAGTACAGTATTTAAATAAATATATAATTTACCATTCAACTCTGTCCAACACTATTAATAGACACACATACCAATACACAGTACAGTAGATGTACAGTAAAGCCTCTTTACATGGAAAAAAGCTAAAATGTGCTTCTAGGCAAGCCAATTTGCAATTCAAAAAATTTGTGAAGTGGAATCACCAAAAGGCATTTTAATAGAGCACTGTTGTTGACTCTGCTCTTTAGAAAGACCTGGAAAAACGCACTGCTCTGCAGAAGTGAGTGATTTAAATGGATTGAAATCTTGAACAAACCGAGCATGGCTATGAGCCACGGTGCAAAATGTATGAATTAAACATAGAGGCGCATGAACGCAATGAGCTTCATGTCTCGCTTCCTCCAGCCACTGCCTATCAGCTAATTGGACTGTATATCTGTCAGGTGAGAAGAGGGTAGTCTTCATAGCAACTCTGCTTCACTGTGTTTGTTCATCAAGTGTGCAGTGAGGGTCAGTGTTGGTTCATCTTGAATGCAGCACCGGTACGGCTGTGCAGACTGACACATCCTTTGTTCTGTGTCGCTCCAAAATACTGACAAATGTAAATGATGTGCTAGTTTATTAAAAGGGCTGAATTAAACACCTGCAGGAGTCCTGATGTTCAAATGGATTATATATATATTGTATATATTTTTTTAACACATAACCAATCCCATTCCTGAAATACATGACAAAAAGCAGACAAGCTGTTAATGTTTAATATCTTACATGTTTGGTGTAATTGTACTGTTTCGTATAATAGCGATATTGTCTTAATCGATGGAGAGTGTTGCTGTATTATTTACTGTCTGTGTAGTTTAGGAGCAGTTATAACCAAGGAAACAGCATAGGGGATAACATAAACAATAAACAAGCAATATCCAGCTGCCATTTACAGGAAACCAACAAGGGATATTTGAAGCCAAGTCAAGAAAATAATATTTTACCTTTAACCAAAAGGCTGCCAGCACTGCTCGCTACTCCAAACTGGTTTCTGGCTACACACGTGTAGAGTCCAGCATCCATTTTAGTAACATTGGAAATCCGTAGGCTGCCATTATCCAACACCGTAACTCTGTGGGTTAAAAAAACAAACGAAACATATATATCACCGTACTGGGCCAACTGACAGCGCACCAGTTTATAAAGGAAGCTTGCGTGCTGTCATTTCATCTATTCTAAATGAGAGAGTCCAGTGTCCTAAAGCATTTGTACTTTAGCATGAATTTATCTCAGTGAATTTTAATTGGCTTCCTGTGCGTCAGCGTGACATAAGGAGAAACTCAGTGTGAAGAAGTTACAGTTTGATTTCTCAACAGAGTTGATAAGAACAGTGCAGGCTCACTTTGCGGGGGGGACGTCTCCTTTTGAGTTCAAGGGGATTCTAAAAAAACGGATTGTTATAGATCTACTCATACTGCATAAGTGTTACATGTTACGTTGGAGATATTGCTTCAGCAGACATAAACACACTAAAATGCAATAGAAACCTTTCAATGCAATTGGGATGTTACCTAAGAAACTCTGGTTGTCACACATGTTGTACTTCATGCAAAGGTTAATTCATGTTGATTTTAATACAGTTTATCCAGGTTTCCTGCATACGGTGCAACATGATGGTTAAGACACCTTACCCTAAATACACCGTTAACAAAAGAGGCAGGTGCAGCATAACACCCAGTAAAAAAAGGACTGTGCCTAAAACAACATTTAACAGAGTTGCAGCCCAAAATAAGACAATTAAAACCAGATTTTTTAAAGAAGCAATAATAAGATTTTTTTAGTTCATACTATTGTTTGGTTCACATACATAATGGCATGCAATGACCACTAAGCGGTCTGAAGCTGTTCATTTCTAACCTGGAAAAGAAAAAAAAAGAGTTAACAGCTAAAGTGCAAACGACAAGTACTACTCCTAAAATCCAACCCACACAGTTATTGGATTTTAACTGATAGAGTCTTGCATGTCAGTACAATTTCACCAGCAGAGCAACAAACTCGACGCGCCTGGTTGTGTGGTTATAAGTTGAACCACTCTTACAGATTGCATCACTCTCATTTAATCTATTGGTGTCTTCAGTCAAGCCTGACAGATTTCCTCCGACAGAGAGAGTACTGCTTCTACTTCACCAGCCAACAAGGTGCTTGAGTGACGTGAAGCCAAATATGAAAGATAGGTCAGCAACAAGACACTAACTGAATAAAGTGCTTATGCTTCCTGTCTTCCATGTTTAGATTTCATCTGAAGACTATTATTTCATCTCACAGCAACAATGAAATTCATACGTCATTTCACTCACTTGAACATAATCACACATTTGAGCTGAACAACTAAACTTTACAAAGGATCATGGCCACTGGTGAAAATTGGTAGGAGGATGGATCCCTAAAAGCATATCAGCAAGGCCTTGAATACAGTGTGTTCAAAAAGATTTGCAAAAAGAACACTTATGGAAAAACATGACATTAATTTTGCCCTTTTTAAGCACAATTTGAGCAGAGTCAAGGATAGAGGACAAAAGAAGAAAATAGTTTAAGTGAAAGTAGTTTGGTGAAATCCATACACACTTAGTTTATAAAAGGGAAATGAATGGCAGGGTCACAGGTGACTGAGGCAACAAAAAAATAAATAAATAAAATAGTTTGTTTAATTCTATTTACTAATGCCAAAAAAGCATTCTCTCGCTTCAGTGGAAAACTGGCCACAGCTGTCATGCTGCAGAGAACGCTCCGGTTAAAAGCTGAAAGGATTCAGATCCATTCATTTTAAAACCTTATTTCATCAATTAATGATCAGATATAAATGATATTAGCTTGTTGTGATGTATCACAAAATGATTGATCTTAGATTGTCTTTCTTGTTATCAAAGCATTTCTGCTATAGTTTATAAAACATATTTTACTTGTTCTTTCTCTTTCGTCTCTGTAATTACTGGATGTGATCTCATCCCTTTAAGTTTTTCTTACATCCTACACTCTCCTCCTGTTTCGCAGCTTACCGGTGCTTCTATCTGGCTTTGTGGTGACAGTAATCATTGGTTTTACCGTATCTTGTTTTTCAAAGAAAACAGCCTGAAATAAATACTGACTTAATATGTTCGTCCTGATGAAGAGATGTCAGCAGTGAGCTGTAATTGTGCATGATCGAGCTACATTGGCTTTGTTAACTCTACTAATTATAGCTGAGGTAGGTGTCTCAATGTGGCTTTTCTGTCAACCTGAATGGGTTTTGATATACAGAAGAAAGGAAACACGAGTACGAGTAAGACACCTCATCCCATTTCGTGTGACTTCTTGTGGTGTCGATAGAACCTTTTGCAAGTGTCACAGTTTAATACATTTTAATTGCTCTGTGGTGAATCAAATGTGCAAAACTTGCTAACAGGTGGAAGTATCAGATAAGGCAAAGCAGATCTACTACTTTCAGTTGAGGTGAAACATCTGAATACCTGTGAACATTAAAGGGATAGAAATATAATGACTTAAGTACAGAACTAAAGTGTACTTGCAGCAGTGCCCTGAGAACACATTGGAGCCAATCGCCCTCACTGATTACCACTGAATATACGTTGTAAATCTCTAGCGAATATAAAGAATTAGAGAGGCAGGAGAGGCTAGTTGTTACCGAGCTCATCCTTCAGTTGTCACAAAGAAGTCAAGAATCTGCCTAAAGACGAGATGTCCTAAAGCAACACTGAGCCTTTACCAGCTCTTTATCTCCCAAGAAGCATGAAGAGAAGTCCCTGCAGCGATCATGGAACATCACAGTGTTCTAAGACATTCCCTGGAGCTAACAGGACAGCCACTGCTTGTTGAGCTAATAATTAATTTGGCCTTGTGTTATCAAAGTTATTACTAACAAGCCTCATGCGCAGAGATATTTCCTGATGGGAAACAGTTGTCAGACTTACATTGTGATCCCACAGTTTAACAGACAAAGGGAGGTTATTCATGACCATTGCCATGTGATTTCTGTCTTGAAGTGTTATTTGTCAAAGACAGAAACTACAACACTAAGTAAAAACATTCAATGCTTGTGGGAGAAATGTGTTATCGACTTTCTTTTGATGGATGCAAAGCACAAAGAGCTTCACCTCTTTTACAAAGTCGAGCCACGATAGAAAATCTATCTACAGTTAATTTCTTTGGTCAGAAAAGTCACGCCAGTGGATCGAATTGTATTTTACCAATCTTTGATACTGCCCGTCAATCGTGGCTGTAGAGTGAAACAATTTCCTGACCACATTGGACTCCTATGAAATTATTAGCGACTTGATAAATGCCTTGCCCTGTAAATCCTCACTAGGAGCTCTCGTCTCATCTTCTGAACTGCACAACAGTGTAATAGGGTTCAGCCGGTGTTTCAAACATAAACGGTTTGAAAGTAGAACTTGATCCCTTTTTTCTTAAAGATCCCTTGAAGGCAGCCCCTGGACCTCCCACAATGATCAAAAATGAACTACATCGCCTTAAAGGCTGAAAGAATTAAACATACTCCCGTGGAGCCGGGGGTATATTCTCCTAACTGAACTGAGGGCCTTCCTTTGTAATGGGCTATAACAAAGAGTTATGGATATGAGATGTCACAGGGATAAGACTTGCCATTAAACTGTGCAGTAGCCTATGTCAGGCCTCCTCCGCAACAAAGCAAAAAAAAAAGATAAAGATGTAAGGTGCCTTATCTGTCTGAAATGCTTTTACTTTGTTCCCTCCTCTCTCAAAGGTTGCCCTGGAGCAATTAAGATATTGGGGGAATTTGTGGGGTATATTAAACTTGAGCAGTGTGATATAGTAAACAAGCACTTTACCTCAATCTTATTGACCGGTGTTCAAGTGAGCTATTGGCTGTAATCTAAAAGCCTTCTCTGCCTCTCCATGGTGTAACAAAAAACTAAGAGGCCACGCCGTCAATGAAAAAACATTATTTTAACCACATAAGAGGGATTGCATAATTAACTCAGTATATTACTAGGAACTGTTTATTTTATTGGCTAGCACTGCACGTTCTGTATTGGCAACAGATCCAGAAAGCTCTTGCTGTTTTAGTAGCAGGATTATAAATTGATTCGCATTACATGATGAAGCAATACATATTGTTCAGCATAACAATCTTAAACACAGTGGTTCAATCTAAAGGTAATATTCCTGAGAGCTATTTCTTATATCCGTTTTACAATTGCTGGCATCGGTCAGCAGCGAAATTAAATTAAGGTAAGCGCTTTATCGTTAACCTCATAGCTCCCTGCATAAGTGCACCGCAACCCTGTTATGAGGCAATCTTGTTATACATGCCTGGGATATGAACTGATATAGGTATCACCACGACGTGATTTCATTAACTAATCAGATCCTGCCTTGTTCTTAGTTGATTTGTTCTCCCCTGCTCCAGATCCTTGAAAACATTATCCCTGGAAGATTAGAAGGAATTATGGGTATTTCAGTTGAGCCAGTGGGATGGATTAGTGTTGTGCCACCGCTTTAATAGCATTGGTAGCAGCTCCATTTCGATGTGGAGGAAAGTAAATGCTAACGAGCCAGGGACAGGGGAATAGGTTTGTGAGAGATGCTGCAATAATGTCGAAGTCTAACATCTTGTATGCAGCTCACCCACTTCAGGGTAGGGCTGTAACGTTAAATCTCAAATGGGAAATCTCACCTTTATGAGCGCGATTGATATTGCACATTGCGGACTGGATGCGTTTTCCTTTCAATAGTTAAGAGGAGGATGAATCTGAAAGATGAGCGCAACATTTAGCAGGCATTTGCAATACACAGTCTTTATGCTGATTCTGCTGCTAGCCTAAAAAAAAACCCTCTCTCTGCTGTAACCAAATAGTCTCGGCCTGGCATCTTTACTAGCAATTAGATCGCACCTTTAGTTTCCCAAACATGCCGTCTGACAGGGGGAGTTGAGACAAAACTAAACCTGCTGGAGATCCACCGTGTTGGCGATGGATATCCCAGAGGTTAGGTGTAGAAAAGCTGCTGAGCCAGTTGAACAATTAATCCCTTATCAAATGAGAGATGTGGACCCCCACTACGTCACCACATGTGCCCGCAGGTGGGCTTTGACTGCTGCTGGTACATTCCTGCACAAAATAAAGATGTTACCAAACAGAATGTGGAAATGCATCATTGAGTGATTTGTGAAGACAACGCTTTGTTTTATACAATGACAGATTATGAAAGCGCACCAGAAAATGTAAGCTTGTCCAACAAAAGTTTTCCTGACAGAGCAAACGACTAAAAGTGCAATAGCACATCAGAGCGATCTGGCTCTTCCAGTTTGACTTGTTGAATGTTTTGAGCTTGTGAGAACTGCAACAGTGCAAATATCATCAAATGGAGACATTTCAGAAAATGGAGACATCGAGGTATACAGTCTATTTCCTGTAATTGGTTGTTTGTGCAAGTTGACTCAGCATTTGAAGCTGAGCAAACATACCTATATGTCCACTTCACATCTAGTAATGCTAAAGATATGAAGGACACGTTGTTTGAAGGTGCTTTCTACCATCACTGCATATTTCCCTGATTGTTGCCATGTGAGAAGAAACAGTATGAATCCTGATCAATCACTGACATCCTACTGGTTCTTTGACCAGCATTGTATCTTGGGAGGGGGGGGGCAGGTTTTCCTTGTCTGATTAACATTTGTTTTTCCTTTTTCTTCTCCTCTCCAGCACACAGAGGCATTGCATTGATCGGCACTTAACCTGATTTCTAAATAAACAAGGTGTCCAGCTAGTTCCCTTGGTGCCACCACCACTATCACACTAGAATGTATGCTGTTCAGCGGCTAGCCATTGATCAGTCCTTTTGGGATTTTCACCTGCTTCTTCCTCGTCTCGATGGTAGCCTGGATCATCGTCTGCCTTGTGCTCTAATGACCCTCCAGGCCTTACATGCTGCTAATGAGCTGATGGATCAGTGCATTGATCCAAGTGCCGCAGTCTACGAACGGCCAATTACCTCAAGTAAACAGCGCCGAGACCGGCTCTGAGCACAGCCAGGAGGGAAAAGGACAATGGAGTTGAGGGAAGAAATGTAGATAGCAGGAAGAAAGTGGTGGAGTGCAGAATGTGTTATACAATTCAAATTGTATTGTGTCACACTGTGGTTCTGTTCTTTGCAGTTTGTCCCCATGAATACAAAGTAGGGAAAAATAAAATAAGTCGATGAAATACGATTCTGCAAGTAAAGCAGACAAAACTTAACAATTGTGGTCCCACACACACTTGCACTGACTGCTATACACAAAGAAACCTGGTACCTGTGGCTCTCTCTCAGGGCTTCCTTCCCCTTCCTCCAAGAGATTACACCCCGAGGAGACATCCTGGGCTTGCATTCGATCAGAACGTCGCCACCCTGTCGGGCCAGAGTTTGGGCCTTCAACAAGTTCTGGGAGAAGTCTGGAGCGATGGCTGATAAGGAGAGTGGAAAGAGATGAATGTAAGTATAGTGAGGGAGACAGGAGGAGAAGAAAACAACAGAGCTGAGGTTTAAGTCACTGTCGGAGGAGACAGAGGAGCAAAGAGGCTCGAGCTATAGAGGAAATGAGCCTGAAAGAGCATCCTAAAAACATGCAGGTCACTCCATCCATTAGGCAGGTCAGCTCGCACATCCTTTTCTTTCAACACACATATGCACTTGTTTGCACACACGCAGACATCCACAAATGACTGCAGGAGAACAAACATGGTACATCATTTTTAAGACGACATTTTATTTGACAGACGGTGGTGGTGTTTTTTTTCAATTCCATGAATTTTCCTTAGGAGGACATTATGCATTAGGAATTAAGACGAGGTGCTCCGAGGCAGAAATGAGAGAATGTAAAACAAGAGGGAGGCTTTGTTGCTGCTCCTCTAGGCCTTAATTACTAAGGCGCCGCCGTCTGGAGCTGTTTTGTATGCGTACCGACTCAGCGGAAAGCTCTTTAAAGTGAACACAGTGCCTGGCGCCAGTGACATGGCTGAGCACCTGCCAAGGCATGTAAGTGCACATCAATATACACTATGATACATATGTAATCATACACACATGGCATCTCACAATTATTCCTTGACACCAAGTGTGAAATGTCAGTGTTTTCCTCTAACAACAGACATTTCTCTTCGCATAACACATGAGCGGAATATATATGAACTCATATCTTAAAGCAGAGTTGGAGGAATTGTTGCTTCAATAAGATCTGTTCCTCCTCATGTATATTACATGACTGTGGCAAGCTTTAAACAGATCCTCTAGTCTGTAGGGGGCCATGTATACGAAGTAAGACATTTATACCATGTATTCTTTTTGAGTTGTGTTTTCATTACCGTATAATAAAGAGATAATACCCAGATAATATGATGGTGGATGGGAAATTTGAATGGTTTAGCAACACACGCAATAATAGTAACACTAAAGCTATACATCAAAGTTGAGCCTGTCGTATGACAATTTATTTCATGACTTTTGATTCAGGGATTAGCAGATTATCGACAAAAAAATTGTTAAATAATTTTAAATTTTCATGATCTAATATATATTGAAATTGATAGAATTAGCATTCCCTTGTTCATGTCAACTAAGTGACAGGGATTGCTGCTTTTATGTCACCGTGGGCTCTGACAAATCGTAATGGGCATTTTTCACAAGTTTTAATAGCTAATTATTAGCTGCAGCCCAAACACACTACAAAACACAGTGTTTTGGTCTTAACCTTTAGCAGGTATATCATTGTGAGGAGGTGAACATTTAGTAAATCATGAGGAATAGTGAAGTGCAGAGCTGTCGATTGATTGCTCGACAGAAAAATTATCGCCAACCATTTTGATAAATGATTAAGAAGTAATTCCCTTACTAATTATGAGAGTAGAACTAGGGTACACTTCTTCTCAGTCTTCTCAACAGAGAGGCATTGGAAGAAACAAACCGTGCTCAGTTTGAATTCATCCGTCAGATGTGCTAAACAGACTTTTTTTGGCAAAATTACAAAAACAATTAGCATTAAGGGAACAAATGTTTTTGTAAAATTATCTTGGTGATCCAACCAGCAAAAATTGCAGACAAAAAGAAGAACATGTGTAGCAAAAGATTTGCCAATATGACTGTGGGTTTAGATTAGATAAATGTGGATCTTTAATTACAGCGCCCCCACCAGGCTATTTTGGCAGCTTTTGCCCATGAATCATTTTCATGTTAGTGTCTTTCATGCACCATCTAACAGCGATTTAAGAGATGGCATGAGGTCAACTCCACTGAATGTGTTTAGAGATATCAACAAAGTCTTGTGTGTTTGGTCTTACCTATGACTCGGAGCTCAGCGTTGGTGAAGATTCGGCCATGCTTGTTCTCTGCCACACACTGGTACATGCCGATGTCAGCCAGATTCAAGCTACTGATCGTCAGCACTCCATTATTCACCTGAACCCTGTCCTGCTAAAGATACACGCACACACACACACACACACATAAAGAGAGACACATTTAGCACCACGATTGAAAATGGAATCTGCTGGGCTAACCTGTCAACAAACACTAAACAGGCTTAGACAAGCTGAAGAGTCAGCAGGAGGCTTGAGTGGTTGCCTTCAAGTACAGCCCAAGGTTTACATCCAATCAGAAAGAGGAACAAACACACACACACACACACACACACACACACACACACACACACACACACACACACAATATATATATATTGTGACACATTATTGCCATATAAATCAGTTCTATGTCTAACGTGTTAGTAACAACCGCCTATATGTGAATGCACCAAACAAAGAGAAACTGTAGCATTCATTTGGAGTCATGTTTCTGGCCACCTGGTTCCAATATTCACTGTCTTTTTAAAAAATCTATTTAGCTAACTCCTTAGAAAGCTATTACCAGCTAGTAGCTGTGTCTGTCTGCTGTTGCTGCGGAGGTAGGGTACAGAGGATGACAAATCTCTGTGATTTTGTCACAACAGTAACCCACCTTACATTCAGTCATTGGATCCATTGCTATCGTAAAAATATTGATTAGTGGAGCTAAGACAGGAGTTTAATCAGCCTCTGTGGGAAAAGGAAGATACAATCCTCAGAGCTTCCATCCAAACAGCATATTAACAGGTTACAGTAACCAGCCTCAGATTCACATTCTTAAAAATGCTGTCTGAGAGACCTCAGTGGATGATCCCTTAGCAAAGCTGACATTAATCCCTAAAAGGACTGACACCTGTTCATATAACATTTCCATTATATAAACAGAACACACTGTACAAGCATACTAAATTCAAGGTTTTCTGATATACAGGCCGCTACAGGCGGGGCTTTGGTGTGTGTGATGACACACACAACAATGGCAGCTCCTGAATAGGTAAGCGTAGATGCTGCAATAGTATTTCTTCATTGAAAGGAGAGCAAAGAACGACCCTGAAGGCTTTTCTCGATGGAAAAGACGTTTTCACTCTGCAGTAATTTGATTGACAGATGGTTTATTCAATAATATGCCAAAGTGCCTGTCCTTTTCCAAACATTTTGTATTGACAGCTTCTCAGATGGTTCTGCGTCTCAGGTTAGTATTACATGAACTTTTTCATATGTCTAGTTTGGAACAGCATCTGCAGCATTTAAATAAACACATTTTTCTCTTTTTTTCTTTTCAAGACTTACCTTTAACTTTATATTTAAAAAAAGTGTGAATCTGCTTTAAGGGAAGCTTCTAAACACTGCAATTAGTGACAAAACAGCATCACATACTAGGAGTTAGTAGGAGACTACTGTACTAAAAAACCTTTGAGGTAGACAATTAGGACTATATATGGGCATGTTAAGTACCACGATGCCAGCTGCGTTCATTCTGATGAATGACCTGATCTAATTCAAGCTTCAGCCACACTTTTTCTCTCCTCAGGGGTGTTGATAATTGAAACACCGCTAATTTTCTGTGGTCTTAATAGCCCCGCAGTGACTAGTGTAACCCCCCTCTGCTTAACATAGCACTAAGACATTATCAAACGGTGGTTGGAATAAAACCTCGGAGGAATTAGTTAGGAATAAGCTGCAGCAAGCTGCTTGGTTATACTCCATCCACCAAGGCTCATGGAGTTTATTCTAATATTCTGCATTAGATGGTGTTTGTTTAAAAAGAAATCCATACAATTTTGAAAACGCCTACAAAGAGTACAAATAATAATTACACCCGAGCAAAGTACTTTTCTCCCCACTGCTTCTTTTGACCTTTACCAGGATTGGCACTACTTTCTGCTCCCTTTTTATAGTTGTGTCAATTTAAGTGTGGCAGCACTCATTGTTCTTGCCCTTGATCTTTTCCATCGAGTGTAGCCAGACCTTTTAATGTCACTGACAAAGTAGTCCAGAGGGTCCTGCCGCCAGTCTGTCTGTCGTCTGGAATCATTACAGCACTGCCACTTGAAAAGACAAGGACTGTCCCTTAACATCAGTCAGGGACACTGTTGAGGATCTTCAAATAGGCCTCTCTCTGAGGGCCGGGCACACTATGGACACATGGCTGACCTGGCGCTAAACCCACCGCCAGAGGAGGTCTTGTGTGAGGGATGTATGCAGCAGTTTTCAAGTGGAACACAACAAGTCCTTAGGTTTTTACTGGATGCTTATATGTGTGTGTTCAATGGGATGATAGAGAGAAAGACAGAGAGAGACATAGCGACTTTGAATAGATGATAGATGGTCCTTTTCAGGTTACACAGTGCAAGGGCCCAGAGGGGGAGAAAGAGATGAAAGAGATCTGTGTAAGTGCATGGGTTGGTGCCACACTACGCCATTCGGTGCCCAGTGCCCTACTAAAAAGCCCTCGCAGACTCAGTGGTGATTCTATCGCAATCTCTTTATCACTGGAGACAAATGGTAGCATTTGGCTGCTTTATGGCATCATTAATTATTCTTGACTTTTCTCTGATACCATCACTGTTTTAAGTTGAGCTGTGAAAAGGCAAATCATTTCTCCCTGACTTTGGAGGTCAAAGGTAGAAAAAATCAAAAAAACACACACTCGTGTATGAAACTGAAAGGGGAGCTGGTGGTAAAGTGGAAAAATACAAGCGTGAGTGGGTCCTTGTTTCACCGGTATGACATTTTGAAGTGACAGCCCTCCTCTGCGCCATTTAATTCCCATGGAGGTGGCCCAAAATGAGTTGGAGAGAGAGGGAAACGAGAAAGAAAAAAAGCTTGAAAGAGAGCGTAGGAAAGAGAAAGAGAGCAGCAGAGATGTTGAGATAAATAGAGAGAGAGAAGGAGAGACAGGGAGAAGGAGGACTGATCCATTCTAATGAGGAATAACAAATGGCCCTCTTGGCCTTCCTCTCCTTCTCCCTCCCTCTCTCTACATCGCTGACCTTTGGGTTTGGAAATTGATTTACTGTTGCCGCTGTTGATGGTGGCATTTTGAAAATGGTAACACACCCCACCTCATTAATATAGCCACATGTACAGAGAAAATGTTACCTTGGCCAACCGCCAAAGGAATTTTTACAATGTTATTTACAAATCAATACTTGAGATGCACAGGTGGAGTGATAAGGGTTTCCTGTGGTCCAGGATGTGTGGCAAATAGAGGAAGTGACCTTTGTCACTCAACAGCCACGAATGACAGAGAGAGGACATGTTCATGACAATGAGGCTTATTTGTACGGATTCAAATCTCACTTGCTGCATATCCAGGAGTCGTAGTTAACTACTTCTGTGGCATAATGGCAAAATATTTAGAGTGCAAAACTCTGCAATCTTTTTCACCGTGTCAATTGTGATTCAGCGCTTTAATTTAAGTGCCCCACATTTCAAATATTATCTCAGCCTTCAATTCAAGTAACAGAAAAACTAAACCCACCTTCCACCTTTAAAGACATGTCAAACAAAAACAGTCTGGTTTTGGGCTCGTTGCCCAATCCAAACACTGAAAATACCAGATTCACAGGGAGCCGTTCTTTTTAGGCAAAAGGTACGCTCACTACAGCAGCACAATACCACCAAACAAGGCAAATTGCCTGACTGTGAAATGTATTTTGGATGACAAGGCATTTTCACCCTCCCCAGAGAGAAGAGACTTGATGACAAAATTGAGAGCGGCAGATAGGACGCGTTGAGCGCTAAATTGTTGAGTCCCTGGTTGATGACAGGCAGAAAATGGCATCAGTTTGGCTTCTTTGCAAAACACATACAAATCCCCCCACCCACCCACACACACTTTTAATGCCACATTTAGTCCCAAGCAATTTCAAAGTAGCATATTCTTGCCAAGTATAAAGCTTTGAGATGTGACCATTATGTGATTCATCAGCAAAACGAATCCAGCAAAACACTGTGCAGTAACACTGTGCATTCTTTTAGTAAGATGCTGCTGACTCTACTGTCATCTTATCATCTCACACATTATGTTTATCTACAGCCACTCAACTGCCTAAGGGCGGTTGTAATGAAAACAATTATTGACACTCAGTTAACAATAACAATACAATAAAAATACAAGCCTGAGAGACTGAGCTTTGCAGATTTCAGCAACTTCAACGTGTTCGTAACCGTCATAAAATTAGCTGTTGATTAAAGTTGGAGCACACAAATTAACACACTTTGCATCGATTGTTTTTGTACCACGCACAGGTGTCATGGACACAGATGTATGGTTAGATTACTCTAACCATACATAAAGGTGTACGCGTAAAGGTGTACGCGTGTGTCTGGCTTCTGGCTTAAATGTGGATAAGAACAACGAACAATCTACATATAAACTATGTTTGAAATGTCTACACCAGTTCAACGTAGGGGCTGCAGTTGAAACATCGTATCACAGTGAAGTTGGAGAGAATCCCAGAGGTGAAGTGTTGGCAGCAGGTGATTTACACAAACAGAATTTGAAGTAGTAAAATACAGTCAATGCTTGATTATTGTACCAGACATACTTCCTTTTTTGTTGCTATAATAGGAAAGTGTGGGAGATGCTCTTGACTGATTATTTGACGGGGTTTCCTTTTTTCCTTGTTGGACTACTGTGGGTTTAGTGCTGCATGGTGGGGGGTGAACTATGGATCATTCTCACATGCATATTCTCTATATTTTAGTGTTTGTCATTAAAAGTGATTGAGAAAAATCACTTACCTCCATGGGGTCCAGAGGCTCTCCGTTCTTCAGCCAGCGGTAGGAGGGTTTGGGCTTGGCACTGGCTTTGCACTCCCACACCAGCGTATCATCAATGGTCATCTGAACATCTTGAGGCTTCTCGGTCAAGTTAGGTGCCGCTGTGAGGTCACAGACCACATACTGTAAATGAACACTTTCACGCTACACCTATGCTTGAGTATTTCCAGCATGCAGCAGTTTTAGAATAAATCGATGAACCAACCAAGCGGGCAATTAGATCATTAAAGAGGCATCCAAGGGCACAAATCATAAATCCACTTCCAATTAACCCAAAGCTCACCTCCAGTTGAAAAATATATAAATTAAAACAACTGCATGAACTTAACACGTGGAAGGATCGATAGCTCAGTTGAAATCTTTCACTGTAAGGTTGAAAGCTAAAATACATCTCGTGGATTTACTTCAAACAGCTTGAATAAGTTATTTTGATGAAAATCTTTTACAAGAATCGGGTTTACTGACTGTAATATATGTGATGCATACAGTACAATAGAAGGGTTGTATTTTTTAGCAATGCTGTTAATAACAGAGATTATATTCCCTTTTTGTCTTTTGAAACATCTGAAATTCATGGAGAAAATGCCTCGTTATTTATGATCGTGGTACTGTGGCACATAAATGACTAGCGCCGTATCTCTAGCGACAGAGGCAGAAGATTTATGGCCCTTGTGAATCACCCACATAAATACAGGACGTCGTGCCAGGGTCAAGTCTGCCTGCTTGCCTATAGCAGTGTTACTTTGATAATGTAATAATAATAATAATAATGATAAGAATTATTACTATGCAACATTTTTTTCTTGCTTGAAATAGCCTTTCATCTTATCTCTCTCTGGGAATATGAGAGTACATTTACAACTGGAACAGTATCCATGGTACATTCAGTGTCAAGGACTCTTTAGCAGGGAAAGTACTGACCCACACACAAGGTTTAAACATGCTACAGTCTCCCCCATCACTAGGTCATAGTGTGGCTGGTCAGGTGTGAATCTGTTTAAATCAGTCAGGATGTGCTCTGTGAATTCCTGTCGGAGATCGACAATTTGTTTTCGGGGGGTTTCATTTAGAACAAAAGTTTGGATTTTCAGCTGCGCCGAACACGACTGAGCGCACTGGAGACACCACTACGCCACGCACACACTCTCCCTTCTCTAGCCACCTCACCCGTCACATCCTCACCACCTACACATATGGATTGGGTAAATTAGCAAAGTCTGGAGCTGGGTGTGTTTTTTTCCTGTGAGACCAGACTGTATTTCTGAGTAGGTTGATAGAACGTACCCAGGGTCAGACCCAACATGCCCCACATTTAACCAAGAGCCAGTCGACCGTAGTCCTATGTTCTGGGAATGTCACAGATTAACTGAATTCTGGAGAGACATTTTTAAGAACTGTTTCACTTATGAACAGCAAAGATATCGATCCTAAATCTCTGACTTCTATCTATGGTGAAGCGCCTGACAAGATGCAATTACTCCATCAACAAAATCAGACAGAGGCTATAGATTTGTTCAACATTATTGGCCACCGTCTCATAAACGCAGGGTGGAGGAGGTAATGACACGCCTCGAACACCTTGAACACATCATCCAGGGCTCTTCTTGAAAGTTCTTCAAGGTCTGGCAGCCATTTCTTTTTCATTTTGAACACAACTTCCTCCCTTCTCAGTATTTGAATGAGAAAAAGCCTACATAGAGGAAGTGTTTGGCAGCCCCATATGAGAAGTGAGATCATATTTTGTAAAAAAAACAAACACATAATACGTTTGGAAACGAGCAAGCTACTGAATTGAAAAGACATCACTATACAGAAACAAACACTATTGTGCATGACACCCAGTTAACAATATTACAAATGAGACTGTCAGAGATAACATAATGGAAGGGAAGACATGATGCAAGCGGCTTCTATTCAACGTCAATCTGATCGTGTGTAAGCTCATTCAAATGCAGTCATCTGCTAAACCATGATCTAATTTCATAAATCCCCTGGTTCTACAGAAGGACAATTAAGTGGGAAATCGAAAGAGAGGCCACCCCTTATTGTTCCTGCGCCCGCATTGGTTGGGTGTCGCAAACACCACATCCCCATATTGATTCTCCTTCGCTTCTATAGAGTTGATGGATGTCCCACAAGCTCCTGTCTATGAGAGTTTAAAATGAGATTACAGATTTTTATCACCTGGCGGCTGGCCAGTCTGCGAGGCTTTGAGATGAGACGGGCCTTAAATCTTACAAGGAGAAACATGACTTCCACACAACTACAGCAAAGGAAATGTGCAGAGGCGACGCAACACCGTACCAAGACAGCGATAGCTACAGGTTGTTGGAAACATGACCTTGTTAGCAAAATGACTTTAACATGATCATGCAATTTTTCACTGTTTTAAGGCCTCTAAGTCATCAAGAGCGATGGTGTTTTAAAGCAAAACATGTTTGATTCTGAGCCAACCTACAGGTACTGTGAGCATTTCTCACTAGACCCACAGGTGCTGCAATAAACTCCATACTACAGCATTATCATATCAAAGGCACCCTTCTTCACAGGAAAGAAAAATCTGGATTTGATGATTTCACTCAAGTACATCCCGACAGGGCCTTTTGGGCAGACATCATCAATGCGTAAACTGCAAAATAATGGAGAGAGAAACCATAAAAATCCTTCATCAAGGGCCATTAAAAGCTTTCCTCAGAATATGGGCCATAAGTCCAGTGTTAGTGAGGGGAAAAATCCCCCCCCCTCTCTGAAAGGTAGTATAAATCTGTGTGCGGCCTGGGTTAGCCGCTGGCACAATAGAGAGCTTGTCAGAAATGAACTACTGGTAATAGGTTAATTTATTACTACATTCCACTATATGATGCGGTTATATATGGGTTCTAATAAAAGCTACAGATTGCATGACAACAAGTAAAACTTTTTTTGTAAGACTCACACCGAAGCTACACTCTTACTCTGCAAGATTTTCAATCAGTCTCAGTTGCAGTGAAGTTTTAAAAGGGTATGAATCAATAGGAAGAAGATTTCGTAAAAGTCTAAGAATGCACATGATATGTTGGGAAGAAGACTGACAGGTTAAAGGCATACGATTTGATTTGTTCCCAAGACTAGAGGAGTGAGGTAAAATCAGTTTTAGATCAAAGTCAGTGAAATCATCCTCCTACTCACCATAGAAAGAGAGCTTTCCTTTAGCAGAGTTTCTTCCTCTGCTGTTTTCAGCCACACATTCATATACTCCTGCATCCTCCTGCTGGAAGTAAGGGATTTCTAATACTCCGCTGGCTTTATTTATGTCCACCTTCCTGCCAAAAGTGGCTCCATCCACTCTCCTCCAGCTGATGGTTGGCACTGGGCTAAACGCATTGGCCACAACATGAAAAATACGTTAAATATGTTAACTACAAATTTAGCCCAGGCTAATACACATATATGTTACCAGTGAACACACATCTATAAAGCATGTCGATGTTTAATCAATCGGAAACATTGACTGGTGAATGTTTCTTCTGTGTATTGTGGGTGTACAGCACAAGAAGGACTCATTAAAATGCAAGATCTTCTGCTCTCAAAATCACTTGCGAGGGTCCTCACACATTAGCATGCAGCTTAGAATGAGACAGTAAACAACGAATGGCTGTGGTATAATAACACACAGTGGGACGTACTTTCCAAGTGCAAAACATTCCAGCTTGACGGTTGAGCTCTTAGCAACAGGGACGACTTCAGGGAACTGCACTTCGATCTTTGGCTCATATTCACCCATCACACCTGGAGATACAAAGAGAAACATAGAAACAATGCCATGCATGCCTGAAGGGAATTATTTCAGCTCAAGGCTATTAAAGGTCACATAGAAACAAAGTTTAGGTCACTCATGACTGTCTAAGCTAAAACAAATTAAAACTCTAAACTGTGTCCAACGGCTTAGGGAAGTATATCAAATCTAGATTTTTCTGACCAGTGACCACCATTGCATTGCTTTTTTTTTTGTATTTATGCTATTTTTCTAGAAATCACACTCCAGTCCTGTAGTGATGGTCTACAGATCATCAAATATCTACAAATCACAATTACAAGCCTATCTTGTTTCAACATGAGAAGAATCAGATGAAGTGATGCGGTGGCCTCATGAGGTTGACACGAGTCCTCTTTTCCAAACCAGTCAGTCAGTCGGATAAAAGTCTACTTCAAAGAAAGCTTTGATGGTGTAATCGGCTACACTGTTTCACCAGGAGACTCATCACTCTTTTGGACGTATTGATCAGAACCACACCACCATAATAAAATGTGCTGGCAACAGTTGGCCAGCAGCCGGCAAAATCGATGTTTGCCGGCTAAAACTCTCACCTCCTAAAACTTGTCAACTTGCCAGGCTATTGCTAATTCAAGCAACTGCACCAGCAATTTGAAAGCTGCACTGCTTCAAATTTAGATTGAAATAAATAATAATAAATGTATCACTCTTCCCCTACCTTGTACCCTATGTATAATAAGTGGGGTAAAAGTGTCATACCATCAACACGCAGCACTAGAGGAGTTGGTGGTCCTTGAACACTGCTTTTGGTGACTGTATTGGTGACTACACACGTGTAGTTGCCCACATCGGAGGATTCCACTTTGGCGATGTAGAGGTTGCCTGTCTTCTGGGACACAAATCGTCGTGTGTCCTGAGTGACAAACGACGGGTACTCATTGAAGATCCACGTGAAGGCAAGTTCTGAGAACAAAGTGACAGCGACAAGTCAAAAACACATTTATGCATCATCTATACCCGTGTAAAGATAATGTGTAGTGCATCAGCAGTCTTATCACTTCAGTGTGAGTGGGTGCCTTCAGGGATAAAGCAATTAGTGGATTGCACTCAGTGCCAGCCTTCCGTGATTAAAAACACAATGTATAATTGAAGAGCAATTACTCTTACTCACTGTCAGATAAATGCACCTAATATGATAAAGATTTAACAGGTTCATTATGTTGGAGTGATGGTGTCGAGGATATGAATGATTGACTTTTCAGGGAAGTACATATTTACACTGACTGCAGAAATGTGGAGGTCTTTCTGCGGTGGCCCGCTTGTGTTAAGATGAGGAGTGTGGTGGTGATTTAACGACTAACACTTGTCCCTTTCTTAAAACCAACAAGTCAACCTTGTCCAAGGCATTTAAGTCCCATCTGTTCCAGTATTGCTGCTCAGTGACATCTGGGGTAATGCCATGTTCACACTGACCGCACAGCCTAAGTGAAAAGAAAAGTAAAAATACAAAAGCAGCCCTCTCATTCATTTTAATGAGACCACTACCCGTCGGTCAACAATCACGGACATGATTGCATGAACGATTATCGCACTGGGGGAAACTTAGGTTGCTACTGTGATAACTTTCCAGAGCTGTAAAAGACTTTCCAGTGTTTTGGAATCTGGTGAGCCTTCCAACACTTAACACTCAAATCAGAATTCCTGGATCATATTTCATCGTCTGTCTGGTACCCGAAGACAACTAAAGCCTTTGGTTGTTCTGGGAGCATTTCCAGGTAAATGTGAGGAGAGCGTTAGATTTGTACTAAGCAAACTCACCCAGTGTAAATTAAACTTAAAATTGCATGTCTGCAATTGTATTAGCATTGCATCATTCAATAATTCCCTGTTCAATAAGGCCCTGTTTATTTCATTTCATATATTTAGTTTCATCTACTTCCTTATCTATTCTTGGGATTTGTTACCTAATTTGAATATATTTAAAAAAGACAGAGACAGTGGTTGTACATAAAAACAACAACAACAACAACAACGACCTCCCTTTGTGGCTGTCGTGTAGCAGCAGAGGACCTTAAATCAACCCTTAAGCTGCAGATGCTGCATGAGAAACTATATAATGCCCAATAAAACCAATGTATTACAGATCATGTTATTCAGTATGGTACCACCTGGTCTACTATTCATCATCCTTGATAACAAACTTCTGGGAAAGACTCCCGGTACTATCAACCAAATGGGGTGCAGTCAGAGAGGCTTTGTACTAACAATGAGCCGCATTTTAAAAAGGAATGATGATGTTTTGACATATTGACACTCGGATAGATTGCTCTGGACCATATTGCATCCCTGTCCCAAAAGCAATCTTGGCCGTTGGTAAAAAACTTGTTTAAGCGATGACTCTGCACTATGGTACAGGGAATAATTGAGACACGAGTTGGACACTCATCTACTGACTCAGTGTACTTCACTTTTGCTCTTTAGGGGGCAAGAGGATGTTTGAGCTTTTTACATATCACTGCAAACCTTGCAAATCACGACGCGGCACAGAATCTTGAGATCTCGAGATGTTCAAAATGCTCCAGTACAGAGTGCAGAGTGGGTGTTTTTAAGTGGGTTGGACTGGTAAGAGGTGACCTTGTGATCATCCCAAGAACACGACATGAGATTGAAACTTGGACCGCGCAGTGTCATCACATCTGTCGGTCTGTTTCGTGCCAATGTTGTTTTCTGCTTTCCAATGTGGCACATTTTGAGAGTGATGTGTACAACAACTGCGCGGTATATACAATCTAACGCTGCTGTTAGTTTCATACGTCTGCTGGACCAGTTTTTGGCTGGAAGCAGTAACTTCCTTGAGGGTTGCCAGGCAACCAGCAGAAACTCCTGTTGAAAATGTTTTAAGAATTCTTTTTCAGCCATTGTACGAATTTAACAAAAAAAAAAAAAATTAATTGAATTAGTTGCTTTTTAAAGTTTTTTATTTTTACCTTTGGACAGAGCCTGGCTAGCAGTTTCCCCCCCGTTTCCTGTCTTTATGCTAAGCTATGCTGGCTTTGACAAATTGAGAGTGGCATCAATCGATTCTTCTAGAAGGCGAATATGAGTTTCCCAAAAAGGTTTCCTTTAATGACTAACAGACTGATATAAGACATGTAATAAGAGAAGTGGCATTTCAATTACAATGTTTATCTCTTGTGGTTTCTACTGCTTTGAAGTCCATACTAGCCTCCGTCATTTGTAACAACCATAACTTCTTGGTTCGACCCGTCCGACCCTCAGAGAGAACAGCTGTAATATCCTCTCTCCCCTAAATAATATATCCCAGCTCCCATCATCACAAGGTCATGTATATTTAATGTCTGTTTTTGAAATAATATCTTCCAAAGGTGCAGGGCATGACGAACTGGAACAACAGCAAATAAGAGGTTACTAATTGGTCAGTTAAAGATTCATGATGAGAAACAGGAAGCAGGAAATAGGAAGTGGAAAGTACCAATGGTTGTATTTGATGATTTGACTTGAGAGCCTCCTGCGGATGGGCGGTAATGGAATAATGCAATCATGACTGACAGTGAGTGGCAGATTTCCATTGTGGTTCCATTTAGCCCTTGTATAATGAACAGGCAGCATCAATTGCCCCTTAATGATCTGAGAGGAGGGAAGAGAAATGCAACATGACAGGCCAAGGACATACTGAATCCAGAGTGTGTATTGTATCAAAAAAAGAAAAGAGTATGCACAATTTGTCTCAAAGTTGTACTCGTAAGTCTGTTCCCCAGACAGTAACAGCCATTAACCAGGGCTAGCCATCTGTATTCATAACACAGAACAAGTTCACTCTATGAAATGGCTTAGGTCACGCACATGGGAAAAATCCCTGCAAGCTATGTGTGTTACTTGCCAGCGAGCAGCCTCTGTTTTGAGGTATATGCACTGCAAATAGAGAACAAGTGATTTCAGCCTTGAGTAAATCTAAAAGGCCCGATTCCATTAGTGAAAGGAGGTCAGATGCATTAGGTCCTGGACTAACCAAAGTCATTCAGACCCTCTTAAAGCAGATCATGACAGACTGACATTCAATGCAAATACGGTACACTGCAGTGAAACAACACCACTGGAGCGGAGCTCCTCTTCGCACTCGACAATATTTTGGTCAGTCTTTAAGTGCAACTTCACACTGCCTTACAGTTTCAAAGCATCCTGGCTGCACCAAACTACTTCCTGCAGCTGTCTTGAGGGTTTTGAGGCATCGTTAAAATGAAATAATGGCTTGCTGAATCATGCATGGGATACTGAAATCCTTTAAATGGGAGATGAGGCAGATCCTTGTCGAAGGCAGTATCACGCTGATCATGAATTTTGTCACACTTTACTTAATGAGAGCATGTTTCTCACTTTTCCAACACTGTGTGAGTCTATTGAAATGACAGTCAGGCTTTTCTGTTTCAAATGTGCAACAATACATTAATAGTGCTGTAATTACAGTACAACATTTGTCATGTATTTACCACAACTTTCTTATGTATCCATATTTCTTTTATGAATGTAAACTTGGATGCTAAACTAAAAAAACATATGGAGACAAATGTGGCTGCCAATTGATACTTGAGCTTGAAGGTATGAAGCTGGTTCAGATTTCTTCCCCTTACTTTTTAAAAACCTTTCCTATCATTCATACTATATATATATATATATTAGAGCTGTGAAAAATAACGCATTAACACGTTATGATTAAATTACAGGATTAATTCGTTATTTTTTTTTAACGCATTTAACGTATGCGCAGAATGAGCTTCCAATATCCCACAATTGACCGTTCGCCCCCTTAGTTACTGTTGCTACGTCGACAAAACTCCCAGGACTGTGAACCCTAAAGCATGGCGAGGACGGGGACCAGTGCTATATCTGTCAGTGTCAGTGATACTTTTTGGAGTAATATCTCCGCGATATTCTCCGGATCAAGGCAAAAGGGACTGCAATATGCAGTGGAAGGATATATCCAAAACATTAAGATCACGAAGGTGACACAACAATAATCGAAGCAAAAGCATACAGGTCTCAATCAAAACATCTCTAATGCAGTCAGACGTTAGCTGCTATCCAAACAAACTAATGTAACAGACTGTCTCATGTTTGTCCTTTCTGGTGTTGAAGATATGTCCCATCAGCGTTGCCGTAGAGAGGGGGCAATTCCCGCCTCTAGGAAAAGGGGCGTAAACGTAAACGGGAAGACGTTATCGCTTCACCGTAGCACTACCAGCCTAAATTACCATCTCAACGCGACGCATGCGTTGGTCGGTGAGGGGAGTTTAAGTGGAATGCGCCAAACCACCCTCACTGAACAACGTAGTTCCCTCACTAAGTCTGTCTGTGACAAGTTGACTAGCACAGTTGCCAAATGGATTGCAAAAAGCTGTAGACCGATTAATATTGTTGACGAGGGGAAGTTTTGCGAGTGGCAACGGGGGACTCGAGCATCAAAGCACCGCAAAGACGCACAATAATGACAAAAATCGGTAATATGTGATTAATCATGATTAATCCACAGAAACCTGTGATTAATTTGATTACAATTTTTAATCATTTCACAGCCCTAATATATATATATATATATACACACTTTTCAGTTTTTACAGGGCTGCAACTATTAGTCAATTATTTGATTAGATGATCAACAGAAAACAAATAAATCAACCCTTTTGATAAATGACTAATCAAGTATTTTTTTTGCAGTAAAGCAAAACATAGTTACAGCAACTCAAATGTCGACTTTTTCAGATTGTATTACTCTTCTGTGATAATAAACTGATAATTTGTTTCCCGTTTTGAACTGTTGCTTGGACAAAACAATGTAATAGTCATTAGTTGCAGCCTTATTCTCTTAAAAAAATGCTGTGGATTAAAGTTACCAGGTGCAGCATAGCCATTCATATTTGTAGTCTAAGAAAGGGGCTTTAGGACAATAGAATGTGATTATAAAGTGTGTGGGCATATGTATAATTGTGTGACCATGTCACTAAAACTAGATGTGTTACATTATTACCATAGCAGATATGGCCAGGCTAGCCTTTCAGCAAAGATGTTAGAAAATTGGAGATAATTCATCCTTCAGCACATCTCAGAATCCTCAACGTCTCCATCAATAAGAATAATCTACGATGACAGCCGCAAAACAATATTGTCAGAAAATGGATCATTGAAAGCACTCTGCAGGGTCTCCACAGAAGAGCTATGATCCACAAGAAGGAATTGAGAGGTGCTTGGTATAAACAAAGGCAGTCTGAATGGTACTGGTTGGTCAGACAAAAGCACAATGTCTTTATTTGTTATGAGAAAATCAGCAGGGGAGCAAACTGACCTAGTTTTAAATTAATTTAACCAAAATTAGCAATTAATCACAGATTCCCCCCGAAAAAAATAATTGTTGACAGTCTGATAGCATTGATAATGCATAACCCTGTCCTACATGTTATGGTATCAGAGGTGTTGCATGTCTTCATTCATGATTAACATTTAGTAGCACAAAATCTGCCCCCTTATAAAGAAATAGCGCTCTGTTGTCTATAACATAACCTTTTCATCGTTTTAACAGTATATTAAAATAACTATATACTTTAATAATCAGCTTGACCTTTCCCCAAAAGGTTTTATCATATTTTCCAAAAAGAAGAAGAAAAAAGCAAAACGACTCTTTATAAGCAAAGAATCTGCTAATGCTCTGTTGCAACTAATAGTTCCTGGAAAAAGACGGATGCAGGCATTTGACATGCTCATGAAACTGCCATACCTATTTTGGTTAATGTCGTTAAAAAAATAAATCTAATATTAATAATTCAATCATGCACACAAACTATCCATATGCACTGCAGTGTTTGAATTGAGGATGATTATCATCAACTTTATGTCTGTGAGAAAGAGGGTGAGACGACGTCATTTGTCACATTTACACTGTAATCTGTAGCAGTGCAGATCTAATGACTTACAGTACTATCTCAGGTTTGTTTGTCTTTAGCATTATTGATGGTTTTAGTTCGTTGATAAGGGTTAAGTTTTCCACAGTTAAGCAAAGTTCTGTTGCACTGTGTAAATAAAACCTCTTTTAGTCACGTTTGTTGCCTCCTACGGCACAGCGGTGTACCAGTTAGCACTATCGCATCACATCAAGAGGGACTCAAACCCCCTGGCCGGGCCCGTCTGTGTGGAGTTTGCATGTTCTCCCCATGTTAGCGTAGGTTTTCTTCCTCCCACGGTCCAAATATATGCAGGTTAGGATAATTGATGGATGTAGATCGCTTTCGGTGTGAATGTGAGCGTGATTGGTTGTCTGTCTCTGTGTGTTGGCCCTGTGACAGCCTGGCGATCAATCCAGAGTGTACTCTGCCTTTGGCCAATGTCAGCTGGGATCATCTCAAAATGATGATGGCGAAACATTTGGCAAATCTACAGATTTAATATTAGCATCGACGTAGTTATCATTCCTTTTTGAGAGCAGGTAAAGGCTTTGTATGAGACTGGGTGTGACAGATGTGGGCCAGGTGCAATGTAACAGTGTTGGTTACTGACAACAGCCCCTCCAGTACCCTAGTCCCAAAAGATCAGTGTCATGTTGGAGGCAGGGCCCAGAGGGAGTTTGGAGTCAAAATAAAAATAGCTCGTTTTCGTAACAAATGACAGACAAGATGAACATGAATTATTGAAGAGAATTATTGAATAAGTCTATTAACATTTCCCTGCAGACGAAAACATCAAGACCCAGATAACATATCTCCAATGATTTAGTCAAATTCTTTACCCAAACACACTGTGGCATACATCTTTGTAAACATCTGTGAAGTGCGGTGTTGTCAAATATGCAAGATCGCAGTCAAAACAAAGCAGCTGGAGTTCTTGAGCAAAGTACAACATCAGAAGCTGGGGGAGTCTCCTGAATGTTGTGAAAATAAGTTCATAAAGAGAGATGTTACATTTTGAATGCCAGTTTCAATAAAATGGTGTCCTGATATCCCCTTAATGCACGAAAGTATAGCAATGAAACATAGAAACCCCTGCTGGTTGAACCATCTGTTAGTTAAAAGGTTAAACAATACATTTCATCACCAATAAAAAAAGAAGAAGAAGAAGAAGCTGTGCCATTGACGGAGTAACACACTATATGTGAGAGGGAAAAAATGGAAAATGATTCACATGATTAGAGGAGGTGATTTTCAAAGGTGTGATGTTTCTCACAGGGGTGAAGCTCCCACCTGCTGTTAACTTGAATAAAATGAGATCCATCATCAGACGTGTTTCTACGCTTCTATAAAATGAAGGTGTGACTTTTGCTCATCCGACACTTGCAGTCCTTTCCAGAGCCGAGCAGCAGCACTCCTGAATAATTCTTGAGGTTTGAAAATGTGAGTGCCCCTTGGCCCTGTTCTTCAATGCAATGCAAAATCTTCAAATAAAAACCAAACACCAAATGTGTTGTACTTGTCTCATACTTATCTGTACTTAAAACGTAGTATGCCATTATGTCCTCACTCACATTTGTTCTCACACAAAAGCGAAACAAAATTAACAAATTAATCTTTTGCTCTGAATAGAAACAATTACCAGCAGCAGATATAAAAAATTCAAACTTTTACACCAGTAACTCCACTTTGCTTGTCTTTCCTTACTTTTTGTAAATTACGCTTTTTATATATATATGAACAATGTTTCAATATACAGTATGTGGCAATGAATAAAATGGTACACGCTATACGCTGACTTCAGCATTCATTAAAACACGCAGACAAGAGACTCATTAAACTACATCATTATATTTCCAAGCGAATAAATGAATGCTTGGTTACCGAAACATCTCCCACTTCTTCAGACTGGCTTGCAAACAGTGCTTCCGGCCGGTTTGTGTATGTGTGCAAATTACCCAAAACATTTTGGAACATGTAATGTTTCCAAGGAGAAGTCAGTCAATGTCGAATTATTTCTGCACTCATTGCTAAAAACCCCCAAAAGGTTGGCCCGGGGAGCGCCACACTCCTCGTCAATGCAGTCACATAAAGGGAGCAATCTTCCTCTTCCAAATTACAAACATTAGCCTGGTGCGTGCACAATGGCCGTCACGACAGACAATGCATTGAGAAGAAATGAGACCGGATTTAGCATATGGGACATTGCCACGACTGAACTTGTGCCGTTTCCCTACGAATCACAAATAAACTACTGAATTTAAATGGTTATTGCCAAAATCGTTGAAAAAATATTTTTGGACCCCGTCATGACACTGCTACTACAGCCCAACACTCCTGACAATGCTGCGGTTTTGTTTTTAGCTGGCTGGAGTGCGTGTTGGCATTTGGACACCTTCCACCGGGGGATGTGTCTAAAAAAGAAAAAAGCCATTACACTACGAGGCTGCCAAAAGTGAGCATGTGGCTCATTGTCCCAGCTTCTCTTGTCAACACAAGGTGGGATGTCTCATTATAACATATACAGAACAAAGCATTACAAATGTGAGCCTACGCTTAGGTTTGCAAGTACGTGTGTGATAATGATAAAAAAAAAAAAGCATCTCATCCTATTGTCAAACAAACAGCATTCGTTCTGCACAGTAGCACACAGTAGGAATCAGTGGAATAAAGTTTCCCAAAACGACACCAACAATATTTTATTTGTTAAAAATGACATTCAGCAGCAGAAGCTTTGAGTACTTGTTTTTCAGTTTGTATAATATTGTTTCAGGCATTCCCTTATTGGGCTGGGCCATGTGCAAAAATCAACATCACAGCATTAAAGGTGATACATTTGAAATTCATAGCATTAATAGGGCAGCAAACAACTATTTGCTATGTAAAGACAAAATGTAGTAACGTCTATTTGAGCAGAGAATGAAGTCGCTCTCCCTCTGTTTGTGTTGTTAACCAAGCTTCTCTGGGCGTTGTTGACATAGCCTGTCCGGCTGTTAGTGCATGCGAGTCCCAGTGGGTGCCCTACTGGCTAGCTAATCGCCGCCATTCTGCAGTGCACTCATACGGCAGTTACCGCTGTTCACCCCATCCTGAATATGGATGCATGAAGAGAACTGGATGCAGCGTTGGACGGGGGGCCCCCGTTCATGAAAGTTGCTCAGTAGCGCATGAAGCATAAAAAGTTAGACTTCTAAGTGTAAAATTCAGATAAAATTACCCGGATAGAGCAAACACACCAGCCGTTTCTTTTAACCTCACCTCCATCTATCCAGCCTTGTTCTCGGGCTCATTCACATGAACAGAGGAAGGAAAATAACTCTGGATTCAGCTATTAGTGCAGAATAAAACTTTTAGGACCTAATGATTTAAATAATGGCTATTCATGCGTTCCTACTTGGAAGTTGAAAACACTGCTCTGTGCTCTGTCAGCACTGTTGCCATTGCGTACACTGTTAGCGCTGTTACCTTCCTCAATAACTCATTCAAGGTTCCAGTTTGCCTGTGGTCATTAATTGGGCAACATAATTGAGTAAGACTATAGGATCACATTGTCATGATAGAATTCCACCAAACTTTGTGAAAAGATACTATTGAATAATAATAGCCTTAATAACAGTGTACAAATAATAGTAACCACAGCTTCTTGACACAAAAAATGTCACATTAAGAGTCAACTGGAAATACCAGTATGAGTTGTAACACCAGCTCCTTTTTAACATCACATAAGAGATTGCCACAAAATATATATGAGTCACTGCTTTTTAAAAGAAAAAACAAATTTAGAAGGATAATTCAGACCAAGCCACTGAAAAAACACGATCACTAAACTATCATACGCTGATCTTTAGAAATAATGGCTGAAAGGTGGAGAATTTCATTCAGCCTTGCTCGCTGGTAGAATAAAGCCCCATCTCCAGACCCCTGTGTAGGAGTTAATAGCACTGGATGCTAACTCCCAATGATAATGTCATGGAAGCAAAGGGCTGATGTGAAGCACACAAAGCACCTTCAGAGAGAAGCTCTATTACTCAGCCTGGCAGGGCCCCAGCCACAGACAGCCTCTCCAGTCTGCATGCCAGAGTTTTTCCTCGCCCCCATTGAAAATCAGGCTGACAGGCCAGAGTGTCCCAAAGTAAAAATGACTCACTCCACTGACCCCAACAACACAAACAAACAGCCAGAAGATCTGAGGGGGAGAGCACAAATGTACGTGACTTCCACTTTGTCCATATAAGCACGGAGTGGATCCGTCCTCACTGATGCTAAGTTGTTGTTGGGCGGCAGCGCAAATGACTGAATGTGTGAGGGAGCAAATAAAATGACAAGATAAAGAAGTTCGAGATAAGGCCGTCTTACCTCCGGAGTGGTGTGGTGGGCCACACAGTAGGACCACTCCTTGACCTTCACGAACCCTCACTGGACTTCTCTTCTGTGTCTTGAAGTTCTCCAAGTCTGTTAACCACAACACACAAAAAAACAAAACAGCAAAATGATCAATTCTTCTCAAAAGCCATGTGCACACAAGACATGCAGAGTTGTTTGCAGAAGTAAAAATGCAGCGCGGGTCATATCTGTGGTTGCTCAATAATTTCATATCGGGTCAGAACACAGCTATACAGACCAGAGCTCAACAGTGGCACACGATGCAGAACTTTTGCATATTTCCATAAAGCACGCTATATGTTTGCATAAATGCTGTAAAGACCTAAACACTTCTGACTGGAGCAGAAAGCAATTCCTCAAGTATAAGTCACGCATGGGTGAATTTAATTGGAACTGTGAATTGTTATCACTTTCTGTGTTTCATCCACTGCACACAGACCAGTAACAATTAAATGACTAAGACTGAAACATCATTTGTATGGAGACCAATTACTTGTTGACAACCTGCTGAGAAAAAGCAAATAGAGACAGCAATCCTCGAACATTCTGCCTTTTTCTTGCCTGCTGTGGCTCTTGGAGATATCGCAAGCCGTGCAGCCAAATACGCGGCTGCCATATAATGACATAATCAAGACTGAATGCGAAAACAGGCAGAAAGAATGCAAAACTGACACCTCCTGTCCACAAGCACAGCAGGATGAGGCGCCGCATATTAAATACAGAACGTGATCTTTGCAGACCTTATGAGTAATTGAAAACTGCACCCAGCAGAACAGCATGTACATTATCGAAATTGAAAGCAGATCGCTTTTTGGGGTTCGCAAATGATTTAGCGGAAAGCTTCTGAGTGACTTCACAAATTAACAAGTAGATCATTAAGTTCTTTTAATATTTGGTGCAGACAGATTGTGCGGATGCTTCAGTGGCCAGTTCTAAATCTATGGCTGATCCATGAGTAACAATAGCATGGAGCCTCTCAGTGGAGGAACAGATTGAGCACAGTCAGGGTCCCTCCGGAGCAGCAACCCATCTTTACCGCAGATCCCTCTGATACACTCCGAAGTGAATGTGAGAAATGTATTCGTTTATAATTCAATATTAATTCATCCAAAAATATCAATTTATAATTCGATGCTTTGTATGTGAGAAATGTTTGTAAAAACAATACTTTTCAGGCCTCTGCTGATGTTCATGCTCAACTTGATGTCTTAATGTAACATTAGTGCGTTAATAACCACAATATAAAAAATGTAAAATAGCTTTCACAGCCGAACTTCAAACTGAAATCAAATTGAAGCTGAGACTGTCAGAATATCCAACACTCTATTGCTATTGCTCGCAGATATTAACAACAAACGTTGCCTTTCTGTTATTGTGTTATTATCTGCTAACATAAGTCATTTCAGTATATACATAGTTCATTTATTTATTAATTATATTGGTTAGTTATTCAATTTCAATCAACCATTTTGCATGAACTCCCATCCATATTACCTGCTTGTCGTGGGTCCCTAAATACCTTTAGCGATCATACTTATATTGCATTATTGCTTATACTTACATATTTAGCTAGCATGCAAAATAGCAGGACCCTGAAACGGAAAATTATTAATCTTGTATTTAAATCTGTGTTTTTCATACTGTGACAAGTCAAAATGCCTGCTGTGAAAAAGGCCAATAGTTGTTGGGACATTTCACTCAAAACCACAAAAGTCAACCTGCATGTGGTGCTGGAGAAAAAAGCCCAAATGAGGGAGTCGTATTAACTGCAGCTCCATTTTCTCCCTGCCTCGACATGCTCTTTTAGCTTTGTGAGGAGGCAAACAAGCTATCTGAGAACATATTAAACTACAGCTGCTCTGGCAGGGCCACTACTCGCTGAGTCAGACTGTATGTCCCAGCTGCTGCAGTAGCACTGCCTCTGAATGGTTTGATGTTGTGAATCGTTTGGTTTGAGTTCTTTTTTTTTCTGCAAACGGTTGTCATCATAAATGCTGATAAGAAATAATACACTATCCACTGTTGTTCGTCTGAGGTTTCAGATTTGCTGCAAAAAAAGTGTTGCATTTTGGGTGTTCAATATGTGTGGTTCCTGAGACAGAAAATAGGTCTGTGTTTGTCTTCTGGCTTCAGGAGTCTGCGGAGTTTATGGTTTTTATTAGAAAAAGAAAAAGTTTGATCAAATAAAGAAGTAACTAATATATAACAATATGCAGTACTTGTCTCGCAATACCAGACAATCGGAGATCAATGAGGCGGTTTTAGCAGCCAAACTGAGGAGACGTATTACATGTGCGTTAGAAAAAATGTAATGTCAGTTTACCAACTGCACAGTTAAAGAAGGTTTCTCAGCTTTGAAAAAAGAACAGGCTTCATTCACAGATGAAACGGTCTTCTCTGATTAAACTGTTTGCACAATTACCATGCAACAACTCCTCTTATCCACTCTTTACCACTAAGTTAAACAACTCACATGAGCCATCTGCTCCAAACAAGCATCTGTGTGTGTGTGTGTGTGTGTGTGTGTGTGTGTGTGTGTGTTTGTGTGTGTGTGCTGTAGGGAGCATTGGGTTTGAAAAACAGTGTATTTCTGGTAAAATATTTGATTTGATACAGAGAACTACAGGGCCAGATTTTGGGTGCCTTTTTGCTCACCATGCCCGTTCCATCATTGGGCACGACATACAGGAACAATTAACTCCTTTCTAAAATCAGACTCATACATTAGAAAGTAGCAGAGTTGCTCAACTCACACTGAGAGTGAAGCTCTCCTGATCAATATTCCTTTGGAGTATGGTGGAGCGTAAATGAGCGAGACACACTAAAAGCCAACAATGCCTGACAACCCAAGCTGTTCCGCACCCCGTGGATCATCTTATCAAGCCCATCACGGCTCTGCACCTCCATGTGCTTCTCCATGGCAGGGTTTAGGCTATTTTGAGTGCTTTCAGATCCATGAAATTGGATGTGAATTTGCATTTTTTGTGCTAGCTTCATCAATGTGACCCATTGTAATGAATGAGAGGTGATCGTAGGGAAGACAAATTGAAACCATTCTGTGTGAGTGTGTGAGCTCGAGGGCGATTTGTGATATGGTTACATTTGTCACCTAACCATTGGACAAAAGGCTTGAATAGTTTTAAAAACTTTCCTAAATGGGCTTTATTTGAACTCTAGCTACGGTATCATTTGCCTCCATTCAGGGGATAATTCGTGTTTCTGATGTGAGCTGACCAGTTTGGATATAATACACACAAAGCTAAATAAATAATAATATATTACAAACCCTATGGCTTTCATCCATACAATCAAATAAGTGGTTTACATGTATATTTTAGATTAATTAAAAAATATTTAGTTATTCAGAAAATATTTAGTCGAAAATTGTCTCTCGTCCAACTGTTGTGTCTTCTGCAGCAGCTCTGTCACGCTACCACCAGATTCCATGTTGGATTTTACTCTTGTTTATAGTTTTTATCTATATATTAATTAATGTCATCTCCCTGCACTGGAATGCTATTTGTGCACTTTGTTGAAAAACGATGATCAATATTATCATAATCATGACTTGATCATGTTTTTTGGGAGTCTTTTTTTATTTGGCCAGACCATGATTTATGTAAATTCTGCAAGATTTTGCTTTAACTTTATTTATCTCAAAAATGTCTACTTTCTCATTGAAACAAATACACATTGAATTTGTCATTAAACATTTAACATCAAAGACAGAATGTGGTTTGGGGGGGAACAGCAAAAAAATGTTCACGCAGTCCTAATAGAAAACTCTGACATGCAGCCAAGTACAACAGCTGAGGCAAAGCCTTTTGTAATGAAGTGAGAATAAAATAAATAATAAAACACTTGAACAAATTGAAGCAAGCTTCAATAACCTTTCTAAATGGGTAAACCCTAAACAATTAGAACATAAGATAAATGATTGTCCTAATTCCTATAAAGTACACAACATCTGTGTGATGTTACATTGAAACCCTTTCAAAGCTGTAATTTACAGCTAACCCATGCTACACGTATTACACAGTTATGGATAAACAGACTGTGGTTGTAGAGTGAGGTAGGAAGGGTTACTAATCACTAAGTAAAGCTGTGTAAACTCAATTACTGGTGACATAAATAATTAAAGTAAAATGCAAGTCACCAAAAAGCTGCAATCAATAACTTGTCATATGTTGCAATCATGAGGGTAAAAAATAAATGGATAATTTCTTCTATGCCTGCTCCTCGTCTTCCCTCAACTCACCTCTCCTCTGTTGTCAGAAAAGCATCATGCAGTGAACAGTGAGCAACGCATGACATTTGAGTAGTGATAAACATCAAGAGGGGCCTAATTCTCACAGAGCGCTGCTGCTGACGTCTCCTGACAGTTACAACACTGTTGTGAAGTGATTCATTCAGAATATGCCCACCGTCGCCCTCCCTCAAAGAGGATTTGAAGCCCAGATTGAGCAGCGAGCATCGCAGTGCTGACGATAAACGCTATTGTCCCTTCCTCAGATGCTCTCCGGCTCAAAACAGACTTAATGTTCACCCAAGGCAAAAAGCAATGAATAAAGAGCACAGAGCTGATAGAAATGAGAGAGGCAAGAAAAAAAACAACAACAAGCGATAGAAATCTTGCAAAGTAATTACACAGATAAGGCAGTTAGGTTAGACTAGAGCCAGTAAGAAAAAGAAAAATGCAAATTATGTGCAATTACAGGAGTAAATGTGAGGAGAAATCATGAGAACCAAGATACAAGGGAGACACATCCTGCATTGCTTTCATAAATACACCTATTTCGCCCTTCATTAAACACTTGGTTACCCTTGTGGCTCTATAAGCAGCGCAGCATTCAGGCTGTAGCACGTCCCCTCTTCGGGTCAGGCGTCCTATACACTTTGACTATATTGCAGGCCTCATGTTCTGTTGTATAATGTTGCATCTTGCATCAGTGAAAATCCTTAGTTACACCAAAAATACCCCTTGGGGATTAGGAAATTCAATCTGGCTCGATAACCAACTAGATTATTCCTTTCCAGCACTTTCAGCAGGCGAGCAGAACCTTTTAAATATTTAAGTCTGTATTGTCAACAGGATCAAGGACCTTTATACGGTTAGAGCTTTAAACTCCTACCAGATGGCAACGGACACTGTTATGTCATCCATCCTCCAGAGGATTAAACATGTAGGCTACGCACTACACAGCCATGCAATACAAACCTGATGATATGTGACATCATTAGTTTGTGCAAATCGTAGACATTGATCTCGTTCGGACTTCCAAATATAGATAACACTGTTAAAGAAGGCACAATAGTGGTGTTTGATTATGAGCAGGCTGTAATCACTGTTCTACATTTGTTTTTAGCAGCAGTGCCCAAAAGCCTTTGCTTTAGACTACCAGACCTAATGCGATTACCCTCTACACATTACTGTAGATCCTTGTGTTTTCCTTATTAATGGCCTTTGCTTTGGCCCCTTAGTGTTTGAAAGACCATGCCGAGCTCCTCGGAGTCAGAGTCGGTTACCAATGACACGATACAGACTCCTCCTCCATGAATTATTCCCTTGACCCGAGACCCGCTCAATCATAGAGCAGACTTAATTAAGTTAAACAAGAGCAATAAATAAGACGTATGACGCGTCGGCACTGATGTTTGTTCTCATCTGTTGACAAAAGCAGCGGGTCCCAGGTCGGGGCCCAGGCAACGGATGAGACCAATCACGATGATATACAGTTCAGGTCAGGCCTCGAAAATTGAAAGGAAATGTGAATATGATCAACAGCTTGCCAGCAACTCAGGGCACCGATTTGCACTTTATGTCGAAGATTTAATGCTGCTTTGTGACAAAGAAGCACCAAATTGTGGCAAGATGGATACCTCTGTGCTCTCCCTGCCAAGGATCATCTCTGCGTCGGCTATGGCAGAGAAACAGACATCAGAATTCAATCTAGCTGCACCATCTGTTCACAGATATCAGGGCTGTCATTTGATATGGGCTGCCCATCAAGAGTGGAGGCCTCAAGTTCACCTTGCCATCAGAGATGCCTGAGACTCTGGTCTTATAAAATGTGATGGATGAAGGCTGTAAAGCATCAACTATACTGGTCTGTCAAGGCCCAGCACACAATCATCACAGGGGTGTGAGACGTTTACTAGAGCAAACACCGGCGCTGGATCTTTAATCAGGGTTAAAGAATAAAAGTGTGACAGGAACCTCACCGGTTAATTTGTGTTTTCTCATTAGTAACTTTAACAGTATCAGCCTACTGTAAGTGTCTCTCGTTGCTGGTTGTTATTTTTAGTTCGAGAAGATCAGGTCTGACAACAAACAATTTCCAAAGAATCCTACCGGGTCATTATACTTTCAGTGAACCAGAACTTCTGATGTTTAATGAAAACTTTTACTTTCCGAGGCAAAGACGGAACTGATCTCAACGGAACTGTAGTTGAATTGAGGTGAACTAAACCCAACTGAAGTCAAATAACAAAACTGAAAACTGCTTTTGGTTATTAAAAATCATAAACGCATTACCGCATGGGCAAAGTGGAAACTTGCCCAGGGCCTTGAGGGGCCCTTAATTGGCCTTAAAGTTAATTATTGTCTTTTTTTTCATTTGAATTATTTTAGTTTTTAAGATATGAAGCAAAAATCATTTTGAAAATGTATGATTATGAAATAGTTTGAATGTTTTGTAAATTAGCCAATTAACCCGTAATGACGTAAAGACAACTTGATCAAGGACTGTTCTTCAAAGAAGGCCAGAAGAAAGACAGTGGTTTATTTAAATTAGGGTGTCTTTTCACATATACTTTGTTTATGTTTGCATGTTTCCATTACGAGGCATGTATAGAACTACGAGCCGCAAATGACAGTAATTTAACATGTCAAAGTATATACAATTTCAAAGTAAAATACATGCTACTTTGGGGTTGTGGCATGTTGCTATTGTACGACCAAACTCTTGCCGCTTGCATATGAAGAGGGGGGGTCCGTGGTGACTTTGTGTCCTGGTGCTGCGGTCATGATCGTCCGTCCATGTTGCAAATCCTTCTGATAAGACGCATTGTTTGGTGAAAAATAATATGGACTTACATGCGATGTGCAGACTGGCCTCCCTGCTGACGATGGTGCCAAAAGAGTTTGATGCCAGGCACTGATAGATGCCAACATCTTCCTCTTTATTCAGACGGCTGATGTGCAAGTTTCCTCCCATGAGAGAGTAACGGGACCCTGGTCTGGGCAGGACGAAGGAGTCATTGAGCATCCACCTGTGAATATAACAGAAAAATCCTTAATACAGAGAGTAAAGATGCCCTGTATTTTGTCTTACCTAATGTTCAGACAAACTGATGCTGTTGCAAAAAGTCCAATTAATGTCAAATAGAGAAAAGACAGTAGCCTAAGCTGTGACCAAACAGCCCTACTCTGGATAAAGCAGACCAAAATAACACAGTCTGATGTGTGTTGCAGCAAAACTCAAATTAATACAACTAAAAGGATAAGCAATCAGCAACAAAAGACTGCTCATTTCTTTTCAGACTTTTTCTCACTTCAAACATCTCTTACTCACCAAGCAAATGCTCTACATTCCTCTGACATCTCCTTTGTCTTTCCAGCCTGTCTGTCCATCAATGACAACCGCATGAGTGAGGCCCTTTCACCGTGAATCAAAGTCCTCCCCTCCAATCATAGTGATTATCAGACAGGGGGGTCCAAGCACCAGGGGCCAGATTCATCCAACTCTGTGCAGATTCACAACTAACACTCTGTTCTGATTCTTCTTTTTCGTCAGATTCATAAAGCTGCGTGATTCTGCATAAACACCTCAATCATCGCAGAACTGGGTGCACTTGTACGAGCCTCATTTCCACACTCGCAGTTAGCCATATATGGATGTAGAAACACTATTTGCATATCGATGATTAGACCCGTCGATGAGAAATACGGCAAAAGAAAGTGCAATTTCTCCAATAGCTTATTACACACGGCTGTGGCTATCTGTAGCGTCAATACTGCTTATTCATCACATTTCTGCAAACCATCATTGTCGTGAATTCTCAATCATCGGTATTATTAAACGTCTCGGGTGACAAATGATTCATTCATAGCGCTCATATTGAAACAGACTAACTGCTTCACAATTCAGGATAAAATGAATCGACCATTAACAGGGAGATGATGGCTCGAATGTAAATAAAAAGAACAATGGAATTCATCTCTCATAAATAGTTTCAAATGTTTATAAATGCAGCTTGACATTTTACAAAATGCTGCATCGCCTGCGAAAATAATCACGCAATCGGTGAATTTGTTTAAACATCCTACAAATATTGGAGCAGGTCTTTCTAATGATATTCAATCTCCTCCTTCTCACATCACCCACTGCTATCTCAGCTAAACCTGGTCGATGCCTGCTCTGAAGTATGCGATGGTGTGCACGTTCTTCCTTCATAAGTACCTGTGCGTGGGAAAAGGCTTGTTTTCTGTCCCAGGGACTGCTAAACACATATTTATATTGCAGCATAATGGTGCTTTTTGATTAAACCTCTTGTTTTGAATAATATGGGAATCCAGCAAGTGTGTGAGGGGGGGGGGGAGAGAGAGAGAGAGAGAGAGAGAGAGAGAGAGAGAGAGAGCGAGAGAGAGCAGCAAGATGCAATTGCCAGCAATCAGTTTTTAACTGTACGCGATGCCTGTGTGGCTTGATTCAGGAGATTTAATGTTGTTCACTTTGCATAATTAAAGCTTATGGTCTAAGAAAACCTGCTGAGTCGTTGATGCCAGTTCAACCGAATGCAGCATGTGATCATATTAACTACCCAACTGATTATGTAGACTACAAGACAGACTTTACACAAAAACACTAAAGAGTTAAACCTCTTTTACAGAAAACTTTCTAAATGTATTTCAGATACATTTCATCAATTTAATAGGTTGTTGAAATTGTCTGTATTATACCCAGGAAAATGGCACTTTCGTTCTCAAACTGAATCACAGTGAAAGGGACAGAAAATTAGCAGAAAGAAGAGAGTAAACGAAGACAAACAAGAAGAGTGACACTTCCTTGACTCTCAAGAAAAAGCTTTTCATCGGAGGAAGTAAGACACGCATTAAGTTGAATGTTAGCTCCTCGGTCTAGATTTTCAGAGCTCTCTGAGAAAAAGGAGGCTTGGGGTTTCTATTTCTGACCTTCTTCCTCCTCCTTCAGTGGGAAGGATTAAGACAAAGACAGCGGCAGAGCAGGGCTGAAGGGAGGGAATGGTGGGACATATGCAGCAGAGCGGTGCTCAACGGCAGATTGGCTGATTAGATTGATTTAGTGATTTGGTGTTGCAGCTGGAACCGGTCCAAGAGCTCCAGATGAGACAAATCAAGGGTGCACGGTGACAACTTGGAGTGGGGGTTTTATGTGGTAGGAGTCATTGGGTAGTCTTTGGGCAAATTAATTTGTCCTTGGCGACCCTGAAATAGACCTGCTTTCATACACAGCAGTCAAGAGCCACTCGGCATATGGTGTCCTGCTGCTGGAAATCACAAAGACCCTCAACTCATTCCCAAGTATGGCACAAGTGACCTTTGGTCAGAAAAAGAAAAGTGCAAAAGGCGACGACAGCCCGATGATGTATGCTGACTGAACTAACGACACAGCAATATGTCCATCTGAATATCAGGCCCATCATTAAAAGGGATACAAGCATGAACTCATAACAGCTTGTGATTAATCTGAAAACTACTTCTTAATGTGCTATATCAACTGCCACAGTTGGTGGCACTTGCAGTAATTAAAGAGCTCATTAAAGCCAAATTTGATTCGATTTGGAGTCGGACATGCTCTCAGAATTTGAACTTGCAGATATGAACTCATGAACTGGTTTTCGTTTTAAAAAGGAGGACTATCCAGATGGCGAAAGAACGACTGATTGCTTCATAAGTATTCCAGTCGATCCCAGTGATAAGATCTTGAACATTCATTTCAATTTGTGCCCATTAGGCATAACACCGAGGATCTTCAAGCTACATTAACGGCTGCATATGCTGATATTATGAAGGATCGTTTCAACCTATTACACATTAAATGCTTGGCTTTGCAATTTGCATTTAATTACACTGACAGGAGTACAACAGCTATGTGGCCTGATTTGATAGATTATAAATTAATAGTTTATGCGCTTGATGCACTTTAAAGCAAATCATTGTTTGTCATTTGTTTTCATTTGTTGTCATTTTAGCAGCAACTGGGTACCAACTCATTTCTAACACAACTGCCCGCTCAGCCTCATAGAGCCAGAGTGCCGAGCATCAGTTCCTCCGCACCTCCGTCCATCACGTGATTTAAATCATGCGTAGTGATAACCTCCAAAATCAGATGCCCTTTGGCAATGTGGGCGCAGCCGTGGGCAGTGATGCTGCACACAAAATGTAACTATAGCTGTCCCGATGCGGTGATATGGTGGGGCATCTTCTGCCACATCATTTCTGGTATGTGAAATACACTCCACTGGTGTTTTCCTCCCCACTCCATCTCTGTCATGATAGCAGCAGAGTTTTGGTGCATTATTCTCTTGGGTCACTTGATCTTTGCAATGGTCAGTGATACTGACGACAGGAAGCTCTACAGCGGATCAATGCCCCCCCCCAAGGCGAATATACAATAGACAACAACTCAGGCCAATTAATGCATCATTCTCAAATTAAACATGACTGACAGGGACGCCGAGTGCTGCAGGCATGTGAGCAGCAGCGAGCCATAAGGTCCACAAATCTCCACTTTTCTCAGGGTAATAAATCTAATCTCACTCGGGTTTCTTTAGGAAAAAATTCTGCACTTGAAAGCTCTGAGAGAGTTCTGTGTAACAAAACCTGTGTGCATAAAGCAGTGCCTGGAGGAGTTACCTGTAGAAGGGCGGCGGGTGTCCCTGGGCCTCGCAGCTAAACACCACCTCTCTGCGATTCTCCCCCGCTCGAAGGGGAAAGACCACACTGCCGGGTTGTTTGGTGAACACAGGCCTCAGCAAGACTCCGCTTCCTGGGTGGAGAAACAACAAAACTGCATCAGCTTTGATGTCCCGGTGAGCATGAAAAACATTTTTTTTTTTTACATTTTTCTGCTGGCAAGTAGATATTGCAAGCTTAGACAGGAAGGAAGCAAGTGGGAAAACAGTGCAGCGCAAGCGAAGGTTGAATCACTGTAAGAATCTCTGTATAGCGTGGATCCATGTGAGCAGAGCCCATGAGCATTTTTCATATTAGTCGTAAAAGGCTGCGAGATCCCCCAAGAACTGCATAATCAGCTGGTAACCTTCATAAAACTTTAATGCAAACATCAGAATGTACAGACTTGTCAAAAGCACACTACGCTGCCACCGCGCTTCAGCACAATTTCATTTAAACCCCACTTATCACCATCTTCTCAGGGGGTGTCATCCAATAGGAAATTTGAAATAAAATGCCACAACAAATGCTGAGAGCAATTTGGTCTTATTTTGAATCAGCCGCTCTCATTTGAGCCATCCGCATGGTGCCCCGTGTGACTCAGATGGAGAAATAAGCCAATAATTTCCAAAATTGGAGGAAAAATACTTGAGAAGGGTTGTTATCCTTCCTGAAATACAAAATCAAAACCAATTATTGTGCTCTGATAGTTTGTATTTCACTTCCTCAGAACAAAAAACAAACTGACTTCATTCTGAATCTCATCCGAACCACTTATTATTATTATTATGTATAATGCACGTTCGGGGAACACTTTCTATGACGTCCATGTCTATAATGCAATAAAAATATACTTATAATACCTTGTAATCTACTTATAGCACTCTATAATTACAGTTATAAGCACTCATAAATATGCATAGTGCTATTTAACTATAATCATAAAACAAGAACACAACAAGCACAACTTCATAATTGCTGGGCATTCACTGACATTTTTGTTGTTGTTGCAAAGATCATATATTATATTTCCCATAGTTGTATATGCATTAAAATCAATGTTATAATGTGATTACAAGTCACTGTGGTCATTTAATGCTACATGTAAAACAAACTGTTTTGTGTGTTCTTGCATAGATTTAATGATACTTTTTTCATTCTACTTAAAAGAATCAGACGACTTTTAATCCAATATAATGCATTAAAACAGTGAAAAAGATTAGAACGTATTAAAGCTATGGGAATTATAATACACTATGATCAGTGAGTGACCACCAATTATGACGTATTATGATACTTTACCTAATAATAAGTCAGTATTCATAATAATACCTAAAATGTTTTCTAATGGGTTTTGATTATTGTTATAAATAATTATGAGCATTTACAACTATATTTATACAGTGCAATAAAGCAGATTATAATACATTATGAGAATGTTCATAATGCATTACAAACATGGGTGTTACAGTTTGCAATTATACAATAAATCACCAGTGCAGCTTGCAAATACCTCTGAATTACACTTATTTCTGCATATATGCCATGTGTGTACACGCTATTAATATCAGTATTAGTCATCATGTGGTGTTCTGCAAGGAAGGAATACTTTTAAACATACAATATAGCACAGCAAATAGATTAGTACCATAACTCTAAATGTGAGTAACATACAGAATTGTCTTTGTAAGAAGAAAAAAAAAAAACAGAAACTACAAAGACAGCAGCATGTCTAGTGTGACATTTGTTTCCTTGTTAATTACCCAGGCACAACAGTGAATGTATGTTGTGAAAGCAAAGCCCACAGTCACAGTGACCCATGGGGTAGTCAACTCTTCACAGAAGTAAACATTCCTTTCTGAGAGGGAAGAGAATTCATTAGGATTTGTCGGAATGCATTTGCATTTCTGTAACGACAAAGAAGTGGGAAGATTCTGTAGGTAGGGTAACTCATTTATATGAGAGGCAGGTATCCTTTTCAAGTCTCTGGCGCCATGGGAGTACAAGTTTATCCTCAAGACTCAAAAATAACTCTCTGAGAGGGTGGGGATGTTTGACAAGGGACCTTGTACGCTGATTGTTCCTCTCCACAAGGATAAACCTCTCGGAAAGTTACGCGGAATAAAAAGCCGCCTAATTATAATCGTTGTTAGATGAAGCGTGTCCCTCGAAGCAGCTTTGAGAGATGATTGATTACCAGAAGACACCTCTTCCCATACTCAAACACAAATCTGATAACGCCTGAAATAAACACAAGATGAATCGCTGCGCCCTATTACATTGATAAATGAGCCCAGTTATCAAGTCACAAACATTTGCATTCTGCATCATTTTTTTTTTTTAGCTGGGAGCCCCAAAACATTATCCAGCCCTTTAGTTATTAATTAGCACTTTAAGTCGCATCAATTCAAAAGTCAGAACCCAAGGACTAATCATTAGATTCAAAATGTATCGTTCATATCCCAAATTAATTATAGATTTTTAACTAATCATAATAACTAATCAATGTTACACGAACAGAACAGTATTTCTGTGTTTGTTCCATCTTGTGAGTTTGTTTTCCCACGTGAATAAAACCACAAAGGTGATCTTGCATTCCCTGATACTCAGTGTTTGGATAACCTTGTTGAATGGTAGAGGATTCATTCATCATGTATGGTCGAGCTTACTACAGAGAATAATGTCAAAGACTGATGATGTTACAGACCCAATGAGATCTTTAAAAAAGGGTATTCAGTCACATATTTGAGTTACAGTATATATGGCACAATTGTTGAAATGTACTGTTAAAGTGTGGCAATTATAAAAGTAAAAACTTAGGGGTTATCATATTTAAAAGAATTGTAAACGTTTGCCATACTCTTGTTTTTTTTTATGAACAGTTGCTTTATTATTCAGGGCTGCTGCAGCAGTTTCGTGTGCCAACAGCTCAATGAATCCTTGGAAACTTTAAAAAGAAAATGCCCTGGTCTGGCTCGTCCTAAACTTATTTTCATGACCACCTGATTAAGAATGTGGCTAGACTGGGAACAGTGAGGGATTCATGGCGCTTATTTAATGTGTTGGACCTCGCACTCATCACTTGCGCCCTGCATTACTCCTTCTGCACACACAAGCAAACACCCTAACCGCGCTGAACCATGTCTGCCAGAACAGTTTTTGCCTTGGTGTGCATTGCACGAACAATCAATCCCTAAAACGACTGCAATGCAAAAACTCGATATTCAACTGGAAAGGTGCACTCAGTAGATCTCCGCCAGGTGTGTCTGCAGCAACAACTGCTGTAATGTGTGATTGAATGAATACAAGCAGTGCTGTAAGCAGACTTCGTTCAAACTCAAAAACAAGCGGCGATGTTGGGTTATACATGCTATGGGCTACAAGTTGTTGTATAAAACACAAAAGCCGTAGAAGCACTGAGCTGTGTTAACACTAGCGGCCCCTACTGGCCAGGGGTCGGTTGATAGTGGTGAGTGAGGAATAAGCAGGTAGTCAATTGCATACATACAACAGGCTATAATAGGTGTTCTGAGAAAGTGTGAGGCACCCAACCACGAGAGGTCCTTGAGCAATCAGCCATAACTGGCCATTCAAAATGTTGTGCAGCTTGCTGCGGCACATTGCAAGAATAGCCGTGGACGGACATAAAAGACGCACGCTCACTCAGTCACAGGCACACAAAACGACCGAAGACATAACCTCTCCCCGGGCTGTAATACGAATGTAATCAACGTGGATATTTGTTTGCAGCCTATGCTCTGTACCGACCTGATCTTTGGTAGCACCATGGCAACTGTTAGCCTATAACAATGGTGACAAAGTGTAATGAGAAGGGATTGAGCTCTGGAGGCTGTGCCTGAGGGCTCAGCTCAAACTGATGCAAACTCTCTGAAACCCTTCATAGGAGGGAATGTAAGATGCAGTAGGAAAAAGCAGAATCATTTTCGAGCCTGCTTTCTGGTAATCAAACACAGATGTGCGACACACTACACCAGACATCGAGGGTATTTTCTCTTTTTCGGAACGATCTAATTTTGGTGGCATACCAGTTGGCTTAACCAGATCGTAGATGCATACTGGAGAGACATCTGGTAAACGTTAAAAAAAAAAATTAGCTCAACATGGACACTCCGATTGGACAGATTGGAGGGAATCAAGAAATGATGTTGAAACCAGGATATCAGAATCTGATGGCGGATCCAACACCGAGCACCCCGGAGCACAGGCAGCAACATAATGAAAAGCTCTATCACAGAAGTATACTGATCAAGAATCCTAACAGGAAGTTGACTGCACAATGCCGCAGGACAGAGATGGAGGTCATTATGAAAGGGTCTTTTAAAAAAAAAAAAAGGTGGGCCGCCTACACTCATATCTGTCACCTGCTGCCAGATGCAGCCGGGTTTTTTGGAAGGGCTCTTCAGACAACACAAGACTCAGCATCGAAGCACAAGTGCAAGGCAGAGGGAGCTGTTTAGGAGGCTGAAATAAAAACTAATCTCAAATTCAATACTAGCTGACAGCAAATGAATTCCTCCAGCTTACCTCAGCATGAATAAACAGGCACACGGGGAGTCGGCTGTGGGGGAGGTATCGGTCGTTTGTGAGGTCCCAAATCCATTCGTTTCAGCTCAGGGTTTTATGCATCAAATAAAAAAAAAAAAAGCCAATCTTGCTTTTTAAAGCATCTTTCCCCTCTGTCCAGGCCGATAAGGTGCACCTTTAAGGTCTCTCATTCAGGGGCAGCAAATGTTACTCCAGAGCAGGAGGAACGTTGAGGTTGTTTTGAGCAAAGTACAGATTCAATCCCATTCCTCCAAATATTGGAAATATCCGTCAAACCTGTTTTTCAAGGCCCTTGAAATATAGCAACATTGGTAATACACACAATCATAGGTAATAAAACCCTTAATATTTATTATTTCATCAGTAAAATTGGGAAAAAGGTTAATAAAGAACTATTGGAGATGGACACATTGGTGTGATTGCAGTACTAAATAAGTAGTGAGAAGATATATTACAAACATAAAAAGAAATAGCACAAGAGTCAAACATTTTTTACTGCTATGACTATCAGCTAGGGTGTACTGTACTGTACTGCAGACTCTCGTTAATTAAATTAATTACATTTTCAGCGACACAGTCTGTGAGGAGAGGAACGCGGCCAACACATTCCCAACTAATAGCCAACCGTGTCACACCATTCTCAAGCTAATCAAAGCTAGCGCATGTGAAATTAAATAACACCCTTGTATCCAAGGTATCCAATGCCATGTTCGCTGGTGAAACACAGAATTGATTAGGTCCCACTCCATTTGTGGGAAAGGCAAATTAAAGCCATTTCTTGCTGCTCTTGCTCTCTGTTGAATGTCTACATAAACCCAGAAACATATTGCTTCTGATAATGCTATTTGTCATCTAATTGTAGTAATATTGCAACCGTTTCCTCCTCGAGATTGGTTGGAAGGTTGTTTGTCACTTACCTCCTGCTGTGGTCTGCACTAATGGAAACATTCATCATGGTTTAGAGCTATGCCATGTTTCCAACGATAGTAACTTACAAAATGCTTGATTTGGCCATTAGTGGTTCCTTTTTTGAAAGTGCAGTTTGAATTCCTGTACTAGGGCTGCAACTAACGAGTATTTATATTTCTGTATTAATCTGTCAATTAATCGATCAGTATAACATGTCCGAAAATAGTGAAAAATGTCCAAAGTGATGTCTTTAAATGTCTTGTTTGGTCAGTCAAATAACTCCAAGCTATTCATTTTAATATCATGTAAAAAAGAGAAAAGCAGTGAATCTGCAGCTGAAAACAGCTTTTTCTGCCATTTTTGCATGAAAAGTTACTTTAAGGATTAATCAAAAGTAGTTGGCACTTTCTAATCGACTGATCCATTAGTCACTGCTTCAAGCTATTGGGATGTATCATGGCGCTAATATGGTATATACTGCTGTTTAATTGACAGTGATGTATTTACAAGAAGAAATAAACAGTATATAATTAAAACGCTACACAAACATTTAAATTGGATGATTTGTTTAACCCTGGATGAAGCGAAAATACAGCCAGCCATGGGAGGAAGATTCACTGGGGGAATATTCCTCATCTTCACATAAACACAACTTCAAAGACGCAATTAAATCCTTGCTTCTTAAAAGGTTTTGCCGTGTTCTGATGAATCAATGAGGGCAGTCAATATTTGAAACTCTAGTCGTCTCTGAGATGCCCACAAAGCAAAGTAAAAGTAGCTCCAGGAGATTATAATGCTGGCCAGAAGCAACCCTTCATATCAATGAACAGTGGGGTGGTAAAAGTCATGCATTGCAAGTATTTACTTGGGGTGACCACTGGCTGTGTCATATTAAAAAGGATAGGATCACATTATTATATATCAGTCCTAAAACTATACGAGCACAACCATTAGTACACATTTTGGTCTGTGTGATCCTCCCTTCTGATATAATCGTCCTCCTGTTCATACAAATGTTATTTCAATGTGTTTCAAAGGGATGGTCCTCTTTTCTGTGTCACAATGCATCCCATCATTTAACCAAAGCTAATACGAGAGTACACCAGTTGCAATTAGACAAATGAAGGAAGTATCTTACAAAGTTAGTACTCTTTTCGATAACTGCTCAGCTCAGGGCGGAAACACTAAAATCCGGACAACTTGACGACACCCACTCTATTTGACCTACTCAGACTGCTGAAGGCTCATATTAGCTTCAAAATGTATTTTAATCAGAACAAAAACTTAGGATTTTGTCCTCCATTAATATACATTACCGAAGGAGAGGATATCTTCACTATCAGTATGGACACTTACAGCAAAGAGTGTCTAATAAGGCATTTAATGTACATGCAGACATGTCAGTATTGTATTAAAGGATAAGTTCACATTTTATAATCCTACCTTAAGGCTTACAGGAATCAAGTTGCACAACCACAAACTCAACTCATCATTCTATGAAACCGTCAAGCAAGCGTTTTTTGTTTTTATTTTTGTGACTCATTACTGCTTTGTTGAATACTTAGTTCTGATTGGCCGATAAACACTGCCTGAGGTTACTTCTGATCTGAACTGCTGGCATTAAACTAACCATGGAAGATGTCCCCATATTCATTCTGAATTGTTCTGCAAGCACAGAACATTTGATTGCTGGTTAGACCCTCAGCAATAATCTTACTGGAATTGTTTCAATTTTCTGTTTGCAGTGTTGCTAAATTGTAGCCTTTCAATGCAAATGACAGATGCTTCTGTGACTGCACTCCTGCAGATGCTTGTGCATTTAGTGAGCTTGTCGTAAAATGTTTTGAAATCTATGTATTTTTGACATTAAATTATTTAACTTTTTGGCAAGTGGTTGTGTAGTAAAAGGGAATAAGTACAGCAAGCTTAACAGCAGGGACTTATTTTTTCTTCATGACCAAATTGTAGTAAACAGTCTCCCTGATATGTATAATCTTTTTTCTTCGATTTTGCAGTGTGGTAATTGAACAGAAATCCCATCTCCTGTTTCCAGTCTTTACAGACAATGAGTTACTTTCTAAGAATAAAAGGAGCCTTCTTGGTTCTACAACCGGGTTGACAAAACCACTTCTGTCAGATGGAGACTGTTGACCCAGTCCTGGAAGTGGCTTTCAGAGCGAAGGTTAGCTGTGTGTGTGTGTGTGTCTGTGTGTGTTTGGGGGGGGGGGGGGGGGATAAACCACATCCAACTGTACCTCAACGCCTCTTCTTTGCTCCCCTCTCTCTCTCTCTCTCTCTCTCTCTCTCTCTCTCTCTCTCTCTCTCTCTCACCCACACATTAACAAACATACAAGCAGAGCACGCCCCTGCATCGGGCCGTTCAGACCCTCTGGGAGCAATGGGGGGAGAGCTGGTTAACTTCAGATGAACTCGCTATGGGAGTGACTTACTCTTGGCCCCTTTGCTCTCTCACACAGCCGATGCCCACTGAAAAAAAGAAGATGTGCCTACTTCTGGATGAATATACTACCTAGAAGCACCTATCTAACTTCCTCACACAAGCTCTCTCTCTCCCCAGCATTGCAGGTCTGCATACTAAAACGCTTATCAAGAACACAGAGGCTTTGGAGGTCTATCGTTGTATTGCGCCATACTTGTCTTGCAAGCAGAGCATATGTAATATAACCCCTTACTGAATATTAATGCTAAGTTACTTTGTTACACCAACTGTGAGTGTGAGCCTCAAGAGTGAGGCAAGGGCTGTGCAACACATTGCTTTTCAGAAGCCATTTAACCTCTGCTCCTTTCTTAAGCACTAATTTGCCTTGAATAAATAAGCCTGAATGCGGTTTCTGTTTCGTGGCTGGGATCTATGGTACAGACTGCAGTCTTGAATTGTGTCCTTGAAGTTGTCTGTCTGAGATAAATAATTCCACCGGTGTTGAAGACATTCTCTAGTCTGTAACAGAAATGCTTACGTTGGACATAATATGTGATCCGGACTTGTGCTTTAGTTCCTAACCCTATAGCGAGTCACAGTTCCCTGAGGAAAGCCTCGTTAGACGTCCATTGATGTGTATCGGACTCAGTGATAAGTGGTGCTAATTGCCATGTCGGCAAATTTAGGTGCCGACGTGCTGTTGTGCGTTTGCAGAGAGACACGCATGCACGAAGACATTTGTGGCAGTTTCAAAAACACACATGCACACATGTACGCACACTAATTATTTTAGGTCCCAGCTGTAAGGAGGGGCTGCTGATTTGGAGCAAGGCAACATGAAAGATTACTCATTCCTCAAGATACTGTGCTCATGTGAAAAAGCCCGTATTCATCTTGTTCTCATCTTCAGACTTTGACATTCTGAAGAGAACTAGTGTTTGACCCTGAACATTTTGTAAAGGGGGGGAAATCAGGTCTCTCATTAAAAGCAAGATCAATGACAACATTTCTGCGCTGCTGCCAGTGCAATCTCAATTAGAGCAACAATTGAGGGTCTCTTTAAAATGAATGACTACACACTCAGCTGCTAGATTTCAGAGATAGGAACCTGGCTTACTCTTCTTCCAACAGGAGTCACTGCCGCTGAAAGAAAAAAGGTAGCTGCTATGCAGAACTCGAGCAATGTTGATTTGCTGCTTTGAGCCGACAACAAGGTGAACCTTTCCTTCCATTTGTAAAAATTGGAGGAAAGCTTTCGGCGCTCTTTGCCATAAAGTCTTTTAGTTTTTCCTTGTTACTTTTAAGTGCCATCTGATATGTGTGCCTCACAGAATAAAAGAAATCTATAAATAACAATTCATAACCCCTATGCTAACAACATAAGAAAAAAAGTGCATGTTTGGGCGGCTTACCTGCCAGACACTCCGCCAATGACAGCAGAAGTATAAGTTTCCATAGCAACTCCATTTTAATAGTCTCGGGTCAATAGAAGCTCACATCAAATCACAGGTGTGTAGAATCCTGGCTTTGTCTGTTCCAGCACTTTCACCGTTCTTCTGTCAAATGAAAAGAGAGGGAGGGGGGGGGGGGGGAGCCATTAGACACAGCAGTCGTGGGCAGTACTTGTCCATGTTTGCGAGGCAATGACTTGTATGATATAAAACACAAAAGGATAATAAAAAAAAAAAAACAACAACATTTAATCTTTGCAAACACTTTTCGGGTCAGGATGACAGCTGACAACAGCAGCTCTATTTTGTAGTGCAGACATTGATAGTCTGGGTACAATCTACATTTGTAAGGATAATCAAGAAACCGCTCTGTCTCCCGCAAACACAAACAAAAAATGATTTGTCCAAGCAAAGCACTCACAAAACACTTGTGCAGCAGCGCTTGCTTAAGTGTGCTTAACATCGCATAATAGGGATCATGTCTGCGAGAGAAACATAAAGGGATTGCTTGTACTCAAACCTGCTGAGACAAAACAAAAAGCAAGCTGCTTGTCAGACACTTCCCAGGCATGTAATAAAGCACTGTCCTGGCTGCTGGAATTCATCCGAGCTGGAGGGATTATGTATTTCTGACATGAAGAGATGACTGTAAGCAGGGCAAACCCATTTTCAGTCCCCCGGGAGACTCACACAATTGATTTTCTCAAGGACTAAAGCGTAATTTATCCCCGCTTAGACTCAAATGAAGTCCCGGAAAAAAAAGTTGTGAAACGATAATGAGGCGGATTCCTCCCATCGCTGACAAGCAGTCATGTATTTATTTGTGTCCACCCCCCCCGACATGTTGATAGCCATGATCCTTTCTGATAAAGCAGCAGATAGATGTTTGCGTACGATAGGATGGAGAGAGGAAATTAGCCATCGTCTTTGCTCAAACTGACTCTGGTACATTTAACTGACTGATGGCACAGTTTCCTCTGACTACACACCATCAGCATGCTGAAATTAATGAGGAAGAAATTACTCACAACATACAGTACAGTCTATCAAAAGGCAAGTGGCAAAAAAAAAAGAACGCAGACAACTGAGCGATTACACTTTCATAGTTTCCCAGTTATCTTTACGCCTCTTATCTTTGCACCACTGAAAGGCACGACAGAGCATACTGATGCTTATGTGAATATATCAACGGCGTCCCTGACATGTTCGCCAACACTCCTCTTCCTTCTGCGTGTACTAAAGCATTCAAAGGAAACGCTTTTTCCCCTATAAATCCCATCATGGAGATTGGGTTTAGAGTGTCATCTTAGTTACCAATTTATCTTGCAGTTATTAGGATGCAAATGTCACGAGTTAACGTTGGCTTTTAAAAAAAAAAAACAAGAGTGACTTCAAATCCCTTTATGTGCTCCTGGGTATTTTTGGAGTGCTCCTCCTTCGAGGAAATAATTGTGAGAGATGCGCTGAATAAATTACTCCGCAAAAATTACTTTAACAGAAGAAAAAGAGGCGCCTGGCAATTCCACAAGAGTTTATATTCCAACTTCACACATATGCCATGTTATCTAAATGTATGGTTAATGTCTAACATTTCTATGACACTAAATTAGACAATTCAAGCTGCAGATCGCTGTTGCTGCAATTTGACACTCACTGCTTCGTGTTTTCAAACAGTGCAAAGTTGGCTTTCAATGAGAGTTCTTGGCACTCTCATTGAAAGTTAGAAATCCTTTATTGATACATGGATAACCAAAACTTACTTAATTCAACATCACCCACACTAAGTTTCTTGACCCAGTGCAGCGCTCCCTATTTTCTTTTCTACCGGGTCATCTAAAATGTATTTATCTGCCTTGACAGCAGCACAAGCGAACACAACCAGGACATGTCAACCACTGAGACGCCCCATTCAGAAAAAGCAGGTATCTTTTGGCCTGTAACAGCAATCTCTTGATCTCTATTACTCAGCAAACCCTGAGACACGAGACATCAGACGACGGGTTAGCGAGGGATAAAAGACGGCCATTTGATCCAAAGAAACGCAGCACTCAGATGGCGGCTGGGGAAGCCGGGGAGTGTCCGCGGCGGCAGTATTTGACTTCCTCTTCAGCACAAATTAATTACCCTTGTGACCTTAAGTGGTAGTGACAAGGCCAATGGCTTACTTTCATCCCAAATTGATTCTCTCATTTGTTTGCTGTACGAGATGAAAGTTAATGATAGGGATTGGTGTTCTAACTTTGCCTTTCAAGTTCCACTCGCTTTCATGTCTCTGGAAAAAGCCAGTAGTTGAAAAATGGAATGAGATGAAAGCTGGAATGACAGTCCCGGCCTAAACATTTCCTGTCCCCAATTTGCACAAACTCAGCTGCATTTAAATGTAACACAACGGCAACGAATTCAGCCTCAATGCAGATGTCGGATCACAATGCAATAAATGACACTCATTTACAAATGTACTTTCTCCGATGTGATGATTGAACCGCTGCTGGCCGTGTGATGGGCATACTGCATAAAGCATCATCCCTGTCAAGCGCCTCACATATATTCCTATGAAACGGACATTTCAGCTCAAGAACTTCCACAAACGTGTCAATATCTGGAGGAAATAGAAACGGTATCTGCCATATTCAACAGCTTTGACATTGTTTTGTTTTTTTTAAACGGGCCGGACCGCTGGTGATTGGTGTTGGGAGATCAGACGCGAGTCGTGATGATGAGCGGAGATCTGCAACATGTCAGGTGCAGCTCACAGATCATCTCCGACTTCATGAACGCTGAATGAAATTTCCCACAACAATCATTATGTAAAATGCCCAAATGTCACGTTATCATAATAACCAACATCCCAGATGATGTCTCTGCTTATATGAAGACATCAATATTACAGCACATTTTCCTCGACAACAACTTTGATGATGAACTGATGATTTAGGTTATTTATCAAGCGGCCAAAATGCCAAGCATTCTCTCACTCAGGCTTGTCAAATGTGAGGATTTGCGTCTTTTCTCAGATTTATTTTATTGTAAATTGAATACGTTTAGGATTTAGGACTGTTGGTCAGACAAAACAAGCAGTTGGAGGAGCTTACTTTAGGTTACCCTTCCTTCGGGAAATTGTGATGTGCTTCTTTCACCATTTTCTGAAATTTCATACTCAACAATTCCTTGTATGTCAGAGAGGCAGCCAGGGTTCATTCCTCAGTGTACTACTTGGACTTCATCTCATCAAATCCAATCAATGCCATGTATTGGAACAGCAGAAAGCTTGGATATGAAAAAAACAATTTGACTTTTGAGGAAACGCAGCTGCTTTGAAGGAAACCTCAGACAAAGCGCTCCTCCAAATTTCAGTGTTGTCAAAGTGACACCTCTCTTTTTCCTCTTCTTCTGCTCCGACAGCACCAGCTGGAGTTGATAAACCACAGATTGTAGTTCAGTCAGCCAGGGAAGCCGACAGGGATGTCAGCTGATTCAACCCTCTCCACTACACCCCATCTCTCCGCTGCCATTACATTTTTCAGGGCTCAAAAATGTATTAATAGAGGGGTACTCCAGGTCCCTTTGGTTGAAGAATCCAGATGAAGATAAAACTCACGCCACACACACACACACACACCCGAGCTCTGAATCATGAATGAGACCAGACTCTCACACTCTGCAGGAACGAGACACGACCAGGAAAAATAGCATACAATGCTGCATCTTTAATCACCTGAGCTGTGACTGCACTTGATCTGCAGACGCCGGCTCGATCAGTGTTTTCCTGCATGCGAGGCTCATCTCACGGCTCGGAGTGCCTCCAGTCATTTAAAATTCATTTTCTGCTGGTGCTCGAGTGGAGACTCGTAGTAGTAGGGAACGTGAAATTCCCTCCTAATCCTGCACACTTTGATTCACCACACACATGAATCAAAGATTTACCGAGCCACTGTGTGGAGGAGTGGCGGCGATAATGATATGGAGTCCTAATCAAATAGTTTTTTACATTAAATATTCAATTATTGAACCAAATATACATCAACTAAAATAATCATATTCTATTTTCTTTTTTGACTGTGTGAGATATATATATATATATATATATATATATATATATATATATATATATATATATAAAAAGTGACCAATGCTATATTGCTTTTCTCTTGACGGTTTGCAAATGTTTTAATTTTTTCCCCATCAAACTGACGATATATCTGCTGAACCCAAAACAACTTTAACGTGAAAAATAAAGTATGTTAAAGGTATTTTAGAAAAAGCTGCTTACTTCTTCTCGTGCTCAACGTAGACATTGAACTCACGGAACTTTCAAAGTTGCACAGATGTGGAAAAAGCCACAAAACAACATTAAACTCCCCTCTGCCAATCTCGCTCTTCAAGAATCTCTGCGCATATAAGCGATGAGCTCAAAGCTTTCTCGAAGCTTTCATGCGTGCCAACTGCCAACCCAAGTTTTTTTGTTTTTTTCCTCACAAATCTCGCACACCACGGGAGTCAAGGAAGCGCCAACGTGTTCCCTAGCCAAGATTCTACCTCAAATAGTGGCACAAGACAAAGAGACTAATGGTGTTTTGATCTGAGCACACAAGCCGCGGGGATGACATAACGCATGCCAGCTTCTTCATTTCTCCAGACCACACCAGGGGCGCTCCACGAAAGCACTCGTCCCAGTCTCCCCTGTGACACGACCCACTGAGCGCGTTGCAAGGTTCTCCCTGCGTGCACGTGCATGCCCCAAGACCAGGTTTTACCACAATTAGCACAGTATATGGGAATAATTATCAGACCGTTAAAGAGCTATGAATCTCACTTTAGTTAACGCTTCTGAACCTTTATTCAAGTATTATATATTGAATGGTTAAACCTCTAGGGATGCACTCATTGTAAATGTCCTTATAGATGTAAGTGAACTGATAAATCACTGTGACTTTATTTTATTGGAAATAAACTAAATGTGACTGGAGTGGACTAGATTGCAATCACTCTAATGAGGCACCTGCAGCAAACATATTGTGTATAAATTGTCTTACGGTTGATGCTAGCTCTGACTCAAAGTGGTTGACAATTTCAGTGCACCTGCATTTACCAAGGCACTAATTAAGAATCCCATTAGGATTTTAGAGCCTGTCAAATTAATAGTTCCTTAAATACACAGATTTAGGTCTTTGGTCAAACACTTCGGTTGTTGGAAGCCGGCAGTTCTCGTGGGAAGCAGTTTTAATCCCATGACCAAGAACGGCTAATCTGTTATTACTGTGAGGAAAGAAAGAACCGCTTACTGACAAAAAAAAACATCAAGCATCTGTGGGCCAAACTGGGAGAACGCTGATCACAGAAGAATCCGAAGGTTGATATGGAAAAACACAAACTACATCGTATGTATGCTCTAATGTTGGCAGCTACAACACAAGAAGTTCTATCATCTTCCAGGTACTTCCAGACGTGCATATCAATCAAACTGCAACTTGAGAATGCTACTTTCAATTTCAAAAGTGAAGACTTCACAAGTAACAAGCAACAATGTATTTCCTATGTTTATTCCCTTACTTTCATGTTTCCTGTGCTTTCCCCTGGAAACTTCCAGCTGTAATGTCCATCAACAGCACGATGACAAATTGAGAGATTTCATCTTCGTCTATATACAAATAAATAGAACATTACTGGAACAGCAGCATATTACAAATATACACATGCTGTGAGGAGAGGGAATCATTTTCCTGTGATTTACATATTTCTCTTCCAGCAGAAAATGATGTTTATTGCTGGTCTGAAGATGCCACTGATGTAAAAAGTAGAGGAGGTTGGAATGTGGACTTATATATAGACTTTATACTACCCCACTGAGCTGGTCTGCATGAGAAATGGGGGGGGGGGGACAGCCACACATCGCAAAAGACTGAGTATGGACCGATGTCTGGTGCAAGGAAAAGGATCTGCAGTCCGATTAGTACAAATCAGGGTTTCAACATTTTCAGGTAATAGTTAAGCAAAGGGTTCGAAAACAGCAAACCCTACTTTCACCCATCAGTGAAACTGTTTTACCCGCATCAACCTTCGTCAGTCTATGTGCTGCTCTTTCTACTTCTTATGCAGACCAGGCTCCGCTCAGTGGGGTACTATGAACTTCATGTCCCAGCCTCCTCCTCCTCTCTCTGAGCCAGTGACATCATGGGAAACGTGTCCATCCATAAGCACACTCCCCTGAGGAGACCTGTAGTAGATCTACTATTCCAAACCACTCGGATACTAAAAAGGTAAGAAGAGTAAGTGCACTCCAAAGTAGCGTTTGTGTAGGGAATTAAACCACAGCTTCTGGTAGAAACACTAGGCAGGGCACATCCAGCTGGCATTATGTCAACATGAAACAAAAGAAAGTGCTCACCACACAGAGGAGAAAATGACACAAACTGCAAACAGTGTGGCACAGAGAGTAGTAACTTGTCAGAAGAACCCCCTCCTGAGCCACCGCTAATTTACTTAATAGCAGAATCATAATGTGCAAGGCAGCTCCCTGTCAAACATATGGACACTTGATTGCAAGAGGAGTTATTTTCAAACGGAGTCCCACGCTAAAGGACTTTAGACAATCTGAACTGCAATCAGGCTCGGCAAGGATGCAATCAAAAGGAAGGGAGAGATGATGAGACTGGACTGAGTCCAATCCCCTGTTGATCGCTGACAACAAATGAGTGCTGTCAGAGTTTTTAAATTAGGAAGAATGGATAGGTGGATTCGTGCTCTCCTACAGAAAACGTGCATGGTGTAAACGATGGTCGTGGCAATTAGAGGACACGGAAAATGTCATTATTTCTAATGGGTTGTGGGGAAATTGTACAACTTAATTGGGAATTGGTATGTCAACGCTGTTAGTCTTCTAAATGGCAGGTTGGACACATATAGTATATGCCTTGACGTGCAATTTCACAGTCAGTAGTAGGCAGCACACACATATTACACAGCATGTCCTGGATGTGGGAACTAAAAATTAAATGAGCATAGTCTGGAAATCCCAGGATATGACGGGCTGTATGTTGATACGTTTCATGTCTAAAATATTAGGCTTTACACAATTTGACTCGTTTATCCTCGATGCCAGAAGTGGAAGTTTCTGCAGACTGAGGGTTAAGAGCAGCCTGATGATTGCACAGACCGAAAATAGGCGATAATGTGTTAGTGATATTAAAAATAACAGTTTACACTGAAAAAATAGAGAAAAGCAAACAGTTGTAGGTATTTACCTGAGTGGGCTTACGTTCCCTGCGGTGTGTTCTGCTGTTTACCCCTTCTCGGATATCCATGTTACACCGCGCATCTATTCACTCCTCCAGCCCCCTGCAGCTCCCAGCGTCGAGTCGACGGCGACAGTGAAGTTCCGTCTCTTCAAAGTACAGATATTGTGCTCTCGTAGAAATGGAACCAAAACTCTCCTCTCTGCTCCTCTCGCCTCTTCGGAGGCAGGCTGCTCTAAACGCAGGCGTTCACTCTTTTCCCCCTCTTAGTGCCTTCGGTGTTTTTAGAGTCCTCAGCTCTCCACAGTCCAGTCCAGTCCCCCGCCCCCCCCCCTCCACCCTCAGCACATTCGTGTATAGGGCACCGCGGCAGTCCCGCTCACACCGCGGCCAGGCTGAAAGGAACCAAACCCGCAGCTGTGGCGTCCGATAAGGAGGAGGTCTGCGGTGTGAAGGGTTTTTTTTTAGATGACGGTGTAGGAATTAATTTTTAGGAGCAGATAGTGCTCACGGTCTAGTTGACGGCGGGGTTCGGTCTGAGCGTCGGGTTGAGGACTGAAGTTGCCTGCGCGCGCGCGGCGGCAGTGGCACATGGGGCATCGGAGATTGGTATACAGTAAGCCTAGTGGGCTGCCGTAGGTGGACTGCAGGTTCACGGCACGTTCTCCTCCATGTCCCGTCCTCAAGATGACACGAAGATGAATCTATACACGATCTTCCTTATCAGAAATGTGTGTTGCTGTTGTTTCTTTTCTTCCTACGGGTTTTAAATATAAGCATTCAACTTTTTTGTTTTTTACCTGAAGTATAAATACCAATTTGGATAAATATGCTACAAGTAAAAGCCCTGCATTTAAAATATAACTCACGTGGAGAGTAAAAATACATAAATGTTATTATAAAATGTAAAAAAGTTAAAGTTATTACCTCCACACACAGGTGTTTTCACTTATGTTGTAATTAGAGCTCTTCTCAAGACTGTAATATTGACAAACTCCTGGCCCTTGTTGTATCAAGCTACTAGTTATCAGTTATCTTATCAGTACATAGAGTTCCGTGGCATAAGGTTATACCCAACGACATACACCTGGCAAGGCTTGATTAGCCAGAGGAATTGAAAAAACACCTTTGTAAGTGTGCTGCGCCTTTAATCTGCAAAGTAACTCCTGCATTTGCTTGTCAGCTGTAATTAACCAAGTAGTAGGCCTACAACAAGGAAATAATTATATAGATTACAGTTACCTCAGAATTGTACTCAGTACTTCTTCAGTTTAATGCCACTGCCAAAGAATGTAACATGCACGGGCAAAATTGCACAAAAAAACATAATAAAAAGACAAAACTGCAGCAACTAAATCACCATCACAGAGGTAGCAGTATAGCCTCTACAGTAAAGTCAAATATTTACACTGTGCACTGTATTATTGTTACAGAAAGTAAACAAGGCAGCTATAGATTATAGTTACTCAAGTTACATTTTGTCTGGTAGCCTATTTGTTGCATTTTCATTTGGTAACAGAAGCCTTTTTTCGGCTCTGTTGGTTTGCCTTCTGCTGCTTTGAAAGTCACAGAAAAAAGTGATGATTAAGGTATTCCACTTCAAATAACCTGTACCTCTGTAGCAGAAATTATTCACAGCAATTTATCATGCAGTGTACGTGGTATGGCATAGTAAGACCAAATTAGGAAGAAACAGATCTGTATAATGGGTGTGCATTTGTTTCTATCATTTTCTACTTCTACTCAACAAAATTGCCACCTCATGAAGTTTAAACAGTCAGAACTTGTTATATGCACTATGCCTGTGGCTCATAATCCACTCATTATGTTGAGTGGGATTTAAGAGAATCTACTTCAGTTTGAGCCAATGGGAGAGTGATAATTACAGCAGAAATCACTGAATGCCCCGCTGCACCTTGGAAAGGCAAAGGGGGGAAAAAAAGAGTATTTGGATTAACTTACTGAATGAACAATTAGTATAGTCACCCAAACACACAGCTAATAATGGCATATCAGAGCTCCAAGGAACACTTAATAGTATAGGCATCCTAAACACAAATAATTGCCACTGGGCTCGAACATTTCATGAATTCTTTAACGCTCAAGACTGGAGGGAAATTTTCTTATCATTTTTCTGTGATGATTCCAACCAAAAGAAAAACTAATAGAATTTTACCTCATGCAGCTTTACTCATTTCCTCGGCTCTGCAGAGACTGCACAGCGACCATCCCTGTGCGACAATGAGCTTTTCATTGTTGTTTGGAAGATGTCATTTAAATACATGAATTACGTTTGTCCCGAGGCTGTAAATGAGATGCTGAAATGAGCAACTTGTCAACGCCACCAGGAGTCAAAAAGACCAGCATTTCTCTCTGAGTGCAAGAGAGGGCAGATTATTCTCTGCAGAGGTGACACACATGCCACACGCCCTTTTAGACACACTTAAACCGATGATCTTAAATAAAATATTGCCTTTAATTTCAAACATTTTCCCTAACTTGTTCATGTCATACTGTTGTATGTCAAGCTCCTTTTACATCCGCCTCTGAGAAAGAGTCAAGTTAGATCTATAAATCCTAAATGAATGAATGAATTAATATAAGATAAATACATAATTTGTAATCCTATCTATAGATTTTCAACTCTGTTTCACTTCAGAATAAGTATCAGTCTTGCTGACATATTACCTGTATCCTTGTTGCCATTAATAGCTTCTTTGAGGCTTATTTGGAGGCAGGGATTTGTCTTTAGCCAAAAAGCTAACTAGCCTGCAAACACCTGGTTCTTGACTCGCTAGTTGCTTCTTCACAGTATAGCAGCTGAATTAACATGTTGAATCTGAGATTATTCTCACGTTATGTAGCGCAGTAAAATAAAACCTTGTTTTTACTTCTGAATTTTACATTTTTCTTTTTGCCTTTTTCGGTGGGACTGGTTTAATTGGCGCTTGAGGTGAAGGGGGTAATAAACTGGACATGAGCGGCCTGTCAGAGCAAAGTTTTTTTTGGCACAGATGGTAGGCTGGGTGTGAATTGACTGAGTTAGGGCAATCCTCCCTGCCCTTGTCTCTGCATGGTGTCACTCTGTTTTAATCAAATGAAGGACACTCAACAGCTCAGTAGCCTGCTCAGCAATGCAGACAGCACACTAGAGCTTATCCTTAGGACAGGAGGATGTGGCGTGCAACCAGCGGCTGATGCCTGCGATCAGTATACTTTTCTGACCTGCAGAACCGGACCAGGAATGAGATTAGATTTTTCAGCAGCAGTGGGCAGGACATCCACTACTTGATCTTTCATTTTGGCTTTTGATTGGACATAGTTCATGCTCATGTAATTATGACAGCCAAACCTTACAGCATGATAAGGACGTGCTATTTTGTCAAAAATGGAGTAAAACTGTGACTTGGTTAAGGCTTCACTTGGTTTAAGCTGTTTATATAAATATATACAGGGAAAAAAAAAACACGAGATTGAGATTCACTTTTACACTAAACCACTAATTTCCGTGATTAAACTCATGATGGATTCCTGTCCACCAAATGGGTCAGAAGCAAGAAAAAGAAACAAAGCTTCATTGATAATGTGAGATGGTCTGCCATGTTTTATGGCTGACATTAAAATGAATCCGTGTAATGGACTAAGGAGGAGCAGGGGTAATATGTGTACATCCACAGTACCCATTTAACATCAAAGTGGGGCAGGCATGTCGCCAAGGTCTGGGTGCTGAAATGATTTGTCGATTAATTGATTAGTTGCTCGTTCTATCTTCTGAAATGTGGTTATTTGCCGCTTTATAGCAGTTTTATAGCATTGTAAATTCAATGCCTTAGGGTTTTGGGCTGATGGTTGGACCGCATAAGCAATCTAAAGACATCATCTTGCGCCCTGGGAGCTTGTGATGATCATTTTGTGGACATTTTATAGACTCACTGATTAGTAAACTAATCAACAATAACAATTCAGTAATCGTTAGTTGCGAATCTATAGTCCCTGAAGAGTGAATTCTCTTTTCCACAGTTTACATACAAGTGTGCTCAACTCAAGGGTGTTGAGTGGTAGATTTTAGGAGCTGAAGCTCACAAGACAAGTGTTGTTTAGAAACTAAAGAAGCTTGATGGAGACGTTAGGACATACAGCCACAGATGTTCAGTGTGTGTAGTACACTTGTGTTTGAAGCCTGGGATTTGACAGGTAGCTGCCTTCAGTCTGTCACAAAGTCCGATATCCACCCACTCACCGAGGGAGCAGTGTCGAGCTGCAACACATTGCCGTGTGGCAGGTCCAGGATAACAGTGTTGAAAGCAGAGGTGATGATAATCTCAGAATATAAAGCAGATATTAGAAATGGAAATGTGGATTATGCCGTCACCAAATATATTTGAAGGAAACTGAAGCGCTGTTTAGGTTCATTGGAGGTATCGAGTTATAAAGAGGTGAGGTCACCAGACCTCGAAGATGCAATCGCTGCTACCTACTGTAGCCTAACGCACCTGAATCTCCAAAGAAAACTGTAAACTGTCCGGTTGCATGACATGGATTAAAAATGTTCTCATCTCTTTTTCTGCTGCATCGACTTCTTATTATGAGTTCAACAAGGGGATATTGTTGAGAAAACAAATACATTTTTTTTTTTGCAGAAACATTCAGTGGGAACATCTTTTGATAGCAATGTGTTCTACTGCAAATATTTCCTCATTATGTTAATAAGAAACATAATCTGGGTGGCAGTGCATTTCCTCTAAACCACATGTGCTGATAGAAGTTTGTTGTTCAACATCATTTTCAGTAGACAGGGTTAGAAATTTGGGTCAGCCACTACTCTAAAATCTTTTGGTTTAAAAGAGTCTTGCCTTCCCAAAGTGGAGGCAGCATCATTAAACTGCTAATGAAAAGAGAAACATATAATGGATATATGCACACCTTCAGTACTGTAGAGCCTAATGGTCAAAGTGAGGGAACAGATTTGAGTCAATTTTTATGATAGAATAATGTCTCTTTTTTGTATCTGCAGGAAATTTACCTCAATTTACCTCAATTTAGTAAGAGTTGAGTCACACAGATCTCCCTCGCCCACCCTCCCAATATTTTGTCAGTATAAGATGTAATTTACACGCCTGATACTGCCAAGTCTTCTGCTTATAATATTTGGATAAGATTCAACTTTTTGTAGCTACATTAGCTTCTACAATCCTACCACACAGCTGATCACGTGATAGACATATCTGAAGAATCCACAATGTGCACAGGTTTTTGAACAAATGACTCAATAAATTAAGTTGATCTGGACATTCTTGTTGTGTGCCATAATAATATGTTATTAGCTTCTGCCAGTTTCCTAAGATCAGTAGCAGTTTTAACGAATACAGCTTAACTGACATGAGCTTAAGCAAAACCATTATTTTGACAGAGATACCTGTTATCTAACGACACAGGTGTTATACAAAGTACGCTCTGGGAAATACTTCCACAAGAAGACTTAACTATTTTTTTCTAATTACTCATGTTAGTTTCAAATAGTCGCAACATCTGGGCTTTGATATTGACTTGTGACTACTGGCTCCACGGGCCAAATTATCTGTGTAGGCGATATCTCACAGAAAATCAAGAGGTTTTTTTCTCTTTCCACAAGCCTTCACTTGCTGCACACTAATGACCGTCTAGCCAAAGCATTTAACCTTGAGCCAATCTGTCTTCTCACTTAGAAAAGCTCAGTTCTTGAACCATGAAATGGAGGTACTTGTCCCTCTGAAAGGAGGTTACAACCCAGACTACTTCAAGTTTAAGCAATTATTGCCAGTATTGAAGTCGTCATTATCAGAACTTTGTTATTTCAATCTGCCTTTTATGTTAAGTGTCACAATAAATTCCCAACATATCATTTTAAAACACTGGACACACAACACGTGGGCGTTATTAAAATAAATCATGATGGTACACCTTTCCAAACACAGCAGATGTGATGACAAATAAGCAGAATTCATTTGTCACACTCATCCTGATCCACAGAACTTCTGCTGCCAGTAAATGTGTTTCTAAAAGTGTGGGTATGATCCAGTGCCTAGTACCCAGCTGTCTCAATGCAACCGGAGAGCAATGTGAAAGGGGATGAGGGAACGTGGCAAATCACCCACTGAATGTAACACAATCAAAGCAAAACCTGCATGAAGAAATGCCCTCTGAATTTTGATTTGTGAGTGTGTGTGTGTGTGGGTGTGTGTGTGCGTGTGTTTGCTCCTATGCAAATTAAACATTTTCTGAAACACGTCACACTCCTGAAGGAGGATCTGAAATACACCAAAAAAGATTTATATGATACATATCCCCTGGAGCCTTTAGTCACTATGGTATTTAAGACATATTCCAGATTTGAAGTGACAGCTACTTCTTCAAAGAACAAACTGACAGTGACAAAATGACAACCTTTGTTGCGCATGAAAATCAGAAAAGGTTGTGTATTTGTGTGTTGCATGCCCTTGAGGTGTTTTCACTAATTTGTACGTGAGAGATGTATGGGAGATTTGCTATTATTTTGCTATTCTGTATTTTTCATATATTGTTGTGGATGTTTGCCAATCTCCTGAAGCATACGAAGGCCACCTACTTGCGGGCACATTTTGTTTAGCAACATGATTAATACATTCATATATTTAGCCTGAACTCAATGAGCTTGGGTAATTCAAAAATACATTCTTCTACTGCTGTGATGATCAGTAATGAATATGCTTTTATACGCAGCTTTTCATGAGATTCCTCGCTCTCATCTCACAGCTTGAAAAGAAGTTATTCTTTGAGTGAAATGCAAATTGAAATTTGTTGTGTTGACACCTACAATCAGTGAGAAATCATCAACTGGGTATATAATGTATAATGAAATGTGGGTATATATTTGCACCTGCAAATATATGAATTATTTCAAACGCTTGTCTCTGCATCTGACTAAAAGTAAGCACAGAACCAGCAGAACCAGCAGAACCTCAAAACAGCCATACTGCCTAACTGCACATGGATCTAGCATCAAGGGCAGCTTCCCTTCCCTTTCTCTCAGCTAGCGTTAACATTGTTATGTCCGATCACAGATAAGGAAAATGTATAACCAGTTAATACAGTGTTTATTGCTGATGGATCAGGCATACTGCAGTTCCTCACATAAGGATGCTTTGAAGCCTCACACATGTAGGGCTGCACGATTATGGCCAAAATCATAATCACGATTATTTTGATCAATATTGAGATCACGATTATTTGTCACTAATTGCTTTCAGTGTTTTCCCTAGGTTTACAGCTTTCGGGGGGGGGGGGGGGTGCTACTGGCAGGAGAGCAACTGTTGCATCGTGCGCGCGGTTCGGGCGGAACACCGCCGTGCGCGATGCAGAGAGCAGGGGAATTGTAAACGCGCGTGCATGTAGTGACAGACGCGACATGGCGGCGTGTAAATAAATTAAGCAAAAGTACTCGTCCTTCAAATTCCTGTCTCTCTCCTCTTCTACTTCTTCTACTTCTACTTGAGGCTGCCGCTGCAGGGTGCGCGCATATTACACCTCTCACCTCGTTCTCCCCCTGGTGGTTGGCTGACTGTTAGTTGAGGAAGCGCTTGATTTGATATGTAGCAGAGCACGCATTTTAAACGTCAATAACGCTGACGATCATGCTCATTTAATTGTGGCAGCCAAAATCGTGATCGCGATTAAAATTCGATTAATTGTGCAGCCCTACACACATGTAAACTAATCTGCGTGCATGGATGAATATGCAGGGAGACTAAGTCGGAGACCAAATTGTTTGAAATGATTCATGTGAAAATTATGCTATGCTAGTGATCGCCTGTCCACCTTTACCGTGTCCACATTTAGTCATGCAGTAATTAGTATTTTGATAAGAGTATGTGTACAGTGGTTACAATTACGCATCAGCAAACCAGAAAGTGCTGCAGGCCTGCCCCAGGAAAAGGCCTTTGCCCTTGTTTCCATTACATGCAGGTTTACATTACCATCAGAGGCTGTATTGTACCTGCTCCAACAGAGGATGCGAGAGAAAGCGAAACACTGGGAATTGCAGCACTTGCGCTCTGAGATTTAGGGAGCGATATGGTTAAGCTTTCATATTCTTTGTCTCCAGTACACCTATGCAGTGGCAGCAATTGTGTCTCTCCTGTCTAATGAATAATGCACACTAAGACATCCTGAGTTATCCAAAACCAAGTCCCTCTTATCCCTGTTTGAGTGCATTGATTTCCTAGCTCTCACCAGCATCTGCAGAGGCTCAAAGGCTGCTCCCGTGCGTGTGGTAGGAGGATAAAAGAATAACAACAAGGCAAGCATCGAGCTTGTAGTGCACTCATGGATACTCTGGAGTTCACTACCTGGCGCTCAGATGAAAGCTGAGGCCACGTCATCACGGTGCTTATGATATCTGTAATTAGATATTCAGTTGAACCTGATCTGTGGAGACTGTCAACTTTGCTGTGATCACCTACAAAACAGGTAGCTGACACTCGGCCCTGGTGAGGCTTATCCCATTTCAAGGCGAGGGCTTGCAGTAAATCCTTTGTAATTATCTACTGGCACAAGGAGAGAGCTTTTAATGAGCTGCGGACGACGATGCTGAAACAGCCTCTGTACTACAGTTGAACCAACCAATTCTCATTTTTCACAATCGGTAACATCACTCACCCAAGGGAAAAGATTATGTGCAACATCTATTGTAATCATAGCAGCGTATTAGTGAGGATGAGAGCAGCAATGGTTTATTAATTTGTGAAATATTAGAGTGCGGAAAACAACATGTATTCACACAGACATTTATTTTAGATCAACAAGTCGTACACGTTTTACTGTATTCCCCTGGGTGCAAGCAGTTTATCTTATTATACTACATTTTGCAGGAGCAGCATACATATTTTCCAGTTCCAATGCTGCATGACACATCATTGTTCTCGCAGTGTAAAGAGGTGCGAGAGGTGTACAACTAAGGTTATTTCTCACTACAGTCTCGCTCAGTCCGCTGAAGAACATGCTTTAGTCTCCAAATGCCACGTCTCTATGCAGAAAAGAAGACAGACAACAAAAAAAAACAGCATATTATAGGCAACGGTTTCAAAATTCAAGGTCTTTCTACTGTCACCATCTGTCTCATATTTAACAATTTCAGATTAAATCAATATTAATCTTCTGCTGACCAAAAGGGACTTCACTCTCATTTAAATAAACCAATTCAATTTGATAAGGAGCCAGACTATTTGGATAAGCATGGCGAGCAAATCAGCATGAGATACTCTCTTGGAGATTGTCTATTTTTCTCCCCTTTCCTTGATTGCTTAAAGGACTTGGCGCACTGGAAAGTAAGTTTAGTGGAGTTTCATCAGCGCTGACGACAAGGGTTTTCACAAAGGCTTGCAGAATACTCAAATAACTCAACTATTTAAAGGCCACCAGTGCAAGGTATTTGGTATAATCTCACCTCTCAAGTCAAAATAGGAATCAGAGAAATGAACGCCCCATATAATCCAACTCAAGGGAACATTTTTCACTGTGTTCCAAAATGCATAGAAATCAATATTTAATCTGCACCAAATATTGGAAAATGCACAAAAGAGCCCAAGATACTAAAAGCTAGACTGTCAATGGGATGACTAATCTTTTAGAATTGATTGGAAATAAACTTTGGAAAAGCATCGCTGTTGCGTTAAGTGGACTTCAGAATGTCACACCATGTGTTTACAGTCAACCCCAACAACCTCAGGGGGCGAAATAAGTTCCCCCTTGACAGTCACTGGATTCTCCGCTGTCAATGGGTGAATAGGCATTTGCGGCGGATAAGAAATACATTCTGTGGCTAAAACAAAGCATCAGCGTTGCAGACAGAGACTTGTTGTCTTGTTGAAGGTGACCTCGGCATTAGACAGAACAATACGTTTGCGTGACATTGCGGCTGCTGTGGGTATGATCAAGATGGTAATTCATGCCTGCGTTGTACAATGTCTTGTCTGCCTGAAAAGGGTGTGTATGTGAGAGTGTGTGTATGTGTGTGTGTGTGTGTGTGTGTGTGTGTGTGTGTATGTGTGTGTATTCACAGTCTAAGGGATATGTCTTATGCTTGTTCTAATAGGCTTTGCTCCAGTGAGTGCCGTGCTTACAGGTGTACTGCCTCCTATACCACACACACACACACACACACACACACACACAAGGTAACATTAGATTTCAGGAGTCATCTCACCTTTCTACTTTGCATGCAGCTGAGTTTGTCCCTGCCTCTAATGCGAAGCCGTTTTCACATTACTAATCCGCTATACTATATTGTCCAATGCAGCTACTTTTCAGGGACTATGGAAACATGCGCCATATTGTTTGTGATTTCACTGAAATGATGCCACTGATCACATATCATGTAATTTAGTGTAATAACTATTTTTGGAGGGAAATCAATGAGCTGAATTTGATAAAAAGCCAAAATGAGCACATACATTGTGCTGAGGGGTCTGAAAACACAGACACAACCAGACCGTTGCATTGGTTACCACTGGTCCATTCAAATCCGCACTGTAAAACGGCCGCTTTAGCGTTTGCTTGAAAATGCTCTATGTGGCATCTCTGGGCCAGAGCACATGAAAGCCTAGCCACCAACTGGGACACCTGGCAATCCAATCTGTCACAAATGTGTCACACACCTCTTGGACTCGGTAACAGAGAGGACACATGATCCCTGAGCACAGAGCTAGCACCGCCCTGAAGGGGCTCCCATCTCTGACAACTGGTACATCTGTTCCTCATGATCTGTCCCAGACAGGACCAGCAGAACCACAACATCCGATGGCACTAACAAGGTAGTTACAACGTCAGCTTGATTATGTCTCCACAGAGGGGTCTCAATTTTCTTGCGGTTCTTAATAAAGCATTCGGTTTAATTTGGCCACAAAGATGTTGTCATAATAACTTAATGACTGCGTTTCCCTTTTTTTTAAAACTTTTTTCAGAAAAAAAGGAATGTGTTGGCAACATTTCCAGGCCTGTCTCTTAAAGAAAAGGGCCCAGTGAGAGACGGACAGCCGGCCTCACAGTTGGTCACTGCATCATCTTGCCAAGGTCAGGAAAGTTCAAAGTCACCACATGCCTCCTAATCCAGAGCCATATCACTGATGTACCTCTGATGCACAAACAAAAAGAAGAAGGGCATGTTGTGTTAAGACCCAATATAAACTTCATATCCGGAATTTGAACAACATTAATGTTGATGTCAGAATTACACGTGTAGTAATTGGTTCTACAAATCACCAAGAAAAGAATAGTTTTAGCATACAAAAACAGCCTGCCCACGGACACGTCTGATTTTTCCTGATAGCTCAGTAGGATGACAAATTCAAAAAAGACGCGAAGCGTTAAGACTTGAAACAGTCTGCAGGAGACTCGCTCCGAGCACAGCTCTGTCCTGATGAACACTTAAGCCCCCAACAGACTCTGTGACAGCATGTCGCTAATAGACCATGGATTAATATTTCATGCATATTAGGGCCCTTAAATTATAAAGTGTCTGTAATTTAAATTAAGCAGAACACCAATAAGTGAGAGAATTCTTTGGGACTTATTTCGCACCATCACACACATACTGTACACACATAGTGCGTAAATACAGTAGTAATTGCCTCTGCATTAAAATGATATGAGAATATGTTTAAACATTTTTCATTTTTATTTTTTATGGGTCCAGATTGGGAGAAGATGAATAAGCAGCAGCTCCACAAGGTGTTGTAAATCATCAAAGCCTTCACTCCACATAATGTAATACTTACTCACTAAATCCTCTTTTCTGCTGGCATTATGTCTCCACCATACAAATCAGCAGGACTTGCCACTGCCCATCATCTATTGACAAATATGTGTAATCCCCCCCAAAAAATGTATTCATTCATGTAATTAGCCTTCTTTGAATGAGTAGAGCATTGAGCAATATCCTATAATCCTCCCATTCATCTTAAATTATCAGGTATTCTGGCACCAATACAATTTACATGTAAATGTAAAATGTCAACTATTTCTCAAATGTAAAAAGAAAGAAACAAGAATCTTAAAATGTTTTCTTCCACATGTGTTCCCAGCAATTGGTCATGTAAGTGTCACCAGAGCTTTACTAACTTCTAATAAAAATAGATGCTACATGATGTCAGTCTTCTTCCCCCCCAAAAAACATCTTCCATCTAATGCATACTATTCTGAAAAGCAGGAAGGACGGGGAAGGGAATTGTGTGTGTGATTCACTGGAGTGGACGCTCGAACTGCGAGCATGCAAACACGGGTCAGCACATAGATCCACTCAGGAGAAGAGCCCCCCGCAGGCTACAACATGCAGCTAAAGGTAGAGAGCGCTCATTGAGGAACATTATAATGATGTTTGTCACTGCCAATGATTCTGCTTGAGTAGAGAACAAGAGGGGCGCGAGTGGCTTTGTACCCAATGGAGCAGAAGAATGGCTGAGAGAGGTGGGGGGTAATGGATGAGGGGGGGGGGGGGGGCAGGGGGTTGATAAGATAGGGTGGTACGCTGAGCCGGCCAACGCTGGCTGTGTGATTGTGTGGTGTGGGAGAAGGTATGTATTATGCAGTAACTTCTCCGCTGATGACCTCATTACATGAACATCACCTAATGATGTAATGGTATGCAATTAAACAGATGTTGTTTGTGATTGTATAGTGCGGTGGTTGGAGACTCCAGTCATGTTGTGGCATACTGGTCGTTACTGGCATGGATTTGTGTCTAGCTGTGGGAAATGTCAGGCGCATCCTATTATGTTTCCTGTTCAGCTGCGGCCACAAAGTAGCCACAGGTCACACTACAGCACGGACAAAAAGGCCGTAGCTGGACTTTGATTTGGTGTTCATCCCAATAACCTCACTTCTTGACCCCATTCAGTCCCATCAACTGTTGGCTAACCCAGACTTAGGGATGTATAGCCCCAGGACATTGTTGTGGGTCAGTGGCTTGACCCAACAATATCATAGTGAACAATACTTTTTCTGACCCACTGTAAATCCTCTGACCACACGTTAGACCTAAACCACATGAAATAACTGACAGCGAAACAATGAGCTGACAGCCACTCTAAAGCTCCGTAAAGCCAAGAGGAGCTGCTGGTTCTTCACTACAAACAACCCCTTTCACATTGACATTTGATACATTATTATAAAAAATATAGATTACAGCCGCCCTAAGCTTGCTGCGAAAAAAGGTTTCTCCACGAGTGTATCAAATTATCTGACGTATAAAGCCCAGTGAAATATGTTCTCAGAGAGAAGGAAGAGGAAAAGGTCTCTTGCATGTCAGAGAAACTGCTGCAGTAGCCGGTTGCAAAATTTCAACGAGGACAAATTGGCTTGCTGATTTGATGTTTTCAGCCCCGGAGTGTGAAAAAGCCGAATAATTTGTCGCATACAATCGTGGTGTTGGTGAGAACAGTGATTGGAGGGCTATTGTGTTAGCTACTCTGAAGTTACTACACCTGGCCACTTGAATTGGCCGGACTTGAGGGTAGACACACGGAGAAGGAGAGTAGGATCAAACACCGAATGATAAAAACATCACAGAAGGTTGTGGAGGTGCTCCCTGGAGAGGGTAGTGAGTTTGATATGTGTGTGTGTGTGTGTATATTGTCCAAGAGTCCGTGCGCTTGTATGCGTGTCTTGTTGTTAACCATCATCACACCTCACCAGCTGTTTTGGTGTCATTCAGGTTTACTCGTCTCCAACATCTCGACACAACAGCTCCATTAGTTTCCAAATGGAAAGCTGTTGGACACATGTTGTTTGGCTGCTCACCACAGATTGACCAGTGTTTCTCTTGAAAATCACTTTACAGCAGTGCGATTCAACGTGGCCGCCAGTTTCCATCTGTTCCTCTGTGCGGTTAAAATCAGTGAAGCATGGCTAATGCGGAATTTGATTTGAATTTACATTTGTTCTTCTGCAGGCAATAATTGTGGGTGTTAACGTTGACTAAATGAGGTGAAGCTCACTTGTTAAGGTGAAATGAGTTATTCTGGGACTTTACCTTTGTCGGTCTCCACCTTCAGCTTAATCAAGAACAATTTAGCAGAACAATCCTCATGCGTAAAGCTGGTAGACACAGTGAGTAGATTTCATTGTGTTCAATTGCAGATAAAGACAATTGTTTCTTTTCAACAGACTGGGATCCAAAGGAAATTTATTTGACTCATCTTGACCAGAATGCTCCTCACACTGTGAGTGCAGTCTGGGACTGGAGGCGGCAAAAACGTATTCTATTTTCATGTTGTTTTTGAGTGTTTCCTTGTTATAGTTAAGAGCAATCTTTCCCTTAAATTCATCAAATGACACTACACCAGTAAAGCCATATCATCAAAACACCTGTAGCCAACGCTTTAAAAATGGGGATGTTACGATAAATGTGTTTTGACTCATAATATTCACGCAATTTGCAATGAATTAGAAATCAGTCAATTTGTACTTTGAACACATTTAATTGGGAATGAGACGATAATTGAATTACGACATATTGTGGCATTATGTAGTGATATTTGCTAGTTTGTTTAATGATGAATATATGATACTGAATTTGAATGTGTTTGTCTTGATTATAGTATGTTTATGCTATGCACTTATTACCTGTGCTGCAAATGCTGCTGTGTAAATGAACATTGCAGAATCAATTACTTCTTAATTTCTAAGCAAAGCAGCATACCATAATTGTGTGATTTCCTGTGAGCATGAAATAGCCTGTTATTTACTCAACAGAAATCTAAATACTCCTTCATGAAATGGTTCATAATTGTCAATTGTCCTATTTACCTCTTAAAAGTCTGAGGCATAACATGCTGATGGGCTGGGCTATAAAGACAGCAGCAAACAGCCATAAGGTTTGACAAACTACTATTGTATTATTTTTGCATGTCTGGAGGCCCAGCCAACACTAGGTTTATCTTTTTTAGACATATTAGTTTCCCTACAGTTGTCTATCTTTTGATGGATTGGTGAGGCCTCTGCTACTGTTTTAGGTCACAGAACACACTAAAGCTCTCCATAGAAAATCAAATGACTTCTCAAGACAGTGTGACCATTTCTGAAGCTGTCCAATCACACATTTTCAGCCAGTCCCGGGGCTTAATGGGGTCTGGCCAATCTGAAGTGTGTGCGAATGACAAGGAATTGTATGTTATTATGTTTTTATCAGAAAAAATAAGAGGGCAAATGTTGAAAGATGGTATATTCTACAGACTCATCTACTTCAGCTTCATGTCCCACAAATAATGTTCAATTGAAACTATTATTCATAAGAAAAATGTTTTGGAGTTTTAGGGAAAAGAAGAGAATGTTCACGTTCAACATTTTTAGATATCTGTATGTGGGAACTTAAATATAAGACATGGATAATATCAGGCAACTAAAACCCATTTGTTAAGGTAAGAGAGATATGCATGTATAAAATGGAAATTTAAAAATTGACCATGGAAAGAATGGAAATATTTGTGATGACTAGCCAAAGTAAAGCTAATTTTCTCCCTTTAATATTCTGTGTTAAATCAACTTCAAAACACATTAGATTGGATACAAATAGAAGCTACAAACACGGCCTCACTTTTTAGATCAGCAACATTGACAGCTAGCCATTAGCGCTTTATTTTATTGTGATGATGGCTGTTTATTGCTTTCTGAGGTTCTTCTATTATAGGATGAGAAACAAAAGTGGGCTGCCAGCTTTGAAAGTAAATGCTTATTGGCCATTCCACCACCTTGACTTTCACACCCTTATTTTCACTGCACTACGAGCGTCACACTACTTCCTACATGAACATAAATAACTAATATGAAATAGCTGCATATTTGAAGTGTAGTGGTACCTTCATATTGGATATGTTGCTTGCTTTTTGGTTTCTGACTGTACTTTTAGTTTTCTTCAGGGAGGACTCAAATGCAAATAAATAGAGAAGCAAACAGTAAACAAAGGCAAGATCCCATTCTTGAAATATAATTATTGCTTTTAATACAAGCACCTATCATTTTAAATTTGCTATAATTTAGGCTTATTGCTGATGTCAATTTGGAAGGAGCAGGGCATCTTGCATGTGGATGAGGGCCTGGCATACAAAAACAACTCCCTATGTTCCTTTAGAAAAACTGCTCTGGAGACAGAAGCAGCTTATTTTGACTCCTAGATTACTGGGACAGATGGTAAGACAGGGAAAGCATCTGTGTGTGCAGGTCACAAAAAAACCTATGGTACTGACAGAAAGAAAAAAGGAAGGAAGCATTAGTCAGACATGCACCCATAGGCAATATTACAGAGACTCAGCAGTGACGTTTCCAACGAAACTTGGAATGGCTAAATTGCTCCATACATACCACCGCGCCGCAAGTTCCAAAAGTCATCTTGGTCTGTCAGAGTTAGGATTTGTCAAAGTCACAAACACTGTGGAGCCACATGGTCCTGTAATGCTCCTTATAACGGAGTGCTGATACTTCATATAGCGGTACAAATCCATGTGCAGGGCTAGAATGGTTCTAACCATAATAGTGGCTTTAAAAAGCACCTTTCAAGGTGTACAAAAACAGTCAAGTGTCTGATCAGAGTACGACCACAAACTACCATCACGATATCATACAAATTACATTGTATTTGGCCAGTATACCACTCCCAAGTTTCTATCCAAATTTGTTGCAAATACATTTTACACAAATGTACAACTGTTGTGAAAATATTTAAGAAGTTGGAAGAAGACAACGGGGCAATGAGATAACTTTGAGACACATTTTGCTCCTTAGATACACCAACTTCTCCACCTCACTCACTTTTTTGTTGTTGTAATATTTCAACTTTTTGCAGACTTTGCACACTCAGCACAAATGGAAAATGATGTCTTAACAAGGTAGACATGCATAACAAAGTAGACTTTAACAGTGGGGCTCTCTATAAATATTTTCTTTTTTATAAAAGCAGTCTTCCTGAAAACTGGAAAGCATGGCCTTTTCAAGTAAAACATATCCTGCAATCAGTTGTATTGCACTTTAAATAAAGTAGCAATATTGCCAAAGTTAAAACATTTTAATTAACTTGTGTTTAAAATAGAAGTTCTTACCAAAGTATCCGAGGACATTTCTAAAACTGTGGGTATATCAGCTTCATACTAACTAAATTCCAACTCCTGTATCTTTATTTGTATTCTTTAAACTGAAAACAGACAATAAACTGACACCACACAGTTGTTTGTACCTTCACATCTACATGATCACTTGCACCATATCACTGTATATGTGCAGAGGGCTCTTAGATCCCTCTGATATGATTCACCAGAGTCGGCTTCACATAGACTGCAGTGTACTCCCAGCACAGCTCTGGCAGTGTTGGAGAAAGCCTTGTGATGTGTGTCAGGTTCCTGACGTGTTGCTTTGATACTGATAGACCCTCATGGGTGGCACCGGAGGAGTCCTCCTACAACCCACAACAAACAAACTAGCAAAAGCATCGCAAATGACAGAAGTGACATAATGAGGACAATGAGAGCACGTCTCTTGCAACTGAACCACCGCATGCCGTCTGTGTCCATGAGACAGGGTCGGAGTGTTAGAATTTCATCCACCTTTGCTACTTTGTAGCGAAGGAAACAAAACAAGGTGTATTGACATTGTCCTGGCTCACATCTTTATATAAAATTGTGCAACTTAGCCATGAGGGATAATCGCAACCTGGACCCGCTCCAGAGCCAATTAAATTACTATTTATGTGGACGATGACTACATTAAGGTGCCGCCTCAGCGCTCCTGTCTGCTGTTGGGAAATGGGATTCCTATGGTATAAACCCTCAAAACGTTCCACAAGTCTATAAAGTCAGACGTTCGTAGTCTGGGGAACAGCTCCTGTGCGTGTCTGTATCAATCATCTGTCCTGTTTGCTTCGGGCATCTGAAAAACGTCTTCATGTTCACGAGCTGTCCACGATAATTGGAAAAAACATACTGCATGTGAAATTTCATCGCAATCCTTTTCTTGTTTGTGATCTCTTTCTGCATATTTTATGTTGACTGTGATACAATCATTTCAAAACAAATGCACCTCTCTCAAGCTGCAAAGTTGTATTTGTTCACAGGGATTAATAGTAAGGCAGCATATTATTAAGGAGCATATATAGAGTTACATTGAAACCAATGCTACTGAGTGTTTTTTAGCTCCATTTTTTAATTAAAATAAAGTGTACTTTCAGCACAGCTTTCAAACAGCTACTCCAAAGGTTAAAATGTAGAAGTGCGAAAGGGCAACAGCGCATGAATCAAACAACCAGGCCTTTATTAAAATGTATGGAGTAATAATGACCCTTAGCAAAAATGAGTAGGGACTAGGTCATACATTAACAGAAGCAGTTGTTCAGCGGACAGAGAGTCTTCTCCCACACAGGCGCCCTACGCTCCCACGATCCACTCGCCAACCCAGGCAGCCCAGTCACATCACACTGGGCCAGAAGGCGGTGAAGGTCTATATTTTAACTTTTGTATATTCAAGCAAAATGGGCAACATGTGTTTCAATTAAAGGATAATTCCAAACAATGAGCAAACTTATGAAAATAAGTTTCAGGTTGAATAAATGAACAATTGAAATCCATCTGGAAACCTTGTTTTTGCAGACCTCCACTGGTTTAACTTGTCACCTTGCTGCTGCGATGAAGCAGTGTGCTCCAGGGTGTGATAACAGGGTAACCTTTAGGAAGTTAGTGCTTCAAAAACAAGCTTTTTAAAAAAAATGGTTATTCTTTTCATTTTGTAGGACAAATCAAAAGTGTATAGTTGCTCAAATGTGGCCAAACTAAATAAAGAACGAGCAATGAACGAAATACAGCTATTACAATATAAAAGATACAAGATTACATTCTCTGATTTCCATTGTCTTCCCACTCTTAGTGAAAATGCCATTAATGACAGGACTGTAGATTGTATTTTACAGATGTCTTTTTTAATTTTTTATCTTGTTAGTTCAGTTTAATGCAAAAGCAAATATTACATTTCGAAGACAAAAGGTTTCGACATAACTTGTGAAAAACCTCCCATTGTAAATTGTTGTACAATAATGAACAAGATGGTGAATATTAAGAAAATGTTATTGTAATACAAATATAATGAAATACTCCCTTCATCATCAGAAGTTGTATTCTTTGACAGTGAAAATTGACAGTAATGTTCTGAACTATTGCAAAAAAAAACAGATGAGGCTGGATCTGGCAGTGGTATGGAGGAGTAAAACACTCATCCAACCATGAACAGATCCTCTCAAACGTATATCCTGGCACCAAGCATTGAGGGTTTGTGAGCTTTAGAATTGGGATTTTACAAGGCAGAGAGCGGCAGATGGAAATGCACTGTGTTTTGGTTGAAAGCCCGATAAGGCAGCATTTCATGTGGGGTTACAGCAGGGAGGTGGGGGGGGGGGGGGGGGGGGGGGGGGGGGAGCAGGAGTGTGAAAGTTATGTTGTCAGGGGGAGAGAACAATTGGAAAGGACAGGGGAGGCGAAGAAGATAAGAAGCACAACAAAAAGCATCATGTGTTCGCCAGGATGCCTCGCTGTAACGCTCCACTAGAACGTATTGGTTTCTCTCATGTGTCAGAAGCAAGGCAGCAGAGCGGGAGGGCAAAATAGAGCAACACCTGTTTGTGGTGTTGACACCTACAAATAACTTTTTTTTCTTTCTGTATTGACATCTGTGATTTTATCATGAAACACTCCCAGGGGTGCAGCAAAACACACCCATGAGCTGCGACATAAACATTTACGCTGCTTATTATTACACCCTCACTTTATTGAAAATGTATCTGCACTCGCGCATATATTTGATTTAGTACCGAACCCAACCTAATCTTTATCCACAACTGCCATCATTAAAACCTCCAAGCGAGCCCACATGAGACCACTTGATTGGATTGAAGTGGTGATGTCACTTTTGGTTTCAAGGGAGGATGTCTCGACTTTGTGTGGGGCAAATTGATGTCAGGAATGGTGGAAGGAGGGGGCAGTGGTGGAGGGGGTCTCCTGATGCATGCTAAAGTGCCAGTGAGTGGACTGGCATCTATTATTTATCTCCCCTACCCACCATCAAGCCTGTAATGAGCTGGTTTAATTCACTGGGCAAACAGGCTTACAGCAGTCATGTATCAATAAATGTTAATTATCCTGGCTCCTGGTCGCGTCTCGGAGTGCCCCAACGCTGCAGTCCTGGTCTGATTGCTCCAGCATGGAATCCAATATGTTAGATGTCAATGCCGCGTCAAATGAGGAATGTGGTGTGTGTTGTTTAGACAATTAGGGCTCCCCTCCCTAGTCCTTGGTTTAGAATAATGTTGCAAGCCCTCTATGGCTACAGCAATGCTGGCTCATCTGGATTCTCTTTCAGAACGGCTTTTGATCTGGTGATGGATCAGTGTCAAAACATTGTCTTTATGCGCTGAGTTGTGGATCAGGTATTTTGAATACCATACCATGAAGCGGACTAAATTTAAGTTTCTAAAAATGATTTATTGGCAGTGAAATTGAGCATTAAAACTTAAAGGAGCAGTGTGTGGGATTTCAGACTGCATCCAACAGAATACCCCTCCACTCACCTCTCCTTCTCCAAGGGTTTAGAGGACTACGCTGGCCTTCAGGAAGCGTAAAAACACAAAAAGCTCTCTTTAGAGCCAGTGTTTGGTTTGTTCAGTCGGGGCTACTGCAGAAACGTGGCGGTGCAACAGGGGGGACTCCATGACGTTAACCCGATCACTATGTAGATATGAAGGGCTCATTCTAAGCTAACGAAAACCCAACGGTTCTTGATTATACACTAATAAAAACAGAGTTACGAATACTATATTCCATTTCTACCAATAAACCCCCTTAAATCCACGCTGGGCCTTTAAGCTGCTTATTAAAATGCAAAGAGATCCTTTTTCTTCTACAGTATGCTGATCTAGGACATTAAACTCAGTGGATTACAATAAAATCCACTGCTTTTGACAATACAATGTTCTCATATGAGGTGTTCAGTAGATGTACAAATTAATCCTTAAATTGAACTCACTATACTGAAACATAATTGACACTTACTGAATCAGTATATTTTAGCCTTGGAGCTCCCCTCTGCTAAGATAAGCTAACCAGCTGCTGGCTGTAGCCTGTAGCCTCATATTACAGCAGACAGATATGTAACTGGTACAGATCCTCTCATCTCACTTTTGACAAGAAAGCTAAATTAAAAGTGTTTCCAAAATGTGGAAATATCGTTGAGAATTGAGTATTGCGATGACTCTTACATCTTAATCTGATCATGCAAACACGTAGAGAATCCTTCATTTGTTCCCCCTCCATGAAACAGCACAGAGAGACGAAACAATAACCTTGTGTGGAAAACAATAAATCTAACTCCCAGCAGTCCAGTGAGAGGACTCAGCTCTTGAGTCAGTAAAGATTTACAGCTCAGGCACCCACAGATCACATGCCTCCGATTTCTTCCGCTACATGTCATTTAGTTTAAAAAGAACAATGCCTTCTGCCACTTTACCCACATTTTGGGTGAAGACTGAATGTAGCAAAGCGTCACTTCTGAAACAGAATGTGATAAATCTGCGCCCACTTTGCCTCTGTCAGGTTGAATCAGCGAGGGTGGCTGTGAAGGAATAAAAAAACAATGTTTGGGATTAAGAATTACTACAGAAAGAATAACATTACTAAAAAGGCAAGCATATCCTTTTGGACTGTATTGCCAGTGAGCCAGCAGCACAGTACTTTAATCTTTCTTCCTCTCTCGCTCTCTCTCACACACACTCACACACACTCACACGGTTTTCTTAAGACATGTTTTGGTTCAGCTGGTCGTTGCACTGGTGCATTTTTCCAGTTCAAGTGCAGTTCAGCCCCCTTATCCCCTCACCCTGGGGTTCATCCAGTGAGAGATGCATGGCATGATTAATGGGCAACAGAGGTGGTTGACGGGAGAAAAAGGAAACACCAGCATTAGGAGAAATAATAGATGAGGCTTGATGAACAGCTAGAAAGTCAGTACAGGTGAAAATGTCCTTCAGTGGATTTGCACGATCACCTTGAAGAAGGATTTCTAACTCTAGTTTGTTTTAAAAATGTATCTTTTTACTGTAATATTTGGGAATTTTCTCAAAGATGGCTTGTTCTTTGAGTGGTTATTATAATAATAATAATAATAATAATAATAATAATAATAATAATAATAATAATAATAATATCTTTACATGGCAATATGGCAGTCAGGTCTTGGAGAGTACCGCTGCATATAAGAAATGAATTGTATAAAGCCATTCGTGATTACTGAAGTAGCTACGCTATATCTGAAAAATGTCACTTAAGTTAGCATCAGTTGGTCCTGAAGAGTACTAAGGGTCCTCTTTAGTACGCTACTCATCTCTGCTTGATGCCAGCGGCTCGAGGCTACATTAACCACTACTAGCACGAGTGTGTTGCATTGTGGGTAATGTAAGCTTCAGGTTTTGACAAGAATTGCGTGGATTGAGGAAAAGACAATATCTCTGGTTCTGCTGCATCGACTTTGATTCTTCTTATACTGTTGTAGTGCAATGCTACATCAGTAAAGTACTATTCTTAAATATAGTTAGGGGATAGGCAGTTACAACACTCACAGTTGATAAAAACATGATCATGACATGCTGGTCTGTGACGGGAGGTGAACCCCAGTCAGATGGACCCGGATTGGCACTTAGTGTTTGCATTGGATTGTGAGTTGTTATCTGCTGTTAATAAAAGTCTAACGCTTTGCTGTGTTGTGTTGCGCCGGTCTTTCTGACAATGGCACTGCAGTCTACCTCTCTTACTTCAGCAAATAACACATCCGAGTTCACCTTACCTGATCCAGTAGACGAAAATAAGGTGAAACAAACTCACAAACATGACATCAAATCAAACGCCCCATTATCCTTGATGTAATCTAAACCAGCAGTCACCATATAAAGAGAGCCAATTTGTCGACATCTCCAGCACAGATACACAGTATATGTTTTTGATGGGGGATATCTCCTCTGAGAGATAATGAAATAAAATATTTTTTCCTGTGTTTCCTAAAAACAAGCCAAAGCTAACAACAAGCTGGTGGAAGAGGAGTTACTGGTAATTTCAGTGGCCACCTGTGGATGATGCACAGTGTTCACACTGACTTGTCGCTGCATTATGTGTGTCGTGTTTGTGTGTCTGTGTGGATGTATGTGTGTGTGCTATATGACAGAGAGAAAGGGACAGCGGGAGACAAAATGTGCCCCTCTAGCCTTTGTAATTATCTGCCAATTTTCTCTCCGTCAGTTGCCTTTATCATCCCTTTCAGATCTCACCTAGGGGTCGGAGACTGTCACTCTGTGGCACCTCCATCTCTCAATGTTTACCGGATGAAATGTAGAAGTCCTCCCATTGACCTCTGCCTGCCAGCTCTCCCCTTATTTGTTTCCTCGTAACCAGAGACATTTGGAGATAAGGATAATTATCAATCAGCAATCTCAGCAGCTATTTATGCAGCCACTGAAAAGGAGGCAGTGGATGGGTGTTACTTTCTGACACCGACTCAAGATGGCACGAGAAGATTATCTCTTTTTTTTGTCCACAGTTCTCCTCCACATTTTTTTTGTAGGCGATTTGGCCATTAGGACCAAGCAGAATAATAAGATTACAGTTTCTTTCCACATTAAGAAAAGCATGTGACGGCTAATTGAACCTAGAATATATGCCTCGCGATTGCCTCCAAACAGTTATGTTGCAGTTTACATCCACATCGGTCCAAAATGTCATTTAAAATAAAATCAAACAGCAGGGAAAAACTCAACTTTTGGGGGTTATTTTTCAAGTCGCCAAGAAACTTGGCATTTTGTGACATGCCACTTTCACCCCAGTACTCTCTGACAAAAAAGAAACACCCCACCTGGTGTGACATTTGCACAAGAACATAAAACAACAACATATAAGGCATGAATTAAGAGCATAAATTCTGGGGTGAACACAGCTTTCTTTCCCATCATGCAACTTAGGGTCAGACATGAGGACACAAAACAACTCTAAGCCTTAATTGTCTGACGTCCCTAATTTGAAAATGTCACAACTTTATTGCGCACAAAACATTTCTGTCAGCCAAAGGGGACATGGCATAATTAGAAAATATGTTCAAGCTCAGGAAAACATGATTGAGCTAAGATGCCTCTCGAGGTTTTCAGCTTCACTTGTTTTCCAAGACACAGTCGGGGAATAATGTCTTTTAAGCAGAAGTTAAGTTTGGGGGTAGCTCATCTGGTTTATTTAGTTTTTTTTTCGCCTTTTAAAAACATAACAAAGTTTAACACCATAGAGGATTCATCTTAGCTTAAAGTGAGACAAGTTGTGGTTTTCTTGGTAACAGACATTGACATGCCAATTAGGTCAGCTTCGCTGCATGGTCAACCAAATGGGCCCCAACTGTTCCTATTACAACAGATTGATTTCTGTTTTGGCTGAAAAGAAAGACCAATTGAGTTTAATAGTTTGTTGTTGTTGTTGTTGTTTTTCAGACACCAAAGGCAGTAATCCATGTCATATATTAGCCACTGGCCATCAATTCTCTCATTTCTATATGCGATATAGAGTAAAAGATAATATTTAGTCTAATTGCATTCAAATAGCCTAATGCAGATGTCAAGTGATGCCAATATGTTTGGGAAAAAAGTCTCTTTTTATGAATATAATGTGAACTATATATTCATCACGTTTAAAGTGTCTATAGTGTCTATATCTTGAACGCCTGCCAGTTAATGATGCATTATCAACAAAGAAATATTCAAATTAAGTGTCACAATTTTAACAATTTAGTTTGGTCACTGTGCAACTTGGTGAATCTCCATGATCTCCTAACTTTCAAATACAAGTTGAACGCTTGAATAGCCGCGTTGCAGTGGAAGGGATTATTAAAAGGCTCGCTGTCTTTCAGGTAGAAATGCCTGCCTCTGCACTGAGACAAGCCAGCGGGGGTTTTGACAGTTTGGATTACAACGGGTTGGTGTAGTCCATGCAGAGAGGTGGTATTATTACAACAACCAATGTTAGAGCCACATCCGCCTACTGACTGTCAAGTCAGGGTGACAAACTCCAGACAGCAGAATTCTGAGTTTTAACTTTGTGTAAACAAGTAGTTTGCTGAAGGAAAGCAGCTACACAACTTTCTATATATATATAAGTAACTTCAATTTTCCCAGAGCTTTTTAAATCAAGTGACGAGTTTGAGACTCAATTATGTCTTTACTTAATTAATTCAAAAGTAAATAATATGAGAAGTTTGCAATACATTTTTGTAATTGTTAGCCATTATTTCTGTACAGAACCATCTAATTTATGTTTGTGTATAAATGCTGCTTCTAATTTGGTCAGAAAATCTTTTAACTACTGTCCCACAAACCTGAATGTCGTGGGTCTATTCTCACCCCATGCTGTGACCCGACGTAGAGCTACAGTATGTAGATCTCCGTTGCCTCCACATCGTGTCATCGCCATCTGTTTTTACATCTGGAACCACATTTCCCCATAGAAAAGCTGTCGAACATTAACCCGCCTATAGTTAGCAGGGCTAATATCAACTGGTGTTGACATTCCCTTCTCTCATTACACCGTTATCACAACCTCGCAACCTTTGAATTAATTAATTGCTGCAAGTCAATTAGCTTCCTCCGCAAACGCACCCTGCCTGTCAAAACACCCTTCAAAACCTCCGAGCTCCAAAGAGTTTAAAATAATTACTCAGGGGGTTGATCTTGGAAACTTGAATTTGTTGCGCATTGTTAGTTTTGCTCACCGTGTGTGGGGCTCGCAGCAAATGAGGGGGGGGGGGGGGAGCATTTACTCTTCGCTACGCCTTTATCTTTTTTAATGAAATACTTTTTTCATGATTTCAACAGAATTTAGAAATCACTATGTTCACAGTTGATTTTTTTTGCATCACCATGCAGGATGCATATAAAATGCAGTCTCTTGTTTTTGATAGGAGCACATGGGTTTGAAGAAAGGCCCTGCTGTGAACTCAAAGCTTCACCTGCAGTAAAGTTTCACTCAGGTGTCCAGCTGTGTCCTCGGGCGCTCGTATTAAAGAAGGTGCACAGCAATTACCCAATTTCTCTGCCGCTAATAAAAGATTCAGGAGGTTGTATTTCAAGCAGACCGTGCTTCGTGCTGCCTGTATTCAATAGCTTCAAAAGCACTCGTTGAAAAGGTTTCTAGTGAGAAACGGCATCATTTATAAATATAACTGTGTCAAGGACATGTTTCCTTTGTGGTCGACTTTTTTTCACACTGTTTTTCATCCCATATGTGAACATAATCACACGCCCCAACTGGGCCACTTGTGAAAGTCAGCATTATGAGGTGACTTCTGCGCTTTGCATTTATACCCATTGGATTTGGAGAGTCGTGTATCGACCTTGTAAGTAATTAGCGACGAGTTGAAAAAAAATCTCTTTGCTGCTTCAAAATACAACAGCCGAGAAGCCTGCAGTGACAGGGGTGAGAAAAAAAAAAAGGCAGGAGCACAACTGTGAAAAATAAACCCACACAGAGAGGTGAAACTCAAATAATAAAGTCCCAAACCGAATATAGTTTCTCCAGGATCTTTCAGGGACACTGAATGACTGCTTTGGGTTTCAGGTCATGCTTGCAATGGATTTTTCTGGCTGTTACAGTCACTGAGAACATGCCTCAACTGCCAAGAGCTGGATGAGAAATGGAGCTGTTTCAGCTACAACAGCATAAAACAACTATTTATTATATCACCACTGGTTTCACAGCTGGATTTATGATTCTTTTAACCTGTCTCACCAAAAGGCAGCGCTGTCTGAAACCCAGACATTGTAAAAACACATTATACTCTGTCGGATTCTCTGAAGTTGGGGACGGGCAGAGATAAAGAAGTATATACATTGTAACAATCTTTAGCAGTCTGCCATGGTACCTATATTACTGAATAATCTATTGGTAGTGTAACTTGAATGTGTTCATTATCCATTTTATACACAGCAAAATATGCATATTAGTTTATCTTAATGTCAGTAATCATTTTTGAGCTGCATGGCTATATTATGACTATATTATGACTTTCTCTAACAACTCTTGTGCTTTTTCTCTTTCAGTGGCAGAATGTAACCAAGTACATGTACTCAAGTACTGTACCTAAATACAAAATGTATTTACACTACATGTTCATATTTACTTGCTTTAGCTGCTGGTTACTTTATAAAATTAAGATAAAGTCATATGAAGAGGTTATAAAATATGATGCTTTATAAACTACCCAACCGAAACTCAAACAATTAGTTAATTAATCTATTAGTCGCTTGACAGAAAATGAATTTTTCATGTAAAAATGCCAAATATTGAACTGTTCCACCTTCTCAAATGTGAGGGTTTGTGAATGAGCATTTCTCACTATTTACAAGTTTTACAAACCAAATAATATGACAATAGATTAATAAAGAAATAGTATGCAGATGCAGATTATTTGTTTATAACAGTTACCGTTTTTCTGCATTGAGTACTTTTAATACGTGCATTTTCCTAATTATCTTTACAGACTCCTTTCAGAGCAGGACATGCATTTGTAAAGTACTATGTTGACATTATGGTAGTAGTACTTTTATTTAAGTAAAGGATGTGAAAACGTCCTCCACTGGTCACTTTTTTATCAGGTTTTGCAAATCATGATATAAATATGATATAAGATATATACTATGTACATATCACATTTGTCTGTGTAGAATTATGAAGCAACATCCTATACTTTTGATACTTAGGTGCTCCTAATTTATTTATTTCTCTACTGCACTGTTATTCCCCTTAATTGACTCTGAGGCAACTTATTACTGCAGTGTAACTGCATTATAACTGCATATCTAGTCTATCATTTTTGTCATTTTGTGCTTCATTTGAATTGGTTTTATTTTCAGGTTGGAATGTTGTTCTGATGCATTTCTTCTCTACATGTAAAGCACTTTGAATTGCCTCTAAAGGTGCTCTACAAATAAACTTGCCTTCCCACTGCCTTAGTAGTTTATCACTTATGCTCACCTGGCATCTAGGGTGATCCGATCACAAGTGGACAGCTCTGAGTACAGGTGCGAATGTATCCAAGACGCGTTGGACGCATTGAGATCCGGAACATATGAGAGTGACAGACAGTTAAAGGTATTGATACGCCTTCCAGCGAGAGCTACAATAAATCTTGACCTGCTGTACTTGTCAAAACAGAAGTGCTTATTTTTCTACTGACATGGGCTTTTGCAGAGAATCATAGCCATGAAAGACTTGAAATTCAATTGAAACAAAACTAGATTTTTGTGTGAGCTTTTAGGCCATTTAGACGTGCCATCGCAGGGTGAACACAGGCGTAATTGATCAAATGTATTATGGTCCCATTCTATTTAGTGTGTCACCAGCCCTGGCCCACCCAAATGGAAAAGGGCTATTATTAATGTTATTAATTACACATGTGTTTACCCTGCAATGACATGTCAAAATGGCCGCTGTGAAAAGGGCCTGTTCAATATTTGTATGGTTTAGTGCTTGTCAGAAGTAAGCTTCCTAACTACAGCAGACTCGCCCTTGTGAGTGCATTTCTCGCGCCCCATGCCGCTTTTAATCGAAGACATTGTCATTTGAGATTCATATCCATTCCCTTCCCACACTACCAGGTGCTATCTATATGGCTCCTTTGTATAAACAGCAAATCTTTATCCTGGAATATAGATCAAGACGGGGAGAATGCAAACGCACACTGATGAAAAAAATGGCACAGGAAAAGAGATGGATTTAGACATGAATTTGAATAAGCGTGGAGGGAAACGGCACAGGCTAATAACAGGGATAAATCATATCCTTCTCACAGCTTGGGGCTGCGGCTTGTCGATCCTTCTGTGTCGTTAGTCATCCACTCTCAAAGACCTGACAAAAATACAAACGCATAAATAGAGGAGACGGAACGCTTTGGAATTCTGACCTTGCTTCTCACAAGATCAAATGAACAAAGTGGCTCAGATTTGAAAGTAGACAGAGCAAAGGCGTTTTGCTCATATCTTCATACCAGTTTTGTCTGTTTTCAGTTCTGTTTCTGTTTTCTGTTGTCAGTTTTCATGTTTTGGTTATTTCTGCAGAGCAAAATGGGGTACTCCTAATGAATACAATGTATTCAAGAAAAATATGTTTTTGTCTTATTCATGAGAACTGCTATTTTTGTGAGAGAAAAACAACAAAAGGAGCTTTACCCCCCCCCCCCCCCCCCCCCACACACACACACACACACAAATCCAAAGCAACATTGAAAATAAGAATGTCAGAAAAAAAAAAGTGTGAAGAAAAACCCTTGAGGTTCAGCGATCTAATTACATCATACTGTAGGCTGTCTTCATGCTCCAAAGTCAGATGCTACCTAGGTCAATACTATCCCCTTATTAATTTTGCATGGCCAAGGATTCACAGGTAGCAAATTTCACAGCTTATCATCGCAAAGATTGTGTTTCAAGCAGCAGTTAGCAGGAAACACAATAGCTCTGAAGAGATGCGATCTCCTCTGGGGTAAACAGAGGTTAATAATGATGAAATGCTGTGGCTTTCTTGTGTCTTGGGGTCAGACTTTGTGTTCTCAACGCGGCGAGGATCCGCTAAACAGATTCATAAGCCACATGAAAGCTGAGTGATGTATGCGGGCGTATGGCCAATACTGAGGACTGTGTGCTGATACAGAAAATAAAAATAAAATAGATTTGCTGCAACATCCCGGGATGTTGTTATCTATCAGACCTCTGTGTGATTTGTCACTCTGAAGCTCATGGTGCAGCTATAGCTTGATTCACTGTCAAACACATCTCAGAGTCAAGGCTTCCTTGCTGAGGAGAGCAGAAAACTTCCCAGCGCTGTATATGTCACCGAGATGATATACACACGGCTGGTAATATCAGAGCTAATTAACTTCGGGGCATCCTGCACCATATCAAGATGACATGCTGTAACATTACTGCGATCCTCTTAGATGCCGCTAATAGTCACAACCTAATGAAAGCGCGTGCAGCGGCATCACTTGAGCAGCGGCTATGTATCAGATTTATAGAATATATTTATAAATATCACGCTCTTTTGTGAACAGTACGTGCAACAGTAAAATGAGTAAATGTTCTCTGTGTCTAAAGGCTAAGCAGAACAAATAGTGTTGCATCCTCAATCAGCAAAAAAAAAAAAAGGAAGTAAGACCGTGCTGTCTATGCAACAGCAGGAATTGCAGACACATATGAGCGCGACCTGGAGAGAGTGTTAATTGACACATTTTTTCCCCCGCAGACCTTTAACAATCGTATGTGTCTATGCGTTCCACGCTGGCCAAAAATAAATGTCAAAGCACATTGATTGGAAGTGAGGAGAAGAATGGAGATCAGGCACAAAAGTGGCACAAACTTTTAACAAGCGAGTTTGATAAGATGTAGCTCCAGAATGATGTTTGAGCCATCATGCCTGCAAAACCGCGCAAGACAGACTTTCAGTCACACACACACACTGACATTCACAGTTTCCACAGCAACACATCGTTGATTTTTGTGGCGAAAATATGACTTTTCGGGCGGGGAAGTTACTTTCTACCAGTTAATTTATCATATGTTCTCCTGTGCTCCTGGCTTGGTAACATATTTTCCAATTGTCCAGCCATTTACTGTGTGCATGGATCGAAATCATCATTAAGATTCATATTCAGTGTGACTTGAACTTTCAAACTCCAAAGAAAGTGATGTGATACCACAATTCTGTCGTAACAAAAAGAGAATCACTGAGCATTTAATGCACCACATATCATGAGCATGACTTCTACCTGCTTTATGAGAGCACGCTGCGTTTCCTTTGTGCATCGGCCCAAAGTTGTTATCTCTAAGACGTGTGAATTGCGAGTCATGCACAAACCTAACACGCCAACTAACAAACACAGATCCGGGCTCGCCATATGTTCCTCCTCAGCAACCACTCTTTTGTTTCCACTGCACAAATATATGTATTGTGTGACGATTGCCAGGAAACTGTCAACGTCAGGATTCGACTAAGAATGGATGCTAGATGGTTTGATGCCTTTGGACAGAGCCAAGCAAACTGCCCCCCCCCCCCCCCATTTCCAGTCGTTGTGCTCAGCTAACAAGCCTTTTGCTGTATCGCCTCATGTTAAAAATCACACAGATATGACAAAATGTCAAACTATTTCCCGGAGTTGACAGTCTTCATGTGGTGAAAGCATGTGAAGAATTAAAGTCAACAGGTGCAGTCTGAATTGTCTAGTGTGAGGAAGCCGATATGAGGCGGGGAGAAGAAGAATGACAAAGTGTGATAAATTCTATGCAGTGGTGTTTGATTAAACAAATGAGACGAATAAGACCGCAAACAGACCGCCTGCTCTTTTTCCGAGTCCGCCGTCTCCTCATGAATATCAATGAGGAGGTGGTAGGAGGTTATTTTATAGTTGAAGATTGAATGCGGGGTCTGTCCCTCTGCCTGATAACGCTGCCCTGTTTGTCTTCATGTGGAGATGGAGAGATGTTTACGCTCACAGCTACGGAGCTGGAGCATCACACCCAGCGCCCCGACACAGACGGGAGGCAGAAAGGATGAAGAGAGCGAGAGGAGGACTGAGAAAAGAAGGACAGAAGGCTCGAGTTATATTTGTAAGCAATGCCTGTAGCAGGGGGGGCACATTGACACAAATAAACACGGGCACAAACACACAGCAGACAGCCGAGTGCGCGTTAATGCGAGCCACGGTGCGTGGGGCCATGCCCTCTTGTGACGCCGGCTCAGTGGACACACAGCATGCAGGAGTCATCGTTGGCTGCCATGGATAATTACCATAATGAATGTAAAGGCCTGGACACACAGGCCACTGCAAAAAATAGAACACGATCGTCCACAAGGCAACCATACTGACTGCTGTCCTCTCGAAATAAACACGAGACAAGTCAGGTTTGTGGATATGTGGCAAACAAAGATTCCTTCTCAATGATATATATATATATATATTGTGGATGCTCAAATTTCCAAAACTTGTACCTCCTCTCAAATGCTGAGATATTACCTCTGGGCTCCACAGGACATACCTCCAATTGCGCTGCCAATGCTTTTCAAAGATAAATAATCTCGAAGCTTCACAGATCTTACAGCGTTGTTGAATAATGCATGCCTGAAATTACAGTTGCTCTGATAGCCGCCTCTGTTGTATCAGGGCATCCTCTCTCTTTCGCTCTCTCTCTCTCTCTCTCTCTGCGATTGATCACAACCCATAATTCCCTCTGTCTAAAAAGTGGGATGTCACAGAGAGGACGCCGATAAGAGATTTCTGCTCTGTCACCCTTTGAGTAAAGGTCCCCTCCCGTCTGCGGTCGCACTTGCAAGCGGAAATTGCACACTCCACCAATCCAAGAGTGCAAGGTTTAGAAATAATGCCTTTGGAAAAGCCTGCAAAAACAACTCAGAATAAATACATACTGTTGCTGCGGGGCATTTCCTCTCTATTTAACCAACCTGTTTGCTTTGTTTACTATAGATTGATCAACCGGAGACTTTTCTCCAGGTAATTCCACAACGTCCCGCAGGATATAGTGCACAAACAAACCTATAACTTACCACTGAGGGCAGATTATGAGCAATTCAGAAGAGTGGGAGATTTGGCAGCCAACTTTAGTTGTAGTCTATAATTTAGTGTAAGCAGAACAACTGAAAAAGATTACATTATAGCTTGTAGTATTGATTACTTTATTTTCTCTTTCATCTTTTATTTACACTTCAAAAGTGAAACGTACTTAGTTTGGCTGAATGATAATATTTTACTTTAATCTTTAATAAGATTTCTCCTAATATTATATTTATAATTCATTGCTTCTCTTCCCTTTGATATTAGCAAACAAATATTTCTAACAAATGTTATTTGCAGGAAGTAGTCTTCCACCTAAAAAGCTTTTTACTGTTTAGTACAATCCGATTCAGAAAGCCTTTGTAGTTCTAGTTTCATGAAATCAAATTATTTTCTTTTTTTTAATTATTTGCAGTCTGTCGTTTTGTTTCAATCAGTACATTTGTCACATGAGTTCAGCACTGACAGCTAAACTCTGCTGATATGCATCTACGAAACAAAGCAATGGTCATATTTGGCAAATTCTTTGACCGGTGAGCAGTTAAAATATTGCAGGGAGAAATGTAACAAGATGGAAAGAAAGAGCGACCTCTGACTCCTGAATAATGTGTCAATTACTCAGTGTATAATTGAGAAATTACTGCACTAACAAAATTATTTGTTGTCACTCTATGTGCAGGACTTCCTGGATGCCCCTGTGACGAAAGTAGTGATGAAATTGTAATTGTGTTGAAGGCTCTGGAAAGTTTGCTCTCCGCTCTGTAGAACAGAAACGACAGCACCGCGGTACAGTCAACACATTTCTCTGTGATAGCGTTGGGGTTTTATGACCTGCTGTGTTCATTTCTGATTATACTCCACTCAGTAGCGTGGACGCGTTCCAAAAAACTGTATATGCCGCTGAGCTACCTGCTGTCTGGGGAGAGAGAAACACATGGTCCTTCAATAAAAGATAATAGAAATGACAATAAGATTTACCATCTTCATTCATCTTCTTCATTACCATCCTCAAGATACTGGGAATAAGCAAACCCGCAAGCCTCACCAGCCCACCAGGTCTAGTGGAATACTGGTTATGTAAGGCAGCTGGTAATTCATTACATTTAATAGGATGCTACACTGCAGCTACAACTTATTCAGTCTTTGATAAGAGTTATAAAATCTAGTCCTGATGAGCTCCTCTGTGAGTCTTATACAGCGAAATCTCTGAAGAACTCCCCTGAAAAAGAAGCTCCTGTATAACAAACATTCCTGTTGTACATTAAATCAAATATACGGCATGCTTACACAATAAAACAAAATAGGTACTTCAATATATTTCGCAAACTGGGCTTATTTCTCTGTCTCAGTGTGCGGTGCCGGAGAGAACAATGCCGCCACAGTGGCCCTTTCTCGTTTCCTACAGCACTCAGCAGCAGACGGGAGAAAATTGGTCTCGGAGGGCAAAAGCAGCATTAATGTACTGTAACAAAAAAAAAAAAAGTACAGTGAAGTTTCCTTTCAAAGACACGACCCTGTGGACGTGCTAGTATAGCAACTGACACATAAATGCCAAGCGAGTGCCTTCCTGCTCCTAAAGCTTTTCAGATTAGACAAAGATTACACCAACGAGGTCTGAGAGTTGAGTTCTTTACTGGATCAAGAAGAGACTTAAGGGGGGGTCAATGAGACTGTACCTTATAATTCTTCCTCCATGTAATGGAAAGGTTTGTTTGCCAAGCCTGAGTCATCCAATGCCGAGCCACAAGAACATCATGTTCATTAAGTGTACTGAACTATACACACTCATCAGTCTTCTTTAGGGACGATTTTTGTATGCGTCAATAAACGAAGACAGAGGAGGAAATGATTGACTGACTGCAAATTGCTGTCTCGGGCGTGCAAATATGTCCATCTAGGTACAGCAAATGACATATAGAAAAGAGCGAATTTCACACTCCGCCTTCTATAGAGCAGAATTAGGCTCCATCACAGCTGAATAAGTATGATGGGAAAGGACAGGGAGAGGCTTTCTAGTAATCGTGCATGTCAGGAGAGATTTCTCTCAGGCAGAAAATGTGTAGCGTTAAGAAGAAGGGTGATGTGCGAATAAACGAGGTGGGCAGGGCTTGATGGATTCCACAGGAGGATGACTGACCGCTAATTGAGGAAGAGGCGCCACTGTTGTGTCTCACTACATGTCGCCAAGACAATGGAGGGCAAATTAGGTTTCCTGAAGTCATGCGGGAGATATAAGGTGTGATGGAGTATAATGGAGGCAAATGAAATGAGGTGATTTAGGCTGAAAGATGCGGAGGGCATGGATCCTTAGCGAAGCTTGCAGTCACTGGAGTGTGAAAAGTTATAAGAACTTAGGTATTATGATCCCCGGCAAGTCAAACTCTGTGTCCCTAACTTCTTATCGTGGATTGTAGAGATGTGGAATCTAACATTATAGGCCAAGTTTGACACGGAAGCCAGTTCCATCAAGTTCACGCAATGTCAACAGTGTTGGGTGAGCCGTGAATATGTCATTGAATGTGTGTGTGTGTGTGTGTGTGCTTTGCGTGTGTGCGCGGTGCATATTAAAGTCGAGTCAAGTTTAGTTCTAAAACCCCAAAATGTCTCAGTGGGCGTTATAGGTTCAAACAACAACAGATCCTCACCCACAAAAGGAAAACTCAACAAAAACACACGAGGGAGGAAACATTAGGAAAACTTGGGAAAATAAATGCAAAGACAGAAAGTGTTTTTTGTAAGTTCTACAAATCAGGAGAAATACAACGTTCAATAATCCAACAATAGGATGATAATAGTCCAAAATCATTGTTTGTGCCTTCCAAACCTCTGCAAATATAAACATTGTCTCATCATACATGATAATGTTTGGTTAAACAAAACAGACAATTAAACAGAAATGACAGACAATAAATAAAAAGAGCTGTGGACACACCGAAAGTGAATAGGCTGGCAGTCCACATGTGTTTAGAATTGACAGCAGAACAAAACATCAACAAAGCAGACAACACAGACTGATGGACAGAACAATAAAGACTTCAACTGTGTTTTTACACACCGTGTAGCGCACAGTACATGGTTGACTGTACAGAGGAGTACATTGAGCCAGAATAGTCAGTTTGTTGTTGTACTCACCTGTCTGAACGAGCCGTGTGCACTGCGTAGTCCACCTCCATCTGCTCCAGGTTTAACGTCTCTGCACCTCATACTGCCATTACTGGCATTCTACTGCCATACTGCCACTTAGAGTGCTGGCCAGGTCGCTCATTAAATTCTTTGTTAGTAATTGGAATTTTTTGTTTTATTAAACTTCAACAAGGTACGAAAATGCTAATACTATGACCGCGATAACCACCGTTCTCCAGAGTTTTGATAGCGGATAGTCTTCAATACACACACGTCTACTTCTTAATTGCGCTGCGGGAAGGTAAGAGTACAAGCAGCAAAAAATAACTTTTATTGTGAAAAAGAACAGGAAACGAAATTCGTGGCCAAGCCACATGCATTACTTTTTACTGTCCCCTGGAAACTGTATTTGTGTTTTTGTACTTGCAGCTATGAGTTGTCAAATTCGTAAAGGTGTTAATTTGCTCGTGTTTGTCTATTTGCATGTTTGTTTTTTTATTTGCCACAGGGCCACAATAAAAATGTCTATGAAAACAGGTGAATGGAAACACTTACAGTAGCCCATATAAAGCAAAGAGAGAGACGAGCAGCAGAGAATCACAGGAGTAGAGAAGACACGTTTGCTCTGCAGTAAAAGTTTTTGCTAATTGGTTAATTACAACATACCGATTTGAATGATATACATGATCTATAACTGTAACAGAACATTTTGGCACGGCTCTTGTATCCCCCAGATCCCAAGGGGCTTTGCTGAACAATAAATGATCTCTGAATCTAAACCCAATTACTATAACTGTTGCCAGTCGCTGCCATTTAGTTGAGAGTGCATTTAGTGAGACCATCTTGCAATGGACTCATGCTAGCTGCGACGCCGAATCGGACCAGGGGCTTAAACTGGTGGTGGTGTTGAGAGAAGGGGAGGGGGGCAATGGCCCCTTTCCTACGTCCTACCCCCTTGGACTCGCACCCTTGCTCGGACCATGCCCATCTTCAAACTCAACCTTCGTTTTGATCTCATCTACACACCTGTACATCTTCGTTACTGGTATCTTGCACGTTTGTGACGCTGTCACAGAATCTGTCTGGCAAAGTACTCAAAACTGCTTCAGTTGTTGTGTCCCAAGGACCGTATCTAGCCATGATGAGACACAAACACACGCATGGACTCAGAAGATGAAAACAATAGCAGCCACACACTGTCGCAGCTGGTAATTATCGTCCACATGTCGCAGCAGTGCATCAGCATTTTACAGAGAAATCAACCAAAGACACACGTTTGTCCACGCAATAAAATCCATGCTGTTGTACTGCAGCACAACATTGTTCAGGCTACTGCTACCACTATCAGCTTGAGCTATTAACAGATAAAAGTATTTGAACTGTGCCTTCAGGGGAAATCATGATTATAATAAAGATAGTGATAAAGAAAGACAGTGAGAGATAGAAACCCCCACTAAACGCATAATACCCATCTGCGCTTATTGCTCTAGTGTGTGCGTGTGCTCGTGTGTGTGTGTGTGTGTGTGTGTGTGTTTGAATGCTCAACAGTAATGGCACACAGCATGTGAAAGGATCAAGTATTTTCATGGTGTGGAGCAGGACAAAGCCATTACAGTAATCAGTCTGTGTTGAGTGGAATTGAAAGAACCAGATATGCAGGCTTTCATGTTAGTGTTCCACCAGGATTTAAGAGTTGATTGTGTGATTACGTCTGGCCAAATTATGCCTTTTGCACCAGTTCTACTTGCCATTTTCATCCATTACTCCCTCTCACCCTTTCACAACAAATTGGGATGTAAAAAGGAGAACAAAATTCAGAGAAAACATTAAAACCTCACAAAAGCACATTTGGTATCGCCCATGGCTGTAAAATGTCTGCTTTGCAAACAGTCAGAGAAGGACCGCTCGGGGAGGAAGTAAACAAATCCGATGACAGATAATGACAAAGAAACATTAGGATATGGTCACACTGCAGCTGAAAGTGGTCCAAATCTGACGCTGTTTTTCTCATAATTCAGGCCTCAGAGAGTGACGAGTCTGACGAATGTGGCCAACTTTGCCCGCTCTCGTAGCAATGCAATCTCTCCACTGTCACAGAGTTCAGCACAAGGACAGCGAGGTGTTGGACCACATCATTTATATAGTGTTAACCAGCAGAACTCAAAAACACATCATCGGTGTGTGTTCGAAAGAAGAAATAATTCAGGCCAACGAGAATCCAGCTGTGATTGCAACTTTTTCATTGCCGAATACTAACGTTTACTTTTACTTGTTGTAGTTGAATCAGTTATTTTGACGCTGGGCCGTTGCCAACCATCCCCAATTCTATTGCTTGACAGTTTGTGATGCATTTACTTGTAGCCATGCTAGAGACTTGCTTTAGGGGTGGTAACGTTGGTCGTTCAGAGTTGTCTTATTACTATTGAATTGATTTCCATAAAATTTGGTCCAGATATCCATGGTGCCCAGAGGATGATGGAACCTACTGGCTTTGGTGAGCCCCTGAAAGTTGCTCTTCAGCTTATCAAGGTCAGCACACACAATATGAGATCGAGTAATTTTAGCCCCGTCGGCTTGTTTTTCAAGTTCACTATTTCACTAGACTACATATGACCGACTTAACACTCTAAAATGTGTTGCATCAACATGTTATGCTTCTTAGCATTTCAATGAGTCACAATGTAAAACGTGTTCATACATATGTTTGTGCGGCGTGCGAAGCATATCTGTTGTAAACAGGCATGAAGTTTCACAGCTTGCAGCAGGATTTAGCTGCTAAGAAGGCCCCCGTTAAACACTAAACCTACTCTTAATAGAAACATGTGGAATCAGTGTCGCATACTATGCAGACACACACAGGCGAACATGGCTCTTGCTCAGAAGCTGGCTCTTTGTGTGTGTGTGTGTGTGTGTGTGTAGGTGTGTGTGTGTGTGTAGCAGATGGCAACTGAATTTACACTTGACATGTCCCCAGTTGGAGCTACCAGTATTAATGAAGTTCAGCTGTAACTGTTTTGGACAAAGAGGTGGGTGGTTACACCTGTCTTTCCAATGCGGCTTTTATCAATCAATCTGTGCTCATTAGCCTGATTGCTGCAATTGCGGAGGAAAGCATTTAAAAGATGATGGATGTTCAGGTGAGCGTGTCTGGAGTTAGATCAGTGTTGCAAACTGGTGTGACTGAAATTAAAATGTAACAAAAAATTGTTTTATAGATTCATCTGGAAACCAGCATTTGACAAACACCTGTCATTGGCTCCATCAAAAATAATGATTGTAATAAATCACGACGCTGTAGCTTCTCCAGAGAGACACTAATGTCCTCCAGAATCATACTTTATCATACTTTTATTTACTTCTTCAAGTGGGTTATTGTACTGAAGGGGTCCACTCTGACCCACTTACATCTCTGCATGATCATTTTTCGAAAGCCGAGTAAGGCTTATTAGTTTATTTGGAGACATTTGAAGGCTTCCATGTTGCTGGGCTTTCTGGTGGTCCGGTTCTGTGTTCAAATATTTGACATGTACACTCGGATCAAAAGCCTTAATGCATCTTATGCGGCCCTGTGTGTTATGCAAATGGAGGTGTTTTAATGAAGGCGCAATGAATAATTCAGGAGTTGTGGTCCACGAGAAACGCAACGCAGGAACAAATTCATAGAAAAAGAATTGCTTTGGAAAAATAAAAATTGACATTATGGTGTCTCTCCCCTCTGTTTGATATCCAAGGCTGCTTATCACTTGCTCATTAACAAACATCCGCAAACTGAAATAACCCATTTCATTAGTTTGTGAAGCACAGGAGATGCACTGAGCTTGTGTCCACTTCTCTCTTGCCGCCACCGCCGCCAGCCTTTTGTACTTTAATAAGACTAAAACTGAATATCGGCGTAAGGTTTCAAACTCACTTTGTCTTTTTTGAGGGATTGGTTGTCTGCACAATACCGGAGTCTGATTAATGAGTACAAAGAAAAAGAACAAAAGGAACACAGTCTGCAGCACTTTGTCTTCTGACAATTTTTAAAATAGACCAATTGAAATGCTATTAACAAGGATTTTGATTTACTAAAAATAACATTAAAAACATCGCTGCGGTTGAGCAGGTGCGATGTTCAAACGAAAACAAACAGGAAAGTCATTTTTGATTATGTTCCCCTAGCTGTGTGCAAGTTAAGGGTGCCAATTTCCACACGGCGCTGTCGCAATGACTTCGAGCTGACTTGCGTATTGTGTGTGGATTGTGGTTTGTGCCAAGTTGTTGCTTTGTCAGCCCCGAGCTAAGAAAGGAAGGTGAGAAATATTCACCACCCACACAACACTTACGAGTCTCTTATCTAATCCTCCAGCAATATGAAATCCTTTGCTGGATCAAACTAAGGACATGTTGACCTAAAAGGGCCCAGACTGCGTTCCTTAATGATACGCACACCTGAGTCGTTTCAAATCAGCATTCATCAAACTCCATTTTGTTGATGTGAGCGTCGTCATCGTCTGAATGACAGCAGAACTGTGTGAGCATCATTCTCACCATCTGCGGCCGCTGCCACTCACCTACAGGTAGAGTAATGTAATGCAGACGCAGTGCAACGGAACAGCCCAGTGTCCACTTTGTCCTGTGCAGATGTCTCTAAAGCATCGCCCTGATCTCTGACACAGTCAGGCTGACTTTGTAATCATATTACCGATGCATGTCTCATTAGTTTCTGACATGGCTGAGTGTCCCTGCCTCCTCCTGCTTGCCTCATACCCTCCTCTCTCTCACACAGACACACACATGCACAAACATCCACTCAATTGCTGGCTGGCATTCGAGAGTGTCTGGGCTTGCATCTAAAGCAGTTTACCAGGGAAATAATAGCCCTCTAAAAGGATTCTCTGTATGCAGAATCATCCCATTCCATTTGCATCCTAGTGAGACAAATTCAATTTTAGCAGAAGGTGAATGTAACACCATGTTGAGATGACAAAAGAATGAGCAGGAGCCAGAGGACGACCTGAAATTAGAAGGGAGTTCTTCTGGGTGTTTCTGTGAGGGGGGGGAACTGTTATTTCAGATACTGATGCATTTAGATGTATTCTAGATTAGTTTGAAGTGAATCCAATAGAAAGTTACAGGTTAGGAAGATTTAGTGACAGAGGCTAAAAACGCATTTTATTCTTTTCTAATAGCGGCCTCTTGAATGCGTGTCTCACTCAATGGCTGTCGATTTCTTGTTTGTCCGCCTTGGCTTTCAATAAAAAGGTAAGCCCGGCCATTCATCCCACATCCCCCTTAACAGATGCAGACAAAGAGTGAAGGTCTTTGATGGAATATGCATTATAAAATACCGACACTCCGATTGTGAGTCAAGGTCATAAGCCGTCTTTCTGAGCTGCTTTTCTTCATCTGAAATGTTGCTGAAGCAGGTTTCAATAAGGAGCCCGCAGTCAACTCCACCCACCCTTAACCCCTTTCTCAGGTAAAGTGCTCAAAGCTCATCCTTGAGAGAGGTTGCTTGCGTTGCTCTGAATAGGCCTGACTGACTGTTTGTCCCTTTTAAGAAAGTGGGAGCCATGACACTGGTTTAACGCCTGATGCGGATTTGTCTGTAAATTGCTTTAACGGCATTCCTTCAAAAACCACCAAAGAGAAGTAGGTCTTCCGTAGAAGCATCTCCGGAAACACTTGTCACAGTTCCCCTTTCTGTGAACCCAACGGTGTTCATTATTAATGAGATCTTCATGGCCATCGCGCTACCTTCCCCTCTACTGGGTAGATACAGCGTTAACTCAATATCTAGCTCCCTGACAAAATGCAAATCCTCCCCGTGTGCTACAGTTTTTGTCCTGTCCTTGGGGCGGCGTCATTTGGTTTGAGGTTGATGCCACGCTGAGTGGCTACAGCCTGTTGTTACTGGGCTGAGCTCACAGCTTGTGTCAGTATTCTATTGATTTCCTCCCACCAGGCAATTTCCAGGGTACTTAGCCTAAATATCAGCTCAGATCAAACTGCCTGAAAGCGAGTGATCCGCTTCGAGCTCGATTCTGAGTTTGAGTGTGAGTGTGCAGCAATAACATGAGCAAAACACCACGCAGCAAACATCGAACATGAATCCAAGAAGATGTAAACATCCCGACCTTTGCTTGCTCTAAAACAGGGCTATAATGGTTTTTATGAAAGGGTCACCTGCATGTCCTCCAAATAGATTTAGCAGAGAGAGAAAAAAAGAAGCTGCTTCTGTGACACTCAGGGGAGTTCTGACTGGAGTAATCTTTTGTTGTTGTTTAGAGGTTTTAGCGTTCCATGGAGAAAGCAATTTTAAAACGGATGAGGGCATAATCCCCGACAATACAGGGATTATCTCTTTAAATGACCTTTATCTTGCCATGAGGCATGGAGTGCTTTTCAACTCCACTATCCCAAGTCTGGTTTGATTACGGCTACAATGCCTATTTATAATCACCAGGCTATAGACACACTGTACAGCTGCAAGGAGGCTGTGTATTCAAAATGAAAGATAAGGGCCTCCAAGGTATTTTAGAGATATGCAAGAAGTCAAGTGACCGAAGTGAGAGGATTTGAACAATGGAAAGCTGAAAAAAAAAGCTGTCTTTAATGGTATGTTCGCAGACTGAGGATATTCTGCAACTACGTGCATCTTCCTGCCTTTGAATATGCATGATAAATTAAAATGTTTTCTTTCAGTCAAAGTCGTTCACTTATGGTCTGTTTTGCAATTTTGGGGACAAACAAATACGTTTAATAAGGAAAAAAAAACTCTGAACCTCCTGAGCTTGTTTTTTATTGAAAGGCTCAAAAGTAATGGATCAATCAGAGAGGAAGTTGGGCTGTTTGGCTCCCACCAAATGATGGATGAGACGACTATCTCCCATCTTTGTTAGTTGGGATTTCTGCCTCATCAAAGGTGCTATATTTTACCCTCAGAAATGGAAGGGGAGAGCAAACACTGCATTTGTTTCAGATAATTGGAGCCATGGGACCTGGCACCAATTATCTGAACCAACTAATGGGAAAGAGATTGACTAAAATGTTGACTATATTTCATAGCAGAACTTTCTTCCATGTGACCTTTTTTGTACTCTCTTTATTGTCAACTATTGTTTTCTCATGTTGTTTACTGTGTGGGAGGATCTTCAAAGGAACTCATACAAAATGCAGTTCGGTTAAGTTTCTCGTTTTTTGCATTTCTATCGACCAAATGTCCTCTTTCTAACTATGAAATACAGTCCGCTGTGATTTGACAAAGTTAAATCTAACTGCATCTCTTTGGTTTTCAAGAATCTTCTTTGTTTCTGAAGAGGTCTTTTTGTCTTAAAAGAGCTCAGTGGAGAATCTTAAACATAAAAAATAAGCCTCTAGCCAATGAAACATTTAGGACTTTGTAGCCGGCTCCGCTGCTGTATCTTGTTTTATTACATCTGTTTCAGTAAGATTGTTGAAATCTAAACTTTACTGACATCCTTGATGAATATTTCAGCCGCATGCATTATGCATGTGAGGATTCACTGAATGCATTGCGGAGATACGGGAAAATTGTTTGGGAATTCAGAATGTGTTTGACCTTTGAGAATATTGAGTTTAATTCAGCCATGTTTGTATCATTTCAATATTGCTTTGTGCTTAGTTTGTAAACAAATTTTGCTGAATCATTTTGCAAATAGCTGAGTCCCAAGGAAGGAATTTGTTTTCTTAAAATGTATTCACATTTTATGTTCAGTGGAAGGACATCTCAACTTGAAAGTTAACTTACCATATAAGAGGGCGCTTTTTAAATGACAGAAAAAAAGCAGCAAATAGAAACTGATGGATCAATGCGTGCACGTTTAAAATAAAAACTCGGAAGGAAGTACCAAACCATAATAATTTCCAGATAATAAATAGCAGCTGCCTGATCATTTTAAAGGAATGTGGAGTGAATCATACTTTGCCATCCAGCAGAATAAAGTCACATGATTAAAAAACCCTAACACTCCAAAACAAATAGGAGCATGATGAATTGCTTTCGTTTCAAAACTTCAATGTGGCCTTAAGGTGAAAGCTCACCAGTTGGAGTTTTGAAAAGTCCCTTAGATAAATGTTTTCATGATTCCACTCCAGATATAAATGCAGCACTACACTTGTCAGTTTAACCTCTTGCTCGACAACTTATATATCTTTGCTGAAATTCCCCCAAACCAACCAGGGGCGTAGTTTGGTACTTGAATCTTTTTTTCTCTCTCCCGTTTGATGTAAAAAGCAATACAAAATGTCCAAAATATGTTTGATATAATTATATAAAAGGTATTGACAGCATTTTGAATATAAACAACTTTCACACATTTACATACTAACAAAAGTCAGAAACATATACATAAAGTAGACAGTAATGGACAGTAAAGCACGTATGACTATATGTTGATTCAACTGTGATTGAACACAGGCTAGATACATATGTATTTCTACTCTATGTATAATTTTCGTTCACTGTGTAAAGAAAATACATGTATCGTGACATTTTCAGTGTTTTTTGTATTGTGGGAAATAATTGTTGATCTTCAGCCTTTTGTGAAAGAAGGCAATCAACATACACAGCTGAAGATTGTGGCCTATAAAAGGTACAAAAACACCTTTATTATAATTAATAAAATCTTGAAAAACTCAAATGATACAGGTCATTCTCTTACAGTATGTACAAAGACTTACATGGTTTTCACACCGATGTGTCTGGTGGCAGTGTTCTTTCCTTTCCAGTGCCTGGGCAAAACGTCTGCACATTTGAGTCATTCCCCATATTTGGCTATTCCTGCTATATTTAATCCCAGGGAAGCTGAATTTTAAAAAGTATCTTGAAAATATTTGAAGTCGACCGTTAAGACCGGAGCCTGGCTTTATGCAGTGACTGGTCTGGGTCCACTGGGCTCGCTAACAGAGCCTCCGTGTGTGCGTCCAGAATATTCTCCGATAAATGAACCGTCCTCGTTGAATTCTCCTCCACCGTCGGCGTAGTCAACCATGCTGTCTCTGCTGACGCTGTCCCCCAACGTGTCATCTCCAGTCAGGGAACACAAGCTGCTGCCCTTTAGCGGCTTCTCTTCGCTGTCACTGCCACCAACAACAACAGAGAAGGATGTTCAGGGTCAGTGGTACTGTGCATACGTTCAACACTCATGGCACTAAGAGGCTGACACACACACACAGGCACACAGCATCACGAATAACCGCACATACAGTACACTGTACATCACATACAGATTATTCAATTCTTGGCTGCACTAACACACAAACATACTTCTTGTGGTTATTATACATCACTACGGGAGGTAGACAGGGGAGGATGCAGCGGCTGCACAGCAGGAGAGGGAGCACAAGGGAGGCGGGGAGGGCTTGCTACAATCACTTCACTAATTGCTAATTGCCAAGGCTTCAAGACCAAAGGCAATTTCAAATCTCTTTAGAACCAGCGATGGAAATTGCCAGAGTGCAGTGAGAAAGAAGACGAGTGGGAGTTGTGTGAGAGTGTATGTGTGTGTGTGTGTGTGTGTGTGTGTGTGTGTCGGGGGGAGGTGGGGTGCTGAGATTGAGAAGGGGGAAAAGGGGGTAGAGGTGGGGCATATGCAATCCCAGACAAACAGCCTGTCATTCCTGGTATTCCCAAGGGCCCACACGCAGGCCGAGAAGATTAGATGCCAATTTAAGGCTGGGCGACTGGCCAGCTCGCAGGTGTCTCACGGCGAGACGCAGGGTCACCTCAAAACATTGAGGATATTTTTCCTCCCTGTCCTCTTTTCTAATTCCCTAAACCATCCATGTTTGGTAACACCTCTCTCTCTGTCCTCCGGTTTGGTATTCATAACGCAGAGCGTCTGCGTTCAGAGACGACGCTCTGGTGGCCGGTATATGGTAGTGCCATTTGAGGCATACTGTAGTTGACACCTTTGTCAGATACAACCTCGACATTTTGAGCAGCCTTTTAGAGCAGAGGCATGGCTCGAGCTAAGATTACAAATCGTGTCTCCTTCACAGGGACTTTTAATAACCAATCTTATCTACACTATTTCATGAGGCCGTTTACCATGCAAGCCACATACGGTCCGCATTTCAACCCTTATCAAACCCTCTTTCTCTTGACGACTCTGGAGCGCTGGAGATAAGTGGCTGTTATCTAAGAGCAGTGGAATGCCATGGCCGCCGCAGCCCGCCCACAGTGACTTTGAATAACGTGATAAAATGGGGGCTGAGTGCTTTTGAGCCCCGGCTCTCATTCAGGTAGTTGATCTGGATCCTGCTCAGCCTCAGTCTCAGCTGTGGCTATGAAAAGGCTTTCCTTCAGCCTCACAAACAGGTGAGGGACGGGGGCACATCACCTGGCAGAAGGTAATCAAATTTGTCTTGCCACTGACCCATGCTGACTTCGTTTGAGGGCAGCGGTGAAACATCAGGTGGAAGGAGGATTTTTTTTTCCTCTTTGCACCGGCAGCTGTATTCATTTTAGTTTAAAAGTGTCTGAAGGAAAAGTTCTTCACATCTGCTGCTTTCTCACTAATTGCACATGAAAATGAAGGTGAGAAATAAAAGGTGCAGGGGGTTAAAAACCAAAAAAAAAACTGATAAACTAGCCGTGGAAAGAATTGCATCACACTGCTGGCTCACAGCCAGCTCAAGCTATGACACCTGCTGTTCTTGCAGTGGACAGAGGGGCAAGACAGCAGAGGGCTGTCTCTAAAGAGAAATTGTCTGAAGCATAATTACCACTTGTCAGCTCCCCAGACACGTGGCATACCAGTGGGTGGTCTATTGCCGTCAGAGATTCAATGGGCACAAGAGAGCCCTGAATCCAGCCCCAAAGCCAGGTAAACAACACCACAGTAAGGCTAAGGGCACTCTGGGGGGACAGTAGTCAGAACAGCCTCATGAAACCAACCATGAGAGGCATTCGAAGCTGCAGCCAAACATTTGCATCAACTCACAACTCTTCTGCCTCATGAGACACAACTTGGCATCAGAGCTAAAATCAACAGCACAATATTTATTAATTCTGGACAACGGAATTTCGTAACACAGCAACACAAAATAATCACATCATTATGAACCAACTTCACTGAGAGTTGATGTGTGATCGTGTTGAATCCTCGCCCAGCACCACTTGGCGCTTCCCTGGGTCTTCCATCAGTGTTAAACCTCACAGAAAACAATACTTAAAGTGTGTTTGAAAGCCATCCCAGCATCTGCACAGCAATCATTGGGTCAATGGTATCGACAACCCTCCCCATTCACACAAATAAAGTCATTTGAAGCTATGGGAAAGTAAAAACGTAGTTATTACATCTTTAAGCAATGATAATCTATAAACAGGGCTGTGTAGACGATGCATTGTGTCTTGTTCAACAGAATTATAGTCTTGGCAGGAATCACAAAAATGCAATTGGCAGCATCCACACAGTTGTGAGTAATCATGTTTTGAATAATATGATGACGAGCATAATCAAAGCGGACAGAAGAGGCTATTTTAGGGGATTTCTGTTGGGTGTGCACAAACAAACACGCTATTGTCACGCAGTTGCTGCAGTGCTGTCAAGCAAAATAGGATTCAGTCGATTTCCCTAAACTGTCACCGGAGCAGCTAAACAATGCAAACAATGGAAATTCAACAGCTATTATAAAGTACAACAGCTGACTGCTTTGGGCTTAAAGGCTCTGTTTTTCCACCCATTTGCCATGCTTAGTTTATGCCGGTTTCAATAAGTGCAAGATATTTTGCATCAGGAATGACTGTGCATCTAGAATCAATCTGCGCGTCTGCAGTGAAAGCTTCTGAGAAGTGTGGCCTGCATTGGAGATCTTCCACAGAATCCACACCATACATCCACCTTAAGGTCACAAGGTGAATCAGGGTGAACACCTGGTAAGCAGAGGCACTCTGCCTAATGTGTGTAATATGTTTGACACATGTATACAGCTCAATGTGTTGACTTGCTGTATATATACACACATATATCCATATACATACACATACATATATAAACACATATATTTATAATGTATATATACAAACACATATATACAAATTTTTTTTATTTTATTATACTATATTCATCCCGGAAGGGGAAATTGGTCTCTGCATTTGACCCGTCCCTGTATATAGGGAGCAGTGGGCTGCCCATGACAGGAGCCCGGGGATACGTATATACGTATGTATATATATATACATACACCTATATACATATATACATTTACATATATACATACATCTTACACCTATATATACACCTACTGCCTACTGGACCAAGCTGAATTACACACTCAGATCATAATCTGACAACAAAATAAAAGCACATGATTCGAACTAAAGGGGGGCAAAGCTCAAGTTTTTGTTACCCACTACTTTTAACTACACCGTGTGATTACCTAGCCCATCAAATGATGAGAACAATGGCTTCTTGGCTGATCCTGGTAAAGCTCATGAATGCATGGTTTTCTTTTGGGATGGGAGAGAAAACATTACTGTGACACATGACAAATGAGTTTCTCAGCCAGAAAGTACTTAAGATATGGTTGTTAGATTAATATTGCTCCAACACAATGCATTTCAAGGAGATAAAAAGGAGATACAAAAGATTCCTCAGCACACTTTGGCGCTGCAGCTCTCCCATGCAGAGCAGGAGTACAGCTCACCTGTATTCACAGAAGGTGTCATCATTCTCTAGTTGTGACTCCGCATCAGGGTCCTCCTTCGCTTTCACTGCAGGAGGAGGGACGGGACAGACATTTCAGCAGCATTGTTAAAAAAAACAGCACTTTCATCCATAGATGTGATTACATATTACTTATACTGTTGGGACATAGTATAATTTGTAATGCTTCTAATTCAAATAACTGTAAAGGATTGTGTCTTTAACATTTTCCAAAAGGGAAATAACTCAAACAGTAGCATCCGCCTTTTGTTAGTTTTAATCAAACACAGTGATGTTCTGTCAAACTATTCTTGGAAAGTAGATGTCCAAGAATAAACGATCTGAACTTTTTCACCACTTGAGTATATATGGGAGTGGAATTTAAAAGTCAGAACCAAAAAGCTTTTGAGAACAACTAAATATGACTGTGTAAACATTATATCAAGTCTGCACACTGAAAGCCTTTCTTCTGTTTTTCCGCCCCAAAGTGCTACACAGCAGCTCTTTGTGTAAATATGCTTTAAAAAAAAAACACTAGTTGTTTTCAAGAGAGACAAAAGAGGGGTTTCATGAACAGAGCTGGATGGGGAATCCAAAGGAGCTGATGAAATATTCAGTGCTTCATGTCAAAATCTACTGCAGGCAAAGAGGTGGAGCGGTGGGGAGAAGACGGCAAAGCAGGTTGAGAGGGGAGAAAGTGAGGAGACACTTTGCAGGTACTGTATGTACCATAGTGAGATTGAATTTGGCTCCGATACGCGACAGCACAGAGGTGCAGGGGAAGAGCCAGGAGGTTCTGCACAGGTGAGGGGCGGGGAGGTGTGAAACAAAGCCAGCTGGGTCCCACTCAACTGGCTTGACAAGGGATGTAATCAGAGGAAGCGGGCAGAATTAACAGGGCCACACCAAATATTTCACAATGCAGCAAGCATCTCGTGGACAGTTCATTCGAGATTAATGATATTTGGCAAGGCCGGAGTAGCATGAGTAGTCCAAAATGCATGCATGACGCGCTTCCAAACGGGGTGGGGTGGGGTGGGGGTTGGTGTGGGGGGGATCAGGGTTGAGCACATTATCATTCTTTCAGGAGGTCAACCAAAATGAAATTAAAGTCAAATCAAAGGGTCACCCTGTAAATCTGGTGATATCTAAAGATTTAAGAGAGAAGTTTAGTTGCTTATAATCAAGTCAGACTGATATCTCCTACATGTGCTGTACATTTTGTGAGTTAAATTTTGGTTCACTTCCTGAAGCGAGGCGACCAGGGGGGGACCAGGGGTCAAAGGCTAACTGACCTTTTTCCATGAAGAACATGTCTTGTCGCTGGGTCGGCGGCGGCGTACCTGCATACTTGCCACCTCTGTTTCGCCGCACAAAGCAGGCCATGAGTACGACAAGGGTGAGGAGCGCCACAGCACACATGGTCCCAATGAACCAGCCCTGGGTCGAAAAGTTGCTCCGTTGACCTTCCGCAGCTGCAGACAAAAACAGCAGAGTGACACAGAGCTCAAGAATCTACTTGACTCGGTGGTCTTTTCGAAGACGGTCCCCTCAAGCGCTCCTCACACAAACTTTTATCTTTGACTGAAAACAGAAAAGAAAACACGAGAGGATGTTCTCACGTTTTGACATATTTGACTCACATTCCCTTCAGCTATAACACTCAATCTCTTATGAAAGAATATTAGATAGGAAAAAAAACAAATGCACAGAGAGATGCAAGAAAAATAAATAAGCTCACACATTCACCACATTCAATATCAATTTGTCAATGCTATGCTTGTTTTGTTATGGCAGGCTAGAGCTCGCATCACTAAACTCTATCGACAGCGACGTCGTTTCCTCCTTTCTCACCTTTGACTCGGGTCTGGATAACATCTTCGAAAATGCTAGCATTATCGAGCAGCCGTTTGGCCATGAGGCGCACGGTGTACACCGTCCCAGGTTTGAGCCCATCAATAACGTGGAAACTTCGAGAAGCGTTTACAGCCTCTGATACCAGCCAGTTACCATCACCTACACAGCCAAGCACAAGAAGTGCACAAGCAGCAAGTCTGTATTAGCATTCATGCTACAGAAGATGAAGATAGGAAGCGCTAAGTAATAAATAGCTCTTATGCTATGAAACGTATTTGTTGTACTAAATATAACTTTAAATACAGTGTAACACATTTTGAGGAAATCAATTGAAATGATGGAAGTAGCCATGCAGACGCAAAGGTTTAAAATGTATTTTCAGGTGTTTATATAAAACCTTCCCAGTTGCACCTACACATGATGCCGGCTAACATTCCCATCAATGTTGAGCAAGGCGGGGACAGGAAAAGTAGCTTACGGTTATTCATATAAGCCACATAAAGCTCCGAGTCCTGCTGCTCTTCCCTGGCAGTCCAGCTGATTTTGGCAAAGGTGTCACTCACATAAGAGCTTATGTTCAACAGCGCCGGCACTGATAAAGAGAGAAGAAATAGGAGGAGGAAAATAGGGAGGAAAGGAATACACAGACAAGCACAGAGAAAGGGAGAGAGAAGGCATGAAAAGAGGATTAGCAGAGGCAAATAGGTTCCCCTGCAGCTTGAGAACACTGCAGCTAGCAGAAACCCTTCAAGAAGACAGTTCAAAAGGCAATGCTGGGCCCCAGACCTAATTGAGTGGAGCTCGATTTTGACTCATAAAAGGGTAGATATAGAGATCGTGGGCGGGAGTGACATCCAGTCTTCACTCCATGTGAAGCGAAACTGGCATTTCCTGACGCCTCCCCGCCATGAGCGAAGATCGGAATAAATTGAAACGACTCCATGTCTCGAACCCCATTGTTAGTTGAAAGTTGAAGGTACATCAAGATGAGATCACAGGGGTATCATTGGCTCAACATGTGCGAGTGTGAGCTATATACCTAGAGTAGGATGAGTGGAATTGCTTGGGATAGAGCTGGGAGAAGAGAGAGAGCAGTTGTGGCCTGGAATGAGAGAGAAGCCTCAGAAGTTAGATTTCTGCTGCAATGCTGTCAGGTCTAATACTCTATATTGTGCAACAAGCAGGCTCTATAGACTACACGAAGGCAGGGTTGTTGAAGCAACTGGAAAAACTAGATTAATGGGAGTAACGGCGCAACTTCAGTGCGACTGATAGTAAACGCACCGTTACGGCAGTATAGGGTTTGGGTCTACATAGCAAAGCTGAATTGCAAATTCAAACTACGATTGTCACATTATGACATTTTTCCAAAAGTGTTCGTTAGGAATTAACCAAACTATATCTCTACAACTATAAAGGACAAACCGTTACACCAGCACACCTACAACCTTGTCTATCGCTACCTCTACGTCTATGTTAGCGAGCTGCAGCGGCTGCAGGCAGTGATACATACTGCTCTGAACTGGGGCCACAGCTGGAGTCGGGGACAAATCTTCAGAGGGATAAAAAGAAAATGAAATACAGCAGAAGATTATAGACATATATGGAAAGCCAGCTTTAAGGTTTATAGACCAGGCACAAACACACACAGAGATTCATGTACATACACCCACTCAAATACATGGGCGGTACATCTTCACAAATACAACCACACAGGTGGATGCCTGTCATCTGTGATCTGCTTTTTTTTTGGTGGTGTTTTGGATTTGGTGACTTGTTGAGATCACCAGAGAGCATTGTGGAGGAAAAAGACCATCTTTGTCCTTCCAATTACTTACGACTATTTTGACTATTGCCTAATAATTCTAAACAACAACCATTTAGCTTTTAGTTTTCACATTTGTGATTGTCAGATTCAAAAATCACAGTCTAATCTATTACTTCTATTTTTTAAAACTGCATCGACTGATTTGTTTTTTTCACCACTTGGGTCCAACTAATGTGTCTGTTTGTAGTATACAGTGGGTTTAACTGGAAACAGCTGCCTAGAAAACAGCCTAGGAGTAGAACGGACGTTCCCATACAACGTATCAGGATGGTCAGAGCAGCGGCCATTTTTATGTACACGTTGCCATTGCAGCCCGGCAGGCTAACTTTTATATAAACCTCAGCGTCGTGTGTGTGTGTGTGTGTGTGTGTGTGTGTGTGTGTGTAGTCCCCTCCATACCAAACATCTGAGTGGAGCTCCAGATTCAGGTGATAATTCTCTTATAGTTTCATCACTACGAGCAACACATTGTCAGTTGATACATTATTATAAAATGATTGATTATAGTATATTATTTGAACCCTTTTAGATCACATCTCCGGTCATAGTGTCCCCCTATTTAAAAAGTGAAGTGTTCAGAATTAGGTATCATCTAGCGGTGAGGTCGCAGATTGCAACCAGTTGAAACTTATTTTATTTCTTGCATACTGACTGGCAAACAGTACAATCCGATTCATACATGAGTGGACTATAGTTTAACGTGACAAGAAGAAAAAACTCTTTGGATCTGATACTGAATTACTATTATTATATAATTGTTCCGATGAACTGTGTTGGTCATTACACACTGCTGTGGACTGACAAGGACTATTCTGCTCTGATAGCTGAATCCTGAAGTGACTGCGGTGAAGATGAATCAGCTTTGGATCATTATGTTTCTGAACCTTTTCAAACATGAAGTTCTAACTATTAGCAAATGCATCGGCGATAACAACATGGGTGTTCAAATTCTGTGCCAGGGAGCCAATAATCTTATCTCTGGAGGAGCTAGTTATTTTTGTCTGTCTTAAGAGGTACATTCTTCTCTGTGCTTTTGTCATGTTTGCAGTCCGCTTTAGCTCTGCTGCTTTGTTATCTCATGAGACCTGATGGAGAAAAATAGATTTTTTTTTTCCTCTGTCTGCCACACTCTTCTGCTATGGCTATTAGCTGTTCTCTCTCAGTCTTCCCTGCTCCTCTTTCTCGCTGATGCCTCACCCTATCCTTCTGTGGGATTTTTGTCTGTCACTCACCTCAGCCACTCTCTTTTCATGACAAGCCTTTCAAAACAATGACACATGAACACACATCTGCTGATACCTCTGTGGCTGTTTCCTGTTCTGGTATGGCAGTCTGTTTGTCCAGAACATTTTTTAAGCTACTGTTTATATCAACTAAATGGGGATAAGCATTAGAAAGCTCACTAAAAAGGAGCACTTCATAGCCTAGGCTCACTAACTCAACATGCATTCACCTTTTTTGACTGTCATTCCATTACTCCCCATCAACAACTCTAAATTCCTGGTGCCCCTGCTCCGTGCTATTGGCATCCATAAATCTGCACTGCTGCATTGTGACTAACATGCCCCGAGGACAGCGCTCCGAAGCAGAACCATTTTATCTCCCCACCGAGCCTCTACTCAGCCATATTTACAAACAATGCATCTAATGGTTCTCAGGCTGGACATCCACCTACACGATGGAAAGCCTCTCAGAGGAAATATCAAAGCCAGAGAGGAATTAATAACCTTTATTAAAACAGTCAGAGATAGTGGAAACATATTTTCTCATCCGTTCTTATTTTTTTTTGGGCTTGCCAAGTAATGGAGGGAGGAGTTTGGAAATTCTAGCACTCACTTTCACTGATCATTGTGTAATATGAAGGCTGACGCTGACGCTAACATGTGCCAAATGCAGCTAATAATGTCAATCTATTAGCGAGATTGGCTGAATTAAGTGTTTAATGAAGTGTTAACAAAGAGCTTAACTACAACAGGCAGAATCTGCATATCTTTGTTTTATGTAAGATCCAAATTAAAGCCACCGCGTGTGTAGAATCTGAACATTTTGGACTTTGGCACCCCCTAGTGGCGAAATGCATACGCTGAAAGAAACACAGACGGCAAACTGCACCAATTTACATTGAGAAGGATTGTCATATTTTTCTGAAAACGTTGCAAATAAAAGAAGAATTATATAAATATTCGCTTTACCCAATTAAAGTTATAACAAAGAAAGATTTGCATGTAGTGGCTCAAAACTGACAGCGTAGCTGACTAGAACTTTTTAACGTTCAGAATATGATCAGAGATGCCAAAGCAGAGGTTTCTTTCCTCTGAACTTATCAGCTCATTAATTCACTCAGTGAGACCGCGCCTGTGGGTGAAATGGATGACACCCCGAACAACAACCTGATGAACACTCAAGGTCATTAAAGGATTGTGTGACAGAACATCACCATGATTTATCAACTCTATTAGAGTGCATAAGAGATCATGTAGAGCCACCGACAGGAAATGCAGAGGAGCTGAACTGGAGGTCCATGTTTAATTTATAACAAGCCCATAACTACTTACAATAAAGCTGTATGCATAATCAAAGAAAACAGTGGAGGCTCCACCATATTGTTTACTATGATGGATCCGCTGTTAAAACCCGTCCCAACCTCTGACATTCACTTTCCAGAGTGCACTGCAGACAGTGAGGAATTTACAAAATAGTTAAAAACAATCAAAGCTGGTGTTGTAGCGAAAGATGACAATCCCTGCATTCACTTCTTCAAAAGGCGAACTTTTTGTCCATTTCTGCCAAAAAGCTATTTAAAAGGAATTTCACCCACAAAATGATTTGCATAGTAATTACTCAACGAGTGTTACCTTGAATTCTTAAAGAAGATTTCGTTTTTCTTGCATGCCTCAACGGTCAACGGGGAACCAAACAATGGAGTAAATCCTTGATGATTTGAAGTGATTATGGTCCAGGTTTAACAACCGCTGCAAGTCCGGACAAATAGTAATATACAAAATGGTCAGTTTGTGGGTGAAGTGTTCCTTGAAGTTGGATAATAAATCTTCTATGTGTTGTCTTAATTCAGCTACAATAGTGCTTTGAAGGTTTCTTTAACGGTGTCTAAGATCATGTCATACAATAAGGTTCTCATTAATTACAGGCTTAAACATCCCTCCCAAACGCTATTTGACAACGTTATCTTTAAATCAACAGCTTTCTGAAATCAATCAATATTCTGGAGAAGTTCCAGTTAGACTTTAGGACAAACCAAATGCACCAAATGTCAAATTTGACACAACAAACACTGGCATCATCGTCTTTCTGGTGGCATTTTAAATGTGTTTTGTGCGTCTTTACATCTTGACAGCTTTTCAAGTTGTTCAGGAAGTAATCTTTTTTTTCAATTTTCACAGCTATGCAGATGGCACATGATTATAGATTTCAGAAGAGCCTAATTAACAAACTGCTTTAATCTCACTCGCATGCTGTCTTTCTGCAATCAAAAACTAGATAATGTATATCTACTGCTCAAAAAGAAAGCTCTGCATGGCTAAAGATATGCTCTATCCAAGATTCTTGGATCTCTGGTTCCGTAGATCACATCAGACGTCATACTTTAAGCCTGTGTCTTTGAATCTAACTAACCTTTAAATCGCAGCAACCAGCAGAGTGGCCAAAATAGCATTCTTTCATCTAGTTAGGTTTATGTATAAGCCAACATCTCAGACATTGTGAGAAATACTGCCAGGGTACAGGCACTCCTAAGCTAACAAGATGCCACGAAGCTGATTCATGCTTTCATCTCAAGCAGACCACTGCAACTTTTCCATTGTCTTTTTTAAAAGGGTATTTAGAGGATAGAAGTTTTTCACAATTCTGCTGCTAAACTTCAAAACAAAACTATAAAGAGGAAGCACAGCACTCCAGTTTTAGATGGGCTACACTGGCTCCTGGTATCTTTTAAAAAACGGCCTAAAAGAAAGTCCTTTAGCTTTCATAGAAAGCTCTAAATGGCCCAGGACCAGCCTAAACTGCAGACTCCCTGTTGTTTTATGTGACTTCAGGTTCACTTGAATCCTCCGCCGTGGGTTTGTTAGATCTTCCTAACCGCTGTCATATGAAAACTGGAGATGCACCTTTTTATATGCAAAGCGTGGAAAAGCATTCACAGGGGAATTAGGGACGCAATCACACTGAGCATTTTAAAGCAACAGCTTGAAACATAATTTACCTATTTCACTTAGGTCCCTTAGTGTCTTATATAATAATAATCAAGCCGGATGTTATGCTGTGCTTATTCCATTGTTACATTGTTATCTTACTTTGTGCTTGTTTTTGCTCAGCCATTTTTTTGTTGCTTTGAAAAGCACATTAAGCTTTATTTGTGTGAAGGGCGCAATTTGAATTGCCTATTATTATTATCATTTCAGCTTTGACCAGCTTTTGAAGTGAAAATCCAAAGAGGTAAGAATGTGTAACAACGAACTGATGCAAAAGACCAACATCTTTTTCTACATATGATAAAATATCCTGACTTTTACTCAGTGTGGGCGTAGCTCCAAAAGCACAGGTCCTACTATTCCAACAGAAAGAGTCTCTTCACTGGACCTTCCATGCCATCGTACTGATGCCATGACGTCATCAGCACAAAGATTCCAAATATCCCCACTTCGTGTGAATTATTACAGTGTACAGACAACAACCATGTCTGTAGTATGATTCAAAAAACACTGGTGGGGGGCTTTTATTCCCAAACCAAATGGAAATGCGACCTTATTAACCAAGACAGGTGCACAGATTTGATCCACTCACATGCTGTAGTAACTGGAGTGCTGCTCTCCTGGGCCAGCGAAGGTCCACAACCTGCTCGAGTGCAGGCTCTGAGATGGATGCGGTAGAGGCTGCCCTCCTCTAGACCCTGAAGCTGCCACTGGGTGGTGTCAGCGCCAGTGATGTTCGTCTCCTGGGAATCAACCACCTCCAGTGTGGTCTCATTAACTATAGAGGAAGGAGAAAGATGTCAGGTCAGTTCGCGAGGCATGAGTGAGCGTACGACGGATACGCGCAGAAAGAGTCGCCACCGTTGGCTCGTGTTGTGTGTTAATGGAGCACAACTATAATGAGGGTCAATGGTTGAGGGAGGGGGAGACGAAGAGATGTCATGCTAGCTCAGGCAGAAAGTGAGTATAGCAGATACATGTCGTGACAGGTGAGCTGAGGAGGAATACATTATGAAGAAAGGGGAGAGGAGATGAAAGGAGGCGATAGAGAGCTCAAGAGGAGCTTGGGGGGGGGGGCAAGTGGCAATCAGTGAAAAGAGGAGGAGGAGAGAGGAGAAAGAAATACAGGAGGAGGAAGAACTGGAGTGTATATGATAGAAGAAAAGATAAAAGAACATTTTATGTAAAGGGAAGAAAAAAATGTTAGGGGCAGGTGGACAAAAACGGAAGCAAGACAGAGAGACTGAAGAAAAAAATAAACATAAGGCAGACACAGTATGAGGACATCAGAGGAGCAGCAATCACAAGCAGCATAATGTATCACCAAAACTTGCATTATAGATGAAAATACAGTATGTGTGCAGACTGTAGAAAGCTACACCCTTCTCCTGAACGTTGATGTCATTACTGTGCCAATGTTGAGACGCAGACGAGAACCGAATATGCGCCGAGCCTGTGATGCCGCTTCGGAAAATTGATGTTTGTTTACAGCACAGAAAGCTGGACATCCCATATGTTTGTGAACACCGTCAGAAATATCAATTGACTAATTACACAGCGGTTGCATGACTCAACTGGATGTGCTGTAGTGTATAACATATAACATTTAACAGGGTTGACATAAAACCAAATTTGAGATCTGCCTGAATTACGAGGTGAATCAATCCAACCCAACAAAAAATGAATTCCTCCAGCACCCACGGACTGCATTGTGTGGGAATCTCTGTGTAAAGTCTGACATCTGATATGGGAAAGAAAGCAGAAAGGAGAGGGGGACCAAGTGCATTGAAGAGCTGGCCAGACTCCGTGGGTTGCTGGTGGAGGCGGCAAAGGGCTGTCTCTGCTTTCACGCTTTACACAAAAGATTTCAGAAATGTCAACCAACGAGAGTGTAGGCTTTGAAAACAGAGAGAGAGCGTAATGAAAACCCCTCACTCACTTCTTCACCCTCACTGTGTTTTTTTCTTTTTTTTCTTTTGCAAGGTGAAATACTTCTTAGTGATAAATGACAAAGACATTCATTTAAGAGGCACAAACAGCACTGACTTAAATGCTCCTTTTGGAAGCGAACCTGCGCTCCAGGAGGATACCAGATAAGAAAGACAGAGGAAGGGATCTGAAGCGGCCTGCACAGTTGGACTGTTGCAGACCATGGTGGTGGCGTTCAGTGTTAAACAGTGCAACCTAGTGTCTGGTATGATAACACAAGAGAGGAGAGGAAGAAGTGTAGATGATTGTGTAGTATGCTTTCATCTTTTCCATGCTTTTCACCAAATGAACATTAAACCTGTAGACTCAACAATAAACTGTCGTATCTCAGATCCACCCACTCCCACACTTCCTCCCCCCTTACAACCTGATCTATTCTCACCTACTCACACTGCAGCTACACTCCTGCGTACACATCGCCCACACTTTCTCTCGCACGACGGACAAAGCACTGCGCTCCAGCAAGGAGACCTCTATTAATGAAAAAGCTCACATAGAGCCAGAGGTCTGCAATGAGTAATTAGGCAAACAACATTGTGTGTGTACATACTGAGGTGGTGCTGCAGGAGATAACCAGTGAGGACGCCGTTTGTCTCCCGCGGTGGGCCCCATACCAGCAAAAGGGAGTCTTTCTTCGCGTTGGAGGCCGTCAGAATGGGCACTTGCTCGGGAACTATAAAAAAAATGACGGTAATGTTAATGTTTCTACTGTATAGACATGTTTCTCTAGCAACTTGTTCTTCATGTGGAGGTGGTAAAACATCGCATCAAAGTTTGTTTTAGTTTTTTCCAGTCGTGTCCAAATAAGTTAAGATTTCTTTCTGTCCCACGTGCCTTTTTATGCTTGGTATGTATTCCGTGCTTTAAGCTTTCTTTTCACTTTTATTTTTCAAACAGATGAAAAACACACTGATCGCATGAGCATATGACAGTTTGCCTGTTTTAAGCAGCTTTGTCATTTCACAAAGCTGTAACATTAAGCAGCCTTTGATAAGTATTTTCATGATAAACCACCTTTGATGACTTCTTCTTTCTCTTCTGCCCTTAAAGCTAAACATTGAATTTGATCAATTTTATTTAAGATATGCTTCGAAACATATAAACAAATACTTTAAAAGTTAGTTACACTTTTAAAATTACATCAACTCCATCTCCCTCTTTGAAAATCCAAAATCCAAGAATATGTGTTACGCCACTGAAGATTACATTCTCAGTGTCTGTTCATCGGAGGTTTCTGCATCACATTTGTTTAAGTTGCACACTGGACCATGATTGATTTCCACACTAGTTGTGTTCATGCTTGTAGGTACATTCAGATTCAAGGTGAGCACATGGACATTTTTCTTCCTGTGAAAAACTGTGTTCTAGTGTCAAACTGCACATTTATTATGCTGCAACGTGAGCTCAAACGTTGAGACTTTAATGTAAATGAAATAAGTGCTTTTGTTTAAATTCCTTGTCTCGTTGCCTGAGTCACTTTCAATGTCCACCGTGTTATTACTGTATGTTTCTGCAAGCTTGAGTGTTTTTTCAGTTGTTGTATACTTAGTGCCAGTACTTATAAGTGTGTGAGGAGCACACCATGTGTTGTGTGTTGTACGTTTGCGTCAGCTCACCTCCCTCTGGAGTGTTGAAGGTGACCGGGTCACTGTTGGGCCCATTGCCCTTCTTGTTGAAAACATTGACAGTGAGTCTGTACTCGGAGAAAGGCTGAAGGCCCGGCACGATGGCATGAGTCCTCTTCCCAGGAAAAGACAGCGACCGGCGGTCATCTAAAATCTTGTCGGGCTCCAGCAAACTTCGTTTCCTCAACCAGTGAACCTGTGAGAGGGAAGTAATGGAAAATGGGGATCAGGGACAAGTTTGAACAGCGTCCACAGAGAGGAGGGAGCGAAGAGACGGATAGAAAATGTTGAGGTCAATTATTGCCTGGTTTCCCCTTTAATGAGGCAGATATGTGAAATCAGACATCACATATGAACTGTGAATCTGAGATGTGGCTTTTGTTGCCAATCACCTAAAGTAAAGGTGTGTGACAGAGTAGCTACTTCACACTATCACGTTGTCATCGTCACTCTGTTAACCACTGTAACACCTACACACATCATTTTTACAGAATTTGAATCATATCACCACATTTAAAAATGCCTTTTAATTGAATTATTCTCATAACATTTGTTTCATTAAATTATACATTAATGAAACTACTACTTCTCTCAAAACTGAGATGCCTCTGTGAGCACATGCAGAAATCTCATCGTTGAGTTCATCAGGTGGATGTTTCTTAATGACAAAATCAGTGGACCAGAGAAGCTGCGCCGTTCAGAAAAGGGCCATTAGGAGAGTTTGAAATACAGAGAGTGAAAACAAATCCAGTTGGGTGAACTTCACAAAATATCCCATTTTCAGAGAATAATCTTTCTCTATTTGCTCATCACAACAATGACCAAGTCACTCTCAGATCAGATACAGTTTATACATATACATTTATTTTTAGAAAACTGTGCGTCTTGTCCATTTTTTCACAATAAATGTCAATGTTTTGCTTGTAATGTCCTGTTTAACTATATCATCAGTCTGAGACTACTAGGACACAGTACCTAAACATATTCACAGCTTTAAAATCACATAATAAACATTTGCTTGCACTCACAATATTGGCACTTATTCAAGACAAAACAGTGTAAATGAGAGGTGTGACTTTCCTGCGGAGCTGTATTTGGTTGTGAAACACTGAAGACAGACGAGTGAAAAGAGGTAAAGTCCGCAAATATCTATTATAATGAGATCATCTAGAATAAAGATCAAATTGCACCAGGTAAAGGACTTTAACTCGAATTAACCCTTTGTACCCCTCTCATGTAAACACCAAGTAATTACTGTATTGTAAGATACTGTAAAGTGCTATAAAATGTGCTGTTTTGCCATTGAAAGTCTTCAGTTATAGAACGTAGTCTGGAAGAAATCAGGTTTCAGGACCATCAGAAAACTTACATCGTAGCCTCCTAGATGACCTCTCACTGTTGCAGGTGGAGCAGGGGTCCAGCTAACTCTCAGGACAGTGGTGTTGATCACCTCCACCGCTATGTCCCGTGGTGCTGCAGTCGGGACTAAACCACACATAGAGCATGGTCAGGAATACAGACATACTGCAAACAACAGGCTACCACTGCCGAAACTTTTTAACACTACCTTAAAACTTATATAAAGAAAGGAAAGAAACTGAAAACAATAGTTTGCATACACAGTGAGGGAAACAACACAATTATCCTGTTGGACAAAAAACAGCCTCATTTGATGGTCTGAGCTGTTCTCTTGTTTAAGGCTGTGCAGAGATGAGCTGTTGCTGGCAGTAAATAAAAACAGTGATGCTGGTATATCAGCATAAATATGCACAAATACAAACTCAGCTGGACACCAAATGAAGCAGTTTCTATTTTTTCTTTTCAGTGGGGACAAATACAACACCAAACATGGAATGAAAATGCTCTCAATATTTTCTGCTCTACATGCTACTGAAGTAGAAGTAGGAAAAAGCACAGCAGACACTAAAGAGAGAAGCAGCCATTGTGCTTCAGTAGGTCTACAGCAGGAAGTGTGTCGTGATCTGTCGAATCTCTCACAGCTTCGGAGACAGAAGTGGAAATTTGACATCCCTCTGCTCTACAAAAGGTTATCTGCCACCTGCTGGATTTAGTCAAAGATGTTTTCTTTTGTTTTTCAGAGGGGACTACTGCACAGCCAACACAGGGTTAAAAACCACGAGCGAAAGGAAAAAAGGAAAGAACTTAACCTGACACATTTTCCCGCAGACAATGCCAAAAGACGACTGAAGACAGGGTGGGATACGATAGCACAGTAAGTCACAAGCAAAACAAGAGCTGCATGTGTTACTTCAGCCTTCGGCATTTAAATGAAACAGCAGGACTGAAGTGAATATACATATATTGAAAATCAAATATATTAATGACATGAATACATGCAGTAGAGCAAGTATTAAGTCTGTAACTCACCGTCTTCTCCAGAGTAACCAGTAACGATTTTAGGTTCTGGTCCCCAGCCGTGGCTGTTCCTGCTCTGAATTTTGATCTCATAGGGGACAAAAGTGGACGTGTTCCTCACGGCAAAGGAGTGCCTTTTGACCAGATGTTCCCCCCAGACATCCTCCACGTCCAGTTTCCTGTAGCTCACCTTGTACTCGAGGCCTGGGCCATTGTGTTCAATAGGCAACAGTGGCTACAACAGGAAAGTGTACTGATGACTTAAAAATCTTGCTTTCACAATGTAATGGTTTTCACAGTACAATCTTATTGATCGATATGCGCTGTCTCTTACCTCCCAGCTAATGTCCATTTGATGAGGGAGATGGCCTTGAATTTTGATGTTTTCTGGGTTTTTATCAGGAGCTTTGAAGAGAAGTTGTATAATCATATATTTATAAATTGGAGAAGAAAAAGCACAAAGGAGTACATCTTACTATGTTTTGACTGTAGTCATTTTCTGCTAAAATGCAAATATGTATCCACGCCGATAAGCTAAAACTAAGAGCTAAGACTCTTTGACAAGTATCCTCATTTCAAGTATATTCATATGAGAGCCAAGATCAAGCAGCAACATGTGCTGGAGCTAATGCTCCTCAGAACCAAAAATATCTACACCCCAAACGGACCCAACAATATCTACACCCCTAACTGCTACGAAATCCTGTGGCCAAAGGCTGGCCCCTCCACACAGCAACTCTCTGCACACTTCAAAAGAAATGTTAAAACTTTCACAATCAACAAATACAGCAGAAAGAAATGTTAATTAAAGGGAGCGAGTCTCACCAGCAGGAGGTGTTTTGTATCCCTCAATGGGCTCACTGGGGGGTCCAGGTCCAACAACATTAACGGCATACACTCTGAACTGGTAGTTAAGGTGTCCTTGTAGTGCAAGCTCGGCTGTTGCCTGGTTACCGGGGACTTTCTGTAGCTCCTTCCACCTGCCGGGCTCCCATTGGCTCTCCTCATACTCCACTATAAATTCTGTGCTCGTGGAGGAGACAAGACAGACACATTCAGTCATCACTGCTGAGAAAGCCTGCATTAGACTCCTATTTGTTTCACTTACTGCACAGTCCACTCAACATTGCTAATAGATGATCTGCAGCACACGTGAACGCGTTCACGACACCAATAAAGGAATAATTCAACATTCTAAAAATGTTTTTGGTGTTTTCGCTTCCTTTCTGAGAGTGAGAAGAGGGGACTTTCTTAAATGTGTAGTAAGTACAAAGCTAGAGTCAGGGGCAATTAGGTTGGCTTAGCATTAAGCTGAAGGTGTGTTGGTGTGTTACTTTGGAGAGGCTGGCTGTTTGCTTCCAGCCTTTCTGTTAAGCGCGGCTAATTGCCTCAACAGGCAGCGATTTTCAGCAAAAAAAGCTTAAAAAAAACCCACTGAACACTACATGTTCAGCACCAAACAGCGGACAGACGCAGTAAACGAGTAAACGTAGCGGAGCATTGAGCCGTTAAAGAGCCATGCGTGGAGTGGAGTGAATATTGGACAAGTAGCCAGAAACATGACTAAAATACATGATACTGTTACTCTCTCACTTCTGGATGTGTAAATGAGCAGCTGTTTGCCAATCAATTTGCCACATCAACTTCAAAGGTAACGCTATGTCATTGCTCACAACTTGCTTCCATTGCCCCAAGTAGCCCCAAGTAAAACAATCACTATAGTAGGTTTAAATAAACTATTCTACTTTTCTGCAATTGTTCCTGAAACGACAAATGTCTAAATTCATTAAGCCACACTACACCTGCAACTGTGATGAAAATGATGATGATTCTTGTCCGAAATCTAATTTAACTACTACCTAACTGAATATTTATCATGTAGAAAATAATACATAAGTTAAAAAAAGGGAGCAATTTCAGGTACAGCCATAGTTTTTTGCAATTTTAATTGCAAATGAATCACATTAAATGAATATAAATACACATATTCATCTGGTGCTGAGCCAAACTGATCTACAGATATCGCTTAGGAAAGAGCTGGCCTTACAACTGAGGTCTGTTGCACCAAGATGTTTGATTAAACAAATAAAATGTCTGCACATTTCAGCACAACAAAGGATCTTCTTCAGGCATGTCTATTCTAATTTCTGATATCAGATAACACACATCCAAGCTAATAAACACTACAAGGATACATTTATCAATTGATCTTAATTCTTAACATCCCTAACTTCCAAAAATAAATGAGTCTCCTTTTGAAGCACAAATGAGACACAAGCTTCCGTGCCAGGATCCTCAGGACTTCACAGCTATTTGCAGACAGCGCTTGTTAAGGAACTTTAGTTAGCGCAGCAGCAGAGTCTGTTAACTCTCAGAGGGGGACATGACAGCGTTTTGTGATGTACAGTAACTGATTTTTTAGCGTTTTCGCCTTTATTTGATAGAGGACAGTGTAGTAATGGGGGAGAGAGAGAGAGAGAGAGCGGTGTATGACATGCATCAAAGTCCAAAGGCCAGAATCGAACCCATGACTTTGCAGTTATATAACCACTCAGCTACCTAGGAGCTCCCTAAAGAACAATTCTAAACCAGTTTTAAATGGTAGTCTGCAGACTTTAGGCGATGCAGTAAAGTGCCAAGTTCCTGGGCAGAGTGTGTGCTAATATACTCTTGTGTTGTTTATTGTCTGAAAACTTCCAGCTGAACTATAAAGTTGGAATCTCGTCTATTCTACGATACTCTATTACATTCGTTCAGCCCAGTCGTGTCTTATGGAAGGCCAGAGTTGGAAAGGGCCGACATGCCAAATTTCCTCACTCTAGTTATTTTTAAACTACAACACAATTACATAGTAATTACATCATCACGTATGCAGTAAATTTAAGTGAGGACAGTCACAACGGTACACAGTATGCAAGCGGCTGTTGATGATCTTCTCGAAAATGTTGTTTATTCGTTGCATTATCTAGCACCGCTACCACCTCTTTCAGACCTCAGATGTTCTTCTTCTTCTTCTACTACTACTTCTTCTAAATTAACTTCCTACCTGTTACAGAGCTGTTGTGATCACTCCCAGGTATCCAAGACAGGCGAACATTTCTCGGACTCTTCAGTTCAGAAACCTCAACATTTTTTGGAGCATCGGGAACATCTGCGACACAAAACACAAACAACATTAGGTGCTCAGTAGAAACTGTCAATTTAACACCCAAAACATCTGGGTGGCGAAAACATAACAATGACATCCAAAACACAACAAAACCACCTGTTTTAATAATTCATACAATTGTTCTTTCAAAGAACTCATAATGAATAATGAATTACTCTCTCTCTACCATATTATTCACTAAACCATCTTACCCAGCACAGTCAGTAGTGCAGTGGCATTGTCCTCATCTAGGCTGGTCCTAGCAATGCATGTGTATATTCCCTGATCGCTCAGATTCACACTCATGATCTGCAGCATGCCATCGTCCACAAAGTATCTGAACATGTAAGCACATTCGTTAGTACACAGCTGTAATGTCAATGCAATCAACCAAGTACTCAGTGAGCATCGACAGTACCTCTGCCAAAGCTGCACAATCCTCTATGTAGTTATTGATTTTGATAATAGGAAAAGTTTCTATTTTTTTGTCTGTCTGCATCTAAATCGGGATCTGCATCAAAATGCACATAGTAATAGCCAATCATAGCTTATACGTGCCAGATTTCTTTCCCATTCAAGTAAGTGCAGTAGCTTCTGTGACGGCCTAACTTTCTGACAACTGTTACTAAAACGGTTGCATTCTTTTCTTCTTAGATAGCGAACCAATAACCAGGCGAAGAAATATGTAACATCCTTGGCAGAGGTAATCAGTAAATTCATTAAGCAGACAAAAGGATGGCAAAATCCCCTGCCGTTGACCCTCTACTGAGCAGAACAAGGCACAAAGCTTTTGGGACTTTTCATGCATTTTGTCTTCCTGAGCATTAGCATAGCGATAAAGACACTGGACAAAGCCATCTAAAGCAAAACCACACATGGAAACTAATGGAAACACTATCAAGTCACAGCCACCTACCTGGAATTTTGCTCAGAGGAAAGTGGGATCTCCTCACTATCCTTCCTCCAAAACACCTCAAAGGTACCCCGCAGGCTTTTATCAAACTCTGCCTGGCACATCAACTGGGCTGTGGTCCCACTGATGATCTGCACGTCCTGAGGTGGGTGTACTATTTTTGTAGGGTCTAAAGACAATAAAAGCAAGGGTCAAAATCCCCTTTTGAAAACAGATAAGATAATGGTTGTTTTGTTAGGCTGCAGCCAGAGAAGAATATCTATTCATAACTCCTGCATGCTTTGAATCTCTTTGAGTCTACCTTCCAGAACTTAAACTGTTTTTGTTATGTGGTTTTGCATACAAGCCAAAGCCTTCTACTGAACGGGGGAAAAAATGATGTTACTCCATCCAGCAAAGCAGATCGAAACTGGGCGAACTGGCACTTGCTTTAAGAAAGCACTAATCATGTTGCTGAGATACCTTTCACATCCAGCACAGCGGTGACAGATGACTTTCCCTCCTTGTTAGAGGCAACACACACATATTCCCCGCTGTCGTTTTTTTCGGCACTGATGATTTGCAAAGATCCGCTCACAGCAAAAAATCGTTCCCCTTCGATGGGCTCTAGAGTCTCATCTTTGACCCTAGGAGAGAATGATTTCTCCAATTAGTTGTTAGTTCATCAGTTAATCATGCCTATTTCATTTCATTTGAATTGAATGTAATTTACTTTTTTTGCCAACAAATTGTGAAAAAATGTGGAATATCATTTTAAAGAAGTATCCTAATATTCTGAGGGGTAAAGCTAAGAGATCCTATTTTCCTTTAGTAGAACTGTAGCAGAGCTGCAGTGATGGTTCATAGAATTAATTTGCCCAATTTCAAGGAACAGGAGAGGATTATCCAATTAAATAGACACAAGTGTCAACATCTATGTCCTGCAGACACCTGAAGCAGTGTGGACTAAGAGCAGGAATCACTGCTGTGATACCGTACTGGATGTGTTCACATCTGTAAACTGCACAGAACTGACTGATACAGTGACGCAAGCTGTTACCCGTAGAAAACATATTACACTGAATGAAGGCGTGAAGTTCTTTTGCCTTAAACACACGTGTTAAAATGTCGTGAAACGTCTCACTGACAGATGTAACCAACATTAATATAGCTGTTGTTCCTGATAACCACTTACCAGGAGATGGTGGGTGGTGGAGAGCTGAAAACACTGCAGTTCATGACGATGTCCCCTCCTAGTACCACAGCATACTCTTGGAAGTCCATTGTCAGTATTCGCGGGGCCACATCTAAGAGAAAGGGGAGATTTCAGCTGCTTAAATGTCAAGTTATTACCTATCAGAATTTATTTCTGGCAAGAAATAGGGACAGGAGAGCAGATGACTGAAAACACAGATATAACTCAGACGCGGGCATCACAGATCTTGTAACACTTCAAGAGATGTAAGATTTCTTAAAGAAAGCCGAAGCGCTGAAGTGAGAAAACCTCATTCAAAATCCCATTGACATTTTGAGTGTTGAGTGGCCCTGGCTATGTCAGACATGGCTGTAGAGCTGAAACGACCAAACAATAAATCAATTCAAGTCAAACAATTTCAATAGTTGGATATAAAAGTTTTTTTGTTGTTGCAAGAATCCACTAGTTCCATCTTGTAAAATGAGAACATTTGCCAGATTTCTTAGTCTTCTATGATAGTAAATGCACTAAACAAGCAATCCAAGTATGAAACCTTGGACTCTGGGAAATTGTGATGGGCCTTTTCTTTTTACCACTTTCTCACACTTTCTGAAATAATAAATGAATTGGCTGTAATAACAGCAGGACAGAGATGGGTTGAACACGATATGTGTTTAACACAGCAGGGATTACAACTAAAAGATGAGGAAAATGACTGCTGCTGGATATCATGGATATGGAAGGAACCATGTTAAGATCACCTAAGAATGTGCGCTCACCTCTGAGCTCACTCTCTATGCTGCATATAGGCCTATTTATCTGGCAAACCTCCATTTAACTTAACATCTACTCCTCCAGACGGTGACTCACACACACTGTGCTACGAAATTTCAAAAATGTGAATGGCTGGATGAGAGGCACATTTCAAAGCTCACCTGTGAAATGCTATTGAGCCAACAACACGACATTTCCCACAGCCAGGTGAACCTGATAAAGTGGCCATTGTGTTTATGTCCTGGCTGGCTGTGCAAGGTGTAAGTCTTGCTCTAATACTCACTCATGACCATGATGTTAATGTTGGCCAGGACACTGCCATGAATGTTGGAGGCTTCACACTGGTAGACGGCACTGTCCTCTGCTCTGGCGTTATGGAGCACCACAGTGTCATCAAACACTCGCCTGCTGCTCCCTGGGTGATCTGACAGCAACACACACACACACACACACACACACATAAAAACATGTCAGCAGAGTTGTCAACGTATAAAAGTTTTTTAAAAATCGGATACAAATAAGAGACAAAATGATTCGTTGCTTCCTCGAAAGAGAATTGGAAAGGATTTTAATAATAAATAATTTTTTAAGCACAAATAAACATTCCCTGGTGCCAGTTTCTTTTAAATAACATGAGTTTGCACATTTTCTCTGATAGAAAATTATATATATATATATACTATATTTACCAATTTGAAAGACACACAGATGTGTACGGAGGCAAGAAATTTGACAGTTAAATAAAAACCTAACCAGCACATACGACGTAACAGTAAATATAAGAGGATACATCTTGGACATCCAACTTTAGTAGAAATATATTCTTTTAAACATTTTTTATGCACCTAAACAAATCATACGAATACATAAAAAGCCTCTAAAACATTTACAATATGAATCTCAAGACTACACCACTCCTGGAAGATCGAGTTGCATTCCCTGCTAAGAAATGACCTGCTCATAATTAGAATGAATAATTCATTCATCAACATCTTTTTCCACATTCCTTACATGAGCTTATAATCAGTAAAGAAAAGACTATTACTTTTCAGGTTAAATTGGGAAAATGTGCATAACATTCCCTGTCAAGGAATCGAGTCTGTCCCTTGAGCTTTGAAGGACACTTGGCAGAACAGCTGCTTGTCAGCGTTCAGTTGTGTGGTTGAAGTTGTGGAGCGGTGTCGCTGCTTGCTGCACTGTCCTCCTGCCCTTTGTCAAAGATGCATGAAACCACAGCTAGAATTGTTCCCACTCACCTCTGAACAATTCTCCATTCCTCCTCCAATTTATGTCTGGCGGTGGTTTTCCACTGACCGAACACTTGATGTGAACATCAGTCCCAATCACATTCAGCTGGCTTTGAGGAGGCTCCGTCTCCCACTTTGGCAGATCTGAGGCATGTTAAGAAGAACCTTGTTGGTTTGGAAAAAACTGCCATTCCTTTGTCAACAGCTTTCTCTTTGAAGCAAAAACAAACGCAGCCATGTTAGCTCCTACCTTCTACTATTACATCAAAGTAGTGGACAGTCTCTCCAGCAGAGTTTTGGGCTTTACACATGTATTTCCCACCATCCGACTCATCTACAGACGATATGGACAACAGCTTTCTAAAGTTGTTCAATTGTGTCCGAACAGGCAGCTTGTCTCCCATTTTCATCCAAGTTATCGTTGGAGTGGGACTACGACAGGAAACGACATGTTATGAAGCGCAACAGCAGGTAAATATGACAACATATTATTTAGATATAGAGATAATGTGATGATACGGCATGTATACATACAATCCCTGTGGTATACACTCAAGCTCCAGATTCTCTCCCTTCAACAGCACTTTCTCTGTCTGAACACCAGAGGGCAGCAGCAGGCTGGGAACTCTCACTGGGGGGGCTTGAGCTGTGTTGAACACAAGACAGATACTTTTAATCAATGGTTAGATAATCAACACACACGTTTATCGCCAATCTGCTACCTGCAGCTTCTTGCAACATGAAAACCAACTATGCTTCCTGTTCACATGAGATGCACTTTGATTCATACAGTGAAGGCTTTGATGTGTGAATCACTCACTGGTGTTGCTGCTGTCAGCAGACTCATTGCCAGGTTTGACTGGAAGAAAAAAACAAAATACTCTGAGAATGATAATGGTGGTAGCGTTTCCTTGAGCCTAAGCGTGATAAGGCACGCCCCGCTTCTTGGTATGCAGTATTGAGGAACATCTTGATAATAACAATTTTTGTTTTCACTTCTCAGAGAAATGTACTTAATATCATGATTTACAAGTGGTTAAGAACACACAGACTATTTTGTAGACCTACAGCGCTTGACCCAGACAGACATGGCTGTTTTCTGGACGATGGTGCGTATTGTGGAGAAGGCAGCAAAGCAACAGTAGTCCAGACGACTGTCTTTCTGTAAGGCATTAGAGAAGTACAGGTTGCCATCAGTGCCCATGGTAACCCTCTCATCCTGCTCAATGTGCTGGAGACCTGGAAAAGAGCATATTTACATCAATGATAGGTCGTCAATGTAGACAGTGTCTGTTTTCTGAGATTCATTTTGGCTGGTAAGAAAGCACAAATTGGACAGAACTTCTTAAATATATTTATCAGGTGCACCAGAGGGTCGAGAGTGAAATAACCTCATAATGAGACTCATGGTCTCATGATAGCAGATTGGAGTACAGCCTCATGTACACTAGACGTTAATGGAAATGCCCTGAAGGGTTTCCTTGTATGGAGCCGGTGAACTCGGTGAAGTGCGCTATGACAGCGTATTTGGTTTACATAGAGCCATCATTAAAGTCACGGGTCAGTGGCGCTCCGTGTCACTCCTTGGTCAGCCCCATTCACAGTACCTAACAGTTTCCTTTAAAACACCGCCTTAAGTCATTGGTTGTTTAGTCAATGTTCAAGGCAAAAAAATTACATTCCATGGCACTAATACGAGGTGAACGATATTTTTCCAACTAATGCACGTGGACTGCACGCAGAGAACACAAGGTTCTGCAGCAAGCGAAGACGCACATCATTGAGATGTTTTTTGTTTTATAGACATCAAAGTATCTTTTATCAAGTGCAATTTTTTGGATTGTTGTGACAATCCCTGGAAATATGAATGTGTGAAACTAAGACAAAGATTCTAAACATCATTTACATCACAAGACAAGAATTGTGAGGAAAAAGTGTTTTCATTCACTCTGCTCCATGCCTCTAGGCCCCATCCACCTAAACACCTAAAAGACTGTTTTTCTCTCTGACATCAGTCAGGTTTGTTGGAGGCGGATGAGGAGCTCTCAAGGGGTTGGACAGAAAACTCAGCCCCTATTGACAAAGCACTTCACACAGAACTGAGGTGACTTTTTTACACAGCAAATGACTTTTCTTTGGCAGCGGTGGGAAGAAACTTGTGGGCCTCAAGTGTATACCTTTGCTTGCCTGTCCTTCTTATTGTCACTGCTAAATTCCCTGGCGGCCAGTGGAGGGGGAGGACAGCCACGCGCCTCTTCCAAAGCACATGGTGGTCACCCACTACTCCTTTTCATCTGGGAGAAACTTCAGGAAGGTGTGATGCAAACAGACCATTCACACTATCCATCCAGCGAGAACCCTGCACGGCGCGCCTTTCGCAATGACACAAACGTGATCTCGTACCGGTGAAGACTGCAGTGGTGGGCAAATGTTTCCCCCCCCTCCACCCCTGCACCATCAACGTACAACTGAAAGTGACGAAGTGGCTTGAAGTGTCTTTATGTATTCATAAAGACTTACATACGAAGAGTATTGACTGTTTTCTGGGGGAAGTCAATCAGCCAACTAGCTAATCCACCGTTTAAATTCCAAGCACAAACAGTTGGCTTACCAATAGACATCCAGTAGATCTGACGTGGTCCCGCGCCTTCTGGAGGGTTACACTCCAGGGTGATTGGCTCTCCCTCCATAACTACAATGGGGAAATTCAACTCCTTTGGAAACTTGGGGACACCTAATTAAAAAAAAACAACATCAAACAAAAGGAGAACCTTGTCAAGAAAACTTGAAAAGGAAATTCACTTACATGGTGACTTTGAAAAGCAATGATCAGCAATTGCATGTAATAGATGAATTTCTTATGTAAAGGTCACTCACTGGGAACTCTCAGTTCGATCTCCTCCGTCATGGCAGTTCCCAGCTTGTTAGAAGCGTAGCATCGGTATTTACCCCGAAACGGGATGAGATGCTCTTTGTGAAGCATAAAGGTGCCATCTGTGTGTTCTTTCGGGATGTAGGGAGGGACAAAGTCTTCGCCATCTTTTGTCCATCTGTATCTGTTGGAGCAAAAGCCGGTTTCCATCAATCAATTAAATATTCAGAACGTTATGTGTTCTGCCACGGTTCATCTTCAGTTCATAATGTTTGTTTCACTTACTCTGGTGGTGGGTTGCCCCTGGCTTTACACCTGATAGTAATGGTGTTGTCAAAAGGAAGAGCAATAATGGGACCAGAGGTGTGAGTTATTATGGTTGGAGGCTGCTCCACTGTAATATGAAGACACATAAAAGTGTTAAATGTTAACATTGGTGACAACGTTTCTGCTACAAGATTACACCGCAAAAGAAATAATGCCCCTGCTGTTTCCTATTTTTTCCTACTGCCCTATATGAAGCTGAGAAGGCAAAGTTGTATGCCAACAGCACTATAATCTGGACAAATAAGGAGTCTGAACTGAAGCAGCACACTAGCACTTGATTGCAAAGCCTTCAAAGCCCTAAACAAAGACACCTCTGCTGCAACACTTGCGACATAAACAATTTAGTCTAAGTTGTTATTGGTTTGTCACAATTTCTAAAAGCTGCTAACATTCATACTCAAGCAGGGTGGACAGCTATAAATATGAATACACACCTTCGACAAATGTCAAAACAGAGAGAGGGATGAAATGAAATATTACACATTGAGCAACCAGTTCAATTTACAAGTATAAGATAAAAAAATGTCAATCAAACCTTGTAAATCGAGTTCATATTTACTGGAGATTAGGTACTGATTAAGTAAGCATGACCTTGATTGTTATCATGACACTCTTACCTTCTATAGGAACATTGAGGCCTGTGGCTGTGGAGGTCAAGGCCAAAAGCAGAACAAGCTGCAGGCTCCCCTCCAACCTCATCTCCCCTCCTTTATGGAGAAGGTGGAGATCAGAGAACGTGTTGATGTAGATCAACTGGCGTCACTTGGGATGTGTAAGGCACAGAGGACCTGGCAGAGTCAGATAAATATTTAAACATGGTCATGAGTTGATTTAACTTGGGGGGGGGGGGGGGGGGGGGGAGAAAAAACGGCAATGGCAAATGAAGAGCCTTACAAGCGTCTGTTCCAATCAGAGATGCAGCACTGAATTAACATAGCAGAGGGAGAGTTGTTTTGTCCTAAATGAGCTGCGAATAATCACACTTAAAACAGGCCACTTCATATTGTGGCTGACATCCAAGTGAAAGTAAAGAAAACCAGAATGGAAGTGTTTGAACAAAATGTGACAGCATAAAAACCTGTCAAACCCATGCACTTTGCAGTGTCTCTCTTGGATAATCGCAATTAAAATGCATTATAGATTCCTTCTGTTCTGTTTGGATGATTTCCTTGTCCGATGCTGTGCCTCAGGGTAAGAATAATGTTCCTCATGATGTTTTGCAAGTACATGTAGATTACCTAATGGGCATTTATTGAATGGATATAAAAGGCTTAGCACACAGAGGCCGAATGGTCACAGAGAAGTAGGAGCAGAGAGCAATGGATACAAAAGAAAATCTAATGAAATATCAACTTTGACTCTAATTACAATTAGATTGCAGCAGTTTGCACATTCAATATCTTTCATTTTTCTTGTATAGAGAAGAAGAGAGGTAAAGTTCTGTGTCAAGGCTAATTTAAAGAACCTTTTGCCTTATGTATGTCCTCACTGGGACAAAAATGTCCCAGTGAGGACACTTGCTATTTAGCTTTAGTTGTCCCTCATTGTTTTGATGTCAGCGCTGAACACAGCACAACACTTGTTTGGAGATTACCCTTTGAACTGTAAAGCCTGACGGGTGGCATCGCATGGCATGCTTACAGTAAACCCGACTGGCACAAAGCTGCTGTCTGCTACAATCGCTAGATCCAAGATGGCAGCCTCTAAATTGGTCTAAGCCCGTCAGTATTTCACGGCTTAGTTCTCACAGTGCTGAGACTGTGGTGGCAGCACTGGCAATGCCAAATGGGTTCACCCTCTAACTAATCCTGCTATCAGGAGAATGAAGGCGGGGAGCTCCGGCAGTCATACAGTACGCTGCTTAACAATGACTGAGTGCTACTCAGGGTTCTTCGAAGGACGCAGAGCTGCATGCGTTGTCCCTTCTTAGTGAGAGAGGTTAATATGGTAATTGTTCTAGACTAGATGCAGGATTAAGCTGCTTGAATTTAGAATCAATTAAACAAATTGAGAGATTGTATTATTTGCAATGAGGACTTTTTGTGATTATCTTCCACTGGATTGAATGGTTAACAAAGCCGGTTAGATGTTTGTTCCAGTGGAGTAAACATGCATTCTCATGTCATAATAAAGCTGTAAGCCTCTCTCATTCCCGGTGCTGGTGCTATTGTATACTACAAGTCACACACAGAGGCACACACACATGCCCGCATGTGCACGGCTGCACATGCACATACAGCCTTGCATTAGAGGCCACCTACACTACAAGCATGAGTAAAAGGGACGGTGTTCTGATTTAAATCACAGACAAGAAACCACATCAGCCCCAGCAGAGTGTGTAGAGTCCTTGTTGGGTAGGAGGCCCACAGTCCACCAGTGACATGAGAAGTAGGACCTTTTAGATTTGTGTTGATCCTGGCAACAACCAAACTGGCAACCTTCATTCACGCGCAGCAAAACCACTGCCTGCGTGCACGCCCAAGGAACCTTGTAGGTGAGGCACATTACTACGTTTTATAAGCACGTGGAGATCTGCAAACCTGCCACTTTAATGATAACTCCACAAAGCTGACAGAGTCCGTTAAAAAGGCAAAGTCTTTAGAGCGTGAAATGGGGTGGATTCCCTATGTAAACAGACAACAAAGCGTTTGTTTTGGGAGCCGAGGGATCTATTACCTGAACACATGGCCGATCATAGCCACAAATCCGCAGGGATTTTGTTTCCTAAGCCAACAGTTGGCCGTGGCACTAAGAGTGTGACTACTACATGACTAGGCCTAATCCTTGCCAACACACGTCGTACACAATAACCCCCTCCCTTTCTTGAAACTCAAGCTAAGTTCAAAGCCCCTCAGACAAACCAGCACCCCTACAGACTGAATCAAAGTGTAGCTGCAAAGTAAAGACTGCAAAGTAATGCAGAAATGATCTGCACACACCTTATTCTACTCACATACATATACAGTAAATACAGATAGGGACTAATGACAACATACTTCTCAAGTAACCAATACTTACTGGCTTTTGAGTCATTCTACATCTTAAATCCACCTCTAGCAGAGACCCAAGGCTGCTGCACTACAAGTCCATAAAAAAAGTACAGGACAGGACCATCAAGGGATCATTCCGACAACTCTCTCTGAACCAAACATCTCTGACATGTCCTTCCTCCTCAACCTCACTTTGTTCCTCTCGTGGTGCACAGGCACGCCTCCCTGCCCGCCCCTCCACTCATGCAGCTAAAGGAGCGACAGGAGACTCACTCAAGTGACATATGTCACACCAAAGCCTCTCACTTTGCAAAGAGACTCTCTAAGCCGGTGACAATGACTGGGGCAAAGCCTGCACTGCAGGGCTACTCAGTGTGCATTAAAGAATGGGCGGAGAGGAAGTCCATGCATGTCTCTCCCTCTCTTTCTCCCTCTCCCCTTTTCCCTGGATCCCTCCATCCTGCCTTCCACAAACTATGCACGCCCATTTACACCCAGCTCCGTCCCGATGATTTTAATACAATGTGTCTCCATTGAAAAGAGATGGGAGTCATCTTCTCTCAGAGGACCAGAGCTTTTGTGTACTTTCATTTCCATGCAGTGCTCCGGGGTATTGATAGATGGAGGCATGGGAGAACATGCCTGAAATAGACAAAGTTGTTGATAGCAGGCTACTAGGATTTTTAGGATTTTGTTCTTCCTTCTCATTTTCTTCTTTTGTGCAGATTTGCATGGTGCAAGCACAGTTTGTTATCTGGAGATATGTACAGAAATGATTCAGTTTAATCTGTGTTTCCCCCGAAGCTACTACAACATAAACATTCCTTGTATGCAGAGGTCTCCGGATGTTATCTGTCTGTAATTAGCTCAATAGACACAATTTATATTCCAAGGAGTACAGCAGGGAATTGCAATAAAGGTGGCTCAACAAACACCGTTCTGAGGCTTAAATTGTTTTCAGATAGATGCATTATATTTGGAAATAACGGAGATTGTATCTTACAACATCATTTTCTAAGCCTAATGGAGACACAATGGCGGCGTCAAAAGGGTAAGCAATGCTCACGCTGCCCTGCAGGAAAAAGAGTTTACATTCAAAGCCCAGTATATTAGAGTCTGAAATTAGGCAAGATCTCTGCTCGATAAACTATTCATGAAGAATGGCATCTATCTAATGACAGCTTTGGTGAGCAGTAAACAAAGTAAACAATCTTAATTGGGTTTATTCTGCCTAATAAAGAAATTAGAGGTGTCTTCCAAAATTCAATCTTCCTTTCAGTCTTTTTCTATTTGTGGATTTAAAAAAAAAATGACATTAACCAGGAAGCTATACTTTTTATACTGCTCTACTTTGTTTACTTTTAAACCAGTGACTGTTTCAGACTTGCCTGCAACTTATTAAAGTCATTGTCAGCGCAGAACAGCTGGAGATAATTGCGCAGTCAATCTAAGACAGTTGTCACCACGTCAAACGGACCTCTTCCATGTTTAAGAGAGCATAGCTTGTTTAAACATAGAGAAACAAACCGAAGGGGCAAAGCCTTATAGACTTGCATTTCCACTCAAAGCTTGAGCTGCTGTGTAGACATGGGAGCATGTGCACAAAAGATTAATGTAAATCAAAAGACAATAGCTGTAGCATGGTCAAACATACATTGTCTGGTCTAAGTAAATATACACAGAGTCACCTGGCTGTATGTAATGTGGGAAAATACAAAATAACAGATCGATGCATAAGATATATTTTATGACAACATATACGAGTTTCTAGAGCTGATTAATGCATTGGTTCAAAATGAATCTATTTTGATAACTAATTCATCTTTTCAGTCTGTTTCATCCTGTTTATTATGATTTTAAAACTCAATATTTTATGGTTTGGTCGGATAAAATGAAACATTTGAAATTATTTTTGCTATTTTCTGCAATATCTGACTGACGATGACAATTTCTCCTTTCTCTGTGTGTCAATGTGGTGGACTTCTGTACTTTGATATGTTCTGTGCTGATAAAACATGTATTAAAATATACATATAAAATACATATATCAACATATTTCAGATTCAAAATCTCATCGTTCTAATCACGACTCGCAGCTGACGGATTACAACTAGGCACTCACACAAGGACCTAAACAAAAGAGAGTGAACAGGACTTTGCCAATTGTTTTCGGGGTCTCTACTCATGACCAGTTTCATTGTGCTTGTTAAATGACCATGAATGCTAAAACAAACCAGCGACAGCATCGTTTGTGAATGCCGACTTCACGTCTCCATCGACATCTCAATCCCCTGTGGCGACTAATCAAAAAGGTTGCCCTACCCCGAGCCTTTGTCATGACGCATTTCCTCCCCAAACAGATAATTGCTAGTCTTTTGCTTCTGTCTTCATGCGAAGCTCACAAATACATTGCAATTACAAAATACCTTCCAAACAAACGCAGGAAACGCTTGGCATATTGCAACGTAAACATATACAGTATGTGTGTGTGTTATGAGTATAATCAAAGAGAGGACGGAAGGTCACCAGGACACACCTAAGTATGTACTGCAAATCCATTACAACAGCAGCTAATTCAGAATTCTATTACATTCTCAAACATTGTCTGAAATCACAAAAGAAAAGATTTCCGTGAGTGTTAACACTATGTTAAGACACTTCACACAAGCAGACATACGACTGCAGATACAAAGGACGCATGTCATGAAAAGCTTTACTGTCAATGCAGACAATGGCAGCAATGATGGGTGGATGATGTTTGAGATGTCCATAAAAACCAGCCGGGACTGACAGAGAAGCAGCCAGCCTTCAGACAAATTCTATAGATGAACTACTACCACTAGCTTTGGCTAAAGGAAGGCGAAAAAACATCCCCGTTTACTTCGGTTTAGCAGAGTACACAACTTAAACTGAGTGGGTTGGGCTACATTAGTTCTCATTCTTAAAATTCAAGAACAAAAGTGATGCTGAAGAATGTGTAATCAAGCACATTTACTGGCTGCCTCAGGAAACCTCTCATGCATGCATTCACGCTGCGGAGCTATGCAGTGAAAACTATTACACTGATCTACGGCAGAGCAAAAACACATGCAAATGAATAGTGGTTTTGAGGAATGTGTTTGTGAATGTGTGCTTTGTGGCTACTTTCTGTGTGTATTACTGGTACTGGTACTTTGCTCGATGTTGCTATATGAGTGACACAAATCGTTAGTTCTCTGTAGATGTTGACTGATTACTCTTTGTGAGGCAAATACCATCTCTTCATCTCGGCTTATTATAGGCTTCTTTAACAATACACTATGCCCTGCTTATCTGTATGACAGATGTCTCACTTACTGTAATCATACTTACACACACAGATCAAAACCACAGATGCACTGAACTAATGCAAACATCAGGCACATTCCTGTATGATTGGATCAAATACATTTCTTTTGTTAGTAGCTTACTCATTCAGGACAGTAATCAATTCTTCAGTTTCTGTTTCCATCAACGAGGAGAGAAAATGTACGTCATTTAATTCTCAAAACAAGTTTAAATACATACAATATAAGCAGCCGATAGCAGCGTTATCCTCTCAACACATCAAGGTTTTAACCGCAGGGTTGGTAATCTGGCAAAACAAGAGTACGCTAGATCAAAAAAATTAACCAACCAAAAAAACACAGCCCAGTGTTGACAACTCTTCTCCAATGACAGCTCCAAAAGTTGCTAAATCTTACAAGAAAGTCGCCAAGTGGGCAACACTGACAGCCCGGTCCGTAAGGCCTCCCTCCAAAGCCACTCTCTCAAAATGATCATTATGAACGTAAACCAGATACATGGCTTTTGTTGTTATTCACAGCTGTAAAGCTATAGCAGCTTGTAAAAGACTCCGCCGATGAGCAATGGGTGAACAGGAAAATACCTGGGTAGGCCGGCAGGTAGCCGGCCCAATCATCTTATTTGGCGTGAAGGAATTGATTGTCAGGATGTAATAAAGCTTTCAACAAAAATGTTTTTGAAAAAGATTATCAACACTGCCTTTAAGCTTGTTTTGGTCTTAACATAAGTCTCCTTACCTCTGAGCCCAACGCGTCTTTGTCATTACTTAATGGTCCAGTATTGTGTCTCTGTGTCAGTCCACCAAGCAACCTAGTAATCATGCCTGGAATTCACACAAACAACTCTGTGACACGCATCATACACATCCACATCAAACCTGTGCTTCCAGTCGTATGTTAGGAGCAGGAGCACTACACTTTTACTCTGTATGCAAGCAAAACAGGTTTAAGGCAAAAGTGTGCAGCGGCTCATATTTCACTCCTTTTCTTTTGCCTTACATTTTGATGCTTTTAGTGGTTTTATGTGAAGCACTTTGAATTACCTTGTTGTTGAAATGTGATATACAAATAAACTTGCCTTGCCTTGCCTTAAAACCCTAAACAACAAAATCATTGCAAAGCATGTTGCACTCACTCTGCTATAACTTTCTATTTCATACTCCACTGGCATGTGATATATTTAAACCTCAACACACATTGGTTGAAACTATTTGCCTGTGATCAATCCCTGACACGGATTTGGTTTAAAAATGTTTACAACGTTAAATCTTTTAATTAAGGTAACTGTTACTTTTTGCAGTGTGGAAGTTTGTTGAGGTGTGCCACTCATGTGCCTACCACTAAGCTTTATTTTGTTTCCTGTGCTGGCACACACTGCATTGTGGAATGACATGTGAAGCGTCGCCTCTATAAACAGGAGCCAGCCTGGCACGCAAACAGTTGACACGCTATCACAATCTTAAATTCCTGAAACCAAAACATCAGATTAGGTATTACCTGAACAACAACTCTATACTCCTTTAGCTTTTTTGGAAAAATACTTCCCACTCACAGAGACCATGGAGATACAATTACGAATTATTTCTGTTGAGTGCCACAAGCTAGGAGACAACATGAATCACTATAGAAACACGTCCCTCGCAGGAGTGAAGAGTGACAAAGAGTGGCATTCAGGAGCTTAATCAGTTTTCCACAGCGAGCAGCGCAGGGAGAGACAGTGCGCAGACTAACAGTCACACCCAGCTTCCTCCCTTCAAACACTGAGACCTCGAGAAGACCGCTTCACACCTTCCTTCACCCCGACACAATGTTCATCACTGTTGCAGAGAGGCAGATAAGGGAGCAGTGCTGTGCTCCATGGCCTGAACTAAGCTGGTAATTAGTTTATGGGATAATCTTGGAGGCCTAAAGTGGTATTTAGCTGGGTTGGTGAAGTCGTTTTTTAAGAAGTCCCCCCCAAAAAAGAAGAGATTTAGCTTGAAACGCAGTGTTTGTGTTGGTCCAATCCTTCAGTATTTTGGCCAATATTACAGTTTGACTTCAAATGTAAAACATGTTATGGGATAACAGCCTGTGTTAACAAACATAATAGCTATCAATGCAAGTTATAATGAAATTAAAACTTTCTAATGACCTCAATATTTCATTTTATTGTGTAAGGCCATGTTATTGTCAATCAGCTGTCGTAATGGGCTCCAGTCCTTTGTTTTGAATTGTGGTGGTCGCGAGACTATTTTCTGTTAATTTACACGCAAAGGAATATGTCTTTAATTTACTTAACAATGATTTCTGTGTGTTTAGTCACTCAGGGCAGAGGACCTATTAATACAGTGCTGGCACATTGTGTGTGTCTATTTATGTGCTGGAATAATTCCAATGGCATGAGGCACTAGACGGGAGAATTCAGTTTTTAAAACACAATGCATTCCTCCTAGAGAACTTGAAATGTGGGGGAACTTGTGTACATGTTGTTTTAATTCTTAAGTTATTTATCTTTTTGTTTAACGGATCAAGTGGGTTGGGATGAGGCTACGTGTCTTATGTAGCTCCACTTGTGAGTGAGTACATACATGGGCGTAGCTATGACAGTCAATGGGAGGCACGACAGGATATTTTTAATTTAAATAACCCCTGAAAGTGCCATTTCCTGCAGGACAATTTAACCATGACCGATAATGCTGCTCTGTCACTATACATCTCAGTTTACATTACACTATATATGACAGTGTTTCCCACACTTTGAGAGAAGATTTAAGAGATATTTCAAGAACGTTGTGCTATTCTATACAGTTTATCATAAACACATTGGTTGTATAGATATGAATGGTGATGACAAGACAAAAACAGTCACACCCACAAAGCATAGTGAAGGAGACAGGGTTCGCGTTTCAAGACAGGTCAGGTGGTTTGCTGACATCGCCTCAGATCCCTGACACACTGAGGACAGTCTGCCCAGTTGACTGTCGCGGCGGCAACAGGGGGCCCCGTCCCCCCCGGAAGCCATTAGGTCTGGGCAATTGTGTCCAGAGTTCAAATGAGAAAATGGCTGAGGTGGAAAATGCCATTTTTAATCTATATACCAACAACCAGAACTTTTTGCTCCAAGCAAGTTAAAATGTTTAAAAATAGCAAAGTGGGGTTGCGAAAACATGTTTGCTACCCAAAGTCTAACAGTGGGGGAGCAGCCTGCTCCATTGCTCAAGCACCTTTGAGTATATAAAGACTTTCTTATGCATTTATTAATCAAACACGCTAACTGCTCTCCAGCTATGAGTTTAGCAATAACAATATATTCAACATTCAACTGCACGTATCATACAAATGACTATGTCCACACATACTGGCTGTACATTTGCTGTCTGTCTGAGACTAAGGACAGTGAATACACTTGTTGACGCACTTAACTCCTCTAGTCTCACTATTCCACTGGAAAGAAAGAACTGACAACAACAGCCCCCCAAGAAGCTTCAGAGATATCAATGAACTTAGTTGTGATAAATGCCATTTTTTTTTAGGTTTAGAAATAACAGCCGTTTTGCAATCCTGGGGATTAGCCTTCGTCTCCAGAGGGCTGAGACACAGAAAGTAATGAAGCCTCACTTCAAGGAAAGACCTGCCTGGTCTTGTAGCCCACAACCACCATCGTGAACGCCCTGACTCTCCCCCGTGTTCTCTCCCACCCTTCCTTTTAAACACCACAAAAACACCGTTTGCGGACGTCATTACTCAAGATTTAGCTAGACTGAAAGAAAAGGAAAAAAGAAAAAGGAAAAAAGAAAAGAGGGATTTTCTTGTCACTTTTCAAAAAAACACATTAGGGCCTTTCTTCAAAGGCCTTGCACCTGCAGCTTAGATTCTTCTCAAACAAGGCAGAAAAGGATGAGGAGTAATATTTCGACCGTCACATCTGTTTGTCTGGATGAAGAGAGTCTGAGCCAAGGCTCCAATCCCATAAGTGTGTGTGACATTAAGAGGTATCGTGCATAATCTGTGAAGATTAATGGGGCAATAATTCACATTCAAATAGGATTCTACAAATATTAAATAAAAATAAGTGTTGGCAGTTAATTGCTAAAATGCTCAACACACTAACCGTGTGCTTGTCGGAGGAAAAAATAAAGAGCAAAGGCAATTTATCTGGCACGGTATCCACTACATTTACAAAATCATCACACTTGTGAGAAATTCCTTGTGAGAAGTAAATTACTTATCTACTGACGCATGGCGCACTGGCAATCGATTAGTTACTAAGCATCTGCTGCAACATGTCAAAAGACTAGACTCATGAGGCACCTCACTAAGTGCAACCAAGCCCTTGCCCCAGGAAATAACTCAGGAATAGCTCCTCAACCATAAGTCTTATGCATACTTCTGGTCTCCTTTGATGGATAAGAGGCTAAGGAATATTAATTATACTGTAAGTAAACCTATTTCTTTTACCATTCCAAAGTAAATGAAGATTTTCATGCTCGCTTAGTATGTAATCTAATTTGCAAAGTCAATATCACCATTCTAACCCATGGATAATGGAACGTCTTCTACTACTCTTTGCTACAACTGTAACTGTAAATGTGATGAAAATAAACTTTGTACTTTTTACATGATGACTGTTCACTGGGAGTTTTACTTTACGACATCATCTATTTCAGTATAGCCACGTTACAAATAACATAAATCTAACCCCAAAAATTGTAAATAGTGATAAACACAAGGAATATTGATCAGTATTTATATTTGACCGTAGAGTATTTAAGGGCAAGCAGTGAACTGAGTTCCCACCATAGGTACACAGTCTAGCTGGACAAAGATGGCTGCTGACTCCTCCCTGAGAATTGCTGTGACTTCCTGTTGGCCCAAGCTCTACTATAGAAACAAAAGTAACTCAAATCTTTGGCAAAAATAACATAAGAAATAATGAAATATTTTGTCAAGAACATCCAGGATCTTTTGAACACATCAAGCTCTTATATTCATGAAGTTTGTATTTATATGACCTTATTGTTAAAATACTTCATAATGAGACATAGTTTGGATAAAATGCACTTGGTTTACAGATTCTAAAAGCTGAAGTCCCCATGCTTTCAAACATTTGTATCTTCTACAGATAGACCATCTTCCATAACGACGCCACAGGGGTGGACAAGGTACCGGGTCTGTGGGGTTTAACAGGTGAAAGCTATTGGTTCAACATCATTACATGTGAAGCAAACTCTCACAGGACAAGGCTCATAATACCTAACCAATCCTATAAGAATACAACCATTTCTGAAATTGAAATGTAATGAAGAAAAAAGACCACTGATCCTTTATTTAAGACTTAGATTATCTCAAATAAGTGAGTACGGTCAACTAAAAACACAATCAGGGTAATCATAATGTAAGAGTGCCTGATGGCGGATAAGATAAGCTACTATTACAGCAATAAAGGCAGCTGAGGCTTTTATGTGCCGATTCTGGAAACTGACATAAATTTTCTATTTCAGCCTGTTTAAATTAGTTTGCCCTTAATCTGTTACATCAATACTATGGCTCAGAGCCAATGGCATTTGAGGACACTCATCAGATTGGTAGGTCTAGAGACATAGTGTTGTACCTTGCATCAGCCTGTGTGAGTGATAGCCTCACTGCTGTGTAACACAGGCCCATGACAGGGGTACCCCCATGAAAGTGTTAGGGCCGTGCTTCATTAGCATTTTTGGAACACCATGAATGAAAGTGTTTGTTCTGGTCTGCGCGCCCAATTGAAAGGGTCCATTAAAGAGTGTTTTAGGGGTTCCACTGTGTGGAGTCGGAAGTTTGGGAGCTGGTGTACAGAGGGAAGTGCCAGAGCAGAGAAAAATACTCAGAAGGACACGGTGGCCCGGATCAATCTGTATGCAGATGATCCACCGTTTGACATCTTTCAGCGTGTGAACAGGTGGGCCACATAAGGGACCACATCAATCAGGTTAATAAATGTTTCAATATACACAGTGAATGTGTTGGCAGGTTGTGATTAAACTCACTCATGGAGGCTGGTCTCACATTCAGAGCCAAGTCTCAACTGAAGCCTATTTACTGTAAGTCAGAGATTGCAACATCCCCCCTGGCAACTCTGCTGACTAACAATTAAGAGATACCTCATACTCTCACACAAAAGGTACTGCTGGGAGTAAGGAGGACATTCAGAGGACACCTGGGGCACAAAGTCCCACTATTACCAAGTGTGCAAAACTGTCATACTTGATGACTATATTTATAAAAGCAGTAGCTCATTTGTGATATATTGTGATTATATCAGAAATCCACTTTGCGTCAGGCCAAACAATGCCCTCATGTTGTAATAAAAATCACAACATATCGCATCCTGTCGTGAGCCACTGCTTTAGTATATCATGGTTAATAAGTTTGTGAGGTTCAGTTAAGGACACAGAAGTCTGTTGCTATGGTTACCTGTGGTCTGCCATATTTTAAACACAGATTAATGACGGTGATTCAACTGTTTTACCAGAATTAAGTTCACAATGTTCTCGATAGAATTCAAACAGACCCCTGCAAACAATCACAAGGTATTTCTGGATTTCTGTAAACTATGTTGCACTTCGATCGGCGGATTCCTTCCACGAGAAAGTCAGAAATTCCAGCCACCTAAAAACAAATGTCTATCTGAGGGATTTTTTTATTGAGGGAGATTTGAGAAAAGCAAGGAGATGCATGCTGATTTGCCTGAACCTCTGCGAGGCCTGATGGCAGGATGATGCAGATTCATGTCAACACCTGCTTTCAAGGTAGAACTGCAAACAAAAGTCTTGTGTCAGATTACTGCGAGCAAGGTTATGACCCACCGAATGCATGAAAATCAGACAGCGCCAGAGAAACAATAACAGACGGAAAACGAGAGGGGGGGGGGGGGTCGAGTTTTGGGGGTGATATCTACGGCACAGGAGAGAGAAATCCATGGGAATTCATCTCATTAGCATATGAATCAAATTCCAGCAGCAGGAAAAGACAGACATTCAGTTCAGAGCCCGTTAGAAATACCAGCAGTGGATGAGCAAAATCATTGGGCTGAGTGCAAGGGTCAAAGGTAATTCTCCCATGGTGTGCTACATAAGTAGAATTTAGGATTTCAGGGGCCTGGGGAAAATATGATAAGATAGAACAACATTACAATGGCATTACAATGGCACACTGTTAGAATTCAAGCAAGCTAGTACAACACTTGCGCAACATGCTCACCATAGGGGTGAAACTCGAAGCATAAAAAAGGCTGCTGGTTCTAATGGTTATCAAAAAAGCTTCTGAGATCAAATGTTTCAACGTATGTGTTAATTAAATGCATCACTACGCTATTTGCTCTTAAGTTTGATACAAATTTGGAATGCAGGACGTTTACTTGTAATTCAGTATTTTTTTTATCACGATTGGACTTTCACTGAGGTAAGGATAAATACTCCTCCCAGAACTGTTCACTTTATAAGTTACTGAAAATCAAGGAATACACTGGAAATAGTACATGGGGGAAAAAAACAAAAAAAACATGTTATGCCGACTATTAGTTCCTCATCGGTGGTCGCTCATGTGGAACATCTCAGCCTTAGAGCAGCAGAACATGTAAGAACGTGAAAATTGTGCGTCATAGCCAAATTCCTTACTCCTGTCAAATACAGAAGACCTCTTATCATTATGTTTCCACACATGTGGGCCTCCTGTAAAGTCAGAACTAGGGTTGATTGTGAGACATGTCTTGATTTTGAACAAGCCTCTCTAAAGTTGCTCCCTCTCTACAGGTTCCAGGACCAAAACAAAACAAAGTTTGCAATGATCCACTCAGAAATCTGCAGGGGGTGACCACACGCAGGGAGGATGTTTACTTCATAGTCCTGGCAACTGGGACGCGCTGTCGCTGTCAACAAGACAATGTGCTGCATGTGTCACAACTTTTTTCTGTAGTTCTATCTCAAAGTGAGCGTTTGTCTTGAAAGCGGGATCTTAACAGTGAGGGCACTGTTCAAAAGCAAGAGTCCATATGAATGCTGTGAAGAGCATTTCAAGTGCCAGCAAACCATGTTCCTCACTTGCTAGGAGGAATGCAGCCTTTTGTCAATTGAACTTGTACAAAAGCTCCTGAAAAGTGCAGCACGGGGGGTAGAGGGAGGCTGAGGACAACATACGTGACCGCCCTCAAAGCCAGATCATCCTGCTCCTCTTGTGCTCGTTGGAGAAACTTCAGTTGCTCCAATTCAGACAGGGTGCAAAGTTATTTGTGCCCCCTGTGTGAGGCGTTGATTTCACCAAACAGTTGTCGGCTGGACGGGTCGTGACCTTTGCTCCGGGTTGTTAGAAACTGCAAGAGCTGTGAGGCAGAAAGCCAGACACCATGGAAACAGGACCGCTGGTATCTATGCTCGAAGTATTTACTGGGAATTTTAAAGACTTTTCCACAGGATACAAGCGTAATCCCTTGACGTGGGGAAAGTTTGATGCTAACACATCTGTCAACAAATGTGAAAAGGCAGACAGGATAGACAGGCTGAAGACACAATCAGTTTCTGACAGTGACCCCTCTATTTTAAACCACAGTGTTGATGGCGGTGAGTTCCTGTGTCAGTGACTCCTGTAAATATTTCACAAGCATTCCAAATGTGGACTGGCCGTCCTCGGAAGAGAGCAATAAATCCCCGCACCAAATACACACGTCGGTGCTCTCAGCCCGTTTAGTTTCTCTTTCATGGTCGTCTTCTGATCGAGCCAACACAGCATCATTAAATTATCCAGCGAGGAGTGCGAAAGGGATTCCAAGCCTGCATGTCCTTTTATGGCACAGAAGCAGGGAGTTACTCACAGCAGGAAAGACCATGGGAACGACACAGCACACGTAAAAATCTCCCTTTAGATATACTTTTGTACTGGAAGCTGGTTGATGATGAACGGCACTGTGGTGCTGAAGCCTGGACCTCAGACAAAAATACGAATTTAAGCAAATTTCAGTTTCGACATCAATTAAACATCCAAAGATCCATTATGACGGTGTGTTTCTGACAGCTGCTATCTTTCATTCTCGAGTACACACACAGGCTGCTAAATTTATTCATGTATGCAGTATTCTCAGATTATCTTCTTAAACACTCTTTAAACAGTTAATCCACTGGAATGCTTTCTCCGAGGCTATTGATATGTTAAATGTGTGATTATTGTGCTTCTCTAAAAAAGCAAACACAATCACTTTTTTTTCCCCGATTCATTCTTTGCTTCGGGAATACGAGATATTTTTCGGCCTTTTGACACCTACTTTAAAGCAGCCTTTGCATTTTGTTTCCCACAGACAATTTTGGTGAATTGATTATAGTAATGATGAATGATTTGACGGTGAGATTGTAAGTCTCATTTAGAATATGTTCATTTAGACATAGTTGTTGTTGCTATACTGCAATTAGAGAGCTTTGCACATTGAATAATTTCCCATCTTATGGCTGTTTAACGACTTTCACATTTTGCAGGGGTGAGAAGCTTTTAATTGCTTTATACTAAATGATAGTCGTGTGTGTTCACCTCCCTTCCGATAATTTCTAATTAAGGGAATCCCCAACTCTGTCTGCTTCGTCAATAAAGATCTAACATCGAGATCGATTCCTATAGTGCCTAGAATTTGATAACAACAACTGCACACATCTAACCATCTGAAATCCCTCTGGAAGTTAGTTGCAACCTAGACGGTTTATTTTACCACAAAATGAGATTATTTGGTTATGTCATATTCTTCCATGCAGCGGCTGCATGTTGATAGCACATTGTTGTTGACTATAAGTGACTGGCGTGGAGTTTTACTCTTCCCAGCGCGTCACTGATTAAGTGTCTGAGGAACTCGCCCCCTGCCTGGTAAGGCTCTTACACTGCACTAGCTGCTCCTAATGGATAACAATGAGCTGCTCACATGCTGACAGCAGCTAAATATACTCGGTTCTGTCACGAAACATTTGGCTGCATTTCAAATCCATTCAATGCATTACACAATAACAGAATGTTTTATAAATATGATACATATAAAATATAAAATAATAATACAGTAATAATTTAATATTAATTTCACCAAATTGAAGCTTTTGTAAGAGTTTACCCCTCCTGTAAAACCAGGGTTTTACCTGGTTTTACAGGAGGGGTAAACTGCAGCACTGAATGACTAACACTCCTCTGACGGGCTCAAATTATACAATTACAGATGTTCCTGAAAGGCAACTATCCCTATGCCTTCCTATTACCGGAAGGCAAAGTAGAGATGTGAAGACAGCATGCCTAGCATGTGGCAACACATGTTGGACATACCTGTCCCAGGGTGACTGTGTGTACAACCGCTGGAAAAGCAGTAGGAGGTGATTTACAGGGAGGGACACTTACACAATGATGTTCTCTCATTGTTGCCCCCAGTGAGCCATTTGCCTTGGGAAGTTTTGATTTCCATTTCACGGTGTCAAAGCATTATGACATTTCCAGCGTGAATCCCCAGTCAGTTTGCATTCAATCGCTTGCTCGTAAGAAGTGCACTCAGACAAACCACTCACCATCTGACATTTAGAATTTATCATCCTCTCTCTGCCTCTAAACCAGAAAATGCCGGTGAGCCATGGATTTGGAAGGTTCAATTCATATTTGAAGAGAGCCCTTTAGTCAAAACAACCGTGGTACAGTGTTTCTTAGAGAGAGAGGAAAACAAGCTTTAAATCTTCACACTGCAGATAGCAGAGTCAGATATGCGTGTTTAAGTGGACTGCTTGATTCAACTAGCTGCAATGATCAAAAGAAAATTTAAGATTTGTAGCTTTTTTGCCAAAATGCTAAATATTTGCTGGTTCCTGTTTATCACATCTGAGGATTTGATGCTTTTCTTTGTCATAAATGATTGTATAGCTTTGGAATGTTGGATATTTGAATACATGTATTTACGTTCAGAGAAACTGTAATGGGTATTTTACACAGTTGTCTGAAAGATTGTTTTCTTGATAAATCGGTCAATAGACATTTAGAAAATAGTGAAAAAATGCTTCAGTTGTCCCCCCCAGAATAAAAGTAGCTATCACTCAAACTGAAACGATAAATCATCTGATTACTTTTCCTTCAATCAACTAATCAACTAACCGTTTCATCACTAGTGCATAGCCTGCTTATTGATATATATTTTTAACCAGCTTAATATAAAGATTGTAGATTGCTATCATGCATACAGTTAGTATGTTAACATGCTAAAGTTTAAAGTTGATCTCAAGGTGCAGCTGAGGCTGATTTGAATGAAGTTATTAGTTTTAAAGGTATCCTCTCATGTAGTGTGAGACCTGTGGAAAATGTTTGTGTGTTTGTGGCACCTCATGACCGACATCCTCCCTGAGCCAGGGTCACCTAAGACTACATGACCCTGCACATGTGAAGGCGAGAGAATGTGAGCCAGATCACCCCACGCCTGAATTAACACATATCTGGATCATTTTCAAAGTAGTTTGAATTAAAAGCTGACCTGTTTCTCATGCTTAAACTTGTCGTACTGTAAATTAATTTATTGAAAGCTTGGCCCGAACATCACCACAGGGAGCAAGGATCCCAGGATTCCCTAATTATCACATTTCGGTCAAGTTGGGTCGCACAAAGAGAGAGAGACTTCACCCATTCCACTACGACAAAGCTGCTGAGGCTTGAATGGGCCGGCTTCACAGGGCTGAGTGTGGCCAATGCTCTGGGCGACTCACCCGCCACCACTCCTCTTCACTCTCTAAGTGGCCAGAGGAAGAGCCACAGAGAGATGGGATCTCACTATGAACCATCTGCATTCATAAGGGAGTCTTACTCTTGAAAGAGGTGGAAGGCAAGTGAGTTTAACATGACTGCAGAATCACCAATGTTTTGGTTTGCTAAAAAAAGGCTGTCAATGCACAGCTAACTAATTAACACTCTAATTACATCTGCTGCAGGAAATGAAGAGCCAACATCTCAACTGTAATCAGCGCAACCTGCTACCGGAGTGAAGAGTGGTACAAACTGTAATGTTCCAAATGTTTAGACCCCTTTACAGACCACAATGGGTCACAAAATCCAATAAGCATTGACTGAGGGGTGAAAATGGGAATGACTTTGTATAACTTTAAAGATCATTTTGATTGGGAAGCAGATAGAATAGCTACATTATGGTGAATGTAAAACACATGAACGAGAGTACGGATTACTATAAAGCAGTGTTGTGATGTGATATTAAATCTCAATGTGAGAATGCATTGCACAGTTACAACATGTACTAATGCCAGAATGAAATATAGTCATTAGAAAAACTTTGTCCATAAAAATGCCTCATCTCCAGAGGGAGGGAGAAGCACATAGTGAAAACACTGAATCTCCCGCACAGACAATGAATAGCAAAGTTTAAGAAATCATACATTGTTGTTTTTTTGTTGTTTTTTTCATTCACTGCAAGAACTTACACTTTGGCTCCAATAGCCTGCATCGGTACTGATTCGTTTTTGATTGTTTTGTCTCTGAGCTCCACAGGGAACAGACAGCTCACAGGTAAAGTCTTTACCTGACACTGCTCCTGATTTACGCTGACTTTCAAACCTGCAGCGCGATGGTCTGATGGAGAGCGGCGGCTTTTATTGTCCTGACTTTATTCTAACGTCCCAATTTACGCATCTGTGTCAACGACGAGTGCCTTTTTATGTCACAAAACCTGGATAAAACATCATTAAGTTGTCGGGAAGTTTATTTAGTTGTGCAGCTTACCCCAACTGCAGTGATGACATCAAGAATCTCCCAGGTGTCTCGTCTTCAGTTCCCTCGTGAGAAGCTCGTCCTGTCCAAAGTTTATAACCGATGACAACTTTTATCCCGCCACTTGACAAAACATCGCAACTCCTGCAGGAATACTTTGCGATAAGTGAAGCGATCCACGATAAGTTAAGCGCGTGAAACTCTTTTGAATAACGGCCAAAAAACTGCTCTGTCAACGTCTGCAGCTATGACTAAGTCTCCACAAGGTCGACTCTCTATTTTAGAAGTGACACAGGTCAAAGGACACGAAGTGACTCTGAAGACGGTGCGCGTGGAATGACTGCTGTCATATACTATAAACAACTGGCACCCACAGGCTTGGAGCAAAACATGTGCGTGAGCAAAACGTGGGGAATATTTCGTTGCGCGTGTGTAGTAATTCACAGAGTGCGTTACCTGAGCACAGTGCTATACTTCTGATAGGCTATGGAGGAAACACGTGGTGTGACTCCTCGTTAAAGTCATGTTATATATGTTATTAGTGATTTTAAAGGTCAGTTACTGCTTATTCATGCACGTTCGCTGCCATTTTTGAATAACAAAAGAGGATGAATGTCTGTTGAGGGGTCTTTCCTTCTTTCTCTGCTGTCTGCACAAATGAACAGGTGATACAGCTGGAGTACAACTTTTCCTTTCAATGGAAAAGTGACACTGTTATGATATCTCGCGTGCACTCTTTGAAAGAGTTGGTGCAAACACACACAACTATGCCAGTGTTTGTACAAAGCGACACACCCATCTGAGTTCACTTAAAGCTCCCATGTGCAGCAGAGTCATATCAGCTCCATGAGTGACCAAGCACAATCAACACCCAGCAAGAAGGGGAATGTGTTGTGCATTTCACAGTCCCAGAGTTGAACCGTTCTGACATCCGAAGTGCTTGTTTGCGTGCCTGAAGGAGTGTGAAGTGCAGGAATGTGGAGTGAGAGCATTCCCGGAGATAAGCACAGACTTACACAAATTGCCTGAACATGTGAAACAAGCAATATCAATTTGCACCCATGTTCAGATGCTCATAGCTGTCAATGTCAAACTCTCATGTTCCATTCAGAAAATATTCCATTCACATGTAATGGTGCAAATCCATTTGAGCTCAAAAGCAGCTTTAGTAAGCTAAGACCCATCCCATAATCTGAATATTAATATTAACTGCATTTTTTTCCTGTTCTATAGTACCCTGAATAGCTCTTGGACTGTTGGTATATTAATTTGGGTTATATTAAATGGTCCCCCACTATCTTCTAACATGTTATAGATGATTCATTTATTAATCAAGAAAATAACTGTCAGATCAATCACTAATGAAGATAATCATTTACAGTATTGCGGGCCTCTCTCTGGCATTTAATGAACTAAGATCAGAACGTTTTGACCCTCAGAAGGCACTCATTTCTAATCTTATTGATACAAGTTAACTTTACTGATGCTGAATAATACCTACAGTATATCCGTTTCTTTTGTATAACAGTAACATTATGAGTAATCAGTTCTGTTGTTAGACAAATTCAAGACTTCAAATAAGTATTTCAGTGACAATCCTACCTGTGTCACCCGTGATTCAGATTTAGCTTCACTTTATACACCAGACACAATACATTTACCTTATACTTTGTCATGGATACTGGAAACACACAGACTAAGTATTTATTTCTATGCGCAGTACGTCTTTGTTGATACTCACTGTGTAATCGGAGGATCAAATCACACAGTGAGGACGCTCTGTCTCCTGTAAACTCCTGTGTAAAAATAGACCTGTGTTGACAAGTACTCTTACTTGGACTCTGTTTTTGAGATTGTAATTTCCAGGCATATACTTCGGCAATCAAGGTTAATGTTAGGCCTTTAAAAATGTTCTCGTGGCCGGGCCCTTCAATATACTTCAAAAAGGGTTGGATTTCATAGAGGAGCAGTGTGTAAGAGTTAGCGGCATCTAGTCGTGAGGTTGCCGATTGCATCCAAACAATTTCAAATACTAGCAACAGTGAGTAAAGAGCAAACAGTGTTTACCTGAGGGGGATTGGGGATGCACTTTTATCAGCTGTAACCGGCGTCTGAGAGCAGTGCAGAGCGGAGGCCATGAGCTATCCAGTGGGTATACACATGCATGCTCATATGCACTAAAAGGCAGTGCGGCCAGCCCGGCTATCTCAACAAAGCACAGACAAGCTTAGATTACAACACACACAGAGGGTTAGCGACTTCATCTTCTGCTTATACTCTACCATAGCAAATAGTTGTTTGATGCTATAGAGCATTTGTACGCCTCTATGCCATTGGAACTTGTACTATAGAACTTTCAACCTAAATACTTCAAACCTGTTTTATAGTGATAAAGAGACACACATTTCGATTTGAAACACGTTAATATAAGATAAGATAGGGTGAGATAATCCTTTAGTCCCACAGCAGGGAAATTGGCATAGTCATTGAATGTTAACACCACTTATATCACCTTTAAACAGAGGGTGGTTTTGTTCAAATTGTATTTGGACTAAACTTACAGCATTTATAAACAGTAACAAGACATGCATCCTAATGAAGCCAGATAATTAAACATACGTATATAATTCTGACTTTCAGTAAGTGCTTTAACTTAAACATAATGAACTTGTTGCTGTGTGTGACAATCATATCAGAGTTTCTATTGGCCCAAAGCTAACGTGGTTGGGAGTAATGGGCACCATATGCTTGCTTTGTTGGCTCAAATGGTCCCTATCTGTAGATATTCACGTTTTAATGATAGAGCATTTTTGTTTTTTGATTTATAGCAAATTATTTATGGACCCCACTTTTCACTGGTATCACTGGTATAGAGAACCTTTACATGTTTTCAGTTCAATCTTGATGAGACTTTTAAGCTTTTTATGGATTGTAAGTACACTAGAAAACTAAACTTACTTCCATCGACATGTATTGACCATAAAGCTCTTCACTCTCAAGCTGTCCACGCCATGCTCCGTTCCCACAAGGTCCAAACTTAATTGTAAGGCTATAGAGAAGAAGCTTACATTCCAATTACCACTCGAACCAGCATTGAATACTGTGTGCTGAACCTTGACATTACCCTCCATAGAGAGACAGACATCGAAGCACAGCTTTGAGATCACACATTTTCACCCATTATAAGGCCATTGTGCTACACTGACCTGTCATCTTGACCTCAAGTTGCGTTTTCTCTCTGGCTCAAAGCACTTCACCGCTCATAAGTGACACCTACAGATTCCTCTCCATGTTTGAGTATGTCTTTTTTATACAAGTATTTCTATGGTGTATGGAAAAACAATGTGCCCAAACAAAAGGACGAATGACTCAAATATTTTAAGAGTCTTACACCACCACATTGCAATTGATTTTTATCAATATATACAGCCCCAATGGTAGTTCACGTTGACCTCCGCCCTGGGTCTTTTGAGCTCCAGGGAAAATGTGCAAAATATAGTGTGTGGAAAAATCTGTTGCCATAGTAATGGATGTATATTGTATTGGTGGCAGGTCGTCCCTCCTGTGGTATAACAATGCCCCCTAGTGACATCTCTGATGGCTCTGCACACCAGGGACGCAGCAACACCAGCAGGCTCAGAGAGTTTGAAATAATAAAAACCAGGCTTTAAATGTCATTTTAGGAAATAGTGTGCACATCCAAAAATACTCAGCACTTACCATCTTATCAACCTTGTGACATCCTTAGTGACCTTCAATTAACGGCCTTTCTTTCTGTGTTGTGTTCCGCCTGACCAGAAAACATCATGGTGCTTAATTTGAAATCCAAAGTGTGGCACTGACCTTCAGATAATAGAAGGAAGGTGAGTGAACGCAAAGAAGAGAAAGTGTAAAGTGCACAAAACACAGAAAAAAATACTTTTTTACTCTTAAATTGTAAGGGTTTGGGACACATTTAAGGTCAGTACTTAAACAATTAAAACCATTTGTATTTCAAAATCATTTTGATGTTGGCTTTCTATTATAAATGGCAGATTTAGACACCTAGTATCAAATGATCAGAATCAATATTGATGCAATAAATGTTGAAGTGAGTGTGAGATTTGATTTATGTGGGCCTCTCTAGATAAAATATATCTGGCTGAAATGCAAACTAAATGTGCTTCGTCAAAAGGTTGCCTTTGATTCAGATGAAATCTGAAAGTATGAAAATACTGAAAGTACTGAAAGTATTTGATTCAGAAGAAATCAGATGAAATCTGAATCAAAGGATTCACACATATAAAGGATCCTTCAGCCATATAACCAAATATCAAGAGGACTCTGCACTATCTGCTTTTGACTGATAGTCCTTTTGCTATTGCAAGGCGATCGTTCAGACGGCGATCAGCAGTGCTACAAGGATTAACTATAGCACAAGGCTGAACTACTGCTCAATGAAGAAATCATCACATTTTGAGTTCCTTTGTATTGAGGACCAGCATGTGGGCATGTTGACCTGAAGATGTCAGGGATCTTTCTCTGCCTGTGTACTTTTCTGTACAATTTTCAACATGTGCCTGCCTCGCACAACACAGGTGTTCTTTGCAGCGTCTGGTCTGATCAACCTTACCTTGCAGTGTCAGATTCATGAAAGAGTGCCAGAATGGAAGAAGGGGGTGCGGAAGGAAAGGAGATGATGCTGTGCGGAGCAATGTGCCCTCTGAAGAAGAATGCTTCAGAGAATACACAACATGTGTCTTGCATAGGAGGAGAATGCTACTGCATGCATTTTTTATGACTGATCGTATTGTGTAGACTATGCTGCAAACATCAAAAGCCTCATGCTCAATTTCAGTTGTACTGGCAATGCATTATCTCATATTTGCTGCCCAACAAGGGGACAGCATTGCAACGGGTGCTGAACGGACGTGAACTGGGAATAAATGACGACCGATAAGTGCAATCAAAGCCAGCTGTTGTCATTTATTGATTCAAGACCCAGCGGCGTATGTCAGAATGTGTGTAGTATCAGTGTTCAGTCAGTATTAAAGGCAGCTCGGGAGACTGTTGGTGTCCAAGGGAAAAAATGTAGTTGAAATGTTTGAATAACTTTTATACATGTGCACAATGGGAATATCTGACTAAGGGTGGCATTTATGCTTTATAGTGTTATTCTGTGCTCCGCTTTGGATGTGTTTGTGTGTGTGTGTGTGTGTGTGTGCATGAGACAGAGGGATAGAGCAAACATGAGTTTGCATATACGCATGCCTCGCTTTATGTAATGCAGACAAACAATTATATATTTTTAGCTGCCAAGCAAATAAAACAGGTTGACGTAATGTTGTAGGATTATGTGTGACTCGAGACACTTTGGTTTGACTAAACTGGTACATTTATTTGTGAAAAGGTACAATATCAGTTGTGCAAATCGTTGTACAATAATAGCTGTGAAGGATACATGATTCATTCTTTGTTAAGACATGAAAAAAGGATTTACATAGAAGTTGAAATACTAATATAGAGCACTAGGATTTTTATAAGCACATTCAAAATAATTTATATGTAATGAATATCAATGAACATGGGGAATCACATCATTTTAGTTTAGTTTGGCTTTCTTTAGTTTACAGTAGTACAAACTATTTGTAATGAATAAAGGGCAGTAGAAGATCGATGACAATAACAAGACGACACCATTAGCTTCCTTACATTACACCAACAAAGTTTTATCTTCATGCACTTGTAATATAGATTTTCTGTTTCATGCACACTCATAAGTCAGCATGTTGACCATCAAGGGATCCTTTATGTTAATTAAGATGTTTGAATAATTCATGTATTTGACATCCTTAATGCTAAGCAAGGCAAAGGCATCAGGAGACAGATGTGTTCGCTCTTAACCAGCTAATGATCATCCAGCAAAATAAGAGCCAAGCAGATCTATAGCTGTTCATGGTGGCCATAATGAGAAAACAATGCCATTTCACTCTATTTCTACATCATTTGTCACCAAAAAATGTGCAAGATAACACTTGAAAACTGCAGAGTAGTCACTCATTACCAGCTGTTGAGGTTGATTGTGTCTTTGCACTTCCTTGAGTGTGCTGATGAGGCCATTTTGTGTACTGCGTGTTGATATTGGTGTCTAATTGCGACTGATGTACACCTTTAAAAATCAGCCCTGATAATTTTTGTTTATATACACGAGCTAATTATGCCTGTAGCTTTTAATGTATGCTAAGTGCAGTGGATCGTTGTATCATTGACAAGTAGAGAATGAAAACATTCATTAGGAAGAGACTGTCCTACAGGAGGAAAATCCATACTGTGGTGTGAACCTTGGACCTATACACATCTAACTCCCAATCACAGGATAGATCTTTTCATTGAACACTTGAGAACAATGTGTTAAAACAAATGCCAGCAGCACAGACGCAGGCTAGCTGCATATCCATGAGGTGTGCTTACGTGCAGGAGGCCTCTCTGGAGAGGAAAGGTATGGGAGAGAACCTATTTGGGTGACTTCCTCATTGTTTGTTCCATTTTACTTCAGGGTTCACTTATGTATAAGCCTCTAATGCTCTCAAAATGAAAGCAAACACAACTCCCAACTGCCTCCTTTTCTCATGAAGGAGGCAAACATTTCATTTAAAGTGGCACACCAGAGAGCCAGGCGGCAATTGTTGGGTTAAGCGAGTTGGGTGAAGCTGGAGAATTTTCAAAAATATATATCTGCTCGCTCATAGATGTTTTCTCATGGTTACTGGAGCCCTGTGTTAGATTAAAATTGCAAAGTATCTTAGCAAGGTGTTGGAAAGATCAAATATGTTTTTGCGATCGCTTACACAAGTTTTTGCTGAATTTGGCTCATTGTGTCAAAATTCTATGCTCAAGCAGAATAAGACACAACATTTGGAGATTACCACTTTTTACGATTGCTTCAGCACGATTTTGAAACCACCACTACATACAATTCACACAACCACACACAGGTAGAAGTACACCTCAGATCATTTGCAAAATGAAACACTTCATTCAAAACTATACAATAATTTATATAAAGAAAAATGTGTCACCGTAGGTCACACACATACGATCTGATCCTCTTTGAACCTGTTTCACACTGCTGTGGTCAATCTAAAAGATTTTTAACATTTCTTCTTTTTTAATGATATTGTCTGGGTTTGAGTTTTCAGCGATATTGTTAGAGTTAAGTACATGGGTGCAAGTACATGAGTACAAGTACATGTTGACCAAACACAACACACATGATGAAAAGATTTATTTCTCTCCACATTTTAAAATCAATCAATGTATCAATGCATTTCCAAAGGTTGCCTTTTTCACTGAAATTCAGGACTCTAGTATTCTAAATAGAATATAACACACAAACACAGCAAACACATCTGTGAAGACAAAAAGAAACCTGTGTTATTTTATAGTGCTTACATCCTAATTGATGAGTCGACAATCAAGCAATTAGGCCAACTGGTCCATGGATGTGGTATTTTGAATGGCAGTGTTTTGAAATGACAAACAAGTGACTTTATGTCAGATTCCTGTTTCCAGGGATGCTGAATTGCCAAGTAGGTGCTAAGCAGAAAATGTGTTTATTGATATGTTATGTATAGTTGAATAGTTAGTAATTGAAAATAAAAAAGGAACATCTCACTTCTATGTCAAAATAAAGCTCTGCTTTTAAAACCTAACAAATCTTTTTGGCATTTATGCAACAAAATGTACTATTTGAATGACCACTGTTTTTTTAAAATTGCGAAGATACAAAAACTGGTGTTTCTAGGAATGCTCCACCCTCAGGCACAGTGTCTGTTTTGACGTTTGAAATCTTAAAACACACTTTTTGCAAATAACTACACACATCTACATTAGACACATCATTCCGAACTAAAAGCCTGAGTGTGTTGTTTGTTTAACGTTGCCATTGAAATATAACACTCAATTATCAAACCATTTGCACCCAGAATGCACCTGAGAAAACACCTGTGACCAATTAGATCACTTAGAAATCAGAGCTTGAACACTAAAAATGCAATTCAGTTTTGCTCTATGATGTGCACAACAATAAAGGGCAATTTTGGAGAGAGAGTACAGTAATTCTAATATACTGCATTTTGTTTACAGTGCAATACAGTATCTATGTACTTTTTGTGATTGCTTGCACACTAAAGCTAAGAGTGAATGGAAGCACTATAAAAAGACCAATGGAAGCCAACGCGTATTAGTGATTGAAACACATTGTAGTTCAAGTTCTCCGTTTTCTCTGACAATATCTCTGAAAACTCAAACCTAAATCATTAAGAAAGAAGAAATGTTCAAAGTGTTTTAGATCACACTGAGCAGCAGCAGTGTGAAACAGCTTCAAAGAGAATCAGATCATATGAACCGTGTGTGGCATTCGGTGACAAGATTGTTTTCTATAAATTATTGTATAATTTTGAATATAGAGTTTCATTTTGAAAAAGATCTGAGGTGTTCAGCCACTGGTGTGTGTGTGGTTGTGTGAATTGTGTGTAGTGCTTTGACAAAATGAGCCTTGTTTTCACAATCGTGCTTAAGGATTTGTAAAAAAAACTACAATGCATTTGTTTTTTTACTTTCTTTCAAATGAGCTAAATAAATATTAACAATTCTATCTGTCTTTCTGAAAATGTGATCCTGCAGCCAACCAAAGACCATGTGTGATTGTGTAGATTCATGCAGCTTCATATGAGAAAAGCAATTGCCAATCTCATGAGAAGTGGGCTGACCTTGTAGGTTCAATAGCTTTATTGATTGCAGATGTCAGACAACCTAACATTAGGCAGCAACATTGGACCCTGCAAACAACGTACTCGCATCTACACACGCGCACACACACACACACAAGATGAGTCAATGGAAAGCTGCTGAAATGAGAACTAAAATATTTATAGGTAATGAATATTCAGCTGAGAGTACTTTTGTATCATCCCCCACAACAGTTTTACAGTTAAAACAGTTATAGCTGCTTCAATAAGCGCACAACCTAAACAGTGGGGATGTCTCTGTGAGAGTAAACACGTGGTACGTGGCTTGTCGGTCTCTATGGCTTCAAAGAGTTTTAATTATCTAAAAGCATGATGTAAATGTGTACGTCTCCTTCATGCTGTCAAACCCCTGAATATGAGAGCGCAGGGAAGGCTTCCTGTCTGAGAATTCATAACACACGTTCCATTTAACAATCCCCTCTTCCCACCCTTAACCACACTTAACACCTCCCCTCCGCCCGTCCTGACTGGAACGAAAGCATTAAAGCAATTTCGATTCGCTTATGTGTTGCCATTGGCAGAATTTCTAACCAAATGAGCTGCGCTGAAAATGTCTGTTCAGATTGACACGAGGACGTGGGCAGTAATGTGTGCTGCCACCTGCTCCGTTCCCGATGTTTTCCGCTCAGCGGTGCAAGGCCACAGGCAGTGAGTCTAATTCTGTCTGCACTGCGAGTTCAAGATTTAGGGACCTCTTACCAGGGCAGCAAAGGCAACAGGAGATGACGACGTCAGTGCAATTTAATCTTCAAACTTCAAGGTTGGCCCAGAAGTAGAGATACTGACTATCAACAAACTACTGTGAGAGACTCTGTTGGGTTGATTCCTGGCACTGGGGGAGAAGTGTCGTAGAATATTTCTATGTTGATCGGGAGAAGAGAGTGTTATTCGCAAATCAAAATAATACAAGTCTTCAAATCATTCAAAGTTGTCTTGTTCCATTTATTCTCTTGCAAGAGGGAAAATACTCAACACAGCTCCTCACTCAGGGTGTGCTGGAAGCATTGTTCAACATCAGTTCACATCCTCACACATTATATACACTACAACAGAAACAGTCTCCGCCTTTAGACAGGTCAAAGGTGTCTTACGCTGGTTGATCAGCTCTCCCATTTTCCATTGATCTCATTGTCAGATTCATTTACATTAACCCAAACATCCCCAGGACAGAAACAAACCCTCAGGGTGACCCTTTGATCATCTTCCTGTGTCTGTCTCTACAGTCCTCTAAAGTAAACAGTAACTCTCAGTTCCTGATCTGATCATAAATCATGCCGACACAGAGCTATCTGTTCCTACCCCATGTTTGGACAGAGCTCAATGTCTAACTCTGCTCTTCTAATGTTTCTAAACCATTTCATGATACAAATATATATTTTTTACCATTACAGAAGCGCAGGACATTACATTTTTCACACTATCAACTGCGAGGTGGCTGCTGTTACAGACTACAAACACTGCTTAAGAGTCCTTGAGTAAGACACTGAAGCCCAACTTACTGTGAGAGTGATGTACGACTGCTAAGAGTAAGAGACTGTTTGGCCTCCTTGTGCCTCTTTCAGCTGCCTAATGCTGGCTCGAAAACTAACAACTGTGATTTTCATATCTCTGGTAAGAAATATGTTATCTGGCACATACTGCGGGTTGATATTCAACTTCTCAATGACTCACTTGTGTGAAGCTGCCTTTTTGTTTCAACGGTCGCCTCTGCATCACAAACACTGCGAAATTATATAATTCAAAGGGGGACTTCTCAATAAACACAGGAAAACTGCTCCATCAAAGACAAGCAGTGGTCACAAGTAGACCCTCACTAACGCCGACTAAAAAACACTTAACAGGACATTTGCTTTGTAACACTACAAACCACAGCCTCTGAATGGCCATTGAGTTGAATCAACACCTCTCACGACCTTAAGCACAACTGACCAGCACGTGTTTCACCACATTTGTCTGTATTTTGTTATTTTGACCATTGCATGTACATGGATTCATTTAGTGCTGCGACTCTACAGCGTGTCTGCCATTTCAATCTATTCATCATTGTGTGGCATTTTTAAAGCAATCAAAATAAGTCATTCTTGCAGTAAATTACTTGATATCATTAATGAAAGTGTGCTAGAGATAATTATAGCCTCGGTTGCACAGCAGAGGTATTGTAAGTGCTGGAAAATTATGATCCAGTTTAGGTTATGACCACATTTCCAATAAACCATATTGCTTCCTGTTGCGAAGGAGATGGCTACTGTTGACTCCCCCAGGCATTACCCTGGATTAGTTTGTCAGAGTGAGCTGAAGCTGATAATGGATGGAGTAGGTGTTTCATCAGTCTTTCACTCACGCCACCATCTGATGTTGCATGAAACCCTCAGATGTATGAATACTGTCCTGTCCATCCTTTCTGCCATAAACCAACCTCTTTGTGTCATAAATGTAGAGTAAAACAGAATCCCTACAATACAATGTAAATCCAGTGAAATGCATGCAGAGGTTCCCAATTCCTTTTTTTTGTGTTCAGGTATCACATGTAATCAATGTCTCAACATATGTTACAGGTTTTCTTTGTTACGCACTGAGGAGCTAGAATTTGTTGTTTTATACTGAACTCCCGCAGGTTGTTTTTTTTGGCATGGATGTCATTTTGGGTCACATTTACTGTTCGCTGTCTATGACTTGTCCCAGCAAACATTGACCTACTGTTGAGATCTGAATCTAAACAGCTCTGTGCAAAACACAATAGCATTCAGCTTGACAAAACTGGCATTCTTGTACAGTACAATAAGCAGTCAGTGTCAACAAAACAGAGATATTTCCAGGATTGACTGCTATGGTGCGAAAAACATGAGCAGAACGAAGCATGAAACAGTTGTGATAATTGCACACACAGTTTAGAGAATGTAAAAAACAGTGAGATCAATTAATTCAGAAAAACAGAATCTAATAATTACTGTGACAGTTAAAGTGTAATGAGGCACCTTTACTCTAAGTTCAACTCATCAACACATCAACCTTTTAGGTTTTTAAAATATTACCTATGACGATTCATAGACAGACAGACAGACAGACCTCACCTCAGGTCAGACCTCTCAAGCTGGTTTCTTACTGCAGGTCTCTTCTGTAGCCAAGCAAATGTTCCTTTATTGACCTTAGAGGAGGATTTATCTCAAAGTGGATCTTTCCCATCATTAGCCTCTAGCAGAGTCTCCCTATCAGCAGTAGTAGAGAGTAAATTCTTGATCCTCCAGTAATGGACCTCCACAGCCATGGAATCGCAGTATGCAATAAAAGGTATTCTTGCCCATTAGTCTTCAATGCAAGTCTGTTGAAAACAGCCTGGCTAATGAACCATACCAGAAACCTACAAATAAACAAGGGAAACTTACTGAATCAATATAAGAAAGAGAAGGAGAGGACATTCATATGAGTGTCTGATATATTTAAGTGAACTGGAGACAACATTCAAATCGTTTTAGATTTACAACGCGGGTGAGAGATGTTGCTCAGCTGTATTATGGAAGAGAGCAAATGGGTACGAAAAAAGGGAAGAGGAGTTATGATTTTTTTGAATAAATATCACAACAAAAGTGAGATAGATGTAAGTTTACAGGAAGCAATAGATGTTAAATTTTTCATGAAATAATAAAGTAGGCTGTACCGTGTTTCTTCCAGTCCTGACAAATTCACAAATTGCTTTCCATTTCTGTGTGTGCCAGAGTGCATGTGTTTGTGTGTGTGTGTGTGTGTGTGTGTGTGTGTGTGTGTGTGTGTGTGTGTGTGTGTGTGTCCTTTTCATAAAAGAGCCTCTTCTTCCCACTTCTTCAAATGCACGCATTTTACCCACAAAGCCTAAGGAATTTCTGTCAGGTGTGCAGTCAGGAGTTGAGCAATGTTCTGTGATGAAGAAACATCATAATTAACATCTTAAATCCCATTTGAAGTGTGTGCATTTCAGATTACCTCCGCTACTTGGTTGGAAATTGCTGGGTTTCGCTGTCTGTTAAACGACCTGCAGAGTGAGCAAATTAAGCCGTGATGTTTTCCCCTGCAAAACTGGGTTAAACATGGGGGTCGCTGCATTGTGCGATAAGCACAGATCTTGCAACCATTCGCACTTTTCTTTGTGCTCTCCCAAAATTAGACAAGCTAGTAATACAGGAGAATTTACACTGAGGCCTCTGAATGGTTGAGAAATAAGACCTAATGACTTTTGCAGCTTAACACAGCCATTTAAGGCACAATGCTCATTGCAATCATACACACACACACACACACACACACACACACACACACACACACACACACACACACACACACACACACACACACACACACACACACACACACGCGCGCGCACACAATGAAGGAAGTAATACCTTCAGGGGGTTGCTATTAAGATGGTTAATCCGTGGGCCCCGAGAGGAGCAGGATAAAATATTCCTGGAGGAAGCTTTTCACAACAAGCTCCTAGGATCAAGTGCATGAATAAATTACAGGCATAATTAAAGGAAATGTCAAATGGCTGCTGTATGGAGCATTATTAACGATGCCCTGGCCATGTTGAAGGAACCTGGGTCTGAAATGAGGATGATGAATGTAGGTTTAATGGGGCTCCTAGTAGACTGAGGGACTGTGGGACCTACAATAATACAGTTAGGCTTCACTGAGGCTCAGCACACATATAGACCTGACTTTGATGTACACAAGGAAAACATAACTGTGGTAGTAAAGAAGAGGGATGCAGTGTTTGTGACTAAGAGAAAGAGACCGAAAGAAAGAGTGAGACAAAGAGTAATGAAGGACAGTTGAGAGAGCGTGATTGAGAGAAGGAGGAAGCGAGTCGGAAGAGAGAGCAGTTTTTTATTCAGTCTTGTCATGGGAAATACATCCTTTCACCATGAACCAAAGCTGTCAGCGGATGCTTATCAAACACAGTGAAACGTCAGCTTTTGCAATTCAGTAGTAACCCAATTTCTTTCAGTTGGCAAATGCAATTTCTGAGTTTTTTGTCAAGCCCAGCGAAGTCGATTTTCTTTGCAGAGCCCAGAATCACAAATTTGTCTCTTCGCAATCTGTACAAAATACAACACCCTTTATTTTATCCCTAGAAACTCCAATCAGATACGAGCGGGGAAAAAGAGAAACCTCAGGTAGAACAATAGATGATGAAACCCTCTTCCAGGATCAACAGACATCTAATATCTGAAGCAAAGACAGAGCAGACAGAAGTAGCAGCATTACAATATAAAGAAAGAAAATGGCAATTTTAGGCAAATAATACACTGAAGTAAAGTAAATAATTCAGTAAATATTAAGAATTTCTGGCCAAATGTAGAATGTTTGGAATACTGTGGCTCAATTATGCATAATAGCAAAATCTCAGGTGAAACATCACACTCCTGTTGCAGAATATCAGTCAGTGGCATAAACAGGATTTTTCCAAAGCAGGCTTGTCATAGCATGAAAAGCACAGGTGTTACTAATAACATTAACGATAGCTCTGTTCCATTCAATGGCAGCATCCTGAAACGGAAGCAGCTAAATTGAATTCAGCCGCATTCATTCTATTTTTTGCATCTGTGTTTTCCCTGCTGTGACACGTCCAAAAATGTCAGTGAAAAAGGGCCAATTCGAAAGGGAAGAACATCAACAACAATAGCACCATCCATTTGTATTTGTGTGTTTTAACCGCAGGTACCTGCTCCATTACATTTCCGTAACAACCAGGTCTGTTGATTATTTTGTGTGCGGTGAGTGGCACAGCGGAAAACAGGTTCAGTTGTGCACACAGCACTTCAGCCTCCTCCGATCACAAAACTGGTTTGAGTGATGTCACTCAAGCCCACAAGCATGCCCAGCTTGCACCCACAAGAAGAAGCCACGCTCACACATTTCTGAGTAATTTTAACACCCCACTCTGCAGCTCTATGTATTCAGCCACTTGCAGCTCATTATACTGGTTGCCTGGTGCATGTGTGCTTCAGTCCTGATGGCTCTCACTGACCCCACATATTTTAACTGGCAGCCACTCCTAGCTCATAAGCTCACACGAGCTGATTTGATATGTTGCCTGTCTAGCACAGTCTGCTGAAGAAAACAAGTGAGTGGTGAGAAAAGACCCATGTTTTTCAGGAGTTAAAAAAAAACACACTGCATCCCTCTTCTTTAAAAAAAAACATTCTTAAGTGTTTAACACTCGAATCTCAGCTTGTTTGCATCTTTAAACTAATGTCCAGAGAGTGATTCCTTTTCTGCCAGAGTCCTGCCGATGATTGAACTCATCTAACCCATGGAAACACTCCAACTACTAAATTAATGGGACTTTTACTTCAGGAGCCCTGGATGCCTGACATAGCTTAAGTTTTCACCTCCACTGCTGTGAGTTTGGTTTGGAGAATAGCCTACTAGTGGTCAAATACGGCTTATTGCAGCTTTAATATTCCAAGTTCCTTAATGTTCTAAGTTGCACTGCATGATTTGGACTAGACACTTAAAGAAAGTGCTGTTGTCCTTGGCTATAGACTTACTTGTGCTGTCTAAACCTCGGAGACACGCCATGTAAAGAAAATACAAACGAGCCCGTACTCCCCTCATAGTTGGTGAATCACGGAGGCTCACAGTTTTGTTGAAATACTGTGGTCTGCCGCAGGGAGGCGCAGTTCCCCGCCAGGTGCGTCTTTCCTCCTCCTCCCGCACCTTCCCATCCCAGCGCTGCTGGTTCTGGCTGCTCCATCGCCTCTTCGCCGCCGTGCAGCCCACTTCTCCTTCGCAGGGGGAGCTGACTTGATGCGCATAATAAATCATCCCTGCGAGATTCCCTTTCAAGCCCAATTCCAGACCTACGCGTGTTGGATTTGAGAGCGTAAACACAGGCGAGAGTCGAGCCTCTTAACTGGGGATGTTTCAAATGTGATTCAACACGGCAAACAACGTGGGTGTTGTGTGTGTGTGTGTGTGTGTGTGTGTATGTTTTGCTTTTTTTTTTTTTTGGTGGGGAGTGGAGGAGAAGGGGGAGCGCAGCGATATGAAACGCGTGTGTTTATGCCTCCTGCGTTACCCGTTATCTCTGACTGACCACCGGCTCAATTCTTCACCTGTGTGAACGACCTTGCGATTGTGACCGAATTTTTTTCCTAAAAAAGAAAAAGGTTTCCATGGAGGATCAATCTGTCGCTTTTTCTGCGAGGGCTGAATTTGGTTCCTGCTGGTCTCAAGATATTTCAAGATAAGAGGTAAGACACAACAATTATATTAGCCCATGAGCGCGCTTTGCAATTGTGGACGTGCCCAAATAGAGAAAGCTAAATTATTCACACAGTGATATTTATATGCTGAAATATTTATTGACTGTAACGGGCTCACACGTCGGCCTGTCTTGCCCCGCTGTCCCGAATTGGCCCATCAATTCCTTTGATAATAATTATTTAGGCTGGAGTAACGTGACGTGCCCTCCCAACTGCAGCCAATTCCTCCACACTAGGGTAGTCTGGGTTTTGGAGGGGCATGCGTTCAGCCACAGGCACGTTGAAATGTTGTTTTTAAATAAGGAGCTGTTTTCTGTCTCGGCCGTGCCTTTCTTTGTCAAACTGGTGTGTAGACGCTGTTATATTACTCACATTGTAGCCTCGAACTGCTTCCTGGGGTCCCTGCCTGGTGTGGTGCAGCCTGGCTGCACTTTACCTCACCCTCTGAAATGTGCTGCTACGGGCCTACACCAATGTGCATTATGGTGCTAGTATGCACACTGCCAGAACACCATACATGTGCAAGTGGAGGATCCTATTCCAAATGTATCAGAGGGAGAAAAAAAAAATACATTCTTTAAGCCTTGAGAAGTGTCACAGCAATAATTGGCTGTATGCCTCTTGAGATACAGTAAGTGTAAAAGCTGCACACACACACACACACACACACACACACACACACACACACACACACACACACACACACACACACACACACACACACACACACACACCATTTCTTTCCTGCAACATTCACCAGGTAATTGCATACTGGTATGCCACAGTGTCAGCTGGAATATCTGTGATGAATGCAGCTAAGGCCTTCAAAGTAAGTACACTCCCACTCTGCCAGCTGGGCTATTTGTTCAACCAGCATGTTACATGCAGAGTGAGATGGAGGTGGTAGATATCGTGATTATACATTATTTAACCCAGTGGTGTCTTGGTAAAGGAAGGATCCCTCAGTGATTGAGAGTGATTCACCCCGTAAAGCTTTCTCACCTCCTCCTATCAGTGTCATCGTCAGCACCATTATCCATGAGGGCTAGCTGGGAGTGTGTGCGTGTTGGCTACGCGTGCTTGTGTATTGTGCGTGTGCATGTGTGTAAACAATCTTGCACAGTATGCACATGCAAATCACTGAGTGATCTGCTCTTTGTCGTATCGCTGGCAGAACTCCTCATTTTTTGCGTTTGTGAATGATTTATTAAATCTGAATAAAACAAAGGAACTTATTGCATCAGCTGTTACACGGTGGCATCCCTGACAAAACTCCATTACAGATGCAAACCATCACATGCATAGTCGACAGTAGTGTAATACCCACTGTACCTTCTTCCACACACCAATCCTCAGTCCTGAGGTGCCAGCAGTATGCACACTGTGGGCCTATCACTGAGGTTTGGCATGCAGGACTCGTCTTGAGAGGAAGCGTACCAATCCAATTTAGCAGACTTTGGGTGGAAGAAGAAAGGACCGAGCAAACATGAAAGGTAGGGAGGAAAATTCTGGTTGAGACCCCACGTGTCTGATTTGACATCCAGGCAGCTGACAAACAATTAGACCCTCAATAAGTAGCGCTCTGAACCAGGCTCGCCCCAGGATTAGGCCACAAATGAGCCGCACATCACGGCTTATGTCTTCTAAATGGGAAGCGAGTGTGTGTGTGTGTGTGTGTGTGTGGAGGCAGGGTGTTATACGCGTTGTTCACGCGGTGAGAAAGTGAGTTTGGTGTGTAGGTGTATGTGGGCTGTGTGACATTTAGCAGATTGGTGTTATTATCTGTCTCTGGCCTTAATATATCTTGAACACCTCTTGAAGAACTGTGTGTGTGTGTGTGTGTGTGCAGACCGGCTTATTCGTTTGCATGCTTTTAAGCAGTGCAACACTATTGTACATCGATGTGCATATACTCTGCACACGTGAATGTGCGTGTAGCTACTCACTTAACTGCTGTGTTATGGCTGGCTCTCTGTTGTGGGTGTGTTTGGCATTTCATAATTGCATCATTACTCGCTCGGTCTCTTGCAAGAAGTTGGTGCATCGCAATCTGCAGCACATGTTGCAAGCAGACAGACACTTGCCCTTGATTATGGACCTGGATGGAACGGCTTCCTCATCAGGCTGTCTTGATTCACCGCAGCATGTGGGGAGACACATGCTGCTGTGGGTGAATCTAATTGATTGGATGGCACCCAATTCCCAGGTCCAAGTCTCCTCAGGCAGCCAGAGTGAATCCGTCCAAGTGAAGGATGAGCTTAGGCGTTGGTCGCCACCCTAATAGATTGGCATGGGCTTCTTCCCATATGCCTCTGGTATCACCCTCAGACATCTCTGACTGCAAGTTGGCCAACGCCCGGCACAAAGTGACACTTCCTGGATCTTCGATGATGGACAGAAGTGATGAGACACATCCTGCACCAAACCCCACATCCAATTTTATCATAGCTCTATATTTCCACTTCTAAAGTGTGCACTTCCCCTGTCTTCTACTGATGGATGAACACAAGACATAATGCTGAAAGTGGGATGAAAATATTGGGGTTCGCCGAGTTTTGTGTTTCACAACAAAGTCCTTGTTCCAACAGGTCAAGCTCCCCTCTCTCGGAGAACACGAGTGCCATTTCAAAGCTTATTGGATGAAAGTCTCATTTGCCCTTGGCTGCCAAAGATGACGTTGCCATGGAAACAGCTTTTACTGTTATCAATCATCGACTGTCTGGCAGGTAAAACACCTTTTTATATGAGTAATGATTCTTTCCCGTTTGGACATTTACAGTTGCGGAATGATAGCTGAAGAGGCGAAAATCATGTCAGTGTCAGCGATGATAGCGTGGCCCAGGTTTAAAGGGACGCTCCTCGGTGTTGACCTCCATTCACGACACAGAGACAACACTCTCAATCTTCTTCTTCACTACCCTGGGATTGTAACCTGTTTTGTTTCTTTGTCTTCTATGGTTTCCTTGATTTAGTTAACACAAACCACAGAGAAAAGAACAGGATTAAAACATAAAACAAAAAATGGATGGTTGATCTTTTATCATATGGAAATGCAATTGTTTTAAATTCAAAGGAATGGCATCCTATCAATATTGTTCATCTGGTTCTCTCGGAAGAATCTGCACTTTGAGACAACTGGAGATAATGTGAAACGTACGGTATTTAGTCACTTCCCATTTTCAGCAATGCATAACCTCATATTTTGAGAAAGCCCTCCTATTAAACCTGAATGTCATATTTCCTCCAGAAGAACAGGGAATTGTGGTGGCCAAACTTGATCAAAACGGCACTTTGTCTGTATTGTTACGCTCAAGCCGTTACTGTTTCTCTGACAAGATTGTCTGGACAGTGGATCATACCATGGTCCAAGATGGAGGATGGAGCCAGGTGATTTGTTCATTCCTATGGACTCCATAGAAGAAGAAGCTACTCTGACCTGTGACGCAAAGGGAACGCCCCCTCCTCAGTACAGGTAAGACCACATTCAAATTAAAGTGTGTGGAAGCAGTGACACTTCCAATTTATGTTTACTTTAACTATTAAACCAAGTGAAAGTCAATCATCATAATATCTGTCTGAAAACTGGATTACAGAAACACAATTTGCACCACAAAAACGCTGTCTTTTAGTCGGTAGCAACCATCACCATTTATTGCTTTTCTTTGTTCAAACTTAAAGGGACTCCGGCACAGAATCAGCAGCACTTGCTTCTCTTTCTCTCTATTCTTCACTTCACTATCATCACTGAAAGCACTTAAGTGTCTTAAGAGGACCGTGTTTAATGTAAAATACTGTGATCAGTGCAGGAAACATAACACAACATGACTAGATATCGTGTTAGATGTTGGATATTGTCATATGGCATAAGAGTTGTCTTTGCCTGGTTTTAAAGGCTGCATTGCAGCAAAAAGATGTAATTTCTGAACTTACAAGACTGATCTAACTGTCTATTATTTGCCTTTATTCACCTCGTCATTACTGATGGTTGATTATCAAAACTCTCATTGTGTCAATATTGGTCAACCAATGGTCAACCTTACAATAACGTTGCAACATTGATATTAAGGTATTTGGTCAAAAACATTGTGATATCTCATTTTATCCATAACGCCCAGCCCCAAGACATGTGAAGAATGTGGCTGAAGAAAAGGAATAGTTATTTTTATCATGCTTTGAGTGGAATGATGAAACATTCGTGAAAAGTGCTGTGAATACGAATGTATAAAGATGTTTCCCACGGAATAGGCAGGTGCTTGCTCTCCATTTCTTTTTCTCCAAATGAGACTGAGAAGCACACAGAGACTCTAAGCAGTGGCGTCATTACGGCTTTACTAACTCATATTGACTAACGCGCCGCCAATCTGCCTCTTGTCTCGCCAGACATTATCTTTAGCGACACACGTGTAGCATCTTAATGCATCTTTAAATCTCCTGTCATAAGACACTGTGAGACCAATGCAGGTTGCTAGACACCAGCAGGCATTGATTACAAGTGTCTTTGGGCATTCAACAGTGGAGTTACTACGGCACAGCCAGCACAGACTGATGGTGGTGGAGTATGTGCGCTCATTAATTCAGGCTTTTCACGTTCCCCGCCTAAGACCAGGTATTTCCATGTACTGATTAAAGGTGAGATGAGCATGTTTAACGTGGTGTCTTTTCAAGCTGGCTGTGCTGGGCTCTGCAAGTCCTCAACACCTCTCTGGCTCCTCTCTTGAAGTGTAAATAGGCTCACACTGCTCACCCCCCCCCCCCCCTCCCCTCCTCTCTTTTCTCCCTTCTCCTTTGCTCTGCCAATCCTGTCACTCACAAAGAGATGAGACATGTCATAGTATGCACACCGTAGCGGCATAATAACTGATGGGAGAAAACCACATCTTATGGAAAAGCGTCTTCTCCTCAGCGGGTCATAAAAAATGATGCATTTTATTTTTTTTTAACTCTGAACAGAGGGTGACATGCCTTACCTTTACTTGACCTGAGGTTTGAAGCCTGAGGCTCTGAGCGGCAGGATGATCCAGAATACCTGAGTTTCTATGCGGTCAGATGGTCAGACAACATGTGCTCGCAAAATGAGTCTCGGGCAGAGTAATTCGGTTATCGGTGTTGCTATTCAATCACCTGCCCAATGCAGGTGACGCTTGGATAAAGATCAGGCGGTGACGCTTGGATAAAGATGATGTGGTGACTCGAGTGGAAGCAGACATGTAAACACACATATGCATGTATCACTAGCCGAGCCAATCCTTTAAATATTCATCGTACAGACAAGCCTCTGAAACTGTATAGCCTTGAGAAAGAGGGTTAACCCCAATACGTACATAAAAACAGCTATTAAGTATAAGTGTCTGGAGTATGGCAGCAAGCACTCATTGACATTCAATGGTTTGGATATACTCTAAGAAATTATTTTGGAGGTTAGACTTGAAAGCTTTTGGTAAGTTGGCCATTATGGCCTCCACATCTTTCATTTCCACTTAAGTGAGGTAGAATAACAGAAGGTGGCTGAAGGAAAGAAGTTGTTATTTTGTATGCTTTGAGAGCAACGATGGAACATTCTTGAAAAGTGCTGTGTCCTTGAACCCATCAATACTCCACTTCTGAAGAGCATTTACACAGAGATGAGTGTTGTGGTGGAAGAAAGGGTTTCTCTCTCTGAATAACAGGGCTTGTTTAAATCAATGAATGTATCTCATGTTTTTAAGAGTTCCTTTAGGTGCGTTGTTTACTTTATAACACAATCTTAACCTGCAGTGCAAAGTATTTTTTTTAAAATGATGGATGTGATGGAAGGTGAAAGGGAGCATAAGAGGCATTCTTTGTTACATGAGCCCAGTGTTACCTCCTGCCAAGTGCTAATGTGTTGTCCTAATGAGAAGTCAAAGGTGGAATAATGTCACATTATGTAAATATAATGTGACAGAGAAGAGGTGATTATGGTTAGGACTGATGATACTATCTAGGATGGCTTCTAAAACCTTTATCTTCTGCTTCCCTTAAATAGCCGAAGACGGCTTTGTGTGTGATACTCTAAGATTAAACTTTAATGATCCCTGCGGGGAAAATGGGATAGCTGCAGCAGCAAATAATGGTAGAGCAAAATATAGAAAAATTAAAAAGACACAGAAAAATACAATATAAACAAGAAATGTGCATTTTAAGGGTTATATAAACACGTAACCAATAGAACTAGAGTATGTTATAGCGTTATGGATTACAGAATAACTAGATTACAGGGACAAAACAATATGCAACAACCGTGGAACATGTGCAAATTAGATAGGTAGAAGCATGAAATCATCAAACTACTTGCAGTTTATAAAAAATGTGAGTCGACAACAATTTAGGACTGAAACAAAAAAGACAACAGAGACCATTCAAATGCTTATCCGTGTATTTACTTTTTTACAGATCTACACTTATTAATTACTTATTAACTGCCTTTTCCAACTGACTCTTTATGATTTTATGAATATAGAAATGACTTTTGTGTGAAACTTTGTTAGGAAAGTTGAAGCACTGCAGGAAAATAATCAAATGTGAAAATTACAACCGCAAAGTTCACACTGTTCTTGCTTCAACCTGCGAATCTTTCGACACCAGCACAAATGTACAGTATATTATTCTTGCTTCAAGTGAGTTACTTCAGTGAGTTGTGTTCTCCAGTCACCTCCTGTCAGACCACCTTGGTTGGTAGAAAGAAATGGACAGTGTGTTTTGCCAGGGACTGATGGTGTCTTTGCCCTCGCAGATGGTCATTGAATGGGACTCTCATAAATCTGGGCCTGGATCGCCGGCGGCGTCTGTCTGGGGGCAACCTCATTATAAGCAGTCTGGACCGCTACCAGGATGTAGGACTGTACCAGTGTATGGCGTTCAACACTGTTGGAGCTATCCTCACCAGGAGAGCAAGTCTGCAGTTTGCCTGTAAGTTGAAGTCAGTGTTTGTCACTTTTTATCAAGAAATGGTATGGAAGTGTAACTGCACTTAGCAAAAGATGCAGACACATGCCGAACTAGGTGGCCGATATTTGCAATATTTATGAGTGCTGCCACATTAGCATGGTGGAAGTAACATGGGGGCGGCTTAAGTGTGATGACTGTTCTTTATTCGTGATCGTACATGCAAACTAAGAATGACTACTTCACTTTTCCTTGCTTAGCTCTGTCAAAAATCGGTGGTGTTTTATTGGGTATACGTCTAGGGTAAAGTAGTCAACCAAATTCCTAAATGTTGTGCATGAAGAATACCTAAATAAGGGCTGAAACTATAGTTTACATTGACTGAATTATAATATGCTTCTTTCTACCGACATAAGAAAGAAGAGACATGCAAATCACTAAAAGAAACAGTGCAAACATTGCATTTTAAAACAACTGCATTGCCACAAAAATAAGACCGTATATACAAACTGCCATTTCTCTCACATCTCATATCTTTGGTGGTGAAACCAGCAAGAATCTTAAATGAATTAAGAAATGAATACTTACTATTTATGTTCTATCCATTAAGGCGCCTTCTATTCATGCACATCTCAACTAAATAACATTTCACACCTTCTCTTGGCGCGAACCGGCCATGCAGATATTTATGGTTGTATTTGACAAGCTTTTAACCCCAATGAGTGTTTGCAGAAATAATTTCTCAGTTACACTTTATTATCTACACGCCTCTCTGACAGAGGTTTTACCTATTTCCACCTTCAAACAAACTTTGAAACTGATTAAAGCGAAGTCTGTGGATTATACAGAGTAACCGGGAGATATACCTGCACGGCTAAATACCACCAGGGGTAGGTAGGAAAATGTGTGTGTGCTTTTTGTGATGCTTTTTGTGATCCTTTATGTGACCTTATATAATAATAATAATAATAATAATAAGTAATTGTTACTTTAACATACTAGTATAGCTATACAATACTACATTATACCGCATTATGCCACGCTCAAGTGGTTACTCAGCTTTCTTAGACATGTACACAACTGGAGTTGTAACCCGTTCTTACCAGTCTAGCTCTCATGTCGTAAAAAAAGCATATCTAATATCGCATTCAGGGCCTGAGCTAAAATGTCGGCATTGTATTTTTTGTGCTTTACAAAAGCCCCTCATATCAACAGGCACATTTCTGTCTGTCTCCCTGTGTCTCTCCTTCTCTCTCAGGCATTCGCCTGCAATTCTCATGACAATTTCCTCATGGGCTTGTGCCAGTGTCTTGCTGAAAGCTTTGGCTCAGCTCTGTTTCCCCTCTGATATGTGAGATCCTGCGGTGATCTTTCTTTTCATTTTTGTTTCCCCCCCTCAGACTTAGATCATTTCAAAGTCCACACCAGAAGCGCAGTGTCGGTCCGCGAGGGACAAGGAGTGGTGCTTCTTTGTGGAACGCCCACTTCCTCAGGAGGTAAACAATCATCTTAATCTCCATCTGTGCAGTTCTTTAAAGTTCCTTTTTTATAATCCTATCTAATGTCACGTCGTATTCTATCCACGATCATCTCATCTGTGTCCCCCGTTTTGTCCTCCAGACCTTACGTATGCATGGGTCTTCAATGAGTACCCGTACTTTGTTCAACAAGACAATCGACGTTTCGTCTCCCAGCAGACGGGAAACCTTTACATTGCCAAGGTGGAGCCCACTGATGTGGGTAACTACACTTGCGTCGTGATGAACAGCATCACAAAGGGCAAAGTTCAGAGCTCACCCACGTCTCTGATCCTCAGGACAGATGGTAAGACACAGCCCACAGCCATGATGTGACAAGTATGCCTCTCCGCCTTGTATTGAGGACCTTTTCCTTTCAAGGTGGCTTTAATCATCGTACTTGCATGAGTGCTCTTTGTCCTGTCGTGCCTCGCTGTTGTTGAGTCACCAGGCGCTAATGCTTGTAAGTAAATAGTTGCTCCTCAATGTAGGCCAGCAAACAAAGCACCCAAATCTCTTCTTTGCTGACTTAGCTTTCTTATGATTCGCATTCCCTTTAAAAGCTTTCCCCGTGCTTTCACTCTCTCAAGCCGGCTCTCTTTGCTCTGTTGTTCTATTCTCTGTTACGCCTTCATAGAAAGAGTGAATAAAGATTGCCTCGGAATGAATTAAACATGAGCCATACGTCACTGGACCATTACATTGAGTGTTCTGGTGGCTCAACCAGTTAGTTTCTACTCAATGTACTGTACATGTAGCTGAATAGATTTAAATCTCATCGCTTCGCTTTCTGATCCCAGTCTTAAAGACTGATGCAAACAATAAAACACCAGAGGTTGCCCACTCAAGCTCTGAAATAATAGATAAACAGCCAGACTAGCTGAAAAGAAAAAAACAAGATTTCAAATTCCACTCTGTCTATTCCACCAAGAAGAGATTTACATTTTTCCTCGCTGGTGTTTCACTGCACTCTTGCGACTGCACATTTAAGTGATGTACTACTTTGAGTTTACCCATGAGAGAATGTTTGCTCATGTGTCTTTTATTTCTCCTCTGTTAGTTTTACACTGCTATTGTTTGGTCCGTAATGCAAGCCATATTGCTTGTAAGTCATGAATAATGGAAGACTGAGCAAGTTCTTGCGCTTGCTCTTCATAGGAGTGATGGGCGAATACGAGCCGAAAATAGAAGTTAATTTCCCGGACAATGTCCCCGCCGCAAAAGGATCAACAGTTACGCTGGAGTGTTTCGCCCTCGGGAAGTAAGCTGAATTCCTTGAAGCATGTTTTCAATCTTCTGCTGTCTTTCATTCCAGGCCTCTGGATTTCTTTATAGTAAAGTTACCATGGCAATTATATTTCTTAGAATACGGCGTCAAGCCGTTATTGGTCTGAAAATCATGTGAGACAGCTTTTTTTCTGTTGTCGGATCGGGTTAAGTCCAAACCATTCATCAGCAGGGAAAAAATACAGTGAAAAGGCTTTTAAGCTCAATCAAAATACTTTTTTGCTGCCAGATTACTACAGACACCTGCAACCTGAGCGACAGTCTTGAAAAGAACTTGAATCAGAATCTCTGCTGAGGCTTTTCTTCCTCTGCCTCTTCCAGCCCTGTCCCAGAAATCACCTGGAAGAGGGCTAACGGCGTTCCCTTCCCCAGTAAAGTCAAAATGAAGTACTCGAATGCGGTGATGGAGATCCCCAGCTTCCAGCAGGATGATACAGGAGGATACGAGTGCGTGGCTGAGAACAAGATGGGCAAGAACATAGCCACTGGTCGACTGGCATTCTATGGTACGGTCGTTCGGCTTGCTAAGACAACACAAAACATATTACTGATATTAAGAGTTGTGTTACATCTTTATGTTCCATCCATCCTGCTGTTGCTGTTAGCATGTGACACCAAGAATAGCTTGGAGTGGTTGAGAGTTGTTATTCGGTAATATGATAATCGTTATAATTTGAACAGCTCATTGTTACATACACAGCCGGGAAAAAAGTCATTACCTTCTTCTTGGATAATAAGTGCTGTTGGTTCTAATTTGACTGCAGTAATTACATGTGTGGGTTCTTGGTATACTTCAGCCACCGTGAATTTTGCGAAAGAGGGAAAATGACACCTGTGAAATTGGACTTGACGATATGTAAAGTGCCTGCGAAGTGAGCTGTGCTTATTATGAGCACAACACTCTACCCATGAAAATTCCTGAAAAGCTGTAAATGTGTAAGAGGTAAGAAGCTAGGGAGTAGTGTGTGCTGGATGGGAAACAGACCGGGGTGATCTTTATTATACACAGAATTAAGGTGACAGGTTGGGGTGAGCGGAGACGTCGGGTGCACTTCAGCCGTCATGAGAGCGTTCTGCTTTGTGTCGCAGTGCTTCGTGCTAATCCCGAGTTGCCACAGGCTGCTGACACATTTAAGTGATGAAACTGAGTGATACCCTACATTCACTCCTCTCTCCTCTTTAAAGACAAAACCCGTTCTCCACAAGCTTTATGATTTCCACTTATTTGAGCTGTCAATCTACACATGCTTTCCTTTGAACTATTTTGGATGAGGACTATTTGGTGAGATAATACAGCTCCTTTCAAATCTGTCCCCCTGGTTTTCTGTCAGATAATTCTCAGCAGCACATTTCTGTTCCCTCAGCTAAGCCTCAGTGGATGCAGGCCATGAAGGACACAGCCCTGGCCATAGAGGAGAGACTATACTGGGAATGCCGAGCCAACGGCAAGCCCAAACCCTCCTACACGTGGCTGAAGAACGGCCAACAGCTACTCTCAGAGGTGAATTACTGCCTGTCTCCCGCCACCTACCAATGTTTCATTTTAATGACTTAATCCTCAGCTTCAGCTCATCCTTTCACTTTAGAGAGCCTGGCGTCAAACGCTCGGCTGTTTTTCCAAGTGCAATTCAGAGCGAGATGAGAGGAGAGGGTAAACATCTGAGGTGTGCCAGTGATGAGGCACGGATGTAACTGTCTCTTATTCTGCTCTACCTTGGCAGATTACACAGTCTTAGTGAGTGGATCAGTGTAGTCCCTGGGAGATTGCTCCATTTCATCTGAATGGAGTCGGTGGTTGTTTTTCATTATTCATGGTGCATGTTTTAGCTCCTCCAGATTTAAGGACAATGAGTTTAATCTACTGTGAAATACACTGTCTACCACTGCATACCTTACAAAACACCACCAGGGAAATACATGGTGTTACATTTCACTTGACTTGTTGTTGTTTTATTTTCTTAGTAGCATTGCATAATGCTCAGAGCAAGTCTGATTTTGTTGTTAAAATACCCTTTTTAAATGCCATTCTTTAATTTAATTTTAAGAATATAATTACAGGTGCAGGATTTAGAATGTGATAACCTTTTTCTCTCTGTTCAATGAGCAGTATTAGTTTTACTAGTTTTCATGATTTCAGTTTGAGATTTACAGTATATGGCTTATGATAAGCATACTGTTGTGCAAACGCATATTCTTTCATTGAAAGAGAGAGAGAGCTTAATCCTTACACGCAAAACAGAAATAATAGATTTTTTTTAGAATAAGAGATTGGACTGTGATTCAAACAACATCTATTCTATCAATAATGTCTGATGATGCATGCGCATGTAAAAATAAATTACTTTTATAACAGGACCCTTCATTTATCCACACATACACAAATCTTACATGCTCAGTTGTCACTACAGGATATTATTACAAGCTGTAAAGATTGGTTTACATGATGGAGAGAACAAGCGTGTTTGGAAAAACGTTGTTTCAGTTGCTTCACAAAATCCTGATTTGATCCACGCCCAATGACAATGCCTCGAACCCATCCGATGCATATTGAGCTTTGCCAGAGTGAAAGCTACATTTAAGTCTTAAGCAATAATTGCTTTCTTTTATCCTCTTTCTTCACAGGACAGAATCCATGTGGAGGACGGAGTCCTGTCAGTGTCGGTGCTGACGCTATCCGACACCGGCATGTACCAGTGTGTGGCTGAGAATAAACACGGCGCCATATATTTCGCCGCTGAACTAATGGTTTTAGGTAGGATGGCATTTATCTCTCCCTTAAATCCTCCAATCATTGTTGTCAAAGAATCTTAAAGGTCATTTTACTGTCATTCTTAAAGGTTATCTGGATTAGCAGATAATGGGGTCAGCAAAGAGGGTTTTGTGGGGCCAAACACATTTAAAAAATCTTTTCCCCTTCATGATCTCCTGATTTACTTTGATGTTAAGGTGAGAATGGGGTGATTGATACATAATTCCCAGTCTAACCATAAACAGTAAAACCAACAGCAAAACCAATTATAAGATACAATATTTGTTTGGACAGATAGGCCGTCCTCATGAATCCATTTACTACATTGAAAATTGACTAATAATCACCAGTAGCGAATTCGGTTTTATATATATATATTTTCCCATCGTCTCCATTACTTTACAATTTGATGATTTTTGCAGATCAAACTGATGCACGCCTCAAATGCCCTTTGAGATTTGCTGCAGCCTTGTACTAAAGACAGTTTACTGTTTCCACACAGCCTCTCCTCCAGACTTCACAGGGAACGTCCTCAGAGCTTTGCTCAAAGCCAAGGCAGGAACTACAGTGACTTTAGAGTGTAAACCCCAGGCCTACCCCATCGCCAGCATTTTATGGAAGAAAGGGAACCTGCCTATCCACACCAGTGACCGGTAATGACTGAACTGAAAGTTGCTGTATGTGTTGTGAGACCACTTTTATGATGCCATCGCATTAGACCTTTTTTGTTTTGGTCTAATTGGTGAATACTCACCGCACTTACACAAACTGCTCAATGTTTATGACGACGTAGTACGCCGACATGTAGACAAACCAAGAATCAGAATTTAATGAAAATACTTTTTTTGTTCTTAAAAGTTGTGTTGCAAGCTGCTGTCTCTGTTTGTGCACTCCTATAGGATCACACTTTCCCCAGATGGAACATTGAGGCTTGCCAACGTGAGCAAGTCTGATGCAGGCAGCTATACGTGCTTCGCTAGGAATAGATTTGGCATGTCGAGTACAACTGGAAGGCTCCTTGTTACCGGTAAGCTCGCCTGTGAAATAGCAGAACGAACGCTTGCGCATCCCACTGAGTAAGCAGAATTTGTCGCTTCAGTATGGATTAATGCAGGAGAGAGCTACTGTACCATGAGAACTTGAGTCAATAACTGGTGGGTCGAAACATAAACGAACTTCCAAGTTTTGCTCTGAGGAACTTGTCAAAACTAGGGAATTCTCTGTCCTCGAGGGACTTGCATAATTAAGTAACAGCCTTTAATGTTTTTAGATACATTTTTTTGGTTTATTTATTCATTTTAGGGGGTTTAATGGTTACCCAAACTCAAGTGCAACTTGAAAGAAGAGCTCTTGTTTTTCAGTAAAGTTCTTTTGAGCTGCTTTGTGCGGCTGCTTTGTGCGGCTGCTTTGTGTGACTGCATTCTGCTGCGACTGCAATAATGACACTTGGAAGGTGTTTGAGAAAATACTCTATCGTTGTTTTCCTCAAAGCATTTGAAGCAACCAATTTACTGCAACAAATGAAAGAGCCCTGAGTGTAAGCAATGAAAGCGCTAGTGAGGATGTGTTACAGATGCTGTTATTGTCGAGCGTGTGCTTCCAGTGGAGTGATAGGTGAGTGTTCTCTTATTGGTTTTATTATTAATATGCTGGACGCTATTGTCTGCCGCTGTAACTGCCAAGGCCCGTTATTTTCTTTTAAATGGCTGGCTTATTTTTTTGAGGCCATAATGCAGTCAGCGACACAGAGCCATGACCCAGACATTGATTATCACCAGCCTAAGAACTGAGGGGACGCTTTTTACATGTGATTTTCAAATCCCCTCAGCAGATTCATTATCTTGACTTTTGAAGCACGACAGACTTAGCCCAATGATTGCTATTGTAGACTTTGAAGCAGCGCCCTTCATTTTGGTCGTGGATGCACAGAGCAGCCCATTACATGAAGTTTTATCTGATCTGCAGTGTATTGTAATTGCTATCAGGATTTCAGAAGATTATTCTAGCTGTGTCAGCCAGGAGTATTAGGCCATTCTAGTAGTGGCAGGCTGCGTGTTATCACATTATTCGACTAAGACTTTCATGAGACCTTCCTTTATATAGATAATACTCTGCCTGTGACTTAGTGTATTACAGAGCACGTCCTCCTAAGTGTAGTCTCACTATTGAGCCTCTATTACAGAAAATCAACAATACGGTGCCCGTCAATGAAATGTCTCATGTTCTGTGTGAGATTGGCAGTCAGAAATGAATTTGTTTGTCTTTTTTCTGGGGCAGATCCAACCAGAATCACCCAGGGGCCAGTGGACATGGAGATCATTGTAGGCGAGAGCATCGTGCTACCCTGCCAGGTCGCCAGTGACCCCGTCCTTGACGTTTCTTTCTCCTGGGCCTTCAACGGACAACTCATCGCCAAGGGAGACGGTCACTTTGAGCTAGTGGGCGGGGTGAGTGACCCGCAGTCATACTTCTTCAGAACGTGTGAATGGGCAGTTGGCACCTCTTCCCATCTTGCTTCACTTCATCCCTTCCATTAGTTAAAAGAGACAGCTTGTGGGTTGACATCATGAAGATTTACTGTGGCTAGTTTTGCTGCAATGGGTGTGATACCATCTTCATTTTGCAATTCTAAAGTGTCCATGGAGGCGTATTAAGCTGTGGGATATAAATATTTGGACTATTAGATCATTCAGCTGTCCCAAGCTTCCAATTGTACTTTAGTGAATGAAAACATAGCTATGCTATGTCCAAATATACTTCCTACATAGACACCATCATGTAGGTAATGCATTAGTTTCTCGGGCATTGTGACAAGTTGTCATCTTTTTGAGTACACTTCTCCTCCTCAAGCTCAGTCTTCTGAAATAATCTTTTTTTTTTTTTAAATTATTCTTAAATCCTACTTTAACATAGCCTGCTGCACAGCTCCTCATAACAGATACACAGATACACATAATCATCGGTGTCTTGGCAGAGCCTCAAATGACAAAACACTTTCAGAACACCCTCACACCCGAAGAGATTAACCATTCTTCATGTGTGTGTTTGACTGACAATGTTCCTATCTGAAAAGAGACTTCCCCAGAAATGTCCCCAGTCCAAAAAGATTATCAACTTAACTTTGCTGCTTCGAGGAAATTTAATTTCCATAATTAAACCACGTTGGCTCTTCTGCCACATTTCCCTGCCAATACCAAGAGAATGATTTCCCCACTAATTTACCGTTTGCTGCTTACGGGTGTCCTCACAGATGAGAATCCAGAGGGCCTTTTCTTTCCTCTCCAGTCGAGCAAACAACAGCTGAACTCAATAGTAATAGCTTATTTGTGTAGTTTCTCACAACATGTCTTAAAGGTCATGATGATGACCTCTGCAAAAAGCAAAGGAAATAGCAATGGCCTTGTAAGACACAAACATTCCATTTGCTGCATACAATTTTGGCCTTGATCCTTTTCATCCCAGCTTTTCTTGGAGAGAAGTATGTGACTAAAATGTTGTGTCATATTCAGGCTTTGACTTCAAGAACTGTCAAGACGTTCAAAAATATCTTTGCTGTTCAAAAGCTTTTCTAAAACAGGCTGGATTTTCCTCTGCAAAGTCCGAGCTAAATAACTGCCCAATCTGCTAACATTTCTTGGCACCGCTATTTACTGCACCTTATATATGCCTCACTAGATTCTTTAATAAGCTGTCAGAAGGTCTGTTATCTTTTATGCTACATAAAGCTTTCTTTCCTCCTTGGTAGAGAGCAGCAGGAGATCTGATGATCAGGAACATTCAGCTTTACCATGCCGGCAAATATATCTGTGTGGTGGACACGGACGTGGAGAGCCTGTCAGCCGTGGCTGTATTGATTGTCAAAGGTAAGAAAACCTCCTCTCCGCTCCGCAGGCACTAATTAAAACAGGGCGAACAGCCAGGAATGTTTTTAAGTTCTTCTTTATAAAATAGAGGAAAATGCAGGTAAAGTGTACTCTGCATCGATTTAAGTATGTGGATATCTCTTCTATCAGTTAAAAAAAAGGGGAAATTATAAAAGCTACACTTAACTATAAACGGTAGACGATAAATGGACTGTACTTATCTAGCGTTTTTCTAACTTAACGTACAAAACGGTGTACAATTTGCCTCTCGCTCACATGCATACTCACACATCGAGAGGCAGAGCCGCCATGCGAGGCGCTGGCCTGTCCTTTGGGAGCAACTTGGGGTTCAGAGTCTTGCTCAAGGACACTTAGACATGAAATAGTGATAAAGTGGGTGATAGATGTAGCCAACAACCCACAATAAAAAAACATGTCTGTACTCTGTAAGGGTTAACAATAAAGCTTTGTTGATAATATACATTTATGGTGACTTTATTAATGACAATACAAAGAATGCTCGACTGTCAGGGCATATAATGGTCACTTATGGTTTTAAAGTCAAATGGGTTTTGTCTCAGCCAGTTATTGCATTGCGACCAAAATGCCCATATCCTCATAAAAATGTTTGCGGATGTCCACAGCTTTTATGTCCTGCTTATTTATAGTAGCAGTCACTTGATTACATCAAATAGAGGAGGCTTGCTTTTCTTTCAAAATGCATTTGGGGATGTTTGTGGAAGATGACTTGACAAAACTGTGTGAAAATGTTCCGTCTCTTTTTAATGAGCAATTTTCAATATAGTGGCAATGTACTTGACAGTAGAATGTTTAGATGCCTGTCTGTGCTCACTCATGCAGTATGTATAAGTCCGGAGAGACACGATTGTCAAGAGCTACATCGGGCAGAACAAAATAGAACAACTTTTGTTCTGTGTTTTGGGTAGGGGCAGATTGATGCGGTGTGCAGAGTGAGAGAAGGAAGGTATCTGGCTTTGATCAATACGTCAAGTAGCCCAGCAAATTGACATTATGCAAATGTGTTAAATGTCAGATGAGGTGAGGGATGATATTGGTGTCAGGATTTGAAATGGTTGGATCCATGTCTTTATCGTGTAAGGATACCCACCAGTGATTCAGCTTGACATGTTAAAGATCTTCAAGGCAAATGCCATTAATAAGCACTCCTTTGCAGTTGGCTGAGGACTAAGTGGAAATAAGGCTGTTTCTCAAGCAGAAGCAATATCAAGGCCATGGAAACGGATTGGCCTGGTATTGACTGGGGAGAAACTTGCCTGTGATTCAGATTGTGCATTATTTACACTTCCTGCTCGCGGCAGCTGTCACGGATGTCTCATTGTTTGGATCGAACTTCTCCAAATGTTGAGCGACTAAGCATGAAGCTGGATAGAGAACTAGTCATGGAGGGCAAAGAATGGTGTTGCTTGATCACAACTGCAGCCCTCTAACAAACAGTGGTCACATGTCGAGTATCCTGTTTGGAAACCCCCACTACCCATATACCTATTACCCATGAAGGACACATGTAACACGTTCAAATAATGTGCCACACCAATTATTGCAGTATATGAACCATCCAAGATACAAGCTTTGGTCCCCCATCTTTCAAAGATGAAGACATGTTTCCTACCTCACCTCCGGTGTTATCCAGCCATGCAGGTACTTTTTGATTTGCCCAGGTTGTGTCACAATCCAATTTTGAGAACGAATACACCTCAATACAATACGATAATAACCAGTGGTGGAAGAAGTAGGCCTTGTCAGATCCTTAACTTAAGTAAAAATACAACAATGTATAAATACTCCATTACAAGTAAGAGTCTTGCATAAAATGTCTTACCTAAGATAGATGTTTTATGTACTTAAAGTATCAAAAGTCCTGTGACAGATATATCTTTATATATAACATTATGAGATTAATATTATGTTGCTAATACTATTGTAGTTTTAACTATTTTAGGTAGTTGTGTCACAAGAGTCACAAGATAAATCTGAGGGGATATGAAATTATTGATGGGCTGGAAAATAAGAAAAAAACAAAGATATACTAGATTAAATGGTTTCATTTTTTCCTTTAATTTGTCTTTAATTTTCGCTTTTTACAAAGTATTGGGCTCAAACTTTGGAGGAACAACGAAACAACTCATGGGCATCTGAAAAATGTATAGATTGCACAATGTATTGTAATTTTTATATTTTTATATTTTGTACATTATGCCTTAGTCTGTGAAGGAATAATAACTATCAGATAAATGCAGTCGAGGAAAAAGCACACTATTTGCCTCTTACATGTAATGGATTAGAAGTACAGTACTTAAATGCAGTACTTAAGTAAACGTACTTTTTGCCACTAACACATTTTCAGAAAAAGTGTCCCTGTCCCCAATTGGAACTACTTTCTACCAGAACATTTTCCTGTGCTGTGTGGATTATCCAAAGCAATTTGGACACTGAATCTGGACAGAGATGTTGCTGTCAAAGCTGCTAGCACCATTTTAAAAAATCCATTGACACTCGTCTTTTTGGGGTGGAGGCAGACATCTCAGAGACAGATAGCTCAAAACCTTGAGAAATTAAACTAAAACTTTCCACACGGCTATATCCCTCAGTGGCTGCATTTACATGGGCTCAAAAAAATACAATTTGAATGTCAAGACAACAATGTGAATAATGCAGCACTCATTTGACTGTGAAAATGAGTGTGTCAATGTGTTTGCGCTTTAAGCTAGCGCGAGTGTGATCGCAGAAACAGATATAGGCTTTTATGATAATGCTGATTATTGGTGTTATAGATGCATTATTGCAATTGTGTAAGATATCAACCGTTGAAAGCAGCTCAGTAATTTTGCAGGGTGCTATTTCCGATCCGGTCTCGCTCCACTCGTCTCGCGGCACTGAAGGTCAATGATAATCGCTCCTGACACAAAGACTCTTGAGTGATCATCTGGATGCTTGTTTTTCACAATGGCAATGGAAAATGTTTTAGATGCCACTCCACGAGGCCTCACAAACACTCCACCGGGTGGTGTTGGTTATGGAGAAGGTCATGTTATACAGATAACATCATAGTCATTAGCATTCAAACCACTCGGTGAGCACTCATGCTCGTTTGACAGTTGCATCATCATCATCGTTGTCCTCCTGGAAGACAGTACAGAGGGCAATACACCAACTACACGACATTTAGTAGTGTTTCATCACTTTTATAACATACTATTATTCAGGTTCCCATCCGACGATTGTGACGCCGTATATTACAAATATGGGTAATATTCAATCCAGATCAAAATAATACGATACACCGTGTCAGTTAGTTTTCACAATACAGCCAGATATTAATTTGCCCTGTGCCAAATTCACAATAAAAGCCCAGACAGTCTGTCCATATTAATAACAGATTATTTGAACACCCTCAAGACACTGACAGCACCCTCTTGCCTCAGCCAATGAAATATAATTAAGAGGATAAGGAATTGATCCTTGATTGTGTGCCCCATTAATATGTATTACTGAAGCCAGTGTATTAAAGTTGTTTTTTTAATCAGGAGCTGCTAATGAGTTTTACAAAGATCAATATCTCTAAAGCCAGGGCTGTAAGGCCAAATGTTTGTGGGCTGCACGTTCAAGGCTTCAGTAAACAAAAAACCAATGTAGTTCAGCAGTTACTTGTTTAGCATACATGCATTTATAGATTTGGCAAGTACATGCTGCATAAACCATTGATTGTGTATTAAAATAATCATTTGACGCTTTAATAATTAGAATATTTTGCTTCAGATTAGAAACCACTCCAGAGTCGGTGAGGAGTGTGAGCGGAGCTAGGGGCGTTATTATTCTGCGGTCTGTCTCAAAGCTCTCTAGTGGTCTATTATTTCTGATGAGCCGACACGTTCATTAGAACAGGAAACAGAAGATGAGGCTAAAGTAAAACATCACGCCGCTTAATTGGTAGCATAATGAAAATAAATGATAAAACTCTGGTGCTTCAGGGCTACGAGGCCCTTTTTCATCTTTTACCTTTTAATTTGAGTCCCTGCATCTACTAACATCTGCTGTTTCATCGATCAATTACCGGGAGGACCATGAAAGGGAAGGAATACAAGTTGGTTGAATATTTGAGGATAAATCTTGAATTAACTTTTCCTTGCGAAGGGCATAAACTTCTAATCAAACTCGCTCTTGCTAATGTTGATTTCAAGATATAAAGGCACAGTAACCTCTTGAAGCGATATAGTTTAGCTGGAGGTGTTTTTAATGCAAATGTGTTTGCTGTTCATGTTTTCCTCGCAGTACATGTGAGTGCACACATTTACATCCACATTCTGCAGTCCGATCTGTGCCTCTGCGTGTGCAAGTACCTCACAGTGTCTGTTCCTGTGATTGAGCCAGGCCCCCCCAGTCCTCCAGACTCTGTGACGGTGGAGGAGGTGACAGACAGCACAGCCCAGCTGGCCTGGAGTCCCGGCAGAGACAACGGCAGCCCGATCATCAATTACCTCATCCAGACCAGGACTCCCTTCACCGTGGGCTGGCAGAGGGTTAATACAGGTGGGCAACGCTTGAAGATGAATTTTCATCTTATTCCACATGTGACGCTACTCAGATAATTCATGGATCCCCACAGAGAAATACTCTTACTTCTCTTCCCGCATCAGCGGGGAGGTGAGAGCGTATAGGGTCAGCTACAGACCGAAGGCTCAGGTAATGGTCGGGGATTCAGGGTCTTACTCAGGAGAACATAAGGTCATTGTTGCTGCTTTTATATGATCTCATTTAAACCACTTAAATGACCTTTACATCTGCCAAAACCAAAAGCCTTTTTCATCTGCTGAAGTCAAGTCTGTGCGGATGTCTTCTTGAGCTCTTGTTGCTATGGAGGTTTATTGCCCCCATTGCAAACGTGTCTGCCAAATGAATGTAATAAAATAAAATACATTTTATTTCTTATTTGACAGGGACAGTGGTCATTGTTTAAAGGAAAACTGTAAATGAGCCATAATTAGCCTAAAAGGTTCATTTATTGTCCTTTGCTTAATGCTGAAAAGGCCCCCAAGAAATAGCATAAAACAAGATATATATCTTTTTTTTTTTTTTAATTAATATACAAACCATAAACAATAGAGTACAGTACACATCCACCAATAAGTAATACCGAAATATAACACACAGTAGTTAGCTACAACCCCTGCTAAATAAGAGAAAAGTAAACAAGGAAAAAGTTGAGTTAAAGTTGCTGAAATAAATGTTTTTATTTTAACAAGGGATCAAAGGACTATGGGTATTGTATAATGGATCACTTTTTGACTTCACTCCCACCGTCAGGTTATTTGAGTGGAGCATTTAGCACATAAAGAGCTGGAGACTTCTCTCAGGAGGAGTTGGTAGAGACCTTCCAGTACCATACCTTACCTTTGTCGTCCGCCTTTCACTCTTCGTTAGTATTGCGGTGCAGTTAGTTAGCAGCGTCCTCCTCTGAGCTCATACGGCCCCTTTTCAGAATTTGAACACTTGCATGTCAGTTATTTTAAAGTTTTACTGCACAACACAAGGTAAGGAAAGCAAGGCAACATTTCCGTGGCAGACCTTTTACAAAGCTCACCTCACATTCATCACAAAGACAACGTCTTTCTCATTTAAATATTTTGTAATTGGTTCTCTTGTTTTATTCCACATGTTCAGCTATTTTAATGATTATATTTATATAGCACATGTTTTCTGTTTTATTCCAGTCCCAGAGCTAATCGATGGGAACACACTGACAGCCACTGTAGTGGACCTCAATGCCTGGGTGGAGTATGAGTTTCGGGTTTTGGCCAAAAACAGTGTTGGGGTTGGAGAACCCAGCCCTGTGTCAGTCAAGACCAGGACAGAGGACGCAGGTACAGTAAATGTGATTCACTTTTTTGCCCTCAAATAATTAGTTCTTATCAAATAGTAAGTGATCTTCAAAAAGGAAAAAAAAAGGTTTTAGGATTGCCATACTCGTTTTGTTCAATTTTCGCAAGCCTGAAGTGTTTCTCACATGGAGGTCTGTGTTGTCCAGTTCCTGATGCAGCACCAGGTGACGTGGGTGGAGGAGGTGGAAGCAGATCGGAACTGGTCATCACATGGGAGGTAAGCCATCAGTCTTATGCTCTAGTCTGTTACACAAAGTGCCTGCAGTTAATCTTTTTTATCCTTGAGTGAGGTGCTTAATATTTCTCGCTAAATCAAACCCCCTGCTCTGTTTGGCTTGCGGGTGTCATAAATTTTGGGGGCAATTGAAGTCTGGCGCTGCAGTCGTTGTAATTTCTTAGTTAAAGAGTCTGCATGTAAAGCAGCAACAATGTATACACAACCAGAACACTTAATCTGACAGTTATTGTCATTAATGAGTCTCGGATCTGTGGTGAATTACTGTTCAGCCAAATCTGTATAACTAGTATAGGGTAGTTGAAAAATAATAGAATAGTGTGGATACTAAAGAAGTCATTAGTTTGCTAAATCTGTCTCATCATTTGAGTTTTCTCATTTCATTTAATGCAGTAACAACTTTTAGTTTTAAAAGCTGCACGGACGTTTCGTAATGAGATTAGATTTTTTTCAAATGGCTTTTTACTGCTCATTTCAATTCGTCAGGTGGGTCACAAAAGCAATTTGTGGGTCACGCAGTTCTTTTTGGCACCATGAGAGTGGGTGGTGATTGTGTCAGCCCAGAGGCGGGATGAACGTGAGTGGCTTGTATATGTTTTAATATCACTATAGTTTTGTGTTTCACTCTCAGCCTGTCCCCGAAGAACTACAGAATGGTGAGAGCTTTGGTTACATCATTGCTTTCCGCGCCTTCGGAGAAGTTAGCTGGACTCACGTGGCCACCTCTGCCCCTGGTGCATCGCGCTACGTGTACCGCAACGACAGCATCGCGCCCTTTTCTCCGTTTCATGTCAAGGTTGGCACTTACAACAGCAAAGGACAGGGTCCCTTCAGCCCCGTGGTCACCATCTACTCTGCAGAGACTGGTAAGGGAATGGATGTGAGTTGGGGTTTTTTGCAAAGCTGCAAAAAGCTTTCTCTGTTTTTGAAAAGGACAAAGATCATGAAAATGGTTGTATTGCATTTACTGGGCTGAAAGCGCTTGATAAACAAACATGTTTATGTATGGATAGGCAAATGGTCTACAAATATCACCACTCTTTTGAATGGCTGTTCTGAAGTGAAAGCCGGTTGGCATTTAGATCAATGCTACCTCTGAGAGGGGGTCAGTCTGTAGTGTAGTGTTGTAGTGTTGGACTATTTACCAGCAGCACCTGTGTGTGATGAATCATTCAAGTAGAGATCAACAAGAACCGCGGCACCGTCATAAATGTAAAAATTCAAGAGATTTGTTCTGCTTGTCTCTGTTGGAAGAAGGCGGAAATGCTCAGTCTCTTGTCGTCTGTTTTCAGAGCCAAGCGGGATGCCAACAGGAGTTTGGGCCAGAAGTGTCTCTGCCTCTGAGATTGAGGTGAATTGGCAGGCTCTCTCCTTCTCCCCTGAAAGGGTTCTGGGCTATGAGGTATATTTTACCCTTTTAAATGGAAATAGAAATCACACACGCACACACACACACACACACACAACACAACACAATTACAATGCTTGTCATCACCCCTGTTGTACCTCAATGCCATCACTTCCAAACTCTGCGTCGCCATGGAAATGGCTGTTTCAGTTGGGCGACTGTTATAGCCGAAATGATACAGTTCTTTGTACCAGCACGACAGAAAAAAACATGTCAGAGCATTTTTTTTTTAGGAGAACAAAAGGAAATTGCCCTATCCCCATGCCTTTTCAAGTGGCTATCAATTATGGGTTATGGGTACCGTCATACAGAACTCATGATAGTCTGTGCTGCAATATCAGACCTCGGCGCAGAATACCAAGAAATGCTCTCTCACCAAAAACTGCATAATTATACCAAGAAAGGCCTTCTGTTGTTTGTTTTTACAGTCCAACAAAGCAGCACCCTGGGAGTGGAGTCTTTACATTGTTCACGAAATAGAATAGGAATATTAAATTACATTTTGAACCCAAAACAGTTGCATTCTATTTTACCTTCAAAAACTAGGACAGCCTGATTGCCTCACCTGCATACTTGTGACTGAATCATCAGGCTGATCAAAGGGCTTTATTATAAGATGTTGTTTCCATTTCACATCTGAGCTACCCCAGTGATGTCAACATCAGCTAACATTGAATAATGATGAGAGAAAGGTAGATGGGTGTGGGGGGGGGGGGGGGGGGGGTGGATACTATATCTTCAGTTTGGTTATGAAAGTCACTTATGGTTGGTAACTTTAGTCGGTATGTGATCTGTATTATTTTAATTTAAATGCATATCATGATTAGTCTGATATTTATTAGTGGAAAAATAAATATTAAATTCCGTAATACACAACACAGATGGATTTATTGTATAATTGTTTCAGTGCTACAATACATCAATCAGTCGAGTGACAAAGAAACCTTGATTGTTCATTTTGATAATTGATGAATCGTTTCAGTTACCAAGCAAAAATGCAAAACTGGCCCTACATCTCGAGCATATGATGCTTCTCTGTTTTATATGATTGTGGATTAAATACCTTTTGTGTTTTTAAGTGCTGGTTGGACAAAATAGGAATTTTTATGGTATCACCTTGGGCTTTGGGAAATTATAATGGAATCTTTTATTGTATTTTATTACATTTTTATGACTAAATAATGTATTATTTACAAAAAAAGAGAATTCACTCCCTATTGTCACTCTCTCAGTTGTATCTGAACATAGTGTGACATTCAACTAGGTGTTATGAAAGTCCATGAACGAAGGCGTTCGTAATGTCGGATCAGATATCCTGCTGGAAACGTAAAAAAGAAAGCTGTGATCTCTCTTAAAAGGATACACCCAGAGTCAATCCTTTAACAACACCACATTTCTCCCAAGACATCAGATACAACTACTTGTGCTGTATGTCACATTTTGCTCCAATACGAAACAATATATCACGGTTGAATCCCAGATGACACGCTCTCTGTCTTGAACAGGTGGTATACTGGGAAGATGACACTAAACCAGAGACCATGGGGAAGGTTAGGGTGCCTTGGAACCAAACCTCAGTCACAGTGAGCGGCTTGGCAGGAAACACGCAGTATTTCCTCACAGTCAGCGCCTTCAACACAGCGGGCACCGGCCCCTTCCTCCCTGCAATCAATGTCACCACCAAAAAGCCACGTAAGTTGCAGCACCCAAGATGCACCTGCTGCTCGGGTGTTTCATTTTGTATTCACACTGGTTACCATCCAAGTAAGATGGTAGAAACAATATATTTTCCTAATGTCATTCTTTGAAGTAGCATAATCCCATAAGAGAAATAGGATAATTCTTGTCGAACGAAGTGACAACCGTGTGTTTTTGTGCTGACATATAGAAAATAATTATTTCTAAATCATGCAGCACCAGCCCAACCGCCGCTGAATGTCGAATGGACACTAATTGGCTCTCAGCTGTCTCTTTACTGGGAACCTGTGGTGGCGACGGAATCAGAGTCAGAAGTTACAGGCTACCAAGTGAGTTTTCCTCTCAATATGCTCCACGCTAACATGTTTATTCCTATTATAAGTGCATGGACCTTACATAAGCTGTCAGACTGTAAGTACATTGCACTATGTGTCACCCACCTTGTTTCTCCCCACCCCCATTCAGCTGTCATACAGGAGACAGAGGCACAAAGAGGTAAACACACTCACAACAGCCAATTCGACAGCAGAGCTGACCCTCCCTGAGGAAGATGACGACTACATCATCCACATTCAGACGCTGAGTGAAGGAGGGCTGGGCCCAGCCTCGGATCCCATACAAATCCACCAACTAAGTAAGCTTGTTGTTCACAGTTGTGGTGGTTAAAACATTGAAAGTTCATGGAACAGTTTAAGTTTGGCTTGCCTCTCATGCCACCATGTTCTAGAAAAACACAACAGCATGGCAACATTTGAAACAAAGATTCACCGGGACGTCAATCGCTCACGACTTCTATATTTTATTATTTACCTGCTCTTGTAAATGAATTCACTTAGCACTTTTTAAACCTGACAGGGACATTTTGTTCTCCGTTGACTCACCATTACTCGTGTCCCCAGCCACCCCCTCCATGGGCTCTTGCAGGCTTATATTTTGCAGAAATATGCAGCGCAATCCATCTCTGTCGCAGAGGTTGACTTCCTCTTTTACTAGATGCTATTACTGTCCTGTGGGACTCCAGGGGGGCTCTTCTTCGGCTCTAAATGCTAATTTGCATTGTTGATATTCTGTGTTGAATCCCTGAAAATAGCAGTTGAGAGAGATTGAATTCCACACTGGCATTTCTTTTAAATTTCATTTGAAAAATAGGCTACTTTTTTTTTTCTTTGGATACTGAAAAGAAAAAGATGTGGGCAAAACACATTAGCAAGCAAAACAGAGTGCTGTGTTTATAGAAACTAGTAGTTCTGAAACATCAGAAGTGGTTCAGGAGGTTTCTCCTGCATAAATAATATATATTTTTTCCAGGAAAGGGTTTTTTATGGATGTCATTACAGGGAAATATTCAGTGATCCATAGGAACTAATTGACTCACTTAAATCATACATGAGAAACTAGTGATTAGAGCAAACCGCATCAGGCTCCTGGACCGTTACACCAAACTCCCTTAATACATTTTTTACTTACAATCGCAGTCATAAGCCAGTACATGAATACGGTTTTACCACATTTTAAGTTCCCCTGTGAAACATCAGCATGTGTGATATATGATTTGGAAATTTAAGTATCTCATTTTCAGTTAGAAGGCAAATCTGTTTTCAGCTGTGTCTACAGGTAACATAGCTGAGAGCTCAAGCTTAAGATAAGGAATACCATCCGCTTCCTCCAGCAGGTTTCACATCAGTTTATTTTGTGTGTTTTTTTTGTGTTCCAGGTATGAGTGCCCGCGGCTCCAGAGCCTGGAGTGCGTACATCTCCCCCCTCTCCCTGCTCGTCGCCATCGCAATATCAACATTCAGGTCAACGTCGTGACACCATGACAAACTCTGCTCGGTTTTTCAACCTTCTTATTGGTATATTTTTTTTTTAATGAAATTTGTGAAAGTTGCTGAGTTTTTTTCTCTCATTTTTGGAGGTGACCACATACTATTTTGCAGTGATAGATTGCGGGTATGAGGCAGCACAAGAGCGGCGCGTGCTGTCAGGCACTTGATTAACAGTAAATGCTTGAGCTTTTTCTTTACGTAGGTCTTACATTTTTGCAGGTTGGAACAATGCTCCATTTCAACTCTTTTTTTTGTTTTGTTTCGACTCTAGATTGATACAGATGCCTTACTTCCATCCATGTGCCAAAGTAGTTTCAGCCTTCTTGTTGTTGCTAAAACAGCTGGTTTCCTCAACATTTTATTCCTCACAGTTTCTTGTTATTGAAGGTCTCAGTGTACCTTGCAGAGGGCCGTGAAGAGAAGTTGTATTTTGTATTTTTGAATATTTTCAGTTTTCCTCTCCACACCTGAATTGGCGAGTAGGAACATGTTTATTCACCCGTGCCCGTGCCTTTGGAGATTCTTGTGACGCCGCCACTCATCGACACTAGTCAGTCAGTGTTCCAGAACGTTCCGCCTTCATCTTAACCTGCTCCATTAAAGTTGTCCCTGATGAAACTCATAAAAACAGCTCACAGTGCCAGTGTTAGCCATTTATTATGTTATCATTTGATTGTGGAGAGCTGAATGTGTGCCATGAGGTTTTAATGGCTCAGACCAGCTATTGTGATGGCCCGCTGATTGATGGATTGGACTTAACTCTGCATTCACAAAGATTACATCTGGCTGTATACAGCAGTAGCGGGAGAGGTATGCGACTGCCAGTGTATTCCCTTCAACGCTAATGCTGAAACAATCAGTCCTTCACCAGAAAATACTCAACAACAAGTAATTTTGGTCATTGATCGTGGAAAAAATGCCAATCACACCCAATAAGTGTGCGTTCGATTGCAATCCATTTGCCTTCACAGAATCCAAGTCGGCGGGTACTATCCCACTTTATACCATGGCCACATGCCAACAAACTGTTATATGTCATCAAAATATGACGATCGTTCAGGCATTCTGTTGATTATATAACGGTTTTATATCACTATTCTGATTTTACTGTTACAACAATATTCCCATATTGAAACAATTATCTCATTTTACCCCTGGCTATAACGGCTGGCTTTCTGACACTTTCGCCTTACGACTTAAACATATTCCCCAACATTTTGAACCATTCCTTTAAAGAATACCTTCACTGATTGCACTCAAACCATGAGTCAACCGTGTAATACTTTCTGAGCATTTCTGACCTCTGGAACTATAGCTTCACAAAATAATCTCAGCTCAAGGTGCACTTACTAGCTTTTAAGCTCATATCAGCATCACATGACTGTAGTCTCTAACTTGTCAGGTGACTCTCGTTGTCAACTGAACCACCTCCAACACAACTGAGTAAACTCCATGTGCTGATGAAAACTGGGATCTGGTTAAAAGATGACTTGAGAATGCCAAATGTACCTTTAGTAAGGATTATTTTGTCAAATAAATGTAATACTGGTGCATTCATTTATAGCAGCAAACAAACACCTGTGTCAGAAGTGTCTGGTTATATTGTCCCGTTACCAGACATAAAGGGGACCCCTGACAGCCAATCAGGAATCCAGAAATCTCAGCGGCCATGGTATGGTGTCTTGGGGTTTCGGACTTGGTCAGATAAATAATCGTTAGTTGGAGCCCTAGTCTACATCCATCTGGACAACACACAGTAGTCGTGCCAGTGCATAACGTGCATAATCAGCCATTGCAGTCGAGACGAGGGGTTTAAAGTGCTGCCAATTGTGCCAGTCTGATAATTGAAATCTAGCCACCAGCTTAGACATTATTTGGCAAAATGTATGGTCAACTGTGCTTTAATACTTTGTGAATCTGTCCTTTCTTGTCAGTTGTATTGGCTTTTTTAATGTGATATGTGTTGTCATTGTTTAGTTATATATTTCAGCCAAACCTCACTGCTCAGGTATTCAGACCTGCTTCACCCTACCTTTCAATAGCCCTCAAGTGGCAGGAGCAGATATACCAGTAATCTGTCAGCACACAGCACAAGGGTCTATTTAACAGTCTGACTTGAAGAATGGAAAGCCTGATATGTGCCATGATCTAGCAGACATTAAAACATCTTAATGAATTAGAGCAGGCCTGAGGGGCTTCTGTGGGAAAGGGCATAGGAGTAATGGTACTAATGACACCCACACAAGACTAATGTATCAGGATTTAGGGAGAACTAAATCAGGACAATCCCATCAAGATGATACCAGGAAGATTTAAGGTCTGTGTGTGTGTCTGCGTGTGCGTGTGTGTGTGTTCGTGTTCGTGCGTGTGGGTGGGGTTATTACCTTACCCTACGGTGTGTTTTCCAGAGGACCATTCTGCTGTTTAGGGGAAGAAATGGTTTAAACTCATTTCTTGTATTTAACCGTGGTTTGGGGCTTTGGGCAACTGAAGCATTGCAGACATTCAAATAGAGTAATACAAGGTCAATATGGAAGATTTTAAATGCCTGTTTTTCTATCAAATGACTATGGATTGCAGGTGCAAAGAAACAAGTAGAAACAAAGCTCCAGAATCCAAGGCCATGTCCGGTACAAGCTTGTGTCACATGTGAAGAAGGCTTTCTGCCCAGGATGAGTGTTTCTGAAAGCGGTCTTTGAATCCTGTTTTGTTGTTTTGGTGGCTTTATGTGGGGTTAATCTGTATACATTCATTCATCACAGAATGTCATTGTTAAGATAACAAATGTTTACACAGGAAATGCATCTTTCTGGCTGATTTATTGATTATATAAACTGAAAAAAAGGGTCAACATTACGTTTTTGAACTTGTGTCTAGGGTACATAGAAGCATTGCCAACCTCTTTGTTTTTGTGGTGTATCAGTACTGTGGAGATGTTTTGAGTTTGACTTTGATTTTCTTTTCTTTTTTTCATGGTTCCCTGATTGTTCATTTTCTTTTGTTTCTAACAAAAATTTCTGCACAAAGGTCAAGTGTTGCTTTAAAATAACGATTAAGAGCCGGTGCGACGAGATCTCCCTTGACTTCCTACAGTAAACTGTACTGTATGTATTTGGTTGTGATTTGAAGCAACGCCCCCCAACTGGGAGACCAAACTGTGGTGTCCTACTTCCAATTGTAATTCTCTGTCAAACCCAGAATCTGAAAAATACATGAGCAGAGCGAAACATTTCTTAGCAGTTGCTGTCACACACAGCCTTTTGGTGCAGTGACACAAACACTACCTGTTACAAGATAGTCCACCGGTGCACAGTAGATAATACCAGTAGTATTATCTACTAGTACTTTTTATACCAATACAACTTCACAATTTTCTTGCCACTCTCAAGATCGGAAAAGGAAATCAATTATTTACCCAAAAATGTGTAATTCCATAAAGATTGATGAAGAAATACAATTAGAGCTCTGGGTGACAACGCTTGGCCTTTCTGTTGTGACTCCTCAGTATTTTGATGTCTGGGTGATCTCCGTGAGATCGTGGCCGTAACGTTTTCACATTGAAAAGACATCAGCTGATCTTGATATGCTGAAGCTGTGCATGTACGATATTGTTTGGTGCATTTTGTGTTTTCTAAATGAGGGAGTTAATAAAAACAATTCACTGAGGATTTTCTCTTGGATTTCTTTGAGTTATGTGTGGCACGGTGTCATTTTCAGCATCAGCAGTTTTAGTGTCTTTTACTGCAGGAAGAATTTGAGTGGAGCCTTGAGGCACCATCAAAGCTATAAAATGCATAATATTATGAAAAGGCATTTAAATGAGAGTAAATGGCAGCAGTAATGTCCTATTCAGTGGATAAAGAACACATTTTAAAAGGTTTTTGCTGCATATAGTAATTGTTTTAATACATAATAAGAACTATCATCACAGAGAACCTAAGGTTTTGAATCTATCTAAAAGAAAAGACACTATCTGAAAGTAGTTCAGAGCAGGCTTTGTGCAGTAGCTTTTCACAAAGAATACTGATTCATATTTTTTTTTATTGGAGCATATATCTGCTAAAGTTAAGATGCCTTCCACTAAAACAAGGGAATGATGTGGAAAGCTACTGTGAAATATTGATTGAGCCGGTGTTGCAGAGATGCTTTTAAGATAATAAGAGGGAGAAGACCCTGTGAAGAGATCAATAGGAAGAGGAAGTGAAGAAAAGAGAGGTTTCTCCCTACACACCACAGATCATCCATAATGAGCTGGTGTGTCAATACTTCGGCAATGGCTCTTCACATTCTATTGACCGCTGAATCCCAACACTATAGGCTACTGTAAAGACACTGGAGAGAGGCCATTCGTGGATGATTAGTATACCCACAGCATCAGCTCTATTGCTGAAAACTGCAAAGTGCAGATATTCAGATATGGGTTAGATAGCCCTCACAGGGATATTTGCTAAGACATGATTAGTGTATGTGACTTCACCCCTGTAGCACACAAATTCAGTGCAGATGCCATAGCTTGGTAGCGACATATTGTAAATGTCAATACTGCCCCCGCATGGTGCCAGCATCCTGGTGCAACACCGTGGTCAGATTGGAAGGGTGAGCCAACACAAGGGAGGCAGTGAGTCTGCAGTGACACTGCATTGAACGGGTACATGGGAGGACCGGAGCCTGGCCATGCAGTGGAGTACTGACAAGATTCATGACCAATCTAGATTGGATCTCAATCTGAGTGGTAGTAATCGACACAACATTAAAACAAAGACAACCTAAAATGTTGCCGGTATGTGAAATAAGCTTTATAAATGTCATGACACAAACGCACACATTTTGCATGTGATCATGCAGCAATATTTCTGTTAAATTCTCAATAAATTGTAGAAAACATAGTGCGTCGTTTCGCTGCACGTCCACTCCGCGCTGTTAGGGGGCGCTGTCTCCATTTCAACGTCCTTCCTGGCAGCTCAGAAAAAGAAAAAAACATTAATGGCAGGAGCTTCTTCCTGTGGCTCACATGTACACAGCCCCAAACAAGATGATGGATTCATCTAAGCGTGGTGATTCCACAAACAGTGGCCTTCAAGACTCAAACTCAACAACCGACGAGGAGGAAAAAGACGACCTGTGTCCCGGTTTTAGAAACGTGGCTGCTTTTGTTAGTGTAAGTGAACGAACCAAAAGCTGGACGCAGCTTTTGAGTTGAAGCCTCGCACTCAGGTGGACAACGTGGATGTGCTTGTTGGCTACGAGCTGCAGTCACATTATAAGTTAGGTGTTGGTGGAAGATATGCACAGCTATCTGTTGACGCAAGATTTGATTTGATTTTTATCTTTATATTAAAAGTAGTGGTCGACAGCACGAGGGTGGAGCTGCGTTGGTGTGTTAATTAGCTTTAAAGATATGCCTGTTTCTAGGTAACGATGAATGTTTTCATGTAACTTTAACGCTAAAGCTGCAATGTCATTAGCATATTCGACTAATCTCTTTATTGTGTCTATTAATGGTTTCATAAAGTGAGTTCAGGGCTATAGTCAAAGCTGTTCCACTGAGCTAACGTTAGCTAAAGTGATAAGTAAGCTATTAAAAAGCTAACACATATCCAAATTTGAAAAGGTTATAATAAATGGCTGAAACAAGTCATTATCAAAAGCGTTATTAACACATGTCAATTCAAGTAAAATATAAAGACTGCATTTTTATGTAAATTTAAATATGTAACGTTAACTGCCACGTTTCAGTGTTTAGGAATAACCTTGTTGTGAAAACTTTATATTAGACGTTTCACAAAAGAAGCAATACTTTACAGACATTGCAGTGTTTCCCTGACCTATATTTGTATATATATATATTTGATTATATTAGTGATGTCTAACAGCTCAGCCTGTCTCTCTGCAGTATGGATTGGGTGCGGTGTTATCTGCCACCAAAGCATCCGCCGGCTTGCCTCAAGCTGGAGATGAGTATGACTTCTATCGCAGCTTCCCGGGATTCCGGGAGTTCTGTGAAAGTCAAGGGGAAAAGCTCTTGCACTGGTGAGTGTGAATATATGTATAATGTATTGCTTCATTCTCAGTCAGACTTGCACCCGCTCCTCTCATTCACTTAAAGCCCATGCATCTGACAAAATTCAGGAATATGTGGTTTTGATGCGGCTTGCCTTTTGAAAATGGTGGTCGTAGTTGATTAGTGTGGTGTCATGTCACCCCAGTGTGTTGTACACTATCGGACTACATACTGGAACATCACTCTCTAGGGTTGTCCTCGACTAAAGAAAGTCTTCGTCAACTAACACTCAAACGATTATGTCAACTAATCAATTAGTTGCTTTGATTGACAGATCCGTTAAACTGAGTCTCCCCACAAAGATCACACAAAGCACCACATTAAATCTTAAGAGCCGTATCACTCTCTTTGTCAATTAACAGTCTGTGATTGCGCCACTCAACATTTCCTTAATACCTTTGTCAAACCAATAACATCACATCCTGTTTCTATGCTATTCTATGTCCGAGCCTCAGACATGCAAACACGATAAATTCTCTCAACCCGTTTCCCTGTGTCAGCATGAGTCAGACAATGCACCACCACGGCTGCAGATCTCACCTGAGCGACCGGAACAAGCTGACGGGGCTGGAGGAGAGGTTTGACTTGGTGGTGGACTCGAACGACGTCATCCTCGAACAAGTGGTATGGCCCGCAGCTTTGGTGTTTTTGCTAATTTCTTCACGGAACAAGTCTCTTTTCAAACCAACTAAGCTCTCATATCTGTTTTCCAGGGGATGAAGCTTGATGAAGTTGATGGGGTGAACAGGACCCAGCAGCCTATCCTGCCCGCCGGGTTTCAGCCTCCCAAGATTGTGGTTTCCAGCTGGAATCGCATGGTTGGCTAATTAAGCTCTCAGCTCTTATAGTGCAGATGCCAGCTTTTATTTTTGGGATGCATTAAGGTTTAAACGTTATGGGCCAGTCCTGACATTAAATCACTGACTCGGTTATTTTGAACACTTGATGAATATTCATACCGGCTCTATACACCTTTTGGTAATCAGTGCTTTTATTGATCAGGGTTCAAGTCGTTCCGAGACGTTCCGACTGCTCCACGCTAAGAATGTTACGAGGCCTCAGCTGAAATTCAAGGAAAAAGTGGACAACAGCAACACGCCATTTATTCCCAAGATCTTCATCAAGCCCAATGCAATAAAGCCTCTTCCTTCTTGTAAGTTAAAGCCTCTTCCTCACATCTTTTTTTTTTTCTTTCTATAAACTCATGAACATTGGTAACATATCTGTTCTCTCGCTCTTCCGTCGTAGATTTCACCAACAAACAAATCCGTAAACAGAGACCCGAGGACCTTGATGTCCCGGCTGCACTGGCCGACTTCATTCACCAACAGAGAACTCAGGAACATGTTGAAGACATGTAAGACTTGTCTCTTTTGTAATAATAACATTCAATCTTTTCCTATTCATCTTTGTCCAGCTTAACTTGTAATTCTGATCCACGTAGGTTTGCACACCCATACCAATATGAACTGGATCATTTTACAATCCCAGAAGGCCTTCTGTCTAAGGCAGAACCGCAGGTTAGTTATCGTGCTCCTACAGTCCTGTGATCCTCTCATTGTTGGTTAGGCTTCTACTAAATCTGTCGTTTGTGGATTATATTTTAGATGTTCAAGCCAATAGCTGAGACCAAGTGCTCCTTCGTTGACACACTGGAGGATCTGGTGGATCTGAATGAGAAGCTTTGCAAAGTGTCTGAATTTGCAGTGGACCTTGAGGTACGGGATTAGAAAAAGTTGTTGGTATCATGTATGTTTGTAAAATGTAATGGGATCCGAGCAACAGATTGAGCCTTTGTGAGGGTTATAATGCTCGTATTTTGCGTCAGGAAGGCATTGATTAAATTCTGTGGTTGATATTGATTACAAAGCCTGTCGGTTCTTTTGCATGAGTGTGTTATTAACACTCTGTTCCCCGTCGCAGCACCACTCCTACAGGAGTTTCCTCGGCCTCACCTGTCTGATGCAGATCTCCACCAGAGAGGAGGACTTCATCATCGACACCATTGAGCTCCGCAGCGAGTTGTACGTGCTCAACGAGGCGTTTACTGACCCGGCAATTGTCAAGGTAATGGAACCGCTCCCCAAATGATATGTTCCTGTTCTGTGACTTGAATTGTCTGAAAGGGAAGATGAGATTACATGTCTGATTAGATTTTCAAAATGGGAAACTGCTGTTTGTGTGTGTGTGTGTGTGTGTGTGTGTGTGTGTGTGTGTGTGTGTGTGTGACCGATATTGTGTTGAACTATAATCTCGGCGTACAAGCCTAGTGCACACAGCGTTTTTACAATGTAGTGGACAGCTATAGATATATTAAGATATTTCTTATTTATAAGATATTTTAGTTTTATTTCCAAAAGGAGTGGTTTAGATACTGAAACTGAGGGTATTCAAAGAAAAACTGTCTGGTTGTCAGACCACTTGTTCCACTTGTAGTATTGGTCTGCGTTGTAAAGCTGTGTCCAGCTTTGCCATCGACTGTTCAAATCTCACCAATTAAGACGGCCTTAAAATGGCCTCAAGGGAACTGAAATAACAGATGCGTCAGACTACCGTATGAACTGGTTGCGTCTGAGCCGTTGAATCTTTTACCTGGAGAAGAAACTCTGCAACAGTGTTGGAAAATTAAGTTTGTAAGGATTTAATCTTGAAAACTTCTGAGCCTGAATTTCTTAGAGGTGTCTCAGAGCGTCGACGCTTGATAAAGATGGTGCGTGTGTGTGTGTGTGTGGGAGCCACTGTGACTCACACACTGTAGGATACCTGTGAAGAAGTGTGTTGCGTGGGCTTGAACTGCAGAGAGATCTGTGAAAATAGTCCCAATGATGGAAAAATGGCACATGGTGTGTCTCCCCCCCCAGTTTTTGGTTCAAATATTATCTGTATCTAAGCAGTGAATTCTTTTTTTTCTCAAAATAAGTTGGTACTTTTCCAGAGAGGTTTCAGCTGAATGTGCGTTGTCTCCTGTTCTCAGATATTCCACGGCGCCGACTCTGACATGGAGTGGCTCCAGAGGGACTTGGGCTTGTATGTCGTCAACCTTTTCGACACGCATCAGGCCAGCCGAGCTCTGAACCTGGCCAAACATTCCCTCGACCATCTGCTCAAACACTTTTGCAACGCGGAATCGGACAAACGCTACCAGCTGGCTGACTGGAGGATTCGGTATGAAGAAGACGAGGCCGCTTGATGCTTCATTTTTATAGTTATTGTTTAGGTTTAACTGAGTTCCTTTTGATCTCGTCACAGGAAAATCCATCATTTATTTCAGATTGTTTGTAATATTACTCCTAAGAGATATTATTACTGACTTCTAAAACATGTCCCATCACTTGACCTTGTAGCCCCTTGCCAGAAGAGATGATGCAGTATGCCCGGACAGACACCCACTACCTCCCTTACATCTACGACCGCGTGAGGGCGCAGCTGTTGGAATTTAACTTCGGGCAGCCGGGCCTGCTGCAGAGCGTCTGGAACAAGAGCAAAGACATTTCTCTGAAGGTGAGCACAGATCTCACTTCATACAGCATTAGGATTAAAGCACCTTTTTTTAATGTGGATGTCCAATCAGTGCTGGTGGTTAATATAGTGCGTTGAAGCAATAAATCAATCAGTGCCCGCTCTATTGACAGAGAAAGCTGATTTCCGCTGTGACAGGATGCATTGCGGGCAAGCTACTGATGCCCAGCTAGAACATGATTTACAACAAGTGGCAACGTTCTCTTTTAAAAATCCTCTTCTATACTCCTACTCCACTATACTCTATGCAAGGGCAGTGTTGATTTGAACAAGAATTACAAAACTCCGTTTTATTTTTATTTATTCTTTGTTTTAGTCGTACGTTTCTGAGACTCTTTCATGATTCTGTAATGGACTTTGCTGAGGGATGTTTCTCCTCGCTGGAAAAATTCCGATCAGAAGTAAGCATACCGTGACCCATGCGTCTAGTAATCTAGACTGAGAAGGTGTTACTGCTTTCATATATCGATGTTGGTTATCAGACAGAGAGAATCTTTAGTACCTGACTTTTTATATACTACTGAGGCCTTCTGCTAGATTTGGCACCAGAGTGTTCATGATGATCTAAATTGGCATCCCTTGTCGGCGAGAGAGGAGCCAACTGTTTTGTTTAATGTTCACTCAGCAGAGCATAATGATTAGAGATTTCATTCCAATTTTCTTTTCATTTACGTTGTCGTTACAATTTAGTCGTGAAGTAAAAGAACCTTGATGAGCTCTGTCTAAAAGTGGCATGGTTTCTCTATTGCCGTCGTATTTTATTTATTCCTACGCCACAATCACCTGCATTTTCTGACATTTGTCATGATTCACCATGTGCCTTCCCTCTGTACAGAAATACATAAAGCCTATATACACAGAGGAGTCATATTTGGAGCTGCAGAGGAAGCAGAAGCGGTCCTTCAACACCCAGCAGCTCACTGCCTTCAGACTGCTGTTTGCCTGGAGGGACAAGCTGGCCAGGCAGGAAGATGAAAGCACCGGGTAGGCTGTTTGGAAATGGATGAACTTGCTGTTCTGGAAATCCTCTAGAGCCGTTTGCCTATTTATAGTTGGTGCCCAGACAGATTCTTGCCATCCACATGTTTGTGACAATCTCCCTGCTTTTCCAATCATTCAGTCCTTCTACATCTGTCTTAACATGGAGTTGTTTGTGTGTTGTAGATTCACCCTGCCCACTCATATGATGATCAAGATCTCTGAGGAGCTGCCCAGGTGAGTTCAACAGGTTTCCCACTTTAAATTGTGAATCATTTGTAGTGCTGTTGTCTCACGTTAGAACAGGTGAGTTAAGTGTCATTATTCATAACCTCCAACACAGTATTTTGTCTGTATCGGCTCAGGGAGCCTCAGGGCATCATTGCCTGCTGTAACCCTGTACCCCCACTGGTGAGGCAGCATGTCAATGAGCTCCATTTGTTGGTGCAGCAAGCCAGAGAAATGCCTCTCCTTAAGGTAAGAAAAGATGAGGGGTGGCAGCAGTGTTTGTTGTGGTGTAAATTCAATGTTAAGTCACTTGTCAATGATTGTCAATAGCTAATTCAATCAAACATTGCAATGTTTTCTAAACTTCACACAGGCTGAGCTTGGAGCTCAAAAGACGAAAGGACTCGCACCCTTGAAAAAGGTTGGTTTAAAAACGGATAAATCCAGGTGGAATTTTTAGTTTTTGCATTCTGTGTTTTGAAGGAACCATGACTGGCATAAAATTCATGTGATTCTTGTATAATTTTCCAGCCAGAGGTCACGTTGTTTGGTCCTCATGATACATCCAAGGTCTCTGAGAGCGACCTTCACCACTGTTCTCCTCATGGTACGCGTGATGCTCACACATGTTCTGCATTATATTTGTGATTTTTAATATTTTAGGCCTAAAAAAAAAAAAAAAAAATGCATCTAATTTCAGAAATGCCTGTCAAACAAGGGATGCTCTTCTCAGAGGATGAGGACAAAATGGATGTTGGTGAAGAGAAAATAAGTGGTCTCGTGGCGACGGCTACAATCACACAGTTTGAGGTAGAGATCAACTTCTAGTTCACTTAATTCAGGTCAATTTACATGCAGCTGTTATACGTAATGGGAGAACTCTGCGTTCTTTTTGAAGGAGCTGGAAACACAGAATGACCAAGAGTCTTCTTCTGTGGCTCAAATGAAAGCCAGACGTATCATTGAGTCTTTTGAAAACCCTTTCAGAATGGTAAGCTATGATTTAACCCTCAGTATTGTTCGCATTGCATCTTATTTAACCAGACACGCAGCATTCAACTATCTTCCTTGTAATTTCAGTACTTGCCCTCCACTGATGTGCACATCAGCAAGAATGCCAAGTTTGACCCGTCTTCGAAAATATTTGAGGTACTTACATCAGCTGTGACTCAAATTGCTGACTATCACATTTTACAGTAGCCTTCAGACACTAATCTGAAAGCTGTATTTGTGCTTGGGCAAAAAAAGGAGAAGCTTGATGGTTGTACAATATGCTGTTATACAGGCAAACATAGCCAGGTAAGCCATGCCCAGGCCGCCACTTTTAGGCTGGCTTTTTAAATGGTTTTATTTATTTCGTTAAAATACAATAACCAACCATCCCACGTTTACAGATTAGTAAAAGATGGAAACTGCAGAGCATTGAACATCAACAGAAGGAGTTGGAGGCCAAGAAAGAGGCCAAGAAGAAAGCCAAGGAAGAAGCAAAGGAACGTATAAAGAAAGCGAAAGGTAATGAAGTCCAACTTGCTCTTAAATTTACCATTTTTCTGAGTAATGTCCCTCATTGTATTTCATTTTTTTATTGTTGATTTCCACAGAAGACAGAAACGAGGCGAAGCAGAGCTACCAGGAGTCTCTCCAGAACGTCGCCACGGTTCGCCAGCAAGCAGCGGTGAGTCATTTGCTCTCTTGTCCGTCCATTCCCTCTATGCTACGTCAGACAGGCTTTTGTCAACTTCACCGTTGATGTCCCCGTTGGGAGGGTACATAGCCATGAAAAACACAGAGTGTTATATTCACCCTGGAGCCTGGCATGGCATATTAAAGATAGTGCTGTGATCGGCAGTTCAACCCTCTGCAATGGCCCCCCGTTTTCTGAAGACGTGGCTGGTATTTCTTCGCAGCAATATGGTGACTCACAAGCGAGTGAACCACTGCTGCCAGTCTGCAGCTCAGGCATGTCAGTGGCCTTATTTATATCTGTCACATGACGTGCCCGGGGAGAAAGAATGCACAGCGTGGGATTGCAGCATTAGAGACATGCCCCCCCCCCACTTATAAAACACTTTTCTTCTCTCCTTGGGGAACAACAACAGCTTATTTCTGCCCAAAAGCCCACTTCCTGTTAGCTCTGTCTGGGCTATTGCTATGCACCCTCCTGCTCGGTTACGTGCTCTCGCCACCATATGGTGTTTCTTCTCCGTTTTTGAAATGCTCAGTTAGACAAAGGTCTTCATCTTCAGTTGTCGGTGCTGGAGAACCAGAAAGAAATGTCTCCACTCTGACCCTGGTGGTGGAACCGCTTCCCCTCTGCCTTTCACTGTGTGTGTGCTTTGAGCCATCAGTCACTAGTGCACACAGTAATAGCATGCACCACAGCAATCCATTGTGTGATGATGGATTAAGTGAAGTTTGTTTTAAGCTGAAATGGAGGCTTCAAATAAACATGGCGGCATGCATTATAGTCCAAAGTGTTGGCAGCAGAACTTGAAAGTAACACTCCTCAAACTGCCAACTGCGGGCAAATATTGGCTCAGACGGCTAACTCTGTTTCCGCCCATACTTTGGCAGTGAAGGTTTCTTGTCTAATTTCAGTTTGAAAGAAAAGTTTCCAAACGCTTCTACTGCACTGATATTGGGTTCGAACATCACTGGTTTTCTCTTTTGTCTGAGTCATGTTCATGAACAGTTGCATCAAATTAAAATTAAAAAAAAAAGCATGTTGGATAAATAGATCAGAAATCATCCCAAGGAGAACGCGTGATTTGTGAAGACTCACAAGTTTGATGTCCAACCATAAAAAAAGACGTAACTAAACAATGGTAAAGATTAATGGTAGATTCTAAGATATTGTCATGAAGCTGCACCCTTATTATAGCTAGTTGGTACATTACAGAGATCGGTTGCACTTCTTCTTTGGCTGGAGTGTTGTTGCACTGGTTCCTGTAGGTTAATATGTTAAATGTTTTCTCTGCCTGCATGTCCACACAGTGTCCTTTAACAGATAGAACACTGATGCTGCAGAGCATGAAGTCCACCGTTAGATGGCAGCAAAAGCTGGGTTTTCAACGACAGACTGTTTCATCACTGAGTCAATATAATGTTGACTTCAGTAGGTCACTGCAATACCATTCTTTCAAGCAGAGGCCTGTACAGTATGACATTTGTTATGTAGGGTACAAAAACATATGTGTGCCAAGTATGCTGCAAAAGAAAACACTTTTTGGGAAAAGATGTCAGTTAATATCAATCTTTCTTATTCCCTTTAAGATTCCAGTTATGGATGATATGCAATGTAATGGTGCACCATAAATAGATAAAACCCTGAATATTAAAACATCAAAAATAATTAAAAAGAGATGGCTGTTTGTTTTTACTGGTATAACAAAACATCCACCGCATGCTACTTGTCCTATAGCTGGGAACAGTTATCCAACAGTGGTCATTATCTTGTTAGTTTAACTAAATCCATACATTTAAGATTACATTTATTTGAATGCATATTCTAAGTATTGCACAGCATGTAATGCTGCCGACCAATTTCACCAGGATTCTGCAAAAGACGGCGTAAAGAAAAGAGAGAGGGTTGCCAGTGAGATTGGAGAGTCAACTCCCAAACCGAGTAAGAAGCTGATGAAATCTGAAGAGAAGCCCGAGAAGAAGGCCCCGCCTCCCCATGACGGCTTCAGTCCCTTTGACTACAGTCAGTCAAAACTCAAAGTCTTTGCTGGTATGCTTCATGTCGCTACTCTCTTTACATTCAGTTCGCTGTTGTACAATATTGTATTGTCAAAAAATGAGTTCAACTCAGTGCACCTGCTTTGTTATTACAGGTAACAAACCAAAGGACAACACGCAGTTCGATCCAAATCGGCAAGCCCACGATTTCAAGAAAAGGGTATTTAGTTTATTAATGCATTTTGTTCATTAAACAATATGTATTTTAATAGTGCGTGACCAATTTAAATCTTTCATCCAATAGAAAAATCCCAAAGGACAAAAATCCAGTTCTGGAGCTGGAAGCCGAAGTATGTCCTACATGGCTGGAAAATCCGATAGGTAATTATGTACAATGTGCATTAGCTTCTTTGCCTCTGCAAGTTCAAACATCTCAGTTTGTTATTGTTAACCTGTCTGTCTTTTTTCTTCTCTGCAGAGGATTCCGGCAAAACTGGCCCAAAAGATAAATTCACATTCAGGCTATTTTTTGTCTCATTTTAAAAAGTGTTTTCTCCATCCTGCAGAAACAATGTTCCCATTTTTGTTCCTTCTTGCGAGTGAAATTCAGTATTTCAATATTTAATGAATTTCAAAGTCTATTTTCTTCCATCTGTGGAACAGCTTACCCTGTAAATATGTGGAAGCACAGACCTCTTTATAAAGATGATTTTAGACAAAAAAGTTCTTGTCTACGTTTTTTTTCATTCAAACAAAAAAAGCCTTTTGTTTTGGTGGGGCAGTATCACGAGGTATTATATGGAGCGTTTTTTTCCTTATCTTTATTCAAGAGCGTGGTTTTTCAATTTGAGAGCGTGAGCTATTGATTTCACTCAATGCATGCGCTTTGATTTGCTCTGCTTCTCCCCAAACTATATGTTTGCACACATATTGAGCCTCATGCAAGAGCCACTCCTTCAACCACAGTCATTCTTAAGTGGCTTGTGCGAGGGATTTAGGAGAACTTGTATCCTTCACCAATTTTCACGTATTTTAAATTTTCTCTGAGGTAGGAGCCCCATTTACAATGTGGTCCAGACCTGTCGTAAGACTCGTGTGCAATTAGTCTATTCTACAAAACAAATATATAAAATTCACTAATACAATGTATATTTCATAACAATTTTGCATTTGAAAATCCTTAATAAATTACTCTTCATCGTTATGTTGACATTATGCTGTTTGACTTTGCACTTGGAATTATAATATAATTCAAAATTGTCTATTGATGCAATTGTACAAAGCTACATCATCAATATGAACCTCAAGCTGGAAAATGACTAAAATTCTGCACTAATTGAAGGTTAATTTGTCTCTGTATAAAATACGGTCAGTGTAAGCAGCTGCTTCGTGGCTACACACAGCAGAGACGGATGAATGTTTCTCTACATGCAGGTTTATGCAAGTGGCTGTACAGGAGAGCATCCTCTTGTGATGCCTGTGACGTTATTTTTTTTTTCTTGAGCCGTTTTGATATGGAACCATTCCTTCTTTATTTCTGTGATAGTACGCCCCTCCAGTGACACGGCATTAGCAGCACTTAACATTTGTCCTAATCCTTGGCTTTAGCAGGTCTCTGGTTCCGCTGCTGACGGTGTTAAAAAGTATAGATTTTCCGTTATGTCTCCAGAAGTATTGTAAAGTTCATCTTGTTATTCTTTTGTGCCATGTTCATGAATGAACACATATGGGGCATAGACTGCCAGTTATAGTGTTGACCAATGAAATGATCCCCGTCTTGTTGCCAGTGCGTTCGGCTCACTACAGCTGCCCTGACTAGCGGGTACTCTTTAGCTTTTTTTATCTCTTGCTTTTTTCTTTTCCTATAATAGCTACATCGCCCTCCTGTCGGTGTGATCGAGGGAAACACCGAGACTGAAAATAGAGGACTTTCAGCAAAGCAAAACGCACCTGCAAGGAGGCAGATCATTTTTTGGGGTTCAACACTACACCTGGCATTAAATTGGTTGGAGAATTTTGACAGGGTTATTTCACAAAAAGAATCCAAAAGCAGAGGAGAAATTTGAGAGCAGATGTTACACGAGCACACAGAAGCAACAAGAGTGCGAGGTAAGGGACTGTAGCTGGAGCACAGGAAATCAATGTAAGCAATAATATATTGGAGTGCAAGCATACAGTTAATTAAAGAAACCTAAACATGTTTAAACTTACATCAGCTGTGGTGGTCGCAGTGACTCAAATGGCTCACCAAATAGCAAGGGGAGCTGTTTGCATATGATTTATTCCACTTTCCACAGTAGATCATGTAGATTTGGACACAATACATGACACTGCAAAATATACACTCCATATACATACTGTTTGTGCAGTGAATATGACAATACATAACTATGTAAAAGAAAGCCATAGCTCTCACAGAGACTTCAACATTAACGACAATGTATGATGTGAAATCAGACATTCAAAATTACAAGGAATAACATGTTAAAGTTAAACACTTATTTACAACATGGTCCTTAGGTGTTTTAAGACAAAACACAATATTTACAACATAAAACTAAACAATGCATTCATGAACTACAATGATATCTGCACAACTTAAATACCAGACACACTCATCAAAACAGTAGTAGTAGTGAATTCATATTATTTGGATTTACATGTTTCTTTCACACAAATTCACTAATGTTTTTGTAATTTTTGCACACGATTTCATCTATCACATTGTACAGTAGCATTTAAAAACTAATCTGAACGCTGTATTTGTGCTGGGCAGAAGAAGGAGAAGCTTTATGGTTGTACAATATGCTGTTATACAGTCAAACCAAGTAAGCCATGCCCCAGACGGCCACTTTTAGGCTTGGAGAGTGTATGTTTTTTTGTTAATAAAGTATTAATAACTTTGAAGGAGGCCATACGTGAAAATACAACAAACGAACGTTCATCCTCCCTTGTTTTCTAGTACGCGCAGGCGCAGTGGCTCCACTTCACGTGGGCTGCAGCCTATGGGCGTTGCTGGTGGTGTGAAGTCAAACAAACTTTACGCAAACCGGTTCATCCCGGCACCCCATTGGCTCACACGACGGCATGTAACTGACGTCAGCAGCGCCCCATTCGCTACATTACGGAGACGTCAATTTCAGTCGCACGACGATCAAGTGTCACTTGGTCACATTGCCACACTTTCAAACACGTTAGTGTTATTTTATAGCCGTAGAAAACTGTCATGGAACACATAAAGGATGGATGGTTTACGGAGTCATGCGCGCTATGGCCGGGCCAAGCGATGAGCCTCCAGGTGGAAGAGGTCCTCTACCAGAAGAAGTCCGATTTTCAAGACATTATGGTTTTCAAGAGGTGAGTACTTTTAGCTACAAAACTTGGCTAACGGTGCTAGCTGTTAGCGCCCTCCAGCAGTGAATGAGCAACCGAAAGCTCGTGGGTTTTGAGAAGTTTCTTCCGCTTAGCTTGCCTGTGGGTTGTTTCCTTTTGTCCCCGAACCGATTTGTATCTCACAAACAAACTAGCTAGGTAGCGAGGTGGTGGGATGACTCTTTAAGTCGATGGAGAGAAACGCTATCCAATACTGACAGGCTAGTCACGGCAGCAATCTCTGTATTTGTTTTTAAGAACGCCAGCAATCACGCGCTAGACATCTCTTTATTTAATTTGGCTTTATTGGCATGAAGGTTAAAAAAATTAAAATCTTCCCAACGCACCAAAATGAAAAAGTACACCATAATATGCATATCAACACACCATTAACATAACTATTGCTGCATCTTGCTCAAGTTATGTAAACGTGTATGAGTTGGTCAGTTCCTCTTCACCTTTTTCAACGTGACTCTCATGCTTTGCTGTAATATCTCCTTTTTCAGTAAAACCTACGGGAATGTCTTGGTGCTGGATGGAGTGATCCAGTGCACAGAGAGAGACGAGTTTGCCTACCAAGAGATGATTGCAAACCTTCCACTGTGCAGTCACCCTTGCCCCAAGAAGGTATTCCTCTGATATATTTTTGGGCAATTTTAAAGTCGTTGCAGTCAGGGCGTCAGCCAGGGATGAGTCACGTTCCTTGTTTTGACAGTCAACCGGTTTCCACTTTCACAGGTGCTGATTATTGGCGGCGGAGATGGCGGCGTGCTGAGGGAAGTGGTGAAGAGTCCACTGGTGGAGTCGGTAGTTCTGTGTGAGATAGATGAGGTAGGAGCAACAACACAGACAGGGATTCAGGCTTCTCTCTCTCTCTCTCTCTCTCTCTCATACATCATATTGCACCCGAGCTTCGCCTGATCACATCAGTATTGACGTCGTCTTCTGTGCAGGAAGTCATTAACGCATCCAAGAAGTTCCTCCCGGGGATGGCCAAAGGGTTTTACAGTCCCAAGCTCATCCTCCATATTGGAGACGGCTTTGAATTCATGAAGAAGAACCAGGATGCCTTCGACATCATTATAACCGATTCGTCCGACCCCGTTGGTGAGTGCCACTTTGGGAGTGTCGCGACACCTCTCTTTGCCAACGGTTATAGGAGGCGACCAATGTCTGACTTCTGAATTTTGTTGCAGGACCCGCTGAGAGTTTGTTCAAGGAGTCTTACTATCAACTGATGAAGACGGCGTTGAGAAACGGTGGAATTCTATGTTCCCAGGGTAACTTTCATACTTGTGCTTTATAGTTCACTTTTGTGTTAAAAGCTGGTGAGTGATTTTAGAATAATGCTGACTTCAGCAGAAGTCATAACTATGCTACATCCAATGTTTTGGCTTTCATTGACTCACCGGGAGCTGTTATGTTCCCCCATTCGTACAGTCTTACCTCCAACATAGAACAATGCTTAAAGAAAAGGCAGACAGGAAATGAATGAATATGCCCTTTCTTCTGCTCTTGTGTCAACTTCACAGGAGAGTGTCAATGGCTCCATTTGGAGCTGATAAAGGAGATGCGAACCTTCTGCAAGACCCTATTCCCTGTGGTGGACTACGCCTACAGCACCATCCCAACTTATCCCAGCGGCCAAATTGGATTCATGCTCTGTAGTAAAAATCCCGTAAGTGTGTGTCGGTCATTCTCCATCTGCCATCCACCGCTTGCTTGATTGTTGTCTGATTGCCCATGAAGGCCACTGCCTTATTACACAACCCTTCTGTAGCAAAATAAAGCCGTCTGCTGTTGTCTTGGTGGTGATGTCCATCGAATGACCGAGGTGCCTCTTCACTTTTGAATTAGGAAACAAATTTCGTGGAGCCAATGAGATCGCTGTCAAAAGAAGAAATGGAAAATATGAACCTTAAATATTACAACCCTGAAATTCACAAAGCATCGTTCGTCCTGCCTGAGTTTGCAAAGAAGGTAAACGTCGTTAAAAATCATTTTCATATATCGGCGCAGTTTTTTTTTTTAAACTGTTAACACGTATTTGCTTCCTTTTCACTAAGTGTCTTCTTGACCGTTGACAGGTACTCAATGAAGCATGACCAGCAACAGCAGACCGTGTTCGTCCTCTACCTGGCCCTCAGACCACAGACCTTGTTCTAAGGCTTCTTCACCTCCTCAACACAGTTCAGCGCCACTGAAGAGAGTAGCCTCCTTGAGATGTTATGGATGGGAGCACTTATTAATCATCAGTGGGTGGGAACTTGCTGAGTTATACAGTGAGAAGTGTTAGTTCGCTCCAATGTTTCCTTCCTTCCTTCCTTCCTTCCAGTCATACACACTCTTGTTGTTTTTATTTATTTTACTTTTTCATTTTTACTCTGTATTCGTCTTATCAGCATTTGGTGAAGAGCGATTTAAATGGACTGGGCTGAGTGGAGAGAGAGAGAGCATTGCCGTCAAACCTGACCTCAATCTGAAACTGTGTACTGTCTGTCGGATTCACTGCATCTACACCTTATGTAATGCATTACCTTACCACGTAGTACATTGATGTACTTTTCTTTGTCATGTTTTGATATCAGTTTGTGCTCATAGGAAAACACGCGCAGTCGCCAACTGTCGTGACTGCATATTCACAGTACTAATGTGTCCTCTACACAAAAAAAACCCTATAGTGCCTGATATTTGTTGTTGGTAGGAAAAAAGAAGACTTGCTCTGAATCTAAGTGTACCAGGCACATAGTGGCCTAGAAGAAACCTCACGTGTCAATAATTCACCAACATTCTATAAGATTAACATAAATGTTCTCCGCTTTGACCAACAATTATAACTGTGTTAAAAAAAAAGAAATTAAGTCTGGTATTGGAGTTTTTGCAAAGCAAAAAATGTCACTGAGATGTGAATTCATTCTGCCATTATGAACCTTCAGTATTGTAGAAGGCTTGTATCGTAGTAAGCCTGTAGGCCGAGTCATTACGTGGTCGGACCCCTTCAGTTCCAGGTGCAAGCGTAAGTCCACGTGGAGTCTGTTGAGAAATATCTGAGCAATGAATCTGTGATTTATTTTTTTTAAGTACTGTAATAAATTGGTAACATAGAATGGTTGTTTTGAGTTCTGTGTGCATTCATCCACTGACTGGGTCACTCAGGCATATGCTTTATTTGCATTACCACTAAACACAGGACTACATTTGAGTTTTTAGTTTTTTTAATTCTGGTTTTCTACTTGCGATATCTTTCAAATGTGTTGCACTTAAAAAGCAATATTTGAAAAATGATTCTGTGCTTGTTTCACTCTGGCTTCAGGACCGCAGATAAATAGTTTGGAAGTAACGATCTGTTCAAGGTTTCGATCCGCTAAACCTGTGTTTTTGAGCTAATCTTTACCAATTGCAGCATCACTTTCCAACCAAGTCCAGGTTAATGTGCGGTGTGTTTCGGCTGGGGCTCGCTGCTGATGGGTAACCCTTTAAGTGTCCTTGTAGGCTCTGGTGTGAACAGCGTTGTAGCAACAGTGAGGTCCAAGTGCAGTTTCAGTACTCAGGCACTAGATGGCATCCTTTAATCTTATGTATAAACTGGTTCACATAAAGGAATGCATTGAAATGATACTGTTCAAATTCATCAAATGCATATTGAGAGAATACAACCTTGTATTTTGAGTCTTTCTCTGAATATTAAAGGAAAGCCCCCCTCGGCCCCTTTAAATTGTTCAGATCAGTCAGTGTTTTGGGATGTGAGGCGCCACTGTTGCCTTCAGTTGCGTCAACTGTAGAGATTGTGTAATACCTAAGCCCTCACTGGGTTTCTATTAAAAAGTGACCAACCTACGACAGTGCAGCGCATTATTATCAGTCTGCCTTTGTAGTGCGTTACGGTGGCTGTAGTGAAGGTGGTTCGTGTTCTCCAACTGTAATATAGGAAATGAAACATATCCACTGTCTTCCATTAAGTAAATTGAGGGACTACCCATACATATTTAATTTGTTTGTTTCGATGATAATATCTGCACTGCAGTAACAGAACTTTGAAGACTGTCGCTTGTCTTTTTAAACCAAATGTACATGTTTCCAGAGCAGTAACACAGATTTACCCACATATCCAGATGCACCCGTTTAATAGAAAACACTCAACACATAAGCCTCAAATGATCTTAGAGTCTGTGTTCCTTTGTGATCCCTTTCAGAGAGCCGTTGAGGTGTTGCTTGAGGCCATAAATGAAGTAGATGTAGTGAAAATGGAAGCTTCCACGCACATTAATAAGATCTGGGAGCACCCAGACCAGTCGTCATCCTGACGTTATTCACAGTGTGAAGTCTCTTTCAGGTCACACTGCAGATATTTGTACGGGGCCAATTTGTTGTAGATTCTTCAAACACACTGGATTGCCAATATAGTCGTCTCAACAGTCGGCTAATCTTTGGATTGGCTCCGGGCCTTCTTGAGATCCGCAGTGTATGAAGAAAACACCTCAAACACTGTTTTGAAAGCACGACAAATCCATTTCAACATATCAACCAAGGCGTACTGGAATATAGATATTGTATGTTTCCTGCCGGTAGCAACATCTAAAGACGTCACAACAGTAAACCCTGTTAATTGTGCTATTTCAGCGATATATCCCGGAGGGCAGCTTCTCAAACACATGAAACTATTTTTTTTTCTCCGACAAGAGAGTATGTTTTATGCTGTAATTAACTCCCCATAATCAGTTTTGGTGAGGAGTTAAGCTCGTATAGACCAGTATAATGGGGTTTTGCTGTAGTTTAGCTCACACAAATTGTTTCCTTGAACTACATTTAATGGTTCTATTTAGCTACATGCAATATTTAAAAATAAATGAGTCTTTATGTAAGCAGCAACTTATGTGTCAGATAAATGCATATTCCACGTAATTATTTGTTGCCACTCTAGTATAAAGATGTTTTTGTGCTTCATTAATTTTTCAGCTAATTGTATATAAATCATACTGTCCAGAGCAAAGCTCTGAAGAATATTAACTTGGCTTGGAAAAAAAAAAAGAAGGTAATTTACTCGTTTTGATTATGTGCTGGTTGCTGGAAGCCGTTTCTCACTTGTTTAATCCGCAGCTTAGTCTGAATTAAATTGAACTGCTGCTGCAGCCTATCATATATTCAACTGGGATATATTGTACCCTCACCATCATTGTTACCTGCAGAATGAGAGTTTCTATAATACTAGTTGGGATATAGTTTGTATTTGGTGGTAAATTGGTGTACTCACTCATCAGTCTTTTCCCAAAACCTGCCCATCCTGACCCAAAGCCCATTGTTTTGTGTTTATTTCAGACAACAAATGAAAATCAATCACATTGTATCCACTGCTCATGTTCATGTAGTAGACCAAGGTCAGCCATCAACTCCATTGTACACCTATAGCACTAATTTGCCGAAGAACAATTGCTTTTTTCTTTTAACAGCTATGTTTCCTCCACTCGATGGGTGATGAGCATTTCCTGGAGGCACCGCAGTGGTCAGTGTCAGACCGCTCAATTGTAATCTGCAGGTGTCAGAGAGGCACACAGAGGCACTGTGACAGCAATCAGATGTTGGCAAAAGTTCAGTGCGAAACAACGATAAGTCAGCACTGTGGTCAGTTTGTATTTCTTTCAGATGTTTTGTTTGCCGCTACAGGAAAATGTGACCACTGTGTTCCTGGGTGTTCAAGACATTTAGAGTACATTACACAGTTAATGAGTTGTGGGATTGTCCGCCTACCCGCCAAAGAGGTCTTGCCTGAGATTGTCTATCACAATTGTCAATACATTAGTTACATATTGATGTTAAAACCTGGCTTTAGCCCGGTGACGTCGTCGTCGCCCTCTGCAGATGTTCCCAATTTGTCAAAAAGGTTAAGTGTTCAACGGTCCCATTTGCTCTGTCCTGAACCCTTCATCTCCCCTCCTCTTCCACACTCACACATACACGTCCGTCCCCCCCCCCTAGCACCCTCCACCCTCCGTCATACACCCACCACCCTGTACGTGGGTGGTGGGTGTATGACATGACGGGGTAGAGGCGTATAAAAGAGTGAGGGACTTTGGAGGTAGAGCAGAAGAAACATCAGTGGATTCCAAATCTTGTGACCAGCTGCCACCAACTGCACTGCACTTTCTCCACCACTCTCCTCTGGATCTCTGAGCTGCTCAGACTCTTCATCGCTCGCTTTCTCAAACACACACTCACTCACACACTCTTATCTCCGTGAGCCTCCTGCTCCTGTGGCTGTAACTCTGGTCCGTCACCTGCACTCCTGTCACAGCATGCAGCTCCTGGTGGTGTTAGCGGCTCTCATGGGGGTTCTGTTCAGCGTTAGAGCAGCCGCCTTGCTTCCCTTGGAGGATAGGAGCTCCATCCATGTGAGCAGGGTAAGGAGATTTGTATTGTTCATTTGTAGTTCCTGGGGAATTTTCCTTATAGTTGCAACTGCTATTGATAGATTGGGGTACATTTTTTTAAAATAATAGTAATTATTATTATTATGTTACAGTAATAATTAGAATTGCTTGTGAAATCAACAAAACTAAATCCAACTCAACTCAATTTACTTTGTATAGCCCAAAATCACAAATCACAAATTTGCCTCAGAGGGCTTTACAATCTGTACACATACGACACATCTTGTGATATCTCTATTTTGCATTTAAAATAATCTAGCCTTTAATTCAGCCTGTTTATTTGTACCGTCTTAAATGTGAAAAGTAAATCATGACACTTTACAATTGAGCAGTCCAGTCACATAGACGTAAGATGTAACATTTTCCCATTTTCCATAGTCTTTTTCACAATATGTTTAATAAACAAATGTGTATCTGATTTGTGGTCAGGAGCTGAGCAAAGAGCGCAAGGAGCTGATCCTGAAGCTGGTGTCAGGCTTGTTGGATGGAGCTCTGGACACCAACATGCTGCCGGGGGAAGCAGCACCTGTGGAACTTGAGGAGCCGCTGGAGTCTCGTCTGGAGGAGAGGGCGGTCTACAACAGGCTATCATTGCCTCAGCGTGACCGCAAAGCCCCCTGTAAAAACTTCTTCTGGAAAACTTTCACCTCCTGCTAACAGTGCTCTGCCCGCCTCCTGTGCTCCTTCCCTGCCAGCTCCTCATGAACTGTAGTAGACCTCAGCTGTACAGATCATCTACACCTGTCAGACATCGATGGACTTCACTGACACAATGTGTCTGTTTAAATATTAATTATGTATGTATCTTTTTATGTGTACAATATATGTATTTATGTATGTAGTCGTTTCTTTAAGGGTCAACAATAAAGCATGGATATAACGTTTGAGATGGAAATCACAGTAAAGTGCTTTTGTAAATTGTTCAAAAAAAAGAAAAGGTCATATTTTCCACCTGCTTCAACAATATAAATGCAATGTCCAAATTCATGCCAAATGGTGGTTTTTATTGTGGATGAGAACCTTTACTACACTACAATTGTGGAAATATATTAGGGAATGTATTTCTATATCTGCTCAAAAAAAAGTCGCAGTCGTAAAATGCCGCAATAAGTATTTCAGAGACAATTTTCCCCTTCTTCAATTAAACCTTTTTTTAGTGCTGCTCGTAAGAGATAACAGAGTGCGGTTCACAATATTGATATCTTACTTATTCTACTTTGCGGGCTGCTTGCTGCCGTATAACTGTCTTTCTAGTTTATAGGCAAAGAAAATGTTATATAAACTATATAACTATAATGAAGGGGGAAACATTTAAAAAAACATTGAAAATTCCAATAAAAGTGCCACAATTAGATCCTTAAAATAAAAGCATAGAATAGATTTCAAAATACAAATCATACAATTACTGTGGCAGGTAGAGTAGGCGACATATGCTGCATGTTGTTCCCTCTCTCTCCCTTTTCTGTCTCTCCTCAGCTGTGTTATCCTATTAAAAAGCCAAAAATAATAATAAGCATCGAAGAAGAAAATGACCTAATTAAATAAAATTACTTTTTTTATTGTTTTATAAATGCAGATATACATGTAAAAAAAAAAAACAACAACTTGGTGTTGAAGGTCTGCAATGTGAAAAGGATTGCACAATGTTTTATTAGTAGCAAGACAGTGGTCCTTATTAATTCCTAGTCACAAGTTGAGGGAGACGCGGCCGTGACTTATCGCTGGTCGTTAAATATGTCAGTGAGATGGGAAAGTAGATAAATCAGAAGCTTCCCTCGTATTCACTCAATGCTGTCGGTATAGCAGCAGCAGTTAAAGTACACGTAGTCTAGAAGGTGGAGACCTGTTGTACAACAAAAAGTGAACAGAAACCTAAATAGTATAAGTGCGTATAGTGTTGATAGGAATCTGACGTCTCAGTTCGACAGTGAAAGCACAGACAAGGCTGCTGCTGCATGTTGGGATAATAAAGTGTTCCTCGTGTGACCCCCATCAACCCCGGTATTGGATTCTTGCTGCAAACAAGACTCTGCGTTGGCTACAGGCGGCTCGGCCCTCAATCAGTCACACTGCAATTACCACAGGCTCTCTTTGCCCTTCTGGCAATTACGACCTCCGTGATATGTATGTCTTTTTACCAAACTAGGGAGTGGAGTAGGTGCTAGTCGCAATCAAATATTGACTTTCAAGCCGGGCCCACAGTCCCTATTAGTGAACTGATGGATTTAATGGGAGATGACATGCAGGTGAAATATCCTGCTGTTTGAGCCAAATCAAATGAGTACTTTTTTTGTTTGTTTTTATAGTTGTGAATAAATGGTCGATCACAACACGCTGAGCAAAAACCAACAAAACAACTCTTTGCATTGAATAGAGGACAGCCAGCTGAACAATGGCTGACAATTACAAGAGCACTTTCAGTACATTCTTGAATAATAAACATATCAAAAGGCACTTATTTCTTGTACACCGACGCCTTTGCTGGCTCTGAGAATTCAATGAAATGTGTAAATTTTGCCTCGGTGCTCCAGGTTTCGGCAAACACCATAACAGCCGGCCCTGCGGTGTTGATCAGGTCAAGCTGTGTGTTGTATCAATGCAGAAAACTGGCAATGCAGAATTGAACCCAGATCAGAGCAAACACAAATATTCACCTCAGCTCAAAGATAATTATTTGTATTCTTTTTATCGAGCTCTATGTTAATACTTTAATACTGGTGTTTTTGTAAACGTCAATGAGCAGCTGCTGTTTACTTCCAGCTGTAATTTATGCCCATGGCTGTGCAGATGTTTGGCACTGGGCAATAGTCAAAATAAATACCTATTGTGAAATGTCTGAATTCTTAAATAACTTACAATAGTGTACCAGAGTCGCTACACATCCTTTACTGTCAGAGTAGAGGCAAAGCTCAGAGTAGTTTTCAGACACTTTCCTCAACTGGGTTACAGTCCAATTTTCTTTCTGAACGGGATGAACAAGAGATAATGGCTCATAAGTGTGCTTGTTTCACAGGTGCAAAGACATGAGTTAACCTAAGTTCTCAGTACTGATTCAATTACAGGTGGAACATTAAAGGCCACCGTGATGACATTTATTTTCCTTTTTATTGACTGTTCGGGGAAAAAAGCTCTTGAATGATCCATCCGAGTTTTCGTTGAAAAAAAAAAAGCCGCATAATCCCCTGAAAGCACCATCTGATGGGGAGTTACAGTTCAACAAATTTCAAAGCGATGTAATTACATGGTTTTGGCAAACGCTGCCTTTAACGCTGCTGAATAGACAAAGGCTCGTGTGGGCTCGCTTGATTACAGTTCATCACACAGCATCTTTCATTCTTATGTGCAGTGAAAAGAATCATACCAAGTGAGCCACATTCAGGTGTACAGCTTGTGGGAGAGACACTGGACTGTGTTAGAACAAAACACACAATCATTTTAGGAATAGAGAGACGTCAAACACAAAAACAACATTTCCTCTCCCTAAAAAGGCAGCTGCTGATGCCAATCAGTATTTTTGGGTTTTGAGATGATAAACTCAAAACAATTTGATGTCAGTAGAGGTGCTGTCCACTTCTGACTTCATGGCCCTGGGCTCAAATGAGCGCGCAGAGGAGCGACATCAAAGCTGATGCCTGCAAGCAAAGCATTTTATTGGCTTTCCTTTTGATCTGAAGGAGGAGGGAAAGGAGTGCTCAGGCCTAACTGTGTAATTCAAATTTAAATGTGACTTCATATGTGCCGGTGTTTAAAAATAACAAAGACGTTGGTTTTTGTTGGTACTTCTCATACGGGGGGAAAAAACAACATCAAAGGGAACCCACCGTGGTTGCATAAATGCAGAGATTAGTTTTAAACTTTATGGGATGTGGTTATATATGGTGTGATATGGTGCGATTTCATATATATATATATATATATATACAACCCCATATACAGTATATATTGTATAATAAAAGGACTGCTGGACATCAAGACACAAGTCAACATTTTGTCAAATCACTAGGCGTAGCATGAAAGGGATCGGTTGTAGAGACAAAAACATATTATACCTGATGGTTTTACCTTCACTCAAAGCTGCCTCACTGAATGCTACATGTTCACTGTGTTTGTCTCTGCATTTCACAGACGTGTCAGAACTCATTTTCATCCCCCACTCGAGAGAATTTAGCAACGGTTAACATCAAACGGTTCGCTTACCTGGCCTCGATCGGTCAAGACAGGCCAAATTAACACCCAGCGCGCGGCTAATGCTTCTGAGGAAAGGTGCTACCAGGCAGCTTGTGTGGCGGCTGCCTTCCCTTTTACAACACTATCAACAAACAGTTATGCTGAAAGAAATTGATTTACATAAAAGGGACTGTGACGATCTTTTCAAATGACATTTTTAACACATTCAGGTTGCTGCAGCTGACGTATTGTTAATAGCACGTGTTCTGTGTACTCAAAGCATGTTGATTCAATGTGTAGCAGAGTGAATTGGAAAAATGAAACAACATAACCTGGTTAATTTTATATCTTAGCAAAAGAAAAAGAAAACCCATTCCATTTATTTCATACATTATGGTGAGTGTACATGCTTTGTTTCAGAAACGGAGACGGAAGTTCCGCGCAGTCTGCAAACATGTACTTGTTCTTTATTAACCCAGTGACTCTGGACACAGCGCCTGCAGCAGCCTTGTTCATCTCTGTCAGCCGGGCTCAATTTGTTTAGTTGTGACATTTGAGATGTTGTATCCAGAGCACAGTGTGGTTGACTACCTGAGGAAAATTTGAAGTAAAATAAATATATAATTTACCAATTTAAAAAATGTTCTCGGGAAAGGACATGCGGCAGGAATAATGGACCTGTTTTGCTGTCTATGCAGCAGGTTTGCATCACTCTGTTGAGAGGTCATTAGTACCTTTTCAGGGAGTCCATACTCTAATCAGTTGATAGTATTATAACGTCTTCCTGTTGTCGTTGCCTCCTGTTTCATTTTTTTATCAAGTTTATCGCAAGGAAGTGTTAACAGATACCGTAACAACAAGACGTCTCAGATTAAACGAATTACGCTTTTTCAAAGGCATCATAAAGGGCTACATCATCAGGAGTAGGGAGTCTATGGCCGCTGAATGATGCCCCACTGTGCCTGAGCAAAGTGTTCTAGCACACACAACACACACGCCAAAGTGTCCTCTGATGTATTCCTCTCAAAGAGTTCCCCTGTTCGGGAGCACCGATGGGAATGGAGAGATTGTTTTCCCCAGCAGGGTCTAATGATGCCTGATGGCTTACTCAGCCGCCCAGTGCCAGCGCTAAAAGCTCATCATTATAGGGCCCTCTGCTCTTTCAGCGCTAAAGCCGTGGCTACGAAAATGAGCTGTCAACAGCGTGAGGAAGGGATGCAGCACGCCGGTCACTGAAGTGACCCCGTTCATTCTGAATGCCACTACTTTGGGAAGCAGGGCAGGTCTGTGGTGAGAAAGAAAAAAAAGGCACAAAGAGGTTTCAAAGATGTCGTTAACGAAGACCGTTAAGTGCTGTATGGATGCAAACCGCAGGTTACATTGATTGTTGCAAAAAGTATCAATCTTATCAGTTTAATATGAGATTTCTTAGCTCATTAGTGTGCCGACGATGACAACTACCCCCTGAGTTTTTTTTCCCCCTCTACAGTGTAATTAGGACTACCAGTAGACAGAATAAATAAGACTAAAAACGTTTTGACTAGATAATCCCCAATGACTATGCTGAAACAAGAGTCTACAGCGGCTTTGTGAGGCTGTACTTCTCGGCACAGCCGTGTTTTGAGCTAAATGCTAGCATCAGCATGCTATACTCCTGGTAACATGCCGATGTTTAGAAGCAGGTATAATGTTTACCATCTTTTTTTTTAAGTACGGCTGTCATTAGTTTTGCAGGTTCTAAAAGGTATTGCAAGTACCGTACAATATAGGCTACCAATATGAAACAGCAGCACAAAAGCAGGTGGACAAGTGTTCATTTATGAGACAAAAGGCTTTATATCTGTGATACGCTATGCAGTTCATGACATCCTTCACTTTTGAACCTTCCCAGCCTAATGTTACACCAGTGGACTATAACCATGTTGATGGCAAATCACCTGAAATTGCTCAGTGGGTTATGTTTAGATTTTGCATGCAAGGCCAATTTTACACTTACCAGACCTACAAAAATAAAAGGGTCCGTTTATAGAACACTATATCTCTGTAGTTTTTACAATGCCAGACATGACATGTTGTATAGAAACAGTTATTTGCATGTTTTAATAATTAAAAAAACATTTCCTCTAAATATATTTCAAACCACAAACCATTACGTTTGAGTCAAGTTACGCTGCAAGACAGAAGACTATTGCATGAGTGGCGGAGCAGAGGCATCGGTGCAATGGTGCGGGGGTGGGGTTGTACTATTAGTGGCGGTGCAAAACGTGTAAAGATTAATTGTTTTGTGCATCGTTGACCTGCTGAATGACTCTCTACACTGACAACTAATCTCATCACTTTATTTGTTCTGACTCCTGCTGTGAGAATGTGTCGTCCAAGCAAATAATTGGTGTTTCAAGGTTGTGAAGCCCAAACTTCAGATCCTTAACCGGGCTGTGAGCCTCGAGAAACAATATATACTGGGGTTGTTATGGCAAAAAAAAAATAACTGGCAAGGTCACTCTCTATCATTAGTTATGTCAAGTCCTATAGCCGCTGTGTATCTTTTTCTATCACTGAGGGCTGCTGCATTGTCAGTAAACTTCAATCAGAGTATCCATTGGGATATAGCAGCGGGAGTTACCATCGCAGTTCATTAGTTTGGCTTTTACCCTGAGCGTTAGACTCATGACCAGGAGCCACTCACGGTGATAGTGTCATTAGAAAAATAGGACTGCAGAGAGGGAGGAGAGCGCCACAAGATGATATTGACTGTCTTGTTTAAGCACTCCAGTGTCCTGAATGATGTGTACACCATAGGTTTCTAATCACAAGGGTGACAATCCTGTGATTAGCTACCAGAACAGTCCTTGTTTTGCTCAGCCTTTGCACCTGTTATAGATTGGTTGCCACAGCAGCAGATGAGGATCTCAAGTAATGTTATTTTCCCCCAGTATGTAGCGCTGCTTAAGACAATTTTCAGGACAATTGGGCCCTTGTGGGATGGCAATACACCTGATTGCCGTTGCTCTAACAACACGACATCCCCTGTATGTCAAATGGTCTGGCCGCAAAACAGAGACACACACGCGCACAGAAACACCCACATCCTAAATGTTACCACAGTACAACGGGTGACAGTGATGGTTTCCTTTTATTAATAGCACGTGAAGTCCTCGCTGCTGCCGACGAGAGTCGTGCCATTACTCATATCGGAAATCCATGTTTACTGTTCAGGCTGACCATCATTTTTCTCAAGTCTAACAGACCCGAAAATGTTTAATCAATTATACAAGAAATAACCCACCATTAATTTCCCTACTGGAGTTATTGAATCATGGCCTGTCGGCACTATTATATAGTTTCATATCAGTGACATGTGTGTGTTCACAATGAGTCGATATGTTATGTTATAAAAGAAATATTGCTACGTTGAAATGAATGATCACTTGCAGGCTTACCAAGAACTTAATAGAGGTGAGTCATTTCTTTTCTTGGAGGCATTTTCTAACTTGTGAAAGTTATGTTGGGTGAGCAAGTTACAAATTCTCTCCGAGCTTTAAATTGTCATTCAGTAGTTTTGTAAAAGAGAGCTGTTTGAAAAGTGATTAAGGAAAAAGCACGGTGGCGTCAGGCGCCCTAATGAAGGAAAGGATTCAGGGGCGAGAGCAGCACCTGTGTGCCATTTCTCATCATTGCTTGCTCCCACCAATGTCACTGAATGCTTTACTGCCTTGTGGCAGTCCACTGAATTGCTAAAGCTGGGGCCTGTTTGAATTAGCAAGGAAATGACCGTATTTGTTATCTGTGAAAAAGAGCCGTGCGGGCCAAATCTAAGGAGTAATGGGCTTGACGTCAGGAATGAAATCCAGCACAAAAAGGCTCAACATGAATTCATCAGGGGCCATTCTTTGCCATTAGCATCTGGGGATGCTGGTTACCGGGATGAGCAATAAATTATACACTGAACATGTGGGTCCAGCGTTTGGGACACTTTGTCGTAAATGTCACAGCGATATGCTATTATTGCATTTATCCTTAAGTGAGACAATACAACCCTGGTTAACATTTTTCAGTTCAGATTTTGAGGATAATTGATTTTTAAAAGCTCTCTTTTAACCTTGATGCATTTTGCATCCAATATTTATTCATGAATTCAGGTGTATTGGGACAGTATATCTGTAAAATACTTAATTTACTTCATACAATAACTTGCATAACAACTAAATTAACCACAGTCACTGAAAGGTTCACCTGTTGTTTTAACCAGAACGCGTTATTAAGATGTGCAGCATTCACCTGCCATCAGTAAACAGAACAATCCACGTATTTTCAGAAACCCCGAAAATAACAATATATATTGACAGCATTCAATCAATTCGGTTTCACAGTCAAGTGTCGTTTGAAAATTAATTTTACAAGACAAACAAACAACTTGTGACTGGATTCGTTAAGATTTTGTATTTGTTAAAGTTGGCAATTTGTATTCATCTAAAACCATCCTTTTAGGCAAACAGTTAGATCATTTGGTTCATCTTCCCCCCGTGTATTCTCTTTGAACCAAGATGAGAGCACAGCACCAATAGCATTCTTTCTTTGCATTCATTTGCAAGTCCTATTTTTACTTCAATCATTTCCTCTGAAACCATGCCTAAAGAAAACTGAAGTGAGTGTTAAACAAAAAAAAATGTTACGAGACATCTCCAGGTGTTTTTGTTGCTTTTTGCCATTTAATGTATTCTCTGTGCCCACGCACAATAAGCAATAACAATGGCAATGTTAATGGAAGCATTAGACTGAACATGCTGCTACCCACAGAACAAAGAGAAATGTTAATATATATTGAAGGCATTCAATCAATTCTGTTTCTTTGGCTCGTGAACATCTGGCCCGGAGGCAGCAACACGGTGAGTCCCCGGAACGGCAAGAAGCCACAACATTCAAAACCCTTTTTCATTTGTTCTGCGAATTAAATGTGTATGTTCCTGCCAGTAACATTTTACATTTCTGCATTGAAAGTTGAGAGACTGACAATCAGTGACTAAGTATCTGATACGAAGAGACATCTTGGCCCGTGTTGCTTCTAAACTGCCTTTTATTTGCAGTTTATTTGTGCTGTGGAAGCCTAAACCCTACCGTGTCTGCATAACTACAGCGGAAGAGCAAATTACAGTGGATTAACTCTACATTGTTTCTCGGTGTTCAGCTAAAGTGACACATCCTCATTTATTCAAGTCCTTAATTACAGTTTACAGCATGTGGGGGGTTGAGACTACTGTGATTGCAGCCAATAGAAAGGACGAAGAGGATGAGGATGGCAGAAGGATGTAGTAACACTCATAACGTGTGCTACCATGTACATTTTTTTCTCCAGCTCAAAATGTTTAGAGGGATGTGTAAACTGTGCAAAATGAAAAAAAAAATGAAAGAAACTTTCACATTTGCCTCCTTCCAGCATCTTATTCACATTGAATTGAAGCGCTCTCTCTTCCTGCATCTCCATCGCTGCCTTTTGTTGACTCTCCAGATACTCAAACATCCGCTGTCCTTTCTTCTTTTCAATTGATCTCAGGTGGCCTATTCTTACATTTAATGACTGACTGACTTGCTATAAGGAAGTACTTCATTAAGGCATGGTACAGCGAGCAGGTGAAACAGCTCTGTGCGGACAGCGTCTGTCTTGCGCACATGGACAGTCAAGATTTGATCATGCTGAAATCAAAACAACCTGTGCCTTGTGTCCCTGCACGTTTTGTGTGCATGCTCCGTGTGTGTGAGAAGATTATCTATGGTACATGCACAAACACACCACTGAGTTTAGTCTTGCAGATGTGCTTTGTTCACGACGCACATGTACAATACTTATATGCACCCTGTAGCCTTTATAACGAATGTTTGTGCTCTGAGGATGGGATTCAGAGTTGTTCGAGTCACATAAAAGCTCTTCAGGTAACACAGGACACAGCTACATGAAGCTTTTCATATTCAGATAATAAATATATATGAAACAAACAAAAATAACAAACAAACTGCAGTCAATGCAGTTCCCTGGGTGAAATCTTCTCTGGGTAACAAACTTCTTTAAAGGGAAAATCCACCACATATTATTCTACAGATTTTGCATATGAAAGCAGATATCTACTGATTTAAAACTTTCCTCATCCGCCATAGCTGTGAAGCGGAGCACTGAGGCTTGAATTGAGGTGATGATTTTTGGAGACAGTTCTTTCAAAGTGAATTAGGGAACAGACATTTAGTTTGAGGCATTTCATCCACCCCAGTGACTTGTATTTGATTGAAAGGCTCCCTGCTGCGAATCGGAAAGTGTCCTCATATCACAGTAAAATCCCCATGGCTGCTGTCGTGATGTCCGCAGTTGTTCCATTAGCAGCTCCCCCTTCATTATCACCTGTATTGTTGAATACTGCCACACCTAGCAACAATAAAATGAAGGTTTATTTCACACATTAAGGTGTGACCCAAGGGTGTGAATGGTATGACCTCAGGGTGTGAATGGTATGACCTCAGGGTGTGAAAAGGTTGTAAAGCTGGGCACCTAAGCATGCAATGGAAAAGGTGCTGGTTGTCAGTAGCTGTGGGCCTTTGGAGGGAAAGGTTAGGTTTTCCATTTTTGAACAGACTGCAGGGCAGATAACACTCCTTAACCCACCAAGAAATATTTTTTTCCAGTCAACAAAGCAAACAAGTCGTACATTAATGAAGGATCAGCTGCTTTGCAACTACTAATAACAACAGATTTGGCATTTCGATGCCAATCACTGCAATGACATTTAGAGAGCAGACTTACACTCAGCAAAGGCAAACCTTGAAACATTGCTTTCAGCAACGGACATTCTTCTCAACAACACTTGCAGTGAGTCATTTTGTGAAAGCTATATACGTATATCCCCAGATTGTCTTAAAGAGATCCTTTTGTGTTTACAAAGTAGGATTTTTGGCCCATTTATGATCGACGACGCCTCAAAATAAAGATGCGTTTCATAACATCTCATGTGGAAAAGGCTCCTGAGTTCCCTGATATGAACATTCACTCAGCCCGTCTTAATCCCCTATCAATGACTAGCAGCTATTTGTCATTTAAAAACCTTTCTAGAGTATCATTAGTTTTATTATCTGTTTTTTGACGACTCACAATGTTTAGGAGGCTGCTCCTCAAAGTTTAGTTGTTCAAATGAAAACAGAGTCATCTGTTTAGAGCATAAGTGGTTTAACAAAATCTGCATTTATGCCATTAACATTTTTCGTATTTTCAAATGCTGCTAGTGCTGTAGCAAGAGTTAGCGATAGATTCATAGATATATATTTGAAGATAGTTTGATTAGTTTGAATAGTCAATTGATTTGCTGCTAATTGTGTTTACCTAGTCATTGTGTAGATAAGTTTATTTACTTTAAACTGAATACGCTTGGTTTATAGCTTATCTGTTCTTCTGTATATAACCATACACCAACCAACATGTGGAGTGTGTTGAAAGTATTCCGTAAATATATTAAAAGACAATTTAGTGCACAGATCATCACCAGGACCCACTCTAGGCCCTTCCCTGGTTGCAGTGCTTCTTCAACAACACATGGTAGCCATCTCCAGCAACATGAGAGGAGTGGCTAGCGATGCATATAATAGCGAGATCAAATCTCTCAAATCAACCATCAACATCACGGTAGGTGCCCAAGTGGTAGCAGAGGAAGTACTCTTGACTGTGTTGGAAGAAGTCAATCAAGTCTAAGAGAGATGGCCAGAAGGTGCCAACAACATGCCATTCGATTTATAAAACACAACATATTCTCTGAGGGAGAAAGAGAATATCTCTCTTTACCAAGTAGTAAAATTGGAAGAGATGTGTTTAAAGTAATTGTGCAAAATGCACTAGATGCCAAAAGGAAGGAGTTTATCAGGAGGTTTATAGTGTAATGAGGGGGGATGCAGCTCCTTGAAGGGTAAGCTGAAAAAGCCCAGGATCATTCTCTATTCTCATTTGCAAGATCCCACTGAGTTCCATGGAAATAAAGCCTAAAAGCTCCCACTCCCAGAGGCAACGGAAATGAGCTTCTGGGTCTGAATGACGCATAGAACATAAAAGCCGCAATCATCATCAACTGTTTTTAAATTTTTTATGATGAAGTAAGCATTTCCAGGAATGCTTTGTTTTGTGTAAGAGGGTGTCATTTCTGCTGGAGCGTCAATACCTGAGTGGCAGCTGGATGATATCCAAGAGGAGAACATCTGCCATCCGACTCCACAGTGGCTCAACCTCCCACCGGCTCACAATCAGGCAAAAAGGAAAAGGTTACGGCACCGTTTAAAAAATGGTTCCATCAGAGAGGTCATTTGCAAAGAGAAGAGAAACACGTTGATGCTTACGTGGATAATTATTGTAATTCACTTAAAATACTAGCCATTAGTGCTTTATCGTTGGGGAAATGGGTGTCGGTCATTACAAGCTTACTTATTATGTTGCTGGTTGAAATGGCCCCATCACTATTGAATAACATCACTATTCATATTCCATCAAAACAGACAGCATAATTACTCTGCAATTCCCTCATTGTAAAAGCCTATACAATGAAGTCTTTGGCATGTGAAAAATGTTTTTTAAAAATGATACAATCTGGGTTCCATCACTCTGAAACTGTTGTTGATGCACCATTGGCTGTCCCTGTTGCAGTAATTATGGTTAATGAACAGCATATATAGCGCCTTTACTTTAATAGACAAAGTACTTTACAGTATAAAGAGCTGCCCTTCAAGGTGCTGGCCTACCCATTGGGAACGACTTAGTGTCTTGCCCAAGGACACGTCCACAGGGCCTGAGGCTCTCTGCCCCCAGACCTGCCATCCTCGTAACATCCCCTGGATGCCCTCAGACTTTCTTGCCAGTCCTGGTCACCTGACACCCCCGCCTATCTACACATCTACACACCTGATCCCACTTTCCTCATCAGCCTGCCTTGTGTGACCATTAAATCACTGAACTAATCTTGTCCATCTGCGTTTGGGTCCTTTTCTTGCTGCCTGAATTCAACCTCATGCTAAATGTTGTGGGTTCAGTCAGTGTATTCATTTTCCGAAGCTCGTACCAGCAATCATGACAGCGGGTCTGTAATAAGTCTGATCTGACCAGCATCCCTTTTTAAAAAGCTTTACAGCACACTAAAGTGTGTTACAGGTCAATCTGCGTTGTTTTGTTAACATTTCAATTCGAGATTTGATGTTGACATTTTCAATTCAAGAAAGGAGTCAAACTGTTTGTGTGTTTTTTTTTAGATTTAGTTTGATTTAGACATCCACATCAGAGCTGTCGATCACCTTCCTGTGTTTGGTGAATGCAATTAATTACAAGGGAATATGTGTATTTGTGTCATATTTATCTAAATTATCAATTCCCACATGTAAAAACTGATAGGAGGTGATATAAGGGTTAAACAGAATAAAATGAATATAAATTATTCTGGCATTCACCAGTTTGACAGATTTCTGCGACCGAGGGAGGTGGGGAATGATGACAAACTGATCATGTGCTTGCCTCACTTTGTTTACCTAAATGTCGGCAGCTGGGTTCATTTACCCTCGGCTCACTGGGGGTGAACTATTCCAAAACACGCGAACATGACCAGGTGAGTGTCAGTTAGCATTTTATTTGTGCAAAAATAATCCTTGAAACTGCTGCCATCACACCTAATTTTGCCCAGTGGGTGCCGTGTACTTGCCCTATTTTCCCTCCTCCATGTCTCACTGAGTGTGGAAATGACAGGGTTATATGGCAGCTTCACCTCCCCCAACTTCCCCCAGCCATACCCTGACAACCAGCTCGAAGTGTGGAACATCACTGTCCCAGATGGCCACAGGGTCAAACTCTACTTCAGCCACTTCAGCGTGGAACCCTCAGACCAGTGTGAATATGACTACATCCAGGTAACATGCTGGAGAAACTGCAGCTCCCATTCTCTGCACTGGAGTCCGTGGCTTACTGACTAAAATGCCTCTCACCTTGTCCAAACTAGGTTTTGGCAGAGGGGAATGAAACCTTGCGCTTCTGTGGTGAGGAAGAGAAGAACTATGAAAGGACCCCGAGGAACACCATCATCCTATCAGCCGGGAACCTCATGTCAGTGGTCTTTAGGAGTGACTACTCTAACGAGGGACGATTCACGGGCTTCCAAGCATTTTACACCGCAGAAGGTGAAGCAGAATAGTGACATGTGTTGCCAGAAGGCAGACACAGTCTTTAGTGGCTGTAATTGCACGAAGCAGTGTGTAAGGGAGTTTTATAGCAAAATAGGAGCAGGATTATTTCATCACAGGTAAATACAGTAATGTTCATATTTAGTTTATTTTTCATTTTCATGTCATTTTCATCATCCACGGATTAAAGATTTGATGCCTGTTTTCATGCAATTAATACTTCAAACTTTTCTTTCAACGTCTAGCGGTTGTTTACGTAGATTGCCAATCAACATTTTTGTGTGTTAAGACAAACCAGACTCATTCGGTGCTTAGTTCTGCGAATAAAGTCTGCGATTTAAAGTATCTTGGACAATACATATCTACTGTAAAGTGTTTCATTCTCTAACCTCTCTGTCTCTAACAGACATCAACGAGTGTCTGTCCAAGATAGATGGGGAAAAGGTGTGTGATCATTTTTGCCACAATTACATCGGCAGATATTACTGCACGTGCAAACAAGGATACCTTCTCCATGACAACAAAAGATCCTGCACAGGTAAGAGCCACGCAGACTAAAGCTCAAGAGGCATGTCTATCTGACTATATATTGATACGGTTTATGGTGTTTGTGGTGAGCGTCAACATACTTTAATTCCACAGCTTTTGTTGACTATAATCAAAAGTAGCCATTTGGCGATTCGGTGTTGGGGTGTTGAAAATACAAAATGCTGCTGAGTTCAGAATTTTTTACGAAAAGTCTGGATGAAAATACGATCAAATGGCAGTGTTGTAAACATGTAATTACACTTATTGGAAAGCAAGGCCATTTGCTTTTGTACTGCAGAACAAATCTTCAAATAACAATTTTTCTGATATTTCACAGAGGGCACACAGTTGATATTGTATTAGATTGGACTTCCTTCTATCATAGCTGGCCTCTGCTAAATAATCTCAGACTGAAAAGGCGCACCGATGCATCAAGTAGTTGATCTTTTCCAGCTGGTGTGAGGCAAGGTTAATTACTGTTGATTCCTGAGGGAAAATCAACTTCAAAGTGGCATTAAAAATTGATACCTGTGAAGCATAAATAGTGTACTGACACCAGGTAATTAATCACAATTACCAGTTGATGTGCCTTAAATTATTATTTTTTGCTAGAGGAAAAGGGGGTGACAAAACAAATCATGCAATGAATAGGCAAAAATGATTACCTGCCTAGAGATTGTACTAATTATATGAATTACAGGAACTCGGCCTCTTTGCGATACTCATTTGTTTTTGTCCGTAACAACATCTGCACACCGGGGCAATAAAGCAAACCCAAATGAATCCCATCATTTACGATCCCAGTAAATGTCTCATTTGACAGGAAAAAATGTTTTCTTCTAAACCAAAAACTTTTTCATAGCCAGTACCTTATTGTTGCACGTAGATCATTAAACTTAATCATTTAAATTAACACGCAAACCCTGAAGGACTGGACAAGATATCTATAACATGCCTCGAAATGTTGATGTGGGATTCTAATGAGTGCGTGAGTCTTCTCCACAGTGCCATGCCACAGCCAGGTGTTGACCCTGCCATCGGGGGTCCTGACCAGTCCGGGCTACCCGAGCCCCTACCCGCCCATGAGTCAGTGTGACCACACCATCCGTCTGCAGGAGGGCTACAGAATAATTCTGCACTTCTTGGACCCCTTTGACATAGAGGGACACTCAGATGTCCCTTGTCCGTATGATATGTTGAAGGTTAGTCATGTGACAAGCAATGTATTCCTCCTCATGCCTGTAGAGGCAGTTTGTTACAGACCTGTCCTCCTCGGGTGATATACTATACGGCCATGCCGTTTCCTGCATAATTTTTGGCAGACATAAATCAGTCAGGCCTTTTTAATGACTCGTCTCATTCGATCTTCCCCTTTTACAAGATTTCGACAGCTGGACAAGAGTATGGACCCTTCTGTGGATCCGTGCCACCGGGTCGCATTGACACAGGAAGTTACCAAGTGCATGTTGCGTTTAGATCCGACTCCAGTGGGAAAAACAAGGGATGGAAGATCAAGTACACCAGTATCAAGGCGGAATCCTGATCCAGCTCGTTGGCATGAGCAATGTTTGTGTACTTATACGCTTATCTGTCAATTTTACACAGTGACTTTTACAACCTGGGAATTTAACACAACCGTGGTGAAGCTTGGATATTGTGTTTGAGCATGAGCCTTGCAGAATCAATGTTGTAATGATACTTTGGTATGACATTATGAAACTGGTAATACAAAAATACTCAAAAATGTCAAGGAATTTCAGTGATTGCATCTCATTTCTAATCTAGTTTAATCCTCTTTTAACTACTTTTGTATTAGGCGTTTCATTGTTTTGTTCTGAGCGAATTAAAGCATAACTCAAAAGACACTTTGACTTAATAATTTACACATAAAAATAAAAAGTCCATTCAAATACTGTAAATGTTTTGTGCCCATAACATAGAACCTGAAGCCACATATGATCAGACAAGCATTTTAATTAAACAAAGAGTGGGTATTCCTCAAAGCAGTGTAGCTTGATGCAAACCGTTCTGCTCTTTAATGCTCTGGCAGAAATAAGAAATTAATTCTCTGCAGTATTCTGGAAGTCAGTCAGTCTGGTCTAAGAAGTGGTGAATGTTAGTCGTTTAACCTTCATACATTATGCAGCTTGTTCTCCGCAATCCCAGCTCTGCTCCTTTTATCAAAACAGTCATTATAGGGTTCTTCAGCATGAAATTGCCTCTCATGTCACACCTTTGCATTCACTCGCTAACATTTCGTCCGTCTGTGCCTCACAAGTAGGGCAAAAGAGCACGCCTGAACGAGTGGATGTGAGAAAGAAACACACTTGTGTTGATTTCTATCGCAGTGTTATATCCAGGGATCGTTTTTTTTCTTTTTTCTTGGAATTAGTCCAACACGACTTTTCTGTTAACTTTTTTTAACCCTCATTGTGTCGACTGAACGGTAATGCTGCTACATGCTTTGGCACTGTGAAGGCCAACACACCTAAGCAAGGCAAGGTGTGTACTGACCCATACATCACCTTGGCATTTGCAACCCCACAAAACCACAAGGCCTGAGGTGGACATGTGTTCTCTGAAAGTCATCTGACCGCATGGAATAAGGTTTGTTTCCAGCATGAAATTCCCAGACCGTCCTCGGGGCAACTGGGTGCTTACAGAGCAAACCGGCAGTTGTTGCCTGAGCACTGTTAACTCATAATCTAATCCACCAAAACAGTGTGACAAATGCTCAATACCCCACTCACTTCTAACTGTTCAGCTAGTTGGAGCCAATTCCACAGGAATTACGCACAGCATGAAACCCATCAACCAACTGTTAAGAAAATATGTAGCAGCAGCAGCATGCAGCCAGTAGGCTTTTAGCTAAAAACCCTTCATCTTGAGCATGAATATGTTATACTGTATGTGAGGAGAGCGCTATAAAGGAGGCTCACTTATTTCTGACCATGGGAAGAATTCATTAATCAGTATTTCAGTGACTCTAAATTGTATTCTCACAAAGAACAGCTCCTAGCTTTGAGCCCAACATTTTATTTGGCGTTAAGATTTAGGTCTTCAGAGAAAGTAGTCTCAAGAATGGCGTCTGTCTGTGAAATCCGTCACAATAATAAAAGGTCAAGAGAACTGTCGAAAGCTAGAGGGCTGGTTGAATTTAGAAAACCCATCTTACCACCATTCAACATGTTTATAAAAGGCACCTTCAATCAAAGAATGTACGCTCATATCCAAATCCCCCTGGAACATTTGTCGTGCATGTTCACATCAAATAGTGTGAACGCACTGGAGAACTGACACGTGACAAAGGGTTATAAAACGGCAGAGAGAGAGAGAGCGAATGCTCACTTATGAAGAAACCACGTGTCGTAGACTGAGTAACTAGGAGATCTTGATGAATAACAAATACCAAAGTACAAGACAGTGGTGTCATCTCAATCTCACGGCAACACAAACGGATGATCCCTCCGCAAATTCACCCGTCATTCACGATCACTGTTCAAGAGACCAGTGATGAGACGACAGGCATGACAAAGGCTATCTTCTTCATGACCTATGAGTCACACGGACCTGCACGCATTGTACACACACACCATCTTACATCACACAGCCCCGACACTGATACATAACGTCTTTATAATAGTGTATAACAGATGGTCTTAAGCGAGCTCTCATCCAGAAATATTGGTTCTGTGCAACTCAAAGATGAAGCTGTCATTCTCACCCATAATGTGCTCAGTGAAGCTTCCCCGTGTGCCCTGAAATACTTCTTATCCTGTCATACCCTTTATTGTTAAGAGTGATGAATTAGTCGGCGTACCGTTTTCAGATGAAGCTTTTATACAAATACATTTGGTTGATGTCTGCATTTGCATACATCGCTCAGTAATACATTTCTCTCAGTATGATCCTGTCTGCACTTCATGTCAGTCTATCGCAGTGCTGGAGAAGTTCCTTTAGTATTGCGCCTTATGTAGAGAGTTCCTGTGCTCATCATATTTGGTATTCCGACCAGTCTTTGTATTCCACGTAGAGATTCTCGAAATGGTCACACATCAGCTAATGATGACATTTCACACCACATGCATGAAGACTGGTGGTACAACATGGAAAGGATAATGCCACATTCAGGTAGTTGATTTACAAAAAATAAAAATGTTCCCTGTAGGGGGGCCTGTTTATTTTCATCACAAGTTAGATATTATTTGGGTCCAATAGTGGCCCTTAAAACTGACAAGAAGGTCAAATTAAAAGGAACCAGCTGACTGAAATAACAACACCCATCCCAAAAGATCCCATATACTCAAGATATAAATGTAATTTCAGTGAAAGCACCTACATTCTTTCAAAGAGATACAAAACAATATATTTTGTCACTCACCAAATGCTGGAGATCCACAGGGTTTCTCTAGCTAGTTCAAAGCATATTTCCTACCTATAGTGCACGCCTTCTGTCTGAAATAGCAGTGTAAGAGAGGGGGGGGGGGGCAGTATGTAAACAATAACACCAGGAAGTTAATTTAACAGTTTATATGAAACCTTAAAGCAATGACTCCACATATTGGGAAGAACGCTTTGATACCACTCTCATTCCTATCAACTAAATGCGAAGCTGCCATGAGCATAGCTTAGCATACAGACTGGGAACAAAGGGAAACAGCTAGCCTGGCTCTGAAGGTAACTAAAAGCTAGCGCCCCTTAATCTCATCGTTTAAATCGCACCAATGAAGTGCAAAACCCACAAGTTGGGGTTTTACCGGGATAATGTGTGGGACTACTTCTTAGGTGTTAATTACTGAGTTTACCAGGGGCTGCTGCGAGCTAGCGGTTTCCCAGTTTCCAGTCGTTATGCTAAGCTAAGCTAAGCTAAGCTAAGCTATCGGGCTGCTGGCTGCAGCTTCATACTGAACAAGTGTTCAGAGAGCGATGGTATCGATCTTCCGAGCCAACTCTCGGCAAGAAAAGCGAATTGGCATATTTCCCAAAATGTTTTGCTTTTCACATGGATATGTTTATCTGTGATTATTTTCACAGCATGGCACTCGCCACAATAAGGAGCAAATAGAAAAGTGGATGCCAGTGGTTAACGCCAGCATGTCTTTGATAAACATGACTTGTGCAAATGACTCTGCTTCCTCTTGAGGCAAAAAGCATTCAAGTGGTTTGCAAGTTCATTAACATTCATGGATTCCAGCATTATGGATCCTATTATTAACACAAGGTATATCCCATTCTTCTGACCCTGAGGCAGGTTGTGTGAGTTCTTATCAGTCTCTTCTCCGGTGAAGCCTCGGCCCAGTCTTTTTTCTTGACCCTCCTCCGCGCTCTGCTAACTGGACTCCAGCTGTGCGTTGCTCCTGATGGACTGCACGGCCTGAACCTGCTGGAGACGTCCGGTCAGCTCGGCTTCGCAGGCCTGCAGCAGCGCAGAAGTCCTCGTTCGGTCCCAGCCCAGCACCTGCTCCATAGCTTTCACCCCTCTGCTCACAACCATCTGAGGAGACATGGAAGAGGCTTCATTTCAAAACAGTGCAAATGTGAGACTTTATATTACTGACTCATCATTTTAGATTGTTGTGTTTTAGACAGCTGTACAAACTAATGCAATCCAATCAGACAGTCTTGTAATAAATTGCTCTCTTTGTGCACGCACTTTATATAAGTAAGTAAATGCCCTTTGGATTACACAACAGAGTCACTAATAAACTATGCATGTGCTGCGTTAGGACTTGCAGTTTTCCATAATTGCTTCATCATTTTCTCAGCTGCTTATTAGACTCGATGGGGTTTGTTTACAGCATAAGCTGCAGAAGTTCTGGGGCATACTGGATCAGCGGTGTGAGGGGATTACCTGCAGATCCTCAGTGGAGAGTCTGGTCTCTGGGCTTGTTTTGCCTTTCAGGACCATCAGTGTCCTGGACATGAATCCGGATGAAGAGTCCACCTCCATTCCATCCACCTCCACGTCCACGTCTCCATCCCCTGACACATTAAAATGGATTCTCTTTCAGGATCATTTGTTGTACACGGGTAAAGTTACAATGAAACGCAACAAGAGGGGGGATTATTCAGCAGCAACAATGTTTCCACCTAGTGGCCAAAAGGCACAGTCACCGCTCCTCTCTCCGCCTACAGTAAATATCACCAAGCACCAAAGGGAATAGGCTGATTTATCAGTAAGTGTTGGCACTGAAAAATACAGTTGTTTTTTATTTATAATTGATTAATGATCTCGTCATGACTACATGCTTTGCTACAATGCAAATACAAAAAGTGAAGGATGTGAACATGGATGTATAAAGATATCGCTATTGAATACAAATAGCGTGCTTAGCTCTTAAAAATAATACATATATCAAGAATTATTGTGATTTTTTTAGCCTTTCATGTTGATCGTGGTTTTGGTCAGCTTTCTCCCAGACTCTTGTCCACAGAACAAGCAGAGGAGCCATTACCTTCCTGCAGGCCTACACAATCAAAGGTTAATATTGATTATTTTTGCTGGACGTTGAACTCACGATTATTGATCAGAGCTATTCATTCCAATTTTCATAGGATAGACTCAGTGGCTTTTTATGGCCACAACAACGTGCCACCCTCCAACTGATACAATAAAGATTAAAAACAATTGAAAAAAAAGAGGGTAAACCAAGAAAAAAAAGTGTCCAATATAATTTATAACCATTTCCAAAGTGTTCAAATAAAAACCACCACACAATGACACAGCCGTACCTTGGCTTTGGTCTTCCTGCTGTCCGTCCTCTTTCTCCGCAGCTTTGAGGTAGAGCTGGAGCAACTCCTTGGACTGCCTCTCCTCCTCTCGCCTGTCCAGAACCCTCTGCACCGTCTCCTGCAGGTCCTCGGCCTTCTTCTCTTGGAAGCCCAGAGCAGAGGCGAGCTCGAGGCACGGGGCTTCCACTAATGTCTGGAACAGCAGGTGGCACAAAAATATCCTTTCTTTGAGAACACTACGGTATGTCTATGCGGTGCTTCGACAGCAACAACAAATACAAGGAGGGAATGAACAGCAAAGCTAAAGGTATAGTTAAAATAAACTTAGTTAAGGTGAATGTCAAATATTACACTGTGAACTTGCCTCCTGCCAAAAAGGTAATCGTTGCCTATTTTAGCTGGACAAGGCTGGTGTCACTATACGTTTTTCTTATTGACAACAAATCCCATTAAAAAGGACCAAAACCAACAATGTGTTACTTTATGACTTCCCTCCACTGTCTGTGACCCCATAGGTTCCTATCTTTAAAAACGAGTAACATCACTTTCAAAAGGATCGGTAATTTCCGAGTAGCCGGTAGAAATGCGTCCTGCCACACTGACAGGTGAGGAAACAACTTCATTTCGGACCCTGATAATGAGTATTTAAGGGCAGTGTATGCAAAATCAATTACAAATACACAACAGTGTCTATTTTACTGATGGAACATGTCACCAAGTGCCACAGTGTGGCTGACTGATGTATTTGTAATAATTCTTAGATATGGAGGTCAACGGTGTGACGCCTCTCCCGCTGTCTTGGAGGCTGTCCTTGCTAACCTGGGCAGTCGACTGGCTGACATGAGAGGGTTGTCAGCTGATTAGGCTCACCTGGGCCACTGAGATATGAACGCTGGCCTCCGTGCTCACTGTCTCGCCCTTTCTACAGGAGTTTGTTTTTGGTCGATTTTGTAAGGGAGCAGCATTTGTCCCCAGTTTGTTTGGTTTGCAAACCCATAGAGGGGTTGTCAGTTTTTTGCCTTTTTGTTCTGGTGGAATCATTGCAGAAGACCCACCACCAGTATCTGTCCGAACACTACAGTACGGTTGAGACTACTTGGCTAGTAAGTGGTATTAGTTAAACAGGGCTCTGCGGTGGCTCTTTGACTTCACCATTACACGTGTTTCAGTACATCTATTTGTGTCTTGCGGGCTTGTGACCTTAAATACACTGTAACGTGGCTAGGAGAGTAAAATAAATCTATGCTTTGTCTGGTCTTTAACTTGCTCTGAGCCCTGCATATCTGAAGATGCTTTGGTTCATGGTATAATTTGGGTCTGTAGGGGAGGAACTAGAATAAGAGCTGTGGGGAGGTTGTTGCCTTAAATGCCGGCAACTTGGCAGCTTTGGTAAGGGCTCTAGCCCATGCTGTGTTTTGGTTTTCATTTGAACTTTGTTGATTCTATTTGCGTCTTGGGAGGATTTGTTTGGCTTGTTAGCCTTTGTTTTAAAAGGGACCTTTGGGTATGCCACTTTGGTTAGCCCTTGGTAATTCCAGGTTGCTAACCAAAGCACTATTGTTATTGCTGGCCTCTGTGCTCACACTCTCCTCATACAGCTGGCATTCACCCAGCATAAATGTCTTTGTGGTTTTGCGCCTTCAACACCTCCACAGCACACATGACAACACATCCATGCACAGCTTTCATTGCTGATCTAAACACACTTATTTTGTGTTGACCTTTTAGTTTAATACATTTTATTCGAAATAAATCTCCTGCATGGACTCCCTCCTTGTCACAGCCCCGGGGTTTGTTTGATGATGGCAAACACGAATTTGCTATATTAGCCTTTAGTCACGCAGATAATAGAGCTTAGTGAGAGCAGTCTGTCTATGACGCTTGTTAACGATAAGGATACAGAATATTGCCAGCCTTATCCTTTAACAGGACAAAGATTAAAAAGCTGATGGTGACTACTGAGGAAAGTGGTTTTCAAGTACTATTTCCTTGTTTTCTTCCCAGTGCATGCTGGGATAAACATGACTGCAAACACAGTCGGTGAAATGAAGGAACGGTACCTGTAAGTCTGCCTCCGACATGAGGATGATGCTGGCAAGGTCCTGCTTCAGCTGCTGAGCCAGGTCCAGCCAGGGTGCTGCAGCACTGGAGGCGTCCACACTATCAGCCTCCACAGTATCGGCCTCCAGCAACACAGAATCTCTGGCCATCCAGGCCGTGCCACCATCCACTACGACGAAAAGCAAATTACTTCCCGAACATGGACGTGCACTTCATTTTAAAATAAGAAACGGAAATGTAGACAAAATCCCAGTCCACCTTCTTACCCCTGCGAACTGGTGACCATGTCTCTTTTTCATGCAACAACATGAACTTTGTGTTTAAAGGGAGACACAGAAAGTAGGATTGATCCTCTACTATCGTCCCATCATTCTCCAGGACCACTGTGACAGGATCACCAGGACTGAAGCCAAGAAACTCACTTCCTGTGGGAAGAACGGAGAAATAAGAGATTTTACAGATCTTTGGTGGCTATCCTTTATCATGAGTGGCACACAGGACTTTGATACGCTTTAGCCATATGTGTAAAAGGCAGTAACAACTCACAGACCTCCCAATTATTCCCGCAACGCAATCCATCAAAGCCATCGCCTCTTCTTTCATCACAGCTGTTTCTATTTGTCAACCTTACCTCAGGCTTGCCTTGTTAAACTATCTATATTCTGTGTTAATGACAAACCCATATTGTGTCTGGTGGATTTGATGTAGGGGGATTTCATTACTATGTTTTATTTCATTTCTATGTTTTCACTGGGGTATAATCACCCAAAACTAAGAACGGTTGTGTTTTCTTTAGCTTGCAATGCGCCTTATATCTACATAGGGAGCGGGTCCTCTTCACGGAGTCTACAGTAGCCCGGAGAGGACAAACCGAACACTGGCTCTAGAGAGAACCTTTCATATTTCTACGCTACCTGAAGACCACCGAAGTGTTCCAACACCCTTGGAAAGGGAGGGGTCTTCAGTTTGATGCAACTTCAGGACTAGATGCCACTAATCCTACACACTGCTCCTTTAATAGAGTAATACTGAGCTGCTTATTAGCTTTTTGTTTTCATATTGTATTTATGTACTGGTCTGAGACGGTTTAAAGGGAAGCTACATAACTCAGTGCTGCTGTGGTTTAAATGTATATATAAAAGGTCAACATTTTCCAAATAACACTGGAGGTTTTGTGTCATCTGCAGTTACAGGACTTTATCCAGATCACAATTAATTAAATCTAAAGACGGTTTTCAGCAAACTTGATCAGACACGTTGCCCTGTCCAGTAGAGCTTGTATGTAAATAGTGTGCATTGATATGGCCAACGCCTGCTGACGAGCATTCCTGGTATGAGCAGGACAGGAGGGAGATCTGTCCCGACTCTTCCTGTTGAGCTCCTGCGAGTTTGAACACGATGAAAGTGTTGCATTACTCAGCTCGTTCATGACAGATAAGCAAGTTTAAACTGTGCGGTAAAAAAACACTGCCGACGGCTGCAATGAGTGTGTCTGGCAACAGTGATGAAGATCATTGTTCATCATGACATTTGTGTTTCACTTTAGACAACACCCTTATGTCTTTTTAATAAAACAGACCAAAGCAGACTGGCCAAGATCACCGCTAAATGCACGAACATAGTGTCGGATTTATTTTACATTTTACATCTCGTGTAATACAGTTTTTATTCAAATGGAAGCAATACAATTAAGACTCACTCCTCCGACACGTTTACGAGTTAAAGTCGTTATAACACAACTTACCTTTCATCTTCAGGTCATCTAAGGAGGGCACTGCCACCCCGTAGGACTTCTGTCGGGTGAAATTACACACCTTACACGGTTTCCTGTCTGTCATTCTTGGCTTTTTGTGGAGGAACGTACTTCTTCTTCTTTCTCTTAACTTTACACTGTCAGACACCGAAACTGTAGAAGTTCTCGTCGATGAGCAGACTCCAACACGGAACCGCGGCGGTCTTCTTCTTCTTCTTCTTCTTCTTCTTCTTCTTCTATGAGTTTTTTTTACTGTTGCATTACTGCCATCTCCTGGAGTTACTTGACTCATACAGTCTCCAGCTTGTCAGCTTTTTTTTTTTACTCCAGTCTACTCTTTCAGTTTCTTTCATCATGCTCATCCTCTCTGAATATTTAACTAACAAACAGTATCTACTTGTGTTCACAGAGCCGGGGAAGTATACTGTTCACACTAGGCCACTATGTCCTACCTGACCTCCTCTTTTCTATTTCCTTCTCCATTTCTCACAATACCCACCGTAGTTTGTATTGAATGTAAATGACCGTAGATGTATGTAAATGTACAGGAACCCAACATGAATGTAACCTCACTGCCTTGTTTTATTACTTGGATGTATTGCTATTATTTAGAATAGTAGGCCCAGATCCTGACAACTACTGGACGCACCTGATTGGACACTGGACTGACGAGACTGAGTCACTACAGACTAGAATTTAGTTTGGTTAGATTTGTTCAACCCATACCACAGCCATCAAAATAACTCAACAGTGTCCACACTTAAAATGTTTAAGTTTGTTTGCATATCGCAGCTGCAGAACCTGTATTATCTGTTATTGGATATTTTGATCAAAGCTGCACATAGTCTGTACATTTGCAATCCTTATCACTAAAACTAACTCAATAAATATTAACTTTTATTTCTAGACTTCATTTGAGGTAATTCCAAAGAGTTTCGTTACCACACAGGGATTATAGGCATTATCAAAAACTCGGACATTAAATGTGGTGCACTATATAATAAATATTGAGTCATTTTTGACACACCCTCGGTCTTCAATGGAGTCTTGAAATGTGTCTGTCAACTTCTCTCGGGAAATATAAAGACAGCATTGTCCTTCCAAAAGACATATTGGTCACAGTAGCTAAGTTCACTTCTTTTAATGTGTCACTTGGTGGAGATTATGACGATTAATGTTCCAGTAATATTACAGCTTTTATAATGATGTATCAGTCATACTGGCCTTGATTGACCGGATTGTCCCGGAGCAGCCAGACTCCGAGGCTAGACCAGATTAGGAAACGGACATTGGGGACAACTGCTTCAAGCCCCCAGAATCTCAGGGCCCCCTGACTTCCAGGAGCATAAATGGCCCTATTTTCACAGGTTTTTTTCAGTCTTTTGGATTAATTTAAGTAACAAAATGCACCACAAAAGCACAATATCTTCTCAAACAATAAGTATTTTAGGGCTGTTCCTGCATTATTAATCTAGAGACCATCTTGTAGTCCACCCTGTGTCACAATGTTTGACTAATTATGTCTTTAATGAGTGTATTATTCTGGTATTGCACATACTTGGCCAATAAAGCTGAATTTGGTTCTGATTGTATTATAATAATAAGAATTATATCAATTCATGTGATATCGTACTTGCTTGTAAACACAAGGGGCTCCTGACTAATGCTTTAAAGTGAATTCTGCTGTGTTTACTGAACGTAATCATTAACATTGTGTTGTGGTGAATATGGACCACAGACTTTATGGACCGTTGAGATCTTTAAGGAAAAGCAGTCGAACGTGGCACACTCGAGCAGCCTGTGCTGAAAGCGAACGAGGGATCGGAAGATGGCATCCACCGACCGACCTGATCCTCCAACACAGGTCTACATTTATGCAACTAGAACATTTACCTGTTGATGTCCAGACCCGACAGTGGACTCTTATAATGTGTTTAGAGGTCGTGCACCTTGAATGCATTCCTGTCTTTGTTGTTACGTTTATAACCGCTCTGTTAGCTAAAGTTAGCATGCTTGCTAGTTAGCACCCTCGCTAGCTCCTTCAACGCTGTAAAAGTTGCCTCTCAGACATACTTGCGTTGACAAGTTGTCTGAAAGGCCGAGCTGTCGTTCTCGTGCTGCAACCACATGTTGCCAAAACTTGTGTGGCTCGCTAAGCTAGTCGGTTAGCTAGTTACAATGACCAAATGCACGTCCTTACACCTTAAACATGAAGTCTTCCCTCAGTCTCACTATCTGCAGTTAGTGACATAATGTGGAAAGGTCACTGTAAGTCACACACGTCTGGTGGATTGTACTCGGCTCGCTGCTTCCACTGTTTTGGGTTTAAATTGACAAGCATTGAACATCACGACAAACATGTTTTAGTAAGTTGTGTCTCATACATGTGGCCATGGACAGCTTCTTCTAGATAGATAGATATATACTTTATTCATCCCCAGGGGGAAATTTGTTTGTAGCAGCAGCAAACAAAGTTACAGAGTAAACATACAAATATTAAGTATGAAAGATGCTCAATATATACAATGCAATACAATAATGGAGCAGAATATAATACATTTAAAGAAAAGAAAATAATAACATAAATGCATAGTATATACAATCAAATAGAATGGTATTAAATTAACTAATAGGTAAAAACAGTAGTGCAAGGATCACCAACAGTAGACAACAACCGTGTAGCAGTGTTGTAGTCAATTGAAGGATGATCTGGCCAGAGGTGATTTGTTATAAAGTGTTATAGCAGATACAGGAATGTTCTCCTGTATCTGTCCTTGTGACAGCGGTGCTGGATCAGTCTGTTGGAGAAAGTGCTCCGCTGTCCCTGCAGTAGGTGGTGGAGAGGGTGATCCGGGTTATCCAATATGGATGATCATTTCTTCAGTGTCCTCCTCTACATTTGCAACCTCTTCAATTTCAGCAAGCAAATCAGAATTTAGATCAGAATGTGCAATACGTTAACCAGAATTAAATGTGTTTAAAACATCATTCAAAAGTAGATTTTATGTTGACTTAACCCAGAGACTGATGAAGCAGGAAAGAAATCTAAGGAAGGAACTGAATTTGTGATTGTCATGCATGCCTGCATTTACAAAACAATGACTGAATAATTAATAAACTGGTGCACAGATATCTATCCAAAATGATCTAGACCCAATTATGCAGCATTCATGTGATGGATTGATTGACTGATTTAGCTCACTGCAAATGTCACTATCCAGTGGTGGAGTAAGTACTTGGATCTTTTACTGAAGTAAAAGTGTCAATACCGTGGTGATGAAATATTCTGTACCCAAGCTTTCACAATTTTACTAAAGTAATAAGTAAAAGTGCAAAAGTATTAGCATCAAAATATACTTAATGTACCAAAAGTAAAAGTACTCATTATTCAGAATAGCCCATTTTAGAATTGTTTATATTGTTAAATATAATTATTAATACAGTAATGTGTAAATTACTTTACTGTTGCAGCTGGTAGGGTTTGGGACTAATTTGAAGTACTTTGTATACTGTTTAGTAGCTTATGACTTCTCCACCAGGATAAATACGACCGTATCTTAACCGATGATAGTGCATCATCATTTATTTGTTGGTTATGTTTTGTGTCATTAGTCTGAAAGTACAAAGTAACTATAACTGAATATATTAAACTAATGTGCTGGAGTAAAAAGTACAATGTTTATTTCATCATTTAAGCAGCAGGAAATGAAAATTCTCAAAGTACTTGAGTAAATGTCCTTAGTTACTTAACACCACTGCTGCTAACTAAACATTGCTGCATTCAGCCAACACAGCCTGTGTCCTCCAATAGATGGCAGTCTTATACAAGTGTTTGTTTATCTCCTCAGCCGGGCCTTCCACCTGGAGACGATGCGGCCGCTCCCCCCAGAGAAGCCCTGGTAAGGACTCAGTATTTATACATTACTTGACTGAAAAAGCATTTTGGACTAATTTAACAAACTGATTTAAATATGCATATTTGATGTAAGTGCTTATTAGATAGATAAAGCAGGTTAGTTCATTTCATTTAATCATGAATCTTGTTTTTAATCACAACAGATTTCACTGGTCGGTCCCTTTGCACTGATTAACCAGTGCAATCTGCTGCTGTAGTGTTTAGTGGGAATGAAACTCGTATCATATTTGAGAAATGGAGAGTTGTTGTTTTTGATCTAGTGACTTTAAAGAAGTTGGTTTTCATCTTTTCATCGACAAACTACTTTTCCTTAGCTAATCAGGTGATATCACACATTCCCCAGTGCGATGAAGGGTTTAAGGCTTCCAATTAGCAGCCAGTCACTTTAGCACTACACTGATGTCCCCGAGCCCATAATGAGAGGGTACTTTATGTTGCTTGACTTTAGAAAGTTAAAGCGCATGTGAAAAGCTCTCTTTTAGCAGCGAGTTCACAGTTGCTTTAATCGTGTTTTGCCACATACCTTTGTGGTTTTTAGTTCATCCCATTGTTTTTCAGTTTGGGTCATGTCCCACAAATGGGTTTGAATTAGTTCGCCAATAGTCATAGTCACCATTAAAGAAAATACATTTAAAAAAAGTAGACTGTGTCTAAGTCACACATCACATGTTTAGTCCTCCCTGCACCTGCAAAAAATAGAGAAGACTTGAAGATGTAGGAGAAAAGTAAAATATAAAAGAAAAATGTAAAGGCACTGCACCTTGAGTATTTTTGCATATATATATATATATATTAGTGTTTTTCTTCCTCCTTAAATCCTTGTCTCTAAAGTCCTCTTTCCAAGCTGTGAACACATGCAAAGCCGGGGACATTTAATGACAATAAACATCAGTTGTTTTCCAATAATGTGTGAAGGAAAGTGTTCATTAGACATCGCTCGGCTCAAGCGATGACAACGATTATAGCCACAAGTTCTTGCCAAGTGGGACGGAATACATCACAGGTACATTCACTGGGCTCGTATGGGCACAGCATCCCGGTTATAGGAGTGCCGTATTGTTCAGCCTACATGTCTCAATGTCATTCACCGCCATTCACTCTTCATCCTCCCCCCATCATCCCTTCATGCCAAGGCTAATTTAATCCTGGGGTTATTGATTGTGGGAGCATTCTCCCAGGCTTTCTTTCAATTTACTTCAATTTCATCATCCCAGTGCGCTTCAAGACTGCCTCCTCCAAAAAGGGAAGAAATTCTTGTTATGAGGGTCCTGATTCGAGACTGGTTGACAAGTCTCCCTGCACCGCCACCGCCCTCACTTCCAACCCCTTTTCTCCTTTCTCTTTTTGATGAGCTGCTCTTTCCCAGTTAAGTGGATTATTACAGTAGGGATAATTCTTGTCACATGGCATTATTTGGATGAGGTGAATAATTGAAATTTATGTCTGAAAGGATTTTATCTGGATGAGAGGAAAGGGAGTGCTGGCAGGGTTGGGAGGGCAGAGAGAGAGAGAGAGAGAGAGAGAGAGAGGGGGGGGGGGGCGCGCACACACACACACACACACACACACACACACACACACACACACACACACACACACACACACACACACGTTTGTATAACATTTATGTGCACATGTGCATGTCAGGCTGGGGACACCAGTCATGTTAACAGGTTCTGACTCACCTCGCCCAGATCAGCAGGCACGGCGTGGGCTCTCTCCTCTGTGGGCAAGAGGGCCCGGCTCAGGGGCCGGTGCCACAGCCTTTGCCACCATCCCGGCCTGAGGGGGAGGTCTGGACCTGCAGTTACAGAGAGAGAAAAAAGAAAAGGGTTTTGAGTGTGTGTTCCACGGTTGACTGGTATACCAGTCGCTGCCAGCCGCTGCTGTTGCCTCTGGCGCTGCTCTTTGCTCGCTCTCACCCCGGCTTGCTTGGTCTCCATCTACAAACTCCCCCCCCACCCCCCTCCCACCTTCCACTCATCACAACCCCGGCCTGTCTCTCGCCAGTGTCTCCCTAGTCTTTGTGCTCTCTCTCTCTCTCTCTCTCTCTCTCCCCCGCAGTGACACCCTGCGCCTCACCCCTCGCCTCCTCCTATCACTCTGTCCTCATTGCTTTCGCGATCCTCCCAAACGCATCGCAACAATAATTATGTGTGTACAAATCCCTTTGATCACATCATTTAGAAAACAGGGTCAGTTCTGAAACAGTTCAGGAAATACAGCAACGTGATATCCAGAGGCGTAGGAGCACGTTGTGATATGAGACTAAATATTGTATGGGATTGAATTCAAATGTTTTTACCTCATCACTAACAGATTTCTTTTTTCAGAAACTGTAGTTTATGTATAAAAAAGAGAAAAAAAAAACATTAATAGCCAAAGTATCTTGTCAATATGGAGATTAGGGCTGCAACTTACAAATGATTTTCATTATCGATTAGTTTGCCGATTCATTTTTTTTGTCTATAAAATGAGGTGACATCTTCAAAATCCAAAGATTTTAGTTTTACTCTAATTTATGACAAAGAAAAGCAGCAACTCATCACACCCCAGTGCGCTTGTCCCTGATTTCGATTGTGAATTCTAATGTTTTTGTTTGTCTCTGGTAGAATGAGTCCTGCACTTTTCTCTCCACACACAATGAGAAAGGTATGCATTTGTGTGTGAGGATGCAAGCGTGTGGTTTACTTATGCAGGAGGTGCGTCTGTATACCATTCGCACACACCCTGCGTGCACTTAGGCATACATAGTGTTAACGGAGTGTGTATTTGTGTGTGTGTGTATTTAGGTTTGGGGGGGTTTTTTAGTACAGCAGAGGGAGGGAGGGTAATGGGAGGGGAAAAAGAATTGTAAGAAGAACATCCCCGGTCTCACTGCAACTTCAAAAGCTCCCCTTCCCCAGGATATTAAGCGACTGTGATGAAAAATTTAGCAAGCGTTAAATAAGCCGCTTTGAAGTGATCTGTTTTGGCTCAGCAGTCTCCAAATTTCCGTAGCCCCTCTGCAATAGCCATCACACTATGGGGGGGGGGCAGTGTTAAGTGCAGGAGTTGTGGGGGACCTGGCAGGATGGCAGAGGACGTGCCAACCGTAATTGGTCCAGCCAGCGACATGAAGGCACTGCCGTCCCCTGTTGTCTATTTCTGGCTCTTTTTCACCTCATTTCACCTCTCTCTCTCCCTCTTCTGCTGAACCCCACGAGTCGCAGGCAGACAGATGTTCCTCATATGTTCGCTCTAAAAAGAGATTTTCTTTTTTTCTTCACTAAAGCGTGGGAGTAACACAAATGTAACGCAGCGGTGATACCAGGAAGTCAGAGGTTACTCTCGGGTCTCGACTCTGTGTTTGTAAAACAATGCGTCCGTTTAACACCGAGCCATCCTCTGCGTGTGTTTACTTTACTGCTTCATATGACTTGAGCAATTATTTTTAACAGAAGATACGGCACATTTCAAGTGATTTGGAGCTTTTTTACACTTCCTCCACCATAAAACAAAAATAACAAGAAGTTAACCTCGTGTTTGATAATTCATATTTCAATTCATTTCACATTCAACACTTTCAAAACCATTGTTTTAATTTTTGAGCACTGCAGGTTTCATCACGCCCCAAATTAATTATTGGGGCAGAATTAGAAATGGGAGCCAGTAATGAGGCGGGTATGGTAACTCCATTCTGTCAAGAAACTAGGCTACCATTTAGTTAGTCAGGGGAACCTTCTCTGAGATTTTCCTTTTTTTCCTCTTTGCTCATTACTTTAATTGTAATTGTAATCCTTTATTGGAGCTGTCTGCAGTAAAGGAGAGTTATGGTCCGAGTGGGGGCGCGAGCCATAGAGATATTTCATGATTATTGAAGAAGACGGTCACTAGGTGGCAGCCACTAGTTCGGCCTCGCTGTAATTACTGGGTGGGAAGTGATGGCGAGAAACTGTGTGTGTGTGTGTGTGTGTGTGTGTGTGTGTGTGTGTGTGTGTGTGTGTGTGTGTGTGTGTGTGTGTGTGTGTGTGTGTGTGTGTGTGTGTGTGTGTGTGTGTGTGTGTGTGTGTGTGCGCGCGCGCATGCGAGGGTGTGTGTGTGCATGCGAGGGTGTGTGAAGAGAGATTTTTCAGATTGTAACACGCTCCTTGAAAGAGAAAAGTCAAATAAATCTGATCACCTGCCATCTCGCAGTCGATAGATTCAGTATCCTGTCACATTGACTGTAAACATGCTGAGCGCTCTTGCAAAGGCACAGAACAAAGGCGTGTGCGGAAAGCATCAATCTTCATATTTTTATGTTTAATTTCACATACGTAAACTTACTATGAATGTGATCTGAAGGCTGTATTTCACAGTGCGGCCTATAATGTGGAGTGATGTGGGATACGGGGATGACATGACAGCAATTGTGTGTGTGTGTGTCTGTGTGTGTGTGTGTGTGTGTGTGTGTTTTTCCCCCCCATGCCCGTAGGTTTACTTGTGAAACATCTGCACACCACCGCTCGTTTCAGTGGTCGGGCTGAAGTTTTTCTCTTTTGAAAACGCTCAATTCTCTGTTTCTCAGCGCAACACTCATTGTGCATCATGCGCTGTTTGTTTCCGTGGTTAATGATACAGGAAGGGCCCTCCGTTTTATTGTTGCTGTGTTGCACTTTTCCCCCCTCCTCGCCCAACCCGGCAGCCCAACCTCCTTAGAGGACTCCGTATGAATTCTCACTGTCATGTCCAAGGACGAGTGGCGCAGGGTCAGCTAATTGCTTTTATGATTATGATTTCACGTCAGATTTATCGTGCATGCTCGGAGCACATCTTCCAGGTCCTGCCGACGTTGCTGGCTCGGATGGGGAAAATGAGTTTACAGCTTCTGGCTGTGACTTCTTGTTTAAGTGCAGGTCACACGTTTTGACTCATTAGAGTTGAACGCAGAGGGTGAATCACACGGGCTTTTCCTGTAAAAGCCCGTGTTTTTCTATGTCGGTAAATGTGCTTGTTTTCTCATTTTTGGCCTCATTTGTTGACTTCGTCCTCAACATGTGCTAAAGTTTGGAGGTCACGAGCGGGGAATGACACAGACAAGGATTTTTGGTTTTTCTGTTCGTTTGAACTTTTTACGAGCCATAAATCTCTCGTCTTCATTTCTGTTCTCAGATGAAGTCGTGACGCCTATTCCCCTCATAGTGTGACAGAGTTATCAGGCGACTTCTATTTGATGTCGGGGGACTTTTTTTCTTTTTTTCTTCTGATGGTTCCTCCCACCTCTTTGAAAATGATGAGCACAGATGAGTCCAACCCATTTTATACATTTTATTTATTTTTTGCGGTTTTCTGCCTCATGTGCTGAGCCGGATGCATCGCTAGCCCCCGACAATAGCGTGCTGATCTTTTGGATGAGAGCATTGGAAATCCTTTAATTCACTGTAAAGTTCACGGTAAATGAAGAAGAAGCTGTTGTCACTGTGTGTCATTAGTACGCATATTTTATGTAGATACCAGTCTCACGTCGTGGCCCGTGGCTCTTTTGATTTGTTGCAGTAATTTGACCTCGCTCTGACCTGCCTGGCTGGGCCGCAGTGTGACTCGTGACAGATGCACCCTGGGAATATGGTTTGGATAGTTCTCCGACGCGCTAGAGGAATGTTAAAGCTAGTTTTACCCAAAGTTCATTCTGGAGACACATGTAAAGTCTGTGATTAAGCCCAATTCAATGAACTATAATGAATACTTAGGGCTTTATTTGTAGGGTTTTTCGTCTCTGCAGAGTACATTAATGTAAACAGGATGGTAACAGAGCTGTAATTTCCTATTCTCCCACAATTTAGTGAACTGTCATAATGTGTTTACTTAAGAAATGATAGAAATACGACACCACTTTAATTACAGCGCAGTCATTTTGCCTCGATATACTTGGGAAAGTGGCCTTATTGAGCCCGAGCTTCCTTTTATACTCTCTATTCTGCTTTGTAATTACTTCAGCTTGATTTATCGTCTTTTCTTTGTGTTTACGGTTGTAAACTGCTCGAGTGAGTAACTTGGTCTGAGAGTGGCTTGTCTCCTCGCAGCGAGGCTGGAAATCTCCCGATGAATCTGAGATGTCTCCGCTGTCAAGACTGCTCACATCGCTCTCAGCCTCCAATGTCACTTTCAAGGCATAATTACACAAGTTGTGTTGATTAGTATGAGAAGCAATTACGCCGGCTTTCCGCCGCAAATGGAGAATGTGATGGCCCTTGATTGACAGGAAGCATCCTGGCTTTAATAAGTAAATGACTATGGTAATTCAGGTACTGAGACCCCTTTTGATTTGTCAGCATCTTTCTAATTTTTGGTGATGTCCTCTGATTTTAATGAACATGAATTTGATTGAATCCCCGTTCCCTGCACCCATCCGTCTGTCTCGCTCCTCTCTGACCAGCAAGTGCTCTCACGAGGGAGCCATACGCTCACGCTTCCAGAGCCGTCCCGAAACAATCCTGCTGCCGCTGCTGAATTATTTCTCTGTGAATGAATCCGGTGTGTGTAAAAAAAAAAAAAAGAAAAAAATCAGACGAGATGAAATGAACAGCATGCGGGTTTTTTGGCACACTATTCCAAATGGTTTTTAGCACATCACGCTTTTCACAAGTGTGGGGAAATCAGAGGAAAAATTATTTGTAATTGACACTTTGGGGAACATTTTTTTCTCTTTTTATCTGGCTTCCCAGTAAGTTATTAGCTGTTAATTTGTCGGCAAGCTCCCCTACAGCGCCAGATATTTGTTCAAATGCTGGGATCCCCTCAGTGCATTTGTAACTACACTTCTGAAAACGCTGCCCTGTCTAATTATGTAATATAATAGTGCCTTTTAGGCAAGTTTCTTTTAATTGAATAATATTAGTTCTAGCTCAGCGTAAGCTATTGGAACAGCAATACTTGAAAGAGCTCTTTATACTGTATAAAATACACAGTGGTGTGCTGTAAAATGTAGCTAAAACAGATAGATCCATCAAGTCGCATCGATTCTAAGCTTTTGCACTGTGATCTGTGTATTTTTAGATTTTTGAATTGAGGCCAAACATTTAAATAATGCTGAAATGTGATTGGCTCACCCCTCAGTCTCATATTTCTTTCTTTTGTTAACCACAGTTGGCCTAATCAAGTAATTCCCTGTTTGTCTGAGTAACCCCCTCTAGAGTCATACATGCATAAATATAATAAAATAATTTGCTCTTGCACTCCCTAGCCCAGCTGTAATTTATATGGATTGAATGAGTGCTGCATTGTGGAAAAGCACGAGTGGACCAAATGCTCGTTTGTCACCTCTAATAAATGTTGGAATGTAAATTATGAAGTTATGCTTCAGATGTAAATGCACTTTATTCCAGTCCTTTAATGTAAACAGCCCACTCCAATACATTAAGGGGGGGTAGCTAGGCAGGGGGGGGTTGACTTGGATTTTTGACTGTTTTCATAATCAATAATAAACACAAAAGAGCCTAGATGAGGAACGTTATAACATATCTGAAGTCTGGTTCATAAATTATTGCATGAAAGCAGGCTTGTACACCAAAAATGTAAATACATTAATGCTATTAATAATGTAGTGACTAATAGTTCTATCAAGACTGTAATAGCAGTTTAATGGAATATGACAGCAAGAATGTATTACACTTCTTACATTCAGACGGGACCTTACATGACATTTATCAGGGATTTCTGAAACAATTTTTTTGATTATTTTGTTAAGTTAATTGCTTCTCCCCCCCCCCCCCCCCCCCCCCGATGTCTTCTCTGGAAGAGGGGCAAAAACTGGTAATGGATATTAATTAATATGTGTCACTTTTCTAGGTTTGATTAAAAATAATGAAAGCAAAATGCTAATGGGATTTCAGAGTTTCTCTGTGTGTGGCACCCAGAGATTGTGGCTTTATCTGGGGAATCTGATAGCGGGCTATACTCTCTCTAGGCTAAAATGAAAGTGACGGAATACTGAAACTGAGATAAAATGTCTTAAAACCCGCAAAAATAGAGCACTTCCGTGAAAACGTTGCACTCTAATTAGCCCAGCTTCAGATGTGTGATACAGAGGTGCGTCGTCTGTAAAGTTTTCAGTGTGTTTATAATAAAAAGTTAAGACTGGCGGGCAAATCGTCTGCTCTTCTCAGAATGATGTTATCAGCCCAGGGAGTTTCTGAATGAAAGACGCGTGAATCATTTCTGACAAGCTTCTGTCTTGGCAAGTTTTTTTTCTCTAATACGTGGTTGTTTGCCAGAAAAAGGATACATGGACCTGTATGCGTTTCTGTCCAAGTATCTTTTGGCCTTTCATTTGAATGAGACGCTTGAGCTACACTTCACTTGGCACTGATTATAGCGGGACGTCTTCCTCCGTAGTCCACCACTGTCAGCATGGGGAACCCTTGCCAAGACTTCTTTGTGTCTGTGTGCTGTCTTCAGCAGAAAGAGGCTATCATTAAGGTGGGGCACAAGTGTAGACCAGCAGTGAAACAGAGGCGGGCACGGTAAAAAAAAGCAACCGTAGCCACTTGCACAACTGACAATTATCCAACACCTGGACCGGCTCCCCTCCCTGGCATGTGCGTCCAGACTGTCGGCTTCTTGTTAATGCAGTGATTAACAGGAAGATTGCATTTGTTTTCCCGTGCAGCTCTCCTGGCAGCGCTGCTTTGCTTTCTCTATGATTAAAATAGTGGATGAATGAATGCATTGTGGCTCATGTCATGAACTTCAAAAGACAGGGAGAGCATGAGATGATAGAAACGGAGGGGGGGGGGTGGTGGGGGTGGTGGGGGTGGAAGAAAGGCCGAGGCCTCTTTGTCACTTCCATATTGTGGGATGTTAAGAGAGGCATTGGCATGAAATAATTTGGAAAAGAGCAAAAACGCTCGTTAGTTGTCCCCCAAATATTACCCAGCCTCATATTTTTAAGTTATTTTCTGTCACCACGTGACTTGCCCTGATCTATTCGACTTCCGTACGGCGTGGAAAGTAGTTTTAGGTATCATGGGGACGAGAAAAAGGGGAAGTGAAGGCTCTTCGTCAAGCGGCCCGTACTTTTTGAAACGCAGAGAGAGGCATTGTCACGTGTTTTCTGTGTCAAGGTCGACAGAAAATGTCAGAACAGGTGCGCGTCTGCTGCTGAGCTGCTTGCCAACTCAGCCCCTTTGCTGTAACACGCCACCCCGCGTGACATTGTGGCGGTTCACTGTGGGTCGCCTCTTCTCCGCTTTCTTTCGGAGGAGCCTGGTAAAACACGTCACCCCGTGAGTTGATGTAGAGTTCGGACGGGTGTCGACGGCGAAACGTTGACCACTGCCTCCGATTGTCACGTAGTCACAAAAAGTATGGGTGCTGTGCAGGAGTGACGTGCAGCATTCCTTTGTGATTACTCCTTTTTTTTTCTCTCTCTCTCCTGCTGTTGTGATCTGATTGAATCTTCCCATTTTAGGAGACATTCTTTTAAAGGAGGGGGAACCCTGTTTTTTTTTTATGCTTAATTCATGTTCTTGGCCTTCTGAGGAAGAAGACGGTACAATAAGTACCTCTTTAGTGTGTGTGTGTGTGTGTGTGTGTGTGTGTGTGTGTGTGTGTGTGTGTGTGTGTGTGTGTGGAATCTTTAAAGCTTTAAAAATTGAAAAATCAGGGATTTAAAAACAAACAAAAAAAGCAAGAATGTGCGAGCGTTGCACGACAGCCGTGATTTAAGGCAGAATGGATGGAGTAGTTTGGTAGTTGTGCTGATTTATAGCGTTGTTGTGTCACATATAGTTTTTACAATCTGCATCAGCCAACTATGTCGCAAAACCTGAAAATTCTGTCTGAACTTCCTCAGAAGAGGTGGATTATGTTTTAGGTGTGGCATAAATCGAAATGTCACGCATGCCTTTGTCACTTTATGACATTTTAGAAGCACTGAAATCTCCAGCGTGTTGCCTCGCCGGCTCAGAAAGGTTGAAATGAAGCATTATTATTCGATCCGACGAGCTGTCGTGTTTGTGTCCTCTCTGGCGTCGGGTTAAACGAGAAGAAAAGAGAACCGCTACTTCCACGACCCCGATGAGTGTTGTTTTCTGACACCGTCAGCGCCGCACTCTCTCTCTTTTTTTTTTTTTAATGCTTGTCCTGTTTCTCGAGGTTAGATTCTTACTGGCAGCTGGAAGCCTCCAGAAAAGGGGAATTAGCCAACATTTTTCTTTGTCACTTTGTGTGATCAGGAACAGACTCTTGCCTGCTCTCTCTTTCTCCAAAAGCAAAACGAAGACCCACCGCCCCAAGTTTCCTCCCTCAGTCGATGGTGACTTATCTGCTGCTGTAGATGTGTGGCTCAATGGTTTGGAGAGTGTGTCTAAATGTTTCTGACAGGTCTCAGTGAAAGACAGGCCGCAAGGGTGAACTGCCATGCTTTCCTGCCCCCCCCCTCCTCTTTTGACTCCACCCGTACCGCCCCTGACCAGTAGATGGCGGTGTTAATCTTCTCTGGCTGCGCTCCTGCCTCGATGCGTCTCCCCTTTTTTTTTTACGCCATCCCTCTCCTCTCCGTCTCTCTGTGGCACTCTCTGAGGAAAGAGGGGTCTCACCCCGTGTGGAGGGTCATGCCACCAATTCCTGGCCTCCTTTGAAGACCATGAAATCGCTGATCCAAGACGCACGATTAGTGCATTCAGCCTACTGACTGGAGACGGGTTGACGCGCGATTATAATGTCACTGGAATGTCACAATCTGCCTTGTTGTCTTTGTGAGCGCGCTCTCATCCGGTGGCACAGTGTACCCAAGAAGGAATAATTTGATCAATAAAAAGGACACCTCTCTCTCTCTATTGTCACTGGCCTCTCTATTCTTGTTTTATTAGTCAATTTGGCAGGCCGAAAGGACCGCGCACACAACTGATGCCAACCACGCTGCATCTTCACCCGGACTCCCTGCTTCATTTACAGTGCTTCACTTCAAGTAGCTGTATGTGTGTTTGTGTGTGTGTGTGTGTGTGTGTGTGTCTGGGTGGGTGCTGCCTCAGTGAGAGGAGAGGTTTGGATCAACAGAGGAGGATAGGCTTGTCACTGTATGTTGCTCGTGACGGAGGCGGCTCTTCTTCTGACACCACAACACAACTTCTGTGGTGTGTCGCTTGGACACAAGCTTCACGTTGTTTGCTGCTGGTGCCGCTTGCGTTTTGCCTCAATCAACTAATTGAATGTGAGAGGCCTTGATGATATGAAGGACAACACAAACAGCGGTGGCAGTTTTAAGAAAAAGCCTTTGTCTCGGTTAATGTGACTACTACCGGTTGTTTTCCCCATTTCTGTTCGCAAAGAACTTTTCAACTCACGTTATTTGATGCTAAAAACTTGTATTTCAAAATGTCAATCTTTGAATATTTGTATTGACCGCAGAGGAGTTTTTGTTACTTTTAAAAGATTTCTATGTAATATGATTTTAAGTGTAATTTGTCATGTTTTTATGACATTTAAACGAGCAACCAATGATGACTTTTTTTCTTGTATTTTACGTTAGAATTTTGTTAACGTATAATCCCCTTTATAAGCACATTTGTTGTTGTTCCACTGTGTTTGGTAATGTTTGTGATGAAAGGCATAAAGGCACACGTTGCTGTTCGCCACAGAATGCTCCCATTGACACAAATTGACGTTTGTGTGTTTTGGGAAGAACCAAAGTGTCATTTTTATCAGGAGAAAATGAAAGTCAGCGAGCAAAGATGAGTGACCAACATGTATATGCAGCCTTATATTTGTATTGCATATAAAACATTTTTTCATGAACTTGATTTTCACTTTTCAGCAAAACTTTTCGTACGCAACACATTTCAAAACCCCCAAAATGTAACCGCCTTATTTAGCGCATTCCTGGTCTAGCATTGCACTCTCTTGTGTTAAGTAACGCTCACTCCCCATACTGAAGAGCACTGCTTGTCACAGAATGTCATCATTGACTGTAAAAAAAGAAAAAAGAAAAGCTTCGAATTACAGGAAAGAGGCACTGCATTAAAGAACAAAGGAGATCGATGGCAGTACATTAAATTTTATGCGAATGAAAAAAAAAAAATCAACTAATTAAAATTGATTACTCCTGCTTTGTAAATGTGTTTCTGAATTAAATTATTGTATGAAAACATTTTGACCAATCGAGGAGCTGAGGAAGTATCCATTACTGGATTGCAGCTGAGAAGGGGCTTGAATGTTTTGTGGTGGCTAAGTAGTTTGTTGTGCTGCGCTGCGACTCCCCCACTGCTAAAGTGCCACGGGTTAATCTCTGATGACCCCCATCTCTCAGAGCAGCTCCAGACTCCGGGTTTGGGCCTTTTACCTGAATTAAAAGGAATTTGTGGGCTATACAAGTATTTTTTTTTTTGTCCAAAGTGGGCGAAAGTGAGGTGTCACGGACGGAGTCGCCGCTCTTTAGTCATTGGGGGGCTCTCGGGGCTCTCGGGGCCCCGCTGGGGACGTCCTTATCTAAACAGTCATCTGTCTCGCTAGTTTAGCAAGGGCAACCCCAGGCAGCACGGCCGACGGCTACGCATTAAGAAATGTCAGACTCTGCTTTACGCCGTATTTCTCAAGCTAGAATTGGAATTGGCTGGATGCCACATGTTTCCCTTCAGTTTAGATCTCACAGGAATACAAAGAAATGCTTCACTTTGTTGCATCATCTTGTTGTTTGTTTTTTTGAAACACTTTGCTGGTTTCTTCGTCCTGCACTAAAATGTCTTTTTAATCTTGTTTATCGAGATCTTGAAAGAGGCTGACTTAGTATTTCTAAACCACAACCTTTTTTAAAAAACACTTTGTTTGGTTTCTAGACATTTGAGTTTACAATATGAAGCAGGGGAAGGAATGACATGACATCTTCATGCATACCTGACGTATTGAATCATAAATATATGTGGCTACAGTTCTGAAATATTATTTTAAAAATTGCTTTCTTTCTCTCCAAAAAGAGAATGAGGAAATGAACCGTTCTTACAGCTTGGTGGTGTCCTCGCTGGATCAAACGTGCTGTAGCCCCCAGTGTTTCTCACCGCTGAACCGACTCAACTTTTCCATGTTTGTGATGACAGAGCTGTGATAGGGAAATGCTGCTGAATGGAAAGTTTAGTCTGTACATGCAGTGGACTTGAAAAAAAAAAAGCTTGATTTCCGTCCACCAACCCCCCCCCTCCCCCCCTCCCTTTACAAAAATTGCATAATGCGCGTTTGATGTCATGATTGTAGCCTTGCCCATGGCTCTAACACTGACACAGATACAACGCTGCCTGTTATTTTTAAACCTTTGCAAAGCAGATGTCAATGAAGTTTTCCATGACCCTTTTTTCATCTATGTCGACTCTGATCTTTACATTTTCAAAAGTTACAAGCGTTCGATAAAGATTGACCGCGTTCACAGAAGAGAATAAGACACACAAAACCAAACCACTGTATTTACCTTTCTACCTGTTTTACTGTTTCAACAGACGTGAAAGTCGGTTTAAACTACCTCATAGTTTGTCAGGAGAAGAAGAAGAAGAAGAAGAAGAAGAAAAAAGCCCATGTTTCACCCGTACTCCTTTTGTCAGATTTTACTAAAGTTGAGTTTCAGTAGTGGTTGTTCATTTAGTTTTCTCACATTGTAGCTTCTCTGAAAAGCACTGCCCCAAAGAGAAGAAGACACAAAGACACAAAAAGCTCCTTTTGTACAGTCATTGTCAGAATGGTTCGGCTCCAGCAGAGCCGTCGAAGCTCCTGCAGTGTCTGATGTGGAAGTTAGCTAAATGGTCGGGTCTGCACCTCACTTCCTGATGTCTCTCAGGGTCAATAATCCCCTATTGCTGCTCCCATGAGGCCTTACTTCCTCCGCTAAAGGTCACATCAAGGCGGGAAAGATGTCACAATTAGAAGGGCATTTAAAGCTGCTCTTTTAAAAAGATTAAAAAGCACTGCTGGCCACATCAAGCAGTCAGGCGACTAACGGAAACACAATAATTGCATTAAAACTTCATTCCTTTCTGGTCGGGCTCTGGTATCAGAAAGGTATTGGGTTAAGTCATTTAAGACAGCTTGCTCCTGATAGCAGATCATCCATGAAAGCACCAAATTAATATAGAGCTTCATTTTTCGCCGTCTCTCACTTTCTCTCGCTTTTGGTCCTCCAAACGTGTGTTTGGGGGGGAAATTTGAGACCAGCCTAACACAATCTTTGTTCATGTCTATCAGTCTGTTATTATATCAGGGGCACTTCTCCACAAATGTACAGGCCGGGGCAATTTGGAATGAATTGATTCACACTGAGACTGAATCCTATACTTGCTAATGATTTCCTTTTAGCCCCTCCATTGTACCCCCCCCCCCCCCCCCCACCCAACTTCTAGTTCCATCATGCCCTTTGCATGTCTTCATTGTTGCAGACAAAATGTGTTTGTAGATGACATGGATTAAGGCGTTGCTTAGAGCATGGGAATTTATTTTTCTGTAAAAAAATGAAAACGCCGATGTGACTTTTTACTATTGAATCGTTGTAAGAGGAGTGTAATGTTTGAATCAAAAGTTTAAAAGATGCTGGGAGATTAACACTTTCAGCTCAGAGTCATTGTTAGTTAACGGGGGTTTTTTTTGCCCAACTAATTCGACTAAAAACAAGAGTCTTGAATCATTTCTTAGGAGGTATCTTTTAAATCTGTTGTGGTTCAAATGTTTATTTCAAATACTGAAACTTACTGGAACTTCAACGACTGAAACCAGCCAAAAGAAGCAATCATAAGGCGTACAGTGTGTTGCAGTTTCTCTACAGCAAAGTCAGAAGATCCTGAAACCTCCCTGATGCACACCTGCACAATATCCATAGGCCTTACTGTATACTATAGTTAAGTGCTATTACTAGTTAGAGCAAAAATATACAACCGGTTACATTAATTTCCTTGGGCGCCCAACCATGTGGTTCGAACATAATTGGATTTTATCCTCATTTCTCACAATTTAAGTTATCACAATTGTCATTTTCAGACAAGTGCAGAGCAAAGTCTTGTCCAATTCAAACTCAATAGCGCTGCTTTAATCTTGTCCGTTCATCAACTTCACTCTCTTTAAGTGTGTTGGTTAATGTTATCTCTTCCTATGATTGAGTTTCCCCCTCTTTTTCGGCTTTACCTGACACTCTATTGGTTATCTGGTTTGTAAAGATTATTGCTCTTAACATGGAGCACTTTTGGTGCATTAGCAGTCAAAGCTTTACAACAAGCTTTACAAAAGAGTCGTTGATTTAACCAAAAATTATTCACCAGATTTCCAAAAGGAAGGAAATTCTCAAATTTTTTTTTTGTGTTATTTACATTGCCGGCCCAAATGTGCCTTCTACTGTTATCCATAGCACCCCCCCCCCCCACCTCCCCTAAAAGCCCAGTTGTGTGCTACCCAACACTATAACTGGGATGATCCATAAGTCAATAACAAGACAAGACTGAAATCTCTGCAATGTGGTTATAATTGATTGAGATGTCTGGGTGGAACTTGTGCAAAGCGTCTATGTCATCTGCTAAGAAGTGCACTTTTCCTCTCCCTGAAGATCTACCACTACAGTTTTAACCAAATGGACAGTTGCCTCATTAGCTTGCCGCTGAGCTAGCCGCGGCCCTTACTAAGATGTCATACTTACGCCTATTAACATTGACACAATTTTCCTGTCAATGTTGTGCTCTTGAAATTTGAAGAGAATGCAAACAAGGTTTGCTCATTCAGCATTTTCAATCCTCTATTAGGCCATTACCACTCACAGGGCCGACATCACTCGCGTTATTTACTGGAATAAATATTAGAATATTAGATTTCAGTGTGTTTGTTATCTCTGGTTTCTGCCTTTTTACCACAAGTAGTCTCATTGGCTCTCTTACTTGAGCAGTAAGAGCTTTGCCAAGAGCACAATGATTTTGTCTTGTTATCAAAGTGGATATTTTCTCCGTGTTTTGACTGCATCTTTTGGCCCAGAACATCAGTTGGGGGTCCACCATGCAAATGGTTTAATCTGCTTGTCACAATGAAGGTTCCGGGTGACTGACTTTAATAAGCCCTCAGCATATAGAGAAACAGGAAATTCCATACCCCTTGCGTAACCCATATGTACATCAAGGTCACGGTAGTGTCACAGTGGAATGGTAGATTAGTGTCTAAATAGATTGTGTCGGCATCTCTTGGGATGAATCTGGCACATTTTGGTCGAATTCCCTATTGAAGTTTCATTATTGCATTTACCTTAAACCGTCATCCGGATGCTGCATGGTATTTTAAAATAACAGTGTCATCAAGTTGCTTTTGAGCTGATTCACAGTCGTCTGAAGAATTTCAAATATATTTTCAGAAGTTCCATCAAGTTGCCGGTGCCGTGATCCTCTACTGTACCGTTTGCTTGTCACAGACATCTAGCCCTTAATGCAGCCTCCCTTGCCACACCTACCGCCTCGGACAAGTTTAAACTGCAATTCTTTTGGATTGAAACTGGTTCATAGTATATGCAATGCATTACCCAAAACGAATTACCACTGGCAGGGCGCTCAATCACTTTGTATCTTTCAACACTAAGAGAAAAGAAGAGTAATCAAAACCTTTCAACCTATTAGAGGGATGACTTTTACAATTGAATCACGGGGACCACAGGTGCGATAATAAGTCATCTAAACCTCCCCTCCAGTGTCTTTCCCCTTTCTCTGTGTTCTTACATATTTATCTATTTTAGGAGGCGCCACTTCATGGCGCCCACTCCAAATTTATGTTTTAATGCCATTTGAGGATGATTTTTTTTTTTTTCTCTCCCTCCAATTCTTGGAAATGCATACTGGGGTGGAAAATTAAGGTGCATCTCGAAGGAAAACATAATAGAATCGATGAACGCAGTGCACTTAAAACTACTGATGTTCTGATGCTATTTAACGTTCTAGTGCATTAACGTTTCAAGTCATTACAACATTCAGGCTGGGTGATTTGATCATGGCAGGTTTTTAACTGGAAGAATTACAGAAGTTTTCAGCCTAGGATTCTCAAGTTATTAGATACAAATGATCACCTCTGCATTAAGTATAGATTTTCTTCCACTGCGCACTTAAGAATGGAAGTTTGTCTTTAAGAGGGTAATAGCAAATTAAGCTCCATACTCCATTTGTCCAGCACTCTTGATGGGCTAATTTTATAACTGCTGATTTGGTCATTCCCCACATTTAGCTGGAAAGTGGTCAGGTGGTCTTTCTCCTCGCTGCTGGGTGTGGGGTCTTAGAAGCAAACTATCAAATTGAATCCATTTATGATTTTGTCTGGATTTCTAATGAACCTTTTTCTTAAAGAAGGTCTAGAGTGTTGGTTGTACTGTTAAAAGCATCACTTTCCTGCAGACCATATCCTCTCACTTTATCCCATTATGAGGAATTAAATCGCATTTGTCTCTTCCCAGATTACCACCGCTGTACAATTTCTACAAAACCCAAAAGTACGTCAGAGTCCCTTGGCCACCAGGAGAGCCTTCTTGAAGAAGAAAGGTGAGAGACATTTGATTTGCTTTAGGTCGGAGGCAATGCAGGAAGCCTTGAAATCCGAATTGTATTAACATTATAATCCATATGTGTTTGTTTACAAAATGTGGTTGGCCCGGGATGCACACTGTTGTTTTTTTTTTTTGTTGGCAAGATTAGTCTATAAGGGTCAAAGGTTGTGGCTGTAGCTCTTTGCCCTGGGGCTCTAACAGGGGTCGATTCAGCTTCAGAGTGCATGATTCAGGCCCCGTGAATAAATGACACACCAGTTGGGATGCTCCTTTGGGTTCAGGAAAATTAATATTGACAAACTCCCTCTGCATTTTCAATGGAATTATCAATATTGCCTTCCAGCATTTTAACCCTTTTACTTAATTTAACTGTTATCGTAAATTTGAGGCCTGACACGGAGGAGGTTTTCTAAGCAGGGATGGCGGAATTGTTTGCTGGCTCTTCAGTTTCTTTGCAATTCATTGAGATTATTTCTGACACATTGTTTGTGCAATAAAACTTGCAAAAAAGCTTTATTACTCCGAACTCATTTAAGTCAGGTTCAATATATAGCGGCGGTGGAAATGTGCAGCGTTACGCCATGTATTTCTCACATGGGCCTGTGGCTGAGCAGAGCAGAGCAGAGAGAGTGTGTGGCTTTCTCTCAGAGAAGCTCTTTGTGGTGAGTATTTTTTATTTCAGTTCTTTGCAGTTCACAGTTGTGTACTTGGGGGACTGTACCTCTGCAGTGCTGGGGGACTTTGCCTCCAGCATTAGAGTAGCCAAACAGTGAAAAGTGAGCCTAAAAGCTCCATGACAGGGGAAGGTAACCCGAAACCAAATCCATGGTTGCCGGCTGCTACTACACGCATCTCATGTGGCTCTAATGACTCTCGATATCTTTTGAAATGTCTTTGTCTTTGTGTCTCATTATTGGCAACTAAGGCATGTTCATAATCTACTGTTGGACATCTCAAATGTAATAAGGCCTCATCAATACCAAATGATGTCATACTACGCCACGTTTTCTTCTTTACTTTCTTCTTTGTTGTAAACTCCGCGGAGCGCCGCCGCTTTCCAAAATGGTTTGCTCTTACTGCACTTTAAGACCATGAAATATGTATGACTCTTTAATGCAGATTTATTTCGGAAAGTCCGTTTCCACTGTACATCCAAACAAGAACCCTCGATTTGCATAAAGGCATTGATCTCAGGGAGAGGGTAAATAATGAGAGACAACAGAGCAATGAAACACTAAGCACAAACTATATTTGAGTAGCACTCTGCAGTATTCATGGGATAACTCTGGACTTGCATGGTACAGTCACACAGGGAACCTGGAAATGTTGTGCGTTAATATTGAGCTTTCCTTGAGTCGTCTCAGGAAAGTGTTTCTACACACTAATTTCAATGTGAGAGCAGAATGTATAAATACTTTATGTTACAGGAAATGATGTCAGTAAAAGGCTATGGTAAGGTCCACCTTGACAATTTCTATTGTAATTATATAACTGAGTTTCATTGAGTAAACAAATAGTCTAAAAGAGTCTAAATCAAGAGTCAAATTTAAGTTTGTTGTTCAAACGACCACTTTTCCTCCATACGAATGTTCATACGTTGATAAAAGATAGCAATAGAACATGATCTGTCATGATTGCTGATTAGTTGCTTCCTTTTCGGTCTCACTTGAGCCATATTAGGCTTTTGCGTAGACATAGCAGCAGGCCAGAACTCACAGTTCCCGTGTTTCTGTACCTAGCATGTATTGTCCTCTCAACCCTTTGACCTAGAAACTCAATCATCCTCCTCCTCCCACAGTCACCACAGCAGATACGTCAGTCTTAATTTCTAATACAGTTTAATGTCATATTTATGTAAATACTTTTGGATTTTACTCTATATTAACAGCCAGAAATGTCAAAGCACACATAAAATGAAACAATACCATCTCCCGGTAGAGTGGATTTTAAATTGGATTCCTCTTGCTGCCAGTACTTACGCTGGACAGCTGATGAAGGGGAAAATAGGGCCCACTTTGATTGCATGTTGCAGAATCTTTACACAATAATCCCGCTCCTGCATATTATTTCCCGGCACATTTGTGCCCTAATCTGCACTGAAGGATGCCTCTCTAGTTACATCTTGTTTTTTACCAAAGAGATCCTAATAGTGTGGTTTATTTCAATATTCATTGGAAAAATATAATTTTCTGTTTTCCTTCAACTGTCAATTTGAGGGTATGAATTGGCAATTATGCAGTCCAATATTTCTCGCTGCCCTTCTTGAGTCCTTGTTGAATAAACTGGCTGTAATATTGAAACTTTGTCACTTAGAGCTAATATAAATCAAGATTCAAACCCAGATGTTCTTTCTTTTGTAGAGGAGACGGGAAATGAGTTGCATTTAAATTGTCTTGCAGCCATCTTGAAACAATTTAGCTTTACTTGTTCCTTGCCAAGATCTAGTACATTTTATTGTGTTTGAGTGAAATATAATGTGCTCCAGTCTCATCTCGTGAATTGTGCCATCTATGTCCTCTACAATTAACAGATGTAACAACTAAAGAGCGTTGGGCCCCATTTTGGCACCATCATTAAGCCCAGACAATTAGCAGTTGCACACATAATTACCAAAAAAAAAATCAAATTCGCAGGACAAAGTCAACAACATTTTCCACCTTTCAACATGTCACTTTGACCGTGGCCCCTAAACCGACATCACTCAGACGCTCCCACATTACCAAACTGAGTGCAGTTTGTTTGTGGAAGTAAAGCACAGAGAGTACACATACCGTACATTGCTGCATTACAGTTTAATACAATATTAAATGCATTACAGGCACAGTACATTCTCTGTCAGTGTGACATAAATGATGGCTTGACTTATTTCTTTTTCATGCCATCCCAATTGTTATTGAGTTGAATAAATAATGCTAATAGTTTTCACCCTGAGTAGAGGGCCAGTGATCGAGGGTCACAGGGAACATAGGTAGGCTGTTGGTCTATTACCATACCTGGTTTGAAGGTAAGGGTAAGGTTCATCATCCCAGATATTAATAGGATGCTGTTTGTAAGTGGGGTTATGCGACTCACCTCTCGGACAAAAATGACAATGACCAAGGCCTGCATAGAAGGTAAAGGGATTGATGTGGTTATAAATTACTCCACGGCGCCACCTAGCCCAGGCCTTGCCTACTTTGTCATCAGTACAAGGCGATAAAGTAGGGAAATGAGAGCAGAGTCCCCCTTTTTAATACATAAATGAATACTCTATGAGAGTGGTCATTATTTAGGGCATGCTATTTTCAAGCAGTTGTACCGAACCAAATGACATGTAGAATCTCCCTCGGCCAGCGCGGCATGAGACGTTGAACTCGACCTCTTAATAAGCCGTTGACCTCCATCTATTTATGATCCCTGCCAAGCCTTTCTTTCTAAATACAATATTCAAAATGTAAGTAATTTTCACTCAAGGACAACTTCATAATTCAGGCCTTTGGGGTGACAGTGAAAAAGGCGTTCACCTTTTACCACCCAAAATATTTTAGTAAGCAATTTTTATAATTGTCTGTCCGGCCTGGCTGTTGACCCATAAAGTCCAGAAGTGCCAGAATTGGAGAAATGGATTTAATGTAAGAGCCTTGCTGCCTCTTTGCCCTTTAAAAATACCCAGAGAATATGAGCCACTGAAAATAGAGCTGTAAATAACCCGACGAGCAATGGGTTTTCCTTTAAATAAATACCGATCAGGTTTATGTTGAAAGACAATAGAAAACGTAGCCCAGATATGCAGTTTACAGTATTTATAGCTGTAATATCGAGGTGCCAGCACCGTAATTTCATGCCCCAATGAGAATGGCAAGGTCAAAGCAAATGCTTTGGCTGAGCATCTGCTAATACGGTGACTCATAAACAGGCACTGCGTGTATCAGGTGCACCAAATAATACAGTATAATGAAATACAGAATAGCTTTCCATTATTGTTCTTTTTTTATGGTGTCGTCATTAGGTGTAATTTATGTCTTAAAAAATTCATCTCCCCACACGACGATCTGAAATGGGGGTCCAGGGGTCATTCCACAGGTTTTGGAACTCATAATAAATTTCACAATCCCTTTTTTGTCTTTTCCTTTTATATGTAAAACTCACTTTCTTCTTGTTCCCTTTTCTTTTGGATCTGAGGGCTCTTTCATTTGTTGTTGTCCTTCAGATCAGAGCATACAACACAACTTAGCAAGCTGTAATTTGACTAGTAAACAGCTTTAGGAATTTCCATGTATTTTATTTTGAAGCAAGGGACAAAAACCTTTCATTTGCTGCATAAACAACATCAAAGATGTGAACAGCCATTAAGGTGTACATACATTCATGCTCTATAGCAGCATTAATGTGGATTTAGAAACAACGAAAAAAAAGACTTTCTCATTTCAAGGTGAAAGGAGAAAACCTGAAGCTGATGTTTTTATTTCTTCTCATTCGGTGAAACTGAGATCTTTGCATGTCCCACTCAATAGTCTGCCACCATGTAGTCTGCTGTGGTCAGATGAATCAGGAGTCCGGGGACACATTATTGCTTATTTGACAGTGCAGTCTGACTGCACAAACTCAGCACATGGCGCTCACCACTTCCTGGCACTCAGGACCTGCTGTAGACTACAGGCCGGCCAATATTTGCCTTCAATTATTCAACCATTTTCATGGCCATTTGAAGTCCTCGGAGCATTTAAATAGGTGACAGGAGGGACCTCCTCTTGGCATAAACTGTGTAGTAGATTATCAAAGGATTGCTTTATGCTTTTGGGCTTCGGGGATAGGTTAGAGTGGCGTTTCTGATCAAGGTTCAACCAGCTGCTCGGATTATTTAAATGGAAGGAATCATTTGATTTGGTCGTATCGTATCCACCTTGCAAAACGGAAAGTTCTGCTCTACATGCTTACACAGTTTATATTATTAATACTCCACAAGGGTGTTTTTGTGTTCTTTTCTTGTGAGGACCGCTCTGGAGGTCCGTACCAGAGATACGAGGATCTGGCTCTGTGCTCTTACTGTTAATGAAAACGTTGAGTCATCTCTTGAAACACTGCAACGGAACCTTTTCCAATTGCTCGATTTCTCTCAAAGGACGGAGGAAGCTTATTCTGAGCTTGTGTAAACTCTCTAAATCCTTCGGGAATAGTCCAAGTAAAAGGCTCTCTTACAAAGGGTGTTTTCTGTCAATAAGCAAAGGAAATGGCTAAAGGAAGTAATGGCAAGATGTTAGAGAGAAGACGCATTGTTGGTCCACAATGAGCAAAGACAACATGATGATACTGATTTTTCTTCATAAGGTGAATCATGCTCATCAGTGTCTAAGAACTGCTGTATTTAACAGTTTGGGTTCTTTGTCTTCAGATATCTTATAATTGTTTTTCTGCAAATTGGTTCATGTTGTTTTTGAATGGAGTTCATCAAAAGTTGTAATTATTTCTCCTTGGTTTAGACCGAATCGCTCATTAAAAGATGAGACCCACAGCAATGGCAGCATATGGCGCCTGAAATAAAATCCTTTCTTGCCACAAAAGGAGATGTTCATATTAGATTTTTTTTCCTCCTCCCATCAGATTCTCCATCAGGGAGCCCTTTGCAATTTAATCATCACTAAAATCATTAAAAAGATCAGAAGATTAAATTATATTGGCATTTGCAAAATTATGTAATACATTTACATTACAATGAAGAAATTAAAATAATGCATTTTCGCTGTCTGGGGTGTATGAAATCTCCACATGGGAAATATAACTGGAGAAGTGGACAGACTCTTATTTTCTTTGCCTTTGGTGGCAGTTAATAGGCTCGCAGAGTTTCAGATTTCATTGTGTGAATCTTTACACACTATCTTCCTTCTGATGGATGTCCCTGAAACGGAAACTCTCGGTGGAATTTCTGAATTATGAAATGAAAATGTATCTTTTTTTGAGAAGAGGGAAGGTAAAATTGAATGAAGATTTGTCATACTTTCTCTAAATTGTACTTAAAAGATTTGTGGGCAGCTTGGGAAGTATTTAAGCGTACATTATGATAGCCAAGGAGCCATTTGGTGTTTCCCATTAACACACAGTCACTTCGCCGCCTCTGAACGTCTTAAAATGTGTGTGTGTGTCTTGATTCCAGGGCTGAGGGATGAGGAGGTGGAGTTGGCCATCCAGCGCTCTGGCAGCACAGAAGAAGTCCTGCCTGTGAGCCCTGTGGGGCCCCCACATCCACTCCATGCAACTCAGCTGGCGCTTGCACCACATAGTGAGTGCACACGCCCCTTTTTCTCCCCGTTGATACCTGGTGCATATAAATAGTATTAATATTTTATGTGCACTGTCTCACCTGGAAAAAAAAGAACTGTACTTTAAAATGTAAAGCCTTTGTTCAGGTTTACCTAGAGAGAGATCTTCCCTTTTTGTTTTTATTAATTTAAACCCATTAAACGGGATTATCGGTAGCTCGCCAAATAGCAGGATCTTTACAAGACATGCATGCCGTACAACATTTGCCATGATTGTGAATTCAGATACAGGGATGTGACATTGCATCGCACAAGCTCATGAAGTCTCTTGTCATTCTGTTTCGAGAGGTTCCACGCTGGCAAGACCCCACACCGCAACCTGTATCTTTATTACCTCAGGAGGTTATGAGTGCTGTCCACTGATTTACCAATGCAGAATGAAGTCCGCGTAATGCTTAACCCATATGACAATGATTCCAGATGTATTCCACCCTCATTTATTACCACACTGTCCTTGACTCCCCTGGCATCTCATGTTTTGTAATGAAAGTGATGTTGATGGGATGGCCATGTAGTTAGGGAGACTCGCGGCTCTCCGTCCATAGTGGGGGGTTTTATATCAAAACGGCTATAAGGGAGCTGCATAATGAGGAGAGAGCGGGGAGTCTTGTATGGGGGGGTCACGCTGAAAAGAGGGGGCTACCTCTCTTTGATGTCCTTGTTATGGGGACGGTGCACAGAGACCCGCATCCATCTCTGTCGAAGTAATGGATACTCTGATCTCTATTTCCACGCGGTAGAAGGACAGGAAGGCCTCCACTGAACCCAATAAATTTGAGAGGAGATTGGAAAAACGGGGGATGGATACCACAGTTCCAACAGCTTAAGTGACCAAATAAAAAAAGGAAGATGGCAGAGTGGAAGTGGTAGAGGAAAAAAGAGAGATAGAGGAAGAATGAAGGGTCCTAACAGGGGGGAAAAGAGCAAGTGAAGACCCCTGCATGCCAGTGATGCAGTGAGGCTCGTTCAGGGTCAACCTCCTATCCCAAGGACTCCCAGGCCTCTCAGAAGCACGGCATTGTGGGATAGGTGACAGTCTGTCGCAGCTATAATGTTGATGAAGACCCAAATTTATGTGGTTACCATATGGATGCTGGCGAATGACTCAAAAATCTTCGATGGTAAAGGTTACGGGTTCACCCCTGAATGCTGCAGCAGCAATGAAACCTGGCCTTGAGCATGGAGAATAGAATAGCATTCACCTTGAATATATACCATGTAGTCCAATATGACAGCGGGTCTCTCATTTTATTTGCATGTCAAATCACACAAGTGGTAAGGCACAAGATCAATCTGGTTTACCTACTTCAAGCAAGTAAACATGTACCACATAACCCATTAGGTGAAATCAGACCTGTAATAGAATATCAGTGGCGTACTTTAGTGGCCTGGCCGCTAATAATTTCATATTCATTTGGGCCCCACCAACAGCAAATAGGAGAAAAACCTCACACAGTAGATTTCCTCCAGACCTGTTTGTTGTTTAGTGACATTTTCAGTTGAATGCCTCTCTTATGTGGGGGATTTCCACTTTGACAGACAGTTGGCCTACCCAGATGACAGCTTGCACAATGACACACTTTCACATTATCTGTCACTCAGCAAGGCAGTCAACTTCTAAACACACACACACACTTACCTTTCAGTCTGCGTTTAGTTGTTTAAAGGTTTATATGCAAACACTGTATTAGGCCCAACCCCCAAAAAGTGGAAGACTATGGTGTTCTTTATGGAAGAGCAGAATGAAGTGCTTGTTTATTGTTCAGACATTTTGTCGAAACAAACGGATAAATAGATGGAATTTGAAACGTCACAAATAGATAAATTGTATTGTACGGTGCTCATTAAGTGTACAAGTAAATTACTAAAAGACTGTACAATTTCTTTATCTAAGAGGACCACATCAGTGATTTTGCATTCACTACAAATTGTGTATATTTAGCATCAAATGTAATCATTCTGGAAACCACGTTTCTGGGTTTTTGACTAGATGGTGAATGTTTCAGGCAGACTGGCTTCTATTCATTAGTGGACTCTTAAACCTGGCTTGTGTTGTCTGGTCCACGACAAAGAACCTTTACACAATTAGAACAACTATAAATTACATTATCACAGTGAGGTAATGCATTGCAGACCTTTTTATATTAATCTGCATCTAACGTATGCAACCATGCATTAGGTAGCATTGAGAAAAATCAAAGAGTGACAAAAAAGTACATCAAAACAATCTAACATGCATTCAAATATGGTCAGCAAAGAAAATGTATGTAGTGTACATGATTTATACTGTACTTTGGAGCTAAAACTTCACATTAAGTTGAGGTGATTTATCCTCCTCTCCAGGTCCAGCAGGCTACAGATGGAGAGACTATGGTGCCCTCACCATCATCATGGTGGGCATCGCCTTTGGCTTCCATCAGCTTTACAAAGTAAGTTCCACCCTGCTGCTCCTGCTCTATGTTTCCTCACTCACTTTGTTTTCACAGTTAATCTTTCTTAAATTTGTTGTACAAATTATCCTCTGCATCCTAAGATCTGTCAGTACTGTCTCCCTGATATTACATTAAAATTGGTGGGCTTAGCAAGTACATCATTTATGATGAATGAGGGTGCTAGAATAGAAGGCGCCTCTGCAGTATGTAACATCACTCTGGTCTTGTTATTAAAGCTGCCCTGCTCTCCGTCAAAGCATGATCTCATTTGAACCCCTTCTTTTTAACTCAACCTTCCCTCCTCCTCTCAAATAGTTTTTTTTTTCCTTTAAAAAATATAGTTGCTAACACAGCACACAGCCATTTTTTTTTTTTGACGTCCTACCGTCTAAAAAAATAATCACCCTGGTTTTTATCGGGCTTAGCAGCCCTTGAACATGAGCTCATGAGGCCCCTTGTCCCCGGTGACATTAATCCCATAGTGGTTGTTAGTAGTAGTCTGAGTGGCATGTGGAAGCCATTACTCTCGTTTTAGAGGAGGACAGGAGCTTTAGCAGTAGCTCTCGGCCCGGATGACAGGCCGTTCTCCTCTGTGTGTGAGCAAGAGAGGGAGAAAGGGAGCGCGTATCATGTACTTGCATATGCCTACCTGACCCTGTCGGACGTATTGGCTTCTCTATAGATCCTGTTACGTCCTATTATTTCATCCTTCTTTACACATTCCCGGTCTCCTGTCCTTCATTCCAATGTCCCTGCGGTATTTCCACTGATGAGAACACACTGACTGTACCAGTTCACTGTTTCCTACGTGCAGCAGGATTTGCCAGCCACCGGTCGTCTGGGAGGTGGGATTCCCTGGCGGGACGGCACAGGTTGCTGTCATGTCACTGCAGCGCAGCGCCAGTCGCACCATATGTCCAGGCTTCTGCCCATACTTTATTTATGTTATGGCGCACCTTGTAAACACCACACTCCCAGCAACCCACTTATTAATTACTACGTGTTGACACTCATTTAATCTTTTTCTCTGAAAAGTGTTTATTACTTGCACTGGTGTGGCTGCTTGCCACCGGAGTTGGAGCGAAAACCTGGCTCAGGCAGCAGAGGGCTGCAAACCGGCTGCGAGGGTTTAAGTGATCCTCTTCCAGCCTTAAAACAAGACAAAAAAAAACCATGTATGCCGTTCAATGGGCCCCTACAGGGTCACTCGGCTCCACACACATTATTTAAGGATTCATCGAGACACTAAGAAGCTGTTCATCTGGTTAACACTCACACTGGATAACACACATATAACATTATATATATGCTAACATATAACAAACTTTCATTATAGATTAGTCTGATCATTTAGAATAACAAACAGTTATAACAGTTAACAGTTGCTTGGCTACTCTTCATCTACCTAATCAGGCAGTTTAGACAATGAGGCACTAATCCAATAAAACAATGCCTTTGACCCTCTGCTGCCGAGTCTAGGTGGCCCTGTCTTTTCCTCATCTTCTGCCCATTCCCCCCAGAGAGAAGTGTGATGTTGTGCCATGCTTTTAATTGCAGAAATACATCCTTCCCCTCATTATGGGCAGCCGAGAGGACAAGAAGCATCTGCAGAGGATGGAGAGCAACATTGCAGCAATGAGTGGCACGCTGACACAGACAGGTGAAGATTAATATCTTCATCACTTTCTCCCTCCTTAACATTTTCCCTCATTTATCTGTCGCCAAAATCGGGGGCCCCCGCACGTTTTTAACAAATGACGCCGCTGTCATTTCGCTTTAATTTGAAATTGCTTGTTTACTGTCAGGCTCGGGCTCAATTAATTACGTTTCGCTGAAAAGCTCTTAACCTCGGAATATTAATGAGCAGTTGGGAAATGACAACTTTTCTCCCCCCCCCCCCCCCCCCGCCCATCCTCTCTCCTCCCCCCCTTCCATCCGTCTCCCCCTGCACCAACCTCACTCCCATCCAAACCTCCACCGCCATCATCAACATCCACCCTCTTCCCCGTAGGTTGCGAGAAAGTTCATTTTAATTTTGTGTTTGTGTGTGTGTGTGTGTGTGTGTGTGTGTGTGTGTGTGCGTGTGCGCAGGATGTGCGTGCGGCATGGCACTGTGTGGCGTCTGGGCTCAGCACTGGCCCTGGTGTGATTAAGTGCACAGTGACAGGTGCGGCTCCCATGTTGGACAGGTGAGGAATCTCAACCTGGCTGTCAGACATGGAGAGAGCGAGAGAGAGAGAGAGAGAGATGCTTTCCGAGCTCTTCGTCAGTATAATTAAAAATCCAGGGAGGCGTAAATGAGAGAGGCACTCAGAAAAAGTTTGGTCTCGTTAGCGGTGCTGTTGAACTGGAGTGTTGTTTTTTTCCCCCTGAAAGGTACCGATTCCCATTGAGATAGGTAGACGGGTGAATCAAAATGTGTTATTTCATTCAAATGTATTCCCCTTTTAAATAGAATGAAGTCACATTCAAGTGTACATGAGCTGTGTGCACCTGTCTGCCTGAGATATCAAACAAAGTAAAAGGAGGTTTGTTTGCGCAAAGATCATTCCAGGTCTGGTAGAAAACCCGCGTGAATTCTCGTCATGCATGTGTTTGCAGGGTTATCAGCTGCAGAGAGACAAAGAGGAGCCAAACGAATTTTTCCACCACAGGCGGTGTTCTTAACTTGAATCATAAATACGACCGTGTCAGTTTTAATACAAGCATCCTTTGTTTGATTTTCCCTTCATCTCCAAATTAAAACAAATTAAGTGTGTTTGAGTTAAGAGCTCCTGTCACGGACCAACGTAGTGTAGATGAAAATATGGCTGTTATCGTTGAATCCAGTCACACCCATGCTATTGTTTTCTGGCTGGCTTCGGCAGGCGGAGGGCAGCGGTTTGTGTGAGATCGCGTGCGAGGTGTGTCACCCAGAATCTGATTAACAAATATGTGCTCTTTTATGGTCATTTTCTCCCAACTATGCAAACACATTTCCTCTGTCTATTTCTCTTGATCTACTTATCACTCTCTGGAGACGGGCCAAGTTACAAACCCTGTTTTGCTTGTCTGTATAGACCGGATTTCACAGTAAGAGTCGTCCTGTGCTCTGCAGCGAGTAGGTGAGACTCCAGTGGAGGAAAAAAAAAAAAGAAAACATGGGTCCTTTCTTCAGCCAGTGTGGGGAACTAATTTGCTATGACTGCAGTAGCCAAGCTGCTATTGTAGTTAATGACTGTTGTAGTTAACAGTTGGGGAGAGGGGTTGCAATTACACTGAGAGTTTTCTCCCTCTGCTTTCCCTTTGTCTTCCTCTCCGTCTCGCTCCCTCTCTCCTCGCTGCACTGAGTAATAGCGACCGACTGCCTCGCTGCTGCCAATTGCTTGAACCCCCTTTTGTTAAAGTTCATGTATTTCTCTATTGCCGGGCGCAATGAGGTGATGTATCCTTTTGAATGGGGACCACATTAGTCTCTCTCGCCAGCCCCAGCTCCAGAGAAGGGGCCTTGACTCCCATTATGATTTGCCTACAACTTCACACAGACAATTAATGAATGGATCTTGGAACTACTTCAGCGCAGCCAGGCTGTAATGGAATTGTGCGGCTGTTTGGCCACTCTTTGTCGGTGGGAGCCATATTGGTGACCAGCTGGCCATTAAAAACAGAGACAGGCCCGGACATATGTAGTGTACATTATATCGCGGTATTTACTGAATAATTTACTGAATACACAATGTGCACCCTCCTCACAGCAGCTGCAAGCCTCACACATCATCTTGTCTCCTATTCTGTCTCACACACTCACACACACGTTGCAGCTACAGCCTCCTTTCTGATTCATGCCTGGCCAAAGTCATTGACTTCATTATTCTTGGCTTCATATCTGTGATAACTGGGGATATGAAGTTATGCATTTTTGTCAAGTGTCTGAACAGTACAAAGGAGTCAACTTTGTGGAGGGACATGAAAAGAGTCGGACTGTTTGGCTGAAGTGGCTGAAAAAGCGGTGCCAGTGGTAATTCAGGAGGCGCAGCATTACAGGCTGGCAGACCGACACACACACATCTGGATAAGCTGTTTTGCGGCGAGGTGGAATCGGAGACTAATAGGGCAGCTCTTGGTTTAGCGTGCACACCCTGTCATAGTAACACCTTTTTTAAACAGGGATGGCCGCGGTATTTTAGTTTTATTACCGTTTTCAGAAAGGCTGGTCACACTCGGGAGCTCAGGCTGAGTAACTAACTCAAATTGTTTGCACAGTGGGATTTTTTTGGCCTTCGCCAGCGATCCTGCTCAAACTCGTATTCCATAGGATTCTAGCAAGCACGGAAAGATCAAACGATTTTTTCTGCACCCCACCTATATTGATACAACCCCACCCATTTAAACACAGGTGTCACTGCAAGATATTAGCTTCTTTGAAAGATCAAATATTTTGTCTGTGTTGGTTTTTCAAAAGAAACACAGACTCCAAGCCGGGCTCTGTGTTTTGTCCCGGCCTGGGTTAATGTGAGAGGAGGGTTCTTTACATCCCGTCCAGCCGGCTGCAGCGCAGGCTTTTAACCATTGGCCTGACAACCTCAGCAGTGGACCGCCACAATATCTGTTGATGTTAATCCTATTAGGCTTGATTTAACACTTTACACGCCCATGATTTATATGAATGTTTATTGGTTTTCTGTAATATAATCAGCTCGGGGAAACTTAATGCATTGTTTGGTAATACACGCGTGACTGGAAGCAGGGGGCAACAAACTGTGCCCGGTGTTATTTGAAATCATACACCCTCGTCCAACACCAACACTTGAACTAATTCAATCTTCAAAGTCAATGGAAAAAGAACAATATTTATTAGGATTAGGGGGGACATTTTGTCTGGCAGCCTCCTCCCAAATGAGAGCCTTGTTTTTTCCTTTGTTGATCGTTTGAGGATTTAAGATGCATTAGAAGGCAGTGTCTGGGTGGATAATGGAAGGTTAGAGACTGTTATTTGATTTAAGTTCAGGCACTAGAGATTAATATCTCCATCCTATATGCCTCCCCCCTCCCTTCCCACCCTCTACCCCCAGCACCTCGGACCAAAAAGCTGCGACTTAAGTTACCGGGTATTAGCTTTGATTACAATTCTTAGAGGACGCCTTTGATCAGTGACACAAGTTGAGTCTCATCAGCTCTGTCATCAACGCTTGAAAGAAAATGTTCAGTTCTGTGGCAACAAAACGGCATTATCACACAATCTGACTTCCTTTTTTATCTTATAGAACTTTGCTGATTTTATCACCTTGGTTCCACAGTCAGCCAGCTGCAGCAGACCCTGGTCTCCGTCCAGGAGCTCCTGATCCAGCAGCAGCAGAGAATCCAGGAGCTCTCGCAGGAACTGGCTGCATCAGAGGTACGAGCTCATCAGCAACCCCCCGCACCCTTCACTTACCACCACAAACGGGAATATCAGTAAACCTCTGAGATTCGACCTATTTTTTTATTCAAAATTAATTTTTTTTGCATCACCGTATCCTACTCCAGATTTGAGTTGTTTTTACGTAATTTAGTTACAGCAGACACGGGCACATTTGTTGCTGTTGGCGATGAAACCTAAATGTTAATCTGGTGCCTCGCCTATTGGTTTGAAAACACCGGTAACATCGAACTTAATCATTTCAATACATTACATATTTGTGATGATATATATTTTCGGGCAAAGTAACAACAATGAGTTGAAATGACCGGCAGACGATTGTCTTTAGCGTAGTTTGAACATGAAAGTAACGGACTGCGCCTTCAAGGTTTGTTATGTATGATTTAACGTTTTTGAGAAAAGCTAGACAGGCACTAACTTTTGAAATTGCAGAAGAGCTCAGTAAAAGTAAAGTTGCCAGTTGAAATCTCCAGATTGATGAGGAGAGAGAAAGGGTTTCTCGAGGCCTCTGCGTACTAAAATGTCTTGCACTGCCCCGAGTCATAACTACCTCAGACGGACAGCCTTATTATACTGTATATCATCAGAACACAAGCTGCGAAAAAGTATGGTGCGTCTCATCATGGGACCATCATCTTTAACCATATTGTCGCTCCTCCTAGGCCCGATGTTTATAGACCGTTTTCATAATCTACTCAGAATTGTAAGTGTTTAGGTGAATCGGTTTGAGTGATTGGTCTAAAAACTTATGTGCAGAGATGAAATGTTGCTTGCTCGTAAATCGCTTTATGATCTCTGGGCTCTTAAAAAAGTGCCTTGGAAGAGACGATCTTAGACAATGTTTTATGTCCACAGCTTGTTAAGCACATGGGTGTTTCGCTGCAGCATCTGGATATCGCAGGAAAACATATGCGGACACATCTGCTTCGGCACAAACGAGGAAGAAAAATATGAATCTCTACCCTGGACGAGGTTCATCAAATACTGACGACTCATAGCTCATTTTGTGCTGTTTCAACTTCTAAGCCCGAGTCTCTCTGAGCGGTGCATACAAAAGCAGCGGCGGCTTAGATCAGCATGTGTGAGGTACGATCCGGTTCGACCCCACGCTCATCGGAAATCTGAAAATTATGAAAGGTTTTCTGTCAGCCAGACTGTAGCCTCCCTTCAAACAATGAGTTCCCTCCAGCTTTTAAAGGACAAGGGATGTTTTCTCTTTCCATTTCTCATATCCTGATCACAGATTGGATTAAAAAGTATCTACTTCATTTGCTATGAGTGCCTTGTTGGACAGCGGCAGTGTATAAAAAGTATAATTCACATCAAAACACCCATTAAACAAATCATAAACTCTGCTTTATAGCTATAGCGTTGATCTTAAATTTTCCCTGCGAGGCGACACAAGGCCCTCTGTTGTCGCAGGCCACGGGGGAAATTGGGAAATTGTTTTCAGGTCTGTGATGTTTGATGAGAAACACATGTTGGAGCTGGCGAGCTACTTATCATTCACCGTTTGCGGCTTTCGGGGTTTGCCTCACCACGCCGCTCAAAGTGCGCCACGCTTACTAATTATACCTCTCAACGCGGAAATGTGCCTTTAAGCCGAAACACATGGAGACGTCTAGTTCCTCAGCTGCTAAGAAAACAGTTCTCGTAGGTTTGAAACCGCTCAATTGCGGTGTGCGTTTACTGTCCCTAAACTGGGGACCTCATTATGGAAGTGAGTTTAGACAGACTGACTCATGTCCACACACACACACACACGCACACACACACAGAACACGCGCTGATGCTGCACATTTCCAGACGTCAGAGCCTGAGACAGTTCCTCTCTTTTTCACCATTTTCCCAGTTATCACAGCTCTTTAAAGACATGCTGCTGCATTCTACCACTGGTGTTCAGGATAGATTTGCCCGAGGATGATTCAGCCCTGATGTTAAGCAGCCTAGTCTATTTCGGCTCCATTATCATTACAAATCTGCCTGTTAGCTGTGTTTTCCCTGCTGTCTCAACTCACTGATCGTTCTCTTTATTAGTGGATACTACATAGAAGATTAGAAACCGCCTCCTTGCTTGCGCGAGACGAACTGCCAGTGGGAAAGTGCATAAATAGAGAGAAATCAATTGCACTGTACCAGTGTTTCCACTCAAAAACACTCCTCTGGGGACTTCCTTTTGAAACTAATTCCATCATAAATATACATGCGTTACACGAAAACACACTGTCTGCCGGCGGAGTAACTGTGAATTAATTTGCCTTCAGACACTCTTAAACAAGCCTTGTTAAAGATCTTATCTTGTTGCTAATGGTCCACAGGCATTTATCTTCATTTAACCAGATGCGTTGCCGTCCTTGGGTGCTGCTAGAGTTGATAGTCTTCTTTTTTTTTTTTTTTCTGCTTGTGAAATTCTTTCCTTTTTTTTCTTTTTCTTGAAGCACTTAGTTAACCAGCGGAAAGAGGCCGACCCCGATCACACCCAGGCACCCACCCTAGACATATTAGTGACAAGACTTTTAAACCGGTTGGAGTAAATTTTTACTACGTACAGTATTTACACACTAAGAAAAACAGAAGAAGAAAACGCATCCAGCCGGCACACTGGTGCTTGATAATGTAGTAGGTGGCACCTCTCTTTCAGGTTGAGTTGTTATGTTGGTTTTGGTTGGTTGGTTCATTTGTTTGTTTGTTTATTTGTTCATGCATGATGCTTTCTGCGATGAGCAGTGCCAGGTGGAGAATTATGTTCTCCACCGTTAAGGCCACACGGAGCCCTTAGAGCCCTGCACCTGTACATCGGGAAGTATGATGGAAGTCAAACACCAGAGCCAAGTGCGCTCAGAACTTGGAATCTTTTTACTTTTTAAATCTAAATTCAGTTTTGCAGATATTGCCTTCTTCAGGGTAAACTTGTCACATGTAGTCTCTAGAAGCAGTTGGTCAAGTGAATGATTTAACAGGGCATAAACATGGAGTAATAAATAGGCAATAAAGAGGTCGTACATGTACGTAGCCAAAGGCCTCTAGACATCTATGTGTCCACATCCTAGGAAGCAGCAGGAGAATCGCTGTGTCAACATTTAGATGTGTGCATTTAACTCACGTCTCCAAGGAAATACAAAATGCATTCCAGTTATATATGCTATATTTAAGGTTAATTACAAACTTTAATGTTCGTTTGAAATAGCTTTTAATTACATTGATAGATAAAGATAAAACTTAAACAATAGAAAGATTTTGGATGCGAGAACATATATACAAAGAAGAACATACATTGCAAAATAGCATACATATGCAAAACAATAAAGTCAAGCATAAAAAGAAATAAATTGATCGTAAGAATGATAACATAGGGGTCTTATTCTGCGTCGCACAGTCAAACATAGGCTGTTGTACATCCACAGACCTGGAAGTATCTTCTTGATGACAGTGCTTTTGTAGCCAAAGCCACAAAATCATTGCAGAAGTCAAATATTTTGATCAGCAGTTTGTTAAAACATCACGTTGTACACACGCGTCCGTAGGTCTATTGGATATGTGTCAACACTTCAGGTGGGGCTTTTAAAGTCAGCGGCGTTTCTTTCAATCTTTCCCGTCATTGATACCCCTCCACTCAGCCTCCGCCCAAGCAGCTAGTGCACTTAACACAAGATCCTTACACAGTGCGTGTGTGTGTGTGTGTGTGTGTGTGTGTACACACACTCGCATAATGTATTTCGAAGCTGAAATCCAGTCCTGGTCCACCATTTAATTAGGTTTCTTCAGACTTAATAAGACATATGTCAGTGGTAGTGTTGTTGTCTTGATGTGAGATATTATAGGGTGCTGCTCTGTGGATAATGCACGTTATGTAGCTGGCGGTTTAACAATTCTACTCTAAAGACCTTTTTTTTTTTTTTTTCCCCTTATGTTAAGTGATATAATAATTTTCAGTTATTTGGAGCAATTTGCATATATCTTAAGTTGATTCTGTGCCTTGGAAGTCTTTTAGCTCAGCCCATACAGCAATTAATTCTTTTTTTAAAATGTAAAATGAGAGAGAAGCAGAATCCAGCCTTATTATACGGGGGCCTTGGGGAGGCGAGGGATTAAGATGGTTCTAATGAGGTGACGGCTGTAATAAGAGTGTCTTCAGCAGGCCTCCAATGCACCGCCTCTAAAACGGGGCTCCTTATCAGCGAGGTTTAGGAGTCGATAAGAGCCAAAAAAGTCTCCTTTTCTGTCTCCCTTCACTTCTCCTCCTCTGCGTCCCTCCTTCCACTGTAAATGAGTCTGATCCCTTTCAGAAGTGATTCAATTAATTTCTCTTAGATTTAATTACAAGCGAAAGAGTCCAAGTTATCCCTCTCCCCTCGATAGGGGGTCCACGCTGCCTAACAAGCTTCCTCTGGTGAGTCAGGAGAGTCTTAATTAGAGTTTTTACTTTTCTTTTATCCCACTTTCTCCCTTGTCTTCTCCCTCTCTTCCCTCTGGTCTCATCAGTCTATCCCCCCTGTTCTTGCACATGTTTGTGGATGGATTGTGTATGGGGAACAATTATCTACATCACTGGTTCCCAGTCTTTTGGGTTGAGACTCTTTACAAGCAACGCCTTCCCATGATGCCTCGTCACAAGTTGCATTTGTCTATGAGCAGTTCAACCAATGACAGTTTGATTTGGATTGCTTTGAGCGCCCTGGGGAGGTTCAACTTGCAATGGTTGTATGTAGTAGAAATGTTTTTTCTTCTTCTCTCTTATATTTTTTAAATATCTCACAAACTCAGATTTATCTTGACCTCCATGTTGGGCCTTTACTGTCTTCCCTGTTTGAGTTGCTAGACGATTTTCATTCATTTTGCAGTAACCCAAAAGTCTACAAGGCTTTGCAACAGCTGTCGTCCAGTTCTAGCATGATTGTATTTTTTCTCCTCAAGGCTTTTCTCAAAACTCATCATTTCATAGCTCGCTCTGTCAAAGTCCTGCCTATCCCTTAAAAAAAAAGAGCTGCGGAGGCAGATTTTTGCCAGCAATTTGCCATTCAAATACTTGCTATTATGCCCCTGTAACACCAGTGTGCGCGATAACACACCTTTTGATAAAAGACAAAAAGAACAAAGCAAACTGCTAAGCTTTGGTCTACCTTCATGAATGTGGCCATTGTTCCAGATAAAGTAATTACCCAAAACACTGGTCTAATCTTTTCTAGATAGCATGGAAAATTATGTAAAAACAGCACGATTCACACTCACTGGACTTTCTGAGCAGCCGAGGCCATAAAGGTGACTGTAGTGGGATCATACGTCGTCATCAGCAGTAGGCCGTTGGCCGAGGTTGTTATGGTGATGAATCACCCGACTACACAAAAACATGCGGCTTTTAGCATTTGCATTTACCATATTTGTTTACCTTGAACCCAATGTCCTTTTTTCCAAACAAAGCTTTTTTTGTATTATTTCATGTTGTTGAGACTAAGAACAGAGGAGTTGTTGAAAGATGTATATTGACTTTGTCCTCCAACCCTGCATGTGAACTGAACAGTGCTTGTGTGTGTGTGTGCCTGTGACATTTGTTGTGTGTGTCTCACTTGTGTGTTTCCAATAGACATCGTCTTCAACCTACCGCGTTCTGGACAACCAAACAGTTGGAGAGCTGAAGGCTGAGATCGTCTCTTTGAAGGGCTTACTGCTCGGCAGGTAACAAAGTTATCCAGATCACTGTCACAGAATGAAACACATGCAGGTGTGTGTGTGTGTGTGTGTGTGTGTGTGTGTGTGTGTGTGTGTGTGTGTGTGTGTGTGTGTGTGTGTGTTCAAGGGCCAACCACTCACTGTTTTCATGCACTTTTGAGATCCTGCATGCAGTCCATTTGAACCATTTGACGGTGTTAAACCGGAACAAAGCGCAAATTACATTTATATCTGACATTAAAATACTTTTGAACTATTCACATAACACCATGTTGCTCTTTTGTTATCCCTACTTTATTTTTGGGGGGTTTGCACATGTAATAACTGGGTATTGACAGATTCAAGGTTCACTAGGTTTACTTTAATTAACACAATCTTTTTTTGGCATATTTGCTCAAACTGTCACTGTATCCTTACAGAAGTACATAAGACAGATGCTCTGTGAATAAATCCGGTTCCTCCGGCTCTTCTTAGTGCTCCTAATGGCATTTGCAAGAATCCCCTGCGCCCGAAGGAAAGGAGTCTCTAACGCAGCTGTCAATCACTGCTCCTTAAGCTCGTGAACTGTTAAACTAGTCAGCGCTGATCAAATATGAATAAAGATTTATTTACTGCATTGCCTATTTTTGTCCTCAAATGTTTTCTGAAACATATTTCATCGTGCTGTAAAATGAAAGAATGTGCTCCGGTTGGTGGGCGATGTGGTCCTGCTTGTAAATGGAGTTAGCCCTGTTGTTGTCGTCATGTGACTGAAGTATGGAACCATTCAGTGTGGTTTAGGGATCAACTGACCGCTCTAAATGCTGCAAAATGACCGATACATTCCCAATCAAGGGTCATGGTTAGTGTTTGAAGAAACTGTCCTAAACTAATCATCCCGGATCGATTCTATGTTTTAAAAATGTTTCGTTTTTTCGTACCAGGCAGTAAACATGTTTTATTTCTGCTGTAAAGTTGGGCATTTTTAATTGAGATTGCACCAAGCCTCAAGTGGCCATTTAAGGGAACTTCAGTTGTTTGGCTTCATTTCTCAGCGGAGGTTTGTGAGGTATATGTAAGGACCCCCAGGAATAATAGCCTATGCTAGTGCTAGTGCTAGTATAGATCCTAAAAAGCGAGATTAAGAAAAGAAAGGAGCCGTTGAGGCTGCATCTGGTTTTCACCAGCTTTATGTTCTGCATCTTATCTTTGATGATAATATTACAGCCATAACTATTGGAAATTGTATCAAATTAGGATGACCAGAAAAAAAGCAAGACCAGAACGTATGGTAGATGGTCACTGGGGTCAGTTTGCACCTCACAAGTTTAGCTTTGGGGAAATGTAACACGTTGACTGTATTTAGGTGTGTAAGAAGACTGTGAGATGTGGTTGAAAGCTCGAGGGAGAAGTACTAAGTTGACCTTTTTAGATTCATCATTTAAGTACATCTATGGTTTCTGGAGTTCTGAGTTTAGATCTCAGAAACAATGATCACATAGTTACTACAAAACAATCATCACCCAACCATCATTACGTAACCATTTCTACAGTACAGAACACTGTTGTCGATGGCCGGAAAGTTTGTGCTTGTGTCTAAATAAATAAAATAAAAGAACACGGATTGTCACATTGCTCTTCCAAATTGCTCGCACACTGAAAACATAATCATTAATCTCAAATATGTTTAATCTCACAGGCACTGGAGGTTATAATACTGATTGCACCATTTCTTTTACTTCACAACTTGCCTCGGTCGATTAGCATACTGCAGGCATCAGCTGGTCTTCTGTGTTTTATTGCTTTTATTGGTAAACAAAATAACCACACGTGCATAATTGCTCCGATACAACTTCAGTCCTTTTATGGGCACGTACAGAAATGACCTATATGAACTAAAAACTTAGCTGTGTCCTGATAAAATAGATACTTTTCCAATCAATCATTTTATTTGTTGACGGTGTAAAATCTTATCCGACCCACCCGCCACTTGTTTATGCGAGGTGTAAAGTATTCTGTGTTGTTAAAGGTCTCATTGTCTATTGCCAGACATCCTCTCGTTCTTCCCATCTTTGTTCCCCAATCTAGTCAGGCACAGCCCAGCTCAGTCAGGCCCCCATTAGCATGCATGATTATGTATCAGTGTCCATAATGAAGCCTGAAGTAGTGGTGTACATCAGAAAACCGGCGAGGACGAAAATTGCCTCAGAACTGTCTAGTTGAGCATGTTTTGTTCGCCTCGTACATTCTAATCAGCAATAATATCCCCTTTGTCATTTGCTTTCCTGACTTCATCCCGACTCTCACAATGAGTTTTCTGGCAAAGGCTTGAATCACCATCTGTTTCCAAGCGTGTTCCCTTCCTGTTCAAATGATCCAAATCATCTCCAAACTGTTGTTGTTGGGGTTTTTTTTAAACACTAAGAAGTGCTTATCCCATTATGATTCAACGTTGTCTTTTTGATCTTAAAAGCTGCCGTGGATGTGATTAAACGAAAATCTCAGAGCATCTTTACCAGGTGTGACAAACATCTGGCGGTTTGGGGGGGGAAAGCCATTTTCTGAGCTGTAATTATGAGATTTTCATACGGTGCTTTGTGTGTGGCTGCATGCTAAAATGTAAACTAGTGTTGAAGATATGCTCTCATTCAACACCTGACTTAGGAGGCGATGTGTAGTTGCGTGGCTGATCGTGGGAAAGCTCTTTTCACACATTTTGATCACAGTGGGGTTTTTGATGAGGTCGTGAACTTCCTCTCTCTCGTTTTCTACAGGAGACAATTCCCGTCCACTCCCGCTATTCCTAAAATCCCCTCATGGCAGATTCCCCTGAAGCCACCCTCGGCACCCGACTCGTCGCCAGTCAACCACACCAACAGCAGCAGCGACATCTCCCCCGTCAGCAACGAGTCCGCCAGCTCCTCCCCCATCAGAGACGGACACCACAGCCCCCAGGATGCACTTGGAGGGCCCGATGGAGTACATGGTATCGACAACGACGACAGCGCTGTGGGCGAGGGCGCAACCCAGGTCCTGGACCTGAAGGACCGCATGGAGGTACAGGGGGAGGAGGAGGAGGAAGAGGAGGAGAAGAAGGAGGAGGAGGAGGAGGAAGAAAAGGAGGATGATCTCAGCCAGGTAGAGGAGGAGGAGGAGGAGGACGGTGTAAGCATGCAGACAGTGGATCGGCGTGGTGGGGATGGACAGATTAACGAACAGGTGGACAAACTGAGGCAGCCCGAGGGTGCCAGCAATGAGAGCGAGGTGGATTAGATAGCAGTAGAAAGCACAAAGACACTCTCCAAACACCGCTTCTCATCTCTGCCGACGGCTTTGTTTCATTCTGCTCCTCTCCGCTCACACTTGTTTTGTTTTTTTTGTGTGTTTTTTTGTTGTTTGTTTTGTTTTTAATCTATCTCCACTGTCTGTTTCCTCTTGTTTCTCTAACATCTTAATCTTGAGCAAAATGAGCCGTGGGCGTGAGAAGACGCAAAACTGACAAATACTGGAGTGTCTAGTTGACACACGGCTTACCTCGATTTACTTTTCATCATGCAGACTAAATGACTGCATGCCGAGCCAAATACCACGGTGTGACGTTTCTTTGAAAGGAGAAACGACGAGCAACAGTCAAATCGGAATGACTTTAAAAGGCTGCGTGCCGTGCTAACCGCGTGTGACTGACTGCTTTTAATTCTATGATTTTGATCAGATAATTCACAGCTTTGCCTTGGTGTCCTTGTAAATGTACTACGGTTCTCCTAAAGACCAAAGAGGCAGCGCTGCACACAATCTCTCTCCTGTGTAGTGCAGCTGTAGGTCAGGAGTCATATGTTGGCACCTCAGTCTCAAAGTTACCGTGAGCTCCCAGAGAAGCATTAGCAGAGTTTCTCTCCCTGTTGATGGCAATAGGAGAGGACAAGCTCTTCCAGGGCCGGAGCTTTTAGCCTCTTTTATGTGTCCTTTCGCATTGGTGTCAGTCTGTCAATAATTCACAAGGCCAGCGGGGTGGCATTTGGGTGAAATAAAAGCCCTGAAATTCGAGATTAGAATGTGATGACGGGCTTTGTTCCATGCCGGTGTCAGAGTGCTCATACGCTCAAAGGAGGAGAAGATAAATGTTCCCCCCCCCCCGCTTTCCTTTTTTCACTGAGGGGCTGAATTGTGCATCTTTTTTTTGCGAGCGTGTGTTTGCGCGTGGCAGGCGAGAAAAACCCAGACCGTCTGCTGAGCTGTTTCTGCGTCTCCAGCAGGGCAGCTGATTTGGTTTGTGAAGTATGTTAATAATCAAATGATCAACAAATAACAGATGTATTAGTTCATGCAGCTTGAAATGTCAAGGAGGCTAAAAGCGGAAATCTAATACAGAAAGCCCAGTTGCATTGTATTGTTTTCCGTGACAAACCCTGCGGTCCAAATTATGTAGGGCCTCCTACAGTGAGTAATCTTTACAGAAAACGGCGCCAATATTTTATAATTAAGCTGCAGTAAGACAACGAGGGCTGCCACGGATGGAAGTTGCAGAACTTGTATCACTTTTCTCAGTGTGGAGGTGGATGGGGGAAGTTAGAAAAAGAACATCGCCCCATGATTGAAAAGGAAAGTAATAAATGAATACTTGACTTATTGAATTACTCACTCTGTACTCACTGTCTCCAGCTAACAAGAAGAGCCCATGAGTGAGAAGAAGGGATATCAGCTCTGGTGCCACTTCCACCTCCATCACATGGCCTTCATAGGAAGACAGAGAAGGTAGAGGGGCGCTGCTCTTTTTCACCCGTCTTAACCGGCAGATTAAGTTGGGTGATGTTGATCGAGTTTCTGTTGAAATGAGGAGTCAACAACAATACAGTATGCTGTAAACTATATATTTTTGATTTTTGTAGAGATGAATTTGTATGGATGACTAAGGTTGGTTTACAGAAGTACATAATCAAGAGGTGTAACTGTTGTTTCTTAGCCACTGTAGAACCAGTGATTGGTCCTCTCTGTAACCTGCTGATTACTGTCTGATTGTCAGCCCATAATTGTACAAAAGTGTAATAAATCTTTATCTCAAGTAGAACCTCTCTTATATTTTCATTCTAAACCCACTGGACACTAAATACATGCTGCTGTATGTTACTCTTAAAGGCTCAACCTAGTATTACAGGGATTTTCCATGTTTATATTTTTGCACAAGTATATATTTTGAAACACACACACACACACACACACACATGGCAAAATACTTGACTTGCAGTAAAGAACAATGTTCCAGTTCTAAATCATGATTGAGTGAAATACACCGTATGTGTATGTCCATCCATCCAATTAATATTAAATGAAAGAAAAAAGAATGCACGATAACAAACAGAAACTCAAATCAGACAAAAGTTGGCCTTTAAGTGCGTCATTTTAAATCTCTCAGAGATGTTTGTTTGAATGTGGTTGTCTATGTTCAGGTGCAGGATGGTTTTCTGTCACATTCTTGTCAAGTAACAATACATGTTTGGTAACAATATAAAATTAACTTTTGCTAACCAAGTTTGAGCCCTGTACATCCAGTAATATCAGTAATCATTTCTACCATTTGAAAGAAATACAAATCCACCGTGCATGAATATCCAAAGGCCTGTGAATTCTAAAATCCTTCTAGGTCAAAGTTTCTGATATATTTGTGGTTTCTGAGCTTTCTTTCTCTTTGAACCAGCCGTCATTTGTGTCTGAGATACAGACGAGGACCCTACCGTACTTTTCAGAAAGTCATGACACCTCTTTTAGCTTTCTCTCTGGAATTGATGAGTGACATAGTTTCACATCATATGTGTCAAGTGTTGTTTATTTGCGGAGGTGGATCGTCAGAGAGTCTTTTGGTTTTTCGTGTGGGAGTAGGGCTTTCTAAAAGAAATGCATTGAATATGAGGAGGAAAGCCATTATAGACTTAGATGTAATTCTTATGAAGGGCTTTATTTTGAAATAAATACTTTTTGCTCATTCCAACAGACAACTTTGAGCCAGGGTGAGACAGGCAGAGAGAAGGAAAATAAAGGAGAGGTAGTATAATGATTGCAGAGACAAAAGGTATGCTGGGATTTTACCCAGGTAACTGATTACACCAGAGTGAAAAGAGGGACCATGTGCCATTTACTGTATAAGCTGTGAACTAATAACACGATAAGTCTATCGCCATGCTAGCAGTTCAGTGAGGTTGTAATGCAGAAACACAACTGCTAATGTAGAGATTGTTTGGGTAAGCTTTAATTCTTACCACCAGTGGGGTGAAATTGTTGATTGTTAAATTGTAACCTAAATCCGATGGCTTCATCCACATTAGTGTCCATTTTAGGACATCTCAGAGTCCCCTTGTCAGGTTCAGCTCTACATTTTCTAAGCTGTTCCTTCTCAATCCAGCTAAACTCAGGTAAAACATGCTGAGCATACTTAGAGGAATAAGCCCTAAGTATATGTGAGCGATACCAATTCTACAAATGGTTCAGCATATACATGCATTAATGTTGCTAACTTGTATAAGATATTCTAACTACAAAAACGTACCTTAGCTATTGGCATGCTAGTACATGTAACATGTATGAATATCTGTATCTAATTTAAGAGTTCTCCCCCGAAAATTGTTGCAGTTAAATGGGAGTTCATCCAATAGTTTAAAAAAAATAATTTTCTCTGGATCTAAAATGTTGGACTGAGTCATTGCTTTTCCTTAGAGCTCCTGAAACTCGTCTCTGCACCATTAGATTGACGACTTTCATTCGACTGTATCTCAGAGGGAGTGCACTGTATGAGAGACTTAGGATCCATAGCATTAATTCATACCAGATAGTCCCAAAATCCTCAACTTCAGGTATTTCTTTTGATGTACTTTTTAGCAAAAGAGAGTGGATGCTGGTTTCTGGGAGCATTGACGATACAGCTCAACTCACACACTGCCACTGATACAATATGCCACCGTAGATTCTCATCACTGAAAAAGCCAATTTTTCCACATCCAGGGAATTCTGAATATTGCCATGCATTATCAAGTGTATGAATTAAATTTATCCGGGTCTAAATGATCGATAGCGTTTCACATATTGATGAGGTGTATAAACTTCTCTCAGGTTCGATACCGCATCCCTTTGTAATCCATTAACCTCTCCCTGGAGTTCAGGCCAACCTTAGATTTATAGGGACCTACTGTAATAAATCCACTTGTACATCATTTAGTGTCTTGGGGGATTTGCAGTGCATTCCTGTTTAGAAAGCACCATCTATTCTACCCTCATATTCTCATTTACATCTGAAAAATCTTAACATCCACCAGAGTCTGCATACCCTTTCTGAAACCTTGTGCCTGTTTAAATACGCTTCCTGGGTCGAGCTGGCGTATCAGCCGCTAACCAGCGCCTCTCCGTTTGGTAGTGCAGTGAAGGATTGTTAGTCCAAAGCAACACCTTGGTTTTGACACCATTTGTCTCCCCGGTTGGGAGCCTTAACCTCATCAATCTTGCTGCTAAACGGAGAGCACTCAATAGGGTAGTGTATCGACGCGCTCTGAACTCCATTGTTCACTGGAACTGAGCACTCAGCAGGTTAGAGGGCTGGGTGTCTTCTTGGATCAATGCAAGGGTTGTTAGCCCATAGCAGCCAGTCAGAGGGCTACCGTGATCCGTCTGCACCACGCGCGCATCATCTCTACTCGTTTAAAACTGCTTCTTGAGTCCTTGAGCGTTGATCCTCGGTCCAGATTTTGTTTTCCCATCACACTGATTCAGGACATTTCATATCCTCGCAGCATAGATCCGCTTCTTGAAGCTCCACCCAGCATGGCTTCATGACATCTCCCTCCGAGGGGAATTGCGCTGTAAAGATTTGCATAGAAAAAAGGTCACGGACAATGCAGGAAGAGGAGGCCTGAGGAAGAAATGCTCCTATTTCCTCTTCCCTGTGAGATAAAAAGCACGTGGCGTGCAGCTGGGAGCAGTCTCATGTAATACTTGATTTGTGACACGGCCTTTGAAAACTCCACCGGTTGCTTTGCCCCTCTGGAAATATCCTTTTACTCCTCGGGAATCCTCGTTTGGACTGATGTTATCAACATCTGCAGTGAAAATCTGTGAACCGCCTTTCAAGACAAAGGTCAAATGGTGACCATTATACTTGTTACATCAGAATGCCATTGTGGGCACGTTAGCATGCTGCCGTTAGCATTAGGCTCAAGTACAGCCTCACAGAGCCGCATGCATGGCAGCAGACTCATGGCTTAATATTCCAACATATGCTAATGATTCAGTGGGTCAGCTGGTCCAAACTTTTCTCTGACTGATGCGTTTCCTCAATAGTGTTATCAGCTGTGAAAGTGAGGAAGCGTGGGTCACCTCCAAAAGCTCTCCGCGGCTGTCTCTCTAAAAGCAGCTTACTGGCTCTGAGCAGCCGCTGAACACTCGCTCCTTCCTGGTGAAAAGGAGAACATTTGACAAGCCAAGGTCAGCGGGGGGCTTTGCCTGTATAAGGCTTCAATCGCAGGCCCCAGCGAACACTGCAAAGTCATAAAGCACTTTGTCATCACTCGCTATATAAACTCTCAACAATCAAGTGGGATCACATTCCCTCCCTCCCTCTCTGTGTGGCCTGTGTCACTTGATTTTCTCCTGGCGCCGTTTCAAATCCAAATGGAGTGAGTATGTGGATACTGGAAGGCTGTCATGTGGAAAGCTGTAGGGCCTCTTTTGAACCTGAAGGAAAGCTTCACTCAACTTATTGACAGGTAGAGGAGAGCGCTGGTGAGGAGCAGTTAGGCGGGGGAAACGGTGGCAAGCTGTAAAAAAAACGAGGGGGGGGGGGGGGTACTGGCTGGCAGTATTTATGAATGGTCCAATAATGAGCCATCAGGAGCAGAGTGGGCCACGAGAACACAGGGAGACAAGGTAAAAAAAAACAAAAGAATGCCCTTGTCCTGTGCTGGTGGAGAGCAGCGACGCCGTTACGAGGAGATTGGATTATCCAAGGGAAGGCCTGTCAGCCTGCTGAGGGACCACGGCTGCAGGCGGCACACGGGCAACAGGTGCGGCGCTCGCCAGCGTTTGTGCAAATTAGACTAATCACAGGGCCTGACTGTGGAAACACCTGAATCATGCTAGCGGGCAGGAGAAGGGGGAGGGGGGGGGGGAGAAAATAAAGGGGGATAGAGAGTTCAAACACTGACATCTTCATGGCTCTTTGCGTTCACAATGGGGCTCATATTCTGTTAGCGCAGCTATTCAACTCTTGTACAACTTGTACATAAAAGACTAGGCGTGACTGAGACGAAGGCTAACGTCGGCAAGCTAGCGCCCTCACATTGATAATGCTAATATGCTCATGATTAGCAGGTATACAGTTTACCATGCTCACCATCTTAGTCTTAGCATGTTAGCAAGCTAACATTTGTAGTACAAGTGCAGCTGAGTTCCTCAAATACAAAAATTCGTTTTTTTTTACAATCCATCCTGAGGGGGGCATGCATGTATGTGACCATTTATACTTTTCTAAACCCTGAACTCTTACATAATTAATCATTTTAAGATTAACCAGACCTATAGGACCAGCCCCACAGCTTTCTAATCGCATACGTTGAATCAGCGGTTGCTCAGAGGCCAGCCACCATGAGCCTCGTGTGAGAATTGATGGGTACAGTAGGGTGGCCTGTGAAAAAGGGGGAAGGCTGCACATTCACCGACCTTGTCCTCCAAAATTGGCAAGGATTGTCGCAGCGAAATACAATCCACATTTTCATGCCCTTACTGAGGAGGAGAGCGAGTGAAAATAATAATCCCAAAATCCCTCAGTGGACACCCAATGTCTTGTTTTGGAGGCTCTGCGGTACTCACAGAATTCTTCTGGTAACAGAAACCCACAGTGAATGATGGACGTTTTCTATTATTAGCATCAGCAGAATCTTCCCAACCTTTGCTTCTTCCATGCTACAAATATCACATTGCTGATGTATTCCATATTAAATTACTGAGTTTTAACTGAGCGGGGCTGTGCAGTGTCTGTTATCAACAACCATAATGTGGACGATTAGCACACACATGATGCCCACCTGTTGCCCAGCTCTGTTTTATGAAGGTCACAGCTGTGACACTGAAACCGGTCTTTTTAAAGGTTCTCGTGATGAGAGGGGGGGGGGGGTTGGTGCTGGTGATATTCAAGAGTCATTCAACAGAAATAAAGCTGATCGTAATGCTTTGATTTTAGACGTAGTGCAACAGTTGTGACCAAAACAATACAAAACTCCCAAACTTGAACCTGCTGCAACCTGCGAAGAATTTTCTAAAGTCTCCGCCACTCGCTGCGTTTTAAATGCCAGGGTTGTTGTCACGTTTCTGTTTCACCACCACGCTATTTCAGGTTCACCCTCATTCCCACTGAGACACTAATGCTTTTTTTAACTATAGTTTCACAGAAAAACTACTTAGTCAAATCCCAGAGAAGGTCACAAGAAATGTCTTTTTACTCAGTTGATCTCTTGCAACATCATTATAAGGTGAGGAGATCAGTGTGAAGCAGATATTACTCAGCCTGTGTCAGAGTAGAATATTATTAATTAACCACAGCTAACTGTTGTTTTGGCAATCATTCACCATCTGTACAGTTGTGTTGTTACTAAGTTGCGAAAGCTCTGCTAGTGATCACTTTTTTTCTAAAGTTTAAGAATGGCCAGTGCATTTATATAACGGTCCAAAGTTTAAAGATAATAGTACATCAATAGTATCTCCATTCATTTTATAGATGCACAGATGATATCAGGTATGAAGTGGGTGTAAATTAATATTCAACCCTTTTTATTCGACAATGAGACATTGATGTAATTTGTACAAAATAGCAAACTCCAGTAACAGGTTTGCTCTATGATGAAGCCGCATTGACCTGTTTCCATGTATTAAAAAGTATATGTATCTACAGTTTTGCTTCCACGTCTGTGACCTTTGTTATTTAACCTGTGACGGTGGAAGTCAGAAATGAAATGAGTGACACTTCCTGCATCTTGTGAGACATAATTCTGGTCGTTTCCTCCTGTACATGAGACTGAGTATGCATAGTGGACCAGAATATGAGCAATTTAAGACAGATTAGTAACAGGTGTGTGTGTGTGTGAATTAAGCATCCTCACATTCAAATATGTACAAACAGACAAACCACTTTAAATCGCTTTAGGATAAAATCATCATTTTGTTCCACAGAAATTACAGTTGAAAGGCTTTCACAGTATTAACATGAGAATGAGTCACACAGCGGCGGTGCCAGAATCAAATGGTTTTACAGCTCTGTCAAGCACTGTCCGCTGTGTGTTCCAGCCATCATCGCAGAACAGAAACACCATGTTGGACCGTTCCAGCTTATTGTCAGCCAATATGCCAGGCTTTTTCCCTGAAAGAAAATGATCCCATTCCCCTCGGACTCACGTCAAATTAAGCAAATTTACAGCTTAGCACTTAAGAATTCTCCGTTTGCCAAGAAAGCAGCGGCAGCGGTGCCGCGCTGTGGCAATTGAAGTGGAATGAGAATTACTCTGGCCTCTGAGAGAGCGCCCGGGGCCATTAGATTTTTTTATTTATTTTTTTGCTCCAAGCGCTCCCCTTTTGGTTAAAGACTTATAAAGTGATGAAACACTCCCACTCAACTCCGGAGACCTCTGGTCCAATGCTGAAGCAAACTACTTGAAGGGTAATGGCCGCGTGGCCACGAGCCAGCCTGGATCAACCGTTTCCTGCACTTGTTTCTGGTCGCTGTCTGCTAGTAGTCGTTTGTTAACGCTGGCAAAGTCGTGTTTAACTCCGGGGATTGACTAATCTGTGGCAATGGGCAAACTTGAGTCAAAGTAAAACAAATAGAACACAATGTTTGGTATTTCTTAGTAAACATTTATGCAACGTGGTTGACAGGAGGCTCATTTTTCACAAGCTGTTTAAAGGGCCAACGCTAATCTTTCCGCTGGATTCTGTTTGTGTTTGTAAGATGACAACTGCGTGTTTACCAAATAACATCTCACATGTAACGTTACACCCCCCCCCCCCCCCCCGCCTCCCCCTTTTTGAAAATGTGTTCACTTCAAACAGAGCTCGCAGAAATACAGGAACTGTGTTCGTTCCCTACTCGGCACACGTTTATTTTTGAGCATGACGGCCTCATTTGAACTTGTGGTCCAACCATGTGAATGAACACACTGACTTTTCATTCAGAATCAGACGTCCATCAGCATTTCAAAAGCGCCAGTTGTCTTATCTAGAGGACTCGTCAAGTGTGGGTAAATTATGTGTCTTGATTTTCAGGAAACTCCATTTAATAACTCATAATCTAAAGTGCCAAAATGTCTCTCAAGAAACGCTGCCTCAGCATCTGTGATGAAGTCATATGGATTCACATTGTTCTCATTAACTGTGATGAGCATTTCTGCCGAAGTGCTTTTGAGCAAAACGTCCTGCCTTCTATCAAACACAATGTGGGTCATTGTCGTGACAATCTGATCAGCAGTTTCTGGACGGTTTGCTCAACTTCTTCCCTGTGTGAACGGGCCACAGCTCAATCCAGTTTTTCTGGTTTTTGAAGTGAATAATCTCGCCGCCGTTGTTTGTTTTCACGAACTGAATGTTCCATCAAAACTGTGAGAAGAATGCTTTTGTTATCTTTTTGTCCAAACAGAAGAAAAAATGTGTTGAAAGACAAATATGCCTCGATACACCACCCTTTAAAGAATGTGAGGTGTGTATATGGAAAAAAAGAAGAAAAAAAGAAGAAAAAAAAAAGAATTACCCGGCCAGAAACTATAACACAGGTGTTGCACAAGAAACAAAATTAAAAAAAAAGATTCAAAACCTGCTGAGCACATACAGAAGTAGATCTGTGCTTCATGGGATCTATGGGGTAATTATATATTTGTGTATTTGGAGGAGGATGACGTCAACAACTCTTCTGACCAGCGGTTGCTATGTTGAACAGCTTTAGAACAACCTAGTGCTTTTAGTGTGGTTGGATTTTAAATGGGGGAAAATATAAAACGGATGGAAATCTCTCGTTTTTGCAGATCCTTGTAGACCAGCTTCGGTGTTAGATGTTTGAAACTATCTCATGTTACAGCTCAGACTTTCCCACGAATGGTTTTAACAACGCTTAGCCCGTGGACAATGAAACTCTTGTTATTTGGGTCACTGTTAAGTACCAAATGTATCATTTGTACCACTTTCTGTGTTGCCTTAAGCTCACAGACAGGAGATTACTACGTACACCACACTTGGATCCCCAAACAAAGGTGCCAAGACTACCTCAGACCCCAGTCGCACACGTCGAACAGCAGCATATCTAAACAGAGCCACATAAGGCAAAGCCACATGTTCCCATGGTCCTGCATCCAATAAGGTCTTGTTAATGGTAAATTGGATGAGTGTGTGTCCAATTCTCCATTTCCTCAGAGGTGTCTCAGCAGCAACAGCTGCTACCAATGGCAAAGCAGCTTTTTTCACACAGCCCCCTTTTCCGCCCGTGTGACTGAGGTCTTTCCAAAATAGGCCCATACACATGCAAAAATAGATAAATGGACATCTATTGCAAAGGGCAGCTGATTTAAAGTGAGGTCTAACTGGGGCAGAGCGCTGAAAGAGGCGAGGGGAAACATCTCATCCCAAAAACGTGAACTATAAACGGGCCAATGAAGCAGTAAAATGAGCGGTTCAGCCGTGTCGTATACACATCAGTGATATAGTGTGTACCTGTGGGTCCCATCAACAACGAGCTCGACTGTGTCTGATGACAAAGATGCGACAGACGGCAGCTCATTCATTTTATGCAAAAGGATCCTCTTTATTTTTTTGTGGTGTTGAGCCACAAAATGTACTAAAGATGGAAAGACTTTCATGCGTGTTCGCAGTCGAGACTGTGATTGCAGATTTTGTTGTTTGAGGGTGTAAAATACTGTGATTTGATAATGTAGCACCGTTTCTTGTAAATTTAAGTTTAACTGCGAAGAAAATCTCAGCTGCCAGTCTTAATTACAACATTAATGTTGAGGTATGGGTTTCATCGCTCTTTCTAAAAGGCTGAAGCACGTTCCTGGGTTTTCTGTTTATATTGTAAACCAATTGTGTGTCTGCTGATTTCATAAAGATAAAATAACACTTATAGTTATAGGTCTTTGAGAGGATGCACCTTCCCATTATTTGTTTTGTGGTGATAAACCTAAATTCATAAAGTTCAAGCATTGTTTACCCAAAGATAAAAACGTTAGCCTTCAACAACTACAGCTCGAATGAGGATTCAACGGTAGGTTAGTGGCTAAGACTCACGGCATGTGTTGTTGTATAATGTAACAAAATCATTTGTATTATCTTGTTTTAAATGAGAGGGAATCTTTCTACCGACTTGCAAGTTGCAGATACGCGTTTAGCTTAGCATATGCACAGAAAACCTCAGAGTTTTTCAAAAAGACACTTTGAATACTGTTTCAAATATTAGCTAGGAGGTCCAGACTAGACACACTAGCTTAAAGCAGCACCAGTAACATGTTATCACAAGTAACACAAACTCATTTATTTAGATCCAGGCGACATAGATATTGATTTTGAGTTGTGTTTCTGTCCACCTCATGAAGTCTAATATTCACTCTCTTTTAGCTTTGTTTTGGTCTCCACCAGCTTCTGAGCTGCTAAATGCTCTATGTTCCCGCTAATCGCCACCTTTGTCTGTTTCTGTACAGTTGGGTTATCACAACTCACTCTGGCACTCTGAGATTTCCGAATGAAAAGTGCGTTACAAATAAAATGCATTATTATTATTATGAACTTTTTTTTCCAAAAACCAACTGCTGCAACCAAGGTTCTGTTTTTTGAAATTCACATTTGCTTGTCTGTTCCGACTCCACCAATTATTAGTGAAATCATTTCTGCTGGGGGGGAAAGATGGCAGATTAACAAACCAGTGAACAGCCTGTTTGTTTGTATAGCGTGTGCCTGGAGGCAGCTTCTGCAGAGAGATGAGGACAGAGCTGAAGTGTACTGTAGCAGTCACATCTCACTGAAGTATCTCTGTCTCAGGCCCTACGCTGCAGGTGCTTTGTCATGTTGGCAGCCATCACACTGTAAAGTACATACTGTCCAAACAGACTCAGCCAATCAGCTCGTGTGCCTTGACTTTAATGGTCTGGAACCATTTTGTTTATTTTTCTGCAGATGTGACACCTGTATGCTCAAATATATTCACAATATAGTGATAATGACGTTATAACTCACATTATCACCTTTTTCTGTTGGCTTCATTTAGCGCCTATAGCTGTAGAAAAATAGATGTGTAATATATATTCCCATTGACGCATCTAGAGTTGATTATACGCTATTTAGAAATATATTTTATTATTACAATGCATACCTTCATTTCTTAACACTTTATTTCAACCCGCTATGTATAGATTTATATTTTTTCTGTTATATTTCTCTGATAATTTGTCACTATTACAAATACGCAGATTTTTTTTTAAATCAAAATATATGTCAAATGTGTTTATCACAATTGTCAGATATTTTGCTCAGTATCCTAAATGTAATCTGCTTTTTACACTATCGTCTAAACCTAAAATGTTCCAGCGATCTACTATTGGTTGTGTGTGAATAATGTTTGATTTGTCTTCATTTCTGTGCGTCCTTTTGTCTTTTTGTTGCAACAACAACGGAGCGTCTTCACAGGTATTATTATAGTTTCATCTCATCATATATGATCACACTCTGTGGCTTCTTGGCCGGCACATTTTTCTCTCTGATTTTAAGCTCTCCCTCTCTGGCTATATTACTGCCGGACTCCACAACAGGCAGGCGGTGAGTCCAGGGCGCGCAAATCTTCATAAATCCTTCCACAATGGCTACCCTCTTCAGACTCCACTGTACAATATCTGTCTTCATCTAAGAGTGCACAGGCCCAGCCACCTGCTTTTCCTCTGTTCACCCCCTCCCCCCCTCCCCGCTTTGTGAACTTAATAAAAGCTGCCATTAAGCAGTGCTTCATCTGTTTGGGCCCTAATCTGCCTTATAGGCGTCATGTGACCACATATGCAGCGCACACCTGTCGTGTGTGTTCCCAGCCCCGACTGTCGCCTCTCCACACTGCTCACTCTCTCACTCAACCTGTTCCTGGCACATCAACCCACTGCATGTCAGCGATGGCCGGCATGCATGCACACATTGTTGGCACTTCTAATATATATGGCCTGGTGTTGTGTTTTGTGTAGAGGTAGAATGTGTGCATCTGTTGTCAGACTCATTCTTTGACATTCAAAATGACATCCACAGTGAAAACAGGCCTAAAGTCGTTCAGTATGTTTTTATTTCACCGAGTGAAAAGCTCAATCTTTGCATAAGACATGCAGAAAACAGAAGAGAAACATAAATATAGCACAATGATGATGAACAGCACTGTATCCAAGTGGAAATAAGCAATACGACAAAAATGAATAGTAGTGCTGAGGGCAACAAATTCAAGTAAAAAATTGCTTCATTGTTTACTTTTCATATAAAATGTCTCATGAGTCTAGCCAAATTGAACGCAAACGGGAGATGGCTTTTAGTCCAAAAGTGCAATATATTTTACAAAGTCTAAAATGTTGTTTCTCCACTATGCTGCAGTAAGCAGGAGGCTTTCATATTACATTTCTCCCAGCAGTGGAAATTCATCTCAGTTTATTTCTCCACCACTTTTTTATACCATCCTTTTTACTCTGTTAATTAAAACAGTAAAATGATCTGTCGTTTCGGCAGCAGCCTATGCACGATTTGGAGGTCGTTTCCGTCTGGTTTTTGTGTAATATAATTTTCATGTTTATTCTTTTTTTTTCTGGTAGATTATATACAGGATGCCAGCTGGCTGACAGATGGTGATGCCTTTACCCAATTTCTTTCTTTTTTTTTTTTTTTTTTTTTTTTTTATAAAAAAAAAAAAAAACATCACAAAGAAGAGAAGGAGGAAGGACGGGAACAGCTGTAGACGAAGGGACAGAGAGAACCAGCACATCGGCCACTGGGTGACATGAGGGAGTAGGAGGAGAACCCAGCACATGGCTCAAGGAAAAAAAAAAAAAAAAAGAACTAAAAAAAACAAATGTGCCCTGTTAACACTGAACAAGACACAGAGAGCCATCTTGTTAGCAGTAGCAGGCCCCTAAATCTCCCTAATGGTCCTCGGCTCTGATCTTGTTCTCACACCAGAATGTCAAGCATGAACAACGGGTGACCCCAACAACAAATATTGTTGACTCCTCTACCTGCATGAATGCAGATGTTTGTTTTGTTTTTACATTTCTTTTTTGTTGGTTCCTTCAAATTCTGCGACAGAAAAGTGTCCCAGTTGGATTTAAAGTGGAACAAAGCAGGGAAAAGGCGCACAAGGTCATGAAATATGAATCGAAGCTCTGAGCAGCTGGAGCCACAGGCGTGTGTTCGGTGGCCTGTCTGTCTCTCTCACGGGGGGAGACACACACACACACACACACACACACACACACTCTCACACACTCTTACTTCAGTAGTGTCACTGACGGATAGAAAAAAAAGACACAGAGAGATCGCTGTCGTGACCTTTTGCCCTGCTGTCGTCCAGCAGCACCTTTACCCTCCACACAGGACCCAAAACGTCCTCAGGCTGAAGCACTATCAATCACTACATGTGTATAGTTATAATAATTATAGTTTCTTTATTTTCAACTTTTTACAAATCCTGCTATTTCACACCCTCCCACACTCACACATACACACACACACACACACATACACTGAATTCAAGTGCACAATGTCTCCCAGCCCCTACAGTTATCTGATGAGAAAACAAAAACAAACGTTGTGACGCCGCTGCTTTGCAGCAGAGTCCCGGGAGACAGTTCATTCTGTGAACGAGGCATGCCCACAGCAAAGTAAATATAAACCAAGAATTTCAATTAATGAGGAAAAAAAAAAAAAAAAGCACACACATAGATAAATGACAATGAATAAAATGAGTCATTAAATAAAACAGAAACATAGATGAATGAATTCAAATCAGTGTATTTTAGTTTGAGCTTCTGACATAGTTTGGAAAAAGAAAAAAAATATATATATACTGCAAACATAACGGAATCTTCCAATGCTACAGTATGAAGAACTCTTTCCAAAATATCTGGGCTAATTAAAAAAGGTCACGCACACAAGCAAACTATGATGAGGCTATTTGAATTTTTTACTTTTTATTATTCATTTCTCCTCTTAACGGTTTTCTTTTTAAAGGAAGCTGTTCACGAAAGAGCATTTTGTTCATATATAGTTATTTTTTACAGAGGAAAATACTGTACAACCTTTTTTTTTTCTTCTCAAAACATTATCTGGAGGAATATCATCTACACACATTATTATTCCCTATATTATGATCGTTTATTTCCAATGCCAAGCTCAGGAGATTATTCATGATCAGTGTGTCCACTTCTCGGTCAAACATATTCGTTCGGCTTTGACCGATTTATAATTTAGTACTACAGTAAGTGAGCATTGCCATGAACTTCTTAAGAATTCATTTAAAATCACAGTCTGTATTAGTGTTTCTCATCAGGGCACTGTCTTTCTGGTACACCCCTTTCCTTTTTTTTTTTTTCTTCAAACTGTCGAATCACGGAAGCAAAATAAAACCCAGTCTTTAAATAAATCACATGAACAACAGTTCTTTGTCACACTAACATCTATTTGTGCATTAAAGCAAAAGTGAACTAAAACAACATCTTTAAAGCAAAATTCCCTGTTAAAAGATATTTATCATATATTTTTTTTTTCAGACGGTAAAAATGAACCTAAAAAGTGCAATAACACCCTAGAAAATTCTCATTGGAAGGTCACATAAATATTAAATAAAAACCGTTACAACAGGAGCTAAACCACAGCCATAGTGAATGGAAACAAAATGCCATCGAGTCATTTTCGGTCTGTAAATGTTCAAACATAAAACACACTCTCTGACGTCCCCCACCGCTCTGCATCTGAGTGACTCATCGTTTTCTCTGGTCTGTCTGACCCCCACCCCCCCCCCCCCCCGCCCCCCAACACATCCTGACTCTCCGGCCGTTAATCACAACCTCGCCTGCTTACAGATCGATATGCTTCTGACTAACAACACAACAAAACGACATAATAACGCAAAGATGCAAATGGTAACAAAAATATTTTTAAATATGCTCATGAGTTATCTATCATCATCGTAATCATCGTGGTCAGCTAATATAAAAGTGCACTATTCACACACAAACTTGATTCCTCTGCAGGGGGGTAAAATTACAAGGGCTGAGCTTGGTTTTTGGTGCTAGTTGAACATTTCTAGCAGAATGTCAGAGAACTGTTGAGACCGGCAGCTTGCTGGAGGCCTGACTGCCGAGACTGACCAAATATTTACTGGTCAATTCCACATGTCATTGAGAACAAAGAAAAACATCTGAGTGAGATGGGAACAAGCAAAATGTAACTCCCTTTTCACTCAGAGTCTCATAATAATAATAATACAGGAAAGAAGATCAAATGTTTGAATGTATCCTGTTTCCCCTTAGTGATCCTCCCTTTTTCTATGTATCCCCGGCCCTGCAGTTCATGTCGCCTGTACCAGCAATTTCCTTTTGTATATCGCCGTTCACACACACACACACACACACACGCACGCACACACACACACTTACATATATAGTTATATAGAGAGATTTGTTTTTGTTTTTCTGACTTTTTCTTTTTTTATCCACACACAAAAAAGTGAAAAAAATTAAAATAAATTAAAGTCAAACATGCACGCACACAAAAAGACTGATGTGTAGTAAAATGCTTTACATTGCTGCCCTGTGTGTAAACCAGGGCCTAATTCTGTGTCTCCGTTCATATTTTTTTTTTTTTTAATGCATAATTGAATTAATAATGTTGGTCATCTTGTAAACATCATAATAAATCATTTTGGGCCGTCATTTTTCTCCACGTTGTTGTTTTCTGTTGTCGTCTGAAGTCTCTTTACATGATAAATGAGGCCACTTTCATTTTTGTTTGTTCATAGTACACAGAGTATTTCTTCAGTCCCCACAGTCACTGGTAGTTTTTCTTTCATTTCTTTTCCAGTTGGGAAGTATCAGTGTGGTTAACAGAAGCATCAAAACTCTCGCCATTGTCCTTTTCACCATCAGGCTCCGGCATCGAATCGTCATTCGAGTCACTGTTGAGCTCTGCCTCATCCTCCTCCTCCTCGTCCTCCTCGTCCTCCTCCTCCTCCTCGGCGTGCGCCTCCTCCTCTGGCGACAGGTCATCCTCGGCCTCTCCGGACGTTCCTGTGGTGTCGTCCTGAGCTGCCGGCAGACCCAGCAGCGGTCCCGGGTTGTTGTGGCTGGATTGTTGCACCGCTTCGTGGTGCATTTTCTTGCTGAGGTCCAGTGAGTCGCTGAGACCCAGACCGGCGGCGTTCTTCAGGAAGAACAGGGAGCTGCTGGTGTCGGTGCCCAGGTTGAGGGAGCCGTCCAGGCTGATGGAGGACGGTGGGTACAGGCGGTTATACTCTGACCCGATGCCACCTGTTGGATAGATCATGGAGGGAGCGCTGCTGTTAATGCTGCGGGACAAACAGTGGACGCCACTGGGGGAAGAAGAAGAAAGACCCATGGAGATCAGAGGGACTGCAGACACGCTTCCTCCCAGGTGGTGCACCCCTTCCTGTTTGGGCGACACAGACGGCAGCTCGCCGCGCTCCTGCTTCTCGTGCTTTCTCTTGTGGGAGTCCATCTGGGACATGCCCACCACCGTGTGCTTACACTCGGGGAAGGTGCAGTGGAAGTGCGAGCACTTGAGCTTATATTTGCAGTCGGGAACCTCGCAATCGACACTGGAGCTGAACTGGCAGAAGCCGGCGGCGGTGATCACGTCTTGCTTGCCGTGGTGCTTGCGGTGGGCCGTCACCTTGGTGCTGTCGGTGCAGCGGAAGCCACAGCGCAGACAGTGGAAGTGGGTGCTGTTGCCTGAAAACTGGCAGTCAGGGAAGCTGCAGCTGAGTGAGGATTTGAAGCGCTTGAAGTCATCCAGGACCAGGTTGTCCACGCGGTCGTGGTGCTGCGCATGCTTGTACATGTGGGTTCGGCCGCAGAACTTGTAGCCACAGTTCTCACGTGTACAGTGGTAGTGGGTCACTTTCAGAGAAAACTGGCAGCCCGGGTCCTTGCAGTTCTCGTAGAGGTCATAGCGCCTGAAGCCCTCCAGCATCATCCCCTCATCCAGCATCTTACGTGACGACGGGGTCTTGCGGCGCTTGCCGAATGGTGACATGTCCTCGATGATCCAAAAGCGCTTCTTTGCACCGGTGGCCGTGGGAATGGAGATGGTGTTGCCTGAAACAAGGAAGGAAGCACATTAAACTATAATCACTTGGTTCACAAAGTAAACTACAAGCAAATTACATCGCGAGACCGTCCTGGTTGAAACTCTAATGTGCGACCTTACTCAGCCAGAAGTGGTTCACAGCTGAGTAAGCACAGAGAGCCACAATTTGTTTTATTCCTAATTCCCAGAATGATTAAAGGAGGGGCGAAATGACAGATTGACTTTGGAACATGACACTTTTACAGGGTGTCTCCAGCCTCCAAACAGAGGCGGAGCTGTGGGTCTTAACCGACCCTCTTATCTCCATGTTGTTTTATGAGGGGCACCCACCTTTTGCTACACCCTAATAATGGGATCCCTGTTCTGCAAGACAGGAAGCAGTGGGGCCTCGATAAAACTTGAGGCGTGATTAAAATGAGAGGCTGGTAATGCAGCCTTGTTAATGGGAGCTAAACAAGGTCCCGGCTTCATACTACAGGTGCTAAATGTACTGCTCGGTCTCATAATCCTAGTAAAACTGAGAGTAAAAACACACACAAAGGTGTAGGTGAGCTAATTATACACATTTGTTACTATACCCAATCAGTAAGCATGCACATTTCTTCATACATTTTATTTTTTGCATGCTGGAAAGCCTTTTTTTTTTATTTCCCCGTCTTTCCACAACAATACTGCAGAGAAAGACTGGATCACACAGTTAAATACTGCACAGGACTCAATTGAGAGTGACAGCTGCAGTGTTGGTTTGCGCCGGGGATAAGTACCTGCAGCATCCTGCACTATAGGGACGTCATTTCTAACCGGAGACGGAGTGGCAATGATGGGGCTGAAAGCTGGTGTGTTGGTTGGCATGACAACACTCCGAGTGGCTCCCAGAGAGGCGCTGAGCAGAGAGTATGACAGACAGGATGGAGAGAGGAGGTATGGGAGTGAGGACAGAGGAGGTCGGAGGAGAGCGGGAGAGAGGGATGGGGCCTGAGACTGGAGGCCAGGCTGAGGAGCAAAGTGAGGAAGAGGTGGTGGTGGTGGAGGAGGCGGGGAAGAAGGAGGTGCATTTTGGGTTGCGCTAGTGTCAGCAGGGGTGGCAGGAGCAGAAGTGGTGGCGAACCAGCCTTGTCCTGGAGAGACAGGTTGACCAGAGAGGGTGAAGGACAGACAAGAGGGGAAGAAACACACAGACGGGTACCCACACACAAACAAGGACCAAATCACACACACACACACACACACACACACACACAAAGGGATGGGAGGTAAAAAGGGAAAGATAAAAGATAAGAGAATGATACAAAATGAGGCCCATTCAAGACAAGTAACCCACCAGCCAAAACAACAATGGTGCGAGTAGTGGATAATATTGCTCACACATGGAGGCTCAGATTTAGAAAAAAAAAGCAGAGAATTCCTTTATTCAGTCAGTTTGAGGGAGACTGCTTCTCCTTCCCTTTCCTTTCTCCCACAATTCAAACTACTAAAAGTGCTAAAGTAGACATAACGCCACAGGGATGATCTCGGGCCAAAGGAAAATGTAATAAGCTACATACAGTGCAAGAACTCAAACCACTGATGTACAAAATGGAAGTTTTATGAGGATGACCAGGCAAACTGCAGAAGACCTTGTCCGTGACTCGGAACATAAGAATACAGCATTGTCATCAACCTCATATATTATGATGTATGTGTCATTATGTTATCGATTGTAAATCAAACTACTAAATCACAAAATACATGATTGAAGAATGAAATGACAAGTCGCTGGTTTTCTGGGTACGGTAGATGAATGTGGACTTGAAGCATGACGCATGATGCTGAATGTAAGATTATAAAACTTGAATTCACTTTTTTAGACTAAACCATAATAAAGCTCTACATGCTGACACTTAATGCACCCGACAGGTATTTGTTGTGGTTGCATATTCTCACCTGCTGGAGAACCATCGCCTACAGGTGTGCTGGAGCAGCTCCGGTCCTGGTTGGAGGACTCGGAGGAGAGGCCCAAGGGGCTGCCCCCTCCTCCCATGTAGTCCATGTAATCATCAGTCTCGTCCATCATGGCGGACGAGAAGTTGGAGTTCATACCAGGATGGGCCCCCATCATGCCAGATCCATCTGGCCTCTGGCCCAGCGGCATCACCTGGGAAACAAATAATCGTTGTTGTAAGTGATGTGCGGTCAGGGGCCGGCAGCCTCACCTAAGCTAAAAATAAACGTTGAGACATAAACTAAAACTATTTCCGGAATGCAGGAAGTTCAAAGCCATGATGGGAACTCCTAACTCAACGCTGCCAACGTTTACGTATATTTGCGCATGCATAGTCGGATCTCACGCTGTGCTGAATCAGAGATGCTACGATGAGGAAGATAGCAGCCCCCCCCCCCCTTGCGTAATGTCACGTGACACCCACTACCTCTCGCTCGGCTCGGCGCTACGCGTTGCCCTTCGCAGCACCAGTAGCGGCTAAAAACGCGGATAGCTTATGGGCCGCGATCAGCATGGAAATCAGCTGTGCCCGCTAAAGGTAAACAAACACCCGGATCTTACCGAGTGGAAGGAGCTAAACATGACACAGACTTTTCAAACTAAATGGCACGAAAAATAATGAGTGCAGTAGTCCACACACACACATACAGCGAGTGTGCTCAGTGGTCTCTGTATTTTACCCAACGAAATATTCATAGACTTTCATATACTAACATTTTCACCGCAGTCAAAAAACGGTTTGCTTTTCGGAGGCACACAAAGGGGCGATATAGCAGCAATCTACCAGCACCATACATTTCATTTAAACAACCACAATGACACAAAATCATATTTTTCCCATTTATTTTGGGGTGACGTCAAAATAAATTATGCCGGCAGACATTCAAAGCTTTTTTTAAAAAACGTCAATAGAAGCTTCTAATGAAAATATGACTTTCGGTACAGCCCTAATATGATTAATTAATACATTTGTTCACCCTTTTTAAGAGCTTTGTGTATGCTGTCTGACGTTAGGCGACTGTGCACTGACGCCAATATTTCTCTCTGGTTGTTCCTTATCCTTGTGTGCTGTAGCCAGACGCTCCTTGTGTGTGGTTATCAGTGCGCTTTTGCTCAATTTGTTTGGAGTGATTAAGCTGTTTTCTGTTGGTGCGCTGACGCCATGATTTCGCTCTCTTTTTTCCATATCCTGGCGTGCCGTCGCCAGATTTTCGTTGTGTGTGTGGTTGAGCTTTTGCGCATTTTATAAGAGTGAATAAGTTGTTTTCTACTGGTGCGCTGACACCAAGCGTGCATTCTCTGTCTCTGTGGGCGTTTATTGTGTTGTATGTCTGCCTAACTAATGTAGATGTGATTTTGGACTATATTATCCATGCGCAATGTAGACATATCCATATGCTTCACTGATACGTTGCTGCCTAGCCTGGCATAGATTTCGCCGCACTTTATCTGAAACAAACATCATAGGATGTCGCCTGTCATTAATGCAGGTGTTGGCTTTTGGCAAACAACCAAGCATTTCTCAAGGCAACAAAAGTTTTCTGAAAGAATGAACGTCACGCATTATATAAAGGTTCAAAATGAAAAAAGAACAAACAGAACTAGAAAATCCACATGTTTAACTCCACTTACGGTACAGGATGTACTGCAGAGGTTAAGTTAGGAAAAGGAGTATACTCCACAGTGAAACATTTCACATCAAAAGAATGTCATGAGTGATTTGTTACTGACTGGTATGACAGGATATGACCGGTACTTTCTGTTTTGCACCCATTGAACTTGTTAGGTTTTCAGAATCTGACTCATAAGAAACGCCAAAAACAACCAAACTAGCTACATAAGTCCTGTAGACTTTGGATACCAACTCATTATTGTTGAGCTGAAACATTAAAAACCTCAAAAAAATGTTCACAGTGAAAATCAGTTCTAGCTTTTTTTAGCAGCTCATTTGCATATTCCTTTTCACTTCTTGCAACAGAAACAACTACTGTATGCTTTTATGGGAACATGACATTTAAATGTATCATCTGGGTTCTTTTGTGTGAAAACACAATACATTCCCCATTGAATCACTCCGTCAGACGGTGGGTGAGGTACTTGGCTTTGTTAGAATATGTTTCAATAAACCGCTCAACGTCTGTTTAAGTTCACTGAGGTGTCCAACTTGTATTTTCAGTCAATTACACTTTTCAATTGTTTGCGAACGTACCTGGGATGGGACTCGGTCGAAGTTCTTCCCGAGCATCCGCCTCATGTGTTTGCGTGCGTGCGAGGTCATCTGGTGCTTGAGCAGGAAGGAGAACTGGCAAGCCTCGCGGATGCAGTGGAAGTGGCTGTTGACTTGGTTATACTTACAACCTGAAGAGAGAAGACCAGTAACAGTTCTTAAACTCTCCATTTGCAGATGGATTCATCTTTGGCTCATCGTGAGACGTCTGAGAACAGCAACTGCGCTAAATGCAATATTATCAGTGCGGCGGTGTTATGATTAGATCAAACACAAAGTGAAATCTTTTTTATTTATTTATTTTTATTTCATGATATAGCTCCGACAAAAGAGGGATCGGTTTCAAAGTGTTCGGGAGTGTACATGTAGGAGGAATATTAGATCACTCCGGTGTCACACTGAGCAAGTCAAGGCTTCTGTGCACTAAACCTGTGGAGCTCTTTTATTACACTGACATGCTTTATTCAATTAGGAATTTACATAAATAAATTCTCATTTTCTGTGGGCCAATAATGCACACACCCCTGCAAACCAAAGTAAATATACAATTATTACCATATTAAATTCATTTTTCAAAGTATCTCCATTGTCATTTTTCCTTTTGTCCTCCGTTGTGCTGCTGTGTGCTTCATATTCTTCTGTTCTTTTCTAGTGTTTTAACCGGTGTAGCTCTAATTGCTTTATGATTTCAAATTAAATGAATGTTCCATTTTGTGGCTGTTAATCAAATACCATTATATAAAAGCAGGCAGAAATAATTGAAAGAGTAACATGCTGGGCATGTGCTAGCATGTCAGTAACCATGGCACCCAGTTTAAGAGCACAACACGTCTGTGTCATCAAATAGCTTTGGCACACACCATGTTTTAAACACGCAAAGTTGTGCAAATAACAGTAACCCCCGTGACTCGGAGGGCCTTTTGTGAGACGGAAACCAGGTAACATCATCAGCGGTGTTCAGTTTAATGTCGCTGCCATGGATACTGGCAACCCATCAATTCTTTATGACAGGAGTGCTAGCGATGGTAATCCTCTCTGTGTTTCCCACAGCCCAGACAATACCGTTGGCAGATCAGGCTGGGGACAAAAAACAGCTGTTTAGGGCCTGTATTTGTTTGCTTTGTCTCTGCGTTCTGAAAAGCTTGTGTAACCGCCTGAAAAAAACAGATCACTTTTAATTCATTTCTGTGTGATGGCAGCGGTGGCTGTGAGGCACAGCTTCAGAACACAAACAGGCTAAACCAGACAAGCCGGATAATTAACAAACACAAACCTAATTGCTCATTTCTGACAGGGGCAAAAGGAAGAAGAAAACAACCTGGATGTGATTGTCGATGGTATTGCTCACATAGTAAAGGCGAGACTACCTTTGGGACATGATATGCCGTTGTGGATATGCAAAACACAGCAACAAAACCTGTGAGGCGGACTTCTTTCATGCCTCTTTATCAACTCGCATAGCATGACACTGTGTTTGCCGACACTGGTCTCTCTCCCTTTTGTAAACACAGGTAATATATCCTCCCGCAACAGCCGCCAAAAATCCATCTACGTCTTTCTCAATTTAAAACTTTTAATCCACACTGTGCTCCAGGTAGAATATTAATAAAAGCTGGAGTGTGAGAAAAAGGGACGGCAGGCCCAAACTTCTGCTCAACTTAAATCATATCAGATGTGTTTCTTCTTACCCAGCCTCCCACACTCCTCCCTCTTGGTGAAATATTTGAAGCCATTGGCGGCGCGGCGTTCTGCCTTTTCGTGCTTCTTCACGTGCCATGGCAGCTTGGTGGTGATGTTAGTGACAAAGCTGCAGCCGGGCCGCAGACAGTGATAGTGGCCCCTCATTCTGAACTCGCAGTGCTGCAGATGAAACACAGAGTTTCCAATTTCATGAGTCAAATATGTTTGAAAGCTTGACTTGATCTTTCTTTGTGTGCCAAGTTAACGTGAACACCAATACACACAAACATAAACAAACACTTCACAGGCCCTTTTTTTTTTTAAATTTCTGCTCATTTGGAACATCCCACATTTCTAAGCACGATGGCTTTTATTTATTTTATTTCAGGCTTCCCACAAACACCCCTCCTTTTGAACATGTCTGTACACCACCATCTGTTTGTGAGGCCCAGATCCCAAAGGACTGGTCCAAATATGATCAGCTCAGTTCAGGAGATGCAGACTAAGGGGCGGAGGAGGGAGGAGGAGGAGGAGGATGAGGGGGAGGGTTAGGGAGGGGGGGGGGAGTTTTTGTGAGAGGGGTGATTTTCGACACATTAATGAATTCATTTAAATGGTTTTCCAAATACGGGCTCATGAGAGCAGGCAGGGGCTGCCATTTAGGTTTCATTTGCGAAGCATTCCCCTGATTTTTGCCCTATTCCAGACAGCCTTGTTTACTGTGCAAGTGACAATGATTTATTGGGTAATATCAGCTAAATTGGCCTTTTCTGAGAGGAGAATGCGGCAGTCAAAATGACATCATTGACATATAAACAGGCATTACTGGGGTGAGTCGACTGTCTTTTTCAGCAGAGATGGAAGACGGGGAGCGGCGGTTGTGAAAGCCTTGAGTCAAATAACCTCAAATACCGGTCTAATAGATAGCATACTTCATGCTTAGAAACCTCCGGGAGATGACAGTAGGTGATTCAGCTCCTGGCTCAGTTATCAAGCCTCACTCACCTGGTTGGGACAGAGACACTGGAGAGAGAAGTAGGAAAACTGGTCACGGACGTTGATCAGGTTGTTGTTGGGGTTGATGTGGTCCAAACAGTGGGACTCGGCCTTGCCAGTTGTCTTGCACACATACTTGCAATTCCCAAACAAGCAGTGGAAGTGGAACTTGTTGCTGTACTTGCAGTCAGTAGCCAAACAGGGATCACTGGATGAATAAAAAAAAAACGGAAAATGCAGTTTATGGTCGAATAAACACACTGTACTGTTAATGTAACGGGAAGAAGCGAAATGTTTCTCCTACTTTTCCTGAAACTGCAGGAAACCAGGTTTGACTTGGGGTTTAGCATTCTCCAGAGAGGTGGTGGCCAGAAGGGAGTTGGCTGGCAGGTTGGGCATCGAGGCCGGCATCTGAGGGATGCTGCCAGTCAGCTGCTTCCAGGCCAGCAGGGCGGGAGGCGGGGAGCTGTAGCCACCAGAGGAGGTGAGGTGTGCCACATCCATGGAGGGGTTGTTGGCCATAGAGACGGGGGCAGCGGGCTGCAGCGAGGCTCCCTCACCGGAGTCCTTGCCCTCACCGAACTGAGGCTCCGACTTCACGTTCAAGGTGGCACGGAGGTGGAAGCTGAGAAACAAGATGGAAGCTCATTTTTTTTATGTTGATCAATAAAGCCGAAAGCTAAAACGTGGAAAGGGAGTATTTTCAGATTATGAAGCAGCGGAACACTCACTTAGCATGTTTTATGGCCCCATCCACAGTGCTGAAGAGTGCGCCGCAGTCCTCTACCATGCAGTGAAAGTGCACTTTCTGTAGGAAGTCACACTGAGCCTCACAGAAGTCGTCTGTGTCAAACCTTTAACACAGACAGATAATGAAGACTGTCGTTTATTTTCCGCCTTCCCAGAACATCGACAAACAGCTGGTTCGACTTGTGATCTGACGGTAAATGTCCTTTGTACTGCAAGTCATTACAAATTCCTGCAAGACCAGATTCTTTGTATTTTAGGGGGTTTTCAGTGATGCAGTATGTGAGGAATTGTATTGACAGAAAAAAAGTCTTCCTATGCACAGTGCTTTTAAACACTCTGACTGTATTCTCGCTTTCAAAACAAATGAGTCAAGTCTAACTACCAGCGACTCTTTGTACTTCCTCCATGTATTATACCTGCGGAGGTATGTCCTCCAGATCTCAGCGGATTTTTCTGGCAGCGGCCTCTTCAGCACTCTGTTCAGATACTGTGCTGCCTCCGAGCTGTTGCCTCCCTGGCCGGCCTCCAGCTCTGTCTTCAGGTTCATGGCGTTGAACAGCGCAGGGTTCACCTGTGACATCTACAGAACACATAGCACAAAAACAAGCCGCTGCTGGGTTAGTGGAACATACGGGGAAGCTGGGCACTTGCATATGTTAGTGAGAGTGTGAGAGTTTACACACACAAATGGTTTTGGCGAAGCAAAAAAAAGCACAGCCAGATTTACAAACATCCAGGCTTTTGCTTGAGTGCAGGCCAAACGTGTTTGCCAAGTGTCCTCTGGGAGCGACTGTTAACCCTTTTATGTGCTGCGGTGGCTCGAATCAAACCCCCCCCCCCCCCCCCCCCCACCCGAAAGCTGCCATGACACGAGGAGCTGTTGGACAACAGGTCTTCAAGCCCCTCAAGTCTGGGTTTATAATGGCTGCTTTAAGGAGAGCAACTAGGCGACGTGTGTGTCTGTGTGTGGAGGGGAGGGAGGGGGTATTTACCAGTTGGCAAGGGTAAAAAAAAAAGACTGATCCCTTATTACATCATCAATATGATGGAAACCACTCGGCACATTTGTAAAAATCAGATGAGATGTATGATTAAGACGATGTCCATTTTAATCTTCACCCCCTCTAACAAAAATACACCTTCAAATTTCCATACGCTAACATTTAGACCTGGTAAAAAATGAGGGCAGCGCCTTCCTGTTGCTTTTTTTCTCCCCTGACTTTTTAATCTAATAATTTACAAAGTCTATAAATAAATGTAGAGCGAGGAGGGGGGAAGAAAAAGTATAGAGGAGGAGAAAAAATGGACGGCGGGTTCAAAACAGCTCATCAAAAAACAAACATCTCTATATATCTGGCATGGCACCCAGCTACTGCTTCATTATATTAATTTGTGAGAGGTGCAGTGAAAATTACACTGTATGAAAAATGGCTGGAAAATTTAAATGATACAAACTCATCTTATTAGCGGTGAAACATTAAAAAAAAAAAAACAGGCCCCTCCGAGTCCCGCTAATTTGTCTTGGGATGAAAGGCGTTTGATGGATGGATCTTACCTTATTCATAAGCGAGGATAAAAGAGATGTATTCCCCGGTACAGGGTGTCCGTTTGATTCATTACTGGAACAAGGAAAATGAACAATGTTTAGTCAAGATTTGCATGAGAACAGTAAATATTACTATTTATCACACAAGGTGTGCCTGTATAATGAAGAAGAAAAATGCTGTCTTCTTATAAAATAAGATATAGTGTGAGTTGAAGGGAAGATTGGAGTTGACGGTTTATACAAACATCCTTCGCACACAAAAAAATTGAGAAATATGTTGATGGTTTTATAAATGTATGCACATGTATAAACAAGATATTTTTGACAAATAATTGCGAACATAACCCTGGCTGCCGAGACTGTAGAAACCTTAGCACCTTGTATATTAGCTGAATAGACATTTATCATACAGCATTAACCCTTTATGGACCAGGCAGCCGTGTACCTGTGGTCTTTCTTGCTCAGGTCCAGGCTGTGCTCCTGCGCGGAGTCTTGGGTGGCGCCGGAGTTGCCGTCCATTGGCTCCTGCTTCACTTGAACCAGATTGAAGTGGCTTGCTGAAGCCGGCTGCCCATTCCCTGAGGATCAAGACAAGAGACGCAGATGAGAGAAGTGACAACAAAGTTATTGTTGGTCAGCATTATTACCCTATGATGAGATCCAATCTGACTTCTGTCCTGGCCCGAAAAGAATACTCCGAGTGATAATTATTGCGAAATTATGTCAGGCCGTCAAGCCTTTTAAATGGTGATTGAGAGGCGGGAGATATGAGGGAAAAAGACTCCTTTTTCTGCAGCACTTGTCACAACTCATTTGCCAGGCTGCCTCTTAACTGGTCATTAAGTGAGATGCTAATGCTGAGGGAAAGTGGCAGTCTCAGATTGGCCGACCCCCCCCCCCCCCCCCCCCCCCCACCTTCCCAGGCTGCATGTTGGCCTGACAACGGGCAGCAGCCAATGCCACTGAGCGTACCCACAAGGAACAGGGGTGCTATGTCGGTCAGATTGGAGCTGACAGCCAATCAGATTGGTTCAAATAGCATGACCTCTTGATCAAATTCTCCTCCAAATAGGTATTCAGTGGATGCTGTGAGCGGGGACAGGAGTGCTGAAATGAAATAAATAAAGACCAGGGGACGACACGGGGTAGAAATGCTGACGGGAAGGTGAATTCTGCCCCACCCCCCCCTGATCCCCAAGGGATTGAAATATTAATTTGTCCCGGGGCTACACAGAGAAAGCTGGGCTTTTTGGTAGACAATAAGTGGTGGTTTATTTAAAAAAAAAGAAAACGTGTGCGGGAGGGGGTGACCCTGATGTAGCTTCTCAGACACTTTAAGACTGAGGAGCACCAGCGGGCGGGATTGGTTTGGTGAGGAATCTGTTGTTTAGGAATCAGGGCTGGTGCTGAGGGATAGTGACAGGCAAGGTCATGGGCAACCAAGTGTGTGCCCTTGGCCCTCAGCCGGGTGAGGCTCCTCTCCTTTTTCTCGCTGGGCAGGAAACAAGACGAGCCTACGTAAGGGGGAAGCCGACCAGAGCCCCCACCCCCCCACCCACCCACCCGCCACAAGATGACCCAGAGACATATCAGGCAGAATAGGAGTAGAAAAGCCAGTCTTGGGCCTTGTCAGCTGAAAGCTGGGAGATGGGGAAGTGTCAGTATCAGTTCAGTTTGACAATGGCTGAGGTTGGAGGGGCTGGAGGTGGAGTTGGGGTGGAGCTAAAGGAAATCGGTGGTTTGAGGTCACTGAATGGTCACCAAGTCCACGTCCAGCGCTCCTTCCTGAGCCCCAACTTGAAAAGAGTAAACCCAAAATGAACCAGCCAGACAGATCCTGCCTTGTCTTTGACAATCAAATTAACTCTCAGACTAAATGAGAGCACAAGATATCAAGAGCAGCCTCTCACTATATGATCTTTACAAGATCATCAGGCAGATTAAAGCATTCCTTTACTATATCAAAGGATGCATTTGCTTTTTGAGGTGGATTACAATGCAAAAGTCTCTTCTTCTGCTGCACATCGTGAAGTCATTTTTTTTCTATTCACTTCCCAAAGAGGGAGAACAAATGAGTATGACTCGAAGCAGCTTCTTTCTGGAAATTATCCAGGAATTATGTACCACCATGTAATTACTCCGGATAAGATACAGAGCTTGTGAAAGATCATTTGTATGTGTGTCTAATTAGTAAACCCTTCAGATGCTTGAATCTCTGGGAAAAACACTTAGGAGTAAATTAGAGCGGAACATTAATACAAAAAAATGCTGAGAAAATACTGAAAGCAGAAACAGGAAAACATACACAATTCACCACAAAAGAGGTGGAGTTTCACAACCCCATGAAAACATAAATACTGTGAAAAATAGCCACAAACACTGTGACTTTTCTCACACCTTTTTGACAGAGAAGTACAAACCACTTCCTCCTCATTTTAGCCCTAGATGTCCTGTTCACACCATTTATGAAGCAAATATGAGAAACAAAACCGAAGCCGATCCTCCATCCTGTATCTATGCGCTTAACTTTTACCATAAAGTATGTGAGATTATTTTCAAAACAGCTTTGTTATCAAGCATAGAGATCTGACACGCAGGCTCTCGGTGAGACAACGAGAGGGGTGGTGAAGGCACCATCTGTGGAAGCCCCACCCTCAGTGGGGGCCTTCCCAGTGTTCAGACTACCTGCTGGAAGCCCAGAGGTGGAGCTCCGCCTGACAGCCCGGGCTCAGCCCGGCTCCCCGGAGCAGCTGCCCCATCTCTCTCACAGGGCCTGTCCTGCTCCAGGAACACCACCAGGAATTGTAATCCTTCCCAGTCCCAACATCCGGAGACGCTCCCCCTTGCAGCCCCGATTTACAATCCGCACCCCACCTGCTCAGGCTCAGCACCGGAGGCCCCACTGCTACCGGATTGCGAGATTGCACTCTGCAGTTTATTGTCAATTTAATGCTTTAACTTCATTTTCCTTTTCAGAAGCTTTGTTTAGAGCAATATGATAAACATAGACAAGGCAATTACCTCCAAAATTTATTTGAATTGTGTTTATGCTAAACAGGTATTGACATGTTTTTGTGGGAACAGAAGGTTTCTAGAAATTCAAAATGTGTTTCTTTGCTGATGCATGCAAGTGTGTCTGAGTTCTTGTGACAGTGGAAAAAAAGCCCCTTTCTCAGCTCTGGTGCATTGAGTCATTTCTGCCTGAACGATTTCAGTTTTTTTATCGGTTTGCATAGAGGATAAGAAAAAAAAAGAAAAAAAAACAACATTTTTTTTTTTTTTTTTGTTCTTGCAATTTCTGATCTTAATTTCATTCCACCTCCATTTGCTTGGAACGGGCGCAGACATAGATAAGAGACCAATGATGAGGAAACATGTTCGACACAAGCCCCAGGAGCCCCCACTCTGAACATCATAAGAGACTTTTACAGGCTCTACTCTCCCCTGTCAGCGCATTTATCTCCAAATGGATTGTGGGTATCTAACAAACGATCAACACAATAACAAGCCCAGAGCAGAGGACTATGCCTCCAGTATGCCCCTTTAAGCCTGAAAGCGGCAGTTTTTCTGCCTTTCTCTCTACTGTGGTATAGTGATAGAAGTGACCTCTGAGTGCACTCTGTGTGCTCTGGCTGGAGCGGAGAGAGAAGTCCACACACTGAAAAAGGATGTGGCTTTTAGTCTACACAGGGTTTATTCTCTTCGAACACTGACATAGCTCAAAAGGTTATTGTTTGTCATATATTTCAATAACCGTGTCTATAAATAGAGTAACAAGCAAAGTTCACCTTTACAACTGACTACCAATTTATTCATGGTTTTATAATTTGCAAGTGTGTTAAGCTGGTTCAGTTACAATGTCAGGGAAAGGAAATATTAACAGGGCTGAATTAATCTGTCAGTTATTTTTAGATTAATCAATTATTGAAAATGGTCTTCAAATCGCTCGTTTTGTCTGTCCACCAGTCCACATTTACAATATTGTAAAGCGGAAAATCTAAATTTGTTAAGCTGGACCAAAGAAATATTTTTGCTAACATTGTTGGAGATTTAGTTTGAGTTCAAACTTCTATCTACCATTGTGTAATTGGCGAGTATCCACAAAAATGATGACACCATGATCACAAAAATGATGACTTTTTGTGGAGTGACTGACCTAGGTGGAGGTTGTTGGAGGGCCTCAGGGCAGCAGCTGCCAGTCTGGCCATCATGGGTGATATCAGACCTTTGCTTGCCGAGATCTTCTCCATGATGGAGGAGGTGGCGTAGGATGTTGGGGTAGAGGCCATGGCTCCGTCTGCACCCACTGTGGAGCAACCTTGGGTCAGTGAGTCGGTGGGCATGGAGTGAGCCCCAGAAGATACAGCCGATATCAGGCTAGCGGCCGGCGGAGGTGGTTGCAGAGGCATCCTCGGGATGAGGGGGAAAAATGGGTTGGAGCCGCCCATGGCACTGTTGGAAAGAGCGAGGGCCACCGGCATGTTGCTGGGCAGGGCCTGGGACAGCAGGCTGGACATACGCTGGCCTGCACTGGACAGCGAGGACGTGAGTTTGAGGGCATGGCCCAATGTAGAGGAGGAGGAGACAGCGGTGGTGGGCGTGGCCAACAGGTGCGATACAGAGGTGGACTGCTGGGTGGTGGGCGAGGCACTCAGGCTGGAGTTCTTGCTGCTGATGTTCGAGAAGTCCATCAGGTCATCGTTGCTCGACTCCTCCGGCTCATCCTTTGCCGTCAGGTAGGCGGAAGAGAGGCCCATGACCCCGGAAGAGCGGATGTGCCGGCGCTCGTGTTTGCGCTTGTGAGAGGTCATCTGGCTAGTGGAGGTAAAGGTGAAGCCGCAGCCCGAGCGGATGCAATGGAAGTGGTTGGTGGCCTTGCTGTAGACGCAGCCCTCGTACTTGCACTCCTCGTACTTGTAGAACTTCTTGAAGCCATCTTTGGCATAGGCATCGTCCTTGATGTGGTAGCTCTTGTGCTTCTCGATGTCACACTTGTTCTTGAAGGTGAATATGCATCCTGGGCGCCTGAAAGGAGCATGGAAAACAAAAGGGAAAACATGATTCGATATGATGCTCAGCTACATAGCCTCCTCAGTACCTTGCTGCAGTTGGGAGTCATGGATAGGGCCCACATGATTCAAATACTTAACAATGGAGGACTGACAACTGAGGCTGTTCGGTAACACAGCAGCAGCCCATTGACCGTTTCCGGAGGCATACGTTCCAGGGAGGGATGAGTGATTCTCTATGTCCACTGATAATAGTGTTGTGGCGCATGTGCTTCAAACTAAGAGCTCGATGTTTTTTTTCTCCTTCTAACTGTGATTCAATGATGTTCAAAGAACCTCACGGTGCAGGACAAGAAACAGGGGAGCCATTAGTCGTGAGTTCACTTGTGTGCTGCCTATTATTTATTTGTTTTTCAACAAGGAATGTGCCTTTATTTGTTTTTTTCTGCTGTTGGCTTTTGGATTTGTGTAAATTGCTATATATATATATATATATATATATATATATATTTGTGTTGTGTTACTTATATGTGTTACTTTTGAATGCATTCATTTTTATAAATATAAAAAAACATCCACCACATTAGGCCTGCCATATTCACCTGCAGTGGAAGTGTGTGGTCTTCTGCCCGTAGAATTGACAGCCAACTGTGCCACAGTCCTCAGTGGCACGAAATCTCTGGAAGCCATCGTTGATCAGCTGGGCATTCTTTTTATGGAAGTTTTCATGGGTCATGACGTCGGAGGTGCTGGTGTACACCTTGCTGCAGCCCACCTGCAAAGCAAAGAAAAGCGTGACAATCGAAAACAAGATCTTGGCCCAAAGCGGACATGAAAGTTTCAGTTTGCAAGAATGGTTTTAAAAGAGCCAGCTACTAAAAGGCAGTGCATTAAAGAGATCTGATATACTGTACGCGGTATCGAGAAAGGAGCTCAGTGTGGTTAAGAAAATGCTAGTGGCCTAGAAATGTGTGTTTTCTCATGTTCACAAGTTTCAATTCAAACCCGTGAATTGGAAACGATCTTGTCATTGTGACAATTGGAACAAAGAAAAAAGGGACTGAAAGAGGCAGTGGTCACAGCGAGTAGCTGAAACTACAGTACCTTCCTGGCAAAGCTGCCTTTTAGTGTGTGACAATGCAGTCACCACGAACTTACTGTAATTCTGAGAACAAATTTGAGAGGTGGAGGGGGCAGAGGAAAGCAGATGGGGGTAGATGACTGTCTTGGTCTTTAGTTTAAAATGTCCTGGTACTCAGGAGCCCTCAGAGCCAACAGAGGGGGAAAAAAACAGGTAATGTTTGAATTAAAAGCAGCAATTGTATATCATCCCTGGCACTTTTCACCCGCACACAAACCGGGCAACTTCTCCATATTGAGTCAAACAATGAAAAAAATGCCACTCTGTTTCTTTTCCCCGGTAAATCAAGAGAGCCGATGCCAACATCTGCAGGTTCTCAGGGACTGTTAAAACAAGGGCTGAAATGTCTTAATAACAATTACGCCGTTAGAGGGGTTTAAAAGAGAATATATCTCAAGCCATCCTCCACTGCGCTGCTGCCCTGTCGGCGAGAAAGCTCTCGGCACAGTGACACATTGAAAATAAGCAGATGTGAGAAAAATTAAACAAATCCAGAAGGGGGAATAATCTTCAACTGGCTGCTTGGTACTAAAAGATGAAAAATGTGTAGTTTATATAAACACCTTACTGAATTTTATCCATGCCAATTAAGGAGCGAGAGAGCGAAGAGGTGGGGAAAGCACAAGAAGCCTCACGTGTGTTCTCCCTTTTTTATTTTAATTTTATTTTCTATTGTTTACTTTAGGACACGTTTTGCCAAACCGCTCTTTGAAGACACTTTGGTGTAAATGGAAAAAGTGTGGAACTGTAATTCCATTCCACAGATGTAGGTAAGCTGTGTGACTCTCAAACATCCTGTAGTCGTGTTACGAGCCGCCTGACTTCCCAGACGCAGGCATCGTCTATATCGTGAAGCTCTTGTGCTGTTTTAAAACCGTCCTGAAACGATGTCATGGCTGAAAACGGTTGTTTTAAGGCTCTTAATGGATACAGAACCAGGCTTTTAGGCTGTACATAGACTATGGTTTTCTGACAACCACCTTTATGGTCTGGCTCTGGAATGTAAACTTATTGATGAATTATATTTCACATTTGTTATATGCATAGATGAGTTGTGGGTTATTTGTACTGTATGTAATGCCTCAGTACATGTGGCCATATTTGCAGATATTGTTTTCCGTTTCCGTCTTTGTGTGCATTCGTGCCTACTGCACGTATTTGTGGGTTTGTTGTGGGTATGTGTATAGGTGGAGGAGGAGCTGTGAGTCTTTGTAGTTTGTAGTGTACCTGCATGCAGTGGTAATGGGTGCTTTTTCCATTGAGGTGGCAGCCATGGTAGTAGACACTGCAGTCGTCCAGAGGGCTGAAGCGCATGAAGCCATGCTGCAGAGAGTTGTCCCTCTTCTTGTGCATGTTGTAGTGCCTGATTACATCCTGCTTACTGGTAAACCTCTGCAAAAGGGGAGAGGGAAAATGTGCGGCAACAGGTTGGTGTTTATTTAAACCAGTCATAGAATCAGCAACAAGTCACTTTATCTCTGTGGAAGCAGCAGCTGCAGCAAGCAGGAGCCAATTGGCAGTTGTGGAGGTTTGTGCCGACTGCAATGGAGAGGGCCAGGATGTCTTTAAAGATGATGCGTTCTGTGGTTATTGATTTACTTTGCATATCTCAAAGTTGTGTCCTATCCAAATGCAGCACCAAAGGCTCTGGGACTTTTTTGAGCGCAGGAGAAGCTTCCACATGGAACATGAAGTGTGTTCCCCATACCCCCACTCTACATGATTTTTTTTCCCTTCCACTGAAATGTATTTTTTTTTTTTTTTTTAATTAAGATGAATCAATTGACATGCAAGATCACAGTTCTGATGTTTCTGTCTCTGGAAAAATTATGTTCCATGCAGATGGTTTCTCAGACATGCACAGGGGAAAACCGAAGACAACAGAAACAAACAAACAAACAAACAAGTGAACCAAAAACGTTTTCCCTTTCAATTCGCTGAGATATGATTCCATTTTTAATTAAAGCTTTAGCGCTCGCTTTTGGTGCAGGCTTCGCCTGTATGTAATGATGAGTGAATATGTTAAGAGACCCGCCTTCTAAAATTACAAAATTAATAAATAACAAATCCCTCCCACACCTAGGAGTCAGGAAGGGAAAAAACAGAAACGTCACTCCACAGAGACTTGCAGCAACCAAATCTGCTGTAATTGGGCTTAAGCTGATGTAACAGAAACTGTAACAGGAGAAGTGCAAATCAATGAGACAGTTCTGCCTTCAATCCATATTTATCTCCAGTTGAGGGAGAAAACATCAGAAAGAACTATTCTAAAAAGCAACTAATTGCTGTACAAAGTAGGGTAATTGCTTTGTGTCATGTGCTCCACTCCGCAAAAGTAAAAAGCTAAGATCTCACACAGCTGTTCATTCTCTGGCTCTTGGCCTGTTTCCCGCTGCATAGTTCTGAGATGTTTGACTCCTGTAGGAGCAAACACTTCATTAGGATTTTTAATCTAATTAATGAATGCGGTGGATTCATCGCTTTTTGAACAATTTTCCTGAAAGATCCCGAGCACAGGCTCACTGGTATCTAATGGTTAATGACGACCGGAAGATAAGTTGAGCTGCGGGTCATTGTACATTCGATCCATCAAGCCGTCCAAAATAGGCCATGGAGAGAGCTGACTGGGAAAAAGATCTAATTTTCAGTTGAGTGGCGATGAAGGTTGGGAGCCACTTGCTACATTTATTTTAGGATTCCCACTAGTGTGGCAAGATGCTCACTCTCCCTCATGTACAAGCCCATGAAAGGAGAATGTTAAGACTCAGCCAATAGCCCGCAGGCTGGTAGTGGGATAATATTCCAGGAGTGTGTGTCATGTAACATTTCGTGAGTTATCGCTTCGAAAGGGGCTGCTCGTCACTGCCTGCTTCTTTTTTTTTTTTTTTTCAGGGTATTGACATCCCAGAGAGCCGGCTTGCAAAGCATATCTGTGTTTCCACGCAACGCACAAGCAACAGAGAAATGTGGACCTGACCGTGGAAATTGCCATGATAACCTGAACTAACGCTCTAAATAATGACGTGAAATGATTTTTCCTTTGCATTCCTCCAAGAATGTGTCCCATCAGACTGTGAAGTGGGATTCATGCAGAAAATGAAAGCTTAGATCTGTAATGCTTTTCACCACATAAACAATATTTATCGAGCGGTAATCTCTCTTGATCAGGAACAGACAAAGGAGATTACAGATGAAGATGGCTTAATTCTGAAAATTGTAAGGAAAGGAAAACACACACAGCTCTAGCTGCGCATGGATTTTTAGATATCTTTGACAAATCTTCCCGTGTTTGCCTAACTCTCTCCGGCCATATGCTACAGCAAACACACGGCCTGTATTATGATCTGCTTTGTGTTTTTTTTTTCTCCTTCCTGTGCCGTACATGACAACTCCTGGGACCGGGATGAGATTAATAATAACGTGGAAGGGGATTAAAGACTGGCCCCCAGTCAGTGGCAGATGTCTTTAGAAAAAAGAACACATAGATAAAAAAAAAATAGAGGCACGTTTCAAGCATATTTACAATAACCCTTGCGATAAAAGGCCAACTGTCAAAGACCAACTGTGCCTAGGAGATGCCTGCATACATAGCGGATGTATACACTCATAGCCTGTTCGGCAGATTAAAGGAGAGCAAACCTTTCATCTGCGTAGACTTTGGCTGGGTGTGACCTCACTAATGAAAAGATGTCACATTATCCTGTTTGTCTGTCCTAGAATAAACAGAAGATTCTTAGCTTCAATTCACCTACCGTAAACCCTGCAACGTCATCCCTCACTAGTTGATGGTGGCACTTTTCCCTTTCGTCTCACTTTTCTCATCGTGTGAGACTCTAAACTAAAGTATGCAGCATACGGGAGAACATGTGTATTTGAGTGATGCTCAAAATAAGTTGTAAAGTACTCACGCTCACCTGGTAGTTACACTCAGGGTCCATGCAGTGGTAATGCTCTCTGTACTGGTAGGCACAGTGCACGTGTCCACAGTGCTGACTTCCGGAGAACCTGAAAAACCAAGTTTCACATGTCAACAGGTCCATATTTTGAACAGCCACACAGAGCAGGGAAACGGATGAAAGAGACGAATGACAAAGCAGCTCGGAAATATGTCAGTGTGATTTGAAAATAATCAGCAGCGTATCAAGAATGATTAGTGAAGAAATTATTTGAAATACCAGGAAGCGCACGAAAAAACAAACAAGACAAAGGAGTTCTCAAAAGCATTACGCTCGTCTCACCTTCAAAGTAACACCGCTCACACCCTCAAACTGACTTCTGCTTTCCACACTGCTGCAACAATTTACCCGTCTGTCACACCAATTTCAGCCAAATTAGCTCCATTTATTTCCAAAGCAGCCGTAAGAGACACTTATTACACTGAAACCCTTTCCCCCCGACACGCACACACACACACCCACTCAAGGAGCCCATGACTACTTTATTTCTCAGCACTGTGAAAACCCCTTGTCAAATCAATGCACAGTTCTTTCAGGTTAACCACAGTTTTAGCGAGGAAAGGGGTCAGGTATCCTGAGATCGAGGAACAGCTCCGTCTACTTTTCACCCCAAACCCTCTCACTCCTCTCCTCTGGAGTCCAAAAATAAAGCAGATTTTAGTCTGGCACCGCTTTCTACAGTACAGACACTTTTACGGTGGTGATTATAAGTCTGACGACGATGACTGTTAAAATCCTCCAATTACCAGTGAAAACACACAAATAAACATTTGCACTGCTGCTGCCAAGAGCTCCATCTGCTAGCAGAGGAGAGGGGGAAAAGGGGGCTAAGTAATATTTTTTCCATCTCTCTTTCTGTTTTTTTCCTTGTTAGGATTATCCCAGAGCTGCATTTACAGATCACTTTGCTGAGTTCATTAAGCTAATTGAACGGCATATCCACTACTCTTTTTAAGTTGGCTGCGAGGGTGTGTGTGTGTGTGTGTGTGTGTGTGTGTGTGTGTGTGTTTGTCTGGGAAATGGTGACGGACTTAGAGGGGGCTTTAGGAAGGTTTGATGGCTCTTTTAGAAAAGACCAAACCAGAAGTCGAACTACGTGTGAACACACATTAAAGGCGACATATGTCCCAACCATTAGTGATTTCTATACTCTTCTTTCACATACATCCACACACCAACACACGCATTTACACTCATGAACACACAAAGCCCCCGCCCCCCTGAGACTATGGCCCACCCTTCTGCTCATTGCCCAGCTGTATCACTTTGCCTCTGGACAATTCCCACTTGCCGCGTGAGGGGGCCTAATGGGCCGCCGCTATTCAGCAGCAGATTAAATATTAATATCGCCACGATACAGAGATTGCAGCGCATCTCCAGTTACAATAGAGATACACAGATCAAAGTGTCGCGGCAATAGTGGGTGCATGAAAGCATTTAAAGAGTGAAAACTGCAACTAAACCCGACCAGGGAAGCTCTTTAAAACATCAAACTGGTGAGGAGATGAAGAACTTTTTTTTTTCTCTTTTCACAAGGATTGGGTACGAACGCGTTTACAAAGCTGGTTTTTAGCGTTAGTGTGCTCTCATTAGCCCTAGCTCCAAAGAAGACCCTCCCCCGCCTCCACCTCCCCTCTCGGTGCTACATTTGCCCTTTTTATTAGCCCTCCTTTTCCATTTTTTTTTTCCTCCCTCCTCTTCGTTCCTTTTTCTTTTTTTCCCAACACGGAAATTGAAACTGTATCTGGGCTTATCTGCTGCCTCCCCGTGCATCAACTGCCGAGATGTTTAGACAAATTTTATGCATTATGCAGCGCAAATATCAAAACAGTTCTTGGCAGTGCCAGCAGAAGCCTCATTAAAAATTCCTTAATTAAATCTTCTTGCAAAATGTAATCAGTCCAAGGAAGGGGTTTTGTGTGTGTCTGTGTGTGTGTGTGTAAAGGAGGACGTGTGTGTATGTGTGTGTCTGTCAGTGCCAAGGCTTTGATTTGTGCCCTTCATGTTATGGCTTGGAGAAGTAATCATTAACGCCAAAGCCACTTTGGCTTTTCAAATGCTGTTTTTCTTTCTTTTTAAACGGAATAAACAAACAAATGATAATCACCTTTCTAGTGTCGGCTCAAAATGAATCCGGAATGGGGGACATTGTTCTGTGTCCATTGAAAAGCAAGATACCTCCCCTCCCCTGATGTTTTTGTCTCTGTTGGTGTGAATGACAGACTTTTTAGATCAGTCAGTTCCTCGTGTGTTCAACAATAAGCAGCAGAACTGGAGAAGAACCCGGCCTAAGCTCATATCCTCTCTGTGTCAGTCACAGCTAACAGTAGAAAGTTGCTCAGAATCATGTTCTCAATGTTTTAGTGCTATACACACCGTGAGCATTTACTCAACCAGTTACAGTAAGCTACCATCAAACCATTTCACTTTCATTACCCCTCATCTTTCTACTTCCTCTCAGCACATAAATTGTCTTTTCTTAATCAATTTACTGCACAGAGAACATTCTCATACCAGTCTAAGATCTAGTTACATCACTGAATAAAACACACCATCAGTGGATTAAAAAGAAGAAGAAAAAAAAGAAGGTTCATCTCAGTTTTGGGTATATTTTTTCATTGGTGTAGCACATTGAGGGATTTGCATACCTGGCAATATATTTCTGGTAGAGGTTGATGTCGTCGCTGGCGGGTTTATCTGGTGGCAGGCCATTCCTAATGCAACAGCAAACACAAAAGAGACAGGATTAATGGTGTGGTCGGGCTGCCTGTTTTATTAATAAAAACAAACTGACACAATATTTACTTACAAGCCGCTGCCAAACTTTGGACTATCAATATACATTTACTTGTGGCATAAGAGCGTTTTCATGTGCCGTATGAATCAGGGATGGAATGCGCACACTTTGATGCATGGTCTCCCACCCAATGAAAGGCAAAATGCAGGAGCAAAGGGACATTAATCTTTTATGGGGGTATTTTGGTGAGTGCTCATATGCAAAACTGGATAATGTGGATGTGGAAGGAAAGCTCTGAAAAGGTATTTCCTGGTAATCTCTAAGGGCCTCGGCTCTAATGCTGATGCCAAGTTGTCTCCGATCAGTCTGAACTCGGTTCAAACGATGACGTAGGACGACACTGCAGCTTCAAATGCATACGGATCAAACTAATCGACCGACTCGATCCGTTTCACTCAAATCAGATTCGATTTTGAAATAGGAAATCAAAAGGGATTCATCACGTTACAGTGGCGTGTGCTTTTTGTCACCTGTGATGTGGTTCCCTTCATGAAGCTGGTTGCAGTGACAGTCATAATACAGTATTGGTTCTGCTTGCTCCCTCTCAGAAATGGCATTTAGCTTCATGTGAGCAGCCCCACACGGGGGATGACCTGAGGTTAATCTGGCCCAGAGGGGAGGATGCACTGCCAGATATTCTCACTAGCCCCCCCCCCCCCCTCTCCTCCCTGTATACAAGCACCAGACTTGGGTCAGTTATCCAAGCTTGCAGCTCCACTGAGCCCCAACCTGACAAAGGCCAAAGCCTGAGGGAGAAGTGCCAGAGGGCTCTTGAACAGTGTCTTTGATAGGTCTTGACTAACTAGAGACAAGGTCAAAACCAATCAAACAGACTCTGGGAGCTGTTTCCTACTAGTAGTGCACACGACTGGAGGCTAGCTCCCCAAACCCCTCGTTTGCTTCCTTTAAAGTGCACTCGTCAGGCGGTGTAGAGTCGGCCCCTGTGACTCGCCGGGAGGTTAGTCATGGCTCCAAAGTAATTAAAGGGAGAGTTGTTACACCCTAGCCAAACGAAAGAAGTCAGTCACTTTGCGATGACTGTGCTAAATCCGTCTCCACGGAGTGCTACAGCGAGTAAACACTTCATGTGCCTTCGCAACTCATCATGTCGTGGATCTATTGGGCACTATGCGCTATTTCACACTACTTTCCTGTTGGCTGCTGTGGAGGTAGCAATTACCTTTGCGTTAGGCTAACTGACTCACAGTAGCAGTTAAGTGTATGTGAGCTTCACATTGGCTCCAAGGTGTTCCACAGGAACTTGGGATCTTTTCAATCCACCAATAAACTTTAAATTGGAATTTTAATGGATAGGTTATACTTTTTATTAACAGATTTTAAGAGGTATGCATTGTTTTGGTGCAATTAAATTGCGCAGTCATACAATATTTGTTGTCAATAAGCATACATCTCACGTTTACCAGTAAGAGAGAAGATGACAAGCAATGCTGTCATCTCTTGCCTTTTATTTATCTGTTAACCTATTATTAACTCTGACAACGTTCTGTTTTCAGCACCGTTTGTCTGTTTCTTTGTTGTTGTTTGTTCGGTGAATATCTAAAAATACATTGAGTGGGAAGTTTGGTAAGTGGCAAAAGAGTAACTTATTAGTTTTTGGTGTCGCATCACTGTGTTACAATTTGTAACGTTATACCCTTTTGCTCAATCCTGCTAAAGTGAAATGTATGAAATGACTGTTCCTCTTGATTCCCTGGTCAATCACTTATCTAGTCATATAGGCCACGCCCATTTTTGGTATCACAGATTTTTCATCATTTCGAAACACTTCATATTCCTAGACAGGATTTAAGTATTCTCAAAAATCTGCGTTATCTATCTCTGTGTATTTTGAATCAAATTAAAAACGGATTAAACTAATCGAAAGCATTGTGTAGCCTTGGCGGTGGTATGTGCTCACTAAATGCTTTCTAGTTTCATATGATGATGTTTGAGCAGACTTACTTAACAGAGGACACAGTGCCCGTGGTGATGGAGTCAGTCTTGGAAAAACTGGACTTCAGGTAGTCAGCGGCGTTGAAGCTTATTTGTCCTGTCTGGTCCATTGTGAGCCCTGGGGCGATGCTGGCCCCAGCTGCGCCCACGGTTGGGACACCAGGAGCTCCTGGGTTCCCTGGTGCTGTAGCGAGGACATTGGGCATCATTGAGGCCTCTGGATTTCCCGGCATCAGCTTCTGAATTGTTCTGATTTCATACTTCGAAGGGCGGCCCACTTTGCAAGTCTTGAAGGCGATGGCGCCGCCCATGTCAGGGTTGCCCTCGCCAGGCTTGAAGAGGTGCAGAAACTTGACGTTCTCGAGGTCGTACTTGGAGGGTCGCTTGTAAGCGTTACCGTTCTGCTGCTGTAGACTCTCACCCATCTTCAGCTTCTGAATAAAGAAGTCATACTTGGAGGCTCGGGACGCCATGTTCTGGATGTGAGAGGGATTCGGTGGATGAGAAGTGCCCAGCTGAGGTCCTCCCGGCTGCTTGTGGTCCAGGCTGGCGGGATAGATCTGCGCCTCGGCCCCTGGGAGGCACCCAGAGGTCTGTAGCATGCTAGCGCTCTTGTCTTGGGCCATTTTTGGGTTGAGGTCGTCTGGTTTTGGTGGGGAAGCATGCATGGGCCAAGGAAGGGTCTCGCCGGCTTTTAGCTTACGGATGTACTCTTCGTACTTTGAGAAGCGGGCACGCCGTGAGGCCTCCTCACTGCTGAGGGATGAGGGGTCTGAGGTAGCGGCTTTGAGCTTCTCAAAGCTGATCTTCTTGGTCAGCTCATCCCTTACCTGCTGGTCATCATAACCGAACATTCCCAAAAATTCATTCATGGTGTTGGCTGCATAGTCTCGCAGGGCAGATGCTTCTCCTGCACAGAGAAAGAGTAGAGTGGTGAGCTCCTTTTTAAAGCCGCTACAAGCAACGCTGCTCAAAACATGTCAATCAGTGGCCAAATTCACTTCAGTCAACCAGTCCATCAAATGGTGCTCTCCCACTTCACATTGACTGATTCTCACTCAACAAGTGTTTCACTATCGTGATGCTGTGTAGCTGAAGAAGACAGTCTATATTCAACAATTTATTGTTTTGTTTGGCATCAAATGCCTACATTACGAATTAAGTAATCTGCAGAAAATATAATTTGTCAGCCCAATTATTGAAACAACCCGTCTCTCATATTGTGGTGAACACACTGCATTATGATGACAAAAGACGTCTAACCTGCCAGAACTAAATCTACCACATTAGAGTCGGTCTCTGTTTCTGAACATTAACTGCTTACAACTGATGTCTTACGGCTATACTTGTTATTTCTGAACTGTAATAAATTTCTAAACAGGAAAAGGGATTCTAGAGCAGCGTCTACCGTGTACATCTCTGTGCATTCATGTGTCTATAAACAAGCAGTCTGAGGCAATGCTCTTCCTGTTTTGGTTGCACTAAGTCAGTCCTGCACAATTTGCAAGTGACTGTACCAAAGGACTCACTGAATAAACAAACCTCTTCTGATCTTCTATTTTTATTAAGTTATGCTATCAAAATTCATCACTTTTAATATTACATAATTGAATAACATATTAAGTAAATATTTTACATGTAAGAGCAGGTAATCTTAGTAACCCAGGAAGAGATCACGTTAGCGACTGAAGAATGTAGGGGAATCTATAGGGGGAAAACTGTTTATACAACTTCTTAGAAATGAAGTAACACCATCAGCGCACTTCCCCACAGATTTTTACGTGATGACTGATGCTGAACGATTTGAAAGTGACATAATTATACCTGCTATCTTCCAGGAAGTGACTGCATGTTAAGTGCAATTCCTAATCCCCGAAGCTTGGCGTAAGGTATTTGAAAATAACATGATTATTATGTCACCTTTAAGTGTGAAAAGAATGAATCCTTTCCCCCTTTTTACACATTTGTGAACTGAAACATCCCCTTCATTTTAAGAGTCCATTAAATTGGAGAACTTCCCCAAGGACATAGGCGAAATATAGTCAATGTATAGTTTAATTGCATTATGTGGGGATTAATTCTGGCCCATTAACTTTCATCCAGGTTAGTGCAAGGGGTCAGAGAGCTGAGAAAGGGGGGAAATGATTTTTCCTGAAAGCAGTGGAGGGACAAAGAGAGGAAAGGGTACGTGAGAGAGAAATAGAGAGGGAGGATTCGTGAGGCAGTCGTGTTGTGCTGATCCAGCTCAATTCCATAACTCTCCTGTTGTGTCAGTTTGCATGTCAGGCAGGATACCAGAACACTGACATGGTAGTAATGTACCAGATGATAATTTCACCTGGGTCATGTAAAAACGTTGGCCTTCTTAACTCATCCTTGGCACAGCCCACAGGACCAGGGTCAAAAACCTTTAAAAAAAATGTTTTTCACATCACACCATATCACCATCAAAACATGAGCTGGTGAGAAGTAATACCACCTACCACCCGGGTAATTAATACATAAATATTTCTGCTCTTGTCTCAGATTTCTCAGTTATTGCTAAATCAGTCTCTGTGCCCTGCTTTTCACATCACCCGCGCGGAGCATGTAAAATAATCCCCAAATTTCCATTGACTGCGTTGGGGTTGCTCCTCTGCGCAGTGGACCAGTATGAAAGAGTATCCACTGGATCGAAAGGGCATGAAAATTTAACAGAAATGGATCATGTATTTGAGAGGAAATGCCTCACAGATCATTTGAACATATCTAAACTGAAACTACAGAGTAAAATATTGTATATACAAGTATTTACTGCAGGGTAGAGTGCAAATTAACTCATTTTATACTTAAGTTTTTGATTTTATTTAACTGATTATCATGCATGGCATAAAAGAACATTTTGAACACTCAAAATGTAATTTGTCTATTCCTCTCAGTTGATTTAGGTGCTGATGACCTCAGTGCTTGGTTGGATTTTACTGCGACTGTATTTGTAAGGGTACCTCAGGTCACAGTATATCATATAGCTCTAAAGTTAGGACAGCACCCGCATCAGAAAAGTCACAAAATGGAACTACACTTACTGAGTGAGGAAAAAGAGCAAAGCAGAATAGATGGAAATCATATTTTAGAAATGTCCAATTAATTATTTTTTTTAATATAATTTTGATCACTAATATAAAGAGTGTCAAGGCTGGCTCTGCATTGACTGGGAATGGATTCATGTCTGTCGACTTTTGCTTCGGAGTAGGTTCCAAATGAAATAAAACGTCTATCATTTTTGTGGCAGAGTCAATTGCTTATTACTGCAGAGGGACCAGTGGTTTCTGTCATGGAAGCACCGGCACCTGTTTTTTTCATATTCTATTTGCTTATGGTTTTATCATCACCTTCTCTAAAAAAAAAATTAGCCAAGTCTCTTTATTCATCAGCGGAGCCATGTGGCCTGCTATCAACGAAAGGCAAATGATTGGACTTGAAAGGATTATGACTGGAACTGACAGGAGATAACCTTTGTAAAACACCATGTAAATGAGTTTTCTACTCGAGCCCTATCCGGCAGCCTTTTAATAATGCCATGTGACACCAGGTGGGAAACTATGTATGGGTGTATGGGTTAAGGTGAGATTGGCCTCTCCACTAATGCTAACCACCCAACCCATCAAGAAAGAGAAAAGGCATTTCCCTCTGCACTTTCTCTGGTGTCACTGGAAACTCTGCAAACAAGTGGTTTCTAATCTTGACACTTCAGGCAAGCAAAACCCAACGCGCAGCACATACCTGCCTGTCTATATTTGAGGCTATTGGGCAACATTTTCCCTCGCAGATATGATAACAGATGGGCATTATATCTCCTATTGGCTGACCAAACATGGCCATCAGTGTGGCATAGCTTCTCTGCTCACAGGACTGAGAGGCAGAGGTGTCGCTGATGATAAAGGTGCATGCTAGTGGCTATATATGGACTAATCTGGGGTTTGAATACGGTTGTCAGTTTTGAATCACACGTGCACAATGTAAACTATTTAGTTAAAAAAAGAGTTTGAATAACATGCTGTGTTTTCAGGGGAGTTCAGTCAGAGAAAGTTTTGCCTGGTGGGATTCTTTTAGATGGTGCAATAATTTAAATAGAGTTTTAAAAAGCAAATTGTGCTGATGTTGGTGAATTAGTTTAAGTGTGTTTTGTTTAAATGAGCAGTGGTAGCCTAATAAAGAGTTGCTTTGAATAAATGACATTATGCACATTTGTTTGGACTAATTTGACACACACAAAAGTGCATGGCGCTTCAAACTTCCTCTCTGTTTGGTTAGTTAATTAACAGGCAGTAAATAGCGAGGGCTTTGAAACGGCTTGAAATGAACAATAACCTTTTACAGTGAACCCAGAATTGCAAATGGAAGTCACGGTCAAGCCTGTTTGATCCATCGCTATGAGCATCTCTGTCTTTGCTTTCATAGTTTTTACTCATTGTTTTTTTCCATTGACTGGCTTATGAGGGCTCTAATGCGACATCTAAATTATCTAGGAAAAGTATTCTGGGGTTTTGCACTGATAGGAAATCTGCACGATGCCTCAATGTGAGGAGTTAAATGTTTTGAAGGTCGCAGTTTCTCTCATTGATCTTGCAATGTTTGTTAATTACATTGTCACTGATGTTGTGAGAGATAATTAAGCCACTATGTTTATATGCATAATTATGTGCACTCCGCATCAGCCTTTGAAAGACAGCGGCGAGAGAGAGAGAGAGAGAGAGAGAGAGAGAGGAGGAAAAAAAAAATGTTTTAATTGTGAGCTGAGCAGAAACACGGCAATATAGATGCCCTAGTTACAATCAACAAAGAGCAACTCTGAGAAGAAAAAAACAACACTCTAAAGACAAGATTTGCAACTGATGCAGTACGCTCTCCCCACAGTCTTCAAACACTTTGGCTTTGCTGTGAGATGTAAAGTAGTTAGGGAGCCAGTGGAGGGAAAGGTGCAGGCCTGCTACACAACAGTAATACATATTTACAGACAGGCGTTTTTTTATGGCCACGAAATAAACACAAAATGACTAATTAAAACCACAAAGCCTTTTTCATTTGCCTCTGAAATGAAACCTGCTTCATTTTCTGAGAAGCCCCTGCCCCCAATTCATTGTGTGGCCAGAGCTGCTGCTGTAAAACAAAAGAAATGCAGACTAAAAGAGCATGTGTACATGACTCTGAGGTAGATAGCTAAACCTAGATGAAAGGCCAAAAAACTGTTAAAGTGAGGTGAGCAAGCACAAAACAAAACTTGTTTTTGTACCGCAACAACCGGTCTCACTCGCAAATTGCAGTTTTTTTTTTTTCCCCTCTGCGTGTCTGTGAAACACGCTTTATCTATTTGTATAAGCGAGCCATGTTTTTTCTCCTTTTTTAAAGCTCTGCGTTTGTACTGCTATACAAAGGCCAAACGCTCCTATAGCGCGCATGCATCTAGCTTCAAGTGTCACTACGTGTACGAGGCACTTTCTGAAATGATAGTTTGTGCTGTTAACACATACTTGTGTTACTTCCAAATGACTGCCTGTGCCAGCTTTTTCTAGTTGATAATCAGTGAATTATATCGTGGGAACATCATGTCACAATTAAAAAGGGGTTATTAGGAGTCATTTACAAGAGCATTTTATAAAGGAATGTATTAAAATATGTCCACGTCTGCTCACAATAAATACATGGAGCCACTCTATTTCTCACTTAAGTCACTTAAGAGTCATATGGAGCTGCGATATCATTTCCCTATTCCTGACTTTATTTGACAATTGATCTCTAGGATTTGACAAAAAAACAAAAAACAAGCTCTTCTACAGCAGACTACAACTCCATGTAATAGAGGAGTTTGAAGCGGTGGCTAAGTTTAGTGAGCTTAGGGAAAATCAAAGACTCAATATGTAATCCTGGGTGTAATATGAAGCTTAGCCTGGTCTTGCCATGCGCTCTTGGCCCACAGCTGCTGGGAGAGTGCATAAACAGCCTTACGTTGTAAGCCTACTCCATTTATGAATTTCTTTTTGCAGTAAACCACACACTGACAAGTTCCTGTTCCCCCCCCGCCCCCCCCCACACCCCCCGCTGGCCTGCCAGTTGAATCTGTCTTTGGGGTAATAATGTCACTGGCTATTCATAATGTAACTCTAGAGTGTCTCTTCCCAATAATGGGCACACATAAGCTTATGCGGATGCGGCAATGTCACCCGCCCTCTATCTAAGCATTAATACTATGGAGCGGAATGCTTTGAAGGGCAAAGGTTGTGTCGGTTTAAGAAGTCTAAAAAAGGGTCAAGTATAAATTAGGAGTATGGCGGAGACATTAGAAGGTAAACTGATTGAGAGTCAAAACGTACCTGTAGAGGAGAAAGGTGCTTGGCGACTCTGGGCCTCACGCGGTGGCATGTAGGTGTTGTCTTTTGAAGGCCTGTCTTCAGCTTCTTTGTCATCATGGTAACTGCCATCCTGAGAGCCCACCACCGGCTCGGCCTCCTCCGCGTTGTCCTCGTCGTCGCTGCAGCCTGTGGGGCGTACCATGTACACGCCCTCAGGGGGGCCGTCTTCGTCATTGCCGACTTTGAGTTCAGGCTCGTTTTCGGCGGCGCGAGCCGGCGGCTCGTCGCCGTACTCGCCGTTCACCCACTTCTCGATGGCCTCGCGTCTCTTCTGGTCCTCCTCTAGACTCTGACTGAGGTTCAGGCTCTCGGGGAAGTTGGTCTCATTGTCGTCATAGTGGGAACTGCCACGCTCACTATTTTCTGCTACACTCTGGTCTCCCTCTGCATTCTGGGAGTTGGTGTCGAACACCACCTGGCGGCTCAGCTTGGCACAGATAGCATTGAGTTTTAGGCCACCTTTCCTTTTGGCGGCCATCTTGGATTTTCCTGAGGTCGTTTCAGTGCATAAACTCCTTTCAGCTAAAGGAAACAAGAACAAAAAAACCAAAAGATTAGTTTAAGTTGTTCAGCATTACAATTATCTGAGTTACGGTTTAGGGAATTGAACTTTTCACTCAATTAGAAACTTCTTTTAAATGCTTCCATTTTCACCAGAAACAAAGTTTGAACCAGCTTTTCCATGTCAGTAACAATGGAAAAACCACAGTGAACAACAGGGACTGCTGCTATTAATATCATCCAAAAGCACTTAACAATAACAGACTGGAAGGACACACAGAGATACTGTACATATCTTTCTAAGTCACACCTCTTCGGTCAGCTCAGAGTTGAAAGCAGTGCTGAAAAAAAAAGGAGAAAAAAAGAAAAAAGCCCAGGCAGCTGAAACCACAGGCAGATAGGTATCAGACCCCCTACGGTACTACAAGCAGCACATACACGGCTACATAATCCTTCACATGACAGCGCTATAGAGACACTGTGAAATGTTATCTTCACTCTCACCTCGAGAGGCTGTGGTCCTGCCACTGAGTGGGGGGCTGCACAGCGTTAAAGCTGTCAGGATGTGGAGTGAAAATGCTGAGCGCTTTTGGTCTTTTTGGATCTGTGTTCTCACGTTGGCTATTCAGTGGGATTACACCCAATAACTGTATTGTAATTGTATTTTTTTTTTTACATAAAAGGGAAATGAATGTACCATGTATACAAGCTCTTTCTACCCTCTGCTGTCTTTTACTGTTGATCTGGCCGAGACGGTAAAAAAAAAAAGTTGTAGTCACCGTGTTTTACATATCTTTACGAAACAAGACAGGCTGCACAGTCTCAACATCTTTCCCCCCAGTGCGGCCTCTCTGAACAATAGAGCATGATAGAGTGTGCTTTGGGGCAGCAATGGGTGGCATTATTTCAACCCAAGTGGGGCTATCTTTATAACATGTCCTCTGATGAGGCAGGAACAGCTGCCTGTGGCATTCCATATCCAGAGCTGCCTTTTTAGGGCAGAAACTGCACTCTAGTTCCTTTCATTTTATTTCCAGAGCCACCAAAGTTCACCTTCCAACAGCATATTCCAGACTCAAAATCAGGCCAGATTGTTATCAAGTTGTAAATAACTTTTAAAAAGCGAGAAGGAGGTGACCGTGAGTAACAGTATTTATGGAATCAAAAAACAAAAAGAAGAAGCAGCATAACTACCAGAGAGCAGACGATCATTTTAACTTGTATAGTGTTTTTATTTCAGCAGTATGTACAGCTTTGTCAGTTGAAGCTCTGTGAGAACAGTTAAAACAGCATGCCACAGTAGAGATAGTTCTCCCTGCGTGGAGTTGTATTGAATCTTAACTCAGCCACACTGTGGTTAAGATAATACACTATACTGAGCTGTGGACACACCATCTTAAAAAACAAAAATGTGTGATATGAGAGGTAACAAAGTTCTATCTTAAAGACTCAATTCACTTTATATAACAATGAGCACGCGCCTTTTCATTTTCTCTCAGCCGTAAAGCCAAGCACAATCATGTGTGAGCCATTGCAAGTGTTATGTAAATCACATCGGCGCAACATAAAATCCTGTTTTCATTTTCTTTTGCAAAGCTGTGGATTCATTAGAGGATATACAATTTGAAGGTGCTTACAGATCACCCCGTCGCCAGACAATGCACCCCGTGCTCCCCACACATGCTTTCTCAGTTACTGTATTTACGTTGCGGGCTTCCTCTCTGAAACAATAGCTTCAGGAATTATGTAGGTTTGAGGGGGCCGTATATCAGCGGCACATTACTGTGCAATTTAGTGTTAGACAATTGCAGGCGGGGGTGAAAGGGTCACCTTTTAGAAGCAGCAATTTTGAAAAAAACTGAAAAGAAATCAGCTTGAAAAACTATTAGGAAGTGGAAGACATAAATTTTCAAGTTATTTTTCTTCAGAAATACTCTCCAAAGGAAGATTGAGGTCATTTGGGTGTTGCAGTGGAAGTCATTTTTTTCCGTTTACTGTGTTCAGTATTTCATGCTTTAACTGCCGATTTCCTTTGCATTGCAATCTCAAGCTCCTTGTAGGAAATGACCCCGACACAGTTGTTTCTTTCCATTAGTGAGTATTTATGTATGATTTTCTGTTAACAATACGGAGTGTGCGTAGACGACTAAGTGCTACTGGTTGAGTATCCAGCAGGCCTCTAACTGAATTATCAGACAGCTTAAGCACATATTCAGTGTTTTCTTTTTGAAGGTAGGGCGTGCTTTAAGACACATTTAATACTGTGGGCTTCCTGTGAGCAGGAACATGCTATGGTTCGATGGTTTATGGAAGCTGTCTAAACTATTATTTATGCTGAGGGTTTCTGTCCACGGCTGCTTTTTGCCATTGCTTACAATAGGGATTGCTATGGTAACACCAATCTGTTTACCTCAAGTCGTTTGTGTGCATGATAGCGTACAATGAGATACAATCTGTGGGGACCTACATGAAAGAACAACTTTTCCCTCTGGGACCAACTCCCCCACCTCTCTGAGAGTCCAGTAAGCATTCTGCCTTATTAATGAATATCAGACAGAAAAACAACACTGTCACATGCATCGGACATTATTTACAGTCTGTTTTAGCCTGGTGTGCTAATTGTCAACGAGGAGACACCTCAGTAAGCACTGGGAGATGGAAAAAAAAAACAAAAAACAGGCAGGTTTGAATTTTTTTACTGGAAACAGTGCAGGGCCGCAAAGGAGCGCCACATACTGTCTCTATAAGGCCAAAACCTGAGGAAAAAGTCCTGAAACTATTTTGAATACATTTGGAGTAGGTCAGGTCCTTTTTCATCTTCAGACGAAAAGAAGTGCATCAAAGTTCTTTCGAGCCCTGTTTCTTCTCAGCGCCGGATGACACAGCTTGTGTTCAAGTCTAGCCCTCCCCACTGACAAACTAACTCTTCCACAAGCTCTAAGCCCCACAGGTCTTGTTGGTTTTTTGATGCAGAGTCTCTGTTTGTGTGCCAGAATGATATCATGCCCAATCAAGTGGTGTTTCAAATCCTAATAACGCTGTTGGAAGTGCATTATTTGTGTGAGCGTGCACAGAATGTAATCAAGGCCGCTCCGGGTAAAGGATGTGGGAGTTGAGGCCGCTTGTGACTGGCAGGGTCATGGCTTTACCTCTTTCGGCCGTACAAGACGAGGCAGCTTATGTCCAAAACGCCTGTTCAATCATCTTATGGAAGATTTAAAGTCGCATAAACAACATGTGGAAAATTGAATAACTTGACTTTATTGTTCATTCATAGTGCAGTGCTGCACCATAAACACGGCGACTCCCTGCAGTGTTGTCAGTTTGTACGGAGCGAGCACGCAGGAGGGTCTGTATATAAGAGACGTAGATATTACCTGTTTAAAGTGAAGCTTATCTCTTCGCCTAATCAAACACAGGTACGGGGCTTGTTTTAGATTCCTGCTGAGTTCCAACATGACTGACACAGGGACAACCCCCCCCCCCCCGCAATATCAGGACTTAATTAATACAAACAGGGTCTGGGAGATGTCTGTTCAGCTCAGGATTATTTTACAATATGCAACAGAGAGTTGCTGTAGCTCTTTAAAATAAAAAAAAAATCCTAGTTATAACTTTATGAACCTTTGGCAGATTAATCGGCAAGGCTGCAGCTCCCAGTGTGTAGCTCAGTGAACCTTTTGTGTCTCTGGCTCTCAAGGGAGATGTATGTGTGAGAGAGCGTGTGTGCATGAGTGTTTCAGGGAAATCACTGAGCCACACACTGGCAAACATACACAGACACACTTAAAAATGATCATGTTTTAATATTTGTAAATTTACAGCTTGCAGGAGGAGAATGTTTTCCTCTTCTCTCTCTTCCCCCCCGCACGGCAGAGAGGCTGCGGCAGCCGCAAGGAAGTCGAGCAGAAAGCCACTGATGGACAACTACGCCACGACACCCAGACCCCAGCATCTGGCCCCTCTCTCATTTTTAAAACACAAGAATAACAATAAGCAGGTTGTCGACCCCGCCGTGAGATTTTGCCACAGTTTTCCAACAGTCGGTGTAGCCGATGCTGAGAAATTTCCATTTTTCCGCATGCATATTTAATTGAGTTTTGTCCCAGTGGTGCGGAAATGATTTGTTTTTTGCTCTCTGTTCACTTGACTCCTCTTCGGAGTCGCTAACCCTGATTAAGACGTTCCCGTTAATTTCCCAGCGCACACCTTTTTTTTGTGCATTAATGGTTCTGATCGTCTAATTAAAACTTCTCAGCTCGGCTGCTGATCACCGCTCGTTGTGCCTCTGACCTGAAGTTTTAATTGCCGCATCAGAAGCGATAATAATAATTTTGAGGTTCTGATGATTAAAAACAATGCCATTGCCAACTAGTTGATAGAAGGGGGTTTAGGGGTGGGCGCATCTGAGGAGAAGTTTATGTAGAAAAGAGATTTAGAAAGGGGGGGGGTGTGAAGGCGGGTATTCACTAACTACGGAGCAAGAGGGGAGGGGGGGGGGGGGGGGGGGGGGGGGGGGGGGGGGTGGAGAGACTACTGTAGGTGATCACTGAGGGGAAGGGGGTTGCAAGGCATATGGAAATCTTCAAGCACTATTGTCTCTCAGAGTCTTCCTGAAGAAAGAGGTTTGGCTGGGAAAGGGACTTAGCTCTCTCCACCTCAAAATCTTAAATCTGCCACTGACTGATCCACTTTGGAGCTCTACACTCACTTGGCAGGTTTGCCGGGTTGGGGAAGAGAGAAAAAGAGAGCATGCGAGCGAGCGATAGAGGCACATAAAAGATGACGACAGTCCAATACCCTGTGCTTATTTTCATAAAAAGATAATGGCTCAATAGGTGCAGTACAAAAGCCACATTGTTCATTAAGTGACTGAATGGAAAAAAAAGGAACCCACGGTGACTGTTGTCTCTGTCATAAAACATGATACTTATCAGATGTATATGATACGTGGATTACTGTCAAAACAGAAGTGAGTTGCATGTGATCTTTTAAACGGGACTTTCACACTGTACATTACAGATCACACAAACTGCAGAAGAGAGAGAGAGAGAGAGACTGTGCACCAGGGAAACTGCCACCAGCACCAATCTGTCACATTTGGTTCTTTTTTTAACTACTGGATTTCTAATGGATTTTTTTTTAGGTCCCAATCCAGGATCAATGTTTTCCTGCAAACATATTGTACATGCATGCAGGACAAGCACACACATACTGTACACAGACATATGGACATACAGTCAGGAGGTAGCTGTCTCTTCTCCCCTCCCCCTGTTCCTCTCTCTCACAAATGTATTTTATTATTAATCAGTTGGTTGCACATCTGCCTGCTTGTTGTTGTTTTTTTTTCTATCAATAAAGCACTTATTGCTTTTAGTCTAGAACATGACCTTGCACGTTGTGTGCCGCCTTCCTGAGAATGCTGACCTTGAAGGACCAGTTCGGACTATTTCACTTCAGCTCGGTCCACGGGCTGTTATCAAACTCCAGCCCTCAGCCAAATGCCACGCTAGCGCCACACCGCCGCAAAACACAAAGAAAATAACTGCAGGACAAAGGCAGACACATACGGACCCAGTAACACACACTCACTGACTGCACGGGACAATGGCTGAAGAATACAAAGTATATTTCAAGTCCAGGCGGAAGAGGAAAGACGTTGAACTTGAGAGCAATCAGGCAGGAAAGTTGAAATCTAAGGACAAATACGCCCTTAGGCTTCATCACAAACAGGGTAATTATGGTGTTTTCCAGAACAGAGGACAAGCTGCCTAAAATGGTCTAAGGGAGAAAAAAAAAAAACAATCTGACATGAGTGACGAGAACCATTCTGACAGCCACGAACCAAAACAGCCAACTTTCATTGAGTTTGCTGCTTAGGGTAATTCATGGGACACACGGCTAACTTGTTAAAATTGTACATAAAATCTGGACACCCAGCTGGCACCAGATGACAACTTCATTTCTAAGTGTTTGTGTTGTGGGAGGACAAAAACTTTTGCTTTAAAAAATACACTATGGCACACAGTCCCATGCTTCCACAGATAGAAACAAGGGAAATTTATTCCTGCAGCTTTGTTTTCAAGCTTAGCTCCCATGTTCAGTTTCAAGACACCAGGAGTGCAATTTGATAAGCCAACCGCCATGGTAAATGAGCAGACGACCCCTGTGTCCCTCCCTCATGGTTGCTCGGCTTGGTGCGGGCAGCAATGCAGTGTGGGTAGTACAGTGGAGAAGGGGCTCAGCGGTGCACCTCTCAAGGGCCCTTGAGCTAATATCTGTACAGATTAACTGCTTCAGTTGTATTTTGGTCACGGGGATCTCTCTTTGCCTTTGTGGCTTGTTGGGAGGGAGAAGGGGAGATGTGTGTGTGTGTGTGTGTGTGTATTGTGAGTGTTACTTGCACACTTTCTTCTGTCGCGGCCTGCTCGCCTAAGAGGTCAGGAGCCGCCAGACTGGTGTATGTCATTCCATGTCATTATCTTTGGGGCCATATTTAATTTATCAGAATCCGGAGCTACACCGCTGAGTAAGTCATCCCCATCCCCTTACGATCACCTAGCCCCTCTATCTCTCCACAGGACACACAAACACACACACACACACACACACAGTGTCAATCCTCCAGGGTAAACTCAGCACACGCCGCTCCATTAGTTATCAATTAAGTCTGGAAATCTCCACCTGTCTTACACACACAGATGAAGCCGGCACACATACAGTACGTAGCACCCCTCTCGACAGGAAGTTGAGGAGAGCGTGCCTTATTTGACTACGAGTGTGGGGGAGCCGAGTGAGTGCGTTTGTGTGTCCGTGCGGGTGGCACTTACGTCCATGAGGTTAACCTTGATATGAGGCCCTGTCAGGCCAGATAATGTCAATCAATGACAAGCCCTCACAGATAACCCCTAATGTGAAGCCTAAAAAGCAAAGCTGTTTAGATCTTTAGACATGCCTCCTTTCACCAGCATATGAATTGCATTACAAGGAAATGAGCTGTGGCATTTCTTTAATAAGACTCTCAAGACATTTTGACAGCATATATAAGGCACTCTGCCGTTAACAAAAAATTAAATAAAGCCCCTACTGACAAAGCCTCCTCACACAATGCCGGGCTCTGATGGGCAGATCCAAGTCCCTGTTAACCGGAGGAGAGGAAGAGACGTGTAGGGAGGGGGAAGAAGGAAAAAGAAGGGTGGACCCTTCTCTTTTTTCCCCTCAAGCTCCCGGGGACTTCTTAATTGATTTCCAAGGTTACGTTTCAAATTTGTTTTTCAGATACGGGGGCCTTGTGAACGAGAGTGCGAGTCCATTTTTTTCTCAAGCGATTTCCCTAAATATTTGGCCTGGTTCGGAACGTTTGCTTCCGATCTCGTTGAACCGCTTCCCCCTTCCACCTCCTCGCTCTCACCTCCCTTTGCTCTTTTTCTCTTCTCTCTTCTCTCTCTCTCTCTCTCCTTGAAAAGAAAGAAGGAGGTGACATTAACCCAAAACGGCATGTATTTCCAGACAGGATGCCTGCACTGACAACATCGATCCCTGGCTCCCATTAAAACATTTGCTCTGCCTGACAGACTTTTCCTTTTTGGACTTTATACGCGGTAGAATGAATCACAGGTGCCCGTTAAAATGTCACCCCGAGCAGGTTCTCTACCTGTCCAAAAATGACCCATGGCACGCTTTCAATCACATTGTACTCTTTTAATGCTCAATTTATTCTCAAGAAGCACGATTAAAGTTTGATCAAAATACGTTCTTTGTAGGGCTCGGAGAGGAAGTGATGAGAATGAGTCTTCCTGCTCGTGGGATTTGCAGTTTTTAGACCCTGTGGCTGTGACTCGGCTGCCAGAACTTTAGTTTGCTTTCTTTTACTTTTCTGATTGGCAGAACGAAAGTGACAATAAGTTGACATGTTATATGACATTTTGAAGTGTACGTGTGTCCGCGGATGGTTGGGGGAGTGTGGGTATGTGCATAATACACTGTAAACACATATGTTAGGGGGCTGTTATGTGTGTGCCTGCTTGCAAGGTTGGAGACAGCAGGGCACTGTGCTTTGCGCTCTCCTTCTGCTCCTCTCTGTCTAGTTGCTGCAGGTCACGTCATTTGCTCTGAGACACACACTGTCAAATACGCACACTGACATTTCTACACAGTCAGGAAATAAACGATTCGCGTGAGGATAAACACACCACCGCGTCAGTGACAGCACTAAAACAGTGTGCTTTACCGAAAAAAAAGAAGTTCAATGTGAACTGGAAGGCGTTACAAAATGTGGCAGTTTTCACCTAAAACAGGAACATTCTTGTTTCTGGGAGTTCAGTAGAGGGAGGAATGTGCCATGACTGAATTTGAAGGTGTGATGAAGCAACACTCACAATAATAGGGGAGAGAAAAAAAGTAAAATGACTGTTTCAAGATGAAACGGACAAAGCTGCTTTACAGGAAAAAGAGTGCTGTCTATTTTGGGTCTCAGCATGCAAAAGGAAGTGCTGCTGAAGTTGACTCAAACAAATAAATTTGCTTTTGATAAAACCACAGCAGCTACTTTTGCATTCGACACCAAACCCACTTTGTCGCCTGCATCTTTATCTTTATGACTTGCCACATTTGTGAGAAGCCACTCACTAAATTGTCAAGCACAAACAACTGAGGGTTTTCAAACGGTGCAGTGTTGACGGCTAAAAATGCAATTTTATTTTAAAAGTGACAGGTTAAAGGAAAGCCTCAGAAGTGAACATGGAGCGCTCGCCTATTTGCACTGAATCCAGCTGCCCGTTTTACATTTCTCCAACATTAATATTCCTCTTATTATTATTTTAAAGTGAAAACGGATACTCTGTTGAAGTGCAAATCTGATGAATTACGGGAGCAGATTGCTGCTATTAATTATTAAAACCTATTTTATAAATATTCAGGTCTGTCATGCATCTAATAATGAACGCTTTAGAGGAGGTTACTTCCCGTGCGCATCCTAATGTGTCAGAAATATCACTTTTAATCACGCTCGTGTCAGCGAGTGCTGGGTTTGAACCTGCCGAAAATGTTTTTCCACCAAATCAAGGAAACTCAGTCGGCCTACTACTGTGCTCATCACAGCTCCTCCGATCCTGCTGTTTCGCATGATCCAGGTTCTCCGCCTGCCCGGTCTGAAGAGGTGGAGAACACCTCTCAGCTCCTCGCTGCATTCTTACCGGGGTAATTTGAATGGAGAATAATGCATCGACAGCACTCTACCCTTCTGGACACACCTAGTCCCAGTGCTACTGCTGCCATATGCTGTGTTGATACATATTCATAACACTTTCACGTGTGTTGAGTGTTGGTGTGCAATGAGGCTTAAATGAGTGTCTCACATCTTCAAATGGGAAGAGGGGGAAAAAAAAGAAAAGGGAAAAAGCCGGGCTCAAAGAAAGTTAAGACTGCTCATCTCCCCCCCCCCCCTTTATTCTGCAAAGTAGACACGTTTGGGTGCTGATAGGTGATCCCAGTGCTTCTGTGCGGATGAGCGAGAGGCTGCAGAGTTCGAGGATTGTCTTCAAGAAGCTGTGAGAGGCGGCAACTGTCAGCATGCTCGGAGACACTGTGCTGTCAGGTGGGCCGGTCATACTGGTAGGGTGAGAGTCAATGACACTGCACCATGACCTCCGTACACCCCGCCAGCATATGCTGCACAGAGCATACACACAACCAGATAGAGAGACACACACACACACACACACACACACACACACACACTGTGGAGCGCTCTAAGATTAATGCTGTCAGAGCTACAATGATACCCCTTCATTATCTGCACACGGGGCCTCCTTCGTGCGCCCGCTTGCCTCACTGTCCTCTCCGCTGCTTCTCTATGGAGGTAGTAATTACTAAAGCTAACATTTCTTGCACTCTGTGCCTCCAACTACCCTCCACTTACCCATTATTTCTTTCTCGTTTCGCAGTGCTTTCAAGTGACTTGCCAGCCTTTTTGCCAACTGGTGACACAGCTGACGGTATGCCGGTGTTGATGGCAGCGCCAGTGCGACTCACGCTGTATGTGCGAGCGCTGTATTATGAGATTATTTGGTGCCCAGCTGATGTGCAATAAAGGCACAGTGTGGTACCCCAGATTCAGATCAGTCCTCTGGGTCAAGTGCTCATTGTGTTACAACAAGAGAGAAGTGCTTGATGTTCCACTGCAGTAGCTGTTGTACTGTACATTGTTGGTTTAACAGGCTGGGATCAGAGAGATGCTCCCTCTTGCATGGTGTTTTTTCATTACCAACAATGCTCTTACTCTTTGTCTTTCTTCTTCCTCTCCCACTGGAACTATGGCTTTATCAAAGGTGATAGCTTGCTCAGGCGCATTTTCTCAAACGTCTTCTTCAGCCAGCCATTTCCCAAGCCGCTCTCGGGTAAACGTCACTCATAAAGACCAGGGAAGATTTGATGGTGAGATCAAAAAGAAAGGAAGGACACAAAGGAGAGCAGGGAGATGGGGGGGGGGGGGGGGGGAGGAATGATAGCCTCCTCCCCCATCCGACACCAACGAGTGCTGAGGGTAATTCCTCCAAGCGGGGCCAGTGTTTTCAGACGCAAATACAACAAAACGTCGGATGCTGCCATGAGACATCAAAATGGGTGATTTTGACTTCAGAGGGTCTTCAGATGCTTGAGGAGCCGAGAGAACAGAAGGTACCAGCAGGCTGTTAACAACCAATGCGGGAACCACGCCAGAAAGACGGCCTCCTACCAAAGATGCCAATCGGCACCGGATCAGTAAAGGCTTCCGCCGTACTGTAATGACCCACCTGAGCACTTTCATCTGCTGAAAGTGAAATGGCTTGAAAGTTTATCAGCTGCTACTTACTGTACCATTGAGAGAACATGTATAAAAGTAAAGCACTGCCACAGTTAGGTGTCACAAAGGCAGAAAGACAAAAAAATAAACCACACACAAAGAATTCTCGAAGGAGACTGATGTCTTCAACAGGTGCCTTGAAAGTAGGAATTCTATGTCCTTTGCCTTACAGAAAGATTTTCATCAGCAAATTAAAGACTTGCTTCGTTCTTTTGAGACCTGAGTTGTGTTGTGACACGCCGAGAGGGATGTCCGCATTTTCTCCCGTGTTGTTCTCGCTCATTCTTGGAGCATTAGGCTCACTCTAAATAGCCTGGAGGAGATTAGGCTGGCTCATATTCAAATGCACATTTCTTCTAAAACCCACTCCACGAGTGGGCCAAGGAGTGCAGTGCAGGAGCCGTGTGAGACGGTAGTCAGAGAAGATTCAGTCATGTATAAATCAGCTAAGAGGAGGAAAAGAGACAGAGAGGAAGAGGGAGAGAGAAAGGCTGAGGTAAAAGACAAACAAGTGTTGGCTCTGCTATACGAGTTTAGTTAGCTAGAGAGTTAGTGCATGAGTTATGGCTAGCGAATGGCTGAGGGACGCTGTATTTATGAGGGGACTGAGTGAGTGTTAAATCCCTGGTAAGAAATAAAGTCGTCCCTGAGCGAACAGGGGAAACATTTCACTCAGTCTAAGAGGTGCCTCGAAAAAAATGAAAGCCATCCCTCTTCCAGGGGAAGCACTATTCCGTATTCCCTAAAATTGCTTTATTCCTTAAAAATGCTATAGATCACATCCAAGTGGATTGAATCTCATATTTGAATAGAGAGGAGGATTCTCCGTCTGCATAATATCAAGGGAGTTCACGAGCCAAGGAAAGGAAAAGAATCTGATTCTTCTAAAATTGCATGCGGATTTTCTGAGGGATCTTAGGCTGAGGGGGGCTGCCAAAACACACAGTGCACTTGTTGCAGTGCAAGGGTTCATCCAAGAAAAGTTTTCCACTGTGGTTTACCCGGGAAAAAGTTTGATCTTTTTTTTTCAATTGGAATATTCAAATGTATCTATATTAAATAATCGTAATATCCATTCATCTATACATCTAAATGCAGATATATATACTTTTTTAGATTCCCTTTTTCAACTTCCTATGTTGTAGGAAGTCAAACTTCAAAGGTCAGATACAAAGAAAGGCACATGGCCAATGGAAAAGCAAAAGCTTCACATCACTCTTTGTGCAACTCGAACTCAGACCTCTCTCCAAACCCAGCAGTGGTAATAACAATTATGACTTAAAAAGGCTATATTTTTGCATTAACTTAAAAGGCTATATCTTTTTCTTCCCCTCCAGCCTGTGCGGCCTCACTTACCCTGAGTATCTTCATAAATCACCAGTTACTGTTAACATGTACTCCACAATTCAGTCATCAATCTCCTACCAGGTCAGAGTGAAAACAGAGGGGGGGAAATGTCGGCTTAGTAAAATGTCTCTCTGGTGAATGCTGCTACCACCACCCACTACTCAAACACACACACACACACGATATGCACGTAGAGCAGTAGCACACACACACACACACGGCAGTTAAATAACAAACACACGCGCCCGGCACACAGCAACCAGAGCAGTCCTATGGGACGAGGGAGCGGTTGCCAGATCGCCACGGTAACGCAAGCCAAATTCAATTCTGACTTCACCTTTCACTCGGGAAGCTGGTTCCATTTGTTACACAAACAAATAAACAGCAAGCGTGAAGTTAGAGCCGGCCAACTTCTGCCTCGTCTTTTTCCTTTTTTTTTCCCCCCCGTGGGCCTCGACAAGAAATATCAGGCCCAGGCTGTCTGAGAGACACCCACAGGGCCGCATGCAAATCCGCGTTGATGTTCACAGACACAGTATTTATTTAACCAAAAGGAGAGAATCTAATTGTACACGAGGAGGATTATTCCTCTCTGAACCGTGTCTCCACGAGGGAGAAAGGGACTCTTTAGCCTCTCTTCAACCGACACTGTTTACATCAGCAGAGTGGAAAATCCCTCCGATGACAAACCTCTCCATCACAACATCTGTATCTAAACAGCCGAATCAATCTCGACCAACACCGCAAATTACCTCACGTCATATCCGAAAACATCTGCACTTGACATTACAGCTGAGGGATTTTAGGTGCTTTTTAAATTGTTTTTATTTTTAGCTTGCGGAAGGGTGTATTTAGATCTTTTTTTTTTTTTTTAAGTGTATTTGTGTAGCCTTGAAATTGCCTTATAATAGATAAAAAGTATTTCCTTGTAATGTGTAATTAGTGGTGGATAAAGTATTCAGATGCCATAAGTAAAACACCCCAATTTAAAAATACTCAATTACAAGTAAAATAAAAAAAATAAAAAGTCAGTACTTTAAAAGTACAAAAGTAAAAGTAAAAAAAGTGCTCAAAGGTAAAAATACTCATTATTATAAATGGGCAGATTGATATATTTTTATATCAATGGATTATTATTCCTGATTAATATGCAAGCAACATTTTAATGCTCGAGCTGTAACTATGAAACTCTACACTTTTGGGTAGTTCAATCAATGTATCGTAATTTAAAAGCCAATCATATAATTTGTTTGTAAAATATGAATCTATTAAATAACAGTAAATGTAACTATAACTGTGAGATAACTGTTCCTGTTAAATAAAGTAAAGTAAAAGTAAATGCAGCTGAAAATTGTACACTGCGTGAAAAAATGTACTTTCCACAACTAAATGTCGTAAATGTAACTGTAGAATATACAAAAGTGGAAGTGTGGCGTGCTATAAGGCAGAGTACAAAAAGTCAATAACAAAACTTTTGAGGAAGCAGCGCACCATTAAAAGTAATTAAACACATCACTGACATCCAGTGCACTATAGGCACAAATGTGCATCTGTAATTAAAACCAGCATTTTTTTCTTCCAAAAGGACAAACATTACACCTGCTCTGTTTCCTCAAACTCGCTTAGGCTCTCTCTCTCTCTCACACACACACACACACACACACGCACACACACACACACACACACACACACACTCTTTGACACCACCCACCACATCACTACACATGCGTGCCTGACTCATGCCAACTGCAACTAGTAGCAGACCCGTTCACCTCGAGGTAGCACTCAACTCCTGCGTGAGGAGAGAGAGAGAGAGAGAGAGAGCGCGAGGGAGAGAGAGGGAGTGAGAGAGAGAGAGTGAGAGAGAGAGAGCGAGAGAGAGAGAGAGCGAGGGAGTGAGTGTAAGGTGTGTGTGAGTCTTACCTGGCAGCAGACCGCCCTCTGTGCTCTGTCTCACCTCTCCCTCCTGCCCTGGAAGAATTCTCTCCACAAAGCAAGGCATTTTTTCCTCAACTGCTCTCTGCCAAGGCTCTGCTCTCTCTCTCTCTCTCTCTCTCTCTCCCTCTCCCTCTCCCCCTCTCCTTCTGTCTCTCTCCCTCCCTCTCTCCTTCTCACTCCTTTCCTCTTTCCCACTCTGTCCTCCTTTCTCGCTGTCTATCTCTCCTCCCTCCTTACCCACCCCCTCTCTCCTCTCTCTCTCTCTCCACTCCTCCCTCCCTCCCTCCCTCCCTCCCTTCCTCTCTCCCTCCCTCCCTCCTTGCACAGATGTCGAGGCTGTGCGAGTTTACCCACTTTACCAGTAGGGGTCCTTCATCGCCCTTCTCCACCCCACAGCCACATGGGGGAACAAAACACACACAGGCCCCAGGAAGAGAGAGCCACTTAACGGGCGCCCTCCTGTCACTGCTACAATGAGAGCCCTGTGCCGAGCAGCACGGCTGTATGAGCTGTGTGTGCGTGTGCATGTGTGCGTGTGTGTGTGTGTGTGTGAGAGAGAGAGAGAGAGAGACAGGTGTGAAGTGGGTGGTGTGCACACGGGGAGCTGGCCCTCGGCCCTTTACAGCCCTGTTCAGCACTGTTCGGCTAGGCTTGGCCCTGGCTCCTGGCCCCTGAAGTGTAGTACAGTAGTGGCTCACACACACACACACACACACACTCACTCATGGGCATTTGAAGACACAGATTGACTTACAGTGGGTCTCTCAGAGCGAGCAGCCAGAGAGAGAGAGAGAGAGAGAGAGCGAGAGAGAGAGAGAGAGAGAGAGATTGTGGGCATGCACAAGCATACACACTTTCACTGATACACAACACAGACACACACACACACAGAACAACTGCCGCTGTTTGCTACTGCTGCTGTTGACAGTGATAACATGTGCTTTGTGCCCTATGTGTGTGTCAGTGTGCATGTGCACGAACATACAAACACACATTCATACACAAACACGCAGCGGTTGCCTATCGACTCTCGTGTCTCAGGTCTCTTTTCTATCTTTTTTTTTTTTAATCATGTTAAAAAAAAAAAGAAAAGAAAACAGCCTTCATTGACACTGGCATGTTACATTTGAAGGCTCTTAGCTAGTGCACAGGAGGGAATTTCTAGTTTCTCGCCTACTTGCGGGGCACTTTTCACATCGCAATATCAATACTGGAGAATATTAGCTGTCCTGCTGAAGAATGTCAGATCTCTGTTTGCCGTTGAATAAGCGCAGATTCCCTCGGGTGAAAGAAAGGAAGATCTATCAAGAGTCTCTATAATCCTGTAATTATATGCTGTGTACAACGTCGTGTTAACAGCTGAATTAAAGGTGCAAAATGCTTTAAAAAAAAAGAACAAATCCACTGTTTAAAAAGTAAGCAGAGAGCAGATCAAAGAATACTCTTTGTACACTTTAATAATGCATTAAGCAACAAACTAATTCTCGCCAAGAGAAAGGACTAAGATTAACACTATGTGGAACTTGATCCCACATTTTTTTTAATCAAATATTACCTAACTTTTATGACGCTTTATATTGCAGGAAAGCAGTGATCCTGATCAGGATCCTGTGCTATTAAAATATCAGAAGAGTAATTATCAGGCCCCGCTCTATGTAAGGACTTGTTTTTGACATTTATTGCTGCCTGAAACAGGATAAGGGCATCTGCACTCAAGACGTGATATCCCGGACCTGCTGTTTGTATCATTTGAACAGAGGGTGGATCACCTTTATTTGAGTCAAACAAAGCCCTCTAATGACACAAAAATTGTAGTCACTGCTTGACAGACAAGGCTCCAACGCCCAACCAGACTGCCTTCAAAACGTTGACAAAGAGTAATAAAGAAAATAGGATGTCAAAAGAGCAGGACACGGATGTTGAATAAAGCCGGCAGAAAGTGTACATACTTAACGTTGTGATAAGCTGATGAGAGAAACCGAGCCTTGCTCTTGGTTAACTCTTATCACTGTTTGCATCAGTAGCAAATCTCCCTTGACAGCGAGACTGAAATCAAATACAGGTTTTTAGGCAGATGAAGGAAAGTCATTTGTATTTACAGGAAATAAGAACGATGCACTCGATCATTATTCCCTTGCTGTGCTAACTAGAACGCAGCCCCTGTATTAGATGTTGGAGGAGCAGCACAAGGACAAGTAAAACATACCTTAAATAGACTACAAATGAAGTCACTTAACACCCACTCGCTTCCCTCGCCACCCCCTGCTCTGTCTGTCTTCAACAGAAAAAGCCTGTGTTTGACTATCTCCCTCTCAGGTTCATAGTTGTCTTTTTGCTTTTTAAACAGGCACCTCGCCTGTCACGGTGCAGGAACGGGCGCATTCCCCTTAAATGGCTCCTTTTGACAACTGATCTGTAAATACAGCCGGATCTGCAACTTCCCCGTTTCTCTCTCGCTGCCTCACTTTCTCCCTCATGTCTTTGCTCTCCCTCCCTCTTCCTAAACTCCTGCCAGACCCCCCCCCCCCCACACACACATACACACACACACACACACACACACACAAACACAACATGAAGGTCTGCCTATGACCCACCCCCCAAACTAATGCACGCACACACACACACGCACACACATATACACCGAAACACAACCACTCACGCACTGTTACCCCCACTTCCCCCTCCCAACTTCCCCAACTCCATTCCCCCAGCCTCTATAAAAACACAAATATGCCATAACTCAGGCAGTGCTGCCACATAGCCTCCATCTTGCCCTGTGCCGGGGAGGGGGGGGGGGGGGCCTCCCAGGAAGGTCACCAACAAATGGTTTTCCGATTCACTGCCCCTGAAATAATTTTGTGTATTAAAACCTGAATCTGCACTTTCTGGCCTGAAAGCTTTTCTAATTATTCCGGTGTCCTTGGGACAGACACAGATCCTTCACACGCCGGGGGAAACAAGCTATAGAGCAACCACTACAGCCACAAACACCCCTCCACCTCCCTCCCTCCCTCCCTCCCTTCCTCTCTTTCTCTATCCCTCCATCTCCCCACCTCCTCTCTCCTCTGCTCTGCTCTCCTCTGCTCTCCTCTCCCCGCTTTACAGCCACCCCCCCCTCCCCAATCTGTTTTCAAAGCGTGTCTGTCCTTTATTAAATTGTTTTCTTTTCCACATTATCAGTTGCCATGGAGACCTCATCTCTCGGATTATTTGAATTTCATTATATCTATTGATTTGGGAGCATTTCATCTTTTTTATTGTTTTTCTGTCAATTTTCGAAACGAATAACCATCTAATTTGCGTCAGCGCTGATTACGTTCGTCCCTCAATAGAGGTCGGCAGCTGCGCCGGGGAAACAAATCAATGGAAAAACATCATAAAACTCGAAAGTACAATCAACCAGGATATGGGTGACATTCCGTGGTTGCTGAAACGAAGTCATCAAAAAATATATACTTTTTTTCCTGCGCCTCTGCATGTATGGGGGTGCAGGGAGGAGGACACATATGTGTCTGGGCAGATATATTACTATATTTCCGCAGATAATATACTATGGTAAATTTCCATACTGATAACAGCCCCTCCCTGCCTGACCAAAACAAAAAAATGCTTACTGTATCTAAATAATTTATGCAATTTTAGCATTTATATATAAATTTTTTAATAAGCTGCTTGGAGCAAAGTGGCCATTAACAAAACACACAGCTGTCCAATGGGCTAAGCCCAGCAGATCAATTGCGCTTTTTTATGACATGATAAAATGCTTTTAAAGCAATTTACACAAATATGGAAAAAATGACTTCATGGGCTTCATTTATTCATAAGGACGTGTATTAGGAGAAAAAAAGTCTTACAAAAGCCAGACAGGAGAGATCGTCCCGGTCCTAACTGGAACGGACTTGCTGCCCTCTCCACAAGGACATAAAGTTTCATTACTGATGCACGCAGTCAAAGGCAATTTAGCAAACACAGTGTGCAAAAGAAAACATCAGCATATTGCAAGTGTTCCTGTATTAGGCGGACCTTGCATGTTGTTTTCCAATTTTGATTCATTTTTGTGGGGGAGGTAGGGTGTGGGGGTGATGGATTTTTTTTTTTTCCCTCCCCCTGCCCAGTGTCACCCTGACCCAAAGCCAAGGGGAGGTAGCCTCAGTGACAGGGACGTGTGCTTTCTGGCCCGCGAAACCAAGCCCCACCGTGTGCCAGACAAACGGGGCCTTGCAGCGGGACAAATGCGTACGCACACCTTCAGCTGTTCAGTGATCTACACCACATGACACCCAGACTCATTCTGTGAGAAATCAGGCCAACAAATATTTCAGCAGATCTGATCATTTAGCATCTTGGTGCAGGCACACTCGCACACATTATGCACAGGGGTATAGAGGGGGGGAGGAGGAGGAGGAGGGGGGGGGGGCAGGCAAGGCCATTTGGAGGCTAATCTTGTTTCAAGCATCCTCTCTTCATGTGCCGACAATGTGCCTGAGCTGCCGTACGAAACGCTGCCGCTGTTGCTGCCGCTGAAGGCCCCATGTTTGCAACATATGTCAACATTTGACAAAGCATTACTTTCCCCCCCCCCCCCCAATAATATTCTCCTGCTCAGGCCTCTGAAATGAGAGCGCTAACAAATTAGCTTTTTATGTTTATTTTCTGTGTGGGTGTGTCAGAGGGGGGAGAAAGGGAGATCTCATTTTCTAAGGCACCAGTTCTCAACCCTGAGAGAGAGAGAGAGAGAGAGAGAGAGACAAAGAGAAGAAGAGAGAAAAGAAAGAAAGGCTGAATGTTTTGGAGTCACGATTCTTCTCCTGATTGCCCTAGCTGTCTCAGTTGTGCAAAACATGACCCTCCCCTCCCTCAGCCACGACAGAAACACGGGCGGCTGGATAAACACTATTTTATGCAGTGACTAGATGAATCGTCAGACAGTAATTACAGTCTTCCTCTCGCCCAAACCAAACTCAACTGTACGGGCTCTTTCTTTGACACCAGACTGCAGTAGCACGTACTACAAAAGTGCAGGTGTGTGACATGTTTGTCAATGCCTCTCCCAACTAGATAAATATAAATATTAGACCCTGTGACAACGGTGAATTGCTCTCTGCCGCTTTCAGCGATGTGTTAATAATCTGTAGCTGAAAGAGGACTTGTGTGGACTGACGATGTTATCATGTGCAGTCAGACGTTGCCGGGCTGGCTTTGTAGAGAAAGTTTGGCTGAATTTTTTTTTTTTCTGCTACCCTAGCAGTTTGCGCTTTCCTCTTCTCGATGTGACAAAAATAACACGGTTGTGTCCCAAACTAAACATTCCCACAGGGTGGCTGGTAGTCCGCGAGGTTCTCTTGACACACCAACAGGCCCAGCGCAGACAACTCAGTGCTGACGTGTTTAAAAAGAGATCCAAACGATATCAATAAGCTCAGCGAAGGAGTTAATGTGTTCATTTGGTGTTGACACGTATTCAAAATGTCAGAAATGTGGATCGCGGCTACGTCCGTTATGCTAGAGCAGTGAAACACACTCACACACTCTTTCTCTTACTCTATACTGATTCATCCGGTCAGGCCGTGCCCCAAACGTGGTGCAGTAAACCATGCTGTCGATGTCCGAGCTCTAAAAAGCACAATTACAGAGGACCTCGACTGAATAATTTAAAGAGCATAATTATTGACCTCTATCCGAATTCCTCTGAAAGGTGCATTAAGATATAGAAAAGCTCTGGAGGTGGAAGTGAAACTAAGGAGAAGAGAGGGAGTGTGTCTCCCCAGGCCTCCCTAATGCACTCTCCTGCTGTACTCTAACTTCCTGTGGACCCCTAATGTGCCCGCTGCTCGCTGGCCTGATGAAGACTACGGTTAATGAGGCCCCTGTTTCTGAAATGAAGTATCTTTGAAACCATCAACATGCATTACTATCAAGCCGCCACCCCCCGCCAAACCACACGTATATACACAAACACACATCCCCACTGTCCCAAACCAGCACACACACACACACACACACACACACACACACACACACACACACAAAGACCTTCTTCAACCCCCTCCCCACCTTTTAGTGCCACCACAGGTTCTGGTAGGCTGGACCAGTCTGGGGGAAGGGTGGAAGTGGGGAGTGAGACTGCGCGAGAGGGTTTTTTCTGTTGGAGGTGGGGGGTGTTTGAGGGTTAACTGTCCCTCAGGGGGCTATCAGTGAACTGGGCAGCCGTCACTGCTGGTGACGGTGGTCCCTGGTTCTCAATTGACAACCAGGCTCTGACAGATTAGCAGCTAGTCAAGAGGAATCCACGGCCCAGGACACAATTAAAGTGATCACTTTTCTCAAATGTGGCTCAATGTATGTGACTGTGAGTGCGACTGGATTTGAACAAGGCATCACAAGAGTGTGTACGTGTGTGTCTGTGAATGTGTGTGTGCATGGGAGGGGTGGGGGGGGGGGGGGGGTCGTTGGGCGCTGGCAGCAGGCTTGGGGGAGGATACAGCGAGATGAGGCCTTTTTAATTAAAAGAAAATATTTGTGTTTGCATACTATCGAGGTTTGAACCTGGGACAATTCCGAGAATTCTGGCTGTTTAATAGCTCGCTCTTTAAAGTGATTTGGGGTATTTCAGATCCTCTTTGCATACATGCATTTTTAAAATTTCAATTAGGCTATACATCTTTTAAGTAAGACTGGAGTTGTGTGTTTGGGTTCTTTATAGACATTTTCTTTTATTTCCTGAGATAAATGACCACCAATTTCTATTAAAATCAATTCAAAGAAGAAATGCCTCACAGATTAACTTATTTATCATCAGAAGGGTGCTGCTGTCTCTGCTATATTTCAACCAGGAAGGATAGAGGGCACTGAAATAATTAGGCGACTTCTGCAACATCCTGAATGCCAAGGACAGGTGGATTAAAGTATTAAAACAATCGCATTTCAGTCTTGAAATAGTCTTGTGCACGACTCAGCACCATGCGCATCCGTTCAAGTTCAGCCGCCAGCTCCATAACGCCACAGGAGAGGGATAGAAAAAAAAGCCCAATCCCATTAGCTACGTACATGCATCTCAGCAGACCTGCTGGAAACGTGAGCAAATCTCAGTGATGATTATCCCCTAAAGCTCTCAAATGATAATACATAATCAAACCGTACAGACGGCTTCTCTGAAATCACAAAGGCAGCTAGCGCTAATGTGGGTTTCCCCATTTCTGTTCAAATCTGGTGCTTTCCAAATGAAAAACAGAAGAGACTGCTGCAATCAGTCGCCTCTGCACCCGAGGAGACATTTAACTGCTGTCCTCCAATTAGAAGCCCGAGAACCGAGCTCCCTACATTAGGAGAAGAAATTATTTAAGACAAAGGTTAAGACATGAGTTCACATTTGATTCTATTTACAGTGCAAAATTAATAAGAAAGCAAAGTGCTCCGTAGTGCTGGTTCACTCAAACATTTGGGTGAGTGATCTTCAATTTAATCAAGAGTGTTGAACACGTCTCTGTGCCTTGACAATCAGAGACTTTAGGAATAAAGGAGCATTGACAACGTAGAGAATGCATGTGCCACCGTTCTCCCGCAAAATGTAGTAAAATGCCAGCTGTATCATTAGCGTCGAGGATTAAACGACAGTCACTTTTTACTACTGCGAAAGAGGGGTTAAGGATACTTGTTACATTCTTTTTAAAACTCCATTAGTGAGCTCATTACTATCCAGGGGATTTTTATCTTATCAGACTGAACCACTTTCTTTAAAGATAGCAGATTTATTTCATCAGCATCAACTGGCCAGCTCTCAGCTGAAGAGAGCTTACGTAAATGCCTGAGAAGAGGACCAAAAAAAAAAAAAGATAAGATATCTGCTGTAAATCACTCAAAAACAGTTCTACATCTAGAAAATAAGTGATGCGGTGCAGAGCTCTTCATTTCATTGTGTATGTATACTATAGGTTACGCAAGCAGTGAAAAGATCTTTTCTTATAATTGACAATAATTAAGGTGAGTGCTCCGATGAAATCTAAGCCTCTTATCCCACCTCCTGCCATCTGTGGCTCCAATGTTAGAGCTCAGGGACGTTCACTCTTTCACCTTCTGGAAGGAACAGGGAAGAAACAAGTGCCGTCGATACAACGAGCCAGAGCACCACGGTCAACCTGCTTTCCCAGCCGTGCCGTGGAGGTGGAATGAACCCTCTGTGACACAAAACAAACAGGAAGCTGAGAGAGAGACAGAGAGACAGAGAGAGAGAGCGAGAGAGACAGAGAGAGAGAGAGAGAAAAACCTGTGCCCTTCAGTCTCCCCCAGTAAAGACGCTCTTAACCAGGTCTGACAGCTGACAGCTCCTTGGCAATTGGGGTCAGTTAAAGGAAAAGTAGCTCAAGTTTTGTTGGGGCTTTGGCTTCAGAGATGTTCAGGAGCCACTGCCCACCGCAGCATCAAAGGGGATTATAGGGACAGGGCCATCTGTTGCCAGAATAAGCGTGAGCCCTTTTATGTCTCTGCCTGTATGTTTGTGTGCATGTGTGTGTGAGTGTGTATGTGTTTATTAGAGAAAGTCAGCGAGAGAGAAAGACCCTCGTGTCTATGTACTTTTAACTTAAAGGGCAGCGGAGGAGAGGGGCTGCTTTTAATCTGGGCTGGGGGCGCTAAAGGTTAAAATCAGAACAAACAGGGCACCACTGTTAAATAGTGGAGTGACATATGCCAGTCAAGTATTACACTACAGCAGTGTAATAGAGTCTAAGCGATCAGTCAGGATTTACGGATTGTACTTGTGTTTGGCACTGGCTTGCTGAAAACAGGATCCTGCACTAATCGTGAATTGTCTGTCTTTTGTCATCCAGGCAAAACACGGAACTTGTTTTTGTTGTGGGTTTATTGGAACACAGTGCCAACCTTGTCCCCCCTTCACCTCCCTAATTTGTTTTGGGTCCTGTTCCTGGCCTCCGCCTGGGAATGTTTTCTCCTCAATAGTCTGCTACCTTTTAGCTGAGCCGCCCAGTGCTTGACCTACTGCCGACACTTACTTTCAGCACTCTAATTGTCGTTTAATCACATATCAACCTGTCACTTAAAGACCCCCTTTTTTTTTTCAAGGGGGAACATTTGCATATGTTGTAAAACTAATTCCTATCAAAAGCTCCAGTGGCTGTGAAAGCCGGTGCTGTCTCTCTTTTACTTTCACACACATGTAGACACAGTTAAGCACAAGAAAAGGAGAGAGAGAGAGAGAGAGAGAGAGACACACACACACACACAATACAGTAATCTACTGTATCTCACCTTAACAGACAAAAACACACATAGGCAGACGCCATACCTGATATTCTCGATGCAGGTGGTTTTATCACATTTGTTAACAGTGTGTGGTGACACGTAACGTGTTAGAATAGGGACAGCGACAAGACCGATTCAGAGCGTATGTACTCGTGCGAGCCAAAGCGAAGGTGACAGTAAATGTATAGTGTTATAAAGGAATCAATTAGAGTTAATAATGTATCACTCTTTCAAATGTTACATTCATTTGTTCACACTTAGATAAAGCTACTGCAAAATAGGTCGTGCCGGGTATGCCTGGCAAACTACACCACATTTACATTATCACCCTTATACATCGAGGCGCAACGTTCCGCTCGAGTGACGGCGGCAGAGAAGAGGGGGGGGAGTTGCGAATCATGTTTTTTGGGCCCAAGGAAGGGCAGTCCTCTGGAGATCTCCCCCTCTAATTACAGATCGGGGGAAAAGAAAGCTCTTTGTTCTACCTTTTATTACATTAATTGATAAAACGGAGCTCGGGTGGAGCCGTCTTATAGGGAGGGGAGTAGGAGGGGATAGGGGCTGGGGGTGAAGTGAGGGGGATCCTTTGGGCAGATGAAGGTGGGTGAGAGGCTTTTGGAGCTGAGGTTCTATTTTCGGAGGACCCCTAATCCCGTTAGGGGCCCGCCCCGCTGGTGGGGCAGCCCTGGCGCTCTGCTTTCCCACAGGCTCCGGCTCCAGAATTGAGGAGGGGAGTGGTGGCGACGGGGGCAGACGATGGTGTGGAGGGTGAGAGTCCCGGCAGCGCTGTCTGGGCCCAGGCCTTAATTAACTGTCTCTTCAGGGGGTACTGAGGGCCACACTGAGACCCTATGTCACAAACGCCAGAAAGCACTGAGAAGCTTTAAGAGGAAGTGGCATCTCACCCAGTGTGGAATCCAGCGAAGCCCCGTGGATCTTTAATGTGGACCCCATACAGCTCAAAGCCGTATAGATGTCGCAGGACATTAGCTGGGCTATTTTATGACTGGTTATTAGCTAAGCACAAATTGCACAGGTGGTTGATATTTTGACCAACGTCCCAGTCATTCAATTAAAGCTAAAAATAAAAGTTTGGAACACCAAGGGAAAAATATTCCACTCAGCATTTACTTTAAAAAGGATTCAGATGTAAAATGGACACAAACTTCCATGTCTATTTGTACAGGGTTGGCCAATCTTTTCTGTCAGTGGTTAAGTAGCTGTAACAGGCTTTGTCATGGCTGTAATCTGCTTCTGCTCGTTTAGGCTACCTGCAGACAACAGAGGCAGGGAGGTGCTGGTACAGTGGGCCAACCGGAGTCTGAAAATGTTGCAGAGGCAATTAGGCATGTTGGTGTGTGTGTGCACGCACACAACAGTGTCAGAGGTGCTAAGCCGGGCCAAACACGCCTCATTGAAATGTCCGTCTTAAAGCCACCCAAGTTCCTCATCTCCCCCGCCCTTCGACAACCAAGATGCTTCAAGACTGTCAAAAGCATTTTCCACAAAGCTGAGGAGAGGGCAAGGAGAAAAAAAAAAGGACCTGCCACTGTCACATGCATACTTGCGCGTGCACACACACTTGCAAGGCTGTCAGGTAAATTAGATCTGAAAGCTGACAATTTCTGACCATATTTCCTTGATTATTTCGAACAAATGCACACCAGCCGCTCTAAGGAGATTAAAGTGACATAAAAGTCCCGAGTGGGAGGAGGGAGGGCAGAGAATCCAGGTCACCCCCATTTGTCCCCCTGCCTGACAGCAGCTATATCGCTATCCAATCCAATAAAAGTCCCCCCCCCCCCTCCTTTTGCTTTAATTAATTTTACAGCTAGCTTGCTTAATTACTTTCAATCAAAATCCTCTTGCCATCACAAAATTAGAAATGGTTCAACTCCATTAGTCTAAATTCTTCATTTACATACACAAAGACTGTCAGCTCTTGCTAAGCAAACGGCCTCCTGCTTGATGAGATTGTTTTTTTTCACACACTCTATCACTCTCTCACTCGCACACACACACACACACACACAACTGTGGTGTTCATTTTTTTTTTAAAGGAGAAAAGTAGCATAAAATTATTTGATCCCTTTACTTAAGACATTCTCTGCCTAATCAGGGTTCAGGTAAGCTGCGGTGCGCATCATCCAAGGTAATGGAGAGTTGAGCGTGCATCTACAACCGTCAACATTGATAACACAACTCTGTGTAGAAAGAAAACCGCTCGACCTTAAACAATGCAGCACATAATAAACGCCGCATATAAGGGATAAACAGAATTATGAGGCAGTGGCCGAGATCATGTAAATTAAGCCAACTAGTTCTTTCTCAGGATGAGCTATTATTTCTAAAGCAATAGATGAGCTGCAGATTACCCGGTGACACATAGAGCCCTGTAAATCTGGCTCCTTTGTGGCGGGGTGTCACTAGTACTGACTAGACTGTGGAAACTAGCGACGAGCTACTGCCGGTCGGCTGCTGTGAGCAAAGCAAGGGTGTTTTTTCAGAGGAGGGCCCATGCCCTGTCGTCTGATCACTTCAACTTGGCACACAGGCATCCTCTCCATCACACACACTGCCTAAGGCCTTACACATCATCAAGAATTAAGGACATGCAGATAGGGTTTGTGCACTGACCAAAGTGAAAACCCAGGCACACAAGCACAGCACCACATGTGCGTGCACGTATACTTTCACACACACAACTAGTGTCATAATTAGGTCCCGAGATGAGGGCATTAAACTGGTATAATGCACTCACTGCTGCAGCACACTACACCACAAAATATATGGACTCTGAACCTACATGCCCGTCAGTGGCCTTGCCTTTATTTCTACTCAGCAGATCCCAGCGCAAAACCACACAACACAACTGCCTTTGATCGGCTGTGTTCAGATCATCTTACAGTTGTCGAGTTGTTGGGGGAAAAAAAAAAGAACACCTTGAAAGGGAAAGCGATGATGAGGGGGATTTGTAGCATTTCCGAACGGTGTCTGGTAACACTTATGAAATAATCCCCAACAAGTGACCAAAAAAAAAAAAAGAAGAAAAAAAGGGCCATCCCTTAGGGCCGCCGGGCCGAATACAACGCAGGTCTGACCTGGCCCCCTTTACTCTGTGTCTGCAATCACCGGTTTCCCTTGCCCTCTTTAACCAGTCCCCATTAACACTGTTAATTATCCAAATCCATCATTCTTGGGGTAAATGAAGACTGCCTCTTTAATTCAATTTAATAGGATCATTTTCCAACTCACGTTCACTTTAGCCCCAGCTGCCCGCCCACTAGTCCCCCACTGTGTCTCCCGCCCCCACTGTATCTTGACTCCCTTGGCTGTATCTTCTAGGGTCTGGCTCTCTCCCATTGGTGGAAGGGGAGGGGGATGAGGGCTAAGGCTGGATGGCAGCAATGGGCCGACACACTGTTGATCTCCCATGTCTTGTCTTGGCTCGGCTGGTGGCGAGCAGCAGTTCTGGGTTCCCAGTCTGCTGTGCACACCGCCCACCCGCACACACACACACACACACACACTCACACACACACTCACAGAGGCTCACAGTACCAGCCATGTTCACCGGGGCTTAGCTAATCCTGTCACATCAGGCCACGTTGGCTGAGTTGAGGCCTTTAGTAGCAACCCCCCCCCCCCTCCTCAGCCCACCACTTCCATACACCTCCACACTTTGCCACCACTCCTTCACTGACTCCTCTCACTCACTTTCTCTCTCTCTCTTACTCCTTTGTTCATTTCACAAGGTCATGGGTGGCCGACTACAGCACGCGAGTGGTGAAACGGGACAGCTGACGAAGCCCTGTGTGTTCCAGCCGTGCTGGTAGACCATATCTTTTGCCTAACTTGCAACACATACCGTGTTATAGAATAAATAAATACATTAAAAAAAGATGACTTTCTCTATTTTCAAAAGAAAACTTTTAAAAGGCCACTTTAATAATCACTGTTACTGGGACTGGATGGCGTGTCACTCGCTACGATGGCACATGACCAGAATAAGATATACAGGTGTCATTTTCTCTTTCTTGTCATAGTGGTATCAGTATCAAAACACTTTTTCCATGCAGCATTGCCTGGCGGTGGAAACTTGACACTCGTGCCCTTTAATCTGACTTTCTATCTTTAAAAGTAGAGCTATATCAAGACTGACTTGGGTTGTGTTTTATATGCCTTCTGAGAGTTTCCTTACAGAGCACTTTCCATGCTGAGGTCGGTGACATTTTTCCATATGTTTAAATACGATTACAAATTGGAAAAACTAAATAAAGAAAATACAAACGTATTTTCTAAATAACGTACTTTTTTAATGAAGGAAAAAACCCATAAGTGCAAAGTACTGTGTCACAACGCTGTCCATTAAATTCTCTTAAGAATGTGTTAATATTGGCTTCCCTCATCACATTATGCAGTGTGAGGGTAAATTTGCCCCCATTTCCACAGTACACCCCCTCCCATCCCCCGCAACTAGACACACTTAAACCCATACTCACGCACACCCAAACGCACACAGCGTTCCCTTTACATTTTTCCCAGACTTTCATTGTTTAGTCATTTGAGACAGACTCTGGGAGAGTTTCAAACGATTTTAGCCATGATTTAATTTCGTTTGTTAAAGGGTGATGTCAGCACAATGGGAGACGAGCCTCTAAATCCACTACATTCACCCAAAATGCCCAGATGAGATAATCATTGGTGACGTCTACGAAAACACTTATTATATTTGCCCATCGCCTGGCTGAAGCTGTTAAAACTCATCAGCGTTATTCTCATTTTTCTTTTCTCTGGGAAGAGAGGAAAAAAAAAATTTGCTCAACTTATAGTCAAAACTGTCACCCCTTTTAAAGAGACAGCGCAACATTGTTGTGGCTGTGGACAGAGTTTATAAATGGAAAAAGACAGGGCAGAGGGCTATCGGGTGTCTATTCAATACTCATTTTGTTTGCACCCAATACTAATTAAATAAAACACGCACAACTTTTTAATTGGTTTTACAGAGATGAACAGTTTCAAGGAAGTATATTATCTGCTGTAGTTCTACATACCATTGTTCAATATGTAGTACTAATAACAGGATCTTTATATGTGCTAGAAACTGTGAATGAGGACTGCTTGTCCCTTAACTTGTCCACATGATTTGAAAGGACTTGGGGCTGACAAGGCAGCAGAGGAGATAAGAAATGGATCAACGTGAGCCTTTCTCATAGCTTAATTTATTTTAAATCCAAGCCCTATTTACACACTGCACACCGGCAAGCCTTGTCAGCTCCAACTAGCATTGAGATATTTAAAACCATTAATGCTGTACAGCGGCAGCCTGAGCGTGTATGACACAAGCTGTCGCTGTGTGAAACAAAGCCAGATCTCTAACTGCCACAGCTTCCACTTTTTGAACACCGCACGGCTACAAAAACCGTAACCACGCAGTCAGACACTGCGATGACACTGCCAGACCTTCGTGAATGTGAGGAAGAAGTCAAGGAAGAAACTACTACGAGTGATAGAAGAAGAAGAACACTATATTCTTCATCTCGTGAACGCACAGGCCAAACCAAACTCAGTGCATCTTTAGTGCAGGGGCGAGCCCACTAGAGGCAGGGGTCAGGATATGAAACACACCGGCTATCCGCCTCCCGACAGGCTATCCTCATGGATCAGCAGCGGTAGCCATGTTGACCCGCCCCGTTATTAAAGAGGCTAATCTGTTCAACATGTCAATGTTAGCACTTTTAGCTGCGATTAATAAAAGAAGACCCCAAGAGTGCTGTGTGTGCTTTTTCAGTGCCCCAGGTTGTTTTCATTTGGTTTGTATTTTTAGAGGTTTTCGCTGTTTGGTAATTCAACAGTCCTCTTTCCTCCTATTAGCATAAACAGTGTAAATTATTAACTTTGTTTAAAGAATTATAATCGGCCCTGAATCCTAAGCTCTGTAGTGGCTTTGTGTGTTTTTCCCTTTCTGCCACTGGCAAAGAGGAACTATGGCACATCAGATATCATTAAAGCAAATGCAACTTTTATATTTTATAGATACGGAACAATGTGCATGTGATGCCTGACTTTGTGGCCATTTATGTGATGCTTAAAATGTATGGCCCAGTGGCTTTCACAGGCTGGTAGTAATAGAACTGCTGTCTAACAGACTTGCTTTCTAAGTGCCTGGTGCTGTGTCTTAATTTGTAATCTAGTCAAACCAATTGTCCGCTAGCTAAAAAGGTCATTGAGACAATAGAGTACAAAGCTTCCTGCAATGTAGAGAAAGCCCAGGGTGTCTTTTGTAGCTTTTTAACCAAAGATGTAATTAAGACACCTTCATCTTCAGGGGAGAGAAGGCCACCAACAAGAGTCTGCTGGAAACACAAGAGTAACTTCACATTTGTGGTGACAGAAGTGAGACCGAACTGAGAGAGAGCGTTTGGTTAGAGGTGAAAAGCAGCCGTCTACGCAGCAAAATGTCACCGCGGAGGACATTTGCTAAGTTAACCTGCTCGTGCAGTCAAAGTGGGATTTCATACATTGTGACCAACGACTGTGGCGAAGAAAGCTTGTTGGGAAAAACTGAGTGATGCAAAGCAACACAGGAGAGGCAGAGGGGGGGACTTAAAGGACGTGATTTATCTGGGCTTGATTGCGTGTTAATCGAGGTTACGTGTATTAAGTGGAATCTAATTGGAACAGACACTGGCAGTCTGACAGATCGACATGATGCAGATGGATTGAGGAGGGGGGGAGAAAGGGGGAGTGAGGGAGACGGAGAAAGGAAGAGGGAACGGGAGAGAGAAGGGTAGTGCAGTCGAGGAGAGCCAGAACAGAGGCAAACGAAACACCATTTTGCTCCTATAGACGGCCGAACGGAAAGAGTTTTGTGACACCAGACGTTAAAAGAAACCCACCGGAGCCTTTTAAGCAGTTGAATCACAAGAACGAAGACTCTGCCGGTAGGCTCGTCTCTCGTGCGTCTCATGATAGGCGGCTGATGAGACATGTAACCCTTCCAGAGGAGGACACACACGGGCGAGATTGTGAGTGACGGGGCACAGCACTGGAGTCTGCCCTCCCCCTCCAGTTGCCACAAACATTCATTTCTGCTTTATTGCAAATGAAGAGAAGAAAAAAAAAAAAAACACCCGTCCAAAAGAAACACGAGGTAAAGAGGCCAAGTGACAGCTGCTGGAAAATTCTCACCTCGACGAGGGGAAGAGCAAGTGTTTCACCGGTCCTCCTGACTCTCTGCTCCTCCTGACAGGCGACAACTGTTTCGAAGGCTCTCTCCTCTCCCCAAATCTGAAGTATTTAGCTAGTGGACTGAATGACCCTTTCAAATGTTACCAGAGTAATAGACCGTAAAAGATGACCACCTGTTAAGGCCAAGCAACTGCTGCTAACTCATAACTAATAAAACACAGACTCTGTGTGACAAAGAAGGAGAACATGGTTTGTGGAAAAAGGTTCAGAGAAACGGAAATTAAGATTCAAAATTGAAGACATGGGTGTCACAAAGACATCATTTCTGTTGAAGCATTGTTTTGAATTGGTCAGTGTCGCTATAATTGGTAACGAGGAGATACAAAGTGTGAGTGACATGAACTGCCTCAAAGCAGCGAATAGCCCAGGAGCAGAAATGACTGTCACAGTGCCATTATCTAAATCTGGGTTAAAAATACAGTAGTTCCTAACGAAAGGGTCACTTCTACTGATAGCTGGCCGAAATGAAGGGTGGCAACAAGCGAATGAATGTTCAAAGAAAGTACAAATGATGAATAAAATGTTTACAAAGAGCAGAGGCTGGAAGGAGAACAAAGTAAAAAAAGAGAAAGAGATAAAGAGAGGAACTTTCGGCATAATTTAGGGGCAGTTTGCCGGATACTACAACACTCAAACTTCACTCATCAACACAAAATGCTCAAATTGTTCCCGACATGATCCCGTCATAGCGCAGAGACAGAGGAGTTGCTTCGGTCATCCGTTGATTTGATCCATTATGACTGTTACACTAATGGCATTAATAAGGGCAAAATTGCTATTTTGAAACACAGAATTTTCCTCCTATTCATTTGGCTAACCTTACTGGCTTTCTCCTACATGAAAGCCCACTGTGCGTGTGTGTGTGTGTGTGTGTGTGTGTGTGTGTGTGTGTTGGTGTGTTTGAGTGCGTCTGTGCCCCCACCATGTAATGGCTATAAGGTCATCTCTATTTTCCAGGCTTGGTGTACAATGTCGTTGAATTGCAACATTTTACATGGTCTAAAAACAACAACACCAGCTTTGAAATTTGACTCCATGCTATTTTAGATTGACTACGATGTCGCTGGCCCTGATGAAATACCCGAACCACTTTTGACATTGTCTCAACACATTTTGATTGAAACTTTGTACATTCATTTAGTTGTGAAAACTAAAACATACAGTAAAACGGACAGTACTCTGTTACACTGAATACGTTTGATCTAAGATATCAAGAGAGATTGTTTAAAAATAGAAGTGAATTAAAATACATCAGCGCAGTGAATGTGTCTGCGTTTTCCTGTATATTTGTGCTGAATGTGAGTATATGCGTGTGCTCAGCCCTCATCAGCCTCTAACATTGAGAGGAATGACACCCTGTGATCAAGGACATGAATTGCTCATTGATTTTTAGGGGCCAGCTTAACTATCCATTCCAATTGATTTTTAGCTTTGCTGGGTGTGCGAGTTATGGCAGTTTTAATGTATCATCTGTATGTGTACTCATCACCCACTGCAAGAGGATTTACAATAGTCTGTGGAAAATGCATATACAACACCGTGTGCAAATGTAGGACAGGGACTCTCTTTCTTTTATATTTTCTAGGAAATTGAACCCATAAAACCACTTATGTCTCATAATACGTGAAAATAAAATCACCTTTAACATGTTTGTTTTTAGACCTTTGCCATTATGTGCTTCTGAACTTGGCAAATGATCTATAGGGAATAACCTGCGTTGTTTTTTTATTGTGAAACATTCATGGAAAATAAAACCAAAGTGTGTGAATGAACTGAAATCCCTTTTAACGCTAACCAGTATTGTTTAGAGCATGCATTTCAGCTTCGGTATCATGCAGCCACGCTAACCATTTCAACAGGGCTCAGGCCCCAATTCAGCACAAACAGACTTACCGCGGCTTCACCACAAACCATCATCATGGAAAATAGCACAAGTTTTAGTTTAGTTTTTATAAAACAGACCAAACGGTAATCTTTTTAAGTTTAGGTGGATATTGCCATCATAACTCATATTACCAATTAATTAACAATTCATATAAACTATTAATAATCAATGGTTTGATGATGTAAGAGACAAAGTCAGAGCAATGTGATCCAAAAGGCGGTCTAAAGTCATCTGTCAGGTAGAAAGTCATTAAAATAGGGGCTCGTTTTCCTGCGCCAAGCTTAGGTTTCACTGAGGCAGGGATACATTTCTATTCTTCAGCAAAAGGCTGTGCTCTCGTATGATATCATCTCCTTTGGAACATTACTCTCAATGGCGTGCCTTTTTTGTCTTTTGTGTTTTTCTCCAATTTAAATTGCTCTCTTTTTCCAAATGGTTTGGGTGAAGCGTTCCTCTATGTGAGGTAACTGTCTTTTGTTCAGTGAAAAGGACTGCATAAAGCACACTTTACTCCATCCTTTAAAAAAACAAGTCTGCTTAATTAATGTTTTACAAGTGCTGCTGTATTCTTAGTGAAAAAAATAAAAAGCCTCTATCAAAGCCGGCAGGTTCAGATTACGTACGCTAATTGAAATTCTGAATTTCTAAGCCAACTCCTTTTTTTCTCTGCTCCCGCTCTTTCTCCCTGCGCACACAATAAAGCCTAGTGTTTTGTAGTCCACAAATGACATCAAATCATCTAAGTAATATGGGCTTTTCTTTTTTTCCTGTATTCTCATGTTCTGCTAGTGGGTTCATGAGACAGCTTAATAAAGCAGTAAATGCTTGGGGAAGCCTGTGTGCCTACTCTGCGTGCGTGTGTGTGTGTGTGCGTGTGTGTGCGTGTGTGTGTGTGCGTGCGTGTGCGCACACGCATGCTCTCGTGTTTTACCTCCACCAGGGACCTCAAAGCAGAAGGCAAAGCCTGGTTCTATACTCAAGCAGATTTTCCCAAAGAATAAAGGCACTGAACAAAAGAGAATGACTAATACCGAAACCAAAGCCCAAACTAAGACACTTATCTCATGGGTTGACATTGATAGAGCCCATAATAATGCAGTTTGAGCTAAATGAATACAGCATAATTTACAGGTTATACATGCATTGGGTGCTGGAGGAAGGCAGGCTGTGTGAACAGCTGCAGGTGTGGGAGCAGCGGAGACGAGGCCGAGCTTGGACAATCATCACAGACACCAAACGGCACAATAGAGGAAACACAGGTTTTTACGCTCTGGTGGCATTGATCTGAGACGTAGCTGGGGATTTAGATCAAATAGGATATGGAACAAAATCTTTTTAGCTCAGCCCATAGTGTGCATATACAGGCATGTTTGTTTTCCAGGGGAAAGTTTCAACCTTTGCTTACGTCACTGTTTATCTGTCAAGGTAGCTATAGCAGGCAATTACATGAATTACAGAGTTTAAAAAAAATGCCATCCTTGATAACCTTTGTTCTGAGTTAATCATTACAGGGGGAAAAAAAGTGCTTCTCTTTTCTTCTTTCATATTTACCCAAACTCCTTCCTTTCAACGGTGTATTATTTTATTGGCTTGTTTTGCAAGCATAATAACTTTGCATTCTTCTCCCAAGGTCAGTTTCTAGTGTGCCACGAGGAATATGTACACATAGGGCTTTTCAGGTCAGTTCCATTGTATTTACATCAAATCATTTTTGATAAGGGATGTAAAAGACCTATAAACCCAACATCATAAACGGGAGAGGTGTAGCTGAAATAGGGACAAAAGATCAACGGCTGAATTTTTTCTTATCTTAGACACGTTGATATTTTTGAGCCAACTCTCTTCACCCCTCCACCCCCAACCCCGCCTCTCTCTCTCTCTCTCTCGCTCTCTCCCTCCCTCTCTCTCTCTCTCTCTCCCTCTCTCGCACGGAGCTGAGTAGAAGCGTTGACTTGTTAGATTTAGTCCAATGGCTTCCCAGTGCGGCTAGCAAGAAAGCTCTTGTTTCATAGAGAAGTACCTCCCCTGTTATCTCCCTAGCACTATAATCACTTAACAAAGACTTGGGCATTTGCACAAATTAAAACATCAATAATGCATAAGTGCTTTTCAGTTTTGAGCTGTAGTGTCCCTGTATTGGGATGAAATACCACCTCTACCAGTGGAAAAACTCTGGCTCGCCATATTCTGTCCCACAAACGACTTAAAGAAGCCACGGCCCCGCTTTGAGCCACAACCCCCCCCCCTTCCTTTAAAGTCTAAGCTAAAGCTGTGGTGAACGTTTGGGATCTGCTCTGGTAACGGGACAAAATGGCTGGGCTGAGTGGGATGCGGAAGTTGTTTTAAAGCAAGAGGCGGTAAGTGGTGGTGGTGCATCAATGCAAACAGGCAACACCCTTGAGTGGCGCAGCGTGGCATCCTTCCATAAACAACACCACCGCCGTGTCCCCGACATTTATGATTTGTGGTCAGAATGGCAACACAGGCCTGGTTCTAATCCAAGTCTGCATGTTTGCCCTATCGTTACATGGCTAAATCTGCCCGACCAAGTCTCTTATTTTCCCAGATGAAAACGGCAGACGTTTCTGAGAGCTTTGCTTAAAACAAGTCGTACTGTATGAGAACAGTACAGTTGGACGGGGACGGGAAGGGCGGGGACATCATGGGAAAGCAGCCCAGTGACACTTTAAAACCAGGATGCTGTTCAGGCTACTGTTTAATTTGAGAAAAAACAAAAAACCTTCTTCATATTTATTGCTGCAGTTATGAATATGAACTGTTTTGCGCTGACTATGGAGGTTGGAGGAGCTAAGTATTATTATTGGACTTGTAAATCCATGACCAGTACCGTTCCAACACCAATCGAGGACGAGCCATCCTATACAGATGGCCTCAAGGACAATTAGCAGTAATCATTGGTTGCCACATAAATGAGGAAAATTATATTTGCTACTGCACTTGCGGATGATCACAGACTAAATGCCTCTGACAATATTATGGATAGCTGCTTTAAACTTAATTGTTATTTGTGAAACGCACACGCTGGAAAAGAACATTTATAAATATGTCTTTCTCCATTATTCAAAAAATATTCAAAAAAAGAAAGGTAGAACTAGAAATCTCATACAAACAACACGTCGCTGTGAAGAATAAAGAGACGAGACAAATAGCGCAGTGATCTAAAATATTATCTCTTCAATCATATCCTTTTCCCCAGATATCTTCATTTCCCCCCTCCCCTCTCTGTCAGTTAGTCTGGCAAACAATCCCCTTGTTAGCAAACTGTTAAGACAGCCGCTTGGTACACAAATTGCGCTCGACCAAGCGAATTTGTTTTGCAAGGGTGACCTGTTTAATCATCTCATTTTCTTTGGCGGACATTTATTCATCTGGTTTCCACGGTTACAGAGAACATTAAGGGGCTACAGTAATAAGGCTGGAGAGTCAAACAGGTAATAAAAAAATTAACGCCATTTTCCAGCAGCCGAGGACAGTGGGTGAAATGAATCAAGGGAGAGGGGAGAGAAGCAGGGGTGGGGGGAGCAGGGGGGTGGGGGAGGTGGGGGTGGAAGGAGGGGGGGTGGGGGGGGGGGCTCCAATATTGTCCAAACAATAAGCCTTAGCGGTTATTTTACTCTGTAGATCAGGTGGTGCTGTTATGGACATGACACTTTGGGCACAGAGCAGGAGAGATAAAGCTTTTAAAGTGGCCCTGCTCCTTTTTTATTGTCATTTAGCGATTACATATCAGAACAATTAAAAGTTAGCCTGAGATATCTATTAACTTTGCTCTTTTTTTATTTCTCCTGTGCTTCAGAAGCAAGATAAATGGCACGCCTGGCAATGCAACGTGTCAATAACATGCAAGGTACGACGTGACATTTAGACGCCCTGGTGAGAAATGCTTCGTTGAATCGTGTATTTCTCATTTTGTCTTTTGATCAACCGAGCAACAGCTTTCAAAAAATTAAAAGGAAACGAAAGATAAAAGGAGAATACAGAGTTCATTTCTAACTATCAGAAACATTGTCCTACACACCAATTGAGAGGGTTTCAACTTCTGGCCAAATATAGAAAATTCCGGCACAATAGGGGGAACAGGTGCTGAGAGTCCATCGAAAGTGACGAAGCCAAAGAGCTGGGTTGCTGCTGAATGCCAAATAAGGCAGTGAGACACGTTGCACCAAGGCACAAAACAACCTACTGTAATGCGATTTTCTGAGTCTGACGACTGTCACCGATTCCCCCCACAAACTGTCTCCTACACAATATGTCCCGGTCTTCAGACAATATTAAGGGCTGTTTTTCACTTTGATAACAGCCGAACAAGAGAAAACAAGCAACAAATTCGATGCATTACTCATTTCTCCACTCCTTCCAAAAGAATTTCTAATTGACAACAGGGCATTGGCACTCCTAAAATATGCAGAAACGTTCTCAACCTATCCCTTAATCATTAGAATCGTCAGGTTTAACCTGTATTTGGGCATTTTATGACCCTGCCAACACCTGTCCCCCACCCTTCTGGGAAACAAACCAAATAGAATTCTTTCTTTCCTTGCTGTCGTGTTACTTGTATATACGTTGTTCCGGGGGTGGCTCCGGTGTGACTGAGGTCGGAGAGGGAAGCACAGCTGATGGCAGACATGTCTCAGGAGAGGGAGGGAAAAAGAGATGTCAGCCGACCCGGCCTCCCACACACAGGCGCTTAGGCTACGCTCCCTAACATCAAACACACACTGCTCACGTGTCACAAGGAGCGCTCCCTCCCCCCCCCCCCCCCCCCCCCCCCCCCCGACCCGCCCCTCACCCCTGACTGAGGCAGGAGCCCGGAGAGACACAAACTCTCGTCATACATGCGGGGTGAAATCCTAAAAAGGGGATACAGAATGGACAGCAGCGGGAGAAGAAAAAGGCTAAGCTGTGGTTATGGGACTGCCAACTGTTCTGCTAACAGCCTCTTAACAGGTGTGGGCTCTGGAACCATGTAATCCTATCAAGTTACCAAGTCAAAAAAAAAAAAAAAAAAAAAAAGGAAAGAAATCCAGCAAACTGGGCTCTGCCTCTCTCTTTCCCCCTCTCTCCCTTCTCGTCGCTATCTTTCTGTCTCCGTTGGCGGTGACAGAAATGAACAGCTGGGCTTCAGATTTATCATGTACAGACAGTAATTATTGCTGGTGCTGCCTGCTACTGACCCAAGTGAATAGAATGTCACATGAAAAAACACACGGCAGAAGGGGGACCTGAGGATGAGGGGTGCCGGGTCGGGGGACTGTGTGTGTGTGTGTGTGTGTGTGTGTGTGTGTGTGTGTGTGTGTGTGTGACACACAGGAGAGAGAGGAGGGCAGTGTTTAAACGTCACTACGTTCCTGTTTGCAGTCAATTACGGACGAGGACAGGGGTATTGGCTCTGTAACTCGGCAGAGCAAACATTTTCCTGCACACAGTGAAGGTGACAGAAAAAAAGAGCTTCTGTGTTTGTTTGTGCTGATTTTTTTTTCTTTCTTTCCTCCTATCAAAAAAAGAAGCCACAGTCGGTACAACAGCCACCTTAATCCTGTCAAAGAAAAGCTGATAGAGAATTGAAACTAAGAGGGGAAAAAAAAACAGCAGTAAAGTGAGAAGACAGATTTAGCTCAACCCCTACTCTTCTCATCTTTTAAGCTTTTGCCTCACATGTATGATTAACTAAACTCGCCAACATATTGATTAATAAAAAATAAAAAGTACAGCACTGATGTTGGACCACACAAAGTGTTTCCGTCATTATATCAAGGCTGACCCCACCTGCTGTATTTGTTCCAGAGATAAGAGGGTCAGGAGATAAACTATCAATTTATTACCTGTGTCAATCACTGTCCTTGTCATGAAATAGTTAACCCCGCATCTGCTGCTTCCTTTTCCACACATTCAGTTGCATAAAAGTTGTGGTTTGTCACGTTCCATACCCACTAACCTACGTACGGACTGGTTCACACCTTAAAGACCCCCTGCCACATTTAAAAGGATTAGTCACCACATTTTGTGCTGGCTTAATCTCTCTTTCAGCTGGCCTAATAACTGTGCTTCGATAAACTAAGCATGCAAATTCATTCATGGCCAGTGGAGACCATGCTTTCAGACAAATGCGCCAAAGTCTTCCACTCTGCTAATTACCTCTTCATTCTCCCCGTTTCCCCTCTTATATAGCATATCAACGACGAGAGATTATTCTTGCCCCTTACTCTGCATGAAATTATAATTTCATATGTAAGATTAGGAAATCGGGTCGGTGGAGAAAAAAAAAAAGTTACCGCAAGCTTTTCTCTTGACTCTCACAAGAATACATGACACGGCATATTCAGCTGTGAGATTAAAATCAGGATTTATTTTCGGCTGGTTACGCTGAGACAATTTAGACAGAAATATGGGGCAAAAAGAAGAAAAAAATTCCAAAAAATAATACATAGTTAAAACTTTATTTTCTAATTGATGACATAATTTATAATTCATTGCCATCCTTTTTAAGATAGTATAATTAAAAAGGATACTTCACCGTTCTCATTTCCCATTTTTTTAAGTAGTGTAGTTTAACAAACATGCATTATCTGTGATAATAAAAACTTGGCCCGTTACATTTTAGATAATAAAGGCAATGAAGACCCAAGGTGCAACCTGTTTATCATTCTGGAATATTTCTTCACCGAGTATTAATTAGGCCATTACTCCAGATTGGTGACGGGGAGCTTTGAGGTTTTAATTAGGTGCTGGCCACTGCATGAGTGCACAGGATTGAAGAAAGGGGGTGGTGATGCCACTTGCCTCGCTCCTGGCCCATATCAAGTAGCCCTGAACACTTTGGCTACTGCGGCAAGATGCATGGCAGCCCACGTGCATCTGGAGTTTATTTGATCGTTTGATCTCTAATGTTTCGTCTTTCTGCCGGTAAAAAAAAAAAAAAAAAAAAAAAAAAGCCAGTTGGTGTGATTTGGGTATTAAAAGACGGGGGTTAAGGTAATTATGGTGTTGGGTGGCTTGTGTCTGATGACTGGGCACATGCTCAACCAGGACTCAGCTGTCCCTCTCTTTCTGTCTCCCCCCCCAACACACACACACACACACACACACACACACACACCTCCCTCCCCTTGTCTGCTGTCTATATTCCCCCTTCTCTCCCCCTGCCACTCTGCTAAAACCAGGCATAACACACACAGCCTCGCGCAACATCAATCAAATTCTGAGAGCGGACCATAAAACTACACAAACATATACACTGCCATTAACTACTGTATTTGACACTTATTTAATTCTTAGTTCTTGTCGGATGAGGTGTGAAATCAGAAAAATACATTTACAGATAGAAAAGGAATAATTGAATCCAGGTAAACTACAAGAATCGATTGGAGAGATGTTGTTTTAAATATCGTTTTTCAAATATTGCAATAAAATGTGTCTATTTTTGACATTTGAAAAATTAAAAAAAACATTACATGAATATTAACATTTCTTTTTAAACACTCAATTTATACTCTTCAAAGAGACTGATGTGAATTGCGTCAGTATGTTCAATATGCGTATGTAAGTGATAACAAAAATCTTATATTTTGGTATCATTTGAACAAGGTATATACAAAATAAATCTCGAGAATGTGAGAGTTTTTCCTCGGTTGACAAGGCGATACTAATCACCTCGTTGCTGAGAAGCACTCTTCCCTGACAAGGCTCCTTAGAATACAAGGATCCCCCAGGAGAAATCGGCATGAAAGAGGTTAAAGACAATGACTCGCATTTTTTTCCTCCAAATGTCTCCCTGTTAAATTTATTTCAAAACTCTGTTAATCTGCTGTACACAACATTCCCATTAGCATAGCCCAGCCCCCTAATAAAAATTCCGGCTAGTTTAATTAAAAAATGTAAATTTACTGTCATCCAAGGAGCAGCAGAAATAGGAGTGCAACAGCATATTTTATTGCTTAAGACATCAAATTGATTCAGGTTATTGCTAAATTGTGATAAAAGGTTATTGAAGGCCTTCAGAACTGGGCTTGTTTTTCTCCCTCATTTCATCCTGGTTTTGTGGAAGGCCGTAAAAGATGGAGAGGGCCACAAAGGGTTAATGAGACAACTCAGTGAGGGAGAAGGCAATCAACGTTATGACTCATATGAGGGTAGAAAAACATTTTCCGAGCTGACGAAAAGTTTGAAATTAGGGTGTGTCACGATTGCAGTTTTACTTGTTTGTTGTTATTTCAAACTATAATGCAGGACACCTTAAATAACCTGACATAATACCCAAGCCTTCGAGTCTGTCTCACGAATGTGTTAGCGAACGCCTGTGGTCACAGTGGTGTGCTATACAGTCTCTCAGAGTTTTATTTAATTAGAAACAATATCTTTAGATGGGCTTTTATTTTTCAATAATGCTGTTACATACAAGGTAAAGAGCAGAGAAGCCTATGTGGTGTCAAGAGTGAAAAAATAAATAATTGTCAAGAGGATTCAAATAAGATAGAGAGCGAGTACATAACCAGCACACGTATTAAAAAGAACAGCCTGGAGCAAAACCTGTTTGACTGAAGTTTGAATTACAGATTTTTTTTTCTAAAAATGTGAAAACACATAAAATAATTCTCCACATAAATATTTTTCGAAGCATCCTTTCTGTAATTTAAAACACCGATTCTCATTTTAAACTCATTTTAAAAGCAACAGCCTACTCAAATATGTGCCCACAACCTTTACAAAATATTTATATACCGTATGAGTTTAAAGCAAAGTGTTTAAAAAATAGGGCAGATAAGATTTATCGAAGTCAAAAGGAACCCATAATGTCTCTAAAAAGTTTAGTTATTGAGTAGTTGTATTTATCTGTAGTGCAAATAATGAAATACAGAGGGGCTATTAATACACACACGTATAAAAGGAAGACACCACTCAGTGCATGCAAACAGAGAACACGCATACAGAGCACACGCAATACAGAAATAACTAAATGTGAGCGTGAAATATGACTTATTTTAAAACACATACAACACCCTTACTACAAGTAAAGTGGCGAGGAGAGTGACGCTTATGACTATAAGGTGCAATCCAGTTACAGCAGGACACGTTCATCCTCTCAAAAGTACGCACAGAGTGACTGTTATTAACAGTTTCAGGTCAAATTATATTTAAAAAGATCTGCCCCACAGGTGCATTTGCACAAAAATACTAATCAATGAAAACAATCTTATTAAACATTTTAAATAAATGCAGTGTTTTGTTATAATTTCACCGAACATGTACTGCATTGGTTTACATTTGAATGTAACATTCGGCAATGTACTGCGTGAGAACTAATTAGAAGTACCTGGAAAGGTGTTAGCCCTGCTCCCGTTCCCTTTACATGTGTGACAACAAGAGCAACACAACAGTTTGTTTGCTTTGTCCCCTTGGTAACAAACCCTTAGGCCATTCTACGTACTCGAATGGCATTGCCAGTGCCTTTGTGGGTAAAACCTATACCTGTATTTCTACAGTACCAATACTGGCTCATTGAAAAACATGTAATTAACTGAAGCGACTAAACAAGCAGGAAAACAAGGACGAAGAAAAAGAAGAGCCTGACAGTGAGCTTTCGCTGGTCTCATGTCCTAGAAGAGAAATAGACTCTGACAAGAGAAAATGAAACTGGCTTTGTGAACTTTCTTCTCATGTGCACTGCTTGTAACACGGCGTCCTGAGTCGTATGCTGGGAAAAAACGGGCAATCATATTTGATATTGCAGTCACCTTTAGGCACTGTCAAAGAGCTATAAATAAGGGTGTCGCAACACTTGGGTATACGTATGCTCTGGCACATAGTTTAATCATGAACAACTTCCCCTCGCTGTGTATTTAGTCGGAGATAAAGGCACACCTTTAACTGGCAGCTAATAAAACATATCTGGCAAAAAAAGAAGAAGAGTACTCACCATATTCAGGGAAGTCGAAGTTAAATCCTCTCAGACATGTAACTTTCATAATATTACTCAACTCTGTCAGAAAGTCATTCGAATGTTGGTCGGTGGAGGGGGAAATAAAGCGGAAAAGTAACTAGATAAAAAAAAAAAAGGCTTCCTTCAATCATGCACTAAACTCCTTGACATGTAATCTGTCAATAGTTTGTTGCTGAGATAATGCCGGCTGCCATGAGCGGACTTGATTGGCAGCTTAGGGTCTGGCCCCTCCTTCCTGTGGTTTGACGGAGGGGGGGGGGGGGTAGGTGAAAGAATACGGAGCCTCCCCCTTCGCTGCTCTCTCTCTCTCTGTCGCTCTCTCTCTGCCTCTCACACGCTGCCTCTCGCTCGCTCTCTGCTTTGCCCCCATACACACACACACACGCACAGACCAAGCTGTTGGTGATGTTGTCTGAATGGGCTGATAGGAAATTATGGCAGAGGAACCGGAGCAGTTTTTTTCTCCCTCCCTCAGTGGGCTGGCCTTTTCCATCTTTGTGGTCTTCTAGCCTTTCAACTCTCTTGGGGTGGAGCCTCTACTGCCTCTATTCAAATGAAGGGAGCACAACACTTGGAGAAAAAAAAAGGTTTGGTAGGAGGAGATTACACGTTTATTAAAATATACTATACTTTGATCTATTTATTTAAGTATTCGAGGCTTTTAGACTAATTATTTAAATCAAATATAGTTAAAAAAAAGCTGCTTTTTAGACACTATTATTACATTATTGTTTTATACCAAGTACAACTATAGCATGTGAAAGGATATTTTCTAAGCGTGTCACCTAAATATTAAATCATTAAAAAGGGACACAACTGCGTTTGATGGTCATGCTTGTCCTTTTGTGTGTCTTCTTAGAAGCATCAAGAGTTTAAAAAAAGAATATTTGACAAAGATGTTACTTCAACACTTCAGCTTGAAGCAAATAACTCTTTCACTTCTCTCACAAAACAGAGATCCTCTCTATTTCCGTGCCGTGTAGTGTACTTTCTTTGCCTCGCTCCCTCAGAGCACGGTCTTTCTCCTTCCCTCCCTCTGATAAGCTATCAGTTTTCATTGTAATTTCAGGTGAAATGATAAACGACAGCCGTTACCAGGTGACAATGAATACTTTATAAGACAAACCCCTTATTTGCCTGGCAGTTTCTTCCGCAGTGGCATGCAAAGTGCCTCTGGACCATTTCTACATAATGGTCCATATACTGTAAACATGACTCTGTATGTCAAGAATGTGGATTTTACATAGTGACACCAAAATAGCAAAAAATGTCTAAACTTTGAAAGGTCACTGGATATTCCCGTTTCCCACAGCAATTGTATTTTGAATAAAGGTGATGTATAACTAGCATTTACTGGTTATAGAAAAGAGGAAATGAACAACTTTATGGCTGTGAACCATAATGCAATGATACATAGTCCTGGCTTCAGTTCCTGAGTGCTGTCAGCAAAGTCCAAAGTATGTACATAAAACAGGTTTTGGTTGATTTTGAGGTTATGATGACTCATACCGGTTAATAATACTGGAAAAAAAAAAGCTTTGTCTCCTCCTTCCTAACTCTCATAAAGGGCAATGTCCTTAAAAGCGTTTCTATCAAAAGGTTCCTCCCTTGATCTAACATTGCACTGTAAATACAACTTATGTTTTTGTTAGCCTTGATAAAAAAATCTAGGGTCTAAATGACCTGACTTGGCAGCCAGACCTTTTCTGTTGTAAAGGTGTTGGACATTTGTCAAACGTCAGTCCTGTTTCCCATCAATCATATATTGAACAAACAACCATATTTTGTGAGACCAGGGCCCTGTTCTACGAAGTGAGCTCAACATACTATATTTTTGTTATCTGGCTAAACTAACCCTGACAACCGTAATCCCGTTTAGCGGTTCTACGACGTTGGTTATCAGCTCGGTAAGTCAACCTGGGTTTCCTAATCTCGCTAGCGTGGTCACATAAAACGGGCAGTGCTAGCAGCATATGACCAACAAGTCTACTACTACTGTCAGCAGAGCTGCATGTTTTACAAACGATAAGGAAACTATGATATTAGACAAATACGAAGAAGATAAAAAGATAGCCCAGGCTAAATGTAACACAGTTACAACTGCTAAACACAGGAAGTACAGCTGGCAAAAAAGTTGCCGAATGTGTGAATGTGTGAATTAACAGACTTGTAGCATCACTGCCCAATATACTTGTGCGAACGAGTAGATCTGACTACTATAACATGTTGGTATTCTGTTAAGTTAATGTGTTGCTTAGATGTATTCTTATAGAATAGAAGATACTTTATTCATCCTGCTGGTTAAATTATTATTATTTCAGCTGCAACCCTGGTGGTATGAAACGGACTTGGGGGCAAATATAAAAACTTAATTCAAAGCTGTAAATAGGCTTAGTTTCATATCTTATAATCACATAGAGTACACATAAAAGTACCAGTCTTTGCGACTGTTAGGCACGTCTCCGACACGTCGCACTGCATCATACAAGAGGCTGACATACATAAGTGAATATATGATAAGAGAATATAAACTCATTTTGTGTTATTGTGGTTGTGTAAATGTAATTCATGGTGCTGTTAGATTGCTGCTCGACCAACCCGTTGATATAGGTGCGTGTTGCATGCAGGAGACCAAACTGGGTTTTTTTCACCTCAGTGAAAATGTTGTTTTTAAAAGGCTGAACACCAAGAAATAAGTAATGAAGCAGAATATTTTTCAGATAAAAAACATAACATTTTTTGGAAGTGATTACATCTATCTTTTTTTCTATACATTTTGACTCTTGGGACTTTTTGGCCACCACTGGAATGCAATTCCACAGATCGTATAATACTACCAATAGTAGTGTAGCTTACACTATTTCTTACAGCCCTACTTGCAGTCTACTCAAAGCTTTGAATTATTATAGCCTTTCTTTTTCAAGTCCGTTTCACACACAATAAGGCTAAAATATCGTCACATAAGGCATAAGAATACTTCTTAACAACACAGCAATTTAATGGAATACTCACATGTAATTATAGTAGGATCTAACATGCTCTAGACGTACCAGTGATTATATAAGCCTAACCATTTACACATTCACACAGTCGGTGATTTATTGCCAGCTGTACTTTTTGCAGTTCAAACTGTTTTGCTTTCAGTCTAGATTATGACTTTAACTTCTTCGTAGTTGTGTGATGTTATCTAACGATCCACGCACTGCTCTTTGATTGGTCAGTAGGCGTCGCTTTTATATTAGTTGATATGTTATCTCGAAGACAACTCTGGAGCAGGTTAGTTGTTGTTCCCATATTTATAAATCTGTTCATGTAATGTCATGCAAAAGACAAATATAGTCAGTCAAGCTAAAATACAATAGTCACTAAAAGACTCAGATCAATGGTCCTGTAATTATTAAAATTGGTGAGTATCTTAATACAAACCGCACTGCAATACGTATATATGTAGATTATTTAAAAAAAATAAAAGTTTTAAAGGGTTGTGGTTGAAAAAAACCATATGAAAACATGTGTGGCTGCAACACTTTGAGACTTTCTTCCACATAGGTACAGCATATCAATACAAAGTAAAACAAAGACTGCTGCAGTATATCTAAACTTGATATTGGGGGAGGTTTTAGTTTACAGGGGTGTCCACAGGAGGGAGGGAGGGGGGGGTCGTCCATGCATTACAGCCCTTCTGGCCCTTGAGCTGCCATCTTTGGGGCCGAAACCATTGCTTTTCAAAAGGAACTGTGGGGATTTTCGTTTGATGTGGTGTGAGGGTATTGTATGGAGCATGCGGGAGAATGTAGAGGGCAAGGTGGAGTGTGTATGCGTGTGAGAGTGTGTGTGCACGCTTCCGTGCGTGTGACATGGCAGGGGTACATCAGTCAAAGGGCCGCCGGGCCAGACGTTTGGCTGCCCCTGACAGTGCACTCCAGGAGGGGCTGGTCTGGTGAAGGGCCCACTCCCGAGTCCTCCATTCCCCAGGACAAAAGCTAGGGCCCAGTTGATAGATGTGAATTCAGTGGCTTTTGTGCCCAAAGCCCAGAGACATGCCGAGTGAGAAATCTGACCTTTGCCGAGAGTCAGATTGTGTTTTTGAACCCCTCTTGCTGTCTCTGGCAGTTCGGGGCAAAGAGTGAGTGAGCGAATGGGAGGCGATGGAGTGAGTGTGAGTTGGCGTGGGGTGGAGGTCTGTCCTAACCGGTGGAGTGGACAGGTGGGAGATTACGCAGGAGGGAGCGGCACAAAGCACTTCTACCGCATCAAACTTTGAACACAACTAATTAAAATAGTTGTGTTTTTCAGCAGACAATGGATCAAGTTTGTTCTTGATATTCACTGGCATGTTGTTGTCAAATTGGCAGGAAATTGAACGTGTAAAAGCTTAATTCCGAAGCAGGGTCTTTTAAAGTGGGATTCAACAAGAGTTCACCCTAGTGTTATTCGAGGTTGTCTGTGATGTGGGATATTATTCCCTCTCACGTCTGTTTATATTGCATTATATATTTATTTTTAAGCAGAGAAGGAGCTGAATATTAAACTTACACACAAATACAGACAGAACAAGGATGATGGCAATACGCCACTTCTTGATGATCATCATTTGCATTACTCATGACAATGATTCTTCAGAATCTCATTTGATTTTCATAATTGCTGTATAGCTGTATATATACAGCTACATACATATACTATGAAAATCACATTGCAAAATCTCATTATAGGTACACACTTGAAAGCAATTAACATGGAGTTTGTATGAGGTATAAGGTATATTTGTGTGTTTGTCAACGTGCCGCACTGCCTTTCTCATATTCATGCACTGTTTATGATATTACATGAATTATGATATAGCATGTTGCTTGGCGGCGGTGTGCTGAGAGCAGAGATTTTGTAGATAGAATAGGCCTATGTTTTTGAGTCATACATTTTTCTTGACACTGCTTTCATCCCCCGGCCGTAATCATCATATCTCCCCCACTGCTCTCCCGGATGCAGACATCCATAATGCAATCTTCCTAATTTTGATCCCTCGCAATCTGGTTTTTAAAAGGGAGGGGAAAAAAGGGACATATTTCTGAAGGCTTGCTCTGTAATCATTTTAGACAGATAGCCTTTCCCATCGCAGATGAGCAAATATTTGTAAACCAGCTATCTAATGGAAAATTAGAGTGAAATTAGAGTGAAATTCATGACAGTGAAATCCGATTAAGAGTAATTCTATTATGCCATCTTAGCCCACACAGCATATTTTTGTGGAGTTTTTTCCATAAATACCTATGCCAGGGGTCCTGCTAATCAAATAAAATTGAAATTCATCTTCCCATTAAATTCAATTAGCCACAATTTCTAAAGCCTAACAAAGATTTTAATTACTAAATTATAAAATTCTCCCTAGCCAAATTGGGGAGAGAAAAAGCGCATCTGAAAAACAAACCCATGAAAGGAAATTGTTGATCAAAAAAGATATCCAGGGGAAAATAACATTAGGGAGAGCACTGGGGCCTTTATTCAGCGAGTCTGGGTGGGGAGTGACGTGTGCCAAGCGCTAGGCTCCTGGGCCGGAGGAAATGAACTTAGCTGAGGTTCTCTCTGTCTCTAAATGTCTGCCCTCAGAGTTATTATGCTGTAATTGACTAATTGACACCTTAATTTCATTTATGGGGCTCCTGTGTTCATAAAGCAACCTCTGGGTGGGGCAGTGGTCTTGAGCGGAAGCAAGGAAGTCAACATCCAGGACACCAGGTAGGGCCGTAGGCCTTCAGTTCTGTGCTCGGCAGATGACGATTATGCATTTGATAATGAAATGGTCAGGAAGAACATATTGACTTAGCAGAGGCTTAGGGAGCATCTTACTCATATGTTTAAATCCCTCTGATGCATGCTGATGGGTAATAATCATGCAAGTCCAGTCTTACAATCTGTCACTGCAGACACGAATGACCTCCTTCAGGGTCGAAGGAGTTTATTCTTGGGAAGTAAGGTTCTTAAATTGTCAAATGGGAATTCAAGCAATGGTTTTTGCTTCTTTAGCTTCACACAGGTGACCATGGGTGAATATTGTATTGTTGTTTTCCGGCTCCGTTTCGCCCGGCATGCGAGTGCCACTGAAACCAGGAATTGCTGCTGGTAACGTGTAGTGGCGACCACACTGCTAATAGGACAGCTCTGGGGTCTCAGGTCAGCCACCAGGTCCATTTCCCAGCCACCCCCTGCTCCTCACCAGTGGGCCACTAAAATAACAGCTCAGCACCCTCTGCAGACTACAAAGCTCCATCTGAAAAGGCACCTGCTGCTGTTATTCACTTTAGCCCCTTTGGAAGCTCACTCTGTCTGTTTAAAGGACACGTAGAAGAGAAAGACTGACTGGGAAATGATGAATTATTTAAGCATGATGTCTAATTGTTTCAAGGCAGACATCTTGTTTCTGGAAGGAAAAGGCTTGGGGGTGGGTGTGGGAGTGGGTGGAGGGAGGGATCTTTGTGAAGAGGTCTGTCTACTGTGTAATGCAGGCTGTCTTGTAGTTGAAGTGGCTGGGTAAATATGACCAAACTGAAACTTTAATCTGCTTTTTCCACACCCAAGCTGGCTGGGTATTAAAGATAATCTTTTTTGTGTGTCATATGGCGGGAGATATAGATGGAGCTAATTTTTTAGAGACAAATCTGATATTTGTCAACTGGCTGAAAAAAAACAGGGGATTTTCTCCTAATCCTCCCTTGGATGTGAAGGCGCGTTAACAGCAAAATGCAGATGGTGTTCTGTGCACGGAGAGTACCCAGCACTCGGCGCAGTGCATGCGGAAAGGCGCAGCTAGCCTCGCTAGGGCTCAGCACAACCTGCAGATAGCGAACTCCCCCTACATTCAATTATAAAGTCACTTGTGAAAGCAGAGGCATAGTAGTTTATTCCAAAGAGCAAACTTTGCAAAAAACATTTCTTGGTTGTTTCTCTTTACTTTTGTTTCCTTGCTGACATAACATCCTTACTTCTAGGCTTTGTTCATCAAATATTCAGTTGCAACTCAATTCCAATAAGGAAAAGAAAACAAATTATAAATAAAATGGAGGCATAAATCTTTCAGGATCCTAATTCTAACTTTCCCTTGGAGTGTTTCTGTCTTTATTTTGTCACATTAAGCAGTTTTGCTTTCCGTTCCCACTGCTAGGCGTGGCTGATTTTACACTGGTGGAAAGAGCCCTTTATTCTTCTGCTCTCTTGTTTTGGAACACTGTGCATTTTGTGGTGTCACTTCTTTTATGCACAATTATCACTTGTGTAACTTCTGGTTTTCTTTTTATGACAGCCAGAACAATAAAACCTATGTGATGTTCTTTTTTTGGTGCAGTGGGACTGTTGTAAATCTGCACTTCACCCACTCAAGTGTAGCTACAATATGACCACAGCCAATTGCCACAGCGATGCAAAGCTGTCCTGACTGCTTTATCTTATCAAGTATTTTTCTCTGGTCATTTTAGCACCAGAATGCAAAATGGCACAGCACTTTGAATGCATTCCTAAACTGCTTTGTGGCTCTGCATTACATTTAGCATTGGATTGATATTCATTGAGTGGCCTTTTACAGACATCAGGTCAAATATATTTAGTCCCATATCCTAGCCTCAAAATGAATAAACAACTCAAGAATCCTGCCTGAAAGGACCATATGGTGCATGCATTGAAATACAGCAGACCTTATTATTGTGAATGGGCTTAGGGGTGTGCACTTCTAAACCAATTATAGAATATGTAGCTACTAAGGTTGACAGTGTGGGACAGAGCAGATTAATGTCAAGAGGTGAGGGAAGAACTAAACTTATTTGCCTTCACTTACACTCTCACAGTATCTCATATAGTCACTTGAATGTTAACAACAATCGCTGTGTCTGTCCTAGCTATAGGTTCCACAACAAGAAAAGAAAATCAAACCAGTCATTTATGCATTTACTGGAACACACAATCTTTCACTCATAGATCCAAACAAACTGTTCACTATTAAAGACTATGTTGACAAAACTAACGGGAATACTACGGGAATTTGAAGCTGCAGTGTGTCCTCTCTACATTTAAGGTAATAACAGGAAGGAAGAATCAAAATTGAAGCGCAACAGGCGAGGAAGCTACGTTAGTCTGCCCTGTGTGCATTTGTTCTGTACAAACTGACTTCTATTGATTAGTACTACAATAGAAAGAAACGTTGACATTATATGCACTATGAAATTCAGCATTTTTTTTTTTTTTAACCTTCAGCTGTGCTTGTCATTCGCTTGTAAAATAAATATTTAAATACACACCAGGAGGAAGAGAAGGGAAGAAAAAAAAAATCACTAAAGCTCTTTTGCTGTAATTGGCTGAATAGCAAGGGCAGCAGAAAATTTACAGGCAGACAACAGTGTGAAGGGGACTCGGTCACAGTGCAAAACTAAGCCCTCAGCACCAACTAGGGAGTAAGCAAGCCAGAGCCGCAAGCAAGTGTCTAGGTGCCTGTCTGGCACATCTTAACTAGCATGAGGCACTTGTGCCTCCTTAGCTTTGGCAGTAAGCTGCAGATCACAGTCCATTTTCTGGACAAGTTAAGTAAATAACCCAAGCAAGCATGCATAAGACAGTGACAGGGAAAGAGAAATCCCCCAAAGTCACAGTGGTGACACTCTACTAAATCCCATCAAACCGAGGAGGGAGAGGGAGAGAGGGAAGGGGGGGAGGAAGGTATCCTCTTTGCGGCAGGTGTGTGTCCAACAGCATTGATGCAATAACACCTCATTCAGTGTTTAGCCCTCCTCAAAGGACAGGCAGGGCTAACACTTTAAACCCTGTGGCTTTATCTCCTGCAGATTTTCCATAAAATGCCAAGCCAGGGAGCCTGGGCCATGTGACTACCATGTAGGTCAGGGCAGATGGGGGGTAGAAAGTGTGGGAGGTGAAGGGAGAGAGACAGGGTGGGGGAGGATGGGAGTTTTGTAATGGAACTGTTGAAAATAGAAAGCAGTAACCAGATTAGATCAATTAAGATTCTGCCTGTATGTGTTGCTGAATAGAGAGAGCAAGACTGGGATTAACGTAAAGAAAGAGACAAAGTGTTAAGTTAAGGTACGTCCAGCAAGCCGCTTTGTGGTCAGCCATGTTTTTGAGTTTGAAAAGTCTTCACTCAGAATATATAGCAACCAATGAATAAATAAATATATATATAAAAGTCTTACAATGTATCACATCTATGGGTAAAGTCTACCAGGTGGTGATAATGGCAATGAACAGTGATCATTGAACGTGACTAGATCTGTTGTGCAATCTCTGCATATCGCTTCACCCACTTTCACGACCTTTGCCATACACCTGATTTACACTATGATATGCATCATTTTTGTGAACGCCGCGTGTGGCTGTGGATGTGTGATGTTTCTCGGAGAAAACAAAAAGGTCTCGTGCATATCAAACCTACTGTACCTTTGAGCAGCAACATTCTGACCTTATGGCTACAGTCCACACATGCAATGCACTCCACAGCTAGCCTCCAGATCTTGGTTTGTATGAAAGCATTTTCTGGTGAACTGGTTGATCATTATCCATGACATTTTCAGAGTACAGAGATATGTCAATATTCTAAAGCTCAATGGGCTTGTATAATTGAACTATGGGCCCTTAGTTTCCATATGCTGTGGGCACAGGTTCCCAGTGGAATACCAGTGACGCTTGATGGAATACAAAAGATGGACAGGATTAGGCTTTGTGCTGTTGACTGACCTTGACCTATTTGGTGACCCGTGTCCTCACTCAATCACTTGATTCTATTTTGATCAATAAAACTCAGGTGAAAGTGCTAGAAAATGTACAGCAACAGTGACTGTGCCCTCTCTGAATATCTACATGTGTGCATCAGTACTGAGCACCACTGGCTAGCTTTGTATAACCTGGCCTCAATCAAACTCAAAGGCACTATCCCTGTGAAAATAGTATTGATCAAAACAAGCATCTATCCATGCATAAGAGCGTGTTTCAATTGATTTTTCCTCTTTGAGCTGAAAAATATAATAGAGTTGATATGAATTACAGGGTGTTTTGCTTCAATTCATCAACACAGCCCAGATAATGCTTGCCGTTGCCAAGGAAACGTGATAACAAGATTTGTCTGTTTTTCAACAATCAATTACTTTAATGGATTTATGCTACTGTTTACAGAGAAACACACGACAGTCTGTAGTCCAGCAATACTGTAATTAGGCGGTTTATGGCAGAAATAGACAGCATGTATGGTTCTAAGTGGGCTGCAGATAATCCAAAACATTTCTTGCCACTGCAAAAAATTACATCTGAGCAAACATAGCTAGCATCGTATGCTACATGCTGCATAGTGGTTATTGGTTTCTATCCCCATGATATTACATTTTGTCCCATAACGTAGTTTCATGTGTGGTAGCTTTTTCTGAAAACAAGATGATAAATACTGTAAAAAGCTGTATGAAATATATATAAATTCTTAAAGCAAAGATTGCAGCCCACTTGTATCGCTCCAAACTATCCCAGTTGTCCCGTTATGCTCAAAAGATTTGCAGTCTCTAATTCCCGAGCTCAAGGCTGATCAGTGTTATTCTAGTGACACTTCCCCTAAAGCCTCCTGACATAAAGCCTTTATAAGACAGTTATGGGTATTACATTGGTCTTGCAACATAAACTACTTTTTATGCCTTTTACATCATGTTTAAATAAAATTGCTAGAGCAACAGATTAAACTCAATCGGCCAATAGGCTACCTCCTGCCTAGTTAACAGGCTATTATTGTTCTGTTATCCTTGGAGTGTCTACTGTAGGTTTTAGGCTTGGGGCCTCAATATTATTGATGTAGCGGAGCTGCAGTGTTATATAATATATATATATATATATATATATATATATATATATATATATATATATATATATATATATATATATATATATATATGTGTAATGATTGTTCAAATTTATTTTGCTGCCCCTGTTTGATTATCCATTCATGTCAATGTGGGCCAGTGAGACAGATAATAATGAACCAATATGAGAGGATTTCCGCTAAATAATTCACAAGCAAAGACCCTTAAAGAAAATAGGGAAAATCAACTGATACTTTCCCCTAAACCAAAATTATTTTGCTGCGCTACCACTTCATTCTCACCTGAATAAGTGACAAGAATGAGCTTCAACTTGAATGTGCATTCACTGTTGTTCATGATGTTACTATGCTCGCTTGGTCGCAATTTCATTGACACAGTGCAGAAGAACAGGATGTGTTGACACCGATTTTGTTATTTTGTGGTCAAAAGTTACACAATATCTGCAGTAGCCTACTGTTAGGGTCATCAAGGTCAAAGTATCAGTTATCCAGTGAAATATCTCAACATCCTCTAGATAGATTTCCATGAATTGGCAAAAGTAAGCATGTTAACCATTTTTAGGGAATAGCTAATAATAGCATTTGAGGAGCGTATTACTGCCTCTTTAGAAACTGCCTGGCAGTGGTGCTTGCAGCTTGGCTAGTCACCTCAGTGAACACAAATGACATTGTTCGTAGGTGAGATCATGGTGAGAGTTCTCACTATTGTCACTGCGCTAATGACTTGTAGTGGTTGCCTGAGGGAATTGGGATATTGAAGGTTCCCTATAAACCTTCATGTGCATTGTATCCTCCCAGTAAAGCTCCTTGCTGTCTAGTGCAAACAAGCAACATGATAATATCCTTGGCAAAAAGCAGAGAAGCAATTTTGTCATCACCGACGAAACACAACCCCACTAATCTGGTGAAGAACAAGAATTCAGATATACATCTTAGGTTGTTTGTACAATGTCCAGATGGCATGTTGGATGGCAGGGTCATATATTCCACCAGTTTCCCCGACAAGGGACACTTTCATAAGCCTCCGCAAAATCCATGAAACACATGTGGACTCGATGGGCACTTTTCCATGACCAGGAATCTGCAATGCTCCTCTTGAATCTGCTTGTTTGACTCTCAGATGGAGCCTCCATTCCATCAGATTGGTATTTGCTTTCTCAGGGAAGCTAAACAGTGTGATACCTAATTATTATAACACACCCATCAGTTTCATTATTGTAAAAAAAGGGAACCACCCCAACATCTCACGGCAAATCTTATCCACCCTCTTATCCTCCCTTGCCACTGCTGAGAAATTGGCCGACCTCAGTGACCACTGACTGAGAGGCAAGGGATCCCTCAAGGTTTGTTTTTTTTTTGCTCTGCATCCTCTACAGAGGGACAGGAGTTTCTTAAAGTTCTTAACAACTATTGACCACATGCCTAGTTGAGATCAGCATTTCATCTGAGAACAGCCTAGGCCTTGCCTCCCTTTCCTGTCTCACAGTTTTCCAGAATCTCTTTAAAGCCAACTGAAAGTTTTTCTCCATGACAGCCCCAGACTTCTTCAACGCCCCAGTTTTTTAGTCAACCATTATTCTACCAGGAAATTCCTATTGGGATTTAAAATATCTTCTCTGAGAGAGTCCTCCATAAAAGGCTTACTAACAAAACAGCAAAAAGTTAAAAAAATAACATAAGAAATTTCACATAAGAGAGACATGTAACCCACTTCAGACACAAAGCAAATTGCCTAAACCAATGAATTAGCAGTGTCGTTCAGTGACAGTGATAATAACACCATAATAGTTTGCTGATATAAGTGTCTTTTGAATTAATTTGTGATTTGCCCCAAAAGAAAAACAGCATTTGTTTCTATAATAAAAGCCTAACTTCATCTTGAGTGTTTTTGTAAGACAATTGATATGATGTTTAAAAGACAGATTGTCATCTAGGGGGGGAAGTATTTGTAAATTGAGACTTGTTCTATCACCTTATTATTTATAGTGACAATCTGATACACACCATCAGCTGTCTTCTTTGACCCCGAGTAGCACATCATTTTGATTGTCAACGTTTAGTACAAGATTCAAAGAAGAGATTCCTCCGAACAACATCGAAAACAGATTGCAGTTCCTTTATAACACTCGCTAAAGATGAGGCAGAACTATACATAATGATGTCGTCTGCATAAAAATAAAATTGTATATAAATAATATTGCAACACAAATAAAAATTGTAAATAAAATAGGACCGAGTATGGACTCTTGTGGGACACATGTGTTTGCTTCCACAGCCCCAGATGCTACAGTCTCTCGAGTAATAACGTCCTGCTGAATCATAGGGATCTCCAAAACATACAAATGAAAACTCAGCAAGCGCTGAACCAGGAACTTGTGACTATCCCAGCACAGCCTGGCACCTCTCACTCACCTCTCACTACTCAATTATACTGACCCTGCATCGAGGAGTTTGGTTCCAGAGCCAATGCTGTGCATTAAAGTGAGCCCAACTAGCATTGGCAGTACTACTAGCTTTGGCCACATGGCGATAACCCAGGGCTTTAGGAAGCACAGGTGATTGTGTCAAAATGTGTCGCCATTGTTCATGCTGGATAACGCTGCTCCATAGCATGCCACCATTTGACCAACGTGTGTAAATCATAGCTGATATCCTTATTCCCTTAGTTTTTTTAATTTTAATTTTCCAGTAAATTATTATAATATTTTAAAAAGGCTGCGAGGCCATTAGAAATAATTGCGACTGTTGAAAGAACTCTTGAGTATTTACTGTATATAATTAGTTTAAGTGAAGCTGGGGTTCTTCTAAAGATTGTAATAGTATGCAAAAATGGCTCAGATAAAAATAAATATTACAATTTTCACCAAGAATTTGAGCTGCTAGATATCCAGTTTGTCATTACTGATCCCTTTTCATGGAATAATTTGTCATATCGAAATATCAAGAAAAAAAGCATTTCAGACTGATCATGTATGTGCTTGTGTAACAGTGTTGTATAGGTCATTTCATCAGGACAAGACAAATGCATAAGCTAAAACACCGTTTCCCAACATAGCATAAGCTCTTCTGACTTCACTTTATTAGATAAAAAAAAAAGAAACATACTTCACTTATTGACAAAGTTTCTTAAAGCTCAACCGTCTTCCTCTATCCAGGTCTTTGGACTGAAAATAATATGATGCTCCATCTTTCAAAGATGTACTTTTCCTAAAGCATTGTTGATTGCCCTGTGTCCATTACTTGGAAGGATTATGATAATATTCCACATTGTGCTCGGCGTGATGCACAGGAAATTCAATACTCAAAAGGTTAATGCAATCAATTAGGATGACAAAGGAGTAAAGTAAAACCCTCCTGCTCGTGGAAAAAAAGAGACAGGAGAAGAGAGGGGGAGAAAAGGTATTGAAAGCTTGAATGGATCCACAGAGAGTAAAGAGGCACTTGAAACGACAGAAAAATGGCATTTATTCAACGTGTCTCGTCCAAGGCCAACTAAATGAAACACACACAGATCGTATTCACAAAGACAGAAAAATAGCTCTTAGATAGTGAATTGCATGACTCAGCACTCAACCAGTTGTAATTGAACAATAAAGGAGCAATATTTTAGTTTGAAGGTAATCAGATACCTAAGCAAAGGAAACATTGCCAGGTACTAGAGGCTTGAACATCGATTCATAATGCTCATAATGTTCTATGGACTTTTCCCCCTTTCTGAGTCAAGTTTGTCTCATCACTCCATTCCCATGTGCATTGTCGCATGGGCTGAATATTAACAGCACGACAATTGTGTGTGGGAGAGATATCTTTTGTTATTTAGATAGATGTTACAATGCTATACAACACAAAGGAGTCTCATCATTGCAGATAAATGGATAAACGTGGATGGCGGTATTGAGCTCTACAACCATTGTAATAATCCATATTACCTTTTCAAGCTCAGTCTGTCAAAATGGTGATGTATTAATCACATTTCAGCAATCCTCCATGGCTAATGATAATGTTATGAGAGTCTGGCTGGCAATATTTCGCTAACGTCTGCAACGCCTATTTTCTGCCGATAAGTTGTGCAAGGAGAAAAGCCTAAAACCTTGTAATCCACTTAGGTAAGGCAGTAGACTTACCTACTTCTGCAAACACACAACCTCATAAATCTACTGCACCTTCACATTCTTAAAGACTGCAGAGCTTGAAAAACGGCAGCAGATCCTTCTTCCCACATTGTTTGTACCAAATGAAGACATGTTTCATATTTCAAATAATTGCACAATTCCAAGAATTGTGCTCACAAAGGCCCTAACAGATAGACTGTATATAGCCTGAAGTCACATTCACACGTGCATAAGCAAATAACCTAAAAATACAGGACCTCAGTACAGTCTCCAATAACATTTTACATTTTGTTCCTGTGTGGAGTGATATAAACGCAGAATATTATGGATTACACTTAAAACAAGCACCAAGCACTTTGAACTCCAGCCTCTTTATTCTACGTTCCCCAACTTCCATTCAGTTCGACAATGAACAAATAAAGAGGTATGAGGACAACAAGCACAAAAGCTAGGGTTAGGTGGTAACCAGGGCTTTATGTTTTGACCGTAAGAATTCCTCTTTTTTTCCAGAGGCACAACTGCTGTAATTTGACCTACATCACATTTTTCTGTTTGGGCATTTTTCGGGTCCAGCAGCCACGTCACAGAAACAATGGACCAAAATGGGCTTTGAAGTCAGCCCTGAATGAAAACGGCGGGGCTGACACATGAAATGCCCTCACAGTTGGGCTGCCCCCAGTCAAAAGAAAAACAAATACTTTGAATGAGAGGGGGACACGCCGCTCCTGTCTGAGCTTCCTAAGGCCCTGAGCCACCACCGGGAGGTGGGCTTTCACGATATGCCCGTAATGATGGATGGATTGGGAGGAAAGTCTATTCACATGGAGATGTTACATCATAAATATTTACACAGGACGGCCGTTTCCATGTAGCCTTTGCTTGTTTTGACACATTGGAAAAATTTAAAAGGACAAAAAGAGGAGTGAGAAAAGTGCAGAAAAAACGAGAAGGTGGCTTCTCGTTTTTTGCTATTATACTATACTGGGTGATACGATAATACCAAATTGAGTTTCATGAATTGTTGCTCTTTTTTCTCAGTGAGAACATTTTTATTTCCCAAGGTGAACTGTGGACTTTATTTACCTTTATCCATGACTGAATGAACTTTTATTAGAGAATAATTGCCCTCCTACACACAAACCTTGAAAAACCAACAAAGTGACTTTGACTTTAAATTCTAAATCATTATCAAACACATTTCCTTGTTTTCCATGAAGAACTACAAGTAAAAACAAACCTTAAAAGTGCTATATATACGAGATTGGGATCACTTCTATTGGCTCTGAACGGCTCTCAACATGGCGACAGCTGAGCCGGCGTCCTGAAGCTAACGATGCTAAAGGCGCTAGCATAGCAAGCTACAGCAAAGGTGCTGACAGAGCTAACAGAGTTTACCTGAGGGGGGAACCAGAGGGTGGGTGCTACGCTCTGTCATGATGCTTTCGGTTGGAGCAACGTTATTATCCGAAACCGTTGTACGAGCACAGTGCAGAGCAGTAGCCATGAGCCAGCCAGTGGGGCACTCACACATGCATGAGCACACACTAAGAGCATGCACAGCCGGCCCGAAGCTCAGATTACAAGACACACAGAGAGGGAGGGCAACTTCATTCTCTGCGTAGGTAGAAATTATTCCACGATATAGTTGTTTGCTGCTGTATTAATGCTCTTAATCCCGTATGTTGCACCACATTTTTAGCACAGCATCACATTACTTAAAAATCTGCCTGATCTTTCACTGAGACCCAAGAGAGGTAAAAGGGAGACACCATTGTTGTTGGTAAGCAGCCCTACAAATTTCTGCTCAGTGAGCTCAATTAAAAGCCTTGAAGTCCCCCGAGATCGTCCCTGGAACCAATGAAAACAAATTTGGCAGTTTAATTTTCTTCCCACTGTCTAAGAGAGGGACTCCGCTCTGGGTGCGCTCTCCTGCCTAAGTCTGTGGGAGCCAAAAGGAGAGAGGGGATGTCATTTCAGCCCAGTGTTAGAGCCAGTTGGCCTTTATTATTAGTTGCATTAACATATATCAAAAGCCAATTAAACTAACTGCACTCTGTTATGTTGTTGTTATGCGGTTAAACAAGGGAAGACTTAAGTTAGTATATGTAGTCACACAGTTGACTCATACTTAACTTTGCTTCCAAAGCAACCTGTTTATAGATGTATGGGTGTATGTCCACCCATGCATCCGGCTGTGGGGGGAACTTATGAGGGGAAATGTGGCTGCACTGAATCTGATCTGCAGCTCTCATCCTCCTGTTGCTGTTATTATTGTATCTATGTGGAAATCTGTGGATAGTGTCATCATCATGTCGTAGGGAGGGTACACACCGAGCATGTTTCTGGAGCCCTGATTGATGCAAGGAGTGTGTCTGTGTCTGGTGTGTGAGTGACACCCCCAGAAACAAAGGAGTGTGGTGTAGCCCTCCGCCTCAATTCACGGCCATGCCACCCCCCGGTGATAGTGAGGGTCTCTGGCTTGACATGAGACAGCCCACGGTGTCACTTCTGAATGTTTAGATCCCTCTTGACTAGGAGGCCAGGGGCAAGGGCTGTTGTATGCATCCTCATGACAGACTCCCACATCAGCATTGTGCTCATACCAGCTAACATCATTAGCACAGAAGGTTTCATCTCGGGGAGAGAGAAAAAAAAGCAACCCAGTTTCTTGAAGTCACAAGTCATTAGCGTCCTCTCGAGAGTCAAATTGTACAGAGGCAGATTTTTTATCAGCAACAAAAGGTTTTATACTCTTGTTAATTTGGTGGATGTCATCTGTACTTAGATGTCTGTGTCTAATGTCTGTTACAGTAATAAATGCCATATAGTGGAAAAATTATATTATTTTGTCAAGATGACAATGTGGGATGTTGCCGCCACCACAACATCTAGACATAAAGCAGACATAAAAGGATATCCAGTTATAATTAATGGAACAACGTTACAGGGTAGATAACAGAATATGGCATACGTGCTGGCACATTCATAAGAAATTATAGTGTTAAAATACATGTTTTATTACTACCAGGGAAAAGCTTATGTAATTTCAAATTGTCGCTGTTTCTTTTCCAATTCTGTGTTCATTAACATATTTTCGTATTTTAAGTACTGCTAAGCACTGTTCGACAGCTGTTTATGTCATAAAACTGATAAAACAGCAGTTCATATATTTCAAAAGCAGCTTATTGCTCTTGTAGTTTGGAGTCGTTGCAGCCTGGAAGGGTTTGTAATACACAGTGTTAGGGGTGCATTTTACTGTATAGATCCCTCATAACAAGAGAGAGTGAGAGAGAGACAGAGAGAAAGCCATCTTTGGAAAACAGATACATCAGTGTGCCTGTATAGTGTACGACATTGCTGTGAGTTAATCAGTTGGAAAATAAAACGGTGGGATTCTAATAAGTCATTTGTCAATTTTTACAACCCCCAGACACATTGATCCATGGGGATTAATGAAGATGCCTGATATTGTTGTAGATATGAACAGGGGAGATGGTGGGGACAGTAATCAGTCATGTTGGGGATTTGTCCTACCTCGTTTTCTCTTCCTGGGGAGTCACTCCATACGGGGGGCTCACTTCATCTGAGAAGGAGAGCAAAGGAGAAACATTAAAAACCCAGACAGACACTGATTATTCCGATGTATACGCATGCACACATGCATACATGCTCTGGAGAAATCCATACATTTAATCTCAAGTCATCTGATCTACAGTGGTTGACATAATAGCAGCAAGCCTCCAGATGATGCAAATAAAAAATGTGTACTTTTGTTCACTCCTGTCCCTCTGTATTACTGCACAGATACCAAGGCCGCACATTACAGCTGGGGGAACGGGGTTAGCGACAGAGGGAGGGGCGACAGAGAAGCTATAGTTTGTAAGGAAGCCTGGGGAGCAGTCACAGAGTACAGTCAACTATGTCTGTGCATATTTCAGCAGTTTGCCAGGAATAATTTACCAACAGGCAGTAATCCTAAAATCATACTTGGGTGAGAATAAGTAATAGCAGTTTCCTACTTGGTAGCTGAGAGTGACTCACCACAGTCTTGCCGAATAGAAAAATAAACAAATCACTTAGCCATGAAACCTCAGTAACAAAAGTTATATGACGGGTATAAAAAGATTTCTGGATCAAACACTGCTCAGATAAAGAACACAACTGAAGGGTCAAAGTACGTAATGGGAGTGAATACATAGTGCTGGTTCCTTATTCGTACTGTGTTAAAATCATATAAATGGCTAAAATACAAAGTTGAAGATTATGCCTATATCCTACGTCTTTCTCCTATATGCAGAAAAGCACAGTGCCGTATATGACATCTATTAACCCAGACACCGTGTTACATCAGGACAGAAACTGACTTTGGCAGAACCAGTTGAGTCACTCTTAAATCCTCTCAAAAGTTTCCTAACCTTGAGAGCCCGTGCATCCCCGAAAAAGTAATAATAATTCTAACCTGATCTTCCTACTTATTTTATATCTCCCCTCAGCAACCTAACTTCTTCTCAGCAACAGTGCAGTTATTAATTCATGAGGCACTAATTAGTTCTTTGTTTAATTTTGTGTTAAACAGACTGACCGGAATGATAACGACTCGCGCTGTAGCGCTTTGGTCCCATGCCACTCCTGTTTGCTACAACAAGGGAGCATCGTGCGACTAGCATGATGAACCCAATTCCCTTCTAAGTTGCACTTCATTAAGTCAAAATGTGACAAGGAGCTTAGAGGAAGAACTGGCAGATCTGATCATACATAACAATGCAGGCCCAGTAAGTTTGAGGGGGGGTATGGGGTGGGGGGGTGCGGGAGGTGTTGTGGGGGTAGTGGATTCCAGCATGCATGTTGATAATTTTCTATTTTTAACCCTTGGGGGCCGTCTTTCATTTTCCTTTAATTGTTTTTGTTCAGAGCTGCAGTGTCCTCTTTTTAAATTGCAGCTCCTATCAACTCCCCTGATCAACCCCCTGTGCAACATTGCAAGCAGACAAGTAAACAACAGGGTTGCCCTTTTCCATGATGTAGTGCAGATGCTCCAGTAAAATCTGTGACACTTTCGTCACTGCACCCACAAATACTGTATTTATATATATATGCATCCACTCATGTCAGAGGTGCAGCGGTGACAATCAAAATGAATTCCAAAAGTTCTGTTTCTGTCCTCGTAAGATGAAAAACCTGCTGGGTGAAAGCAAAGGTAAGAAGCAAATGCTCGTTCATGACGTGAGAATGCGTCAAGGTGCTTCCATCTGCCCATATTTCACACGCCTTCTTCAAGACGCTTTTGTTGAGTATGCATTTGAAAAATGTATTCAACAACAATCTGATGCCAAGTTTTCTGTATGGAGACTAATAATTAATTGTCCCCAAAAGGTTCAGTGCTGTCAAAGTAACTCATACCTTATATAAGCAGGTATGACGTGGCAACAGATATTTTCACTTTACGCAATTTCTGAATCTCAAGAGAAGCCCTTCACACAGTGGGTAAAACCCTCAATAAACTACAATCATCGACTTTATACATGTGGCAGATAGCACTTTTGTTTGCAAACTGGGGGTCTTTTTTTTGTTTCCACCGCAAATCGTCAGCTGACAAGCTCCGCTAAGATGTTTAGCCTCTCCAAGTATCTCCCCACTGGCTGAAGATATGATAAAATCAAAAAGCAGACAAGTAATTACACTGTATAATAGGCAAGATTGGCATTTTCAAAATCATTTTCATGTGGATGGAAATGACATCGCATAGACTATTCTGTATTCAGTGGTGCAGATAAATAAACAAGGCATGGAGAAGAAGGGGGGCATACAGAACGCACAGTACAATGGCAAGCAGGTCAGTAATTAGAAACTCTGTTTGCACAGTAATAATTTTAATATATTCATCAGGAAACAGCGCATGCCTAGCATGATAAAATCCCATCAAGGAACATATCCCGACTGCCTTAACCTTTTAAACAGGCTGGCAGCACATTGTTGAGATCCTGAAAGAACTAAATAAATAAATAAATACATACATACACCAAAGTTAGAATAAGATGCAGCTACACTCACACCTATATTTTGAAATTTTAACGTTACCTGCTTTCATTATAGCATTACAGGGATATGCAACCCTTTTCTAATGCTTAAATTCCTAAATATGCTAAATGTGCGTCTGGAGCTTTTGACCTCCTTTATCCAAGTGTGAACAGGCTAAAGCCCTCCAACACTAAAACACGTTCAGCTGTGATTGCTTGGGTGTAAAGAGCAACATGTGTGTGTAACCTTGTTTGTTATTGAAGGTGGCAGTGATGATGCTATGGAAATTATTGCAAATTGCTTAAAGGACTCCTGACATGCAAAAACCTTGACCTCACGATGCCATTTCCCAAAGACAGAAGAATGCGTAATTGTTAGAAGAACTCGAGGTGGAGCACAAAGGTAATCACTACACAACAGTTTTACAGAAGTGAAAATAGCTCAAAGCCATTCATGTGTGGAATATAAGGCGGCGTCCACATTTGAATGCGATGAACATGGTTAATGCAAACCAGACCTGCATACAGTAAAGTTACTTTCAAACTCTAAAGTTCGTAAACAAGTTAAGCTGATAAATCACACCGTTGTGTCTCGTTTATTACACATTTAAATAACAGGAACACACAAACAGGCGCTCAACTGAACAGAACAGTTTAAAATAATAATCCTCTTTGCTGTAATGATTGCCAATCTATTGTCTAAGTTCCCTGGTTACATTTCCCACACATGCACTGAGAAACTTACAAGTTTACGTGACCTCATTCTACATGAAACAACCTCTAATTATGAAAACTGGAAGCCGCAACGAGAATACACTTCCCACTGAATAGGTCTGTACTTTGTGTCTTCTTGTCGGTGTTTCGTCCTGACTTTTTGAACAAACTTACCATTTACTCATGCACATTGGACAGCACCTAGTAGGCCCCTTTTTGTGCTGTCACGTCTGGCTCCTATTCTCCCTTTCCCCTCGGAGAGGACAGAGTTGGGGGCTTGAGGGCAGCTACCTCCACAGTCCCGCTGTCCCCTCCTCGCCTAATTTTTGTTGTCCAGCCCTTTGAAACCTCAATCTCATGCAGAACCAAAGAATGGTGAGCCATGTGCAACAAGTGCCGGTGCCATGGAAACCCCCGTTTTCCCCCCAAAATATTCCTTTTTATCCCTTTTGAAGAGCTGTCACCGGGAAGACCAGGCATCACACGACCCCAGGCCAAGCCATGACAAAGCCTATTTTCTGCCTGCTTCTTGATTGATTAAAAAAGACTTTTTAGTAAAACCATGTTAAAGGACACAAAAAGTGACACACAGAAGAAAGGGCCCTTTTGGATGGCCCAATCAGACGGGCTCCCCGGTAATATCGCACAGAAGAAAGAACAATATCATATTCCGCACAAAGGAAGGGTCAGGAGGAGCATGAAACTCGGCAACAATGATCATTATAATAGTGATAGAAAAAGTAAGATTTGGGTAAGTAGGTTACATCAAACTACACATAGTAATATTGTATTCACTTACATGAGAGGAGTGTTTGATTTCCTACAAACTGCAGTTTTCATTCAGACAATGCAAAACTTTTCATTCAAACTTGTGTGGATGTAAACATACCGACTTCCTTTTTGATTAACGACTCTCTGCCCGGCCGATTCAAATGACAGCATATTATCTCAACACATTCACACTATAGTATACATTTGGATGATTACAAATGCTTTTTGCATTATGTTCCTGCCGCACTGGAGAAAGAAATTATACATGTAGTGTTGTCGTAGTGTTATTGCGTGTGGTTCGCGTGTGATATGGGATCAATATCCTATGCATTGGACATTTTACTCCTCCAGTTGACCTAAGTGACAGACCATTTAAAATAGAGAGCGACTGGCTCAGCTACTCTGCACAGCACCAAAGGGAGACCGCATTATTAATTTATCTCAAAAGCACAGGTCGATATGAGAAGCCTATTGCTTACATGTTTTCTTTTTGTTGGCAGTATTTGTGTCATATACACTGGCTTTAAATAACTGGCCTCTTTTTCTGAGATTTGATCGTTGAACCGGGGGTGCTAAACAGAATCGAAATGAGTTGTTATGTGAAAATTGTTGGTCTATTATGTAGTAAAATAGGATATACTTTCAGCAGCATTAAAGAAAGAAAGCGGCTTCTGTGTCTTTGTTTCTGTGGAGAGATGTGGAGGAGATATTTACCAAGACGATAGGGAGGGGTGGGGGGTGTGGAGAGGAGGGGAGGCATTAGAAGCGTCCACACATAAGCAATTAGTATTCCAGATCCTGATGGTTGGAAACACAAAAAGGCCTCACCAAATCCCCACGGCGGAGGTGTCAGACGGAAAATGACGAAAATCTGCTCCTTGACAGGGAGTCATTTATATTTTAGCTTCGTTCCATTATCTTAACGAATCCATCATCAGCCAATGCAATATTAACAGCAGAAAATCAACTCATTAGATCCAGGGGGATTTAATCAAGATTGCAATCATGTATGCGGTTCCTGGAGAGTTGGCTTCTTCTTTTTTTTTTCTTTTTGGTCCTTTCCACGTAATTGCCGCATCTCAGATCTTAATAAATTATTCTCGATCTGAGATTGATGCCTTTTTTTCCCTGCCTCTCACGCCATGCACTCACTGTCTCCAACTATAATATTTACCATAAACATTATTATGTCATGGGCACACAGTTTAAAATGGCCTTTAGCTAACTCACAGAAGTAATTGGCTTCTCCATTTCTCTCTCGTTTCCTTGCTAATTGCCCAGTGATATTGCTAACAGTTCCCCCAGAAAGAAAGAAAAGGCCTCTTTTGCCCAAGCTGGGATATGTTGGGGATGTAGAAAAGATTTCCTGTGTTTGATATTTCCTAACAAGACATGTGAGCGGATGAAAGAACATTCCACTTTTGATATGTAAAACTTTATGTGAAACCCTGGCATCAAAGAAAAAAATAGAAAGAGCTCGTATTTCAGATGGAGATATTTTAGTCTTGTTTCTCAGAAAAACGCTGAGCGGAAAAGAAGCTGCAGCAGATAGATAACTGCCAGAAATACATCATTTTCAAATCTAAATGTCTTTGTGTCTGGAAGTTTTATCAGGCGAGAGAACAAAGACTCTGCAAATGTGTACATTTACCTGCATTACCACAGATATGTAACATTTATTATGAACGCTTAATTTGCTGAAACAAAATATAACTAAAATGTGTTTGTATGAAAACAACACCTAACCGATTCATTGTGTCAAAGAGAAACGCAAGGTACATTGCGTCAACTAACTAAGTTGAAGGTGACATGATGTACCTTGACATTATATTGCTATTGATAAATCTTAGTATAACTCACATGGACAGTGCACACAACATTTGGTAACAAAATCAACTCTCTTCAAATGTGAAGGAGGAAACCAAAAGTCTAACATCTAGGTCACATGACAGGTCTGAGGGGGAAGACACGTCACCAGCTTGCGCTCCTCAACATGCCCAAGTATACATTTTAGATCTCGGACGACAAAATCAAAATAGTCTTTTGAGATATGACTCTATGGCTTGTTGTACATGGTTCTTTCTACAACAGTAAAACAAGAAATGCTCAGAATGATGTTGAAATACATCGGGAATAAACCAGGACAAGCTGCTGGCCATTAGCTGCATCTGTCATAGACCACAATAGGCTGTGAGCAGCAAACAGTAAAAAGCAGTAAAACATTGACTTGAACAGACCGACCAGAGAATTTATTCTTTGAGACAACCATCCAGCTAACAAATAAAACATCCTAAGACAACTGTTAATTTTTTTCACTTGGTTAGGAAATCATTGTTTGCGAACATGAACAACATGTCGTGAAAGCAGAAGACCAACACTCTTCTCATATCATATCATATCTCAACTCAGAGCTGCTTCATTATCAGTGAAAAAGAGACCAAGTGTCCTTAAATTATCAGTTTCATTTCTGATTTTGAGATTCTGCACAGGAAAATGTATCCTTAACTGTAAACGGTCTTCACATTACACAGTGGTCTAATCATGTGTTGTATCTGGCCATGGGAGACGATATATATATATATATATACTGTGTTTCTTTTTAAAATACAGGCCAAATGTAGCAGAGCAAGAACATACCTCATAGATGATTATTTCTTTCAGCTTTGAAATCTCACCCATTGTGCTTCCTCCTAAAACAATATGATACGGAATGTGCTGGTGTCATCTTTCAACTAGTGTATCGATAATGTATCAGAGGGAATATGGTGAAAACAGTAGAAGACAGAACCACAAAGTAACTTGTCGATAACGTAAACACACAAATAAATGTATTCATTGTCAATTATCCGAAAAGTGTGAAGTCATTTTGTCTGCAGCTCTTTTTTGTTGACCACAGTATGCTGAACATTCTCTGCACCTATCCCCCTTTTGTGTGGCAGTGGGGCTTCTTCCCCTCACAGACAGGATTAACTCCTAACATGTTCAACATGATCCAAAAGTGTAAAAACTGTCAAAGAGACCTTTAATCTGCCTATGGAACAAAGCCTTTTGTACAAGGACTAACCTGACCTTGTCACTGCGAGTTTAACTTGATGTCTGTTAGGCAATATAAAGCCCTAGCCAGCTCTTCTCCTCAACTCCCTCCCTCTAAGTCTTCTTCCCTCCCTCACCGCCTTGGTCTCTCTCTTTCTCCCTATGCACAGAATTGGAAGTGTGTGGCTACAGCACCAAATGCTGTGTTAATCCCTGTTTCTCTGAGATGGCCAATAGTAAATCCGAGCCCTCTGTAAACCAATCTCAGAGTTTTTTATCTTGATTTATTAGATTACGAGTCCCGGGTCCCTGAGCCCATGCTACACATACTAATCCTAATCGGAATAGACAAGTATTAGTCCAGTTCAAGGGGAGCTAAACAGCAGTGGTGGCCAACTTTCAGTAAGAGGGAAACTACAAGCTTATAGGCTTGATGGGGCTTTTTATCCGTTTTCCTTTTTTCTCCACTTACATTAGTAGAATGAGTGTGTAATTAAATACATAAATCCTAACACACAAACCCTCAAAAGGCCTAAAACCACTGAACCCCGTCCAGTTTGGCTTTCTTTTCCCTGCACAATGAAGTTACTGAGCCAAGCCCAATCATTTGTATTTTTCTCAGATTTTTAACAGTGAGCAAGGCAAACATGAAACTCCCATTGAAAACAACTGCAAGAATTAATTTTACATCTCAGTGAATTCAAGGCAGTGTTGTCAAATTATAAGCAACAGGGCTACATAACTAATTTCCCTTGGTCCAGAGACTGTTGAAAAAAAAGTAATAAATCACTTTTCATCTGTGATAATAAATCGCATATAATTAGAAAGGTGTCTCTACTCTGTTTGCCTTCTGTGGGCAAACAGAGGGCAACCAAATCGTCAGAACTGGTCACATTATCGTTACTAACCTTCAACCAAAATGAAAGGATAGTCTTCAGCATATCGTAAATTGCTGGTCTCACACCGCTTTCAACCAATCCAGCCATTGCGGAGGGCAACTGGGTTAGGCTGGATGGAGTCCATGTGATACATGAGGCCAGGGCTGGGGAACATTAAGAAGTGTCTGCTTGTACACTAATGCTGGTGGCAGCTGTTAGTCTGCCAAAAACTGCAGCAGCAGCAGCAAGGATATCCTGAAATACTATTGAAAACCGCTAAACCTCCTCCTCGCTGATGTAAAGCTATACAGCTGCTTGGCGCCAGCACAATCACTGATCAATCTGGGAAAGTTAAAAATGGAGCCAGGTTTGTGGACTTAAATCTGCTGCTTTTCAGCTTGGAAGGTGAAACTGGTGATCTCAAGAGGGATGTTAAGGTTCAACTACACACGAGTGTTTTTGCTGTATTTGAGAAAGTTTGTACAGAAGCCACAACAGATGCAGCATATGCGTGTGAATTTGTTTGTATGCGCTTTAAATGTGTATGTCTGGTCATGTATTTTAGTCCCAGCATGAGGACAAGTACATTTTCGTGGCACTACCACAGCGCAGAGGTTGCCCCTGCTCACTGCCCTCGGGGGTGACAGGGAAGCTAAGGGAGATGTGACAGCCATGTCTGCTCCCTGTATGTGTTTGTTTGCCCCTGAAAATGAGACACCGGTTTCACTCTAGCCCCCTGGGCATGTTTAGCTCTGCCTTCACCGCATCGCCTCCATCTGATACAAAGTGGAAGTCCACACGATAATAATATGTATCTCTGCTGGTGGAGTGAAAGTGGATACATGTACACTCCACAGTATGAAAAAAGTTGATTGATTAATTCCTATACTTTTCAGTGTTAAACATACACTAAATTGACGAGTTTGAAGAATGATTTTTTTCTACATTGTTACTTGATACTACAAATCATAATACGACAAATGGTGTCAGAACAGAGCATGTTTTATAGTAATGTCATCATAAAAAGTCTAATACAGCATGTAAGGTGTTATGTGATGAAAAAAAAAAAACTATGATCCAGTGCTTTTGTATGCCAAATAAAAGTGAGGAATGAATTTCCTTTGCTCTTGTGTTTTGTCCTTAGACCTAAGTGTCACCAAGTGTACTTTGCAAGGAATATTCATTTCCTTAGGAAGGCCTCGTCAGCCTTGTGACCCAATCCATATCCATTCTGTCCTGTCTGCCCTCCCCAGTCTCTGCCTCTTTTCTGTAAGTGGCAGATATTTCACCTGCCTATCAGTTTCCCTTTAAACGTGCTGGTATGTGCAGGAAAGGCGCCCATATAGGGTCACTGACTGTCCTCTACGAGGCCCTCTTTGAAGCTACTATCTTGCTGGCTCTACCCCCCTCCTCCTATCACTCAAATTACAGTGTGTAGAGGTCGCTGGTAGAAATGGGTTCAACAGAGCTGATTAATTTTGATCTAATTTTACATATTATTGGGATGACAATAGCACAAGTCTGTGGTAGCTCATGACTTAAAAAGCAGACCACGAATTTAGGACTACCTAATTTTATAATTATTTAATTTATTTACAACAAGGAAATTGTTGCCTTCTTTAATTTTTCTTCAGTGCCTTGAAAAGAGCCTGCAAGATGTTCGGCAATGCAGTGTATGCTCGACCAAAGAGCAAACTGTATTTGCAGGAGTTAGTTTGTGTATGCAGCCCATAGCAAAATCCAGTTTACTACCAAATAATGGGAATCAGATCATTTCCATGCAGAAATGTGCAGCGGGAAGGAAAGCAGCTGCTCCAATGTGAGGAAGGTAGGAGGAGGTTAAAAGGAGTCAATGGAGGCTAAAGAGACAGCAGGTCTACTGATGACAGAAAGAGTGGCCAGGGACTGCAGTTCAGGACTTCTGGAAACCACATCAAACAGACTATGGAGCGCTGCCAAAACGAACACACAACAACTGTTGCAAAAAAAGGAGGGGGGGAAAGAGGAAGAGAGGAAGGGTGGGGGTAACAAATTTGTAGACACACATATATGTTGTATGTTACAGGATCAGAGGAAAGTAGAGATAGACATTCTGGGCCATTTTGGCTCAGTGGAAGAAACGGAGAAGAAAGACAAGAGAGTGTTGCTGTGTGCTTACAGGAATAAATCCATTCATCAATTATATTATTCGATACATTACCAGTATTATTATTTAGCCATAAACTGTAAGTATAGGTTCCTTGGTGAGTGAACTTTCTCTGTTTTCCTCACCTATTTCATTTTCCACTGTTTTGCTAGAATGCTTTTTAACAACCCTCTGAGAACAGGTGTGAACTTGCTGCTTTAATTCAAAAGCGCGGTATGAGCATATAAAAACCGACAGCTCATATGAATGTGTATATGAAATGCATTATAGACAACTAACTGGGGCTTACTGAACAAAGTACAGTCTGCCATTGATGGCAAACCAGCAGTAGCAGAGGACAACTAGGCCCTCAGGTGGCACAGAAATAAAGACAGACCCCTCTATGGACACAGACACCCGCAATGTTTTCGAATGGGAGGCCTGCAGGGGATCAAGTCCATGTCACTGTTCTAGCTATCCCTGCTGGTTGGTTGGCCTGCACAGATGGTGTATTGTCTAATGCTAATAAAACAGCAGTCTCTCATTTCGCCTATTACTTGTCACACAACCTGGGATGGTAACTGTGGTGGCTTAATAAAGGTCTAGTGTGTAAGATCTGGCAATATCCAACGGTGAGGTTGTAGATTGCAGTTTGCAACCAACTGAAACTTCTCCTGTGCGCCAAGCGCCACTACGGTGGCCAACACAAAAACATAAAACACACTAATGGCCCTATCGAGAGCCAGTGTTTGGTTTGTCTGTTATGGACGGCCGGCACCGTGATGAAGACCCGCTCTGTATGTAGATACAAACAGCTAATTCTAAGAAGACACAACGATTCTTATAATTATATCTTAGCAAGACCACACTACTACCGTGTGTCTTCCTGCATATCCTCTAAAAACGGTCACAGCCAAAGATTGGACTATAGCCACTCTTCAAAAAACACTAAAAGAAAAAGGAATTCCTTTTCACAGAGCAGAAAACAAAGCAAATACTCTCATGTCAGCTGGTATTGCACACCAGCCCACTTCCAGGTGACTTGTCATGCACACCCCAACAACACGTCACAACGTCAGCGCTCCTGTTAAAGAGACAGTTCATCCATATCATCCAGCCCACAAACAGTAGCATCAAAAGCAAAGGCAATCTTCAGCCAGACCAAAAAAACAACAGAGCTATACCTTACCACCTTGAGTTTTTGTCAATCAAGTGAATTACCCACTTCAGATGTAGCACAGAACATCGGAATTCCAGGGTCCTCATCCTCCCATCAGGTCTTCCAACATGAGCATCCCCTGCTACCCTTTCTCAGCAATCTCAACAGTTTGTTATAACTCCTGGAACCGTGATGCCAGATTCTTCCACAACCCAGTTTCACCCTCTCTTGTACCTATGTCAGCTGGAGCTACTGGCTCCTTGCAGCAGCAAGCCATTCTTCAATTTATCTCCTTCTCCAGTCCCCCACCAGATTATTGATCCTCATTATGCCTTCTCTTCACCAACCACCTGCCGACAGACTTCAGGAAGGTCTTGAATGTTGTCAGACCCATTCGTTAGAGTTCCCACAACAAACAGCATAGATAAAACTATCTTGATACAACTTTCGTTCAGTTCCTCATCAAGGGGTTTAAAGATGGTTTCCATCCTGGAATTTTCACACGACTGTCCAAAATCTTCAGTCAGCTATAAACAATCCTGAGTCCGTACAGGAGCTTCTCACGAAGGAAGTGAAAGAAGGTTTCATGATCTGCCCGTTCGTTCATCCTCCATTCCTTAATTTGAGAAACAGTCTCCTTGGTATTGCAACCAGGAAATACCCGGGAAAGAAACACATCGTCATTGATGTCTCAGCACCCCACGTCTGTACCATACCCAGCGTTAACAGCTTGATTCTGAGCAAAGACTTTTCCCTTCACGAGTCCCCATTACCATGCTATTGCCCTCATCCAACTTGCTGGAAAAGAGTCATGGCTCTCGAAAGTGCTTCAAAGTTCTCCCTATCCACCCTAACTTCTGGCAATTGTGCTCACCTTTGACTGCAAATGCAGTCCTAAACTCTTCGACACCCTTTCAGAAGCCCTCTGCTGGATTCTTTCTTAACAACCATATGATTCCATTCCTTCTCCATCTATTGGAAAATATATCATCTCCCCCTCCCTCACCACCACTCAACTCTGGCCACCCTGACTTCAGTTTTCTACAAACTCAGATTCACACTCTCCATAGTGAAAACAGAGAGCCCCTCCACATCCCTTGAGTTTTTCAGAATCACTCTAAACACAAATTTGTTTCAGGATTCACTGCCAACCAAAACGATCAACCGCATCAACCTTCTGATTTCCAATTTTGTCCTCACTACAGGCTGCACCAAAATACTTTTCTCCTTCCTGGGCCACCTTAACTACGTCCTACGCAATATTCACCAAGGGCAGACGTTTATCTCTCACCTGCTATCAATCACCTCCTCCGTCCCATCTCTCTTGGACTCCATCTCACTGGACAGTCCAAGCTGTTTAGAACTCCGTTTCTGGCTCAATCTTCTTGCCAACTGGAATGGGATCAACTTCTTCTATGATGATACACTGATACACCTGCACAACTTACAACTGTTTTTTTTTTACGATGGTAGATGGTTTGCAGCAGAATGGCCCTCCGAGCTTGCAAGTAAATACCAAGTCCCTTCTTCCACAAACTCGTTACCGGCAGCCCATGCCTGGCTTCCAGTCGTGTCCTGAGTTAGCTTCAGTTTTTAAAGATCTTCACGTAAAGAGCCCACTCAAAATCCACATTGCCGTCCTCTTACTATCAACTTGCTGTCAGAAGGCATCCACTTCATACGCTACGGATACAGCGATCCTCATGTTGCTCAAACTTCAGAAGCCATGTTCTCCCTGGTCTTTTTTGGTTTCCTCAGCATATCCCCTGCATATCAGACTTGGTATCTTCTGAGAAGTAAGACATGGTTTTCTATTTAAAGCAAACTACAGTCAATCCGGCCAATGCACACTTGTCTTCTGCTTCAAAATACAGTTAGCGCTGATTCCTTTTGAGACCCTTGCCAACTGCTTGAAGTTCCGGAAATCCCAGAGCTTAACCTCAACTAATCTACTATTCATCTCAGAGTCCGAACAAGAAGCTACTCGATTCTGGTTTCATCAGCACTTCAGCCACGTTTTCTTCTCGTCTGGCATTTCTCCCCACCTTTTCTTTAGACACTCCGTCAGGATCGGGCCGCTACCTTGGCCCCCTGTAATGGCATCCCAGAACAAATCGTGGGCCGCTGGTCTTCCCAAGTGTATCATGGCTACATCCGCTTACATATTTGTCAATGATGCTCAATATCTTTAAAGTTATTTCATCTTTACAATTAGAAGGCTGCATGTCTGTCTGTCTTGTATTCTCGGAAAGTAGAGAGCAGCTTTTGGCTTTTTTATGTTGTGGTGCAGAATCACAAGTATTGTCTTGAGTGGCTACAATCAGCTCTGGCGGCCCAGTTGCTGTGCTCCAACTGCAGGTGGCAAGCCATAGGTATTAGTTAGAACTACACTGAGCCTAGCCCAGCAGTTATCTTTAAATAAAAATATGTAATTTGTCAAGTCTGTGTTGTTGTCTAACATGGGTATAGGGTGTTTGCGTTTGATTTTAATGATTGATTGATTAGTCGATCGACAGAAACTGACAATTTTGATTGGGATGCAGCTATTTGTATTGGACCGATATCGGATATCAGTATCATTATCGGCTTTTTATTCTCCGTCATATGTGACAATAAATAGAAATAGAACAAAACAAGCATTTGGAATAAAAATTGGACACTGGGAAATTATAATTCTTCGCAACTTTCTGAAACATTTTGGCCAAATAATTAATTGAGAAAATAATCAGCAGATTAATTGTAAATAAAAGTACATTAGTAAATATGTGATTAACCTGGTTATCCCAAGACTGTGGTAACATCAACCGCTGCATTAGTGCTGAGGTTTGATTCAGGATCCGTAGGAAAGGAAAATTCTAGGGGGCTGCATCTGTACATATTTCTGCTAACTCGTGCCCAGGAACAAATAGAATAAAGGCACAGAAAGCAAAACAAAGAATTAACCAATTTACAAATTTGACACAATGCCATCGAAGCTAATTTGAAAATGATATTGATTTACAGATGTACTATACACATTCTACATGAATGAGCTTTAAGGTGTTTCTTTAAAAAGAGATACAACTTACTACTTCTATCAGTCTTTCCACAGTGTGTCCAGAATCTGGCCCCACAGACTGCAGCCCCATTCTCAGGCCTATCAGGAACCAGATACTTGTTCAGAGGAGCACCTGACTAATACCCACTATAATGTCACTTCTATATTTGTATCCTGCTAATCTGCTCTCAGGCTCCAATCTTTTCCACTTTCTTGCAAATTTATCACTAGACTGAAAGACCGGTGCCAGATCCTAAGTGCCTCACCCTTTTAAATTAAATAGTGGCATTTGTGATAAAGCCACTAAATTCCTTATCTAACTGCCCCGAAGAGTCTGTCAAGGCAAAGTGTCACTTTTCCTAAACTGAAGCACTTCTGACACAATACACCCCACCCTGTCCGACAGCCACACTAACACACACATGCATGTATGCACACACCCACAGACTTTCAGTTTGCTTGTCCTTTACAAGGACAGAATCAGGTCAAAAATAGAACAAAACACAAGTGAGGCATGTTATGGAAAAGACTGGCCACTTTCTTTATGAAGTGCATCCATAAATAAGTTGCTGTATTTGGTTTCCATTCACAATTTATTGACTTAATTTGACACATTTTCAACTAATACTTTACTGTACAACAGTTCCATAGTTAGACTCTCATATGAAAGCCATTTCAAACCTTACAATCCTAATATAAAAGGGACCTGAAAAACTTCAATATGCTTCACTGCCAGTTACGTGGGTGTTATTAAATTACCTGAGGCAATGACATAAGATGTTGCCGTGTGTGTCTAGTACATTGTCCCATGTACTTTTACCTAAACTAATACAACAAAACTCAGTTTAAAGTATATGCAAACCCTTTTCAATTGTTGCCAAAGTAAAGCCCACAACTAAAACTCTATCTTAGGTTATGCTGTCCTGTGCCTAAACTCAAATGAACATTGGCATGTCAATATATTTTTTGTTCACTTCCTTCCCATCGTGGATCCATGTCCTAATAAGGTTCTGTCAGATTTCTGGGGTTATTTTGAGTTTGTGTGATAATGCTCACTCTAACTTTGTCCCTCTTTAAATATTCTAAGAGGAGGCAGGCAGGAAACTTTGAGAGAATGGAAGTTTGATCAGATAATGGGGATAGCTCAAGGACTCTTAGATTGCTACCAATACTAACACTACTACGACTACTGCTCCTCCTCATAATATTGTTCCTTGTATGAGATGTATACTCGCTGTGTTATATACTAATACAGAACAAAAAAACGAGTGTGGTCCATGTAATACATTTACCAAAGATATTCAGTAAATGTTTCAATTTATTGTCCAGTATAAGAACATTAGCAAATATGGTAAGAAGCACAACCAGTACTAAAACAGTTCCTGTCAAAGACATATAAGGAAAAGAATATTGGGTGCTTCTGTTTTTCATTGCCTTTGCTTTCGTTTTCATGTATTCATGTATTTTGGCCTTTTTTTCAGTTTCCAATCTGTTTTTGATATGGTGATATGTGACTTCCTGCCCCAGCCTGTTCCATTGTTTTCCTGCATTTTTAGAGGAATGAGGTTAAAACAAACTGTTCCTATGTGGAAGGTCAAACAACATTGTTATGAAACTAAGAAAAGGAGACTAAAGGTGACAGCATGAGACCAACAGGGTATTCCTGTTCCTGAGCAAGGCCGCGTAAACACCACTCTGTTGATCTGTAATTAAGAGGAAAAATCTTCACTTTGGCACTGTGGGCTCCTTGCAGTGAAACTTCCTCTTAATCTCAGCCCCTTGTGTTTATTTATCAGTTTTCACATTTGTACGCTGAAGGACTCCTTTATTATTTAGACAAGGCACAGGAGTATTTCCTGGGCCAACAGAGGGAAATCTCTGATGCAGGGCTCCAAGCAGGCAGCTTGCTTAATGCTTGACCCTTGACCTCTCCTGGGTAATAATGCCTCCATATCTATCCTCACACACGTAGCGGCACAGAACAATCACATATTCAGATGCCTGGAGAGGTTTCACAAAGCAGCGAGAAACACTGTCGAATAACCAAGCCTTGATAGAAAAGTTTCTATTTCTAGTGACTCTTATGTCATGAACTCTTTGAAAAGTGATCCAGCATGTTGAACACGTTATCAAAACATTTCATTTGTAACATGAAAATATGAATATGTTGAATCCAACCTGCGTGAAGTTAGAAAACACTTAAACATTTACCATGTCCCAGCCCCTGAACCGTGTCAAATATTTTGCCGTCCGTTTCTTTCTCTTCTAACGGAGCCAAAGGAAATCAGCATTTAGCACTTTAAGCAGCACTTCCAAAGATCCAGATTGCTCTCTGGTTAACATCTCTGGCATGTTCCATTTTCTTCAAAATGTTCCACACATTCACCTTCTCAGCTGTTCCCCCCCTTTAGTCATAGTCATTTCACACAATTCATACAATCTGCCACAAAGTCATGAAAGCAGCAACTGCAAGCTGAGAACTGCTTGCGAAAATAAAGGGCTCTCAGAATAGATAAATAAAATCTCTGTTATCCAGCTGCCCTCCCTAAATCACTCCTAACCCCTTCAACAAGTGGTCACAAGCCGGGGCAAAGCAGACTCTTTCAATAGCACATGACGACCACAAAAGAGAATTATTTTAGATTCCAAACTGATTGCTCAAGTTTTACAAGTAAAAACTGGGCTGAATCTGTATCTTTGAACATAATTACAGTATGTCCTTGTATCATCCTTCCTGTTGATGAAGTAACCGCTTACTGCCCTGCATACATTCCTGGGAATAAAAAAAAAAAACACATTCTCATAGAGGGGAAGTGGGAGGTTTTGTCAAGCTTATTTTCGGTCAATATTTCAGGACTGAGAGGAAACTGACTGAGAGCACCCATAAGCACGAAGTCAGACATTCCCCATATTTCACATTTCCTTCACAGTATGGGGGTTCACATGTGGACGGAAGGTTCAATAAACTAGGAGGTTAAGCACTGTCAAAATATGCTTGTTTTCTTTTTCATGTTTTGTTGAGTGAGACTGAATCCCACAACTACATGGCCTGCCAAAGTGATTAGGTTTTTTACTGTGTTGGCACCACTGCCTCAGTTTCTGCAGACAGTCCCAAACACTTCATCTCCAAAGGCCCGAACATACACTTGCAGCCACAGTGCACGAGCGAGCATAAGTTGCCAGAGTTACTTAACATGTGCTGCTATGAGCCTGCCAGATTTTCAACCAGCTGCTAATATTAGAGCATTTTAGCTTTTTTGGAGATTGATCAAATAAGCTCAGAACACCCTTACCACAGTGTAATGGAGTTACTGTGAGTGGAATTCAAAAAGATATGAATTATGATACAATTGAAGTGATAACATTGTTACACTGTATCGGTCTTTGAACAAAACAAATATGGATAACATTTTCTAAAGGCAATTTAAAACAAGACTCAAATGCTAATTATATGTTTAAACCGAAGGGGGAAAAAACTTCAGAGAAACATTTACTATTCATTGAACATTAAAGCTGTTAGCTTCTACAACACCCTCTGTCCACATAAAGCCCAAATATCCACTTGTCTACTTTTGTTAAGGTGTCTGTGACACGGCACACAGTATATACAGAAGCCATTGCACAAGCAGTTGTGCTTTCATACAGCTAGGAGCACAGTGGTCAGACTCACCGAGACAATAAATCCACAGCAAGCCCAGGGATGGTCTCTGGAATCCCTACAATCAGGCTGCAGATAAATGGTATTTTGTGCTGACTGCATTGTCTCCTGCCTCTATTCTGGTAATCTAATGTGTGCAACATGCTCTTGGTCACCTTGACTTTGGTTGCCATAGTGCTCAACACAAACATATCCCCACCCAGAAATACACCAAATAAGGCTTGGGGGGAAAATCTCATAATCAGACAGAACAGAGGGAGAGGCAGATATAACCTTAAACATATTGTAAACAGGTTAAAGCTATTCCAGTGTGTACATATACAGCGCTTGCGAGAGGTTACTGGTGACACACGCGCACACAGTCTGGCTAATTAGTATACAACAATAATTGTCCTAAGCTCAGCTATTGTTGACTCAAAGAAAATGATAATTGCATGGGCATCAACAAAAAATAAATTGAAGTTCTTTAGAATAGAGAGGTCTTTCAGGACAAGTCTGTTTGTACTGAAAGTGACCTTTAAACACCTTCCTCCAACACAGAGGAATCGGGCTACAAGAAGCCAGCCGTCCTGTCTAGCTGTCGACCCCGGCAGATGTGAGTTCTGAAGAGTTCAAAAGAATTCTGCATGGGGGCATCGCCATTTACATAATCCTCCAGATATATTCCCCTGCAACCTAATCAAATTATTCAAGTCTAGCCCCTAACTATTTAGACCCTGCGATACACAGCCTTTCCATTACCAGCCTGTGAGCCTTAATCATATCGAACCAACCAATGTCACTTTTCCCTTTAGAATGGCCAACAGACATGGCAAACAAAGCATGGTTGTGTCTAACACAAGAAGATCCGACAAACAACATCTTTCCCCCCCTTGTCCACTTTGTTTGGCATTTCTCATTGTCCCGGGATTTTATTTACTTTGGAAGAACAGCGTGCACTAAGAGAAAGAGAATTTTATCACTAGGAAGTGCACAATCTTAAGACAATAGGACATTATGTTCAAATGGTGCTTTGAAGGGAAGTTGGTTGTTTGTAGTAATTAGCAGAGCAGAGTTGGAGCTATTGAGAATAACTTTGAAAGACAACTGCAGATGACACCAGGGAATTCGATAATCATGGGGTTGGGGTCCCTCAGGACCTAATCCGAAAAGAAGAAAAACAAAACGGCTGATTCAAATACAAGTATGATTTATGCAATAACAGAATTTCCAAGCTTGAAAATATGGCTTTTTGTTTTACTGTGAAATTGCTTTTCAGTAATATGTATAATTTGTGGTATATTCATGCTATTTCCATTTTGCTGCATGCAACGGCTGTCTGTTTTATTCTATAAATAAAGCTTAATTCAGTTAGATAATGCAAAAACACTGCAGTCTTCTATTTTTACATTTCTCTAAACTGACAAAATAACATTGGTGTTGAACGTGTCACTATTTTACAAATACTGTACATAAAACACAAATAATAACCTTATAGTAAACATCTGATCTCACTGCTGCTTTATTTTCTGCATCTGACTACAGCATTGTTTAAGCCTGAGAAACATCATCCCATTGTTAATCAGCCTGTTGTTGCTTTGTGTTCAATCTGCTGCCAGGGGGTAAAGGGTTAATGGATCAGCCAAAGTTTACATCCCATATGCGGTACATTTTCAATGACTTCTTTTCCCACATTGAAATAAACTATTTTATGTCTCCAAATATGCAGATCATTTTGCTTAATGAAAGATGCTTGACGTCTCAGATCCAATTAATATGCAAATGCAAGCCAGGATTTATTTGTGACATTCTGTATGGGTGAGAGAAAACAAAAAGGCTTCTTAACAGTAACACTAATTGCTGTGACTGATTGTCACATATCATCATTCACTTTGAATCTTCTAAATACCAAAATTCAGATAAAGATCCTCACATGTACAAGGTTAGCTGTGTGTATTTATGTTTGTTAGTTGTTGCTTTTTGCTGCACAGTGAATCCTGTCTTGTTTTGGACGTGATGTGAGCAGCGCCATTCTCTACCTTTAGTCTAAAAAGGTGGATAAATATAAATATATATATATATATATATATAACGAATATTGGGCTGTCGTTCAATTTAACATAAAATAAATCAAACAATTGCATGTATAAAATATCTTAGCATGTTCACACTCGTCACAGTATGTTAAAGTGGTCAATCAGATATTTTGAGTCCACTTTACTTTACCGCACATTAGATAACATATTAAAATGTGCTCAGACTCAGGCTACGTATAGTTCCTTCTTTGGATTGCCCATTACCACTTTTTAAAACAATACTGTGAAAAGGCTGCACTTGCACAGTTGTAATGCCCACATTAAGTGTCACATATACAGATTTTATGGCTTTCACGTGTCCCATCTCTATTTTGACTCCTCAAAATGGCAGACTAATGCAATTCATCTTTGACGTAAAAAACCTTCAATCAGCGATGTATTTATCACTGTAAAATAAAATCAATAATGTAACTCAACTATTAAAATCCTTTAATGGATGAAGCAATATACTTAGCTGTTTGCATCATCCTCAAGCTTTAATGCTCGAGGCACTATACAGAATAGGGCTTACATCTCAAGAACCGTAAAGCGTGACTGACACCTATTGTGACATATTGCTTCAACATACAATATATTAAATTGACTTATTTGTCTTAGGCAGGATTTAAAAGTAATGATCACTGTACCAGCACTTCATGATGTGTAAAATGAGAAAATAAGTTCCTCAACAACGTTGGGCTGCCAAAAACCGACAGATATTCAGAGTGACATTGCCATGTTTGAGGTAGGTTTGTCTTTAACCTTCAATGTACAGAATAGTCAGTAATACACTTGAGTAGCTGCTTTGTCTGAGCACATGTACTACATGTTCCCCATTGGACAACCTTTAGCCATTTATATAGCATTGAGCGGAGCGATGATTTAGTGCACCCCAATCGAGAAACACTTCCGGGGCTGTAAAAACAACAATCAGCCTCTTTGGATTAAAAGGCCATATGTCCTTTAACAACAACTAAAAAAAAGATGCTGACTAGCAGTAGGGTGGGCAAAATAAAATGATCTACTGACATTGCCTCTAATGCTTTTAATCTTCTTGTGATATCTTTATAGCTTTTAACCTTGCTTTGTGATGCAGACAATGCTATGCTCAATGAGAGTTCAAAGAAAAGCATTTGGATCCGGACTTGGAAGTATATGAGAAATTATTTCACCATAGATATGAAACTTCTGGAAGGTTCTGATAACATAAAGTACAATTGTAATATTTTTACATTATGTGGTATCGACGCCAATTTTAGCCCCGATGAAACTGCAAGCAAATGCAGTTTAGTTTTTCTGTAGATTTACAATTATTCAGGCATTTACTGGCTCGGTGGGGAGGCACACAGTTTGTAACTTTTAAACAAAATAATAATGAAGCTATAGTTTGAAAGATAATGTCAGATATGTCAGTGGGCGTGATCATTTAAAAAAAGTAATTTTGCATGTATAGGTTTCACAAAATTGACTAAGGAAGCTTGTCATGTTGCCAGTGTTTAAGTTGGCCTATCAAATGACAAAGCTGACCTATAGAGTTGTTTTGTTGTTGTTATTTTTTAATCCACATGATGCAAACAATGTTAACGTTAGGTTTTCTTGCATTTCAGCTATAAAGTAGTGTCTTAATATCAGGATTCGGTTTCTCACACTGCTTGTGATTAAGAGAAAAGTGAAATCATTTACTCAGATCTCAGCAAAATCACTGTTCTGCACTGTACACATGCAACAATAGATAGGCCAAACATATTCATACCAAAAGCTTTACAGGACCCCGCAAAGTCTTGAGCAAACGTATTGCTTGTGTCTGAATCTGTCAGTGTTTGTGTGTGTACTTGATGTCTGTTTGCATGCCGACCTAGCCTCAGATTGCTGTTTGAGGATGTAATTGCTCTGCTCCTCTCCTCCTCAGAGTGGCCCAGGATGGATCTGCGCGGGCTGTTTAGCAGTCAATGGCCGGTGCAGATTGTAAACAGATCTCCCATGAATTGCGGGTTTAGCGGTTTTGTGAGTCTCCAAACAAGGCTCTGACGATAACGCCATTCTCTCCCCGACAAAATCAGCCACTTTGCTGCAAGGGTGTGATTTGAGAGGTGCCAGTCAATGTGATTGACAGTATTAATCCCCCACAGGAGCAAATAGGAGGGGAAAACAAACCGTGCCCTTATAGAAAACATGTCCCTGTTTAAATCCTACTTTGGGTAAATATTTCACCTATCTAACTGCACAGCCAAGAACAGTCGAGGTTATTTCAAATTAAGCTGCATAATTGACCAAATTAGTTTTTTGAAAAAAAACAAAGCGATGCAGTATGAGAACAAGATGACTTCTCTTATATTATATTACATGTAAACCCATGCAGAGCTTTCAAAGACAAACTGATAATAAGAAGTATGTGTACACACACACGTAGTTCTTACCTCATATAAACATAAAGGCTGGCCCCTGCTAGTTTTTCCATTTGCTTTCTAACTTCATCCTTGATTTGTGTGCTGCCATCTTGATTAAGACCTGAGACAGTTGCACGGCTCTGACATACTAAACACACTGTGACTTTTAAATTAAACATTAAGCTGGCCAGTAGGAAAGCAAGTCATCAAGTATTAAGCACACATATTAATTTTCAAAGACGTTAATGGGAACATCTTGGAGACAGTGACGCTAATTTACCTGAAGCTGGCAGGACAGCCAAATTAAATACAACACTTAGTCAAAAATCCTGTTTTCTAGACACATTTTAAACATGCATTCACCCTTTATTCAAAATGTACAGTATGGTTGAATGGAAACATTTGACGTGGCAAGCCATGTCTAAAGACAAAACTACTGACAGAGTATTTCAATTTCATGGGGGACAGTGTGGCCGCTGTGATAAGGCTGATGACACAACCAAGACAAACACTGCACATTTGTGGAAACTCTACGGTGCAATTCACAAAGCTTTGCGTTTCAGTGTCAGCTTGACAAGAGGAAAGTACAAAAAGAAAATTTCAATACAGAAAATTAGAATTACACACCGAAATTTTGCCCCTTTGATACTAAACTATTTGATGCTACTTGGATTGTTTCCAATTTCATAATTATATTTCAGCAATTAAAAAGAGTATATTTTCAGAGGCCAAAGTGGCGTCCTCATATTTATAGTTACCTCAGCCAACGTGAAGTGAAGTGAGTGTCAGTGATGAGGACCTGACAGCCAGAATGCATTATGAGAGTTACAGTATGGAGCTAAAAAGTAATCCTTTGACTGACAATTAGCAAACAACATTTATTCATTTCTGCCAATTATTTGAATATGCCAATGCTATACCCAATGAAACTGAAAAACCGCACCAGCCTTGTGAAGATTGGCAGGACATGGCGTTATGGTGGCATGCACTGTAACCAACTGGCTACGAAGGCGCTCCTCCCAAGTCAACAAATGCATCAGCTCAGTCAGGGGCCGTTTCTAACTGTGATGCCCTACATGGCTGTAGTTATTGCTGGAGTCTGCATGAGATCGGGGGTGGATGCATGGGTCAAAAACACACAGAACTTTCACCCAGGAGACCGGTGTTTGTGTCCTGTGTGAAACAAAAAGTCAATGATGACTTATTTTAAGCTACATTATGTAATGTTACGTATTTTACTAATGCTACGTTATGTCCTTAACTTACATTGTGGACATAATGTAGCCTCAGAAACTACGTGACGACTTATTTTCACCCAAACCACAATCTTCTCCTAAATCTAACAAAGTAGTGTTGCGGCCTAAACCAAGTTTTTTCCTGTGTCATTTTGAAAAGACAGTGTGTGCATGTAACGAGTGGAAATTGACACATGCAAAACTGAGCCTCAGGGTTACGTAAAGCAACATAGTTAGGAAGTGTAGGGCCACTGACCAAGCTACTGTATTTGACGAGTTGGGAGTGAGAATGTGATGACTGTACGCATCGTCTGCACATGTGCGAATATGTCCACATATACAGATACCCAGTGTAGTATAAACAGAGCTGCGTGCTTACTGCGAACACAGACTTTCAGCAAGGTAACTGCACCCGGTGGAACATCTGCACAATAAATAAATATATATACATGTATATATGTTGTGCAAAAAGCTAAAATGTTACTTTAAGAGCTTGCTCATGCAGATCATTTCCAAGTTACGTTACGGATTGCCAACTAATGATAAAGGTATTATATATTAAATACATAAAGTGTTCACACAATTGCAGTGATCAGTGGGAACACAGCTGGTACAGAAGCACATACTCTGTCATTTTTTTCCTCACAAATGAAGTGAAAATGGGCCATTATGGCAAGGAACAAAGAGGATAGGGCCCCATGTTAGAGCCAACCCCTCATTGATGCCCCGGTGACTCGGCCAGCCACTCTCCCAAGGCCTACTCCTTGATTAAATGCATAATCCACTACTCCCCATCCCCAATGATTTAGTGTGCCTTTAAATCAGCTTGCGCACACATAAAAACCTCAAATAAAAATCACCAAGAAAAACCATTGCACTCTAACTGTTCTATTAAAATGATACCCAGCCCAGCCTTTCTTCTCTGCAATACAGTTTATTCCACATGAATGGATATCTTCATTTTTTTTCATAGGTATGCATATAAAATATTTAAAGTTTAAAATGTCACAGTTGAAACATCAAATGCAGGAGCCTCTCATTAATCAGCAAGGATGGAGGTTCTCTTTTAAGGTTATAACCCTTTGAAAGAGCAAAAATTACATTTTTGACCTTGAAGATGAGACAAACTCATAAACGTAAAATAATTTGCAGTTTAAAGGGGAAAGAGATATCAGTTACCTCGGCCAGCAGTGCTCTGGGTTGTCAGGGGGAGACCAAACAAGTCTCATTTTCATATTTACATCCAAGCTGTTGAGATTAATTTGAAATCACATCAAGAAAAAAATGAAACAAAACTCAGAGAAAACATCAAAAGGGGCGACTGTCAAACTTCCAAATCCATGGGGCCCTAGCTATCTCCAACGTGTGGAACACAGACTTTTTTCTTGCAGTTTTATTAAATGGTGCATGACATTTTCATTACTCAAGGAAATTAAATTGACTAATTTTCTTACAAGCTCTGTACGACTGCTATTTTAGGGAGGTGCACAGACGAGAGCAATTGTTTCAACACCTACACAAAAGGAATGTATGCAGGGATGTGCTCTCAGAAGAAAAGTGATTTCAAAGCCTTATATGAAATTTGTTCTTTAGTGAGGGAATTTAGGGTTTTGATCCTCTCTTAAAACTGGGTTCATTCACGTTGATAGAACAACATAAACACAATTTTATATATATATATATATATATATATAAACATATATACACACAAACACACACCAAGATATATGAGTGCAAATGTGAAAAAGAGAACCAATCCAATGTCCCAGTGACCCAAACTGCATTTAATTTATCCTTCAATTTAGTTCAAGCTCATAATCCAAAAAAGAAAAACAAACATTCATTGAATGACAAACTTCAAAGACCCATCTAAAGGCGTTTCTATTCAGCTTTAGTTGTGTCATTAATCTTGGGAAAACTAAAGATGACAGTCCAACATTTCTCTTCCATATGCTCTCTGAGGGGTAAGAGTCCTAACACACACACACACACACACACACACTTAGTTCAAAAAGCATTTAAAAGGGAAATCATGAAAAACATCTTGATATACTAAAGCACGATCGGAGAGATGGTCCACATGAGTAGAAAATGTTCACTACAGAAAGAGTGAAGCTTTGCTCAGACAGTGCGGATGGCTGAGGAAAATATGGAGTCAGCCAGGACCTCAACGTTGCCCCTCCTCTGGAGATGAAAAGGCTGATTACCTTCACCTCTCAGGGGTGTAAGCCACATGGCTGACAACATCATTGGAAAATAGACTACTGAGCTCCTTTGGGTCCTATAACAGCTTACATTTAATATAGGGGGGAATTTCACACTAAAAAGGAGGTGACACCACCGCTATACTCTCATATTGTTGAATACATTATGAAGGAAACCACTTATTTCTTGTTGTGTTGAAAAGGATAAAAAAAAATACTGGGTAGGAAATGAACTGGTGTTGTGAGAGTTAGAAAAGGACAGTTAGAAGGTTCCCAGTTACTAATGACAAGCTGCATCCCTGTTTCAAATGTTAAGCAGAGTTCTCGAAACAAAATGATATCTCTCCTGCTAAAGGATTTCCGTGATATTTTGTGTAGCTGCTGTTTGCGACTCACAATTCAATTTCCAACTCCTACGGTGCACTGCAATTACCTGCATAATATACCTCTGAATGCTTCTAAAAAAAGACACGTTCGATTATTTAAAAAGACTTCTGCTTAATTCTGAGCACCAGAGTTGCTGCTCAGAAATGGTAAGAGCGAGTTAGCTATAAAAAATAATCTTAACCAAATTAGTAATTGCTTTTTAAGTCCTCCACAGTGTATCAGTGACACATTTTGTGTGCCACTGGATAAAAACAGCAATTCCAAAATGATATCCCACTAATCCTTTGATGAATAAGCTGGAACCCTCTGTATGACCTCTGTGTTCGTCAACAGCAACCACAATTTAGTGGCTGTATGAACTCTGTTTCAAAGGTTACTGAATTAACTTAAAATTACTTACAATGCCATTAAAACGCTGAGCTCTTTTGTTGCGGCTGTAAATTAATTTAAAACCTCAGCGATTTGAAATATTCTGAGATATGTCAGAGAGAGGGGGGGGGGGGTAAAAAGAATGGCAGAAGTGGGGCTTTCTCAATGCTTTTGGCTTGGCAAATGCTTGTCTTGAATGATGAGAAAAAGAAACAGGGCTTAACTAGAAACATATGGTATTCCACTGGAGAGGAAGCCTTCGTAAGAGGATCATGACTGGGTAATAAACAGAGACAGGAAAAGGGCACGTGTGGCGGTTTGGGTGGATGAGGAGTTTTTCTACAGCAGATAGATCCAAAGTCTTTTTTGAAAGCCGTGGTGGCGGCTCACTAGACCTCTCCTGATCAGAGCGCTGGAAGAACTAGCAGCAGAACGCTCCGATATACAGTAGGTAGACACATAGACACACAGCCAAACGGAAACACACACCACAGTCGTCCATAGAGAAGCGGTGGAGTGGCAAAAGTAAGTGTCCCACAACTCCACATTTCTTATTGCCATTTATGTCTGTAATTATCACTATCAGACTGAATGCCCTTGTTGTACCCTGTGTAATTTTGCAATTATAATTAGGATATTTTGATCTTGTTCTTGATATGATTGCTGAAAGGAAATGTGTCTTAAGTTCAATCATTGCAACTCCAGAAAGCATCACAATGTGGAGAAGTTCTAATACTAAACATTTATTTTAGTAAACAAAGTGTTTGAAAGTTATATTTTATCTTTAATAATTTTATGTCAGAACTCCAAAAACTGGAGATATGTATCTAAAACATCATACTCCTGAATTCCCATTTTCTTCAAATATTATTCCGTAACAGTATATTTGTATGATATTTATAACAAGACATTAAGCAGGGTCTCTTTGGGGCTTTTATCGTGCTGGTGTCTAGTTTGTATGTACTCTGCACTCGGGCATATGTCTGTGCTGTAATCACAACAACAATCTTTTACAGATTGCCCATAATTAGAAAATCTCCTCTCCAAACCAGCTCCATGTTAAGAGCATGATTGCAGCCAAATTGAGCAGTAATTTGTACGATGTGGACGTGGGAGCTGTGTGAGGGGAGAAGTCTGATGGTTTAATGCCACTTTTATCAGGCCTGGTTAGACTGCCACACTCAAACTAAGCACCTGGACCTTTAGATCAGACTGGGAAAAGAGCCTCTGTATTGCATCATGGTGAAACAGACATCAAGCTGGTTTGAAAAAAAAAAAGGGGGGGGGGGGGGGGGGGGGCAGAAGCAGTGTACAGGTTTTCTGTCCTCAATAACCCCAGGAGACCCATCATGGATGCTAATGGAAACACTTGCCCTACTATTATACAAAAACCTAAACATCACCTGGCTGTCTGCGTGTGAAGAACAGATGCACTCATTATTATTCCACAAAGCCGATCAAGGCCATGCTACTGAGAGGTCCAATAAAGACTGGCCTGTTAGTGCACCACTGCTGTGAAGTTTAAACTTCGTATGTCTCTTTGAACCTGGATAAGAACTGTGCATCTTTATCGTGACCTCGGATACAGTTAGATTCACAGCGGCCTATTAGAACTTATTAGGACACTACAACAACAACATCAACTTCCCTTTTCCTGCACGATTCTCGATAAAATAAGATTTATTGCTCAGAGTTTACAATCATATTTTCCAACACACCACATTTTTTTAAATAAAACTACTGTAAGGCATCTTTCAATTCCTTGTGTACTTGAGTGTGAGCTCGTCGGGTATTGCAACACACTGTATAAATAAACCATAATGGATCTTTGTGTCGTTTCTGTGGCCTTAAAAGCTTGTTCAAACCATGTTATGATCTTTCCGATCTGTGGTGTTACTCTGCAGTTTGGCTAAATATTGTTTCAAATTTATGAGATTTGACTCGTCGTCATCATCATCATCGTCATTTTTCAAGAGAATGTGACCTTTTTTTGGTGCAAGCACAATGTTTTTTTGTCAAAACTGATGAAGAGATGAATTTATTTCCTCTTGTTCTTGTTATCCTTCAGTCATTCCCTCACCTGCATTAGCAGGTAGTTGGTTTATTCCCCTCTATCAGCGCAGAGTTTGTCACATGTTGTAAGGTATTCTGGTCATTAATGGATGCAACTTAAAAGAGTACTTTGCCAATTTAGCATTACACTCCTATAACATTGTCGGACTCATGACGGACAGTCTTTAAAAAGTATAAAAAAATGATGCTACAGAACCAGAGATATCTTTTTTATCCCACTCCATTTCTCTCCCTTGTCAAAAACTGGCACAATGCCACTCGACCACAGACAGTTCGGTCAGAGATTTGGGTATGTTATGTCAGTAGCAGTTAATATAGACTGAAGCTGCTAGCCTCAAGCACAGATCAGGTGTGGGATACAGAGGTCTGGTGACTTCTGCTCTTTTTGACTCCACCCATAGATTTATTCAATTTTAGTCTTAAGCCTCAACCAATGCTCATTGTGCGGCTGACTCTGGAGTAAAACAGCTTTTACATACTGTTTGCAGTAGTACTCCCAAAGACCTGTAACCAGACTTTTAATGTCTACTGTAAAATAGGGGGTTGTTTCCCTTTAAGAGTGCTTGGTGCGGATCGCATGGCTAATGTGCAAATAACAAAGGAATGTTGTTGGAAAATAGAGATTGCACGGAGTAAGAATCAAAATCACATTTATAATAGCATTAATTTTACAGCCCTAGTTGTTATATCAGTGACTAATAGATTAGTCCAACAGTGCACATTGGTCAAACAATAGATGCCCTAGTTTAACTTTCCCAGGAGAAAAAGTAATGAATTTACCTGGAAAATCAAACACAAAAGACAATTGGCTGAACAGCTACAGCATGAGTTCACAGTGACAGAAACTGTTGTCTATTACATAATTAGTAGTTAAGTACTCTTTTATATGCTGCATCATACTGTACATCTTGTGTGAAAAGACACACATTAAATATCATTTAAAACTACAAAGCCCCGAGTGAAACGCCTGCATATAAAACTAGGAAACCCTTAAACAAAGTGGACGTACAGGACAGTTGATAGACTGTATCAGCAAAGGTATGAGAAAATGTGTCTTTCAGCTACTATAATTACTGCTGCCAATCCAGAGTGATTTTATAATTCCAAAATCCTGACACTTCACAAAGACTCTATAATTGCATTAGGATGGCCTTTCACACTTCAAAGGTCTATTCATATTTTTTTTCCTAGGACCTGTCCTGAAATATATCTCTTTTTTTTCCTGAAAGCCACCTCATGAGAAGATGTGGAATTTTTCATGAAAACATGAAAAATATCCACTTGAGATGACTGCTTACTCTCCTCTCCTTTCTGCCCTCAAAAACATCCCAGAATAGAACAATGATGTGGTGCTAAATACACAGTGAAGCTTCAAGAATTTCAGAAATGGTTTGAGAGAGAGAGGACAGTTTCAAGTCAAAGAGGCAGATTTAAAAGCAGTAACGGTCAAAACATTAACTTTTAACTGAGCAAGAGTGTAAACTCATTTGCTTAGCACCAGCTTTGGGTGCCTTTATCTAGTTTTTAAAGTTACTGTTTGGAACTTTTGACTACTTATGAAACATACTCAATGTAATGCTGATGCCTCTAAATGAACTACATAAATAAATGAGACCATACGCGAGAAGATTGGCTATTTATTAATAGTTATTCTTAATGCTTGTCATCGGTGCTAGCAGGTCAGATGATGCTACCTAGATGGTAGATGGTAACCCTTGATTTAGAAATCTCCCGTGTGATGCTTAAGGTTGGGAATTGACATTGATTGGTTAAGGTTAGTATAGGTTGTCAGGCAGCGAGTTTCACAAGAATTACGCAAAGTTTTGCCAATCAAGGGTTATCATTTAGACACGACCAAGAGGCGGCTTGAAACTAAATTTTAAAAATCAAAACAACAGATAGTTGCTAGCATAGCTAGCATAGTTGTTAAGGCTCACTAGCCACTTAATAGGGGAGTTTTATCTTTTCCCTGATTCTCCAAATGGTATAAAATTGTCATTATTCGTCTGCTATTTTGTAAGTGGACATGCAGTATCTGCAGTATGTGTCCATTTTTCAGGAAAACAAGACCGAGCTTATTCCACAAGCTGGTTCACACAGCCAAGACCTAAACTGCCAACAGGGTTTGTCATTGAGAGCATCAGATCGATTCGTACTGGTTTATGTACTGCACGGTAGGACCTGTAAAACAGCTTCTCTGAGAAGAAGAGTATTAACTTCCCTTTCAATGTGAATAGCAACGGATTAGTTGTAGTTTTAAAAAGAATGCTAGTCAACTACTAGCACAGACTGGATGTCTATACAGTTAGTGGCAAGACTTTTCTTTCACAAGATATTATGTGTCAAATATTATCTTCGTTGTGAAGACAAAGAACTGGCTAAACAAGCTAGACTGCAGAGAAGCATCTCAATAAAAAAAAATATATTTTGTTTTCAAATACAACCACCCAACCATAAAATATAACACTGCGCATGCAAATAATCTCCCAGTCTTGTACAAAGTAAGCTCCAGTGTTTATCTCTTGAGTGAATCGCTCTGTTCTCCTCTTCAGAGTAAAGGCTCTCTTGTCATGACTTGACCATTTTAGCTCCTGTGGCAATAAGACATAAATGTCAAATCACTGCTGATGGGTTATAGATAAATAAGTGAAATATAGTTGTTTGAACTTGAACTGGGGGTTTACAAAGGTATGTGTGGAGTGATCTTCATGACAAAATATTTATTGTGTGTGATTGCACTCGATGACAGCAAAATGCAAATTCTCTTATCTCTAGATTTTAGGCTTCAGGTGTTTATGAACGAGCACCCGGTCACAGAATTGAAAGTCTAATGACATCATTCTGAAATAAAGTTCTTTAGCATATTGCTTTCTAGCCAAGTGACAGCCTCAGATCTGCTCACTTAAGAAAATTGATGAGATCCATTGCGAAAATGGTGCCCTTGACAGACATTGAAATGATGGCAAGCGTTAAGTTTTATGCGATGTAGTTGACTCCAACATAACTATACTACAAGTATACAAGTACAGTGATCAACTAGTCAACCCACATGGCATCTACAGAAACTTCTGGCATCTTTTTCTCTCCCATACACAGAGATGCATTCAGTTTAAATGCGACCTCTCTTTATTTAAAAAGCAAGACTATTGTGCTGAAAGTTGGTTGTCCGTAAATTCCAACTTCTGGGAAGTATCACAGTTAGGGATACAAAAAGAAGATTTATTTGATTTAAAACTTCAGCCGTCTGATTTTTTTAGATACACAAGTGCCGCACATGTGGGACTCAAGAGGAGGAGGGAGAGGCAAAATAGTATTTAAACAAACAGACAAACATAATATATTTCTGGAAGATGCTAAAATCCCTGCAGAGCACCAAAAGCATGGGGCTTAAAGATTTACTGCAGTGCTCTTATCTTTCATTACTGAGGAGTCTGACAGAGAGGCAAACACATTCTACTTTCTGCATTTCTGTTCTGATCCCAGTCCAACTCCATTAAACATTTCTGTTTCAGAGGATGTGTCAACTTCATTCTCAGAGCACTGCTTGGATTTTTTTTTTTTTTTAAAAGAAAGAGAAAATCTCTCTCAGAAATTAAGTTCTTTAAGACCATCTTTTCCCTCTTCTGTTCTTAATAAGAGATCTGTCTCTATTTGTTGTTTTTTTCTCATAAAGCTGTGCAATGTATGAAAGCCCTCGAATGAAAGCCAGTACAATAGCATTATAGAACAAAGGCAGGAAGTAGATTGAGGGGAAAAACAGGGGGAAAATGGCATCATCTCTAAACTTAATGAAACAGCATCCTTTCATTTTTTCTAGTAATTATAATAAAGATGGAAAAACATAATAAACGTCTCCCTGCCCCCACCTGCTAACAGTAATTATAATAGACTCAACAATAAATGGTAAAGCAGCACAGAGCTGCATCTTGGGAATTCTCAGGAGTCTGTGGATTAGCTTGAAAAGCCTGAATGATTAAAATACACTAATTAAAATTTTGTGTTCCTTGGTAACTCGTCTTCCAGGGCCCCTTGTGCTGGCAAAATGGGAATAAATGCGACAAAAGCAAATACTCTTTTGGACCTGAATAAATAAACAAGTCTAATCAACTTAGTGTTTTTACAGAGCGAGTTACATAAAAACTTCCTTGGTGACCTTAGCTCACACTTTGCAGCCACAGCAAGAATATTTTGACGCTGTTGTTCTGTAATCAAGCAGACTTGACAAACACACCAGACAGGTTTGATGCCCTATTACACTGCTTTTGATTAGGCAGTTTAACCTCATTGTCTTAATAACAATAAGAAGTCACAAAGTTTGACATCAGTAGACAAATGACTGTGTTAGTTGGTTTCTGCCTAAGCTTCTAACTTTGTTACACAAGTTCTGCTTATTATTACCCACACAAAACTACCTCTGCATAAAGCAGAATGTGTATGTCAGAGGTGATGAAATGCATTTCAGATTTTAGGAGTTTCTACATACTGCCTGGTATTTAGCATAGGTGGGATGAATAAGGCGAGTGCAGGCTTGTTTTAAACTCTGAGGTGGAGTGAATCTATAGTTAAAAGATCAGACGGGGAGGGATCAAAGTACTGGAGGTTGCAGTTACAGTCAAATAGCTGTCGTGCAATCTACACAGGAACCATTATCACTCTGTTTATTAAGGTAACACTCTAAAACAGGCAAAATTATATAAAGATGTTTTTAAAATCAGATGTCCTTGTTACCTTGTGTGAAACAGACTTTTTGAAGAGTGCCTCTGCTCGGGCTCTCCCCAGGGCCCCTCCACTACAGGGAGCATACGCTGAATCCTTTTATATTACGCTTTCTTTGGAAATAATGTCAAACTGTTGTTAACAGTCAGCAGGGGCAATATCGTGATATGAAAAAGAAATCCCCCACCTCATAGCTGTCTCCTACTCGTCTGTACCACAAATGAGGTAAATCAGTGCCATGGCAGTTCAACTGAAACCCCAAAAGACACGAGGACAATGTATGCATTGACCACACGTTCCAGTGGCCATCAAATAATTAATGAACTTGTTTTGACTAATTAAAAGGAAAAATACAGACACATTCCATCTGTCTGCACCGAACATTTTGCTGACATTCTTCCCTGTCTGTAGCCACAGTAAAGAAGACGTCATGGCTCTGGATCCGTCAGACAGTTTGTCAGGTGTGAACTCGGTCTGGTCACTGGGGCTTGGCCCCTTTCTGCCATGGCGTCAAAATAGAGCTGTGCTTCAAAAACGCTGTAATCCCTGCCGGTATTACCAAAGAGGCTAAAAAGATTCAAAAAGCCTGCTTACAAATTTAATTACCTTTGCAGTTAACCAGAGCTTAGCAGCCAATGACCCAATATTTCCACTGAAGACTTGCTAAGGGGGGGGGGGGGATGGATTGGAGACGGACGCACCGAGTGGGCCACAGAGACTGGCAAGCGTGGCAATCCAGGGCGGCTCAGAGGCATCCGGTGGGCATACTCAGTGCTAGCCAGGGCAACAGCAGCACACATGTGGCCCTATCGTCTGCTGGAGTGCAAATTAGATACAGTTGATTAAAATATTGAGTCATTTCACAGTCACTGTTGGGGGAATAAAAAGAGTGCGAGCACTGAAAAATGGGCTGTGGGCATGTTTGTATGTATGAGACAGAAAGTGAGAGAGAGGAAAAAGAGGCTGTCAGAGGAAGAAAGACCAAGCCCTCTTAAATTTGAACAATGAACACATTTCTCATTTATATAGATTCCCTTTGACAAATATGCCCTTTCCCAAAGGACAACTTTCAAACACCTCTACTTCCAATAGCAGAGAAGTCTCGGCAATCAATCAGTTCACGGCAATATAACAAGTGTTGGGAAAAGCAGCATGCAGTGTTGTATACTTGTGTTCATGAGCAGCGTGTTCCACAGCCACCGTTTAACACCCGTTTCCCCTTTTTTTGGGAAAAAAAACCCAAAATCCAAGTTCTTTGTTCACGAAAGAAAGTGAATACGACTTGTGGAATAAAAACTTCTGCCTCGCTGCGATACAACAAAAGAAAATTACCAGTTTGGGGTTGCCCTGGTAACCTAATTGCATCACAACACTGCACACAGGAGCCAAAGTAACTGAATTTTGATGAAAAGGCAGTGATAATTTACGGCATTGAGAAATTAGTTGCCGTGGCGACGCGTTAATTACATCTCAAATTAACAATGCAAGTGTAGTGAAATTAAATATAAATCATATTTTCTGCATAAATTACAGGGGTTGATTAGTGCGGGCGCCAGGAGAGAGAGGTTGAGATTCCAAGGGCCTGTCACATCCCCCTCCTCCTCCTCCCTCCCTCTCTCTCTTTCTCTCTCTCTCTCCGTCTTTCCCTCCTCCTATTCCTCGATGCTCCCCCCCTCGTCCTCACTGGTTCCTTTAAAGACAGGGACTGGATTACACCAGAGGACACAACTCAACCGGAGCATGGTTGCATTTTTTACAATAAATGAAAGCTAGGGTAGTTAGTGCACCTTAGAAACCTTTTCTGTTGTATTTGTTAAAATTCTCTTTACATCCCGACAGCAATGAATCGAATGCTCTACCTACTGATACTTTAGGCTTTTCATTTCATTTTTTTAACCAGGCGGTAACCTTTGGGTCAGAAGAGTTAAGAGCGGGTCGTCTTCCACGGAGTCCGCCATCTACCCATGAACGGACACTGGCTCTAGCGAGAGCCTTTCGCGTTTTTACGTTATCTGAAGGTAGTGATGCGTTCCAAAACCCAGTATTAAACAGGCCCCGGTGCTAAATAGCTAAAGATCGTAGTATTGATCGAGTTGACAGCAACTACGCCTGTTACTGTGCGTGCAATCAAATATTTCCGAGTAAAAAGCCAATACTTTATCAAAACATCTGTGAAGATGTAAAATGAAAGTTAAACCTAGTTCAGTCGGCTACCGCCTTTTTCAGTAAACTTCTCTGCTGACTGAAACAAAATAAGTAAAATTATTATTTAGTCATGTAGAAGAACCGAGAATTGATAAGAGTAGCTTCTAATTGTACTAACATCTTATATCTATCCCTACCTGTAGGCCACCGTAGTTCTCCGACATGCTTGGAAGGGGAGGGGCGGAGGGGTATTTAGATGGTTGCAACCTGCCACAAACCACTAGATGCCACTAAAATGTACACACTGTCCCTTTAAATACAAACACAGGACTTTTGTCCAGGAGACCACTGTTCGTGTCACGTGCGGAACTAAAAGTAAATTTCTTATCTCAGTTGTTATAGTCGTCAGTCACGTGACTCACTTGAGTCATGTGACTCGTTTGTCATTCGCTGGTCACGTGACTAGTCACTGGAGTCGTTAGTTATTCAAACTAACATCACCCATGCTCATCTCCTAAACATAACTAAGTGGTTTGTTGTCTGAACCTATTTTTTTAAGTTACTGTGCATGTAATGAGCGTATAATGACAAAACTGACACTAGTGCTTATGAGCACTGACCAAGCTGCGTTATTTGGCGCTTAGGTGTGAGAATGTGTTTGCATGTGTGCACATTTGCTTTAAACTCCCTACATTCACGTTCCATATGAAAATAACTTGAACAAACTCTGATGCATCGCTGTTAAGCGCTGCATAATGCATTTATAAGTGCTAAAATCTATTATTGGTCACACCCAGTCTTATTAACACAATGCTTAGCGCACGCTAATGATCGGATTTTAATTATTGAAATCCAAGACTGTCAGACTTCAAAGGTGTGCAAGGTGTACTGTATGTTTAGCTTCTTGACATCTACAGTGTCTCCGCAGACAATATATGCTGGTGTGTGTGCGTGAAGGAGTCTGTGGGTGTTAAACTGTTTATCTGAGGTTTGTTAAGGTCTAGGAAAGACAGAAGAAGGGAGGCAGAAAGCACAACAGAGAGGAAAAGAGAGTCTCTCCTCCCCACGATTCCTCATGTGGCCCAACTTCCCTTTAAGCATCACAAACAAGCCTCAGGAGTGATGTCAAGGAGGGAGGGAAGGTGGTGGGGGTGCTGAGCTGAGAGAGAAAGCTGAGCGCAAACACAACAGCAACAGGAACCAACTTGAGCCCTCTAAATTATTCATACACCAGATGGATACGTTTCCCCAGGATTTTGCACTAAAACACCGCTATTCAGCTTCCCTACGCGTCTATTCAACGGACGGCGCCAGGAATCAAGATAACTATCACTTTATCTGAATCTTTTCATGTCTGATTCATATCAACTTTGAAGAGTGGAAGCCCCTCGACACCGTGATCTTACGTTTGTTCTATTCCACAGGCACAATGAAGGGGGAACATGTTCTCTTTCCTCTATCTTCAAAGACGTAGGCACTGCTACGACCTTGTCTGAAGGATATTATACAAATCAGAGGGTCCTTAGAGACGCATGTCATGCATATCACTGACTACACCTCACCCGCATGATGTGTGCTTGTAGGCAGCCCAAAGGTGGTGGGATTGAAAAAGAAATGAGCGCTATATTGTAATCTGTATATCTGTAATCTGGGTTTTTACCACAGCGTCAGCAACACTACTCAAAACAGTATTAAGTGACTCGCTCCCTCAACTTTAGCAATACAAATCTAGACTTAATAAATTACGCTGTTTGTTGAAAAATTCAGTTCAGCAACAAATAATTTGTGCAACAATGGCACAAACCATAATAGATGGGTGTTGATAGCTTAATGCCCTGGTTTGCCAGTACATGGATTCTCTTTTTGTGCACTCCCATGAGAAAAATTCCAAACTTCTTTCACAATGTTCAATTCAAAGACACTGTGTTTATAAGATGTTGATGAAGCGGACAGTGCCAAGTTTTGATATTTAAAAAATAATCAACACAGCCATTCATAAAGAAGATCTCTGGGCCTCTGTCTTTTAAGGATTCCACTTTGACATGTAACGCACTTATTCAAAAACATAAATATTGTGTTTACAGTCTTCATCTTGCCACAGCTATTAGTGGGCAGCAAACTAATCACAAATACCTGCCAACTGATCCACCCCCACAATAATTACTATGTGGTATGTGGCATTGCACTCCTCCCCCACTCCCTGTCAACAAATTCAACTTTTAATGCGAACTGTCCTGCCTCATTTCATAGAAAGTAACTTCTTGTGCTGGGACAAGAAGGTTGGGATGACCTCAGTCCCCAGGGTGCTCCTCTGCCGTACCTATCCATTTGTGGATGAAGATGACGACTTTTAAAAGGACAAGTCATCATTAAGAGAATAAGTAGCCTTTCCGGTGGTCTTTTTGCCCCCCCCGGACATAATTCCGATGCATTTATACAGAACTGAAAGTGCTTGAGAGTGGGGGCTGGCTTGTGGTTTAATGGTCCAGTAATGTCTCAGCCAAAGCATAGTTGCCCTCCCAAGATGGTACAAAAAAAAGTAACACACTGAGACTGACCAGTTTGACGATTTAACAAGCAGTTAAGGAGAAGTGATTAAAAAAAGAGATGCACTGCAAGTGCCTATGTTCAGTAAAATACAGCTCCATACACAGTGCAATATAACGGTGAGAATAGCTACACTATCCACACGAACGAATGAATTCTTTCAAAATACCACGTCAGTGTTTGACACTGAAACCAGAGATGGTCAAATGACATTCATTTAAGTGGCGTATCTTCCACTGTAGCTAGCTCAGAGAAAGAAAACTGAAAAGGTCAATAAAAACAAGCCAAGGACCTCAGTATCAAGCTGTAAAGGATGCCTCTGTCATCTCTCCTCATTTGTCTTTCTCCTTCGTTCCTTCTCTCGCGGCTTCTCTCACCTTTTAGGTTACTGTCACTCACAAAGTGCTAAAAGTCTGGCAATCACAGCAGGCCGACTTCCAGGCATCTCAGCATCCATCATCCTATGTGCTCGTGCCACAGGCAGATGAGCTGCAGGTGTAGCCTGCCCAGCATCCATGCAGGCCAGATCAAAAACCTGACACCATTCCCCTGCCATAGGAAATTGGCACCTATAGTCTTGAAACTGGAATCGATAAGCCAAGTAAAATCAGTTTTCTATGAAGTGAGGTTCTCCTAAATGTCACATAACCCACTGCATGAAAAAAAAAAAGGCAAGACCTTCCCAACAAGTTTAAATAAACCCTGCAGGATAATGCTGGCTCCCCTGGGGGAACCAAAAGCTGATGGCTTTGAAACAGGAGGGAGGGTATTTTCAGCGGGGCTGCCCAGCATGAGAGATCCTGTATATCTCACAGCTGAGCTTGTTTTATTGAAAGGTTGTTTGAAAGGCCCTGAACCCAAGACATCAGTGGTCATGTTTGTTTGGCTTAAAGAGGAGCAACATTCAAAAGCTTCACTAAAAAGAACAGTTCAGATTGTCAGAGCACCGGGAAGAAAATGAGATGGGTTTGTGCCCATAGCAACTTGGACACGTGTGCAGGGAAGATTTGTAGAAATTAATAAAATGCCCTCAATATAGCTTCGATTACAACCTCCTCTGTGCACAGCACAAGCATAGCTTCACTGCGCTGTGCAAATAAGTGGCAAAACCAGCGATGTTATCAGGTAATGGAGTCGGAGGAAGAGAGAGGGCCTTTGTGAACTTGACACTCCCATTAGACCCCTACTGGAAAGTGCAGTATTTGATCAGTGGATGGGAATTGAGCAAAAATGAACTGAAACTAGATCCCACATGACTTATTTTCCTGTTGGCTCTCAGCTTTAGGTGTCACTCAGACTTAATAAAGCTCTCCCATTTTCATTTTATCACAGAAAATAGACTGGGCAAAAATAAAATCAGTCGGTTTTGCCTTAATGGAGCAAAGTAATGGCGAGGTGAAACTGACACAACACATTTTGTCCATAGTAATACTATCAAAATGAAAGCATATTCACTTCTGGAGTTTTCCAGGAATCAATTCAAACTGAATATTGCCCTTTTTCATAGACTTTATTTCATAATGGTTCCAACAAATACAGCACTTTGGCAATAGTCTGTCACCTCGGGTGATACCAACACAGCTTTTTCAGCCTATAGAGTTACAGTATTGTCTAGCCCACACTGAACCTCCTCCACCAACCTATAACTCTTATTTTATTTCCGCACTTTATACATTAGAGGTACATTACACCCATCCCAGTAGATGGGATGAGTCCACTTTTACACCCAGGTGTTACATTGCAAGGTTAGGTCATTTGGATGGCTATGACCTTTGATGGCTCTGTCTTCAATGAAAATGATCTGGTGATCTCCGCATTGACATGCACACAGATGCCCTTGTGCTGTACATTCCCACTATGGTGATAAGGCCAGAGCAATTCACTCGGGAGACATTATGGAAATATTCATTTAGGAATTACGAATTATAATTAAAACGTGAGGCCACATTTCACCGTCATAGGTATGGTGGCGTTTGGTTTCACAGTGATAGGGCTAAAAAGCAGTCTTTACAAGAACAAGATCCTGCATCTTTCCTGGATTTCTTTCTTTAGCGGAGCGTATGTCTGGTATGTTTATCATTCCGGTCTTCTATAGAGAATGTTTTGCTTTTAAAGAAGTAATTAGATCAAGTAAAGTGAGAGGAAAAATCCAACACTGGGTCCCAAGTGTTCTGGTATGCGATTAATTATTCTGAGGACGACAGATGTTAAATTGTGCATGCCCATCAGCGCTAAGACTTTCTGAAGATTTATCATTCATGTAAATCATGAATAAAATATTTCCTTGTTGAGAGAAAATGCTACATCTGTTGGTGCATCATTTAGTCCCGACTGCAAGAAAATAAGCACACAAATCTGACCTATTAAAGCCGGTTTTCGACACAGAGTGGACATACAATGTGTATTTGTAGTCGTGTGATTTGTATCACACTGCATCAAACTGCATACAATCATTTCCGAGAGATAACAAATTGTTTACACAGTATATATCGTTTCACTAACACGATGTTATACACGTTTAAACTGCTCATCAAGTATAGACTGTCAATGATGCTGAATACGGTTAAAAATAGCATCGCACCGCTAAATTCCTTCCTCCAAAAGCAACAGAATTAACTGTATTTCACGCATACGAAGCCCAGGTGCGCTTCTACTTTCCCCCTGATGTATGAATAAATAAGTAAAAACAGTCAAGCGAGCGCGAGAGTGTCACGGGGATCACGGACGAGGCAGCGGTGGCGGCGGAGGTCGAGCCACAAGCCACCGGGACGGTAGCGTCTCCAATCGCCCCTGGCGACCATCACGTTGCCATGCTCCGGAACAGACAGGCCTGCTCGCACAACAGATGGAACTAATGATGCGAAACAAAAGAGATCATTTCACCATGGTCCTCTAGGAAGCCACAAAGAGAGGCTTGGAAGTTTGAATGATGGGACCAGGGGACTTGCGTGGGGTTAGATATGGGTAGCCCCCTTTTTTTTCTCCTGGAGGTGCTCAGTTGAATAGGGGGGAAAAAAGGGCCTTTGATGTTTCATACAGAAAGCGGCACATTAAAAAGGCAAGTTTAAAAAAAAATTAAGAGAAATGGAAATCAACCTTCAAGTCCTGCTGAGGATGCCCGCTAGATTTCTAGGGGTTCCCGATAAATATCCAGTCACCGTATGGATCGTCAATGATGGACTGCCCGATCGGCAGTTCCACAGTGTCACAAATATCTCGGTCAATATTTGATAATAGTTTCAATTCTATCAACCAGTTTTACGTTGAGCCTTCACAATAACGGCAGTAATGCAGTAAATAAAGTTAATTAGTCCCTGTTGTAGTTGGATCATTTCATTTTCTCGAGACTAAGAGAATTTGATAGCTGGAACTCGCTTTATAACGTCTCTCGTCAAACAAAATGATGAGGTAATAAAAAGGAATTCCAATGCCAAAGTTTAAGGCAAATTTATACAAGACCTTAATATCAAAACAGTCGGGTAAGCAAGGTTGTAAAACGTCATATAAAAGTAGAGCTATGTATGTGCACCACCCGTTTTTCACACTGTGTTAGATAACAGTTGTAAACAAACTGCTGTGTCCTGAACTGACAAAAACAAATCAAATTTGAGCTGAGGACATTTGCATATCCTGAGGGACAGGATTAGATTTAGAGGTCATCTCTTACGAGCCAGACCTCAGCAGACGCCAATGTAATGTTTCTATGTCAAGTACATTCAATCGAAGCATATGTGAGCCCGCTCTGTTTTCCCGAGTCAGACAGTCAAAGAGAGGGAGCAGAGGGATCTTTAAATGCAGTATGTGAACTGAGGGAAGCACAAACACCTTGGGATGGGATTTAACCAGGATGGAGAGGAGTGGAGCCCAAACCATGCCCATCCACACATGGAAGGGATCACTGGGAAAAGTTCAGCTCCGACGCTGACACAAACAGCGGAGCAAGGCCTGTATTAGAGTCAGGTTAGCAAAGATAACACTATCAGTCTGATCCCCATGGGTACCAAATGCCGGGCCTTGCTGGCAAATAAAGCTACAGTGTCTTGACTCCTTGGCACATTAGCTCTGATTACAATGACCTTCATTATATCAGCTACCCTTATTACAACACGTAGAAGGCGTCGCTCCCCTGGGCAAAGCACAGTGGGGGAAAGAGTAAAGGAAAGCAGTGAGATTCAATAGTCAGGCTTGAGCTGTAAAAAGCAGTTTAATTCAGATTTAACCATGCGGTTTTGATTTGGATTCCTTTGAATAAGAAAACCTTTACAGTGTTCTGGGACCTCTCAGAGGGGACCCGTGCATAAAATATGAGCATTTGTTAGGAGCCACTCGGAAATTGGTACGTTTTAGGATTGGTTTATAGAAACAGTAATTAATGTTAAGTAATTCAAACTAAAAACTTTCATGTCTTTCTGATCCTTAGTTCCTTAGAATAGCATTATCCAGAAAGAACCACAAATATTTGGATTTAATACAAGTTCTTACAGATTTCATTACTAAATAACATGCTTGACTATTCAAGGATTAACCATTCCACATCCTGCACGCACAGACGAGCCCTGTTTAATATGTAACAACGTTGTTAACCTCAATTTCCTTCCCAGTCTGCCCCTCCACAGGCCACATTGTTAGCTTGAGCGAGCTCTTGGCACACGCTACCGCCGTGGTGGTGACTCTCATTCAGTCTGACCACCCTGCAGGCAGGGGGATTCTCTCCCACAGCCCAGCTCATCCCTCCTTCAGGCCCCTGCTGTGCATCTCACCCTCCCTCTTTGCTGGCAGGTGACTCAAAATAACAGACGTTGCCCTGAGAGAGCCGCTTCATTGCATTCACTTAGCGCTGCCAATACACCGCAACACGGGGATGAGCTGAACCGTGGGGGTTCTGAGGACCATGCCTTCAGCCAGCAGGAGGGCAATGTTTGTTTTTGTGCTGAGATACAGAGGGTGGGAGGAGTGGGGCAAATCAGCTTGTTGTGGATTAAGAACAAATCAAGAGATTTTGAGAATTAAAAGATGCGCCTCAACAGCTAGTTGAAAACAAAGACACCTGTAGGAGGCACGGGATAACGACCAGTGAGGGACACACACACAGGATCACTTTCACCCTCTCATTCACATATTTGTCAAAGTATTACTCCTGAGGAAGAATAGAAGATACAATAGATTATAGCCAAGAGTGCGCTTAACAGAATCAGACTCCCTTATGACTGTATGTTTAAAAAAAGCAAATAAAATGGTAACTTAATTATAGATTTATAATGAGCCACTGCACCACTGCCAAAAACAAGTCCCATACCAAGGCAAACAGGCACCTGCTGAATGCTCTCTGCTCGTGGGTTTTCATAGCTTAATTAATCTAGGCCTTGGGGTATCATGACTCGTGCGTGCTGCTTGTGTGCATGTTTGACACAATTAAGTTGTTCCTCGAAACAGAGGTGCAACTTTAACACTGAGCAGAGACACCAACGCTGCGCATTACGAGACAAATGTAGTGTTTTGCGGAAGTAAAGTCAACGATCTAATAATTTGTTTCCCACTGATGGAAACTGTTTCATGAGCTGTTCCTACAAACTGTCAAATCCTTTTTTATACAACTGAATTACAAATAACTTAGTTTGGCCCGGCCCCAATTTATAATTACCCATCAATGTCTTACCTATTCAATACATATGTTATAAAATTCACAGCATATTTCTGGTGATGAGGCATGAACAAGAGTTTTTAAGACTCACCGTCCTGTTGAACAATCTGTGTCGAAGCTGAACCCGCTGTGGAGTTATCGCCTCTGCCCGATTCTCACTCTACTGCCATCTGATTTCTGTAGATAAACATAAAACAGCTGTTTACCATCACCTGTAGTTTCTTTGAACTGGGAGATTTAAAGCACCTGATCTTGATAGAATTTCTTTCCTCAATGTGGAAAAGCAACCTCTAAGGTGCAAACAGATTGATATAAACTGTGAAAGTCTGACAGGGGAAAACCAAGAACTCGGACACTGTCTTTCATCCAGGTGTGACCGAGGGAGCGCCTCACATTTTTGGCCACAGCTGGTTAAAGTAAAAGAACAACGGGGGGGCTTGTCATATGGAGGTCGAGCAAACAAGTGAAGTTTAGGAAAAGTTGAAACAATGCAGCTTTAGTATTATAAAATAAAAATATACTCTAAAGAGTGGGCAACATTTGTATGTTTATTGAAAAATCTAAATGAATGTGGTAATGATTTATTGATGTAAAATACAACAGAAATAATTGGTGATTAAAATGAATTAGGGCAAAAAGTATGAAATTCTTGTGACTGCTAATTACCAGTTTGAATGAGCCTGATAACTAAAGAGAAAAGGTATTAAATGATGTAATTATTACCATTGCTAATTACATTTCCAATTATGTCACTAATGAGAACGGCTTAATTATCAGCACATTGGATAAATAAGACTTTTGCTTTTTACCATTTGTGATGGAAGTGGTGATGTGGTTACAACAACAAGGGCAAGTCCTCTGACCAAAAACACTGTAGACAAAGCTGTAAACGCTCACATTAGTAGAGTGTCCTAAATGGTGATGAAATACCGATAACGTAAATTATATGCGCATTCATTTATAGATGTCTTTTGCCCTCTGCGAAGCTTTGTTTATACTTGCGCTTGTCACCGTAGTGCGAGCCTCCGCTGACGGCGCGCCAGCTCCAAGCATGCACGGAGGCGTTTGTATTCAATGCGCTATTCGTTGAATTATTCTCCGAAACACCAGAGGGCGTACAAAAAAAACACCTGAAGAATCAAAAAGACAACGAGTGTAACCCATATAGACCGTAGGTGTAACCGGCAAAAGGCCATAAACCGACCTCCACTATGCCGAGGAGGGATTTTAAATTACTGAAAACTCATAACTCATATTCATGGACTACTTTATTGCCTTTGTACGAGCCCCGTAAAGAAAGAAGGAAAGTATTACATGCAACAATTTGATTTGGCTGGCAAAACATATACTCAAATGAAGATTTTTAAGACCTCCTGTTTCTAAAGCATCTAAAAAACGAATTGGCCTCATTTGTAAAATCCCATGACATGTAAAATGTGTTTTTATCAGTGAACTATTTGTGACAGTCACGTGATTGCGTGCACCACTCGCACCAAGTTACAAAAATTCCACCAAATTCCGACCAAGTGCCGCGACCACTTGTGGAGCTGCGCGCGCCACGCGGCAGCCGTGATTGCGTCATTTTCTGGCACACGCCAGTATAAACTAAGCTTTAATCTGTTATCAGAGTTATCAGAATCAGAATCAGAATTGCCTTTTTTAATTAATTGTATATTACTTAGTATACAATTAATTACTTGTGATCTCAACAAATGAGCAGCTTTATGAAATACCTCACTAATCTCAACTTTACTTTTCCCTTTTTTTCTTTACTATTTCTTTAACAAAAGTTTGAATTGTCTTAGATGAAAGAGAAAGAGACGCCATCAGACAGACAGACAGGAAGAAAAAGGCCAGTCTTCTTTGAGCCAGTTATGGGTCTCCATTCAATGGCTAGTCAATTATTAGTGTGTAGGATCTAGCGGGACCTAGCGGTGAGGTTACAGATTGCAACCAACTGAAACTTCTCCTTTATGCCGAGCATGTAGGAGAACAACGGTGACCGACGTGAAAACACGAAAACATGAATGGCTCTATCTCAAGCGGATGTTTGGTTTGTCCATTCGGGGCTACTGTAGAAACATAGCACGGGAAGAAGACCGGCTCCATATTTAGGTATAAACGTCTCATTCAAAGATAACAAAAAACACAACAAGTCTTATTTTCAGGGGATTAAACACTAAAGAAAACATTCTTAATGATATTATATTCCATTTCTGCCAATAGAGCTCCATAAATGCTACACACTGTACCTTTAAAAAAAAAACATGTTTCAGCTCACAAAAATAAGATCTGTTGTACTTCTCACTGTAAAAAAACAAAGGGTTGTTACAACATACACTTAAAGCACAGCTTATGTGCTACTGTAGGTTGGAAGAGAGTTTATTATTTAATATTATTATATGAATATAAGTTTATGTTTAGCAGAGGACAGGCACAACGCTAGAGTTCATTTTGTGCCTGCTGTGGACAGAATATGTTGCACTAATCTATCTTGTGCATCTGTCACCCGGTTGACGGCTAGAGAAACGCTATAAGACACAAGCATAACACTCCATCTCACTGATCCCCAAACAGCCCACCTGCGACCGTCCTCCATAGAGCAAACTGCACCCTACGTGGTATTTCAAAATACTCCTGTATCACGCGCTGAGACTCTCAAAATGCTGTTGATATTTCTCGCATTCCTAAAGGGCGTTGCTCTACCTTTAGGAGAGCGGAAGTGTTGCAGAGGACCATTTCTGAGTGCCAAGTAAATGCACAATGGATTAGAGTCATATCTTCCACATGTCTGCTGCCTAATCCTACCATCTGAGGTAAACACAGGACCAGGTGAGGCAACACGCCTGTCTTAGACACCCCTGTAACACTGAGGGATCTCCTGCTAAACATGGGGCTGCTGCTTCCGACTGGCATGGAACACACAGTGGGTTCTAGTAATATTTTGATATTTGTTTTCCAAAAAAAAGAAACATTTCATTTTGACAAAAACTTGTACATTCAACATATACTTACATTTTTCTTGCTATGCACGCTATCTTTTTTTCTTTTTTTTTTTTGATCAGAACCTGAACATCTGGTTCCGCTCTTAGTGTGTTTCACGTGTTCAAAAAGTGAGCAATAAGATGATACTTCTCTGTGTGTCACTGCCAAAGAATGTAGCCAACTTTAGTTTCAAAGTCCCTGCGTCTCAGCTCAAAGACGGGACACGAAGAGGAACAAAAAAAAAACAAGCGAGACCTTGAAGGAACATTCAATGCCTGTTTTTTTTTTTCATAAATCTAGATCATTACGCAACAACAGGTTTCGATATGTTATGGCATGACTGTTTTTCAATACATTTTTCACACATGACCTCACGACTTAAAATAATATACACACCCATGGAACAGGTACTTGAGACAAAAAAAAAAAAAGAAAACTAACAAAAAGCTTCAGGAAGATGGGCATTTCACAAGTTAATGGGGTATGTACCTTCTGGTATTTTCCATTAGCGTGATGACTCTTTCTGGGACAGGAAAGCCATTTAACAGGATATATGTATGACATTCAAAGACTATGCCAATACTTCATACAGACACAAGTGCAGTTCTAAACATATGTAGAACTCATACTGTAATTACATTTGTATACTTTTTGTATTGTACAATTATATTTACTTGACTAATAAATCAGTTTCAAGTGTTGTTTTTACAAGGTGAAACTTTTCCCCTTATAAAACAATGTTTGAATAAAACAAGGTACACTAAAGTACACAGTAATACTATAAACACAACCTAGAGCGAAGCCACTTGTGAAAGCCTTGTCAGAACATGTGAACGAGGGAAGGTACTGAAAACGTGCATATTTTGATTTTGGTGATAAAACGGCAATCACAGGAACTGGAATGTATTAACTGTTCAGTGACTGTTAATGTTTTCCACTGTGAAGGTGTTTTATCTAAGATTTGTTAAGATATGAAAACAAAAACAAAAGTTTCAGAAAAATCTGTTCCTTTACTGAAACACAAGGCATTTACAAAGTGTGAAAAGTGTTCCATCATTGTTAATTAGTGCTTATTTTGTTGCAAATCAAATGTTATAAGCTAAGAGCGATGATCATGTGTTTCATGTCTGCAGATTGGAATTTATTATTTCAATGAAGGTCAATCAGTTTACAAAGGGATGTACCCAAAAAAACAGCACTTACACTAATGTGCAGAACTGCTCATACCGTACAGTATGTGCATGACAAAAAGGAAAAATCTGAACCTGACTGCTGAGGTTACCAACAGTTGCCCTTGGGCAAAGGTATGCGATAAATATACTGTACAGTATACACACACCTTTGTCACGCAATGTGACTTGAGCAAAAAGGCATTTGAGTTCATCATTACCATTGTTATAAATGCAATGTGCAGCTGGCCCACCTTACTTTTTATGAATGTTTTTGAGTCCTTGCTGACAGAAAAATAACCAGTTTTAGAGATTCGTACTTACTGAATACTGACGTGAAACACTATTCACATCAGTAATAAGAGGGTTAAATGTATAGGTTTCTTTCAAGAACACTTGATCTAAATGGCATTTGGCATGTGTTTTCAGGGTTATTACATTGGGGATATAGAAACATCATGTGCCGTCACCACGCTGCTCATATCATCACTCCAGATCCAAGATTTCCAACCGACTTCCAACTCTTGGTTGTACTCTCTGAAATAACATCCAGCTGACTAGTTTCAGTGTGTGTGTGTGTGTATCTGTGTGAGATGAAAGAGTAAAAGACGAGCCTGGGCTGGCCTTTCCTTTCTATACCGTTTAGTCCAAATCAGGACAAATTGCAACTCTGTTAGATCCACATATTAGTTTAAGTTTCACTCAGACTGCACCACCTGTGGTGTCACCTGTTGACCTTTGGCTGCTCACACCCCCGTGTTGGAATTTTAGAGCCAAAGTTTTCATGGCATAACTTTATTTTTCAAGGCACTTCAGATGTCCTACCAGTCTAAGCACTAACACTTGGACTAATGTAGGTAAAAAAAAAAACGTAACGCCTGCATTATCCACAATACAGTTCAACCACCAACCCTTCAGTCTGACATTCTTAAGTGTTGTGTTAGTAGCTAATGTAGCCTTGAGCCGGTAGCCTCAAGCAAAGATGAGTAGCAGTTGAGGTCTCGTGAGCTCACTCCACACCCCCAGATGGTATGTGTGTGAATTAAAGTGCAGGTGGATCTGTCTGTTATCGATTCTCTTCTGATTATCGAACACCACTTTTCACATAGGCGACAAAACTTCTTTGTGAAAAGAGAAATATTGAATCCATGTGGATTCCAATAGCAACACTATTTTAAGGTATACTAGTCCTGGGCCTAGTCGGGAGGGTTGTAATGGCCACTGTTAATTCCATACTGAGCATATGCATAAGCAGACAAGTAAACTATGCTGGAGCATTGGTTTTCAGATTTATGGATGTTTTATTAAATTTTTTCTTCTTTGTAAACTGTTCCTGATTGAGGATACATTATTACTTATATGAATCACGCTGACCACCACCAATCTAACTTTTTTTTACAGTGACCTTTCAAGCCTACAGAAGGTGGTTGTTTGATACTCATCAGACAACATTTTGGGTGGAGTATCACTTTAACTGCACCTAGGTACCCAGCCAATTTTAGATGCTATTTTAAACTTTGACTATATAACAGGGGAGTGTCATTTTTGTATTGTGCCTTGCACAACATGGCTCCACCTACCTCATGTTCCAATGGCACCCAGTGATCACTTCATTGTCAATACAATGACAATGTTCTCACATGCTGGGACAAACCAGGCTTATGGGGGGGGGGGGGGGAAACCACTACAACGCTGATAATAACTACTCTAAATAAACGACAGCAAACTCCAATTTCATCTTCCTACAGCACTGAAATATAAGAAGCTATAGCCATGTTTGTTTGCCTTGGGGAGATTTATTTTTGGGCAGAAAGCTCGGGGTATGATTAGTAGTGGTAGAGCATATAGAAACAGTTTAGAAATTCCATCAAGCACACCCAATCTGTTGATTGGTTGCTTGAATTGGTGTGACTGTTGAGTCCTACCAATTTAAAGAGATTGTGCGAGTCTAGAGTATGTACCAAGTGTGGACACGTTGATTATGTATGCTAGGAGTGGTTCAGTCTTTTATTGGAAAATTTACACCCGTGCAGTGATTTATATAAATCAGTAGTGCCCACAAAGCAGTAAAACTCTAATTGTTTCTTCCATTTTGAAAGTCTAGCGTCCATTAAGGATGCAGTGAGTAATAAAAAGGACTTTTAATCAATCCTCTCTTGTTGATGAGTTGATGTGTGAATGGGCTATCCTACCTGACAGTGCTACCATATGTTGATTTCTTTTTCTAATAGCCAGCAAAGAGATAGAGAGAGCGTATTTCATTGTAGGTGACTGCATTTACTATAAAACTTAATCAAAAAAGATAGCGAGTCATTTATCTGAATTATTTCTGGTCTTTTGAATTGTTTTCTTTTGTGACTAAACACTTGCTGATGTGCCTCTTTTTTTACTTTAGTCCAGCTCTTTGGAACCATTCACTGAAAAGCATGGTGCTCACAGACTCTGATGTTCGATATTATACAAACCCCAAAACATGAGCCTGTAATCTTTTCAAAGACAGAAACGTACATTATATTATAAAGCAGTTTTATTAAAGCAAGTACAGTAGCATGCCACGTTACTCCGTTTTGCCCACACTGCAGTCTCTGTATAGTGACCCGTTCCTTGTCAGATTAGACTCGCCGACCCCTCCTCGACCGGCTGGCATGGCCACAGTAAATCCTGCAGACTGCTCATGCTAGAGACCTCGGGTAATTAATAAAATCCCCATTACATGCCTTGTGCCCGTTGTTTGCTATTTCAACACCCCATTTGTGCCACGATTACAGTCATTATCAGTCACCGCCATTAATTCTCTACCCGATGCCAGAACTGCATACTAATAAATTGGGCTCTAAATTTTTTTTTTTACCTTTCAAGGAGTTGGTGTTGGAGCTGGGCCAGGAAGTGCCACTCCAGATTAGGAGTCATCTGGTGACTCGGAAAGAGCCCTTTCAATAGAAGGCTGCTGCATCTTTGGAGATAGTTCAAATTTCCCCTTTGATTATTTTCCTTTCCCCTTCAAAATGAATCTTTATTAAGCTTAAATCCTGAATAAAATGAAATTAGCAGACTGCAAAATATTGCTTTCTTTTCTGACTCTATTCCCTTGTGCATGCATGCAAATTATAATGCTTATTTATGTAAATGAGGTGTCGTCTTTAATTAGTTTTGCTTGAGGGCATTAAAATACATGTATTCTTTCCCTAAAACTGATTTGTTTTGTTGCTCTGTTTAGTTTAAGTTCAAAATGAATGATTATCCAGACTAAAAACGTTTATTAATTCTCTAGTTTTCTCTTTTTTCTTCCCCTTTTGGAGAATTATCTTCTCCACCCACTTCCTTCCTACTCTGAGCACTACTCTGACAAGCACTTGTAAAGGTCCCAGGTTGAAACCACATGGTAGAACTGCTCTTCCGCTTATCAAATCTGAAAGCTGTGCTCTACACCAATCCCCTCTATACGTATGGCTACATGGCTGTTTGTATGATGGCACGTTATTGAACAGGAGATTTGCTTAACCGTTATACTTTTACATTCATATATGTATCCTAATGTGCTATTTAACCATTGGTAAGAACATTGTGCTCCAATCATGTGTTGATTGTATTTGCATTTTGTTCATCATCACAGACATATACACTTAGAACAAAACCCATCTTGAGAGTGAGAGCTATGTTATTAATCAGGCGTTAATATCGATGTAAATTCTGACAGCCTGTCAGCTACCGCGGCTCAGCTCAAAACTGAAGTGAGCATGACCTGTTAAATGACGTTCCGGCTGATTTGGGTCTTATTTTAATATTTGTTTAAAAGGATTTGCCGTGTTACAATAAATCTTTCGCTATGCACCGTTTTTATGCATTTACTGTTGATTTACAGCCCATTGTTGAGTGGCTATTGAACAGAAAACTGCTTTATGTCATTGTCGAAGGTGTTGGGTCAACTTCTGTTAGAAGCAGCGACTGACTGTGTCACGCAGTATTTCAAACCACTTCAGGTTGAAAGTGACCAACTGCAGCTCCGGTTATTGTTCAATATCATATCAGTATTTAGCATCCTTTCAACTGCTCAGATGAGCTGAAGTGGCAAGTTAAGATGCCCCCTCCCCACCCCACCCCCAAGTGTGATTTATGGAAAGGAAGCTAAAACCATTATAGCATTTTTATTATTATTGTTCTTTCAAGGCTAATGCAACAATAGATTTTTGCATGATTGATGCGTTACACTAAACATTAGAGGATTACATTAACTTTGCATAGAACAGCTAAATGACATGAGATTACTTATTGTTATTTTTCCTCCACATGATCATACTGTAAACGTAGGACATATAGTATTCCTTGGCATGTATTGATGACTGTATACATACAGTACACATACCGGTTAAACAGCGTGCATTAACGCAGACTTCAGTTGTCAGCTTTCAACACTGCTTTTTTTTTTTTGTGTGAAAACTGGAAACTGCTCAGTGCTTCAGAGATTAAACGAATGCAAGTGACTTAGATAACCTCTCATCAGCCCCCTTCATTCTGCAAATTATTAAAACTGTGGGCTCTTGTGGAAGGGAATATGGCAGCAATATGCTGATACTTCAATCAGCTGGGAGGAAATTCCAAATGCAATAAGGAGGAATCGCTGCTCTCTGTCCTGCAGTTTCTACCATGAGCTTCAGCTGTTAGAGCATACAGTACAGCCATGAGTTTCCTTTCATGGCATCTATGATAGAAAAACTCTTCAGACCACATCAAACCCCTCACATCATCCCTCACACATCAAGCACATGCACAGGCATAGTCTGAAGCCCTTTCCTAAGATGTCCTCTCAATTCATCATTTACTGAAACAATGATTTACAGTGCATCCATCTAGAAAGCAGCAATATAGCCATAACAAAAACAGGCACACTCCTTGAAAAGATACTACACCCAAAGGATTTAGGTCAAAACATCCTTTGACATTAGCTGTGTGTTGAGCTTATCCAGGTTATTTTCTCAGCCCAGTACTGTTTTGTTAAATAACTCTTCAGGGTTCTCCTGTTATTAAAGCGCAATTTTACCCGATTTTATGGTATGAAATCAGAGGAGATAATGGTACAGAACTCTCTTAGTTTTCAGGAAAAACTGTCCTGTAACAGTTTTAAAAGGTATGTTACGTTTTTGTCTTGAATCACAGTCATGCGGGGCCAAGACACATCCTCCATTCAAATGTTGACGCACACTTTGGGTGCCTTTTACAGGCATTTGTGCTTGTGTGTTTATCATGTCCAGGCCATTCAGGCAATGATGGGCATCCAGCCAACTGATTCTTTGCCCAAAGTGCTAATTTGTGCCACTCTAGTGTGCATAGCTCTATAATTACCTGAAAACGTAAACTGGAAGCTATGCCTGACAAAGACAAGAAACTGTAATAAACTTGAGCTTTTGGTGCTCAGTTGTACTGAGTCTTATAAGACATATTAATGGGATGTTTAAAGGATATGGCACTTTTCCATTTGTCTTGTGGAAAAATCTTGTGCAAAACACCTGGTGCACTAAGTGCCTGCAGTCTGAACACTGAAGAGAAGCTAGCAGTCATGGCGTTCGTTTATAAAGCACTGTCACATCTAAAACATTTTCTATTAACTATGCACCGCAGCTTTATACGAGATTTGTCATTTCTTGATTGTCATTAGGTGGCAACTTAATGAACTACCAAAGTCAGATTTCAAAGCCGTTTACCTTGTAAATTATCTAAAACAATAAAATAGCTGTCTGTTTAAAAACATATCATTCAAACCCGTGAGCTCTTATTCCACCGCAGTAACATGAAAAATGGGATCTTTGACAGAAGACTAAGTTCCAGGTGTCTTGAATACAGCGGAAAAGGTTTTTTTTCGAGTGTGCATATTTGTTTTAATTTAACAAACCAAAAAGGTAGATATTTTGTGCCAATAGTCAGTATATTTCAAAATTGATATGATAAAGTTTACTCCGGTCGGTGGGCGGTGCTTGGTTTTGGCTTGACTGTTTTCAACATGGCGGCGAGGTTACATTACAGCTAAACAGAGCACTAAAATGTGCTTCTGAAAACAGTTGAAGCACGAAATCAGTCTTGATCATGTTGATCGGCGCTGCCTAGTTTGACAGTTTGATCAAAGTTCACGAGCTTCAGGAGCAGTGAATGACATCGGGTTTGAGACGCCTCAGTTGTGATTGGTTGTTTTCCTTTGGGTGCGGTGGATTCTTGTAAATGCTATTAGGAGCACTGAGAAGAGCCAGAGGAACCTGATTTATTCACAGATTATCTGTCTCATGTGCTTCCGTCAGAATATAGTGACAGCTTAAGCAAATATTATTTAGTTTTTTTAATTCAAGTTACCAACTGTAGTTTTAAAGCAGTTTAAGTAACAAACTGCCAGACCATATTGGAATTACTTCCCTGACAGTGATCAGTGAAAAAGCAAATGATTCCCCAATAGATGTCAGTCTAATTGTAACTAAAGTACTATCCACCTGCATGCAGTGTGAAAAAAAAGTCTCAGTCTCAGGTTTCATGTTTTTTTCCGGTCATTTCCCTTGAGGAATTAGTTTCAGCACTTCAAAAGAGGAAAACAATCTTATGCTGTTGATGTCTGGTATTTTGGAGATCCATACTTCCGTCTAAATGCACCAATACCACGGTTAAGAGAACCTCCTGAACATAAGAGCGTATACAGCACGTAGTTTAATGACTTGTAGGTGTGGTTGCAATCCTCCAAAAACACAATGCAAGATTTCTTCATTATTCATTTTTTGATGACGCAAATGTCATGAACATACTTTCGTATGTGTTCTTTGTCTTCTAAAACCAAGCATACAGAATGCGTGGCATGCTCATGCACCTAAAATGACTTTGTGTGCCACGTAGGATAAAAGGTCTTACTCTACAAGGCTTGCATGTTGGCCAAATTCAAGTGGGCCAAATAGTTGAGTAGCATTATTGCTATGAAGTGTTAACACATGTACAACTCTGTATATAAGCATTCGCTACATTGCGCTCAACGTGTTACAACTCGGTATAAAACATGACAAAATATGTTCCAGTTGAGAAAACTGGCCAGGCAACTTGTCCCAGCTAAGAAAACCGACATTTATATGCTGGAAGACCAAATTAGTTCAAGAACACAAAACAGGCCGGACAGGTTGAACTACTATTTACTGTAGAGAGATGTAATTATTCTAATATAGAACATCAACAGTCAGTACATTCCAGTGATGGTGAAGTCAAAACGAATGCCAAGATTGTGAAGGGAGCTGTTCCTTTGTGGGGTTTCATGACAGAAAGAAAGAGAAAATATGTTGCTCTGTCTGTTATAGGTCTTCTGCTTGTTTTTTTACCACAAAAAAACAATACATGTAGAAGGTTGTAAGAAAATATGTATTTTATTTTTGTTATTATGAACATTGTATTTGAACCCATTGGTCAAAATGTCGAATTTTATCACGTTGGTGTTTTATTTCCCTCTTCCTGGCCACCAGAGGCGGTGCCATAGCACTGGAGGACTTATGATAATAAAGGTTTTGAGGAATGCTTCTGCAATTATAAGAGGGAGAAGCTGTTTATAAGATAGCTGATGCCACAGTGTGGGGGTGCAGCAACGCTTATGAAGGTGTACAGTAAGATGAAGACTCAGGTAAAGACAGAGAGAACGTGGAGAAAAGTCATCAAAGATATCTCGAAGTCAAAGTAAATCAAATGCGGATTAACTTTCGGTTTTTCACTTGAAGAGGTTTCCTCATTCATCCAAGTGGCTTCATCGGCACGAAAAATCTCTAACCTAATAATTCAAGATATAGTGCCAAGAATATCCTTTAAAGGTCACCGAAGTAGACAAACTCTTCATGCTGGCAACTGCTGTCCCCGCGTACAGGCAGAAACCTTCAGAAAACACATAATGTCCATGGAAAAACAGTTCTTTGGAATAAACTGAATATATGAAAGGAGAGCAACTACCCGGATTATGTTGCATGATTGTTCTCTGTTTTCTATGTATATTTAGACATTTTAAAAATGGTTATAACAAGGGGGGGGGGGGGGTCTGAAATTCCAAATTATTACTATAATTTTACACACATCTAAAATGTTAAAGGTTATTAAAGTGAAATATTTAGTTCTTACCTAGTCTAGGTCTCACAAAAGCCACAAAAATTTAAGAGAAAACAAAATGCCTGTCAGGGCGAGCATACAAGAGGCAAAGGGGGAATCTGGCATGGCCTAAGTAAAGTCATAAAAATATTTTCCCTTTTATTTAATGTTGTCCATAATTCATTGCCAGGAAAAGCTAATCAATAGCACCTTAATGAAAACTTGAGCCATATTTTATTTTGCCGCAGAGAAGTCCCGGATCAGCATTTGTTGCCTTGTTATGCGCTGGTTTTCACCCTTGGGCTGTTTGACAGATGTGCATCACATTTGCAGATACCTTAAATATTTGCTCTCTTCAACCACATAATATTTGCCTTATCAAAACACCACAGAGTAGGAGGGAGATTTCTGATGATGACAGCAATGAAGATTGAAAAGAAGAGAAGTGATCCAAAATGGTGACATTTATTAATGTTGTATCAGCTGTAACCTGTGGCAACCTAACATCGCAAAAGTAAAGCTGTAGATACATATCGACTAACACGTTGTTGATGCTTTCCACAAGTGTCATAAATACACTGCGCTACCCTAAGACTCTAGATTGAGACGGGCGAGTTAAAAAGGCATACATTGAGCATCGTATGTCTTTTTATCAAGTTGATAACCTTAAACAAGTACAATAGAGGCCTCAGGAGTTATATGACAGATGCAAATATAATGGAGTATTTGAACCCAAATTGTATGTCAAACTAATCTGAACATTGTAAATGTGGTACATAGAAGTACAATAAGTCATGATTAAACTGGTAATAATAAAGTGCCCAAAAAAAAGCCTAGACTTGCCATTAAACTGTTTTAATGTGTGGTGTGTGTGTGTGTGTGTGTGTGTGTGTGTGTGTGTGTGTGTGTGTGTGTGTGTGTGTGTGTGTGTGTGTGTGTGTGTGTGTGTGTTGGGCGGTGAAAGCAGGTTTCGATGTTGTGTCTTGACTCCTGCTGGTGGGTCTACCCTTTTGATAATATTTGGATTATAAATTGTGCCTTTACATTTATCTGATAAGTAAATATTGACATTTCGTGCCACACCAATGTTGTGTGCTGACTCCCGCCATCTAATTTGAAGTCTAATCATTTTGGCACCACAAATACATTTAGAAGTTAACACTACGGTATAAGGCTAGCTTTACATAACACATCCTTATCATCTATGTAAAGTATTATGTGGCAAGACAATATACTTTGGACTGTTTTTGAAACAGTGTCTTTTATTAAGACATACTATGATACATGAGACAAATAAAGTATTAGATTCAGTTCAATGCACTAGGTAAATTAAATGATGCATCTGTATGCTAAATGTATCTGTCACATATAATCAATCAGACTGGCATTTCAGCAAGAAGGTGTAAAAAGAGGTAACTGAGCGCTGGTTGCAGACTGACTGGTGAGATGCAATGCTAATTGTTTCCAGTGATCCTTGTCAACGTACAGTATGCTCTGGTTCCAGTCAACTATCTATGAACTCAGACTACAATTACACGGGAAAAGGTCATTTTTCATGCTCTGAAAGGCATCCTAATGAACTGGTTGCCACCTATTTAACACTACACTCCAGTCCGCTAAAACAGACTTTCCATATCCACTGACAGCTCTCTTCACTTTGCATGTGCACAGGATGAGATGTTTTCGCTGTGCCATTTGTGTCAGGGACGATGACTGCAAACCTCGAGGAAACTTGTTTAATGCCCGCATTCAGAGTAAAGAGTTATTCATCAAAAAAATAATAATGTCTTAAAGGTCAGGCCATAAAAAACAATATCTGCCCTCTTTCCATTGCCTGGTGCATTCGTTACTGTTAATGCCGTGCAGAGTGTTTTGATGGCAAGAGGCTGACTGCTCATACTGCCTAGAACTTGAGAGGATCGACTGGTTTATGGCTTAAAATGAAGAACTGTCAAAACTATCATTGTGAAAAGAACCATCATTGTGTTGATCAACTTACACCAGGCCCATGTTTTCTTTTTACAATAGGGAATTACACGAGCGATACAGAGCTGTCCAGCGGCTACACATCGTTTGCCTGTATTTGCATTGTCAGCCGGAGGTGAGAGGGTGGAGACCTGCCAAGTGTAAGGCTCTGGGCCAATGCCATGACAGCTGACAACTCGGGCCGGCCGTGTGTGCAGCGTTGCACTTCTAACAGCCAAGATCCCAGATCAAGTAAATCCTAATCACAGAGTTAGTATGCCTCTAATGTGAAAATTCATATTTCTACTCGGAGTGTTTCATGTTCAAAAGGGAGCACATGTCATTTGGCATGCCTTCATAAAGCACTAGGGCTCCCATCAGTCACTGATTATTGCAATGAGGAATTAAAATCCCTAAACACAAAGGAACCAGCAGCACATTGCTTTCGCTGTCAGAATTAACTAGTGAAAGTGACCTCAGCCTATACATGCTGAAGGAGGAGCGATCGTATTCAATTAGTTGGATAGAAACATTCTATGAGACGTGCATTCGTTTTTGATTAATAAAGATACAGATGAGCATATTCCATTTGATCAAACCCCACCCCTGTCCTTACATTCTCAACATATATATATATCTGGTGATTTACAGTCAAGGTTTTTGAATAGCTGAGGTAACTGACATTGATAACCACACTGTACTGCTCTGCTAAGCTGCAGCCAAGCTGCAGAGGGGCTGTCTAGTTTGTCAGAAGAAGACCGGCTGAGGGAGGCGGTGCTGAACTGTTAGTCTTCTCCCCCTTATGGCACGCTGTGTTTACGGCGATCCCTCAGGCCATTTGTTTGCAGCACTTCCTTGCCTCACAGCACCATGCATAATGCAGGGATGAAAATGTTAACAGTGGCAAATAAAATCGGCAAGGTGCCCCCACAAATCAGGGCAGTTTAGGAGCGCATTTAATCATCCATGCATTGGGGACAACGCATAGCAATTAATTGTGGCATTTCAAAGAAGATCAGGACCCAATTCTTCCACGGCCCTTCCTACTTCTTGTTCTGTTGGACCATCAACGGCGGAGCAATGGCAGGGGCCTCGGCGCATCTCTTTGAAACATCTCCTCGTTTTGGCCCGATTATGTTTATTATCTCTTTGCTCTCAAATAGATGAGAAGAGAACTCTTGTAGATTGTTGCACAGAATTGCATCAACAGAGCCCACCCAGCAAAAGAAATAACAAAAAACAGGCATTGTTTGAAGAGGGGTCTCCCATGTATACACACAAGAAGTAATCCCGTCTAGGTCTTGCATTTCTCCAGTATGCTCCAAGACAAACAAGTTACAGCACCATATGGCGGTGTCAGGAAAATAAATAATTTAGAGAAAAATCATGTGCGGTGCGCAGATGAGCAACCACAGAAATACCAACACAGGCATCCTCATACTTAACCCTTCTAATAAGAACCCTCAGCAGAAGGGCCACAAAGAGACAACCACAATATCAGTCCTTAACTGGATTGAGAACTACTTTGGAATTTCAAAGACTGGGACTGGCAACTGTCTCTGGATGTAAGGACAGCATTTTGTGCAGATACAATCTGCAGTGCCTTTCAGCACTTCCTGAACACGAGACAGCCTAATCTAATGAACTGGGGGGGGGGGGGGGGGGCTGAATCTGCTCCGGCTTTTAGCCGAGTGCCAGCGTGCCTCCTCTCACATCTGACTGCAGTCAAAAATCCACTTGTTATTTTTATTTCCACTGTATTTTCCCTGAGGTGTACTCTGTGTGGCTTGAGTCATCATTGTTCAAGTCTTTAGAGTTGGAAAACACACACGCACGCACACACAAGCTGGTGGCAAGGTTATAGCCAGTCAGACAAGGGGGCACTCGTATTCTGCCAACCCCAGGGAAAACTCGCAGAGGGCTCCAGAGAGGGAGAACAGAGATGTGCCATGTTGCTGACATGGCAGCCGTCACGTCACACTAACCAGTAAGAGTGATGCGCTCAGACAGCACTGAGATTTGTAGAATACTCTAGTAGGCTTCTAACCAAAACAGTGAGGGGTTTGTGGATTACATGACCCGTGCTTGCCTTCTCTATACCGAAATATCTAAAAAGAGCATCAAGGAGCAAAGGCAGCGAGACACAATATGATAAAGAGCGTCAAACAAACAAAACCACCGATTAGATCAAGATGTCTTGTTCATCAGATCACAGAACTAAAATGTTGCCGTATCAATAAAGCATAGAGAGTAATATTGAGTAGGTAATATTCTGTGCTCCTTAAAACGTAAACAAACTACTAATCCTCTGATTTGTGATAAGACCCAGTTGTGCAGAGCTTTTTATTTTGTTCCTTTTGCTTGCTGTGCACCTCGGGAGCACCGGTGATGAAGAAGCAGCTTCTAACACATGTAAAGTAACAGGTGCCAGTCAGGGCTGCAGAGAATGCGTGAATTAGCCAGACGAGAGTCAAATGAAGCAAAGAATGGTGAACACCCATGCTCTGAAAGCATGGAGCAGATGCATGTTATAAAAAAATATGCACCAGGCTTTTTTTCGATAGCTCTTTAGTGACTATGAGACTACATAATAAAACCACTGAGGTAACTGCACAGTCAGCGTTTTTGATATTTTTTTTTTACGTTCATGACAGTTGTTTCATTCAATGTTTTTTTTGTGTCTTGCAATCTTGTGCCAAGTCGTGATTTTTTTATTTTTTTTGATCTTCCTTCTCTTTTCTGTCTATGCGGGTGCTGGCCGACATCATTTCCTCCCCTAAGAGTTAATAAAGAACATGAAGTTGAACTTGATCGTAATTGAAGTGCATTAAATTAAGAAACCAAATGATAGGCTAGTCAGAAAAGAAATTGACTTCCGAATTTGAAAGCTGGAAGGTGGCTGAAGGAATCTGCGTACTGCCAGCGTAAAACATAAATCCTCTGGAACACTGTTGTGTTACTCTGAATGACCCTGATGTGATGCTCAATTTCCAGCCCTAACAATTGGAAAGGTGCAGCACAAACAAGACTGTGTCACATCTCAAACTATTTTTAGACTGTTCAGCTTCTCTTTGTAGCTTGACTTTGTAATTAAAGAGATTTGAGACTGGCATTACCAGAGAAAATTATTGATTATTATACATCTGGATGTAACACAACAGACAGATTGTTCTGATTCATATCAAACCAACACCATCATTGTCATGGGCAGAAGCTGGAGGACACTGAAGAATGAGAAGCTATCTGGTGATCAGTGTCACAAGACAGAGGCATTACAATGCTACAGATAACTTGTCATGCAGAGACAAAAAACATTTATTTTTGCACAACATTTGCATCCTTTAAATGGCCATGAGAATAGTCAGATTTTACCTTGAAACTTAAAAAACAGGTGGTTTAACGATGGCAAACAAATAATACATGAAAGAGTAAGATAAAAGCTGCCTGAGTTATTTCACCTCCGATATATATTAAACCAATTATGTGCAACATCAAGTCAACTGGATTTCTTCATAAACACACTCTGTTATAGCCGGTGATATCACAAAATGTAAAACTGTAAATGGGAACGAGAGCTTTAAAACTTTAAAATGCTGTTGCCATATATCGCTCTGTCTTTCAAGGTCCACAGGTAAAACAATGTCGGCCGCTAACATTTTCATGACTTGTGAAACTGCCGGCTTTTAACATGATGCTTCTCTCGTTAATGTGCACATCAGGACAAAGCAAGCTCAGAGAATAATCTAAACAAAAAAAAAAGATGGCCTGAGTTGCTTCACATCCATGATAAATCACTGCCACTTTTATAGCCTCTAATAAGTTGATGCAAAGCCATTTTTCTTCCTGCCCATCGTTCAAACATTTAAGGCATATTTACAAGGAACTTGTTAAAATATTTAATAATATTTAGTGGCAATTTCGGAGCAGCCTGTCACGGTGAAATTTATTGCCCTTAAGTGTTTAAAAAGGCGATGACATGAATAACAAACTGTCAAAATTTCCTAATTTGCATAGACAGGCCATAACTCCTGATACCTTGCATTAAAAAAAGAGGTTTTTAACAAAACGAGTCATAAAAGAAGCATTCAAAGTGAGTGATGGCAAAGACTCTTCCACAAAGTTGCACCACAGAGACAGCCTCCCCCCACTACAGATGCTTCCGAGATCAAGTCAGCCAATAAAGGGACATATATCCTGCTGCTTTGACTTATTTATCCTGTGTGGATGAGCTCAAGATGGAACATCTCCTATAGGCAAGCTTAATTAATTGTGATAAAAGGGCTAATTCAGAGGCTGCACAAGAAAAGTGAGCCAAACAATAATATTCCCTACAAATCATCTCTGCCCGTCAAATATTTCCTCCATAACTTTCTAATTCAAAGTCCTTCGGACGTGAGGCTTTTGTTAAGGAACTTCATGGAGCCAAACACCCTCCCACGCATCTCTGCCATTCTGTTCACACTCCTGACTAAAACCATCAGATGAAATTGCAGCTGTGCGATGTTAAAGCCCCTTGTCCTTTGTTTGACTCAACAAGATGGTGGCCATGTTTGATGCTGCTCCTTCCGCCAGATTCAATGGTTTTCATGATAACACCCGGTGACCTGGTCCTGCCCTGGCTGTCCTAGTCAGAAAAGGGCCCCCGTAGACACTGATTGCAAGGCTATGAGTAGTCTCTCCCCTGTGCCCTCTCAGTGCAACTCTAATTAATAGCCAATTCATCTTCTCTGATCTGAGCCAGCACATGGAGTAATATATCGTTAGTTTGGCAAGCGAGCTATTAAAGTGTAATAACCAAGTACCAGCACTCGATTTGGAAGAGTAGCACATACTTAACCATGAAGTGGAAACAATTAATTTATTGGAGAATCTCCTGTAACCAATCATTTACTAGCACACACACTGTGATGCAAAAAACATCTCCTGTTGTGTGGCACAAGTCAATGACATATTTTGGGCTCTGCGCCTGAAAAGTCTTGCACTATGACCAGTTATGTAAGGCTCATCTAAGCACCACTGTCGCACTTTCTGCCCGCATAAAATAAAAAAAAAACCTTCAAATGGCCATCTGCAAGGTAGGAAGTTCATTACAAAAAGGACCCTGCTCACTTACAGGTTACCTTACCACATTGACTAAGTATGTCTTCAAGGTGGAACACATTTCACTCTCAATGCTCTTAATGATCTAACGCAGTGATGATATCCAAGTTTTAAAGGAAAGAGACATACTGCTGGGATTAATTAGGATTTATGTTTCAATGCTATAACTTAGCATGAATTAATGTAAAAAAAAAGAAGAAATTATAAAAAAGCATCACCATTGGGATAATAGAGACATTTCTATTTCAGTTAAATGATATCAAAACTGTAAAAGTAAATAGTTAAATAATGAAAATGACCATATTTATATTGTTTTTCTAGTTATTTAGTAAAGTTAACGTGCCATCACTGCCAATTCACAATTTATTTATAAAACGTATAAAAACCTGTTGCTGAGACCCACATAAGCAACAATCAGACTGTTGCAAGACAATGTGTCTTTTTTATTGTTCCCTGGTTGAAAAGCACGACATATACAAAGATGCATTTTAGTTGTCAGCTGGAATAAGCTGCTTGGAATTCTTCTTAAATAACAATTCTGCCAAATAACAGGCGTCTACTGTAATTATATGCATGGCTTGGCACTACATAGAGATTCGCAAGTCCCTATTCTCTCAACAAGGTAACTAGATAATAAAATAATCCATCTGTCACTCATCAATGGCGACACCCAGCAAAGAGCAGTATTATGTATTTCGAAGCTTTCCTACTCTGTGACAATACTAATTACTAGGGACAATATGCTTATATCCCGAGACGATACTATCACAACACTCGGGTTCGATATGTATTGGGACTTTTAAGTAGTGCGATTCTACGCAAGTATTGCATTTGGATATTATGATTTATTGCGATATTTGTTAACTTTTTTAACATTAGACCATGGGAAAAAGTTGAAGCAAACACTTCTGGGGACTTTTACTTTGGAAAATCTCTAAACTTCTAAAAATGTTGAACTCTTAGCATGTGGTCAGGGATGTCCTGAGGTCAAATATATCAGTCATTGTAATTAAAGAAAACTTTAACTAGGAAATACATATGACTAACATAAAGTAAAGAAACCAGAGGGAAGCTCCCAACAGTTGCTTCATGACGTCTTTACAAATTGATGGCAAGACCACCAAACCAATTAATTCCCAATTTAAAGTTTTCTGTAACCTTAACTGCTACTTCATTTCTGTAAGCGGACGGTATGGCAGGTGAGCCAGTATACACTGACACACACATACATTATACAACGTAAACAATACACAGAGACATCTAACCGTGATCCAAAAGCCTACACAACTCATCAACAACAACAGCATTGCTTGCTAACCAGGAAACTATCAAAATTGAAATATTATATATTCTACACACTATGATTCACTCCACCAAATGCAACTAATTTTATTAGTCTTATCTCAGATAATTAAGGTACACAGTTACTTAGAAAAACAACCCACTGTGTCTGCTTCCTCAATCATGCACCTTAGAACAATACGCCCTTCCTTCAAACTTTTATAATTGCAAGAAATAAATGAAAATACATAAGACTCACTCTTGTGCTTTTGGCCTGCCTCTAAAGCAAAACCTTTAAAACCCATTATTCTTTTTGCAAGAACTAATGACGTTTTTTGTCTCTTCAGCTTAACACACTAATTGACAGTTTTTTTGGAGGATAGCCCAGATGGAAAAATAAGTACCCCCTTAAAGACCCAACTCCCTTGCTCATTCCCTTAGCTTTAAGTCCCTTATTAATTAAACTTTCACCAAGTAAGGAATTTTTTATTAAAAAGATAAAGTCTGCTCTACCGTAAAACAGAACTAGCCTATTGTCTATAAAGCTCAAATTTTATTTCTATAAATAAAAGAGACTTTTTATACCATCATTTGCAGCAGGGGGACAGGGACCAAAGGATCCACACAGTACAGTAATTAGAGGGAGATTTTCAAAATTCCAAAATTGGTCAGGTTTAACAAATACCCTTTGCACCAACTGAATAAATACACTAAGACTGTTCATTTTAGCATCATGGGATATTATTTACTGTATAGCAAACAGAGGCAGCAGCATCAAGCTCAGGAGAGACTGAAGTGTAAATATGTGTTTTGCCAGTGCTGTGTGTGTCTAGCCATACATCCTGCCACACTGTTGTTCAGACGGGAAATAAAGCTACAGCCAAATATTGACTGCAGTTTTATGATCAGTCACCCACTTGATCAATCAAATCCCCTCTTGTGTCATTAACTTTGCAACAATATTTGTCAATCAACATCATAAGACGGGGATTGTGTTGCTCCAATTAGGGACGCCTTGTCCTTAATGTTGCTTTTATCAACAACAACAAAAATCTGTGTTATGCTTATTATTTAAAAAGATGCTTCTTCATAAAAATGCTGACTTTGAGATCACCATAAGGCTGAAAAATAAATCTTTACACAAACCCAATGCAGCATGAGAATATTAGAAACGAAAGCTTGAATACTGCAAAGCTCAGAACATTTAAATATGCTGCCTATTGGTCTAATATAAACTATTTAAAATTAAATTAATGAAATTGTTCCATCATTAACACAAAGAAAAAATTCAGTGAATCTTTCCTTAAAGGTCATTTTATATAATCAGAACTCTGGGGTACTTTTCCCGGCCTACTGTGCTGATAAACGCTTTAAAAATGAGCATCTAATACTGTAAGGCGGAGCTGCTTTGGTGCGTCACAGTTCTCTAAATGTATTCAGCTACCTTAACCACAAATCTAAAGAGAAAACAGAGAAACTGCCATGGGGGATCATTGTAAAAGATCTCAAGGGACTATCTCTGGATGTGGCTATCTGTAGAGAAGGTGGAGGAGGTCAACATTACATCTACTCAAGTGCAACCTGTAGTGGGCAGGTCAAAACCATTGTTATGTCAGTCTGTTATGGTGCTGAAATGAAAGCAACGCTTAAACAGAGGACAGATACATGCAGCGTTAAGGTGCATTAAGTTGCCAGAAAAGTAATGTGTCATCCAAGGAGGATCATTATGCCACTTTCACAGTAACTGCTGTACAGCCAGCAAATCACAGCCAATTAAGAACCCTTTAAACTTACAAGTCAAGCATCACTTGTTGTGCTGTCCATAATGGGGTTTTATGGATATGAAGCAGTTCTGATGGCTGTACTGGAATGTTAAACTTCACACGAAATGTTGCCCGCGCAAGAATGGTGTTGAAAACTAAACAGATAATTTGGTGCTTTCAGTTTTTCAGAAAGAGAGAGAGCGAGAGAGAGAGAGAGAGAGAGAGAGAGAGAGAGAGAGAGAGAGAGAAAAGTAAGGCTTTGGGAGTTGTAAGTTTGATCCAATTCTATCATTTCATGAGAATCACTCTTTCTACTTATTCGGGGGGGATAAACAATTCAGGCCTGTTTCCCAAATTTTTTGTGTCAGTTTTCTGTTTTCTGCTAACGAGATGTCACTAATATGTACTGGAATGCTGTGTGAATAAACAATTTGATGGGCCACGAAGAACTTAATGATGTATACCAAATGTGGGGGGACAGCTTCTAAGCGCAGATTTTTAGAGACAAACATAGCTGTTGACAACATTTCCACACAGTTTGCCCTTTCTGTCAGGCTGAAAATGTAAAATTAAGAACAAAACGTTACCAAGGTACCGTAACTGTTAACAAATCATGTCTTATTAGCATTTTGCCTCAATTGGTCAAATTGTAAGGACAGATAATGAAGAAAATGCCACTTAGTCAGAGTGAAATAATAATTAGAAGAAAAACAGACTTCCTGCATGCATGCATTTGTAGAAAACAAACCTGGGTTCCTTTTAACTAATTAAAAAAAACATAAATCAAGCATTGCATGTAGTCCATTTACATAAATGCAGCTACCTATTGTCATGTGAATTTTGTTGTATTGTTCCTCTCTGCACATGGCAGGTTATTCAAGCTTAATTCGTGCCACTGTGTCTTCCTGTGAGCAGACTCCAGTCATCTTTAAACGGCTCCATTTAAAATGCAATTTGATTATCTGCCAAATTGCTACCAAGTCTCTCCCTCTGCAGCTTGGGGATGGGGGTACAATTTTTAATTAGCATTTGTGCATAAAAGGGAGGTCTTTGTTGCATTTTGAACATGGCATCCCAGAATGACCACCACTTTCAAAGAGTCATCACCCAAACGATTTCAGACTAATAGATCCAAAGGGACAGGAGCAGTCCTGGCACGGAGGGGTGGGGGAATCACAGAGGTCTTCAGTGGCACTGAAAAAAACCCACAGGACATGGCATGTTTAAATAATCCAAAACTTTTCTTTAATCATAGTTTAGAAAATTGGCTGGGACCTTCAGCAGGAGACAGCTGCTCTGCCCCATAGCCATTTAATGAGATTCACTGAGGGTTTCCCTTAAAATATTTACGCCGTCCCATGGCACAGCAATATTGTCCTAGAATGGGGAGATAAGAGCCAAGGAGGTGTGTTGAAGTTCTCCTAATCAATTTGCTAATTACTGGAGCAGCTATAGGAGAGGAGAGAGGAGTCCCTTCTGGCAAGCTGTATTCTAATAAACGCTGAAAAATTTATTTACTCCCTTAGCCAAGAGGAATTCTGAAGTGGGATTACAGCAAAGAGCTGATTGAGACAGAGCTGTGTTGTGGTTTAGGTCGCAGTAAAAGGATCAAGGAGAGGTCTCGAAACATAAAAGGATCTCGCAGGACCTGCACCTTTGCATCTGTTCGGGGATGGCAGACTCTTACGGGCTTGGCACGAAAAGACCTGACTGCTATAGCTACATATCAACAAATATTAATGAGACTTCTGGTTCTTGCATAATAAAACAGGTTATTGTGGGAGTTAATGCATATTTGTGCAGTATCCGCACTGCATAGCTAACCGAAACAAAACATATGTATATTAATATGTATGTACAGTATAGAAATACTGAGCTAATAAGAGTAATCACTTTAATACTTACTATCATATGAGCTATGGGGTGATACACATGGAGCAGAGGCCAGGAGGCCCAGACATTATGCCAGACGTTAGGTTTGTGTGTTTGAAGCCACCCTTGTGCCCTCTGGCACAGGCTGCCCCCCCCCCCCACCCCAACCTCTGGGACTGAGGGCAACCCTGGAGCTGTCATGTGACACAGCCCACATCTTCTTCAGGGTTGGGGGCAAAATCTGCTCCACCTCTTCAATGCCACATTATCTATATGCCCACTTCCCTCTCCAAGGCCTGTAGCCAATAGCATGTTGCCTGGGTCAAGGCAGGTCAAAGGTCAGCATAAACTCAGATCTCGAAGTGCATGACTATAAGCTTATTACGAGCCACAATGGCAGAAGTACAATGAAGCAGGGGGCAAGTTAGACCCCGGGGTCTTCTAAGTGACTGATATTATCCAGCACACATCTGTGTGCTCTCAGGTTATGTTATTGAACATCGTGTGTTCACATTTAATCATTTTGCCCTATGTTGACTGATAGCAGTCCAGGGAGTTGCTATTTTCTCTTCAGTTGAAACACCAAAATCTAACCAGTTTCTTGCATTGGGTTTCAACAAGATTTGGGGGGGGGGGGGGGTCGAAAAGTGTCATCGTCTTGAATATGTCCCTGCTGCCCTCTGTGGACAAACTACAACCTGTGTGTGACCAAATGGAGAAATTCCAGTAAGAAAGAATATCTATCTATGAGACGACACAGAGAAGGGTTGGTTTGCTTTGTTTTTGTATATAGAATGTATCAATGTTGTTAAAAACTTGCCGCCAAATTAAACTACCTTATTTTTTATTCATTATCTTCCCATTTGCAATACTGCTACTTTGGGCTATGCTTATTTGGAGAATTTGCAAACACCTTTAATCAGATAACAACAATAACACTCCCCTTTGTGTTTTTGACCTGACGCTAAATACGACCACAGGAAGAAAGAAAAAAGGAAAACAAAAAGACTTTAGTATTTACGGACCATTTCCTTGTCAGTGTATTCATTTCTCCAATCAACCCCGTTTCCCTGACTCCCACAGTCTCTCCAGTGTAACTGAGCGCATGGATCGGAGCACAATCCCATTGAGAATTGAGGCAAAAACAAAAACACAAAAAAACCTGTTGCTGTGACATTTTGTTCCCTCTCACCTCAACGCATGCCAGTCACAATGGACCGGTGTGTGGGGGATCTGTGTTCAGGTCACCATGGTGATGGCTCTCTGCCTCCCAAGGCTCCCTGGAGGGGGTTGGAGGATTGGTGGGAGGGTGGGGGGGGGGGGGGCAGTAATGGAGCAGGTTGGCAATGACGGTGCAGTCGGATGAGGAGAATGGTGAAGAAGAGATGTGGCTTAAAAACATCTTCCATGTGTAAACACGACAACTTTTTCAGCCCAGTTAAGTCCACCACAGGGACAGCCTGTGAACTCAGCACACAGTAGAACAGAACTACTGACACCGCAGCAATCAAAGGAGGCTGACATGTTTCACTCCTTAACCTTTAAAAGGGCAAAGAAATAGAGCAAAATAGTTCAGGTTCATGAGCGAAGGTCTGAGAACATCTGTCTCTGGGTAAATCATCCTTGCATGACAGAAAGGCACAGAGATGGCATTACACTGAGCAAGACAAAAGGGCACCCCCCACTCTACACCGTCAGCTCCAATTTCATGTGCTTATTTGACTGTTGTCCCCCTCTTAGACAATTAAGCAAACATATTCCCGAGAGTCTTCATCAAAAGTCAAAGATACCAGTGATATAAAGCTGGAGACTAAAAATGAAGATGGTCAGTGGATCCCAAAATTAAAAAATGTGAACAACCAAAATGTCAGTGGGACAGTAAAGATTTTCTGGTAGCATGCCAAAGTGGCTCCAAGACAGCTTTTCCAGAAGGTCAACATATTTGAATGATAATTTGTCAAACCTTTAGAGGATACAGTTGAGAGATACAAACAGCCTGTACTGCGTGTTCAAACAAACATCTAAATCATTACATTGTTTTTTGTTGGATCTTCTGAAAAAAACATTTTGATCATGTGACACTAAAGCTGGTTAAACTAGATAAACTAGAATAAAGCTGCCATTAAGGATTACTAGTGGCACATATTAGGAAACTCCGGCATACAATACAGGAGAGCATACTCTCACACACTTTCCTCAGTTTGTTTTTCTGTTTATCAGTGTGTAAGGTTTGGCACACGTTGCACTGGAGTAAGAAAAATTGTTTTTATATTTATTGAATTGAGAATTAACTTCAGATTAAGAATCTAAGAATCAGATTGTAAGAATCACACCAAGAATCTGAATTTTGATCAAATTATGGGACTCAATGAAGATTCCTAACCCTCGTTAATACTACTAATAAAAGAGCAAAACATTGTTGAGGATTTATATTGAGGGGTTAATTTCGCTGAGAAAAAAAAACATTCATTTGACAGTTTTATATACTTAGACGGGGCAGAACTTTTATCACATTGGTAGCAGTCGACAGGACTCTAGTTCAAGAAAGATTCAAGAATCCATCAAACATCTACACAGTTTTACGCTCAAGTATCATAGGTGCTTTACCTGCAATGTGTACATTTCAAAACAAAGCTTAAAATTTACCGCTGATGAGACAACGTGACAGCAAAAACCACTCACCGTACTAATAACTGGAAGTATAAAAATCACCGTCTGCTGTGGTTTCACTGTGGACTAAGATTAATGTGCCAGACGTGTCTCACATCTGATTTGATTAATGAACGGAAATTCCGCACAACACTGGATTGTAAGCTTAGTATAGTATATAAAAACATACTGCGTTGGATTTACATTCAAGCAACATGGCTTAACAACCCCTACAAGTGGCTGGCAATTTGTCAAATGAGTTAATTGGTCACCGGTTCATCCAATTCATCTTAATGCTCGCTTTTGGACCACACCCAAAGAACAGTGAATTAGGCATGCACTGCAGCCAACAGTTACTTTGAGTACAAGACTGAATCCCTCGTGGCGATTGGTGCCGAAGTCAAACCTGTCCTATTTCTCTTTTAATCAAGCTATGTGTTCCTAATCTATAAATCCTTGTTAAATTCTGCTTCTGATTTATTACAGCCTTCATTAGGTATTATTATGACCAAATACGTCTGTTTGTAGTCTGATGCAGAACTGTTTACTCACTAAATGCCAGGTGGTGTAGGAACTGAAAAAGCTACAGGCCGGGGGAAAAGGGCCTGACCTTTACACAGCGACTAAACGTCCTCACTTTCTCCTTGAACATCTATCCTTAACTGTGCTCCTCTGGTCCCCTCCCTGTCCCAAAGTGGCCAGCTGGGAACGGTGCGCATGTGCTGACGTCCCTACTAACCTTGGCCAGTGTAAGGATTACCGTGCATTTACACTCAATGCTCCTTCTTTCCTTAAGACTTATTAAGAATGATAATGAGCTCGGAACGGGGCAGTATGTCCCTTTCTCAACTCTGTGAAAGCTCTTCTCTGTCTTTATCTCTGTTCACTTGTCCTATTCCTCTCTCTATTCTTCCTCTCCACCTTTTCTGCAGTCTCTTCCCCCCCCCCAGTCTATGCCTCCCTCTCTGTCTCCATCGTATTGAAAGGACCCAGGACAAATTACCAAAAAGGCCATTTTCATCTATGAACTGCAGGATTTAATCGATACTTATTTCATGCCTTCAAAATCAACCCTATATTACTGTTGTCTGTGTGATTTGTTTATTTTGCTCTGGAATATTCCTTCAGTCGAAGGGGGGAAATGCACGGGATGCAATTCACCTTGAACCTCCATTATATTGGATTTCTCCACTGGCTGATCAAGCATGCAAAAAGGACATTTCCTTTGCAGTAAAATAAAAACAATAATGATGATTAAAAAAACATGTGTGCTATTTGTGCGGGTATAACAGTACGTGTTGAAGGCAGTGTATTTGTACAAGGCAAAAACACTGTGGTTGTGCTAGTGTGAATTTGTATACAAAATCATTACACTGAGGGCAATTGATAAAGCTTATGAGCTGGGAAACAAAAGTAATGGCTCCTGAAGCCTGTCAAATGCCGCCTGGGATTACTGACGCTTATTTGACATCAAAGACCTGAGGTCCACAGCCAAGGTCAAACAGAATAGGAATACACATGGGTTTAATTCTACACACCCCTTGACAGATGCAGATGGGTACTTATGAGACATGAGGCATTTCACTGACTGATAGGGCCGCAGGAAATAAGAACGTTGGAGGCATCGCACACTGATTAACCACTGAGATTCTCAAACAGACGAATGAAGCAAGAGCACAGCACTACAAGTAACAATTCAAGTTCCATTTTAGAGAGAGAGAGAGAGAGAGAGAGAGAGAGAGAGAGAGAGAGAGAGAGAGAGAGAGAGAGAGAGAGACCCTATCAAAAGGCCTAGAGGACCACACCCATAAACACTGAACTAAACACACAAACCAAATCGCAATTAAAAGAGCAAAAATGGACAATGAGCATCTCTGCTTTCTCAGCTCAGGATATTTACCGAGCGCCACCATTACCTATGGTGAAGATGACAAATTATGAAAGAAGGAAGGCAGAGAGCGAGCAAAAGAGAGGTAGAGAAGGAAGGGCAGTATGTTAGACAGATGGATATTGGACTGTCTCATCAATGCCGAAGAGAGATGAGAACTTGTGCCACCGGTCTGACAGTGAAGGCTGGCTGGTGTCCAGATAGAGATGGACCTTCGGACAGCGGACACATGCCGTCACATTCCAGAGTTACACTGAGGGAGCACACAGGATGAAGAGCTGGAAACTGCTTCAACTGATCACTTTACAGCTCTCTTTGGACAGACTGTATGAAAGAGCACAATACCCCTCTAATGCACGGAGGTGAACTATTGTACCCTGTAGTGTCACCTGCTGTTGGTTATTAGTTTTGGTGACCTCGTGAAATAGGAGATACCACTGACGTGAACGTATCTATAGTCTGGCTAATGCTCGCTATTCAAATCACCGAAAATGCAGGCTGATTTCATGTCTAAACATGTGTTTTTAAGCGCGCCTGTTTAAGTGTCAAGTGTGTGCTCGCTTTGCATGCATGAATACATCTGCAACAGTTAGGCTGCACAGCTGCTGCATTATGAGGGTATTATGGAAAATACCTCAAAAGAACACACTGTGAACATAATGCATCTTTATATATTATACATGTGTTTAATCTACAAGTGATTTGTGAGACAAAACAAATCAAAGCACAAAAAACTGTAAAATAGAAGAAGAAAAAATGTAATGTTTACCTTGTGTTGTACTAGCAGTGGCAGTTTTAATATAGAAGATGGCTTTCCATGAATGATCTGTTTAACCAAAGACAGGAGGGAGAGAGAGAGAAAAAAAAGGATAATTAATTACTTTTGTGAGCTATTGCACGGGAGAGACAATAAACCTGCCTGGTCGCCATGGATATGACATATTTGCTCTGAAAACAACACAATAATTAGCAAAGGAGAAAGATCCGGTGAGAATATGAGAACTCCGGGTTTAAAGTGCCAGTGATCTATTCCTGTCCTCATCTTCATCCATGAGAATAATAACAAACACATCGGCAAGCACACAACACAGACATTTATGAATTCACAGGAGAACCAACGGTGACCCTTTACAAAAGCACGTTAAAAGAAATCTCACATCAAAGTGGTGTTTTGTAGAGATCACAGCTAATCAAACACGCAGGATACATACAGTGTTTTTTAACAGATTGTTTGTTCTACAGATGGTGGAAGTCAGAAAACCTGCCATTCAGCTACAGAGAGCAGGAACAGCAGAAAAAAAAAATGTATTTACCAGTGTGTGTGTGTGTGTGTGTGTGTGTGTGTAGGTGTGTGTGTGTGTGTGTGTGTGTGTGTGTGTGTGTGTGTGTGTGTGTGTGTGTGTGTGTGTGTGTGTGTGTGTGTGTGTGTGTGTGGTGTCAGAGAGGTGAATAGCCTGTCAATAGTTAGCACAACATTTTGGGCAAATAAGCAGGTTTTCCAGGTTTTTTAATAATGATGTGATATCTATTGATGGTATTTATGCACACATTCTGATGAAGTCGTGCATTTAGCAGGTTACACTTTGGGCTGCTATCTGACACTACAGCCCCAATAGTGCACGCGCAAGATGAAGAAAAAAATATATATGTTCAATCTTCAACAGCAGAACTTCCGCATTTAAGGCTTTGAATATTGATTGCATTTATAGTAGTTCCTCTATTTACGGTAAATGATACTGTGTGAAAGCTACTACCTGTTTAAGAGCAACCAAAGGAGTTTCACAAGTTTTTCACGACAAACCCCGGCAGTTTCAGCAAAGAAGTCGCACCCAAAAGTCGCTCATTCTTGCTGCTTTTGGCGAAGTGTCAGCGGACAGCAGTAACCTATACTGTAGGTTCTGAGCTGCTGAATAAATAATAAAACACCTCACATCAGTCCTGTTTTCACGCTGTCTTTTCTATGCTATATTTTGTTTTTTTTGGGGGGGGGAGTGCAAATACGTTATTTAAACTCGCAGATGGGAGAAGTTGCTGTGTCAACTTTTGCAGGGACGTTTGGTCGCCTGCAGTGCTCATGATTTGACGGCTTTTGATTTTTAACCATCGTGGGAATTAACAAAGTTTTAGGAAAGGGCTCGTCCTCTCGCCGGCGTTTCTAAAAGGCACGGTCGGCTCACTAACACACTGCATGAGTCGCACCAGACCTGCTGCCGCTGCTCTCGGCGCTGCCGCCGCCGCCGCCGCCGCTGCATCGGGGCAGCGAGTCACACCGTGTTTACCGTCAAGTCGCTGTCCTTTTATTTGAACTGTTTAAAACTGCTTCAAAATGCTCGTTTTCAGTGTCACTGCTCCAGCGAGCAACACTTTTGATGTCGCTTTCGGCAGAGAATGATGTGTTTTGAAAAGAGCATGTACAGTAGTTGAGAGGAAAGGGAAAACTCTTACCTGAGGTAGACTTCGTTGTCTTTCGGAGACTTCCAACTAAACGGGACGTGTGTGTTTACGCTGGATATCGTGGGCGCTTTCATTAATAAAGTTGCCACAATTTTTTTTTTCAGTTTTTCGGGTTTTATTGTAGCATTTTCTAATTTCTTACTAGGCGAGTCGCCCGGAAGATCTGCCCTGGAGACCGGCTCCAAGTGGGAAGAGGAGTCGTTAATTGAATTTCTCGGTTGGCAGGTGTTGCTTAGAAAACCTGGAACGGAGTTCAGTTATGGTCTCTGTCTCAGCTGACAGCTTGACAACACAATTTACTCTTTTACTATGTTTTATATGCATGTGTTTTAAATGAATAAAGCTAAGCATGTTTAGAAATTTTAATAAATTGTCACAAAGTAGTTATTGCTATGGAGCGGGACTGTATACAAGGTCAACTTAATCAAGTCCATGTCGAGTCCTTAAGTCCAGAGTCCGAGTCAAGACCAAGTCCAAAAGCAGTCCGAGACCAAGTCAAGACCAAGTCAAGACTGAGTCTACGGAAAATCAAGTCCTGTTCAGGATCATTATAGGCAACAGTGTCTTTCCAATGCTGCTCTGCTGCGTAACCGCGCACACTCAGCTTGGATAACTTATTTCTGTTAATGCAGGCAAAATACAGAGTAGATAACTAGAATAGCAAATTTAGGATAAAAGTAGATCTCTGGCCCATAGCACATACTCATTTGTGTTGCGCGTTACCCACCCCTTGTGTTAACCAGACATCAGCGAGATATGAAAAAATAAGAGATAATAGTAGAACTGAGTTGGAACTTTCCAGGGAAAAAAAACAAAAACATTAGAGTCGGGCGATATGTTAAAATGCCTGTAACTGTATTGATCCATTTCTTAACACACTTGTTTAAGGCCTTTATGACAATAAAGAAATCTACATTATTTTGCTGAAAACGTGTTCATAACAAACATAATTTTGTTTAAATTCAGCGCAAATTTAAGCAAGTTACATTCAATTTGTTTACCATCGGCAGATGCATATAGCAGCGTCTTACTGCAGCAGCAGCCTAAGATGTATCTTTTGCTCTGTCTCTATTCCCAAGATGACAAAAACTTGGATTTATTCATTTCTTATCGTGCCTAACTTTAGAGGAACATAACACTTTGGGTATGAAATGAATCTGAAGATGCTCCGGTTCAAGATGAGACCAAACGTTTCTATGGGTTTCACTTTTTTTAGCCACGACAAGCCAGAGACCAAGACACTTCTAAGCCCAACAAGGCACGAGAGCAAGAGCAAGATTTCCAAAAAAATGGACTCAAGACAGAGACCGGACTAATAACTAATATTGATAATAATAATAATACTTTTGGGCTTATATCATTTCAAATGATGTAATACAGATTTTACTTGCCAGTAGAAATACAATAGAAGGTTAGCTAGAAAATAGGCATGACTTATCTATAGCCTACATAACATGGGCCTACTTGCAAAAAATACACAAAACAAAAATCAGATATCCAAAACATAGAATATAATATTGTACATAGGCTAAAGTCAAAACAGATTGTATTAAAATTAAATTGAATATATATAAATGCAAAATAAAATAAGAAAATACAAATATTTCATTAGTATTAGGAAAAGTGGCCCACCTGCTACCTATAGGAGTCTTTTTATTTCATGTTGATGCAGTGTGTGCGATATATTCTTTAAGTGCATTATCTGGTTGAAATAGTAGTGGACTTTTATAGCAGGTACAGACATCGCTCTGTCCAGAAAAAACTGGACCTTACAATGCATGATAGTTGCACATAATCCAACATTTGTGATTGAGAGGACGTACAAGAAAAAGCACAAAGATTTGTTGAACTCAAACTAACCAAATGAAAAATAACAACAATATTGCTGTAGCAATACCAATTTCTTTATATGTTGGGGTTAAGGTTATGTTAAATTGTTTTTGTAAAGCAAATAAAAATTGTGGTTTCTTTCTCCTCTTGGGGGCAGAAAAAAAAGAGCTGTGAACGCCACAGTGACATAATATCACCTTATATGGAGAACATGTTAGCAACCATTTGCCTATTTACACACTCAGCAGACATGGAGCAACACTAGCATGTATGACATGTATGAATCCAATCTCTTCTTTTAGCTCTGTTTTGGTTTCCACCAAATCCTGAGGCAAGTATCCAACTGTTTAGCAGCTAGACCTCTCCGGACTGTGGTTCTGTGGGTTCTTCACTACGAGCAACCCCTTTGACAGTGCACACAGCCATTTGATCTATTGTTAAAATAAAATATATGAATTAGTTCAGCTTTAAAGTTAGGGTCAGGTCCAGTCACGGTTTAGCTGAGATTAATCAGCCAATATTCATTTGCAGTTAAAGGTTCTCTATTCGATATTCAGAGCACTAATATAGCAGCAAACAGCCGTTTGCTATATAAATATTGGAGTAATGTCCACCTGAGCAGAGAATGAAGTCATTCTGCTTCTGTGTGTTGTTATACAAGCGTCTCTGTTCATTGTTTACATATGTGGGCCGGCTGCGTTGCCTTTTAGTGCATATAAAGTGCATGTGAGCGCGCCCCACTGGCTAGCTCATGGCCGCTCTGCAGCGCTCTCATTCCACTGTTACAGCTGATAATGACGTCGTCGTTGCAGAAGTGTAGCGCCCACCCTCCAGGTCCTCGCTGGTAAACACTGTTAAGTCTGTCGGCACTGTTGCCGTTGTTTGCAATATTAGTGCTCCTAGCACAGTTAGCTGCAAGCCTCTGGCTCAGCAGGCGCCATGTTGAGAGGCGATCGATATGCTCTGAATTGAACGTTTAACACCTTTAACATGATTATTTTTGTGGCTTAATTGATGCAGCGTTTGAAGCTTAAAATCTAAAACACGTTTTCCTCTATAGTCTCACAAGGTTTGCACTTCTGTATGTGTGTGGTTTACGTTTCACAGTTAATCAACCATTATTTAAAGTGTTTTCCCGTGTCCATTTAAAGTTTACCTTCCTATTGGCAGTGCACTAATGTCACTTCCTCTCTTTATTTTCCTTCTCCCTCACCTTTCCTACCAACTACTATACATCAATAATTTACTGTAAAATATTCTGAGCATGAGACTCCTTGAAGGTATCCCAGGAGCAAAGCCCACAGGAATAGTGAGGCTGTGATAATGTATTTTAAACTTGAACTTTCCTTATCTAAATTCTGCAGTCTTGCGAACTATTGACAAACAGATTATTGCCAATTAGCAGTTTTGTGATGTGTCCTGTTGTACATAATAAAGAATCGAGGGGATCGATGGCAAAGTCAACTAACAAGGTAGATCTTTAATCTTTAATCTAATCTCCTTGTATGGTTTAGGATTCAAGGATTGTGACCTCCTGCTTGGTATCCCTCCAATACATTTGGGATATTGGTTAATTGATTTGTCATATTTTAATCACATCACCATCTCATCGTCATTTCAGAAACACATCCCACGTCCCTTTTTTAACCCAAAAAATAGCACAGAAAATTCAAGGTTTGCTGATTAATTTCACACAAGAACTTTACTTCATGCTTTTTTAAGGGAATCAAAAGTTTTCAATGGCATTTCGAATTTTCTCTATGAATGGATAGCCTTTAACAGCGACCACTATTACATTTGAATAAATTTAGCTTAAAAAGTCTATTTAATAAATATCACAATTCAGACTCATCTCTTATATCTGTGGCTGTATGTTGTTATAAAGTACATATTTATTACCTTACAGCTTATATTTTCTACCACTTCAAACATTGACATGGTGAGTCACTCAAATACGTTCATGCTCTGTATATAGTTGAGAATGTCAGTGGTAACTTTAAAAAAAGGACACTTTATGAATCATAAATCTTCGTGTCACTGTATATATTCTATGCCCAGCACCCTGGAATCTGTTATATATACTACATTCTTAAGCAAACCCCCACGGTCACTGCAGAGGTCCCAGCATCCCATCCATCAGTGGGTTCCTCCTGATGTTGCAATACTGTGATACAGAATAATAAAGAAGTAAGAAAGACCAGAAAATCAATAGATTATTCTGCAGATCACTTGATTCAGTAATGATCCAGTCCATTTATCGCCAGCCGTTGATTCATAAGGCCTGCTCTCAAGGGCGTACCCACCCCACCTCTGCCCTGCTGACTCCTTTGCCATTGGTACTACTAATTATAAAACATTAAAAGCTAATCACATGGCAGTCCAAGGTTAGGAAAGACATGCAGTTTGGTTAAACTAGAGGGTTCATTTCATCCTGAGAGAATATACATAGCTTTGATGCACTGGTAAAGTCAGATTCATACAGATGTTTGTACTAATATGAGGTATCATCCCTTTTTGTCCAAAGGATATAGTAGAAATACTCTTGATAAAACACAAGAAACTGATGATGAATAGCAACACATGATCATGTTAATTAGCTCGGTTGCTAAAACAAACACTTATTCTTGGAAAATATATGTCTATATGATATCTATATATTGGTAAATACCTATGGTCAAATTAAAAGATCAATATCAATTTCAGCTCAGACTGGAAGGGGGAAACTACTTCAAAGCTGTGTTATTTATGTGATTTATCTCATTACCATGCAAGCTGGTCCCCAAAACAATCAAGACAACCAAACTATGATGAAAGGACTTTTGAGATGACGTGTGCAGTCATAACTTCCAGCAGCTGTTGGTCAAGAAATAGAATACACACAACTGTTCCTAACCACGATATCTCAATTGTCTATTTCTACGCACAAAACATACTGCTTTGGAGTTTTTGGAAGGAAGATTTTTTTTTCACTTGGGCAGCTGTTACCGCCTATTCCTGGTCTAAACACGTCCTGGCTTGACCTATTTCAGTGCTGGACACCCTAAGATGAAATTGATATTGAACTTGTAATCTGATTGAGGACAGCACATTTTCCAGAATGTCAGACTATTCCTTTAAAAGCCTTACCAACCATCCAGTGCCGTGGCTTTCAGCCATTGTGCCCGTGGAGTTGCCCAGGTGTGCTGTGACAACACACACGCGCACACACACACACACAAATAAAGTACATTTATGCAAGTAGATCATTTTTAGTAGCCCAAAATGAACTGTCATTGCAGCTGCTCTCATTGGCACATGCCCTCATGTGATAGTATATCCTCTCATATTCTCCTTGTCGCCTGTTGTACATTTGCATTTTTGCACACATTTCTGAAATAGCTATAGTAGCAGCTGCTGTAATACAGTGGTTTGAAATAAAATTCTCTCGTCAAACTTACCAGTTTTTCAAGACTACTTTACATAAATATTAAAAAAAACAGAAAAAGACTGACAGAGTTGGCTTGAAGCCCCGTGTGTCAGTACCAGCCCAAATACCTGTTTTATGTTCATCAAAACAAGCTCAGGTTTCACAGAGAATGGAAGTTATACTGTGTTTTGTAGGCCACAAGAACACAGTGAAATATGGGCGTGGCATTTTGTAATGTTTTAGTTGAACAGCGTTGTGTGTGGATGTTTCTTTCTTTTTGATACATATAGCCATGACATAACACGTTTGAAAAACAGTGGTCAAATCTGTCTGTTTAGTATCACACACATGTTGTGTTGTAAAAACATTGTGAACATGGGACAACTTTTCTGGCCAAAACTGACATTTTGATCAATGAAGAAAACCCGCCACGAAGCCTCCAAGCCGTTCACCTGCAGGAGCCTTATCAAGGTCAACTTATTTTCAGTCACATTGCATGAGGGGGCAGATGAGCTGGCATTCACCTTAATTAAATAAAGGCATGTACAAATGTCCTTTAGCAGGTGGCTGTCTTATGAAAGTTAACGGTGGTGGCAGCTGCCTATGTATGGTAAACAGGGAGCATTTTTGAAAAGTGATGGTGGCTGGTGAGGGAGGAGGGGGCGAGGGGAAGATTGGACAGCTGTCGCCATGCCCACCTCTCACTGTGCTGACTTAGAGCTATTGCTCGATCAAGCCTTTGTATATATTTTTCCAGTGCATTTCAACACTGTGTGCGCCTCGTGTTTGAGGCCTCGCAGAGACACATTTGGTGTGACAGATGTAGGCAGCACATGAGCAGCAGAGGGCAAGAGCTGAAATGCCTTGGCCATTGAATTACTCTTACTGTCAAACTTCAGGGATGAATTTCTCATGAACTCAAAGAGAACCGCGCTGCGAAAATATGACGTAAAGAAGATATTCTCTCCAAAATGTCCTCATCTTTTATCAAATTCAATACACAGAAATACATGTTGTTTAAAAGTCTATATGAATCTGGTTGTTTGTCTTTTCATCCCAGGGCAATATGTTTTCTCCATCTAAGCTATTTATGTGTTTAGGCAGCGGACAATGAGAGGTAGGTGTCTACTTCCTCAATCACTTCCAACAGGAAATGAAGGTGCGGGGCCTTCATGAAAACTGCAGTATCGCACCAATCTTAACTTTCCTCAAAACAAACTATACATTTGGAAGTTAGAGTTATTAGTCAATCTGTAATACTAAATTGAAATGTACTTGCTGTGCTCAAAGGTCAGTGTGAAATTATGAGCTATCGCTTCAAAAAAAAGAAGAAATTGCAGAAGCTTCGTTCTTAACTGAAAACAAATGCCATCTGCAACATGCTGGTCACCGCACCATATGGTGAGGATAAGATGCTCAGGTAAAATCTAATTTTAATAAATTCCTAATCAGCTTGGAGGAACACTGAAACAAGATAGTTAATAGAAATGTGTAGAGTCAGCAAGGTCTTTCACAGCTGTGGTCTTTAATAAGATTTGAGAGGCATACAACAACATTGCAGTCAATGTCATGTTGAGCTGCTCCCTCTGTCTGTAACTCCAACAGAGGGAGAAAAGAACAGACAAATAAGGGAGGCGAGGGGAGGAAAACATGGTCATCTGTTTCAAAAGAGCTGAAATCTGATCTCTGGGGGGAGAGGCGTAGTCGGAGGTACTATATAGTACACATCATCTCCCCCTGATCATTCATGCTTTCTAATTACAGAAGGTGAGGAGGGCCATAATTTTATCGTATTTGTTTTGCATCACTGCAAAAATAGAAAATGAGGGCTCGCCAAGCTGCACCAATTTACTTCATTTCGACCTTGATTAAAAGAAAATTAATTGCCACATCTCTCATTATGTTGCAGGCTGCATTTGATGACGCGAATGGAAAAACTAAAAAACAAGATGCAAAGGCTCAGAGGGAGTGTGAGCTCGACCTGCATGTTCAGGAGACAGCGCACTCCTCTAATGATGAAAATAAACAGGCTCTCTCCGCAAAGCCATCTCAAGAAACTGTCAGATGTTAGAATACTGTTACTGAAGATTCTGGATTCAGGACATTGTAAAGCTTTGATATTTTGTCTCAGTATTTGTAGATGTAATGGAACATTTCAAGACCGCATGTATCATAGTTTTTTTTTTCAGTTTTTACTTTACTATACTATTACTTTTAAGGCCTGGGTTGTGAGACAGCAAAACAAGTCATTTCATGTATTTGCCACAGAAAGGTGCCCCTTGCAAACAATCACAAACCAAACATTTAAATCCTATTTACGTCCTTCATGCCCCTGCGGCTCCTCCCCTCGCTAAAACACCATATGTCTCAGTAGATCAACTTCAGAAGTTTTCAGTAACCATGGTGTATGATTACATGAGAATTTCTCTCAGAGAAGGCCTCCAGGAGGAGTAAAATGCTAAATGCTATTTTTGAAATGAAATTCTCCTTCATGTAGCTGCACCTGTTTCCCTGGGAGAGTAAACAGAGCAGACGCCTGATAGAGTGGGCCTGCCCCTGACACACACCTAATTCTAAAATATTTATTAGCTTTTGACACTCTTTAAAGTCACCGTCTGGGACAAAGGGTACCCTATTCCTCTTGCACTTGGTTGGCTACGCTTATTCCTCTCCCCTCTTCACTGTGCTGCTTCAGCTGCTTATCTGTGACGACGGTGACACAAACATTCAGTGTGGCTAGCTCTAGTACGCACTGGTGCTGACCTCACACAGGTCGCACTGACACAGACAGCTTTCCACAGTTGGGCCCAATCAACGGGCCTGAAGTCAATGTTACTGTTGTGGTGAATTGTTCACACTCAGCTGAGTATTTGTAAGTGAGCGCGAGCATTTAGGGGCAGTGTGCGTCCTTACTTTGCGAGCAGGTGCGTGTGGGGAGAGATCATTATGTGGCATGCCTCGTCAAGCCATCATGAAGGCAATGGGGACATTTTAATAATTGATTGAAATAATGTAAAGTAATCCAGCCAGCTTTCATTCTTGGCTCACCTGCACCTAATTCTAAGACTGCTCTCAGTTGACAGGGGACAGGGGGGGACATTTAAGGACATGGGAGTGACATAGAGGATCACATTTTATCCACCATTACCCATCGTCTCTTATTTCTCCACCGCTCATACCAACGATGTTGTCGTAAATAAAAAGGTGTGTTGGATCCCCTGTCGACACTCATCATGAGGCACGCAGTCACAAATATAGGCAAAAAAGAAGCTGTCACGAAACATCCAGCCCTTTGCTGCTACTTCATCTGACGTGCACAAGGAATTCATGTCAAAATTATTTTCCAGTATGCTCATGTGTGTAAGTATGTAAGTGAAATTCTTCAGAGCAAAAATGTCAGAAAACTAATTTTAGGTTCTAAACATCCTCTTTATTCTTACTGCACACCAAGCCTGAACGTAAATGTTGTTATTTAATGTAAGTATGCCACATTATATACGCTAAGACGACATAAGAAATGTAAACTTGTGATAGGAAGGACCGTAACTGATAACCTTTAGGAGTCTGAAGAGTAAAGCACATCAGTTACGCATGACTGAGCATCTTTGTTTAGACTGTATTTGAGCAATCAGCTTCGACTCTGTCACTCTGTTTGTCTCACACTGTGATAAAGTTTTATGATTGACCATAATTATTCCCTCGGGGGCCGTAACAGGGCTCCCTCAAAATTCAATCTTCAACTTCCCTGCTTGTATTGAAATCAAAGCAGAAGACATGTATGAAAAATGCTTCACAGTTTTGTTGTGTTTTTTTTTTTGTTGGTTTCTTAATAACCTCTCCGGGTTCCTGGAGTTACACCAGGTGTCATTAACAGATGCATGCAGACACACCTGTGCTACACTGAACGCCTGGCAAATGTGCAATTGTGTTTGTTCCTGCTGTAGGTTAGAAATTGCATAACTGCAGGTATTGTTTATCATTTTGTAAAAGGTCCATTTTGGGGGAAAATACTGTACATCCTATGGTCTCTGTGTGCATGTTTGCCCTTTATCACCAGTTATAGTGTTACATTACATGCTGCGTGTTGGTAACTCATCCCCAAATGCAGCTCTAGTCTACATTTGAATTATGTTTTTAAACTCTCATTTAGTTTTTCCTTGCCTGTTTACACCTTGAGCAATAGCAGGATCTGTTTCAACAGTAAATAGGTGCTTGCTTAAGGTTAAGGATGGGTGTTGAAAACCTTTCCTGGCAGGACTCTGCAATCCCCCTCCTACTGTATTTGTTGAGACACCGTGTTTTCAGTGTGTGTGTCATGCCGAGTGCTGCTGGGCACACTATATCACCTGATATGGCGTTTATCCTTGAAAGCTTCCTTGAATGCCTCAAACTCCCTTGGCAGGGACAGAACTTGACATGTCTGCCCTCACTACAGCTGCTATTGTGTAGTCGTTTAACACTTTGTCATTTGTGAATCGCTTCAGTTTGGAATTTAAAATGGGTGGAAAAAAGATCAACATCTATATTATTTTTAAATAACTTATCACGTACAGAGGCGAGGTTTCTTTATGATGAGGCAGTAAGGCGCCCTCTGAAAGTGTTCAGTTTTAGGACACGGGGGTCACACCTGTTGTGGAACTTGATAGAAGGCTTATTTATAAACTTTCTGAGCTCTAAATTCCTCCTTCAGAGAAAACGCTTACATGTAAAGAGAGAAGGGAGTCAGCTGAAATGCTTGTTTATGAACACAGCAGCAACGGGGCGATCCATACAAATCTGAAATGAGGAAATTAACAAGACATCTGATCTGGAGATTTACGTTATTTAGGTCGAAGGACAAGAGCTTTGGACAGTCACACTGAGTAAATCAAAATCCTCTCCAAGCAGAAACAAATCTAGATGTGTCATTTATAGTGTCATTTTCATTACTGAAAACAATATATTTCTATCAATGAACTTAAAAGACGTGTTGTCAAAGCTCTGTATTTTGTCTGTTTGAAGCTGTAAGACTGTGCAGGTCATCTGTGTTTTCTGGCAGCGTTGCGCTCTCAACTGCTACTGTCGCGAAAACACTCTTTAAATCACGTCACATTGTGTATTCTCAGCGACCTTCACCGAGTCTTCGTGGTAATTTGAAAACTAAACACGACACAAGGACGGCCTCTGTTAAACGCTACGCTTTGCTCCCAAAAAAAGGCAAAAGTCGGGACCGGGTCCAGAGGGGAGCGTCTTAATATATTGCCTAAATTTAGGTGCAGAGTTATGGCCCGGAAGATGTCTGGGTGGGCTCATGTGACGGATGAAAAGTTCTGAAAATGCTGAGTGGATTTGAAGTAGAAGGGGGAATACATTGTGGCTGTGGGGCAGAGCCCCGAAGCAACTGATTGCATGACAGGTGCTGCTTGACAAGTGTCAGATGTGTCTTTTTGAAAAGTGAAATTTTCATGACTTTTTAATGCTTGGGAACCATTTTTCTGTTTATCGCTAATGACTGGAATGCCCACAGTGTATCACAGAATATCAGTAGATACGTATTTTTTTAACCAGACATCTGACCTTTAAAATCTAGATTGGACATTTTTCCTCATAGCTTTAGTAAAATGTTTACATCTAACAAAACAGACAGATATAAAATGTATGCGGTATCAGAGGAGGTCTCAATGCAGTATAATGTGCAGAAATGTGCTTCAGGTTGTTCAGTGGGAGGGCACTATTAGAAGGATCCTCATATTCTGCTGAGCCCCTCTCTCCGTCACTCTTGCTGTGCCATCTAATGTAATGTTGTTCCTTTAACATTTAGCAGGGTTCAAGTCATTTTGCACTGGTCAGGAAATTTTAAGGACCAGTTTGCTCACAAGTAAGCAGATACTGCACACTTTAATATAGACATCTGGGTATAGTATTAGTCATCACTGCCAATACCAGCAAACCTAACAGGCAAAACATGTGACAAGGCGCAATACCAGACAAATCGATGGCACAAAACAGATTGCATTGCAGAGATTCCCTTTGCTGACAGGCCACGGGATAGTTTTGGCTTTTAAAAAATAGCGACATCTTTAAGGTGACCCCTGGAGTGCTTCTTATAAAATTACAAGAGACAGAAATCCATTTGCTACTGTGCTATAACACTGAGATTACATTGTTACTTTAGAGCCTCGGTGCAAATTAATTTGAGGTTCATTTCATGTATTATATAAATGGATGGTGGTGGGAAAATTAAATCCTAGTATTGCACATTTCTATATATTGTTTTATTTCTGCGGAGGGTGTTTTGGATCACTGTGCTTGCCATTGAATTGGCCAGCAGGGCAAGGTTCCAGCATATTTAACTCTTTTATAGCTACAGCTGTCAAGAGGGGACAAGGACAAAAACAATTCTAGATGCATCGCCCATAAATAAAAGTAGGCTTTAACATATGCATATATAAACGTCAGTGGCTAATAGCTGCCACAAATATAAATAACCTCAGGCCATGTTTGTGAATTCAAACCCTGAATTAAATATGCTTTTTATCTGTATTTCAAAATAAGTATTGAGATTTTTTAATTCAAAGTTATTCAAAAGTGTCAAAATTCAAAAGTGAGATTTCCCTCCATTCTGCAGATGATCGGCTGAATCTGCATCTGCATTTCAAATGCACCAGCACACCTGACAGTGAGCGCCACTGAACTCTCACGATGATTTAAGATCCATGTACTCAGACTGGACTGCAGCATTGTAAAAGAAAAGTTGTATTATTGCACTACTTTGCTTTAGACTTTTATTCCCAGCTATTAATCATGTTGTAAATGCGGGTTGTCAAAATGGATAAAGTTACAATCCTTTAAAAGCACAGCAAGTGAAGCAACCATAGTGTTAGTTTGGTGCAATCTAATTATACCCGAAGAATGTGAGCAAACAACCTCTCAGTACGACTTGTGTTTGTAGTTTTCAAAACCGGTGCGAAAAATGACTGGATTGAACAAAATTGGCCACTTGTTTTTTGTTTTTTGAATTTTACCATTTCATACTGCACACATATCAATTTGAGTTTAAAAATCAAAATTATCAATTTCTTCACATATTTGAAGTTGGTCATTTTTCAAACTTATTTCATTCACTTTGGTGACAAAATGCCACCTTGTCAGACATTTCTGAGCATTTCTGTCTCTCACCCTTCAGCCCTGAAAGAGTTACAGGAGCAGTTACTTGTAAAGTAGTAAACTCTATGACTGGACTCAGCACCCTTTCACCCAGCGGCACCCACACATATGGAAAGAGTGCACAGCGTGTCAATGGGGCAGCCCTGTCAGGTATGAATATCGGAGCACCTCATACCCTATCTAGGGACCTTGGAGCCATGTGTCGACATGCATCGCACTGTTCGCTACATCGCCTGGTCATATTGGGGACAGGAAAGAAGTGGCGGAACAGAAGCACTCCAGATGTTCTTCATCAGTGGGCCACAGGGGAAGTCTGTTACCACAACACCTGGCTCATTCTGCTCTGAGCTCGGAGGCAGAGCGGTGATGCTCTGCCACAGTCTGGCTATCTGACTGAAAAGAGACTGCTCTAGGATAGTATACGGGATCCACTGTTCACGTGAACTGTGTCATGTAAACTCCTCGATGGAAACTTTAACAACAATCATGTTGTATTAATCCTGAATAGTGGATGCACAATGCATAGAGGTCTAAACATATGCACATATACAGGTTTAAAGTCTGACAAAGCCTCTTTTATATCTGCATTTATACTTCTTAAGAAAGCAAAAGCAACCGTCCACATTTTCCTCACTGATTTATGATGTATGCAATATATGTCTTGAATAAACATCAAAAGTAAATACCCTGCATAACATGAGTGAACAACTTAATGGTTAAATAAATGTACTGAATGAACGCTTTATAGCAGCGAATCATGAGGAAACAGTTTAATACAACTTATCCTGCCTCTATCCCACTACGGTGTAAAAGCATTGTAGTACACCTTAAATATGTTCTAAATAAACTGAGATTATTTCTTGAGTGTATTTTGCAGATTTGCAACTAAAACTGCCAACTCGCAGGCGTCGCATTTGGAGCCGTTTGTTTTCATTATGGCAGTGGGAGAGCAGGGAAAGTGAAGAGGGCAGCGGACAGGGTGAAAAACGACAGATGCCACGCTCAATAATACCAATGTTAAAATCTCCTTGACCTGCGGGTCATCAAATAGCAACCCCAATTCGTTTCATATTTTCCTCGCTGGATCAATGGTAGCATAAATTTGGGGCTCAATGACAAGAATAATTTAAAACAGATCTATAAACGATAGAATGCTATTCCCTATGGTCACGGATGCATAACAATTTTCTGGATTGACAGGATGAAGCTCCTAAAGCGTTGCCAAGGATTCGTGCACATGTGAGTGTGAAAAAAAAAAACAGAACACACACGCTATAATTTAAGGCATGTGTGTGTGCATAAACACACCTAGCCCTGTTTGGTGCGCCTTTATCTGGTGAGTTCAAGAACATATTGAGATATCGATCTTTTCTGAATTTCTTGGGCTTTTCTGCTCTGATCAGCAAAGATAGGAAGGACAAATTGTTTAACATACCTGAATAAATAATAATGTCAATGCTGAACCCCCACCCTCGAGCCAAATGAGTCTGACTTTGACCACCTCCGGGGAATAAAAGAACAGCAATAAATATATGTGAAATGTAAATATTTATTAGTGAGACTCTAGAGAATAGGTGCTGTTGTTAAACATGCACAAATGTAGATATTCGCTCTGCTACAGTTTTAATTTTTGTGAAGTTATCTAAAATAAGACATCTGGTAAGCTCATCAAATCTGTTCAATATACAGACACCATTTCCCTGCTTAGAGGACAAGATTATTGGAGTTCACGCTAATACTGTTTTGCAAAGCATAAAAGCCTCTTGCTGATAAATATTAATTTGAGCCTTCATGATGTATTTGAAAATTCCGGCTAAAATGTCACCACATGGAACATTAATGTAATATTTCAAGGCCTGAGAGCAATACTCATATTGATTGCATTTATTTGACTCTGGGGAGGAGAAATAATTCTTCAATGTGGAGACACATCTGGTAGCCAAAGATGCGAAGCACGGAATGAGAAAATGCAAAATAACAATAAAAAATAATAGGACTTGTATTTAAATGCATTATCCTTGCATTGTTTGGATACCAATGCCTTATTATATCCGAGAAAAGACAGATGCACCCAGGTCTTTTACTGCTACCTCTGAAAGGTTTAATTTTCTATAAAGTATTTAATGCCCAACAAGAGGAGAGCAGATCGTTTGCATGCAGCTATTTTCTCTCCTCCCTGCTATTTGCAGCAGGTCCCCTGTGATAAGGCTAAACAGCCAAATGACAAGAGCCCTGTTAGAGTCTCTTTTTTTTGGTGCTAATTCTTCCTTTTCTTTACAGTGACGGGCTGCACTTTGCGTGTCTGCTTGTGTGCTTTTTGCTCCTCCAGAATTGCGAGTTCCTCCGGAGAAATATCCAACTTCAAGGCGTTGTCACACGAGGATCTTGTCCTTTGTTATTAACGATATTGACTCGCAGTGGGTCTCGGCGCCTGATTGTCTTTGTGCAAATGAAGTGAAATCTGAGAAACAGCACCTTGACCCTCAGCCCATCCGTCACCAGCTGCGCGGACTTTATTAATTGGGTCAACAATATTTGGGCGTGTGGATCTTAAACCATTTGTTCGCGGCTATTTGTGTTTTTGTTCAAACTATTTACCTTTTGAACAATAGACCCGCAGCGGCTTTTCTCTCTCATGTTGAAGACTAATCCCTGTAGAGTAGAATTTGCGTGCACGTGCAGGCAATTGCTCTATTAAAAAGAAAAACCTTATTTATAGTTTGCGTGTTCATCCATTATGTCCTTCTGCGCCACACAAACAATAAGACATGTATCGTAAAGTGTTAATGAAAACGTCTTGTCCTTTCATTTTCCTCTATGATCCCTACATCCTGAACGAAGAGGCTACTTTTTCATAATAGCTTTGAGTGTGTCGTATTTTTGTTAAGATTTAAGCTACAAAACGAAAGAAGTGCATGTGACAAAAGTTTTCCCACTTTGAGGAGAAAGTCTCACCATCCTGCACACCGGCACTTTGAATACAACACGGCTAAAGCGCCTCCCACTGGCGCATCTCAGTACCAGAGCTCCCCTGCATGTTAATCAAACACCTGACTAACGTCTTCTCTTATTATCGGTCTTATTTCAAAACGAAAATAATAGTTTGAGGCAGCAGCATTAATACGGTTTGTCAGAAAACAAGGCGGGGCACATAGTGATGCAATAGGATGAATAAGGTGCAGACAGGATGAGGAGGCAAACATTCATTTTTGCGCAAATTCTTTGAAGTGTCACAGAAGTTATAACTTTGTGACACTCAAATCATTCTGGTCTGGGCTGGTAAACTAGAATTTGCCGGATTTGCCATTAAGTATTCTGTAAATACTTAATGAAATGTCCCTTTAATTATAATTCATGTGAAAAATCAGGTGTCATCTTTTAAAAAGGTACCAGCCAGAGTAATCTGTGACTGGTTAAAGGATCCACTAAACACACATTTTTCTGACAGTCACTGCTTAGTGGGAGTTAAATTCAGACTTTGGTTTGGGGCCTCACCCACTGAATACATTCTTATTGGCCCCACTTCGCTACTCTGTCTGTGTCTGTCTCTTAACAAAAAAACGTTTTTAAAGACATTTAGGGTGCATTCCTGTTTTATTGGCAACTTTACAGCAAAGATAAAGAGGAAATATGGAAGACAGATGATGTGACAAAGGTCCTACTCTGAATTCAAACTGCACACCTTTGTCAAATAAGCCACCAGGACACATTGATCACAGTTACATTTGTGTGTCCAACAAATCTGTAAATTTCCCAACCAAACCCCAGTTGCTTTTACAAGATATTTCCTCTTTTTTTGGTTGAAGGTTTGCCAATCAGCTAAATAAGCAGCTGCGGTGTTTGGTTAGAATGAAACGGGCCTCAGTGATGCAGGGATGAGAATGGCAAGTCTACTGCAAAAAACAATTGTTGTCATTCTTGGCTCACTTTTCATTAAAACTTTTGAATTTGCACAGTTGCTCAGGTGAAATATCTAGGGGCCTTTCCCTCATGCTTCACACCTCCAGGAACCAGGAAGTTTTCTCAAAATTCATAACAATAAACATCCAACCAAGGATATCCTAAATAATGAATTTACACAAAAACCCAGGACAACGTCTTCAAAAAGCAAATACCTTTTATCGCCATCTGTAGCAGGCACCTGGGAAGGTGGGCTTTGTGTGGAGACAAGAGAGGAGGGAAATCATGGTTTTTGGCGCAGACAATGTGAGCATTTAAATAAGAAATGGAATCTGAGCCCAACTGTTTACTTTATTCCTCAATTCCCACTCCAGGTCATGAAAGCAACACAAAAAAGAGAATAAAACTGAAACAGTAACATTTTTTATAGGTGTAAAGAAAATAAAACACCCCAGGAAATGACAAGTTTCAAACCAGAGAACAGTGGCACACGTCGCCATATGATATGTGATGATTGTGAGCAATCTCTTGTGTACTCTCCCCGTCTCCCTATCCATCTCTCTGCTCACTTGTCATTTTCACTTTCCGTTTGCTTGTGTTGAGTTTCAGGGGAAATGGTAAATAATTTCATTTCACAACGCTCACTCACAAATAAGGCTTGTCTGGCCCTGAACTGTGTGTGACACAAAGCAGAAGTATGTACTGTTGGGGCTAGATGGGTCAGCCAGGCATCAACGGCGGCATCAGTAAAGTGACTGCACTGTGGCAGGTGATTTAATGGTTGTCACAGCGGCACTAGAAGTGTACAGGGACAGGATTCCAGTCAAAGCTAATATTTGTGATGAATCACTGTCACGCCAGAGGTAAATGTAACACTAATAGACATGGGGAGATCTACTGTTAGCTGGTTTTGCTAATGAGCATATTCTTTCAGAGAGGTGGTGTCACTTCTGCGTGCTGGTTCCATATAGTAAGGAGAGAAATGAGGGGGCTTATATTGGATTGGGTGTAATGAGAGTGTCATAGCCATACTGCTGTGAGAAGCTCAGTGGAGGAGCTCAGACTTGCAGTGCAGCGAGGCCCGAGATGCTGAGTTTTTGTTGTTTGCAGACGATCTTTACAAATACCTATTGTAGGTGGTGTCTGGTTGAATTGTGTTCAACAAAAAGAACTGCATGCTGGCTACTTGAGCAGATGCGGGGGCTGTAATGAAGGACGTTTTTGAGTCACTGGCACTTCACGTGAGTATTTCCAGTGTGGGAGACTTTCTCGTTTTCGTCAACAAATTTTCAGGGGGATTTTTATTCTTTCTTTACTTTATGTACTGACATTTAAGTACGTTACCGATTTAGATGTTTCATTCCCTGCGAGATAAGTACACAAAATACTAATGGGGTCAACCTTTCAGGAACTGTAGTATAAAAAACAGCCTTGTATCTGCTTGATGACACTGTGCCTTTTAGAAAATGTGTATGTTTTTCTCAGTCTGCTGAAGACTGAATGACCTGAACGCAGACAGAAAATCCCCAACTTAGAGATACAATCTCCAGTTTTCATTATCTCTGGTTCAGATTTTATCTCATTAGCTACAGTAACACTTACCTCACTTGAATGCATTTGGTATTTAACCCCTAGGTCCCTACATCACAATGAGTATGTTTACATTTGTTGTCTTTCTTACTTTTAAATCCGATAGTTCTTAAGTATTTTCTCCGATTGGGATATTGCTATTTTACTTAAATCAAATATAGAATGAAATAATGGGTCAATTTATTTATTAACTGGTCCATTGGCAGTTATTTTTTATAATCAATCAATTAGTCATTAAATACAAATTCCAAATATACTTCTAGCTTCTTCAGTGTGAGAATCATTCAATAATTTTTCTATCAAAGTGAAGATCATTTTGTATTATTTTTTAGCAATTTGAAGACATCATTTTAGCCTCTGGGAGATTTGATCACTCTTATTTTTACATATGAATTAATGTGGACAATAATGATAAGTTATATAATAAGGATTAGTTGCTTCCCTAATGTGAATACTTCTTCCATGACCTCTCGTAAGACAACGTTTTCAACCTCCTGATACCCGGTAAGCCTTTTTTGAATGGCACAGGGACGAGTCTGTAAAGAGGGGGATTCTCTTTTTGCTGAATGGCAAGTGTTTGGTTTCCTGTTGAGATCAGCCGGCTTTACATCAGGTGCTGTGATACTCAATGTGTGGAGAGTTTCTTCATGTCGGAAGGTCACAGGGACGTTAGTGCGACAGAGTGACTGCGAAAGGCTCTCTCAGTCAGGTGAGACGACTCTTTAGCTGACTTTTGGATTTATTTTCCCCTTCATGGGCTCAAATATGGTCTGTTGTAAGTCGACAAAGACAACTGCATCTATAGTGTAGATGACTGTACTGATAGACTGCATTCGTTATCACCCATCCTGTTTGTTTGTTAGTTTGCAGGACGTCTCAAAAATATGTTTAATTTGGTAAATATGGCCTTGGTTAAAGGAACTAGTGAGCAGTTTTTAGTACAGGCCAGGGAATTTGTTAAAACTTTTTTTAATTTATTCATTTATTTATTTAATTTTCTTCTCGGCAGAAGTAAAAGCTCGTAGACTTTTGGTTACACAGCCAAAATGTGAAATTCTTTAGTTGTTAGAGTTCAATCAATGAAATATCAGTTTGCCCGTGTAGTGGGGTAGATTTTTAAAGCGTCCTTTTCTAAATGATGAATCCAGCTGCACATTAAAGTCATTTTCTGTCATTAAAAGACTTAATTGTGCAGCCACGACAGAGGTGCGACTGCTTTCTTCTTGTGTTTGAGTCGATACAAAAATTCTGCGAAAAAAACACATTTACTGTAAAATCATTTCACCCTTTTCAGCAGCTTTAGTTGAGCCATAAAGTCAGACAGGGATCATATTTCATTTTCAAGTACTGGTGCCAATGTAGATTTACAAATGTGCCTATATAAACCCGGAACCACAAAAAAGCACAAGTCACTGATCTCACAATTACTTAGTCCCTTTGGCCATCCACCCAGTCTTTGAACTCTATCTTGTGAACTGAGAGCGCCTTCTTCCGCTGGAACGAGATGTGGCAACACCACATGATATTGCTCAATCCACTGAGTATTCAAAATTACAATGCGGTCTGTTGAATTTGCCCGAGCAAAAAAAATATATCCTAAAAGCCTATCAAAGTCTGATGGCCTAATTTGTCTTGTTGGGGGTCTCACTCAATCCCCTGCATCCAAGTAACACACCGTGCTTTTTCGCTTAGTACTCCCTCCCAACACATTCAGCCCGAGCCCTCAATTGCTTGTTTAACTTGACACATAATTACTGTGGAAATATTTGTGTATTTTGTACGAGTGCCACAGTCTGCATTGCAACCGACTGCCAAGTCCTCACAGCTCCCACTGCAGCTATCGCAGCCAGAATCCCTGATTAAAACAAGATGCTTTCATTTGGGCCAGCTTTGGAAGAAATCACTCCCAGAGACGGGCCTCTCCCTGCCAAGCTCCACTGCAGCAGGGTTTGCCATGTGTGGCAAAGCTGACATGCTCATTGTACCAAAAGAGGCTCTTTTTTTGGTTTTAACCCAAATGTGCTACTGAATGGAGCCTGCTCCATCAAAGTGGCGCTCTGAAAGACCACAGTGTAACTCAGTCAGTGCCACGCAGGTCAACATGAAACATCGCTCTTAAAACTGAGTGAGTTGTTATTAAAATCCCATGGAGTCTGAGGTCATCTCTGCAATTTTTCTCAGAGTGCCCTTTAATTTAATACTTATTTAATAACTTTTTATATGAAGATTAAGTTTAAATGTGCATGAAATAAGCACTTTTGAGCAAAGGGAAAAACAGATTTTGATCTTCAAGAAACCAAAGTAAAGCCCATGATGTTGCAGATGTTCCTTAGCCTCCTCTAACATGAATGATTAATAAGAGTTTTAATAATGTAATTTATATTTTTTCCCCTAATATTGCAAATAAAGTAAAGGTTTAGGCATTCAATTCAGAGACTTAGTTTATATTAAGGGCTGTGTTTATATACTTTTGACAATCATTATACGGTTCTGCATTTGTCTACCATCTATGTCTGGTGAGTGTATTTATAGTTTTCATTCATTCATTTTTTGCAGTTGACACAGTAATGCAGTCCTGATTTTCGTTTAAAACGAGAGATAATAGATGTGATTTAATCATCTGTAAAAGGTGTGATTCTCCACTTGTGGCCAGTTTTGTCCACTTATAGCAACATATAATGTACAATTATGAATTCTAGATGTAATGAGAATAGATGTTTAAGGCAGCTGTGACTATAAGGTTAAGGAGAAAAGAACGCTGGCTGATGATGTCCTCTGACAGGTTGTGGACTCACTCTCATGCAGCAGTGACTGGACGTCTGAGGAGTCTGGCTCTGTTGCCATTTTGACCCGTCAGCTTTGACTCACCAGCAGCACAAATCAACAAACTCTGAAGAGTCACTCCGGTTTTATCCTGACACCTGTCATGCAACTCAAGATCCTAATTTGTTTTGTTTGAAATGGTTCATTTGAAGTTCAAAGTTACTTACTGGACCAAACAAATACTCGTTCAGTGATACCAATATTTCTGTTCTAAGTAAACTGTGATATACAGTAGCACACAACCCAAGCAGCAAAATAAGTAAAACACACCACTTCAATCAATGTTGGGGGCCACTTTCATGTAAATTGGGACCTCATTCACAATATCCAAAGCAAATTATCTTCATTAGATTTCCAAAACCATGCCACTGATTTGTCAAGCTGTGAATGATAATGAAGTTGTGTAGTTAATGAAGGGCTGAAGATGCAGGCTTTCACAATCATGATCATCTTCTATATAACCCTTATGAATATTTAAGGTTCTTAATTCTGTGTATAATTGCGCACCAATGCTTGGCATCTCTATAGACTTCACAAATAAAATATGTAATGGAGGAGACAGACCTGGCTATATTTCATTAATCATTGAAATTAATTAACTGGTGATAATATAGGATGTTACACTTGCGGGATCCACGGAAAACTGTGAAGAAGGAACTGTGCGGAAGGTGAAATCTTACATGTGTGATTATTCACAGAAACTCACTTACACTTTAGGAGAGTTTGTTCGTGTTGCTCAGCGTTTGTATCCTGAGGCCAAAAGTAGCTTTAAATTGTTTTTGTTCCAACGGGAGAGAAACATGCGTGACATGGCGTGTTTAGCATAAACAGAAGAAAACTGTTAATGCATGTTTAGGCTGCAGATTTGGAATACGATAATACGGTTCATGTCAATAAAGGGAAATAATCTTTTGTCTGTTTACCAGCACATAGAGCAGAAGTGAAGGTGGGACTCACGGCGCATGGTTGGAAAACAGGAAGTAAATAAGCTTGGTCGTATCGTGATCCTACCTGGTTCCTGTTGCCAGAGCAGCTTTGGGAGTGAACCGGAGTAGATTTGAGTGTCATGGTGGAAATCCTCAGTCGAATAAAACAAAGTGGAGCTGCATCGATGCTCTGTCTTGTTTTATATGATGGCTTGAAATAAATGAACTTTAAATGGAACCTTGGCAGGGACGCGGGCTATTGATCGATTGAAGCAGGAGCTGAAGTTTAAGGGCACAGCTTTCCCGGGGCTTGGGCTGTAACTGGAGTAATGAAATTGATTAGGCCAAGGGAGGGTGACAAGCCAGTAGAGTCAAGCCCTTGATGTAAGGAAACAAGAGTGCCATCTAATTGGGGTGTAATATGGGTCTTTAGAGGACATTAAGCACACAAGTGGCGGAAGGGAAGCCACTCTACTGGATGGAGCCAAGAGGATGTTGCACCGGTGTTATTATTTTGTAATTATTCACCCAGCTGATTGGATTATGGGAGTCAAAACTGAGAGTCCAGCCAAGGGTCAGCTGATACCCAAACTGTAGCATTTAAAGCAACCTCCACTCTCGCTCCGCCTCCTGGTGTTTCTGTGAAAGTACTGCTCAAAAGAACGTGAAAGAATGTGATGAACGATAAAGACCATTCGCGCTCACTCGAGACATGCATGTATGATTTTCACAAGTAGCGTAGGAGGCAAACGTGATCCAAATTGTGGATCATTCAATTGTTTTTAATACAGCATCTATGTCTTTTTAAATCCTGTTATTTACTGATGCTACGTTTCAATGTCTGTCTTCATTTATTGTGTTGTTTTTAATACAGTTACAACATACAATTTTGCACTTTCTGCTAAATATAGTCCCTAACTAACTAACTGATGAATCAAATTACAATGCAATTGAAAACCAGTACATCAACCTTTGAAACAGAACATATTTGCAGATTTATGGATCATTAATGTTTTTGTAATGATGGAGAAGGAATAAATAATTTGACCAGATCTCGGAATGGATCCCTAAATCAGAGCCAAACATAGTCAAATGTCAGTTTTCCCCCTGATGTGTTACTTGACCCATTAAGGTTTTCCCAGCAAGAATGTATTTGATGATTTGTTTTGCTGCACAAACTTTTTTCCTAGGTTCCATATCACCACTGTGTGAACAGCATTCACTATCTTTGTAATGTGAAGCAGAACCCGACGAAATGTTTGAAAACCGAGACGCATAAAAAGATAACGCTTTAATCAAATTCAGCACAGTTTTATCAGGAAGTCTGGACATCTTTTGACCTGAAAATCAACAAATCAGTGCTTACTGGGCCGTCATTATGAACTACAGAGTAACTCTGTCTGGGATCACAGGGAGTGCAGTGTCGTCCTGCCAGCAGAGGCCCTGTCCAGTACAGGGGCATTCATCTCCTGGCCTGAACTGTCTCACTCAACAGGATGGCCAGAAGTTACGGTGCATTACAAGCACTTAGTGTAGTGATATCAAGGTTCACCTCCGATTTCCAATCTCAGGCCAGAATAGTGGGCTGGGAGGCCGTCATTAAAAAGCCATTACATGCCCATATTTCATATACCAGTCTCTCCTATGTTTCAAGGTGTTAAAAGCTCAATGTATATTTCCTCTATATTTAAGCGGCAGGACAACGGAGCAGCACATAGCATCTCACTAGCAGCCATTGACCTTGGCCTAGCCAGCCTTCATTAGCTTTTAGACACTTATCAGTCATAACTGGGTTTGTCCTCTCCGCAACGTTTCCTCCTTCACTTCACTTAGGCTGGAAAATAATGGCTGAAATCCATTTATCTGCCATTTCCAACAAGTGCGTGACATTAACAAATTATCTACTTTTCACTAAGTATGGCCAAGGTACCCTCTAAAGGATTCCTCCACTCCGCTGGCCAAGGGCAGACCTTTTTAGAAACTGACTTTTTTTTTTCTCCTCCTGAGCTATTTTCTTTCCTTCCCATCTTTAAATATTCATTTTGCTTTTGCATGCAGGGTTAGATTTTATGAGCACTATCAGCCATATTTCTCCAAACACACATCTTTATTTGTTTTTGATTATTTATGCTCCACTCTGACTTTATAACTCACATCCCTAGGAAAACATTGATCCAAGAGGCAAATGAATCTAATTAGGACCTCTTTCTTCTGTGCTGAATATTGACTTGTTTTGAAAGGTGCCTCTCCATTTCAAGCGAATGTCTCTGGAATGCTCTGTCCCACTCTCTTTAAGGAAAACTTCTAAATGCTGATGAGATATTTGTGTCCATAAATGCGATCTATAGTGGCGCCTGCTCGTTCGTAATGTAGTGCATTAATAGCAGGATGTCATCAGTGCACTAATTTCCAAGGTCTCAAAGGCACCAGTTGTTTTTGCAGTTGTTGAAGGCTTTTCATTCTTTCTTTTTTTTTTTATGTCTCAATCTTACATTTGCGAAACTTCCGTAATGAGTGTAATCTCTGCAGTGCACTCCAGGGCTCAACCTGTCAATCTAGTCAACGAGGACAGAGAAGGAAGTGAGGATGTACCATTAATCAAGAATCATAACAGCTAAGGAGAATCTTTGTTCTCGACACAGAAAACTTGTCTTCCATCTCGATCAGTGAGGAAATGGGGCCTGGCGAAGCGCGAGTCGTCTCGCATTTGTCTTGAGTCGCCGTCCCAGGGCACCAGTGCTTGTTCACAGCATTACACTGCTGGCTTTTGATGTAAAGCCGTTGCATTTCACCATTTCACACAAACCCAATTTGAAAATATTCCGTCGCATTCCATGTAGTTGATTTCTATTTATAATGGTCATGATTATTTTATTTTGTAACATTAATGGAAGTACATTTGGGGTGGAGAAGGAGGGTTGGTGGTGAGGCATTTGCAATTCATATTCCCCTGCATGATTACGTTAAGAGTATGTTCTGTCATATTTGATTAATGCATTGTGTTTTCCTTAAAACAGGATTAAAATATGAAAACCGACAGAAATGAAGCTATTACAAAGAATGATCAATTTTTTATAATCTACTCAAGGACAAAAAAAAAATTAAGTGCTGCTCAGAAATGCACAGATCAGGATTCTGCAACATTTGGTAATCAGTGTCAGGCTGCAAAAAAACAAGCTTTGTTTAAGGCACAGACACAATTAACATGAAAGGCTGCCAAGCCGAGCTTTTATGGCTTTTATGTTATGAAGCTTGAATTAGAGATATTACTAGCCACGGTTGCCAGGTGTACATGTACTACCACACTGCATGGCACATTTATGTTGCCCAGATTCTGTTACTTTATTAGCATGTTTTTGTGTGGAAAACTATAAAAATGTCTCAGTTTTCCCCGACCAGCACAAACTCGAAATATCTTTTCAGTCTGCCTTTAATTTACACTAGCAAACATGAAGTATAATGTAGTCTTTAATTTCAACGGGTTATTGCAAACCCACACATAAAGAGAAATACAGGCTGAAATACTGGTAGTGACTGTTGTTAAAAGTATTTCAACTGTCAGTTTTTTACAAGCGTGTAGTACATCATCAGTTGTACCTTTACATGTGCTCTTTGTTATGTATTATGTATTTATTATTATTCTCTCAGAGGGAGACATTTTTCATACACAAGCAAAAACTACATTCAGTCAGATATTTAACCTTGTAGAAACACTGCAGAAAAAGCAGCACCAGCTCTTTTGTCAATGTCAATAGCCATTTTTTAAACAAAGTGTGTGTGTACTGGAATAAAAGTGGGCCTCCAATTCCACTGTCAGCCATTTAGCCTGACCATGGGTGACTGTGAATTAAAAAGAGGGGCCTTTATGTGCGACCCTGCAGCACAAAAGGCTACATCCATAACTTATAGAGACAGGGAGGCCATTAGCCGCCACTGCCGGGCCACCTTTACATAATATGGTGTGTGTGGACTAATCACTGAGCTGAGGAGTCCGACTGCTTTAAGTCTATAATGTCTCTGTTCGCATGCAGGAAAAACAAGGTGGAGTCCTCCTCCTGTGTTGCAGAGACATTCTGTGTTGAAAACCATTTTCAGGAGAATCCTTCCTCTCAGCTGACGACTAAGGTCTGTTAATCCACAGTTAGCGTTGAGATCAATTGACCGTTTGTGTGTGTTTGTGTGTGAATGGAAGCCTGTTTCTCGAAAACAAATCACATCCATATGGCCTCTCAAATGCAACGGGACAAATACAAATGTCTCTGAAAAGCCAATTCTTAATGCTGAAGCGGTGTTTTTTTTGAGGGCAAGCAAAGACAACAAAGTGTGATTTAGGAACCAGAGCCACATGGGTCGGGGGGGATGATGCTTACAGAAGAAGTTCCAACAACAAACTATTAACAGCTGTCAATATGGCAGAGTGTGTTAGTCCATATGAGCTACGTTTTGTCCCAGGCTAATCGGGTTATGAATTAATTTTACACAAAAATCCTCCATATGATTTTGTCTTTCTCTTTTGAATTCTGTGTGTGCCGCTGCAAATGCTTTTTAGGTTTTCATTCCTTCTCTCTTATTTTTAATGACACCGTTTATGTTTTATCGCATTACACCTATAAAAACAAAGAAGTAAGCAATATGAGTTGTTTTGATATTGCTGTCCTGCCGCTAACCTTTCAAATAAAATGAAACATAAGTGTTTTTGATTGTGCTTATCTAAAACTGACTCACTCTAATGTTGCTACTTGGGCAGAAATCAGGTAAATGATACCGTGTGTGCTGCTTAAAAAGGATTCACAAACCATTTGGCCTGACTGCTCTTCATATTACCTTAATGTCTCCCAAAAGGCCAAAGCCAAGAATGAATTATTGATAGCCATCATATGGATCGCACGCTGTGGCTCCACATGCCTATTAGAGGGTTTTGTTCATTCATTTACGCTAGCTTGGACTGCTGCCTTGAACGACGCATCACTCTCCTTCTTTTACTTTTATCCATTAGCTGTTAACAATAACTGACTTTATGCAGGTTGCTGAGTTTCCAGCAAACAATGAAAACAAAGTAACATTGTGGGAATCATTTGCTCTGTGGTGTGCTGAGAATGTACTCCACTGCCTGTAATTTGACCTTTGACGTCTTTGGTTAGCCTGCAGTCCATTTAGGCTTTCCTCTGTTTCTGCGTGGAAATTGGAAAAGGGGAGACAACACTTTCTGGTGAAACGATAGTTGGAATGATAATTGCTAAGTTTAAAAAACTGAAATCTAATTGGGCGGATCCCCCTGGAGACTAATATTGGACTATCTTATAAAAGGCCCACAGTATCTCAGCTATGATTTATTGCTGAATTCCAGTCATTTTCAATACATTATAGTTTCCAAATTGTGTTTAAATTGAGTGTAGAGGAGAAAAGGCCATTAGGAGATGCAGAAATGAAGATTATATTTAAATATTCATGCACTCGGTACCTTATTATTGAATCTGTACACTAACAAAATCAATATTAAGTGCAGTTTGACATAAATTTATTTATGAATTTCGACTTTCTAAGTACTTGCGTTTTTTCACTCAAAAAAGGATGAGTATAATGCTGTAATGATATCAAAACAGTGTGTCAGGGTGCATTAGTCTGGGAGTTTATGAACCCGCACATAAAAACTCAGGAGCGTCCCTGTAGAAGTGCTTACTAGGCAGAAATGTCGCTTTTTACAAACATCAGTCATTTTACAGCCCTGTATCACAGGGCGCTCCTCCGCTGTGGGTGATAGTTAGAGAAAGATGCAGTCATCTTGTTTGTCCTAAATGAGATCTTTGCTGTAAGCCCACTTGTATTAAGGCCTGGGAGTTGGACTGTGTAACATTTAATTAAAATGGATGTCTCTCGTTGTGCCTAACCTGTCCCCCTAACTCCCTCTTGTTTCCAGGCCATGTCTTTGTTTAGACAACAGCCCAATGTGACACTTATGACATGAGGACACTGTGGTTCAGAAGATTTTCTCGTTGCATGAGTCTTAATACAGCAGCATAAAATAACATGTGATTGGCTGTCCCTTGCTGAAAGCCTCAAGGAGAATTATAAATATACTGCCAGTAATAAAATATCAATGTCTTTTGTTTTTATATTGTATTGTGCCACTGAGAGCGAAGGGAACTGCAAAGTTTTTCATTCATATCACACATGCTTTGTGCACACATGTAGGAATACTGTTAAAATGTAATTATTTTCCATGTGTTTTTAAAACAGTTTCTCATTCTTTTGTTTTTTATAGAAATGTGAGCAAAGTTAAAAGGCTCTTTATTGGAGGAGCCACATCTCTGGACACAAGATGATGCCATAAAAGCAGGAAGGCATGGAAAAGCAAAACATCAATCTGAACTAAGAGGGGGGAAGCAATAAATCAGAGAATCATAGCCTTCTGCCCCGCCTTTAAAATCATTTAAACAGATTCAAAAAGCCTGATTCTGCTCGAGTCTGTCTGTAAGCACCCTTATAAAGCCTTTATGTGCCTTAGACATAGAGAATAAAACCACGAAACCTTATTGAGAGACGGAAAAATGATGCCCTGTTCCTGGGAAGTGGATGCTTTAAACGTTAGTATCGGTATCGGGATCACAGAGCGGAGATGAGTAAGTAAGGATCAAGGAAGTCGTCCATCCAAAGCATTCCTCTAATATGTTTTACAAACCTTTTCAGGTCTCTGTTTGAACGTCGAGGTCCGCTCACATCCAGAGTTAAATAGATTTATATGAGTTTATCCGATGCTAAGTACAGCCACAATATTACAATTTCCCTATTTCCCTATATTTAGAAACATGTCAGCTGTTCTGCTTCCACTCGATGTCAGTGCATGAGGTGGATAAGGATGCAAGTGTATCAATCAGCGTACAGTCTCTCGTGCGACATCATGTATCCATGTGATATAATATTACAAGTTTGTTTAAAGTTTCACCAACCTTTACTGAGAGAAACAAAGTATATTTTCTCACTGTTGAATATAAGAGACAATCCCCTATTGAAATACATGAAAAAACCAAAGTATCCGAAACATGACCTTCTACAACAGTTCAGACCGTAAAAACTTCATGTCCTGTTTTTTTAACGTATCTCAACTACAGGGCAAACATGTGTGGAGGAAAAGGAAACTCCATCTCCCTCTACAGTAGCTTGAGGAAAAAAAGCTTTGGACTGCAAGTTCTCTGAGTAAGCATTAGATAGACTGATGAAGGAAATGGTTAGTTTGGATTATTCAAAGTGGGGTTGTATGAGGTACTTATCCATAGTAAGTGTTTTACCTAAAGTACATGGAGGTCAGAACATCAGTTTTGAGAAGCAGACAGGAATAACAGCATGGGAGCAAAGGGATGTGATTCTGTGGAAGGTGGCAGCAGCTAAACGTATTTTAGACACCTCAAAGAAAGGCTCAACTAAATAACTCAATATCGCTTTAAGGGTACGGTATATTTAGAATATTTTCACCGCTTTACCTGGCCATCAGACAACCCTTTCCGACAGGGAAGGGAAGCCGTTATCTATGCACTCATCCAAGCCACAAGACTCCCTTGACAAAATGTTTACCTCGTATGACATAGAAATCGCTGCTCTTCCCCTGCCTCGGTTGGTTAGTTTGTTTGTGTTGTTGTGTGACTTTGGTTTTTCAAAGGGTTAGTTTGGATTCACCAAAGTCCCACAATAACACAAACTAACTCATCGATCTTGGCAGTAGATCAGCAACTCCAGTGTTCAGTCTTTTTTTGGCTCAGTTCCCCATTGGAAAGGCTTTCTGACAGCTAGTTAAAGTGGTGAAAATATTCAAAATAAAGCGTACACGTAAACTGATAATGATTTTTTTTTAAGTAGGTTTTTTTTAGGTGGCTAAAATAGTGTTTTGCTGCTGGCCCCATCCACAGCAGTGCATTACTTTGCTCACATGCTGGTACTCGTGCCTATTTCTTCAAACCTCATACAACCCCACTATCCCTTCAAGCTTAATTTTGAAGTTATTTTTTACTTTTTTTATGCTACTTATTCTTTGATACTTCACAATTGAAAAACTGTAAACATTTTCATCGAACCAAGGAATTTGTGTCCATATTATTGAGGCCTAAAAGCTTTCTATTCTATTCTTAAATGAAATCTGTAAAATGTTTCTACATGGTGGTATTGATATTACTTAAGTAAAGGCTCTGAACTCCACTGCTCAGTGTGTTAAATCTGATGCTTACATACTTTTGCTACATTCCAGAGATTCAAGACAAAGAAAAATCTGATAATAAGGCAAAAAACTACGTAACCAAAATGTGCAAATTGTTAAAGAGGGGAGAATACTTCATATAGCTGTTTGCAGGGAAACACATTCAGCTCACAACCAAGTTCATTCACAGTTTTGCTTGAATATCTATTTTAGACATTCAATGATTGAGGTTAGTAGAGACATTTTGAGTGAAAGGGTTTCATTGTGTTGGCGATGAAGACGGCAAAGTGTTTTTCAATGGCTTCGATGTGTCCTCTGTCTGCTTCAACCCCTCAGTCCTCTTTCATCCCTGTTCGCCCAAGAAATGGAATCATAAAAACCATTCATGCTAAATGAAAAAGGGCATCATAAAGCTGCATTACACTGGAGTACACTCCTCTGCACCTTCCATCCTTATCAATATCACCCTTCGTCTCCTCATGCATCTCTCTTCCCCCTCTTGAAACAAAGCATAAAAGCCTTAGAAAGAGGCACAGTTTGTCATTCCTGTAATATAAGATAAAAGTCTTTAAAAGCTAAAGGCCTGGGTTGTTTTTTTTGTCTCCTTGGAGCCGGCAGTCTTTAAGACTGCTCGTCAGGATTAGCGGCACGGAGAACTATATATTATTTGCAGAATAGCTTACTGAGCACAGTCTAAGCCTATACATATAAGTCAATTTATATTAGAATTTCCATACATGCATTTTCTTATTACCGTCAATATGCAAAAATGGTACTTACTAACAAATAATGCATAATGTACAAGAGGCAGGGCATCAATAACTGCATTTGAGCTTTAAAAGAATTTGCAAAAAGGCAGAGCATAAAGACAGGCAGTATGAAATATACAACACATTAAACAAGAAAACGTCAAAAATATAAAGATGGCTCTTTGCTCAGGAGACAGCAAATCATTTATCTATAAAGAGCAGGAGGAAATAAAAAGCTTCCATCCCAGAGCTCTTGTGTATTTCATTTACGAACAAAGTCAGGTTATCTTCTTGCAGACAAGTTACTCTCCTGCCAGACCTCCACCCTCCATCAGAGAGAAAAAGACCAGAGGAAATAAGGCCACGGACATTTACATCTTTTGTCATCTAAGCTTCCCTTTAAATTGAAATGGAATAAAATGCTCCTTTTCTGCTAATTTAATAGTCGATTGAGGGTGAAACACACGATTTGGTCCCGAAAAAGGAAGTTGTCTGCCGTTCAAGCTCTATGGTGGAAAAAGAAATCAGTAGTTACTTAAAAGAGCAGCAGTTTGGGAAAGCACTCTTGAATATAAAACCTGTCAATGTACACCTCCTTCGGGCACTTTGGTACACCACATAACACATGTTCCCCTATGCTGGCTGGCTCAGAGTGGAGAGGATGCTGTGTAGTTTTGTGGTGAGGTGTACTGTTGCTTCTGTTGCATTTTCTCCCACTGGTTTGACATTCAAGATCACTCAATTATGTATGAACGGCAAGCAATATCCTTTACCATCAAGCCCCAATGTAACATATTTCATTTTCAAGGGCTGCAGAGCACAATCAGACCCTCTGTGTAATTACGACTTATTAAAAATGATTCCAAATTATCAGCGGATCTGTAGGCTGGTGTCTGGGTCCAAACTGAGAGCTGTTGTACTGTATTACTCGCAGAATAACTTCCCACGGGGTGCATGGTGTGTCAACAGCGATCCCTGTCCTTAGATCACTACAAATTAATTAAAGGAAAATCACAACCATCACTGTATCCGTACACGTGCACATACAGCATAATGAGACAAAGAGAACCGCACGGAAGCAGTTTTTTGGGGTTGTTTTTTTTTTTGCTCTTCAGAAATTAGTGGCTTTTGGATAATATGCATTGGAAGGGCAGCCTCAATGGCTTGTTGCGATACACTTTAAGCACTTTCGTGACTAGTTTTTGCTCCCTATACACAGTCTCATAATGAGAAAACACAGTTCAGCAGAGAAAAGACATCTCAAACAGCATGTTTACCCCTCACACAACATGGAGGAATTAAAAATGGATGAGCGCCCCATCCATTATTTCAACCTCCAAATGGCAAAATCTGTATAAAGCTCTGAGTATCCGTCTGGGTGAAAATAAATAAATCAAATATGCACTTCAGCGTTTCCTGCTCTTTTTCTGCGTAGTATACAGTGCCGTGTTTGTGGAGGGCACATCCTGCTCTTGAAACATGATGAGCTTTCTAAACGTATATAAATAAACCAAGAGTTTTCAATTAGCTTTCTCATCTTTTCTGTTAATTCAAATGATTTTGTCACTTTTCCGGGGCAGTGCATATAATATTTAGACTACTCTCATACTTGTCCCGGCCCCATTCTCCCAGCTGAATTTCTCCTATCTGAAGTATTCTAATTTGTGAACACAGTGGTGTCAGAAGTGATTTTACGGCAAAGTCACTAATTATATGCAACATCAATGCGATGTGGGGAAAACGTTAAAAATTTAGCATCACAAGACAAATGGAAAAATGCGTGCTGAAACAAGGAAAAGAAGCACTAACATTCACAGTTTTTCAATGAATAATACATGTTTTTTTCCCGTGTTTTACTTGCACACACCCAGACTGGCTTCAGTGTCACTCTCATCTTTATCTTAAAAAAAATATGTGTTTATGACTTTTCACATTGCTGTTTGCATCCAGTAATTAAAGGAATTCTTGACTATATATCGCATTGTTCTATGGGCAGATTTAATTAGCAGCCCCTGTGTGCGGAACTGGAAAAACAGCAGGAGTAAAAATAAAGACTATAGCATGTACAATTAAAGCTAATTTTTACACATGAAAATCTGTGTATTGGTTTTCTCTCTCAGCATGAAAACAAGCAATTATAAAAATGCTGGAAAGGTAAACTCTTTTCACTCCTGCAATGTGATAATTAAATGACATTTAAAGGGTGTTTGAGCATTTTCAGCTAATTCTATTTGCAGAAGAGCAATGTTATAGATAATATCATCGAGCTTGTAATTACCTCACCTGTCTGCAACAAGACTAAACTAAAGTATTAGAGCCTGTGGTTTATTGTGGCTCCCCAGCCGCTCACCAAATGGCAGCCATGTGTGCCGTATAAAGGTGCAAAAGAGGTTGATAAACTGTTGGTGCATCAAGTTGATAGCAGCTAACATGACCTGCCCTCTGAGCTCTGTTAACCAAGACTGACATGGTGGGTCACTGTTGGACCGACAAACAAGTTTGCTTTATTTTGAAGGTATTATCATGGCTCCCTTTACGCAGTAATTATATTCCAAATCATTATGCGTTGTAAAGTCTATTGACCCCTTGTAAACTTATATTTACCAAGCCGGAACAGTTAATGAAATAGTCTTTTAATTAGCACTCCCCTTAAGGGTGGGACATCTGAAGGGGTCCCTGTTTTGTTTTGGCTTTGTGGTTGACTGAAGGGTGCAGATCCACTGTTCTGAGATAAAACAGTAATATCTTAATTAAGACGTGGCGTTTAACTGTTAACAGTCAAAGTCAGCGCCATCGTATGTACCTCTGTGCCAGGGGCGGCACCTGCAGTACAGGAATATTCACCGCACTATGAATCAATAAAACAATATCATAATTTCTTCTTTTGTTGTTTTGTTTTTTTAGGGCCAGGTCGTTTTTCAAGCTTGACTGATTGAAAGTGGTCTGACTACTCAAGGTAACAACTGAAGAGGGGGGATAGGGGCGGGGGTGGGTGGGGTGCTTTGCTGCTTGTATAATGCAGTCTTTGGCAGGCTCTCTCTTTGTATTAGATACATTAGGACGGAAATGTGCACTAACTTAAAAATGCTCATGTGAAAAAACATGGAATGTATTAAATTAATGGTCTCTTTTGCCTCAGGGCAGTAATGAAAAGGGACCCCCAATGAGTTCATTTTTCACGGCTTTGGTTATGCATTCAACACTCTAATTGAATTTCAATGTAAGTTTTACAAAGTCTTTATTACAGTGACTCTTGATGTAAATTTCATGTGATCTATCGTGGGACTTCCACCCATTAAGTAATTTAATTGTGACATGCACTTTCTACGCACCTCATGCTTTTATGCCTTATCCTCCTCATCTGAATTGTCAGTTTCCTCTATTATCAGCACTGTTTATGTGGATTGAGGAAAGTAGTCTGCATATACTCTCGGCAACTTTCGTGAGAACAGTTCCTTAAAAGGAGGAATTGCTCGTCTCCCCCATGCTAAGACAGAGGACAGCTCCGGACAGAGTATACTGGAGTATACACAAGTCACAAGGATTTGCAAGATGTTCGCAGATGACTGCACAGAGCACATTGTATCTAAGAAAAGTATATTATTAGATTTATCCTGTGAAGAGGGAGAGCACATCTCTCGGAGTAAGTACATTTTTCCAGATTTCTGCATAAGAGAAGCTTCTTCTGAATGATCTGTGAGAGACTTTTTTAATGATGTACCCAAAAGAGGATTTGCAAATGAATAAAGACAATATGTTTTCTTTGTGTGTGTGCTTCTCCAATGTTTCAAACACTGTGAACTGTATTCTCCGACCTGAGGTGTAACCTGGGAGTCAGTTTTCTCTGTCTCCATCTAGTGTTTCTGCCTTAAGCCGTTTTTTAGCTTCCCAACAGGCAGAGCATTAATAGAAAAGCATCTCCTCCCTTTTCCTTTACCATTTAAGAACAAGAGGTCTAAAAAAAAACATTCACACACTAACAAGACGGAAATCTTAATCACAAACCGTACGTTTCTCATCAATAGCCTGCCTTTGTGTGGGCACACGTGTGAATGTGCATGAGCCATCTGAAATACTGAGGCTGAATTGACCTGATCATTAGAAGGGGGAAGAGGCTTGACCTGATATTTCCTCTGTTGTTTGGTCAGGAAAGGGACGTTATTGTAAAAGGGCTGTAAAGATAAATAACCTTACCGTTTCCATGGTAAAGGCACAAACAGTGGCAGCCGAAGACAAAAGAGCAGAAGACAATAAATCCAACACTGTCAATTTTGTTTAGTTCTCAGAGTGTTTTTCAGGGAAATATAGTTTCAAAACAAGAGGCCACATCTACTTTTCCACGGAGAAAGGGAAATTGGATCACATTTTTCAGCTTTTTTTGAACAGGCCACAGTTTCATCTTGTACATTACTTTCCAGGCCACGGCATCCTGATTAGTAATAGGAATATCTGACACCATATTTTGCCTTTGGATCAGGAAACTCCTTGTACAGCTGTATACATGTTTTTATAGCCTTTGAAAGAAAGGGTATTGTCTTTAAATTCCTAAGAATGCTTTGTCCGGCCTTCAAATTTAAGTGGAAAACCATCCCGGGCCCCTTTTTTTTTTTACGAGTTGAACAATCAAGAGTGAACATGCACATTTGCCTTACTCTTGAGGTCAACTACAGTTCATCTCTTTTGAACAAATCCAGGTTATCACTTGAAAAAAAAAAAAAAAAGTATCAAACAAGTGGACATTAAAAGGGATTTTATACAAGTTTACAGGTTTTGGAGGGTACTACTGCATATATGAAAAAGTGGTTTAAAGCCTTTTGTGGGTCCAGAGGGAGCTGAATGAAATGTGATAAATGTCCTTAAGTTGTGTCACTGGAGTCAGCGTCAGTCGGAGCTGAAGACTACAAGTTTAAAAACTGAAAAAGGTCTGGGGGTGTGGAGTGAAGCCAAAGTTACATTTTCCACGTCCGCGACCAGACCTCTGAAGCTCGCTCCTCATCTTTGCTTTAGGTGAGCTGCTAGAAGCTACATTAGCTGCTACTAGCATAACACACCTTAATCTCTGCTAGGTGCCAGGTTTTGACAAGGAAGAAGAATGCATTGAATTTTTAAAAAAGACAGCCGTGTCTAGATGGTCACACCGGTTTGTGAAAACTCTCAAGTGGCTGCCTGACGACCTATCCTAACCTGAGCCATTTGAGGTCAATGCCTAATGCCATAATCGCAAATTAAGGATTACCATCTAGACAATACCAAAAAAGACAATATCTCTGGTTCTGCTATATCAATATTGTTCTTTTTTTGTGCAGTGATAAATCTGTTGATTACTCTTTTAACATTAAAATGGGACTCTGTAAATCAGGATGTTCCTCGAACTTCCAGTTCAACTTTCATTTGTAACCCCTTTTCTGTCATCACTCGTTCATCTACAGTGTAAACGAAACCTCAATGGCTGCCCTCTCTGTCCCCCCCAACACGGCCCCTTCGTCTCATCGTGGGGGGAGACGAGCCTCGTCAGAAGCGAGGCGTGATGAGGAGCGGCCTTATCACTCCAATACAAGAGCAAACACAGGGGTCTTTACAGCACGTCGTCTCAGGAAGCAGCGCACGGCAAGATTACTGCCCTTTAAGAAGCCCTAACACACGACCAATCCCAAGTAGTGTTTTATCTTGACAGTTTGCAGCGCTTTGTTTGCCTTTTCTGTGAAGCCTGGGGATAAAAGAGCAGCCTCTGTGAGCTGTGTCTGATTAGGATCCAATTGTTAACATTCGCACTGACTTTTTTATTATCAGCCTGGCGTTGCCATACATGCAGCAGGTAGAGGCCTTTTCCGTGTTATAAAGGACTCTACCCTTGCTGCTCTCGTGTGTTACTCAAGTACTAGTTAGCACTAAGGTGGCAGGAGAGGAGCCCCCAGCTCGTCGACATCAACAACAACAACAACATCAACAAACAGGAATTGATGGCGAGTGTTTATTATCTGGCTTAATTGCTCCTCATCTGGAGGATCTGACAGTTGCGGTTAATGAGAGAGAGAGAGAGAGAGAGAGAGAGGAGGCACGCACTGCTGGCAGCGAGCTTCATAGTGTAAAATGTGTGTGTGTGTGTGTGTGTGTGTGCATGTAGTCAAAAAGAAGACAACATACAGCTAAACGGAAGCAACACAAAAGATGCAAGAAATTGTTTATTGGACTCTCAAAACAAGCCAAATTAGGAATTTCAAGTCCAACCTGAGGCCTCCTCTTTATGTTACCCGTGTGTCATTACAGCACACTGCAACAAATAAACCTGTAAACCCGAACACACACACACACACACACAATCACTCACCACAGCAGATTTTAGCCCCCGTGCAGATGTCGTATACACTAATCAGATGTCGAGCAAAGACAGGATATCACTGAAATCGAGCCCCTTCCTCAATATTTCATCTGGCCTGCATGACACATTGTGCAGTGTCACGCACACACTTCCAGGCATGGTTTGACAAAGAAAGCATCAAGACCAGTAGGATGCTTGCAGAAGGCCTGGAGGACAGGAGTCATGTGGTGTCCTCAGAAGAAAGAAGGAAATGATGAGAGAATGAAAGAAACTGCACTTCTACTGATGATATTGCCCCTCCATTGGATGCCAGACACACATAAACACACATATAAACACATGCCGCCACAACCACCAGCCCGTTGTCCCATTCATAAATTGCTCCCGTTGAGAAACACGGGCACATCTTAAACAGGGCATACCCGCCCCTTTTATTACTCCAGCTCAGCAGGCCCACATGGGAACAATTAGGGGTATACGCAAGTTTGGCGAAGGTCCGTAGCAACCAGCTGCATCTGTTTTTATTTACCTTTTGCTCTGGTCCTGGATAATGTCATGAGCACATCTGCTACTGTGCAACGTAACCGTGGTTACATGCGTGGTTCACCCATGATTCTGTAATTACCCGCCGAGCAAGATGAAGAGGCCCAGCAAACCACTCAAAGCCACACATAGCCTTCCTCCCCCTCATCCTCCCCGCATCTCTCCAGTGGCATGAAATCCCGTCTGCCTTGCCAAAACGTGGCACTGAGAGCCGGTATTTGGAGAGCAGAGGATGCTGAAGTGGCATTTAATGACCCAAAGTTGTCCACAATAGTAATTTTAACTTCATTTTGGTGTCATTAAATTACCAGTCAGTTAATGACACTCTCTTTCTATTATGTAGGATCAAATGTGGTTATTCTTAAATGAGCTGGGATGAGATGCACTTATCAAATTTCCTGATCTGATCTGATTGCTTGTTTGTGGTCACATGGTACAAGCTGCACAGTTTGTGACCCAGTCTTGTTGTTAGACGAAATATTTGGTTTTTGCACCCTCATAGAGGGTTTCTGCAGAACGTTGAGAAAGATCTCATCAGAAAAAACACGTAGGTCACGTAAGAATGTACTATAAATGTCTCCAGAGAGTGTTACTAGTTTCAAAAACAGATGACACCCACAAATGGTCATGTAAGGAGACTGGGATTAATCAGAGGTGGTAAATTCAGTTGCAGGATAGAGTGAAGAAAGATGCCTTCATGATGTTTCAGAGCTCTGAATAAAATCACCCAAATGTGTGGTGTTTGTTTGAAATACTGGAAGCTCACATTATTTAGTCAGCAAATTCAAAGTGGCCAATCAAGACAAGGCTTGTTTATAATAATGATGAGTGATTATGAGCAATAACAATGAAGACCATATATGGATCACTTCACAGAAGCAGTGTGTGTGGAGGTTGGGTGCCACCATGCTTAGCATCTCCCAGATGTGCAAACCATATGCTCTGACTGAAATTAAAACAAAAAAGAAACAGTGAAACATGAAAGGAATTTTTAACTTTGTAAAGACAGTTAACAGTCGGTACAGATAGGGTAATGACCGAGAGAGGCCACATGAAAGAACCGGGGATGTTGGCGGGTTTTCTGCACCACTCATTCCATTTCCTGCTCATAAGTTCACTGAGCAGATGGGGACCAAAGGCACAAGGAAGTTTAGATTTTCTGCCCCACAGCCCATTGTATATGATGCATGTAACTGCGTAACACTGCACTGTTATCATTTACAGACGCTTTGGTGCATACCAGGAGGTCACAATAATAAAGGTGAAAAAAGGGTGGACCCAAAAATGAAACATCTTCCCGTCCTTTAAGTCAAAATAATCTGGTTCATTCCTGGGATTTTGTGTGGAATGCATTTAAGGTTGTCATATTTAAAGCAACTAATGAACTTATCATTTATCATTATACATGTATCAGAGATGAGGCCCAAATTAAAGTAGACTTCCCTTTCTACTACATTTTGAATTGCTTGGTGGTATCTCTCACATACGGCTCAACTGTCAGTGCTGACACAAAGCAACTTCAAAATGAAAATTTGAAGTGCATATGTAAAGCTGGTTCATTTCAAAATGAGCATCTGCAAGCAGGCTGCCGGCCCATCCAGAGAAAGATTTCTAAAAACATATGCAACAGTGCCCTCTCCTGTTGGTTCAGCATACTGCAGCAAAAACAGATAAACCAACACCTCAGCAGCTGAATGTTTCGAGTCCGATTTAATTTGAAAAAGAAGAAGAAAAGAAAAAAATTAATTGTAAACAGTCAATTTCCCCAAAGAAAAACAAACCATCTGAAAGTCTTCGATTCATCATTGACAATCAGATATTCTGTGTTGAAAATCCAATCTTTATTATGAGCGTCTCTAACACAAAGCTGCTCTAGAAGGTGGCATCAGCTGTAACAATTGCAGGGTCTTCTCTTCGTCAGCTTGTTGTGCTGCTCGGCTAGAGACATGTTTATTTAACGCCTGCCTTGTCTGCGTCTGGATAATATCCACCCTCAGGCAACGGCTGGCAGAGGTCGGGCCTTTTTTTTTTTTTGCTTGTATAATCAACCTTCACAGCGCTGACTGACCACAGCATCACCTTTCAAGACTGCAAACAGACGTGCAGCACGTGGCACCACTGACAATTGAAAAAAACAGAAGTGAATCCAAAAGCCTTCAGGCAAGTGTTGTCACTGTGGTGGAACTGTATTTGAAGTTTAGAGTGACTTAGAAAACACAAAACTAAGGAAATTAAATTAAATAAACCATATAAGGTTTTTAATGATGGGTAACATGGATTTGAATTTGACAATGTGAGTCCTTCTCTATTGTTGTGATATGAATTATGCAAAGGTTTGCTAAACTGACGCCTAAAAAGACACATGCTGGAAAAAGTTGTTTGCTTCCAGAATCGATACACTGGATAACGCTGTTTCTGTCAGGTTTCTAATCCTCCCAAATCCACTCCAGTCCTCTCTGCTTTCGCTGGGCTTCATTCCCACTGGTTGTGTTTAATTGTAGGGACTCTTGTTCAAGTTGAACCGTTGTAAGAACAGATGTTTCTGATGGTTCAGCTGTGGCTGGTGACTCAAGGAACTCTAGAGAATCGAAAATGTTTATTTCAGTGGCATTAATGGAAGCAACGTTGTCTCTGTCTAATACAGAGGACACATTTCCACTCTGACTCTCACCAGTGTCGAAATGAAAGCTGCGGGCCTCCGTCTGTGTGTGAGGTGAATTAGTTGAGGAAAGCTCTGCAGTCATCTCTTCGAATGGAGCTGTCTCATTTAGGTGGTCCAGCGGCTGTTCTGTATTTAATCTCTCGTGTTTAAAGTTGAGCGTTGACGGGGCTGTGGTGTTTGGAGCGGGAGAGGATGTGACGTGTGATCCGGCAGGCCTGGCTGTGGAAGTAGGATTGCATCATTTTAGTCACGGTGGAATTATATCCATGAGCAATATTTATTACCCGACATTTCTAAAAATGATTTAATAATAATACAATAACGAGGCTTTTTATCTGAAGATTAGTCAGGATTATTTGCACAATTTTACAACTTTACAACTTTCTCTATAACAACACCTATATAGTCTATCTCAGCTTCCCACAGTAACTCCATAAACTAATATATCCCTGTATTGTTATTATTCCACTAACTTGACATGCTAGTTATCCCTCCCACCACTCAACTAATTGTTTTGCTTACTGTACATTTGTCTGGATGTTTAAACTGCAGAATGACGTATGTTCAGAGTTTGACATAAGAGGGCTGTTTTCACATTAATCTGTTTCGGGGGAGAGTCTCCGTGTTCGCCTTTAATCTGATTTTAACATGTGGATTTACGAGCCATCCCAACTAGTTTGGAACCCAATCATGATCCAATATGCAACTTACACAAGTGCGATATAGAAGTTTTGAAGCCTTCAGTGCACATACTGAGAGTGGACTTTTTAGGTAAGTAGAGGAGACATCCTGCAGTTACATTTTTGAAATGAACAATATCTGCATGTTCATTGATTTTCTTTAAATGAGGGAAGGGGACCGATGTAAATTTGTAGCAAGTTAGCTCAATTTTTCTATGTGGGAAAACTGTACCAGACACAAATTATTACTCAAATCAAAGGATTTTTTTAGATGTCCTCAAACATGTCTGGGGGGGGGGGTCTTTAACTCTGAATTTGTTTTCCATCAATTACTTCTGCTTTAATTTCTATCTCGCTTTAAATTGTATGAAATGTGCTACTTAAATGACTAATTGACTGAGCAACAAACAAAAGTAAATGCCTGGTGTGACCACAGTAAAAGCCTTTCAATGGCTAGTGGTCAAAATATGATCAGATAATTAATCACCACTTTAGTTTTACTGTGATCATCAGCGGCACACTCACCTGTGCATGGCAGTGTGTTCTCCATGGTCCAGTGCATTTTGTGATTTGTCTCCTTGAAGGTGAGCACAACATCCACCCTGTAAAATGGCTGCAGGAGTTGTTTCCTGTCTGCGCAGGTCTTTAAAAAAAAAAACCTGGATTAGATGTTTTACACTTTAATGAAACCATGATGATTAACTCTGGTTATAACAATTCTGTTGTTTCAGCACTAACCTTGGTCTGGAGTATTTGGGCTGTGGTAATGATCAGTGTCACAAATGCACTTGTCTCATGCACAGTGAAATTATCTGTCTGGTTCACCGACACATCACTGACTGTTAGTGCTTCGTTGTCACGACTGCCTCGCTTCGTCAAACCCATACGTCGTTTGAAAATGTGCAGCACAGTCTCCTCTTGTGTGAATGCAGTCACTGAAATTGACATCAGGGATCAAATGTGCGATTAGTGGTGGAGGTACATTTACTCAAGTACACTTTTGAGGTACTTATACATGGTTATTTCCATGATATGCAACTTTATACTTCTACTTCAATACATTTCAGATGGAAATATTTTTTACTCCACTGCATTTATTCATATGTTGTTTATATGATGAGCAGAAGCAGCCTTTCTGGCTTGTGACCCCTTACAAAAGAGCAGTGTGTAGTAGAGGCCACTCTAAACTTCTCAGATGGTTACATTTAAATACTTGTTTAGGCCCCAACGAGGGGAAATAATCCACCATTTCAAAAGTCCAAAAAGTGAAATAAATTTGTGTTTCTTGTTTCCATCACTCGTCGATCATGTAAGGCCCCCCTCTTTTTTTGGGAAACACTGCATTTATACTCAACTTTATAGTTAGAAGTGAAACCTGGCAAATGCTTCTTGGAAATGTATATAATGTGTAATGATACAAACACATCACAATCACTGACAGGGGCCATTTTCTCCAGAAACAGGACCTACCTTACTATGCATACTATATGTATATTTTCCAGTGAATACCTCTGTACATTGAATTATTTGGAGTTTGAATGCAGGATTTTTACATAGTTTTATCTATGTAAAGGATCTGAGTACTTAGTGAGTAGTGACTTCTATAAACATGTTAAAGTTTGTAATGTGGCAAAGAAAAATAACTTCCAGGTCTGATTCTCTGCTTGCTACCCACCTTTTGGACAAGTAGCTTCCATACTATAGGCATACTGACCACTGACCAGCTTCAAGGCCAGGAATTCCCCTTCATTTTCCAATATCTGTGTTAATCAAAATTACAGTAATGCAGTGAATTGTAGGTGTAATGTTGCCATTGGTCACTAGGTGGCAGGATGCTGTTTGCATACTCTTACTTCCACTGGGCTCAAGACCTCACTTCTCCTGCCTTGAACTGTAATGTCTGGTCCGCTCATGTCAACGTTCATCTGGATCAGGCTAGCATCCTCCAGAGCAACAATGAGTTGATCGCTCAGAGACAGCGACCAATGCAGCTGAAATGCATAACCAGACATGCAAACACAAAGACACAGTCAGACAGATCCCCTCTGCCTGTTTTCTGTCTCTCGTACAAACACATGCACAAGTAATTGTTCTCATTTATAATGCAATCCTATTTTAAGGGCTGATTTCATGAAGGATTGGTTTTAATTACTACCTCATTGTCCCAGTTGTCATAGGGAACTTGTCTGGTCACCTACAGACACATACAAAGCTTATCAGAATAACAACGCAAAACTGGTTCAAATGAAAACAGTGAAAAGTACCATATGAAGAACTCCAATCATCAGATACCTGAATACACTCTGGGTCACACTGGATTTGTTCTCTGCTTGGCAGTACAGAAACCACGGGACACTTCATCATGAAACTATGAGGTCTTCCCCCGAATCGGTTTATCCTCTTCACCAAATTTAGTGTCAGGACATGATAGCCATTCTGAAAAATCAATACGCAGCCAGAGAATTATCATTACCAGGCCCATCTGCTCAGGTACAATGTCACAGTTTGTGTATATGCATTAGATATTTATGAATGTGTCAGACATACCTGTTGCTGGACGAAACATCCAGTGTAACTGACTCTAAAAATAAAGTTCTTGTCAGGGTCTTTGTGCAGTGAGAATCCACAGGCAGACAGCTGGAGGTTTAGGTGATCCAGTGAAGCAAGGTTGACTTAGAGAAAGAAAAACTTGGGTCAAGGGCATTTTATCTTAAATCTATGTCAATATTTTTTTCATTGATTGTGTCTTACCTTGGATCTGTAAGGCCCCGGACAGCCAGAGTCCCAATCCTTCAATCCTCACACTGTGTATCCACATCTCCATGTATTCAGAAAAACATTCCACATCTCCTTCTGAAAATGAAAACATTTTCAGAGATGTGGAAAAACCATTAAATATCGCCCTTTATCACAGCAAAAAAATATTTACCTGTTAATCTTGTTGTTGGGGTATGAATCCAGTCTGTTGTCTGAATGGAAAGCACGCTCCTCATGATAAAACATTGTAAAACACTAGAAAAAAAGAAGGTAGAAGTCAACTTACATTTTGAAAATTGTAAATAGTTCCAGTCAATTTGTGTACAACATTAGGCTCCTCACAAAGTTCTAAGTAGGATGCTCAATCTTATCTGATCCATGTCACTTCCACTGATGAAAACTTATGTGGGCAGTCTGAACCTATAGCCTATTTGTAGGTAAGTGGACTGATGTCACCAGGGTATGTGACTCCATACAGGGGAGGGGGAATAAACACAGGTGTGTTTGCTTTAAGACTTTAAAGGTAAATGACAAAAAAAGTCCCAAAGAATGATCATTGTATCCAGCATGTGTGACAAATGGGTTTAAAGGCAGTTGAAAATCCTCTTTTTTGTCAAGGCGTTGGTCATTGAAGAATTGTTGGTGATGGTCTATTATGAATAAAGCTTATAAAATCCAGTTTTGTCGTTTTATTTAATCTCAAGTATCTTTCAAATAATCGTATGCCACAGTCTCACATACCGTTCAGCTCGATTGAAATCGTATGTTTAAAATGAGTGAAATTTTAAAACCAAACTGTCACCAATATTTTTTTGTATTAATGCACCATTACATCAAATACAAATATTGTATATTTCGTATATCATTTTAGACACATCTCCGTACAATTCATCCCGACATGTTTGGGGTTTTACAAACTCAGGGATTCTGTGGGTTTGAACAATGTTTGGCTGCACAGAATATTGTAAATGTAAATAATGTAAAAATATGGATTGAACTCATGTATTTCGGTTAAAAAACTATATCACAATTATCATGGTGGCATGGTATTAAATGTATTTTTTTTCAATGTCTCAGTGCGCATGGTGCGCACCTTTTGTTTAGACTCTCGGCGAATTTATATATGAGACTTCAAAGGGTAAACCACGATATTTAAACCTTTCCCATTGGAAGTTATGGACCACAAAAAGATTGATATAGTTAATAACATAGTATTCAAGTTAATTCTACAACAACGTAAACAGTGACTGGTGACCTGGAGTCAAATCATTCACTTAATGTTTCTGATTTTAATTCGTGGCATCCCCCACAAAAACCTAATAGTGTGCCCTCCCAACTGGATGATGTCATCTCTACAAAGTGCGCAGCCATTTTGTTAGCTAGCTTGAGGTTACAGAGGTTAGCCGTGTACTGCTGCATCATATGTGGTCTTTATGGTTTTGTACGTAAATCTGAACGAACGAGATTATTTGTCGATGTTGATGTAAGCGTACGATTTGCAGCTACACACTCGCAGGCAAGCGGAAGACTCGTGTATTTGTTCATAGTGAACAGTGCGCTAAACTGTATGGTCATTCATTTTTCAAGCCATCTTGAGTCTGCTAGCTTGTTAGCTAGCTAGCTAACTAGCGTGTTTACGCGTGCTGCGAGCGGAGAAGAAAGCTAGTGAGTGTTTGTGTTTCGCATAGTTTGTCTCTCTGCGTTTGACTACCCTTGTATTTCACCCAGTAAACCGAAGTAACGTTTACACTCAAGCGACGATCGACGCTACAAACTCGTGTGCATCATTACGGTCTTTAACTTTAGCGCCATCAGCTGCTTCTACTCGGACCAGCGAGCGACCATCTAGACAACCATGTCAGAGTTGTACATTCGTGTGGCTGAAGATGAAAACGAAGAGCCGATGGAGATCCCCTCAGAGGACGATGGGACTATTTTGCTGTCGTCGGTAGCGGCACAGTTTCCAGGGGCTTGCGGGCTGCGATACAGAAACCCAGAGTCCCAGTGTATGAGGGGGGTCCGGCTCGTGGAGGGGGTCCTGCATGCACCCGAGAACGACTGGGGAAACCTGGTTTATGTCGTCAATTACCCTAAAGGTGAGATGTTGGTGTAAATTACTTTCAGCGCCTCTGTAGGGTTTGTTGTGTTAGTCTTGGTCTGGTCCCTTAGTTCCAGCTAAGATAAATGTGAATAACATTTAAGGCCCTTTCCTGTTTGAACAGGACAACCCCCCCCCCCCCCCCCCCATGCTGAAAGCCAGCACTGTAAAACATGGGTCTATGGCCTATTGGTGTGCATGGTATGGAGCTAATGTTGAGATGTTCTCTTACTTCTGGTCATGTATTGTATCTTGGTTGTTGTGTGTTTATATCACAGACACGAAAGAGCTCAGCGGGTTTGTATTTTCATCTGTTTATTTACTCCATTTGTCTATGAACTGCGGCCTCGAAACCAAACAAAACTCCTTTTTCCTGATGTGACTCGTATCTATTTATTCTCCACAGATAACAAAAGAAAGATGGAGGAAATAGATGCTGCTTCAGCTGTGAAAGTGAAAAGGGGCTTTCAGAAGACGTCGGATCTCATTGTCCTCGGGCTGCCGTGGAAAACAAGCGAACAAGACCTGAAAGATTATTTCACTACCTTTGGGGAGGTCATCATGGTGCAGGTAGGGACATCGCGTCTCGTTCTGAACATTATGTGTTCGGCTGAGAGTCTAATGTGGATGTCTTGTTATTCTGATTTGTTTACAATTTGTAATGAAGCGTTGCGTGTCCTCTGTTCACTCCAGGTCAAGAGAGATTTAAAGACTGGCAACTCCAAAGGGTTTGGGTTTGTCCGGTTCACTGAATATGAGACACAAACCAAAGTGATTGCTCAGAGACACATGATTGATGGACGATGGTGTGACTGCAAACTTCCCAACTCAAAGGTATTGTAGCTGAGGGTTTATGTTGCGCATATACTTTAGGATAATAATACAATAACCACGGGGCTCCGTATTCGGCACCAAGATGGCAGCCACTTTATTCCTTCTCACATACCCTCTTTCCTCTCTCTCTCCTTCCGTCTCCTCCTTCACAATAAAAGCACAAAACACATATAACAGGAACCCTGCTTCTTAACATACTCAACATAATGGCTTACATTATGTTTGGTGCGAGTGTAGTCATGAACCTCGTGGTATAAATATATTCAGGTTGTCTTTGGGTCAAGGGTCAGTTGACACATCTGTGTGATCATCATCTAGATTTCTGCTTTATTTAACATTCAGAGCTCTGACGAGCATGAGACCTGCTGCGCTGCTCTCATATGGCGGTTACAGCTAATAATGCTACGCAGCAGTGTAGCACCCACCTTCCAGTTCCACCTCGGGTAAACTCTGTTCGCTCTGTCAGCACTTTAACCGTAGTTTGCACCGTTAGCTATCGACGTGTTGAGAGGCAATCGAAATGCTCCGATCTTACCCTTTTTTTAATGAGTTCATTTTCTTGTTGGGGAAAGTCATAACTTAGGTTTATGGATGAATGCTAAACTGTTTTCCAATTACAAATGTCAAACCTGGAAAACTGCAGCCGTCTATCTCCTAGTTTCACTTCAAACATTTGAAAGGAAACATCCACTGAATTGCAGTGGATCAAAACATCCGTTTTAGTTTTGCAAATTAAATGCATCTCACAAATTAGGTGTTTGGTAAAATCATTCTGAGTTGGTCGGAAGTATTACTTTAAAAAGACAACCATAGATTTCTTAATTCACGGCTGTGCGTCTTTGTCCTCCCAGGCGTGTCCTGATGAGCCCATGCGGAGCCGTAAAATCTTTGTTGGCCGCTGTACAGAGGACATGACAACCGATGAGCTGAGGCAGTACTTCATGCAGTATGGCGAAGTCACTGATGTCTTCATCCCCAAACCTTTCCGGGCATTTGCATTCGTCACGTTTGCCGATGACCAGGTGAGATTCGCCATAGATGACGAGAGTTGGACTATAAGTTGCAGGTAAAATGACGACTACTGACTATCTTCTCCTCGCCTCTTTCTCAGGTGGCCCAAGCCCTGTGTGGAGAGGACTTGATCATCAAGGGCATCAGCGTGCACATCTCCAACGCTGAGCCCAAACACAATAATAGTAGGCAAATGATGGATCGAGGGCGGTTTGGGGCTGGTGGGTTCAGTCAGGGCTATGGCAGTAATCGCGGTGGGCTAGGCAGCGGTAGTAGCGGGGTTAACTTTGGGGCTCTCGGTCTAAACCCAGCAATGGTGGCTGCTGCCCAGGCAGCGCTGCAGAGCAGTTGGGGAATGATGGGCATGCTGGCTAACCAGCAGGGTCTGACCACAACGGCAGGCACAGCCCCTACAACCCGAGACCAGACCTATAGCTCCTCCAGCACCAGTTACAGCAGCCCCAGCTCAGCTAGCCTCGGCTGGGCCGCAGGCACTAACACGCCCTCCAGCAGTGGCTTCAGCTCTGGCTTTGGCACCTCTATGGAGTCCAAGTCTTCTAGTTGGGGAGTGTAGATAGCTTAGAGTTGCCCTTTTCATTTGCTATTAGGCTAATCTGGTAAGTATACATACAGTTGGGAACTGCTTATATCTTATGTTCCTATTATTAAAAATATACTGCCTTTTTATTTTGTTAAAGAGAAGATTTATACTTGCGTGCGACTGATTATGTCATTCATTGAATGGGTGAAACGTTTAGTTTGTTAGTGGAAACTACCACACTCCATTTAGTTTTGTTTTTAAATGTTAAAACAGAGATGACTGCATGCAAGATAAATATTTATAAACACGCACGAGTATCTTGAGAGCCCCATTGTCCCCTTGTAAAATGAGCTTGATATAATTATATATCTGTATGCAGTTCATTGCATCTTTTTGTTTTGACGTCATTTGGAAACGCCTTCATGAAAATCTCTTCTGCAGTTCACCAACTCTTTCCCAATTTCCCGGGAGGAAGCGCCTCATTGGCTGCAATGTTCGACCGATCTCAGTATCAATTCCCCTCTTCCCATGTGTAAATGCTTTGCCATCAAAGAACACAGCTTCACTCTGCATATACTGTGTTAGACGGTGGGTGTTGTCTTTTTTTCCTCTCCCCTTTTTAAAGGATATAGAAATCTTGTCTGCTCTTGTCGCTTTTCAAGATCAATGAGTGGGATTGATGTTGGACCGAGTGAGAGTGAACGAACGGGAGAGCAAATTGAAAGAAGTGTGAGAAGGACTGTTTGTGCGAAATGTTTTTTTTTTTTTTTTTAAAGAGACAAATGCCTGCGAGAGTTGAGAAGAACCTGTGGCTTTGTGAGTGTGAGAGGAAGAAGCAAGTACGAGTGTGTCCCAAATGGCCATCACAAGGACATTTATTGCATCTCGAGATCCCTATGGTCTCTGCTTTTTGTCATCATTTTCTATCAAACTTAATTCTTAAAAAAAACAGTGAAATGTCAAGTGCGTAATGAGTATTTGTACCTTTTTCGTAGCTTTCTCTTGCCGTCTGATTTATTGTGAATGCTGTGTCTGGTTGTTTGCTTTATTTTCTCCTTGTTACCACCCTCTTTGTGTGAAAATGACTTTGTGCTGGTGAAGTCTGTGTGGGAAGAACACTGAAAGTGTGTTTAAGTTTGAGGTTGGTGTGGTGAATGTTTGACAAGTTCCCATTTGAAAGTTTGTGTTTGAAGTGGTTACGAATGCTTTTTCTATGTTTTGTGAATCAAAGGGAAGTCTGAAATAAAACTGAATTTGACTAGGTATAATACACTCTTGACAATGACTTATTTTTGACTTCACATTAATTGAAATGCCAACACTTTAATTCACATGTATAGGGACCGCGGACATGGACAGCCCAGGTTTTCGTCAGAATCCAGGTTGGAGTCAATTATGGAGAAGCTGAAGACATTGTTGGGTGGGCCGGCACAAACCAAAACCAACAATGGAATTGCTGCACGACTGCCTTAATCCTGAAAAGGATCTTCTTCACTTCACTAGCAAGAAACCTCGGACCATCCCGTAATCAAATTTAGAGCGGACCATACTCAATTGGGCGGAGGTATTTGTTCAAACCTACAAATGTCACAAATAGGACCAAAGTCGCACCGACAGTTTGGCAGCAGTCATTCTTATTATTTTTTTCCAAACTTGTGAAACACAAAGTCTGCCTTTTTAATCTGAATCATGCATTTCTGTCAATGAATGCTTTTATTATTTGTCCTCGTAACAGTCATTGTTAACTTATGGAAGTATTAACTGGTAGGTTTCTTTTCAATGTGATCAAAAAGCTTTTCAACAAGGCAAGATGTTTTTGTTATTTTGTTTATCCTGATTGTAAAGTGGATGGAATGTATCAAGAGATTTTGAAAAGGGACATAAACAACTGATTGAACATGCCAGCAGGAATTTTCACTTTCTGTATTGAGATATTTTAGTATTGCGGTGTAAAATAAACAGGTTTTTGAGTTTTTAATCACCTGTCGTCTCTCTATGTAGATCAATATAAGTATTTTTCTTACAGGGCTCCACCTCGAACTCTTATTTTTATAGTTATCCATGACTTCAATTAATTGATTTCTTCAGGCTTTTTGTGGAAGTTTCGATTTGGGCCGTGGCAAAAGATATACTGAAACGTATCCTGCACACACTAGTTTTGAAGCTGGCTGTTAAGTAGGTCTATATAGGGACAAGACTCCCAAGTTATAGAAAATATAAGTCATAGGATAGTCTGACATAAAAAGTAATTTTACAGTGTGAAATAGTCACAGTATAGTTATTAAAAATTAGTGAAGTATGTCAAAATATCAAAAATGTCATAGCATAGTACGTCAAAAATAAGTCATGATATACGTCCAAAGAACGGGATAGTATGCTGTTGAAAAGGTTAGGGTATAATATCTCGGAAAAAAACATGGTTTTGTTTGTCAGAAGTTACATTAACATCTTAAAAAGTCATAGAATACTATGTCATAAAAAGTCTTTATTTATATAACTCATAAATACTCATAGTACAGTATGACGAGAACAATTGTATTTTCTGTCAAAAAAATCATAGTATGGAAAAAAACATCATAGTATAGTATGTTGTAAAAAGTCATGGTAAGTATGTCCAAAAAAGTCATACAAAGTAATTGTAAGAGTAAAAGTAAAAGTCAGTCATTCAGTCAAGTCAGTCAAAAACAATTGTATTTCGCAACATATAGTCTGTTGAAAAAGTAATAGCATCCATCGTATGTCGAAAACAATTAATTGTATTTTAGGTCGAAAAGTATAGTGTGTCAAAAACTAAGTTATAGTATAGTATGTCTAAAAAGTGAAAATATAGAATGTCAAAAAAGTCTTAAGAAGTCACAAGTCGAAAACTATGTTTTGTCGGGAAAAAAATGTTTTGTATTTTTTGTCAAAAAAAGTAATTAAGTCATAGAATAGAATGTCGAAAAAATGGCCTAGTATAGTATGTCAAAGAAAAACCATAGAATAGAATGTCAAAAAAGTCAAAATATAGAATTACAAAAAGTACAGTATGACGAGAACAATTCATTGTATTTTTTGTTTAAAAAAAAAGTAATTTAAAGTCATAGTATAGTATGTTGAATAAAGAGTCAAAATATAGAATGTCAAAAAACCTCATAAATACTGATAGTACAGTATGACGAGAATAATTCATGTATTTTCTGTCAAAAAAAGTAAGTAAAAGTAATTATAGGATGTCAAAGAAGTCAAAATATAGAATGTCAAAAAACATCATAGTATAGTATGTCGAAAAAAGTCAGAAAAGTCATACTATAGTATGTTGAATAAAAAGTCAAAATATAGAATGTCATGAAAACTGTTAGTAGCATGTCGACAACAATTAATTGTATTTCTTGCTGAAAAAGTCATAAAAAGTGATAGTATAGTACCAAGCAACACACTATGTTAAGCTAGATACACATTGTGTTGTTGATATTCACTATCTGATTATGTTGTTGAATTAGTGTCAGAATAGCATTAAGTAGGGAATGTTTGATGGCGATGAATTGATTGGCATCTGTTGTCCAGTCGTCCTCCCCCTGCTTCGTTATGCATCATTATACTGTCTGGTGTCGCCTTGCTGCCTGCTTTGTCTGCAGATGACTCAGCAGCCTCATCCTCCACCTGCACTGCCTCCACTGAGCTTCTGTTTGACATCAGGCCTCTTTAAGAAGAGTTGTAGAATAATTGTAGAGAATGTTCTTTGGTTTAATTAAGCATTAGAGAAGAGGAACAGGTTCACAGACATTTAGTTTTCTTTAACCAATGGGAGGAATCTAAATAACAGAGTAACAATAATTGGGTAGACAGCCTCCCACTGCCTGTTTCTGGTATTTGAAGTGTATGTATGTAGTTAAGCTTACAATGTTTATTTAGTTGGTTCTGCTGTGTTCCCCTTCAGGATCAAAGCTCTTGACGAGAGGAGTCAAACGAGGGGGTCTTTTAAGCATCCCAGGACGGTTAAGTAGAAGATAGAAGCTATTGCAGCTCAGGTGCACTGAGGTGAGGCTTTGTTAACTGTTTAACAGTCGGTGTAACAGCAGCCGTGACACACTCTTGTCAGCGTTCCTCACTGCTGTGGGGGTGAAGGCATCGCCGCTGGCGTGTTTGTTTCAGCAACTGACTCTACAGCTGAGAAGAATCCCCCGATGAGGCTCTGGAGAACACTGCAGGGAATAGAGAGCTCACAGTTGCTTCTTAATACACGCTCTACTGTAACCTAATCTTTCTACTTTTTCTTTTTTTAAATCAATACATGTTTATGCCTTTATTAGACAGCCAAATGTAAAGAGATGAAATGAAATAAGGGGACAGAAAGATAGGGAATGACATGCAACAGGGGTCCCCAGCCGCATGTGAGCCAGGGACGTTGAGGTTAGGCCTCGGCACACAATGACGCAGTACTTGTTTACAACCCCTCATCTCAGGTTGAATGTGTCAACGACTTGTGAACCCAAAGGATTTTCTGCTTAAAACCTGAATATTTAATAGAGGCCCGAGGAGGTAAAACGTTCCGCTATTTCAAATTTAAAAAGAGCTCAGAGAAATGACTCAGAACAATATTTTCATTTTCTCCATGTTCCACGAATTATCTTGTGACCCTTTCAAAGGGTCCTCTCTGACCCACAGGTGGTAAACCACTGATCTAGACCCACTCAGAAATGAGTCAGTGTATGCAGCAGATGGATCATTTTGACCATTTACATTTAAAGAAGCTGTTGTGTATGAGCAACACCTGTACTATTAAATCTCAGCCAAGAGTCCTGCGATAAACGTTACCTTCTGGATATTTATAACATTCAGTTTTTCTTGGGACTCTAGTGCTCGAGTTTTTTTAATTTAAATTTAATGCGATCGAATACTACAGCCTCGAAACTTACCATCTAGTTGAATCAGTCTGCCTCTGGCACCCGGTTAAGAAATTCACATTAATATTAATATTAATTGTATTCTGCATGAATGTAAATGTCTTCAAGTTATTGTGCCCCTTCCCTTAATCTTATCGCTTCATGACCAGAACGGTGAGCCGTTGTATCGACGTCAGTTTTCAGTTCCATTCTTTTGAATTACTGTCACCGTGTATAAAGAAACATGCGTCACATTCATAGGGCCATCTGCTGGACAATCACTGAAAGAACACACACACATATACTGTATATATATATATATATATATATATATATATAGAGAGAGCGAGAGATATAGAAATGTATAGATAGATGGATGCACGCAGAGAGAGAGAGCGAGAGATATAGAAATGTATAGATAGATGGATGCACGCATCCCATGATTGTCTTTCACAAAATTGAATTTTGATGCCGATATGGGTCACGATACAAATTAAAGATTAAACTTGTGCACATGAGACTAGTGCACTTTTTAGCTCGTTTAATCATACCATATATTCACTCTGTGTATATACACAGTGACATGTATGACATGATACACCCCGAATAGGCCAGCGGCTCAAAGTGTCGGCCACCAGACTTATGTCACTTGTTGCCCGATTTAGTGCCGCACACAAACAAATCTCAATCCTGTTTACGGCACCCAGAGAGTAAGGACGATGCAAGCTATTTATAAAGGGATTGAAATCTTTATTTAGCCTCGTACAGTACAGTGCAATGGTTCACCTTAATCCAGTGTTAACACCGTGAACCCTGGGCCCAACACGACTGGTGAACATTAGCCTGACAGCCAGCATAATAAGCCAAGTATCCAGATGGAGTCAACCCTTAAAAGGTTGCTGCAACAAAACCCCCAGTGTAGAGTTTTACGACACAAATCATTTAGGATTCCACTTCTTGATAAATCAAACTGCAACATGTTTGAGTTCAAAGTTGGATTGTGGTGATTGTTGGGGGGGGCTCATAAATATTCAGACGTGGTTATCATAGTTATTAAGTTGGAATGTGTAACATGTTTTCTTCTCTCTCTCAGATAACTTCCATCCCGTTTGTGTTGTTGAGTGACGCGACGATGATCCTTAAGCATTGTAGGATGAAGAGGAGACGTTTCCACCTTTGCCGGTCCAGTTGGTGTGGATGTAATGACCGGGGTTTGACAGCAGTTCATACGTGTGGGCTCCAAAGTAGTCCCTCTGGGCCTAAAAAACAAACAAAACATAAACAACGTTTTACACCCTCACAGAGATACCAATGATTCATTGGACAATTGTTAAATCCGTCGACATTCAAATTGCTTGTTTTGTTAAACCAACAGATTAAAACTAGAAAACTAAGTAATGGCAGATCTCTGCCAACAGTTGTGTCTCTCTCTCTCTCCTCCCAAACAAAGAAAAGTTGAATCTCACTAACGTTTTCAATCTTTCCTACAGTGAAGATGGCGGCGGAGATAAGAACTTTAATGGAACACAACATATCGGCTTCTTTTTTAGCCTTGCCGATTTCTAGAAACGCCTTTTGCTACCGAGGTACTTGTTGATCACTTGCACCTCCTACCGCCCGGCTGACAATAGTGAGGAGTCAGCAGTCAATGACGGTATAAAACACTCAATAAAATATATACATTCTTTTAATTGTGAAGCAACGTAACCATGTGAGGACCTTCAGCATAAGGTCATAAATGAGAAAAGAAAATAATATTAGCCGAGGACAGACAGACGCAAGCGGCAAATCTCACATTTACCGCTAGTAACATTTGACCTGTTTGTGTTATATGAGCATCATGTGTAGTCTTACCTGGAGGAGGTTGGCTGGCAGCTTTTCGTGTCTGTAACCGTCGTAGAAGGACAGAGCTGTGGTGAAACAGGGCATCGGGAGGCCGTGCTGGACTCCAGTGCACACTGTTCTGCGCCACGACTCCTAAACAGAGAAATGAACCAGGTTAACAACGGTCTGTTTTTCATGGAGGTAATGCAATTTGGTGTTTACGGGCGCATCTTTTGGGGGATCTATTGGCAGAAATATAATATAGTATTAATAAGTATGTTTTTCTAAGTGGATAATGCCATGAAAATAAAAATGATTGTGCTTTCAGTACTGTAGAATGAGCCGTTTATATCTACAGATGGAGCGGGTTTTCTTCAATCGGTCCGCTAAATTGCACTGCCATGTTTCTACGAACGCCAAGAACGGACAAAACAATAACCAATCAAGATGTTTTCGCGTTGGCAACCGTAGTTCTTAGTTATTCTACACGCTTGGCACACGGGAGACATTTCAGTCGGCTGAAGTGTTCATTAATCATGCTGCCTCGTGTGTGTTTCTCTATTTGTGTCGGTTTGTGTCCCCTCAGGTCTGATGCAAACTGTTGTCTTCTATTGGGTTGAGTTCAGCTAGGTTTTCCACATGTCCGTTAACAGAAGACCTCAAACAAGAACTCTTGAATAGTCTCAGATGACAGCTTGAATGATGTATAAACAATGAATAAATCCACAGTGTCATCGGCAGGATCACCAGTTTGAAAACTACTAAAATTAAGCCAACAAGTGGTGCTGTTCAGCCTTTTCTTTGTAAAAGAGGAAATAACTGTTTTTTTGTGTCTTTAGTCAATGTGGGTATTGCAGATTGATCTTTGGCCACTTCCTCCTTCATCATACCTGACAGTCCTGCACAGCATTACTGAAGAAAGTGTCCAGCAACAAGTTCTGCAACTCCGCGTCCCTGTCAAACGCCTCTTTGATTTTACCCAGGAAGACGCTGGTGGGGGAGAATAAAGAGCAGCGTTAGCCAACAATGGAAACAGAAAAAGGAAAAGATTCTGCTCACAGTAACGGGACACGTCCTTACATTCAATGCATGAAAACATACCATGAGCAGGTTAAATGGTGGCCAACACTGCAGGTCACCCTGAGCGTTAGATTTGGGTTTACTTTGAGGAAATGTTGGTTGTGACACTGGTTTGTTTTGTGTAATCTGGCATTCTTCTCATTTTCTGGTTTTACAGGAAGGGTCCTACTTTCTTTCAGTTAGATTTCTCACTCCAGCGTTCCACAAAGGGCAATGACAAAAAGAGTTCACAACTTCTCATTTGAGTGTTTTTGCTTTCTCAAGAAGTCTCCCTTACAAACCGTGTTGCCAAACCACAGTTTTCACCATCGGTGTGAAAGACAACGGTTGACATAAAAGTGGCACAAGGCAGCAGTGAGGCAAAACTTGTGGTATGGAGACACAAGTGAGGCAACATGTACCTTCGGATGATGCAGCCTCCTCTCCACATCAGAGCGATCCCGCCGTAGTTGAGGGACCAGCCGAACTCTTTGGCCGCCTGCCGCAGCAGCATGAAGCCCTGCGCGTAGGAAATGATCTTGGAGGCGTAGAGAGCCTTGAGAGAAGAGATTGAATATAAATCTGACATCGTGACAGAATTTGTAATGACTGCTGGTCACTGTAAGCCGAGCATCAATCCTCTCGAAAACAAGAAACTGAGCATTATAACCTTCACGACTGCAGGATATATTGCAGGGCTGTTGTGTTAGACTTTATCAGTTTTAGCAAGGTGTGCCTTATGAACTGGCAAGTATACCACACGGTGTGTTCTACCTTTCTGATGTCCTCCAGGAAGACAGCCTTGTCACCGCTGAATTTGACACCCTGTGGCCCTGAAAGGCTGCGGCTGGCCTCGACTCGCTCATCCTTGAGAGAGGACAGGCATCTGGCAAAGACAGCCTCCCCTGAAACACGGATAAGGAACGAGACGGGGAGGGAGGGAGGGAGGGAGGGAGACAAGAGGCATAGAAAGGGACAACAAGGTAAGCTCTCTGCACACGTCACTCAAAAACAGAGCTCGGTAAACAGTCATTTAGATTTTCTGAAACCCTTCACAACAAATGATCACATGGGTTATGCTAGCCAATGCCACAGCTATGCTGCAGGGACACCATGCTAACATAAAAACAATGCCCAAGGATCAGCATGACTCAGCAGTAGCTATAAAGGATTCATGCCACTATGACTGTTAGAGAAAAAAAAAGAAAAAAGGATCGCCAGTTGCCACAGTAAAATGTCAATTAGATCACCACAAGAGGAAGCTACTGTTGGGTAAGCATGACTTGCCAAAAAAACAGCACAGCAAGGTGATGCAACGGACAGGCGGAGAGAAAATGTGTCCAGTGAGGGAACTATACCGGTGAGGATTGTTTTCCCTATCGGGGTCAGAAATGCATCCATGCACACTGTACCGGCCCGTCAGCCGGCTCAGCTCTCACACAATGAAACCTTTTGTAACGCCTCTATCTCTCTCTCTATCACAAGAGGATCTACAGCACGGAGAGGGATTGAGGAAACAAACCTGTTTTATAAAATCTAATCTCTACTATTGGTTGCAGGGATTTGGTGAAGAGCAAGTTTCTGCTCCCAAATATCTGCATGATTGAACTTTTACTAAAAAGGTTTCGGATGCATGTCCCATTCACAAACTGCGTCTGCTTGGTAGGGCATGCGCTGATATAAAAGACATCTTTGTGACCTGTAATTTGTCCATGGCTGTTTATGAAACAGACTACCATACAGTCAGAGCAAAGAGCAAAGCTGCAGAGAGTATCACAAAGCCTCCTTATGTCACCTGAGATGAGCAGGCCACTAGAAAAGCCTTCAATCTTCTTAGTGGGAGCCATACATCCATCAAGTTCTCTAGAGGAAGCTCAGAGGGCACGCTGGGAGTCAACAAAGCTAAACATTAGCTAAAACCACTCGGCCTACTGCCCTTCATTGTGTTGAATCGGTGTTGAAATCTTAACACGTGTGATGCAATATAGCTGCGTTTGCCATGTCATCATGGCAAACACAGTTTCCTGAAAGCAGCCAGCAATGGAAGACGAGAGGAGGAAACCAGAGACTTCCTCGTCTACAACCTCCTTTCTTCCTCTTACCGATCAGAGTCACAGGTGTGCCGTATTCCAGGGCTGAAATGGCCGTCCACTTCCCGGTGCCTTTCTGTCCAGCACTGTCGCGGATCTTGGGCAGCAGGTGTGTGCCATCAGAGTCCCGGTATTTGAAGATGTTAGCCGTGATCTCGATCAGGAAGGAGTCCAACTCGGTCTTGTTCCAGCTCTCGAAAGCCTGAGTGACGCAACCACAGCGTGATGAAATATAGTCAGCCACACTTATTTTTTTAAATTCCATTTGGTTGCACGCCACAAAACGTACCAGTGAAGATAACGGGTTAAAGCTCACCTGTGCCATCGCATCGTGGTCCATACCCAGAACGTCCTTCATGAGGTGATAGGCCTCACAAATCAGCTGCATGTCGCCGTACTCAATGCCATTATGGACCATTTTCACAAAATGACCTGCACCCTCATCTCCAACCTGCACAAGCAAGCCAAGTCAGAATATTTGTGAGACGACTTGACACGACAACAACTGCTACAGCCAATAAGTATAGTAACCATTCGGCACGCATTAAAACAGCACTCACCCAGTCACAACACGGTTCTCCTGTTCCAACCTTGGCAGCGATGCTCTGGAAGATGTTTTTTATGTGTGGCCTTCAAAATAAAGAGTTTTCATTTTCTCATTTATCTTGTCAGAGATATTCACTGTTTCAACATGCCCAAAGTCCCACAGCTGTGTCAGGTGTCACTCTGTGTATTTTAGCATTTCTGTGCCATCTAGCATGGATCTGAAAGTGTGAGCGGTTAAGACGTTTTTGGGAACTCACCAGGCCTCTTTATGTCCACCCGGCATGAGTGAGGGTCCATAACGCGCCCCTTCCTCTCCGCCACTGACTCCGCTGCCAACAAACAGGAAGCCCTTCTCTTTCAGACTCTTACACCGCCGCTGTACACCAGAAAACACAAATACTATGAGAATTTTCTACAAACTAAATAAGAGAGTTACTACCAAACTGTTTTTTTCCCCAAGACTTACTGTTGTGTCGTTGTATTCAGAGTTGCCACCGTCGATGATGATATCCCCAGCCTCAAGGAGAGGAACCTGAAGAAGAACAAATGCAGCACAGAGCCAATTATTGTAACGAGGAAGGACTCAATTTTCCACGAGTGATTGGAGCAATGTTCAGAATGAACTACCAACCAGTTTGTCGATGAAGTCGTCCACAGCCTGTCCTGCCTTGACCAGCAGGACGATCCTCCTGGGCTTCTTCAGCTTCTTCACCATGTCCTCCAGAGACTCGGCTCCAATCACCTTGGAGCCCTTCGCCTCGTTCTTCAGGAAGTCATGCACCTTGGACACGGTTCGGTTGTAAGCACAGACCTGTTGGGAGAGGTTTGGTGATTACTGGGTGAAATTAAAAAAAAAGGGATTAATAAAAAAAACAAAAAAACAAGTGGAACAAGTTTTACTCAGAGGAGTTATGGGAGTGAACACAGAAGTCATCATCTTACCACGAAGCCATGGTCATTCATGTTCATGATGAGGTTTTGGCCCATGACAGCCAAACCAATCAGTGCAATGTCTGCTCTGTGAGGAGAAGATAAATAATCACATTAACCGAGCATCAGCACGGTCATATACAACTGTCCACAATCACACTAAAAACATTTTGGATTTTATGCAAATTAAATCTTATTTGTAATGTATCTTCACTCCATATTTTGTATCTCTTTTTACTACTAACGGTTATTTTTGACGACATTTTACGTATGATTCTACTAGACACTAAAGCGTGTTAGCTAACGAGCTAACAGTTTATTGTACACTAACAGATCAAGAAGATTGCTATGAACAAATTAAACGAGTAAGGTCACAAAGTGTAACGCAACAAATGATTTAACCACACGTATATGCCGCTTCCTTCCCACTTTAACGGCTATTTGAATAAGTTAAAAGCTACTTGGAGAACTTACTGAGCCATGGTGTGCAGCGGATAAGGTATTTGACCAGTGACAGTGTTCAAATGACGGACGGGCTCCTCTCCACTGAAGGTTTTACTCCTCGCTCGTGATTCACTTCCTTGTTCGGAGGCGAGGAGGGGCTCAGTTCGCCGCACGCAGAGTGTTCCACAGAGCAGCCAATCAGATGACGGCCAGTTAACTGAAGCGATGTTTTTCGCCAATTCCCATTGGTCCAGAATTGTGAGCAGGTGTATACGTTCTCCTATTGGTCCTTTCGGCCGTCACTTACAATACGTCAGCCCACCCACCCCTCAGAGGCCGTTTCATTTTATGACACACGTACTAAGTACATTTAACAGAGGAAGACAATATTCTCTGAATACCGTACGCCTAAGTAATTGTACTTTATTTGAGAGAGAAATATACTTTTCACTACTTTTATTCTGCAGATATAGCCTACTCTCTATTCATTTTGTACATGAACATTGCACAAAATACCATATATTGCTCAAGATTAAACCAGTGGCTCGTGACCTCTTACATTAACAAAGTGTTAACTTGGATCTCTTTGTCACATTTAAGATGTCTGAGTTGGTTGTTAGCAATACCACCAAGGAGTGATTTCATTTAAAAAGGCCAATATGTCCGTGGCCCAAAGAGGTAATACTGACTAAAATGTTTCATTTGAAAAACAAGATGTAAGAGAAAATAAAATGTGCAGCAGCGCTCTTCTTCTGCCACTGAAATTCGCAGTAATAAAATAAACATTTAACTGAATTTTGTGAATTAAATATTGCAAAAGTATGAGTTCATTAAAAAGCAAGTGTGTCAATTAAGAGTTTCTTTTTAAACCATTTTAATCTCCACACAAATTAATTTTCATTAAGTTATACTGTATAACACAGAAATAAGTGCACCATGTTGTAATTAAGGATGGATTATGAGATGGGCCCTAATTATGTGTCATGAAATGCAGAAAGGCACAATGGCATGTAATCTAATCTTTAATTTATACGGGAGTGCCAGTCTGCTTTCCACACTGTATGTGATTTCACACAGCTAAACCATACACCAAGCCTCATCTCTTCCTCATTACTGGAAATCTGTGGCAGCTCACAGGGAAATGACTGCACTAAACCAGTTTAACGTCAGAACGTCTTTACATGCATGAGAGGCAGGGAGGAGGAAAAGAACACAGATTTCATAATTTTGACTCACTGTGTTATAATTAAGTTTGACTAAGCATGAGTATTTTTGTTTTCCTCATTCCTAACTGCGTTTTGTTTTCCCGTTAAGAGATGTGCTTTGGTAGCACACAGGTATCAGGAAGTTGTAACAAGTAAAAAAGGAGGAGTCAAGCTGCACAAAGGAGAAGATAGACAGGCTGCACTTGTTTTGCTAATGCACAGTTTGCACTTTTATTTTTGCCTCATTCACTAAACAGTTCAATGGTGCAAGATTACCATACACAGAATTAGGATATCTGCATGACACATCTATGCTATACAGCGAATGGATTATAATTATTACAAATACAGTAAACATATTTACATTTTAATTCAAGCTCCATACAACACAGATATTTACAAAATAAGTATGAAAATGAAACCAGTCTGACAAATAATGTACAGTGTTAATGTTGTGGTTTGTCTTTTTTCTTTTGGTAGACAAATCAAAAGGGAACGCAGTTAACCGATATTAATTGTCAGAGGGGAAGATGGAAACTACCATGGCTAGTTTTGTTTTGCAAGGCATCAACGGAAAAAAAAATCAAAGTGTTGAGGTGAAGAAAGACACCAGTACAACAATAGTATACTGTCATTTTAGATGTCACTAGCTACTTCATATTATATTCCCTGATATTAGAAACAAATTAAATGACTTAAAAACCACCCTAATTTTGTTATAATTCAAGTGGCTGGCTAGCATGAGTAGTGAGTAAATATTCTTCAAATCCAAAACAGACTTTCACTCAAACCACTTTCTAATGTAACTCACCTCGCCTGAAAAAGATGCAGCGGGTTACATTTTAGCTCTCCTTTTTCCTTTTTTTTTTTATTAAACGATGGAAAAACACAAATCTTCATAGTACATTCTACGCTCCCCCAGTTCAGACTGGAAGAGGCTGCCACACCATCATTTGGTTCACTCAGAGTAGAACAACTAAACCGCACAGACTTTATTTGATCAGTTAGTTGAACCTTTTATTAATATGTGCAAAGAGCTGCAAACTAATATGTACATTGCAAACAATAAATACACAATCCAAAATAATACACCTCTGCAAATTAGTCAGTGACGTGAAGATGTTTGCTCTGACAGGTCTTCGTATCGATACGTATCTCACACAATACGCTGAGGTTAATGTGAGGTACGTTGCACTGAGAGCCTCGATCAGTGCATAGATAGCTTTTCATTATTATTATTATTTTTTCTTGACGGAGAAAAACATTTTCTCAGAAACAATTCAGCAGGTTTCAGTTTCTCTGACCAGCAGGTTGGCTGACCCAAGGGCAGTGACGCTCCACAATTTTCACTCATTCTGACTTCATATTCTTCATATTCTTCATGTCCTTACATCAGCAACCGATGAACACATGTCCCCAATAATTGCACAAATATCTGTAACAGGCAATGGCTACCTCTGTTTCAAAACCCTTCAACCCTAATGTCGCTTTCATATGATAGAGTGGGCATACTACTGGTTGGTTGGCCAGCGTTTTTTAATGCCCATCTGTGCTTGTCACACTTCTACCATTTGAAGAAACAGGGGTATAACCTATCAGGAGCCAAATGTAACATCTCTAGTACGATGTACAGAGCAAATATTTTCATAAACAATATCAGAAATAAAACCTTTGCGTATATGTCGTCCCTTAAATATCACTTCTTTCTTTATAATAAACAGCTATCCAGTGTAGCCTTGATATGTGCTCTTAACAGTGTTCCTGATAATCAAAAATAATCATGACCTAAACATGAGTGATCTGCCCTTGTCTTGCTATAGATATGTGTTAATGTGCAAAATAAGGTTTAACACCAATATAGCTGGTTACAACAAAGAAATAAATGCCCCGTTATATTTTGTATAAAACTTCACTGTGGAATGATTAAAAGCATAATAGAAAAAAAAAAAACAATGTTAATAATAATAAAAAAAAAATGTCAACCCAATGAGAGTTAGATGAGTTTAAATTCAAGAACACAAATAGAAAATGGTAACCTGTGGTGCTGCTGAACAGTAAGTACTTCTTTTTAGAGATTTTACCCAACACTATCACGACAGTGAGGGGAGTCATGTGGTAGATCTGTCCTGCAGGCTATGTGCGAGCAGCTTCATCAATTATCTACTGGCGTCAAGGCTAGAGCGTTGCAACTTCAATCTCTCTCTTACTTCTTCCTTCCATTTCACACTTCTGTTTTGTCTTCGGTATCACATGCATGTGACGGCTGAACTAAATATTAGGCTCAACTCAAGTTAGTGCAAGAAAAACTGCTAGAGGAGCTGAGAGGAATGTCTTAAATGAGAGTTAACTACGACACTGATCCCAGAACAGACTGTATGTACAAAGCATATTCTGTCCTCCTACTCCTCCTCGAAACCGTGTTTGTTCTTTAGATGAAATAGTAAAAGTACAGGGATAAACATCTACTCCTGAAGGAACAATCCATTGTCACATTTTCACTGATGAGATACGATGTATTTTGGATGTTGACACAAATGCATGATTGTAAGTAATCGCTTGACTGACGGCACTATCGGGGGTTGGCGTTAGTGAATGTGCACGGACTGAGGAGTGGGATCTAAATATCACATGTATGACCGCTGTAATCCAGCCCGGCCCGCAGGTCGAGTTGGGACACGCTTTTCAGACTTAACATTTTGTATCTTAAGGCCGTTTAGGAGACGGCAGATGAGCGCTAGAAGCGGGGGCCTGATGCAAACCTCATGAAGAGAAGAAAAAACTATGAATTCATTAGCAGCAATAGATCTTGAAGTAGCGTTGCTTTTGTATATTTTCCCTTCATGGTTTCAACAGTAGGTTATCTGATTTGTTTTAACTTTTTTGAGTAAGCAAACCTGGTCCGGTCATCTCCTGACGACTGCTGCAGTTAGCATGCAGGCGTCTTAATTAAAAAACTAAACAAAACCAAAGACCAAAAATTGAAATCAAACTCTTCTCGGGAAACAAATAACACTGATAGAGACAATTTCTTTACAGATGATTGGCAAAATGAAAATTAGTGGCCAGAAAGAACAGTTTCTGAAGAATCGTGCACACACAAGTAGACTATTACAACATGCTACTAGTTAGGGAGTTAGGGAATGACGACAAAGCGGGACAAAAATAGATCGAAACAGTGTCATAAAAACAAAAACACAAAAAGCTGAGGAGGAGGAGGAGGAGGAGGAGGAGGAGGAGGAGGAGGAGGAGGAGGAGGGGAAGAGCAATAGAGAGGAGGAAAGCTAAGTTGACAGAGGGTTGTTGGAGGGTGAAGGGGAGGCAAATTTCTCTGGAACTGAAACTTTTAGTCGCATGAAAGGAGACTTAAGCCACAAGTCTACTTACAAGAGAAAACTGTCAAGAATCACAATGATTAATAAGTGTTAACACTCGGTATGTTCAAAAGGCTTGCCAGAAAGAGTGGAAGCCGTGGTTTCCTGTGTGCCAGTCAAGACACTCAGTTCTTCATTAGGCCACTGCGCCTCCTCGCCAGCTTAGATCTGTGGGAACAGGATTATATTTTGTGACGAGAAGAGAATTCAGTTTTCTGAAGGTATTTTGAGTTTGACTCAGCACTGATGTACTGTCAGCATGAATCCTCTCTCCTCCAGTTCACCTCAAATTACTTCATAAATTTCACTATTACTGTGGACTTTATCATTTTCTGTAAGTTCTTTCCTGCCAAGATTTCAATCAATAATGCACTTCTGCAGAAGTCCAAAGTCAGTTCTCTGCCAGTGTCAGTGCTACAACAGATATCCAAGGGGGGCACGAAGGCGAAGGTTTCGTTTCAACATTGGGGGGGCATTTAATAAGTGGGGGTCCTGTCCCAGGAAATGTTCAGCATTCCTGTAGTGCCCGGGTGCAAACCTGTGCGTAATGCAGCATCCACAGGCTTCCCTCAGCCCTTTCTGTCCGAGCCCCCCAATGATTTGCATCGTAAAGCAATAGAATATTATAATTTATAAATACACGTTTGTCATATTTTTTATTGTTTATTATAATACAATGCATTTTTTCAGAATTCTTTTGGGCCCCTCCCGTGCTGCCGACACCGGTCCTCTTCCACTCAGGTTACTCATGTCGTTTACATGTGTGCATCTTAACAAATGCCTGCACAGGCAGCCTACAATCCTCTGCGTTTTGGTTCACTTCTTGCGATTGGGTAAGATTATGTTCTCACTATAATTGAACCGCACTAGGCAAAACGGTCCTTGACCACCTCTTGCAAGTGGTCACGGACCAGCGTACGATTACTGCATTCACAACTGCCCAATCGAAATGCACCAAGGGTTGAGCTGATGACTAAAATGACTAAATATTGGCTTGTTAAAGCGCCCTAAGAGAAGTGCGTGTGCGTACCTTATCGTTCCTGCTAGCAGAGGGTTGAAAGCATACAGCCAGTCGTTCATGTCTTTCTCGTTGTTGGCCTGCAGCAGGATTCCTCGATGTTTTGTGCACACAGCAAATGTGTTGGGAGTCTGAAAAGAAAAACACCAAATATTTGTCATGCTGCATATGTTTTCTATCTATACATCATTTAGGGTGCTAAAGGAGAATAGTTTTTGAAAGTTGTTTATCTCATTATTTCACATTTTTGTGAAAGTCTGAAAAAACCTGATGTAGGGTTTTCTCCTATCGAGAGATACACGGGTATTTACTCTGAGTGTTCAGTTATTCATCTGTTGATACACTTGATGAATTGAAACTCTACCTTGAGCATGGCCTGCTGGTCTTCGCTGTATTCCACCTGTGCTGTGGAGAGATTGAGGACACCCCGCTCCACCGGGTCCTTGTCGCTGTTGTAGATGAAGACGTAGGGCCGGCGCACAACCACAAAGTGCTTCACCCACGAGTTGGAGCGCGGCTCCATGAAGCTTAGGAAACCTTTCTTAGAAACTACCGATCTAAAAAGGAGCAAAAAAAGGGAGTGCTTGTTTTTCAGCTAACTAAAATTTGGATTTCTTCCAGTTGAAACCCCCCAGATTCAGAAATCAATTCACATCATTTCTGCTTGGACTGGAAAACAAGATTATCTATTTTTGTTTGGGCTGCATCTCATATGGACTTTTTTTAAATGACATTGCTGCAACAGCAAAATAGCCAACATGTCAGCACTCACCCTGGCCTCATTTCTTCAATATCAGGCACCAAGTTGAGGAACTCGTTCTTTCCAGCCCGTGCAAGGTAGGAGGACTCCAGAGTCGGAACCATTGGGAAGTTTTCATAGTCCGAGCAGGAGGGACTGGAGGCACGGGAGCTGTTCTCTGGGGTCCTTAGGAAAAAAAATAGTACACCAAGTTAGCATCATGGTGACAGCCTGCCAATGCATTCAATCAGAAATAATGCATAGTGTATTGGAATTAAGCTTGCAATTACACCGACAGATACTGTATTTAGACATAAAATATGCATTAAATTAAAGTTTTACTTCTGGTCCATGGAACCACAGCGGGAGTCGGACAGAGAAGGGCAGGTGGAGGAGGGGGTGAGAGTGGCGCTGCTGAAGCTGGTCACTGATGGGTCACGTCCCATTGGTGAGATGTCAGACAACTGAGGGGGAAAAGCGCATGAAATACTTATTAAACACACTGTTTTATTTTCCAAAGCAAACACTGAAAGAGGAAAAATATAGATTATTGGAGAGGGCACTGCTGATACTAAAGTAACTATTAAGTGACAAAAAGTAGATGTTCATTCAAGGGTCACATGCCTATTTGCTACAAATCTCTGCAGAATATGAGCACTGAGATCAATCTATACCCGACAGTGTACATGAATCAACTACTTTTAAAAGCTTAGAGTTTCTTTCTATCATTACTCACCTTGCAGTCACTAATACTGTTGACCACTTGGTTGTATTCACTGTTGAAGGTATGTGTCAGAAGGCGCAGGCACTACAAGAAAACAAAGAATAGACTGATCTGTTCACAGCAGAGGAGGAGAGGCAGCTGCTACCAGTTGATAATTACGCAGCAAAGAATAAATCATCACTGTCAGTATCCCATAATACTGAAGTTACTCTTACCTTAGTGGCCAGCTCCTTCTCCCGATCCACCAGGCTCTCGATGTCGGCCGAGTCATAACCGCTGCTCTCGCTCGGCGTGATGGCGCTTTCAAAGGTGGTGCTGGAGATCTGCGAGGAGATGGAGGTGGAGGTGGACAGGCTGCCTGAGCTCATGCTCGGGGATAGCAACTCGCTCAGGGACTTGGGGGTGGGAGCTGTTCCCAGGGGAGCATCGTCTCCCAGCTTCTCCTTCAGCAGAAGCAGGTGACGGGTCTTCTCCACCTGGATGAAGGACAGGGGCGAGGTTAGGTACAACTTTAGTTTCCATCGTGATGATGGATGAAAGTTTGTAAGAGGAAAGTGGGTATTTTTTCCTCTCAGTGGGATATTAGACAAGGACACAGTGGGGAGATAAGTGAAAGCTTTGTCAGGTCAAAAAAGGGGTCAAAGAGCTTTTTTTTTTAATGTAAGATTGCAGGTGAGTGTGACCCACCTCATGCAGCTGCTCCATTTTCTCCAGCTCCCATTGGTGCTCCAGGATGAGACTGTCTCCTCTGGGCCTCCAGCCGGCCAGGTTTTCCTCTCCACGCACATAAGCCACCGATGTGTCCAGAATCTTTCTCCTCCTCCGCTGCATCCCTGTTCAGGACAAAATTACACATCAGGACAAAGCTCTCGGAGGAATCTTGATAAACTGGGCGGCTTGTCTTGAAACATTTCTTGATGCCGTCTGCTCACCTGGGCTTCCAGAGTCAGACATCTTGCACAAGCTCAGCTCGTAGATGCCAGTGACTCGATTGCTGTAATGTAGCAGAGGAAATTCCATTTTAAGAGGACTAGATATATCACATGATCCAGCTGTCACAGTGTGGCAGTCTGAAGTCTTACCAGTCAGGGGATTTAGAGTATCCACTCCCAAAGAGGTTCCTGAGGGAACGGGGAGGGGAGATCTTTGCGTCTCGGGAGTAGAAGACCATGCAGATGTCTTTGGTAATAATAGCAGGCTGGATGCAATGGTCCAGCTGTGAAGAGGAGACAAAGTGAAGATGTTAGATAGATTGACATACAGAGAGGTAAAACCTAGAGCTCAATGCAAAAAGGTAAAACACAGAAGAGCAATGACTGACCTCCAAGTATGCAGACAGGGTCATGTAGATCTTCTCTCCATAAGGAGTGACTCGGTTAAGCAGGAGGGAGTTGTGCAGGGAGCTGTCCCACACTGCCTCGAAGCGGTAAAAAGTCCTGAAGGGGAAAACCAAAAAAATGTTTCACTTATAAACAAAATTACAGAGAAATGAACTCGCTATAGTGTTATTTTCTGTAAAGTCCTACACGGTGCTTTAACAACAGTGTGTGTAGGATCTAGTCTTACTACAAAGAAACAAACTAGACACATTTAGTAAATAACCACAGTGTGTCATATATCATTCTGTAATTGATCTGATGAATACTATGACAGTATACACTGAGTATACATTGTGCAGTGGCTGAAGTGGCCCTCACACTTATTTTTAGTCACGACAAGATGTGAGGAAGCACATTGAGGTGAGAGCTCGACAATAGACACAACTAGATCAGAAGCCACAGCAGTTAACAGTGTCAGGTGTTGTGGCGAGTGCAGCGAGCTGTGTGTGTGTGTGTGTGTGTGTGTGTGACCCAAACAGCGGCAAGCAGAATATAAAGCTGATATGTTCTGCATATCATGTTTACATTATGATACAATAGTGACACTGTTCCTGTCTTTGGCAGCAGGGGGCACTCCTACCTACAGACTGAGAGCCAGAGCTGCCCTGTTGGTGCCTCAATGGCCTTGGTTGTTATTGAGCTATGACTCACACAGTGAATAACAGCTGAGAAGAAAGCATTCATTTGGAATCTGGGTGCCACACAAGACCAACACACTGGGATACAAACTAATACAAAAAAGGGTTTTGCATTTGCATGTAAGATTGCCTTTACTTGTCCATAAATAAGTTGGAATGAGATTTGTTCTTTCAGATGCTAGATATTGACGAAAATAAAAAGGCAGACCTAATGCAACATGCCAACAAAAACACAAACTGTGGAGAACTTATTTCTATGAATCTATAGGACTAAAGAGAAGCATAACGATCTTTCACAGAAGGAGCCTTATGTTCTCTGGTCACTGGTACCTATCAATATCCTTATCAATAGAAAGCCTGAGCACAATCAAGAGTCCAGCCGCAGCAGGAGGAGAGAGAGAGTGCACAGACAAAAAGAGAGAAGCACACAGTCAGGCAACAGAGACAAGGGAGCAAATTAACAGGAAAATCAACAGCAGTGAAAATGGAAATGGTCATGCAATGATTCCACTGAGCCTTCAGCTTTTTTTAGGACAACAACACATACACATATGTTGCCTGATACGGTTTACAAACTGTAACTGACAACATGTGGCAATAATGGACAAATTGACATAACTGAGTTGATATTTTCTGTATTAAAAAAAAAAAAATGTGTTTGAGGTTAAGGCTTGGACTAACAAGCTGAATGTCAGCAACAAACCTTCTCTTAGCACCAATACATCCATATACACTGTTGTGTCCAGTGAATATACAGTATGTGGTTTATTAAGTACAGTTGGCTACCTGTTGGAGTTGTGGGACGACTTGATGTTCTTGGCAGAAATGATGTTGAGGGACAGGACAGCATCAGCAGCGCTTTCGTCCACTTCAGTCTTGCTTCGGATCCGACCTGATGGGATACAGCAGCACAACATCAACATCTCGTCATGGATTAAAAATACCTTTCATATGAACTCAGCCACAGTGCAGATTAATAGCCATGTTGTCACAATGTCCATAAGAGAGAGGCGGCCTGAGGCGAAACAGACACAACTACACAAAATGGAATTATGACCAATATTTCCACTGCTGCCTCTCAAACTAAACTTCCTTACAGAAAATAGAAGCAGTTGTATCATATGGTCAGGGTATCCACTGATTCTGCTGTGTGAATGAGGAAACAATCATGCAGTAACGGCTCTTCTCCTCTAATGTGAAACAGCAGTGTTTTGTGTCTCTGTTTACTGAACGAGTGATACGCACTCACCCACTACAAGCTCGCGAACGTCCTTCCAGTGGAGCTCGCTTCCCTTCTCATGGATGAGAGTCACAGTGATCCTCCGCTGGATGCCCTGCAGCACACATGACAGGAGCTTAGGATCATCGTAGACACAGCTGGAACTAATTTAAGCTTCTCAATGTTTCTTGTAAAGAAGAAATATTATTTACTGGATAACAAGAACGAAATGATGACGTTCCCTTTGCTTTTGTGCGTGTGAGCATCGCCACTGACTTTATAAAATGTGTGATCAGTGTCTGTGATTAGTAGGAATTGTGTAGATCTCCGGTACCTGGTGCAGTAGGTAGGTGCCATTGCAGGCCAGTCCTCCACTGTGATCCACTACAGCTGGGATGTACCTGTGGAAGGAGGGAGGTCATACTTCTCATGTCATACTTACCGATTATAATGTCTTGTTTACTTTTCCTGAAGCATAAACATTTCTTATGCGGAAACACACCAAACATGTTTTAGGTGTGAATATAAGATGAATATGTAGACACTCACTCTCCGGTGGGCTCCAGTTCACTGATCTCAAACCAGACCAGCAGGTCGTACTTGCTGCAGCATTGACCCAGGTTGGACTTGGTGATGGTGTTCAACTTGGTAGCTGGAACTGAAATACACACACATAAGCTCGATATTAATTTCAGAGGGGATGAATGAAAATAAGTGATAGCTATTAACTATATTAATTGTATTACTAAATGCAGGCTGGATGTGATGTGAACACACTGCTGACCCTGGACTGAGCAATCAGCCCACACATATTCTGTAATACCAATACTTAAAGGACGTGTTAATCATAAAGTCTGTTATTACTGAAATAAGATGGACACAAAAAAACGGGCAATAGAACACATTCAAACCCAACAGTTGCACATACTGAGATGCTATAAGGAGCTAAATCACAGATTACACCACACCCTGCTGTCTGACACGTCAGGATTATGTTCCTGTTGAAACAGGCTAATCTCTGAAGCACACAGCTACATTCATTTGTGTTCAATGTGGTTGAAATGAACATGAGAACTATCGTAATTGGACTACAGCTGAACCTGTAAAGGCTTAAGCCTCTGGATTCTGATTTATGCTGTGAATATTACTGTTTGTCAGTAATCCTCTATGATTATGATAAATACATTTTTTTATTATTTGGCTTAAGATTCAGCATATGCAGCAGATTTACCTGAAGGTGTCAGCTGAGGCCAGTTAGTAAGCGACAGGGGAGGGATGGACTGAGCTGCCTGGAACTAAATAGACCTGCAGCGAGGTGCAGCACACATAACCACTGCAGAGCTTTGTGGCGCTACTGCCTGCAGTCACCGAGTACCACATGAGCAAAGCACAGCTCTAGTCTAATCACTACAACACAGGTGCATCTAATGCCTCAGCTATATCCGCTGTACCAACCATGGTGCCTGGGCACAATTAGCACAGGGTCATTGGGCACTGGGAGGAAGATGAAGTGAGAGAGCTGGTCAGCCTCATCCTCCAGACTGGCCACGGCAGTGGAGGCCAGGGCGTTGGCGTGCTCGGACAGCGTGTCCAGCACTTTGACGTTCACATAGCCACTCATCAGGTAGCGGACTAACTCTATCTTACGGGTATGGTCTAGGGTTTCAATATACAATATTGTACAAATGGTGAGAAAGATTGGAGGGGACGTGTGAAAAAGGAAACGTGGAAGAGGGAGGACGGAGTTGGGTAAGAGGATTATGGATGGTGTGAGAGTGATTAAAAAAATCCAAAGGAAGCGAGAAATGAAAAAGTGGAAGGAAATATGAGGCATGCTGATATAACCACAACGCACAGAAGAAATATGCTGAAATGATGGAGACAGGGGCAGAACATATTGCTGTTACAGTATGTGGTGTGAGGACATTAAAATCCTTACCTGGTTTAGACAGAGGCATGGGAATAGGGTAGTACTTCCTCGACGGTGTTGGAGGACTGTTAAAATAAATGTACAATTAACCTCCAGTACAGAAACCAATTCTTACTAAATCTATCTGGTGTACCAACTGTGAATAATTACAGCATAAGAAAAAACATTTTTAAAGTAATACAGATGAAGCTCTACAGAAGTAACCACACCAACCTAATCAGTTCCTGGCCATGAAGATGCAGCGGGTGCTGCTGGTAGTGGCCGAACACTTCAAACACAATGGGCTTGGTCTTGATGTACTCAATGAAGGACTCTGTGACCTCAACTGAAATCTGCAGTCAAAAAAAAGGGGGGGGGGGGTTAAAATGAATTAACATAGAGTTGTTAAACTACAGCTTGTGTGTGTGTGAGTGTGACCTCACATTCTGGACGTGGTAAAAGCCCAGAGGAGCTCCTTTGCCAGTGTTCTTCAGAGGCTCAGTGGAAAAAGCCTCATCATGACGATGCAGGAAACTATGGAAAGAAAGATGAATGAGTGTCAGCGTGTCACTTAAGATTGAGCTAGAACTTGTAGTTCTCATTCTCTATTGGCATGGTGAATATTTCTTTAAGTGTTAAAGATGAAGCTGTATCAATTGTCTATTTGATTTTGATTTGTGAACTAAAATCAAATTACTTTCAAACCTACAGAGCCAGAAAATGACATGTAAATTAATTACACTTTAGTAATACTATTGCCATTTATCAGTTTCTCCCTCGGTAAAGCTCTTTTAACTGTATAGCTTTGATATTAAGATTTACTTTTCACAAACTCTATTTTTGAGGATTGTGGACTTACTTGAATTGGCAGAAGATATCTGCGTACTCAGGCGGGACGCCACTGGCCTGGAGCACAGTAACACGGAAGGTAAAGATGCTGCCCACCTCCAGCTGGCCTGCCAGACCATCATCACAAATCAGCTTGGTGTCTGTGATGTTACCAAGCTTGAGGTCTGAAGAAAACACAGGGGAAGGTTAGGAGGACTCAAGTTGAGATCTATTGAAAATGAGCCGCACCTGCGATTGCACTTTGCAATCTGCATATGAATTCTAAGCTCTGCACAATACAATCGGACTGGTTTACCGCATATTATAAAGCTTGTGATTTATAGAGACATTCCTTCACAGAGTAAGGAAAAACAGCGTCAGTCTTATTTCCATGACTATACAATTGAAGCCCTCCTTTGCATTCAACAGGACCATCTGCCAAGTGTGCGTCCCTTTAGGCTGAGAGGTCGAAATTTACGAGCGGGGAGGTGAAGGTCTGGCGGTCGTACCCATGTCATTGATTCTGTTGAGCTCCTCTGAGGGTGTGATGACCTCTGAACTCTGGCCCTGACCCTCCACAATGCGCAGCTCTTCCATGGACAAGCCGGAGCGGGTCATAACCGTGGAAGAAAAGTCATTCTGATTGGTTGAAAAGGAGATAGATGCAAAAAGTTAGTATGTAGCGGTCAGCGAGAAAAAGGAATAAACTAATCTCCCCCTGTAAATGCATTTATATATTACTGTGCCACATTGGATGAATTAAGGATTAAGGCTGACAATTTGCCATTTCTTATGTATATTTGTTTTTAATAAATAGAAGAAACAGTATAAAACTCCAAAGAAAAACAACTTCCTCGCTTTAACCCAATATTATACACCAACTCCCTCACACAAGTTAAAAACTACTTTCATGCGACTCTGGGCTTACCTTTTTGAAATACTCATCATCAAAGGAAATCTTGGCGGTTCCTGACTGTCTAACTCCTGACCCGTAGTCTGGGGCCTCCTCATCAGCTACAAAGAGACAAAACATACTTTAATCAGGATCCATCTCAGACACAGCGGAGTCAAGCTGCCAAAGCACATCAAGAGGAATACACAGAGAATCTAAGGGAACCCTCTCTCCGCCACCACATCTGTGGCTTTTCAAAATGTTCTCACAACGAAATCTAAATAAAAGTTGGAACTATTTATCTAGCTATTTGATTTGGATTAAATATATTTTGAGCTCAGTCTGCTTCACAAGACAATATCACACAAATGACTCATTAGCAGGATGGAGCCTGCGCATGAGGAATAGCCTCATTAATCTCTTTAATCACTCACCGGCTATAGCCTGGACCCCCACACGCAGGAAACCACGCACCTCGCCCTTCTCCGTTACTATGGCAACGCGGTGCACCAGTGGCACAGGGTACAGCAGGTTGCTCAGGTACACGAAAGCTCTGAGAGTAGAGAGGACGAGAGAGACATGAAAACCCGATTCTGGTGCAGTGTGACACAACAGCCGTCTTTGGATCCAGAGAACTTTATAATCTGTGTATATATATATATATATATATACTTATTCAAAGATATCCGAGTTGTCACAGAGAGTCTATTTTCTGATAGCTCTACATTATCCACATACGTCTTCCAAATGACTTAAAACATCATAATGAGCACAAACATTTCCAGTGTTTAGCATATATTAATGACTACTATATCATGCAGAAAAACATTAGGGACAATTATGTTACGGAAAGAGCCAAAACAAAACAAAGAAGAAAAAAAGTGAACATAAATCATAACGGCTCCAGAGCACTGAAATCAACCATCCACTTGAACCTGCACGACGGGGTGATGACAGATCACCTGGGATTCAGCAGTAAAGGCAGTAAAAGAGTGGTTTATTGTGTCGTATTATGTGCATGTTGGTCTCTAACTCACACACTCACTGACACTTTGTTCTGAAGGGCTTGATTTGTTTTGCCCCTCCTTGCCCCTCTCCCTCTTCTAAGAGACTCAAGGCTAAGGCGGAGTAAAGATATCAATCTGTAAAATCTCTGAAGTCACAGTGACGAGGTGGCTGAGCTACGGCTGTTGCGGAGTCTGGTCGGCTTGCAGCCGACATTTATCTAAGATTGGCACACGTCGTCTATTACTCAGCGATGACGTTTACGGCGCTGATGCAACAGCATTGGTACAACGTGTGCTGTGATTTCAAATGCTACTGCAGCATATTATTTGACAATGACAATCGAAACAAACTAATAAGCATTATTATGTGACTGTTGACTACCAGTGCGTTAATATTATCTACAATAATTTCCAAAAGCAATGTTAAAACAAACAAGGTTATACAAACAAATGTTTATGCAATGTAATAAAAAAAACAAAAAAAAAGGTTTAAAGGATTTAACAAACAATCAACTTGGACACAGCAAATACGTGGCGTTCACACACAGATGGGAGTTAATACAGTCAGCACTGTGATGGTGGCGGGGGATGAGACATCACGCTGGGAGGAGGTGGAGAAAAAAAAAAGGATGGTGGCTTTTCAATTTTTGGGAACCGAGTCTAAATTAAAAGTAACTCAATACAAAGCAGGCCTGTGAGCACAGAAGCGTGACTAATCATATTAAATTCAAAAATGGTCCAATTTATCTCCGCAAAGCTGCTATGAATACATGATCTGATTCTGAAAATATTCTTTCACCAAGGAGGGCTTTACTGATAATTAATAAGGGACGCTCACATTTCTTAAGACTCTGAATTGCCAGCTACCAAGATAACATGTAAAATGATATTGTATATCTTACATACTTGAACATCTACATTACATTAGTCTGTCCATCATCTATCTTAACATATCCATAGACATTCACTGCACTGAATGAATTCACCCATTTACATGAGTTTTCTTTCATACTTTTTACAGGAAGTGTTTTCTAACCTGCACTCACTAATCAAGTGTATTATTTCACTCTACATGTGTGTATTTAAAAATAAACCCAAAACCAAGCCATCATCCGCCCAATCTCCTGTTCCAGCCTGTGTGTGGAGGATGTGGTAATGCCAACTGCACAGTCACCAACCTTCCCACCAGGATAAACCAGGGGGAGCGGTCATAGAAGGGATCCTGGCCGTCACTGAAGATGTCGGAGCCCTCTTCGGTGCCGGCGTCTGAGCTGGTGTCATCCACAAAAGCCTCGTCGTCGATCAAGTCAGACATCTCGCTCTGTCGCTCGTCCGCCAGCTCTGTGATCTCGGAGTCAGTGGTGGAGAAGGTAGGCGAGGGAGTGCGGTCCGCCAGGTGCTCATTAACACAACCGTGGAAGATGGGAGCGCTGAGCGGGTTGGTAGTTTGGGGAACAGTGGCAAGAACCAAGGAAAGGTAACAATGGAGTAATAGAAGAGTTAAAGAGACTTCATCAAGTCTAAGATGTGATATTTCACTTTAACATTGTTTTCTCACAAATGGCATGTTTGGTAGTTTCCTATAACAAATAAAATACTAAAACATTTTGTAACATTTGAGTTGTACAATCAAACACCAACAGTAGCCATGCATTGATTCGTAAAGATGGCCCACGCTTACTTTCTTTTTCCTCGTGGTTATTTCATGATCAGCTAAACCGAATAGAATTGTGACTTATATTTTTCTAATACTACTAAAGCTTTTGCAAATGCAACAGAATGATTCATTTAATAAAGAGCTGGTATTACAATAAGCTGCAAGGTGTCGCAGCAATTTATAGAAACTAAAATGAAATACCACTTTAAAAGGATTTACATATAAATCTTCTAATGTTGCCGGCACAAGAGGATAAAATACAAAATGCAACAAATTTCCACTTTATCCAAATTCACTATGTTGCTAACAAGCTTTTGGACTGGAAGGGATATCAACATGAGAATGGCAACAGATACATGAAAATGATACAACAGATACATGAAAATGACACAATTTATGATAAAAAAAAACATAAAACATGTCAAATAAAATGAACAAATACACAAAGAAATACTGAGTACAAGTGACATGAAATTAAGAACACCAAATACAGCCACAAATGTAACATCAAATTATAAAACATCAAATATACAATGAATAAAACAAAATAAAACATAAATGATTCAAAAACATGTGATAGCACTGATACACATGACTCGGAAAGAAAAGCATGGACCCGTTTCAAATAAAGCTTCAAAAACTAAACGTTTTAGAAACAAGCAGCACAACAAACAGTATTCAAACAGGATGTTTGGTGGCAAACTACAGTAACATTATGCAGTATCGTCTGTACTTTTTCTGTAATTGCGTTACGTACCTCCCCACAAGTTTAAACCAATGAAAGCGATCATAGAAGGGGTCATTTCCGGTCATAGTGCCATCGCCGTCCTCCTGGTTTGTGGAGGCCATTTCTCCAGCACGGTCATACATCTCTCTCATCTGTTCCAGCCTCTGTCTGCAAATGACAACAGAGTACAGTGCACTTAACATTAATGAGAGGCAGAAAGAGAATACACGGCACACCTAATGGATGGAGGGAGGAGATGTAGATATATCAGTCTCATTCATTCAGTTCTTTGTACTTTTTGTACAATTGTTTCTGGTACTGAAGGCATGAGAAATGATCTGACAACAGACTGTAGTGACCGACGATTTCTTAAACAAAACGTGCATAATAGATGACATGCTGCACGTTCACTGGCTATGTATTTAAATATTAAACGCATCTGACTAAAACCAGGACTGGATTTTGGTATGAAGATGGCATTACTTGAGTTTATCGAGGGACCAGTAGTGCGTGGCTCCATTCTTCAGGTCCTGAACTTCTACGGCCACCACGGTGCGGGGGAAAGGCCTGGAGTCACGCTCTTTCTCTGACTCTGGGGACAAGAGCTCAGGGGGCACTGGAGAGTACAGAGTGTCTGTCAGCAAGACAAACTGGAACTGGACCTGAAGAATGGGAGAGGTGGTTGGAAAGGGAAGAATAAACAAAAAGTATAAAAAAACATCAAGCCAAGTCAAAAAGGGCTCAAGAATCCATTCTGACTTGACCTAAAGCTCTGAACCTTTATTCAAGATAGTTTGTCAATTACAAGACTCAGGATTCTTTCGGTCAAAGTGTTAACTAACAGCAGACATACCAAGGTTGAAAGACCAACATATTCATACTTCCCTCCATTTTGTGGGCTCTCTTTTCCCAGCATCCTCTGGGGGCAAAATGCTCACTCTCAATCCTTTAAAATGCTAAACCAATTAACAGCACTGGATATAAATTATAGACAGAAGCCCAAGGCTAAAAAAAAAATCCTCTGAAAATCATGTTGCGCCTAGACCTGGACGAAAAGATAAATCACACTGGTCTACTAGTGGAGAAGGTGGACTATCGCAGACCAGCTTTTGATTCATAACAAATCCAATTTCTCTAAGTGACAATGGGTCACTCCGGGAGATATGCAGGAATGCCTTCTGCACAAACATACATTATGTTTTAAAATGAGTAAATAAATCACTAGCATGACATAATCACGCCTCCATGTAGCTTCACAGCTGAACATCTCAGAACCTTGATGTTCAATGGCTATGAGTGTGATTCACTTCTGTAAATGTGGCTGCCAGGCGAGTACAAGACCACATTTAGGATCACTATTTTACATCATCCTGTACACACAAGTTTTATTCATTATCCTGGTCACCAATGGGTTTTTTTCACATTTTAATATTTTGTTTTTTAGGCCTTTCACTAAACTAAGGTCTCTTCTGTTTCGTGCTTCAGAAGTTCATGTTTTCTTTAGTCTCAAAGCTAGAAACCCACCTTTAACCAATTTTAAACTACAATAAATTAAAATATAATTTTTGCTTACTTTCTTCTTTAGCTCTACACTAATGGCGTTGGCCTCCTTCAGGTAGACGGCGTTCCCCCACAGCTGGTCACGGAGGGAGGTGAACTGATGGTACCTCCACTTCCTGAAAGCCCACTGAGCCAACTCAAACTCGTGCTGAGTCCATGGCACTGCAGGGAAAGAGACGCAGGCGATGTTAACATGCACATACACATAAACACACACAGAGTTAATGCACATATAACCAAAAAGGACCATACCAGTGGTTTTACTTATTTTGTCCAACTACAAACACAGAGCACTTTACATTAATGCATGCAATTATAGGTAATCCATCATGTGGAATATGGCGTATTCTGAGTCAATATTTCTTGCAAGCAGTGCCTGTGCTGAAAATCTCTCTTTTATGATGTGTTCAGGGACCTCCAAGATCAGAATTTACAGTCAGCTGCACAAAAGCATTAAATTCACAAGCACTGCTTTAGGAAAATAAAACCCAGAAGACAAACAGGGAGGAGACACTGTGTTGTTTGTTTCTCTATTGCTCTCAGCTGGATTAACAACTATATTCCAGTGAATAGTTTTATTTTGACTAAACATCATATCACCTTGATGGATGAGACAACTCTAAAAGCATCAAGAGTCTAAATTAATCATTTTGATGCTTTTAAAGGTTGGGTGAAATCAATAATGTTTAACGACATAGGAGTAAATTAGGACTTTATCATCAATCAATTCAGACAGAAAAACTATAAGTATGGTCCTTTAGAGTAAAAGTAAAAAGTTTTATCATTATGTTTTATTTCAAAGGAATTAGAGGACACTTATGGACTAGTTTCACGTAATACATTGAATGAGTAATTATTAGTATGGCAGTATTAACACATTTTAATTCGAATGAAATTGATATTACATTCTTCTATAAAACAAGAAATACTATACGCACATCCCAGAAGTTTAGGCTCTGGATAGAAGTGTGGAAGAAAAAATTCAGTGCATTATTAGATTATATAATTGTATATATTAAATATAGATATGTATAAACTATATGTATTGGGCTTAAACACATGAAGTAAATAAATATCTGCAGGACAGAAGATTTGCAGTACACACCTTCCTCTTCCTCCTCCTCCTCCTCCAGCTCTTCTTCATCAGGTGTCTCAGCGACCAGAGAAATGGTCTCCACCTGTTTCTGAAGTTCCTGCAATTTGCTCTCGTACACCTAGACACCAACACACAGGGACGAAGAAAGAGAACATGGACAATTCTCCATCAGCCGCAACAACCGGTGAATTTAGCTAGCCAAAAAAACACACTATTATGTGAGAATAACTGTATAGTCTTCACTTTGACAGTCAATACTACCAGTTTTATTTGTACATTAAAGAAAAGTACTGAAAACTTTGGTTACTGGTCCAAATGACACATGGATCTATACATGCAGCTGGATGTATAAACAAAGAGACATGAAGATGGGTTCAACATTTCCTAAAATGTGTGATAATATACATAAGACATAATCCATAACTAAAAATCAGAAAAAAAGTGTAATTGTTTTGGTAAAAAAAAAAAGGCATAAAATTACAAGAAACTATTGTAATTTCTACTTTCAACAAAAAATGTATTGGGTAGCCCAATTCTTGAGCCAATGCAATGAATGAAAAACGTTCACCTTTTGAAAACACTTTCCTCTAAAATTAGTATAAAATGTTCTGGAAATATAACTTGATGACACAATGAAATATGTTGGAAAAAGCTGGAATGGATGGAAGAGGATAGGTGCTGCTGGTAGAGGCCGAGTCAACTGTAATCCAATGAGGGGCGCCATCATCATCAGAGCAGGACAGGCTGTGGTCCCGGTGACCTCATCCTGTTTGTTCAGTGTCTTCTGGGAAGACAATGCAGCCTTTTCATTTGTCATTAACCTCCTCCCTGCTGAAATCCTGCCAACAAGCTGAAAGCTGAATTCTCTCCATTCAAAAACAATTGGAAATCCAGAAAGCAAGTTTTACTGAATGTAGTCATCTGCATGGAGCTGCTATTGTAACACAATGTGTACCATAATGTACCATGTGAATGAAGCATTTGAAGCAGTTTCAAAACCTGAAAATTCAAATTCACAAACAAGTTGAAGGATGGCAAAGGTTAATTGCAATGCCTAAAATCATCATAATGGAATGAGGTAAATGCCAACTAATCCAACTTTCATCACCATCCCATGATGCAAGTATAAGTGTGACGTTGTCATGATGCAGTATTAAATAACTGTAATAAGAAATGGCTAATATGGCTTTTTTGCATCTTATATGGGTACAAGTCTGTAGATAGATAGCTTTAAATGTAATGTTTTAGAAATCACAATTTAAACTGTATATTAATTTATGCATTTACAAAGTCTTTAACCTCACCTGAGGTGTTTCCTAAAGTACCTCACAAGGACACTCCTGTGTAGTGCTCACACACAGAGATCTGATTCTGTCCCTAAACTGGTTATTTGGCAGTAAAAACAAATACCAACCATATGTAACAAATAGCTGTACTTGGAGCATGTCATTTTATTTCAGTCATATTTTGAATATCCTCCAGCAACACAGGGATTCAGTATATCCTTGTCTTGTCCACATATGCACTGTATGTTTGCACAAAGTGCATGATTAAGGAGTAACACAACTTGGTACACAGCCACAATGAGGCACTTGATATTGCAGATTCAAAAAAACAGATGTACAACACTCAACAGACATTCTGAGTTGAGCCCTAACACAGACATATATGTATATTTCATAAGAACAGTACACTGTACACTGTCCATTTGATGTTGCATACTTTCCAGCTTACCTGGTCGCCACCAGCACCAGTGCATACTTTAAATAACATTCTTTAATGGAGCATTTATGAGGGATGAAGAAATGTAGGCTATCGCATGCAAAGATAGTCAAAGACGGAGATGGAGAACTGGACTTGCATATGTCATTATATCATTTGGTTTTTGTTACAGCATAGTACGGCAGAATATATACTGTCAAAAGTATTAGTATAAAACACAGAAACACAGAAAAAGCTGAAGATTTGTATAGTCCTCAATAGTCTCTTTCATGCTGCCGAGTGCCACTGTTCCTCTGAAAGGATTTAAAGGCCATCTGGAACATGAATGTTATAATTAATGGGTTCTGTTAAAGCTATAAAATGCATAAAGGAAAAGACAGATTGACAGGCAGACTTGCTGCTAATTCAAATAAGCATCAGCTACAGCATAGAAGCAAAAAACTGATTTCATAGACCATCATTCTGATAGATCTATCAGGGTTTCTTGAGTATGTGGCATCTGATGCAGCAAAAGCAAGGCAGTCTTAAAAAATCTAATTTGGATAGTTCTCTCGAACAACATTATGCAAACGCCTCAAGTCGCTGTCCTCCCTCCAACATTTTTTAAGGCGAATCTGACGGAGCCATGACAACACTCTGTAGGACATCCAATCGTAACACGGAGAACTCTGTGCTTACTCAGTGAAGCACAAACCAAGAACGATATTCTAAGACCGCATGACACGGGAATCAGAGATCAGTTTGTGATGTGTGGTTTATACAGGAAGAGACAGAGAATGATTTTGAACTTTGTGGATTGGGTAAAGTGAAACTTTAAAATACGTAACATTTTGTAGATTTTGTCTTTCACAGTTAGGTGGTTCCCCTATAATTTCTGCATAGTGGTTCTTACATTTGATAGTGTATTTAGTACACTCCAGGATTCTGAGAGAGGATAGCATTATTAATTAACATAACTTTTGTCTTCACTAACTAATTATCCATGACTCAAGTGCAAAGTACTGAAATACAATTATGTTACGGTTACATATTTGAAATGAAAAAAGCAATAAAGTGGCCTACTAAGAATTAGAATAAAAGTTATTTCTAAGAAGTTAATTTGGTTAAGTAAGTTATGAAGGTTGCCAGTTTTGCACGAGTGTTGAATTAAAAAGGAGGGGAACAACAGGATTAATGTAGCACCTTTTTGCTACCACTTTCTTTAAACCACTATTTCAGTCTATTAAAAAAGGCAGTCACGTAATTGTCTAGTGCATCAACTTATTCCATAATCAATTTCAAAATGTCAATCATACTGGTGTTTTGATTCCAGATCTAGGCCAATAGTGATTGATAAAAGAAAATGTTTTATGAGGTACAACACAAAATGTATAACTGCAAAGAAAACGGATTCAGTTTCATGTTAAATAGAAAGAAAGAAATAGGGTCTAGGTTCCTAATTTGGGCTAAAATATCAACAAAAGTCTTGATGAAAATAAGCACTTTAGTGTGTTTGTACTGTAGTGGCTAAAGCATTCATGACAAATCTATACTAAAATGGCAAAGATGTAAACTCAGAAATGTAACCATGAAGATAATTTTGGCAAATAAAAGCATGGTTGATGAATTGTCACACTGAAAAATGAGCAGAGTAGGCATGACGTGTCTCTTCAGAACAAAACAACCCACCGCCCCAAAAAAGTCCCTTCATTATCTGTTGGCTTCAATTCCTTATGACAGCTCTCCCAATGCTAATGATGACAGCGCACACAATGTAGCAAAAACTGATAAAATGGCATATATTATAATGATGATAAAATGTCTTCTTATAATACATACAATACTTTTGGATCAACCAATAACCCACTGATCAAGTGCAAAAGTCACAATCTGATTGAGCTGTTTGAGTCACATGATTCTGAGCTGTTGTGATCTGTAATGAGTTTGCCTACTAAAAGTTTATCAAACTAGTTCCTGATTCCACAAGTTCCCACTCAGACTGCTGTCTCTCTGCTGGCTTTTAGGTTGGGAGCAGACATTTGCCTGCGCATTCGCGGAGGTGCCTGAAAGGTGATTGGATAGTTAGCGTGGTCAGTGTGATGGTACTGCTGGTAGCCATTGAATCTGCCATCTGTATACACCATGCTATCTTGATGGCAAGGCTGGTGGTGATGGTGTTGCTGGGGATGCGCTGGCTGGCTCTGGTGGTGGCGGGGCTGGTAGAAAGCTTGCGTGTGCCTCCTGTTGCTTTCAGACTGCTGCAGTGACTCCATGGAGCCAGAGGGCCGCTGGCGGTGATTAAAAGAGTTGCTGCGGCTTCGTTCATGGGGCTGCTGGTTCTGGTTGTTCCTATAGTGCTGTCTGTGACCCTGGTTTAAACCTTGCTCCAAGTCTTTGCTCCTGCGCTGGACCGATGGGCTTGGCAATGGGGGAGTGACTTGGATCAGTGAAGCAGCCATCATTTCTCTAGACTGCAGTCCATCTCCAGCCTGGCTTTCTCCCTCTTCTTCCTCTACAGCTTCTTTGGGCACCTTTAGCTCAACGACCTGCTGATCTGTTATTATGATATGAGTACCAGGGCTCCATGAATTGCGGTGCTTAGGGTTGCTTTTGAAGGGGAAGCGTAGCTTGCGATCTTCTGGGGGTATAAAGCGGTGTGGTCCAGTTTGCCGGCGGAGCTGCTTGGAGATCTCTTGTTGCTGAAGGGTCTTGAGGCGCAACTGCTCTTGACGCATCCAGCGTATGTGGCCTCGCTTTAGGGTTGAGTCATCTCCTGTACTTTGGCCTATTTGTGAATCGACATCATCTCCATCGGGCTTTTCAGGCATCGGAGGTTTTGCTTCTCGAGGGCTTGGAGTTGTGGCAGCATAAGTGGAAGTGCCTACATGAGGCTTTTCTTGGCTCTCTGGGGTGATGAGCGGAAGGACCTTCTCCATTTTGACCATCTTGTTCCTGAGAGCACGGATCTCCTCATCTTTCATATTGTTTTGTTTTTTCACCTCGTGCAAGATGTCCTCAAGTTTATCAATGTGCACCTTCAGGTCATCCATAACAACCACTCCTGGTCGAGGCCCATTGGCAATGACATCCTCGATGCGCTCATCACCAACGCCTACAGTGTCCCAAACATCCCGAGCCACTGCCCTCCACGAGTCCCGCTCGTTGGGGTCCTTCTTGCTATAGCTAGCGCAAAGCTCCTTCATCTTTACAATGGCCAGTGCCTCAATTTCCTGCCGTGTTTGCCGGAAGTCATTGAGCGCTACTTCATAACAAATTTCTTTGACAGCCTGGATTTTCAGGTCAGAGATGGTCACCCACTTGGAGTCCTTGGTGATGCGACGCCGCTGAGGGATCTGGTACATTTTAACTTGCTCTCTTATCTTCCCACTGCTGGGTAATCCACACTTTCTCACTATGGTTTGTAGCTTGCTGGGTGGCAGCTTTTCCCTCAAGGAAGTGATCAGTCTCCAGCTCTCTTCACAAGACCTCTTATCTGAGTCATCCCCACTATCAGAGTCTCCATCCTTGAGAAAACAACACAGGAAACAAACCAAAGGGTTCCCAAAAAAAAGGAGAAATTAAAATGGGAAATCAAAGAGAGGATGAAAGGATGTATTTTTTTCTTTTTTAAAAGAATGAAAAAAGTTATGAATATGCAACATGGGAACTTCAACTATGAGTAAAGTTGAAGTTGTATCAGAACATAAAACACCAGCTTAGCGGTTCAGAATTTAAAGATTGTAGGATATTTACCAAAAATGACTATTGCACTGTCATGATGTTGTCTAATTTATGTGCATACATCATAAGATGTATGGCAACGTGCAGAATCCATCCATCCAGAATTATGCTCAAAATAAAGATAGATAAAATCCATAAAATAAATAAAAATCCAACAAACAGTGGCATTCATTGACTTTCTTGCTTGTCATTTTTTTCATTGTCATGTTTTTTCTAGTGAGATTGTGATATGGATATGAATTAATGAATGGAACATTCCTTGTTGTAGAAAAAAGGCTTTCTACATCTCAGAAATGGGGACATCAACTTTAACAATATTGTTCCCAATGTTGCACATTTATATAGATAAGGTAAAGCATGTCTAGAATGATTAGAAAAGAAATATTAATAGAGGATAGTTGCTGATTGGAGCACTTCGTATTGTTTTGTAATATTCCTCTTCTTAACTGAACATTTTGTGATTTGAAAGCTGGATTCCAAACATGCTACAGCGGCATGCATGTAGATGCATTTTGGAACTTTCTCCCTTTAGTCCAGAAGGTTTCAGTGGCTTTAGTATTAGCAGTGAGTTAGAAGAGTGTTCTTGCAGTTGATCAGAAAGCCAGTAGAGAGAGAGAGAGGCAGGAGTGAGGGTAAGTGTTAATCCACTACAAGAAAGGTGTTAGTTGGAAAAAGAATGCAGTTTCTCATTTTTGTAGACAAAGTACATTACAGATCACAACCATGTGGTACAGATAATCAGGTCTCGTGTATGATACTGTATCTATGGCTAGAATTGGACATATTGTGTTGCTGGGAGTCTGAACCCCTATGCCTGTAACTCTGCACATAAAACCACCAGAGTATGGAAGAGGTCTGAGATTCAATGATTCAACTTTAAGCAGTGATAACTCTGTTGTTGAGTCGTGCTCTCAGTGTTCTACACAGATACCGCAAAGGCTAGCAAATGAGGTAGCCAAAGAAGTCAATGAGAAACCACATTGTCACTATCTGTAAAAGAACTACAGCAGGAATTGTTGTTATCACAATGCATTGTACATGTCAGCAACTGCATTGAAGAGATGAAACTCAGGATAAAACAGAGCAAGAAAACTAGAGTAGAAATGTAATCCAAGCAAATCAAAGCCGACCAGCTCAACAGCAAACACCGCAACTTATTCCAGAACCAGTACTGAATGAGTTAAGAAAACATGCTATTAACATGAACCATGCAAAAGCAGCACGACTTTATAAAAAACAAGGCAATGTGTTACTGAACAATATTCAATCAATTTTAAATGAATTTGGATCTTAGTATCAAATCAACTTTAGCTGCAAGTTGCTGTTTTGCAAGATTCAGGTACACGATAGAAGAAAAGTGAATACGGGGATTTGGAAAGGGGAAAAGCTTTACAATCTAATTCTCACTTGATCAAATTGCTACAGAAAAATCAGTTAAACTCAAGAGGAAGGCAAGTAAAAGCTCATTTGTCTCAAACCAGAAAACCTTCCATGCAAGAAGAACAGACATGCGCTCGGAAAAGTGTGATTGTCACACACACACACACACACACACGCACACACACACACACGCACATCTCAAAAGTGTGAGAGCTCAGAGTGAGAATTAGTACTAGTCAGACTCAAATGGACCGAGTGAAACTAATATCCAAAAAAACAAAAACTAGCTTTCCAATTGTACTTGACCATATAAAAACCATGCTTTAACTTTGAATTCCACTCATGACATTTCAATCAAAGTCACACATCAAATATCACAAATTAGCTGAATCACTCAAGAAGCTGCTTTTAATTATAGCTTAACTTGAAATGAAGTATGGCTTAATATCTGTTAAACCCACTCTGCAGTTTACTTCTAACTTGTCTTCAACGTCTAACATGTTGATTACACAAAACAATCCATAAAAATCAAAAAGTGGGTTTGATTAATATCCAGCTTATTTGGACTCACCAGTCGCTGTTGTTCCAGAAGTTGGTCTGCTTCCTCCTTCTCCTTTTTGTACAAGATTTCCATCTCAGTGAGCCTACATAAATGAGCAAAATGTATTGTGAAATACATTCCACAATTCCTGATGTACTGTGCAATCCATAACAAATCAGTCACTATTAGAGGTTTGTTTGAATATAGCAAACAGGATGGATTGCGTACCTTTTCTCCATCTCCTGCTTCATGTCGATGCCCTGCTTCTCCAGAAGCTCTCTCTGAGCAAAGGTCCAATCCACCGGCTCTACGGGGGTTTCAGCAGTTGGCGTTTTCTCTCTTTCAGCTCGGGCCTGTTCTGGATGGTTGAACCGGAACACGTGGTTCTTTCCCATAATGATGCGGTTACCTGAAAGAAGATGGGTTAGAAATAAGCGTGGAGAGCATGAAAGACATTGTCCCTTCTGTGCCGATAGAACAGTGTCAATGTAAGCGATCCAACTTTTGTTTTCATAATGCTTTTTGTATTTAAGCTAGAGCATCACAAGCTGTGTCAAGGGCCACATTGTACAACTATGATTCACTATGCATCACTTTTACAGATTATCAACAACTTTATTTGCAAATAAGAGATGCATACCTGAACGAAGCTGGATGGAATCCTCAACACGCTTGCCGTTGACGTAGGTTTCTGATCCCTCGCAGGGCACCAGCATGACGATAACTTCACCAAAAACACATCAACCAATCATCAGTGACCCATTCCGAGTCTCAAAAGCGCATCAACGTTTATTGTCAAATGCTAAAGGATAAAGATTGAATGCGTAGTTTGAAGCGATTACTGACATTTAGGGCATTATGTTTCCATTAGAGAAAGAAGATGAATCCTGAGTGTATATTTATGCAGCAATGTCATCTATTGTCACATTCACAGAGCCTGGGTGTTGCTTTTATTTTTTTCTTTGCAGGTAATTAGGGTTTACATGTATTTTTCTTTAAATCAGAGCAGGAAAGGTTCTACCAACTATGCTATCAACTCTGCTCAATTCAAAACAATCCAGATACATAATACAACATAAGGCAAACGGAAGCAAGAAAACTCAAAATTTGGTGCCTCACCATTTCCATTGGCATTCCTCTCGCTGCGGAAGATGCAGTGCTCTTCCTTGATATGAGCACCGCTTAAAACAATGTCCTGTCGTCTCTCAGCATCAGCCTGACCCACCCTGAAATAGTCACAGAGGCCATTTTGAGAGAGTGAACACTGCCCTCTCGTTGTATTGGCGGCCATTTTGTCAAAAAGTCAGAGGCAGAAGTTAACTGGAACCTTTTAAACCATACTTTTGGGAGACACCACTTCTAAAGCACTATACATTCCTTCGCCTGTGATTCTGTCATCTATTACTGTTCCTCAGAGGCGCGATTGTAACAAAATACTCAACACCAATATTCTACAGAGGGAGCCAAAAGGAAACAGGAAGAAAGTGACTTTAGACAGCTAAACATTTTGTGATTTAAAGCCAGTTTCCCCTGATTCTGAATTTCCTTTTCTCTTTTGATGTTAAGCAAGAAGAACTTTCAGAGTAGTTGTTCAGATACTACTAAGATACTGTATGGAAGAAATTCAAAAACCCTTCTAATATCCTCTGCAGCATTTCAGTGTCATCGTTCAGGTTTTGGTTACCTTGTAATTCCGTCTTTGATGTAGTAGAGCAGACACTCTGACATGAGAGGATCCTCATTCAGGTTAACCAGGTGGGGAGTCTACAGATGAAACATAAGAGGTAGACAGTTTACCTCAAAAACATTTCTAGGATTTCTACTTTCATCAATATCCAGCAGTGCCGAAAATACATACCAATACTAGAACTTTTAAGTTCAAGTGGGCAATGGGCATAGTTTAAAATCAAACACTGCTGACGATTAGTGATACATGAACATGGATAGAAATGGTTTCTTTGGCACAGTGCTAAAACCTCTAGAGTCTGATACATCACAGCATCACCACAACTAATGCTAGCAGCTACTCCGTGAAGCCACCAACCTTTTTGGGGGAAAACACCCCATTAAAGTCAGCATATAGATCACAAGGCTTCTCAACGAAATGCTAACCCATTGCGCGGCAGTGAGTGAAAGGAGAAAAAAAAAAGAATGAATGGAGGACAAATGGATGTGAAGGAGAAAAACCTAAAAACACATCATTTAGCAGCAGAGGAGGGAGATCTAAACATGCCTAAAAAGGGGATTCATTTCAAAGAGGGGCATTTTTTGAAACCACAGCTGATCTAGTGACAGCTAGTTCTGAACAGTCTGTGACAGAGATTTGTTATCTTTTCATCCCTATCGTGCCTCTTCTCAGAAGCCTGTACCAACACATCTACTGGCCTCGATGTTGCTGCTGCCACTCGGCACTTTGTCTACTGGAAGGTGCTGTAGAGGTAAGGAGGGTGAGGGGAATGTACCGACTGCTAAAGGAAACGCTTGAATAATCTACTTAGAGCCAAGTGTAATATTCAAAGATAAGCCTTGATTTAAGTGGCAATGTAAATATGAACTCTTTATTTTAAAAAGGTATATTATGGAAGAATGTTCTTTAAAAAAAAACAATGTAAAGACAAAATAATCCTTCTCAATCATCACTTATGACCACTAGAAGTGTGTGGTGGTGTCTGTATCTACAGAGACCCTGCCCTTTGCCTGTATTTCTTCTTATTTTGCTGTGTTCCGGACATTTCTGGGCATCGGCAAAGACCCTTTTGGCCCCATGTGGGGTTGTAGCCCCCAGTTAATAACAGCGTGCACGGTGTGCAGCCCGTTCAAGTCGTCAAATACTGCTGCTTTGTCACGCCCCTCTTGAGTCTGATACCGGCCCCACTTTAGCTCGGTCAGATACAATTTGTCCGTATCTGATGGATGAAAACGTTGGTAACTTTGCTTGGTGTTTTAACGTGCTCCAGTGTTCCCCCTGCTCCTCTCTCTTTCAACACACACATATAGAACATGATAAAGCATGCCCTTCGGCAGGATTCATTCAAAATCTGGCAACGCGGCAACTTCCCGCAGGGTTGTGCGGAGGTATGGGTGCGTTTATCTGTGCTTTGGACGCTTTATTTCTCAGATTCTCTCGGATTATAGTTAAACATGGAGGGGGAAATTTAACTGAAGTTGCTCCGCACATTGGTTAAACAAAATGCAGATCTGTGCAACTGGTGCGGTAATCATGGGGGGAAACTCTGACCATGGAAATAAGCACATTTATGATGTTAGAATCACTACTTAATCTAGTGCAGGAAAGGCGCTTTGTGTTCTAATTCAATTTAACAAACCTTCTTGGTTGGAAAACAATCGAGCTGTTCATCAAATGGGCTTGCATTGCTAAGCTGAGTATGTGAAAGAAGCAAATGACAGAGTGGAAAGACAGAGAGAATGATGAGATGAGCAGACGAGAGAAGCCCGTGACGGTACAGGGAGGGTGCTCATGGAAAAACACAACAGAGGAAACAGAAGTGAGGTAGAAGGCTGTGCATCACCACCCATGGGAAATTTGACCCAGGCCTTCTCCATCAACGTCTGTGCTTGTGTCTCGTCTACCTTTTTAGGAGAGAACACCCCCAAAGTGCCTCCATCTTCACGGATTGCCACACCCATCTCCGCAAGCAAGGCCTCCCTGTAGTGAAGGAAAAAACATTTGTCGGCTCGAGAATGATACTCCATAATACAGCATGATGCACGTAATCTCTTACAAAGACTTTCTGCAACGGACAAACGCATACGCTGTACATTTATTTTCAGCAAAGAGCCTTTGCATAATAATATGAGAAAGAGGATGAAAAGCGATGGTGTGCAACATTACAGTAAGTGATCTGTGGAATGGCAACAGGCAGAGAATGGCACCAGTGAGATTCAATGGACAGACATGGTTGATGTCTGCAGCCACAGATGAGTGGATAAAGGGGAAGAAAAGGGTGTTTGTGCAGCAGAGTGTGACCACAGAGAAGGGAAATAGACAGAATGAGTGCAGAGGAAATGGGACAGATAGGTGAAAGAAGTGAGACAGATAGCACAGTGGGGTGAAAAGACAGAGACAGAGCTATGGGGGGGTTGTCTAGCACTGACAGGACACAGACAAATTGAAAGAGGGGTGGAGGCACACGTATGACACACATCTCCCTGCTTGAGAGATAGAGGTGGGAGAGCCAGTACCGACCTCTCCATGCGGATTGCCTCCGTCTTTCGCAGTTTCTCTTCCCAGGTTTCATTGAGCTCGGCAATGATCTTCTCCGATTCCTGAACACAAAGAGGCAAAGTATGAGGAAAACAACACCGAGTCTGGTTTTAATAAAGAGATTACATCTGTTATACTAGCGACAAATGTGCGTTCTTGGTCACATCCTTCCTTTCATTAAAGAAAGTTTTGAGTCAGGCATAAAACAGAGAGGGGCAAGGTAACATACTGCTGTGATATTATGGCAACTATATTATGACTTTATGAGTTTCCCTCCGATAGTGTTGCTTTACTCTGAAGTTAAAATCCTATACAGCTGCTACGCTTGTTGTTCATCTTAGCAGTTGGTATTGTTCTTCTGGGTATTGATAATCTTTATGATATGTGCTACTGTAAAGGTTTATTAACGCAGTATATAGGCATCTTAGTTTAAGTTCATACTGAATTGTTACGTTGGGCAATACTGACAATGATGTCAACTTTCATAGGGATACACCTTTAAGGATCAAAAGGAGGGGAATACTATGTGCCTCACTAAAGCTCAAAGCCAATAAGGATGGATCTATTTTTGGTCGAATTTCATCCTCATCTGCGTTGGTGCTCGACGTCACTGGATGACAGACACGACCGGGCACCGTGGTTGCCATGGAAACTGCAGCACCTCACGGTTGGTTGTTGCAATGCTCGCGCTCCCTCATCAACAGAGTGAGAGGTCTACTGTGGTCTACTGTGGTCTACTGTGGTCTACTGCGAGCGTGAGAGAAGTAACGCTCAGTGGCCACACGAGGACTGATGGCCTTTACTCAAAAACACTCTCTGCCTATGTGTGGGCTAAAATTAAACCACAGCAATGTTAACATTAACACATGGACTTCTAATTTACTGAACAAATGTTACAGTGTGACGCTTGTATTTTAAGTTGGTATGAAGTTCACCAATCTATTCACAGATATTTACTATAGTATATAACTCTACAGCTCTAACTCTAGTGAGTCATGTTTTCAAATATTTAATAAAAGTGGGATTTTCTTATGCAAAGTGGCAATAATTGATATGAGAATTGTTAATCAAAATTATTGTAATATCCAAAAACAAGGGAAGCTTCTCCTGTGCCACATACTTGTGGTAAAAGGCAGTGAAGGGAACATATTGTTGACAGATACAAAAGAAAAGCAAGAGGAAAAAATGTAACAATAATTATTGTTTTATAATAATCAACAACTAAGAATGTGTTTTCCATGTTTGGTGTTGTGAAGATTGAGATATTGATATATGCAGATATTATAGAAATTCTCCTTTCAGCCCATTGCTTTGCATAAACATTTACAAGCCAGCCTGTTGCCCCACACAGCACAGCATGGGGCAGCGTTTAGCTCTACTGAGGACAAAAAACTAAGAGTTAAAAGTAGCCTTAACAGGGTGGGAGATAGCGGTGGACCTACGTGTGATTTGACTGCTGCAGTGTACACAGGCCAGCTTTACCTTGAGTCTTTCGATAGCCTCCTCTCCTCCAGGGGTGGACATGATGCGCTCCTGGATACTGGTGACCGACTGAAGGCCCCCCTGGTTACACAGCGAGCCAGAGGAGGGTGAGGCTGTCAGGGAACCAATAGGGGCTGTGGAGAAATGGCCAGGGCGTTGGTTCTCTGAGGCTATCAAGTATCTATGCTTATTGTTCTGAATGTCTTTGAGGTCTGAGCCAACAGCAGGGGAGAAAGAGAAAGAGATAGAGAGAAAGGCACAACACAGAGAGAGGTGGGATATGCCCAGGACAGGGGAATAATGGGATATGGGGAATAAAACACATAAAAAGGGAGGACACAAATAAGAAAAGATCGAGGAGAGAAAAAGATGGGGAAAGGGAAGACAAAGGGAAGGGAAGACCAATGTAAGACACACGTTTTACGTCAAAGGGTTGAGACAACATGATGGTCAGCTACAGAGAGAAGCAGTTTTCATCCAGGTGGTTTGCAACAGTCTGCTTGCACCAACTCTTCCAACTCCCAGAGCAAATACTTTCAACTTCAGCTTGTATTGTATTAGAAAGTTTCAGAGTTACAGTGCACAGCAATTAACTCTGAGCACTTCATTTCTAGTGTGTACAATTTTGAGGAATAGGATGATGTCACTTTGTTGCCTTTGTTTTGAATGAGAACACACTTAATGAAAACTGCTATCAGTGTATCAACTACAGGATGGGAGACTGTAAGAGGATCTAGAGAGACGACAGAGGAGAGTCATTGACACATGCCAGGAAGTTCAGCCTGCAGTTGAGTAGTTTGAGGCAGCGTGCACACGCACACATCCACCAATAGCGGAGCCACAGCAGCCCCACTAAAGGTCACTCAGCTCATGTCAACATACTGGCCTCGAGGACCTCTGTGGTACCACAGACTGTGCCTTCTAAGAACTAAAACAAAAAAAAAAGATGGCTACTAAAAGTTGCTATTGGCAACTGGCAATAGAGGCTTTTCATATTCAAGAAAAATAGGGAATGAGTACTGAGCTACTCAACTAGCATGTAGCCCGTAGTGGGATAACAGTAACAAAATGTATGGAAAACAAGTGAACACCTGCTTTTGGTCAGGAACTCGGGTAAAAACATTTGCGCAGATTATCAGCGCAAAAGGGAAAGTAGGAGTTATCAGGGATTTCTGAGAATACGGCACATTAACTATCACTAATAAAAAGTATCGCAACACATCAAGCTAGTCTACTCTACAGTACCACTCTGGTGCGGCTACTTAGAAATTTAAAACCATGCACCTCTCCATCTGTAGCTCTGAGCCTCAGTTTGAGAACTGAGAAGTGCCATAAAGATTTGAGCACTGTCACCTGCAGCGGATGGTTAGTAAGCAGAAAGCAAGAAAGCAGAAATACCACCGTCAAGAAAAGGAGCATGAGAAAGTGAATCAAAGACAGCTACGGTAATAAAATGGTGCGGGTGCCTTGGGGGTGGGGAAGACAGACGAGCAATTCTAAAAGTAATGTTTCTAAAAAGGGATATTCCAAAAGTAACTTGTGATACAGTTGGATTGGAGCCTGTGAATAGCTGCCTCACCCCCATCATTGAAGCACAACACATGCTAAGCTAGTGGCATGCTAGCCCACGCCAGATCAGCACATCTACAGAAGCCTGGCATTTCTGAGTCTGCATCTATCAGGCTTTTGCTTTTTTTAGCATTTACATGCAAAGCTGGTAGCAGATTAAATATGAAGTTAATGGGGGTATAAGCAATGTTAGCTATTTTTAATAGGGCAAATTGTGATAGACAAGTCATGACTACCACACATATACACACATTTGATTCCACTTCCTGGGCAATCATCTCCCATAGGATCAACTGAGAGGAAGCAGGAAAAGATGAGAAGGGTCAGAGGTCAGCACGAGTAGAATGGGAGGAAAAGGTTACAGACATTTCTTAGTGAGCTGAATGAGAAGAACCAGAACAAACATGAGAAGAAATGTCATGTAATGACTCGGTAAGTGCCATGTCATTAGGCATCATCCAAGCAGACGAGTTATTATTCAGTTCAGATATTAGACGTTATTTATGGGTGCAATACCTCTCTAATTTACTTCGCTATGAGCCATTACTGTTGAGTACAGTGTGACAATTTAATGCAGCTCTGCCATTTGTGTTGCAAGTCACAATCAGCCAAATATGAATATTTATATTTTCATTAAATCATTTGTAATTGTACAGTATGCAACCTTAAATATTCAAAGAATGTAGTGTTCTATAGTGCATATTATACATTCTATAAAATATACATTATACTCAGCAAAGAGGCATAATAAACCAGTATAGTATCATGGTTTTTAAAGTTGTTGAAAGTCCTTTTAGTTATGTAATAGGCATGAATACAGGCACAGTGATAAAAACAAAGTTGGATGATTGAAAGAAATGAGACAGTGAAGTTCAAAGAAGATGTTGCCAGCGTGTGGCAGACCCTGAGAGGGAAGGTAGAAGCTGCGTGGCTGCAGATATGGCCTGCTGTGATAGCATTAAACTCACTGTCTAGGATGTCTCCCAGACCCTGGGCACGGAGAAGCTCCTTCAGTCGAGCCACTTCATCCTTCAGGTCACGCACCAGCTTATTGTTGGGATCCTCATTGATGATAGCATTGCATTTGATGTTCTTAGCTCGGTCAGCATAGCTAAAAAAAATTGTAATAGTGATAAACTTAATATATTATTATGGATTAAATGCAAAACAATTTAACTGTTAACTGGAATTATTTTGGAAGTTATTATTATCTAGGTCCTGGATGGAAACCTTACCGGAGTGTGCTGAGAGTCTCATCATAGTTGATGTCTGCAGGACTGAGGGCCGCTACCATGGCTGTTCTCGAGTTTCCACCTGATATCAAAAGACCAGTAAAGAAGTTAATAATGCGACAATTTGTGTAAATGGCCATTTTCCTAACACACTGTGTGAAGACCAAAACAATATAGATTAGTATTAGACATGATTTCCACTGCAGTGTGCAGCACAAACGTGCAGCACAGAAGAAAACATTACTATAGGACAGATTAGTGCTGAAACACTAATTCCACAAATACAAAACTTCAGTCTCATTAGACTAAACCGCAAAGTACTACTTGTGTCATGTGTGCTAAGATTGAGCATACACTGAACTAAGGAGATGGAAGTGCTTGTCTAGTTAGGTTGAATTACAGTGCTGACAGTGTTCTTCTTAAATTGGCAGAGAGTAATGTACACTAGCTCCAGTCTCTCTTTTTTTTTTTTTACCCCCACCTCATCTCACAGGATACAGATGGTTACATGCTTGCTGTCCAGGAATAAGGATCTTGCTACACAGTTTACAGTCATACATTCCACCAGTAAAGGATATCAAACATGTGATATTAATGTTCATACCTAGGTTCTCCCTCAGCAGCCATGTCAGAACAGAGTCTCTGTACGGGATGAAGTCAGTCTTCTTCTTCTTCTTGCTCTGCGGTAAACAAACATATAGTGATCAGGGAGAAATAAAGATTTTTGTTTTAAAACTAAAAATTAGGGCTGGCCATGAAGACAACATTATGATGCACCATGACAGACACCTCATATGTCATGGACAAGAGGTCGGGTGAAATGAGTAGAGGCCTGATTTGATTAGCTTTTGCTCTACTGCAAGGACTGTGGATTTTACTGTGAGTGTAATGCCTAAAAGCACAGCACTTTACAAAACGCAAAATAAAATGGTGATGACGGAACACTATGCAACAGCTTCAGCATTGCTCATGGGGAAAAGGGATGTCAAATCTGCCTCATGGGAGGAATGAAGAGGTTAGTGATTGAGCCGTCAAAGGGTTTACCTTGCTGGTACAGTTATCCTGTGTCTGCAAGCATTACAAGGACAAGAGAAGAGAAGAGAGAAGAGAAAGGCAGACATTACAGCATGCCAGACTACCAATTCCTTGAGAGGACAGGGTCAGGTTTTTGAGGGTAAGAGAAAAAGGCTGAAAAGGAGAAGAAGCAGGAAAAAGACAGAAAAAAACATAAAACACTCACCACTTCAGCCAAGGCAGAGATGACCTTTCCTAACGTGGTGAGAGACTTGTTGATGTTTGCTCCCTCCTGCAACCATAGATGTTTATTATTAGAAAGCCATCAAGGTAATGCTGGTCAACTGTTTGCTAATGCCGTCTGTGACCATGAGTCTTACCTTTAGCCTGGTACCTGTAGCTCCAGTGGAATCTGCTCGCTCACTCCCTGCCAAGTCTACCAGACTAATTTTACTGACCTGAAGAGGGAGTAAATATAAAATACATTTTAGATGAATCAAGCTTATGAATAATTTACATTAGAATTATAACAAACAGAGAGGATGAGAATATTCCTAAAACAAAATGACAGCACTGACTACCAAATACAAAGTTCATTATGTTTTGAAAAATGTTTTTGAGGGTGTAAATCATCCTAAACATGTGGATGCAGCGAGGCAGTAAAATCTGATAGCGTGGCTGAACACAATAGGCATTGTGCTTAGAATAACACTGTGGTCTTTGTCTTAGTCAGAGGAAAAGCTAAAAGTCAAATTCTAAAATGGCGGTCACCACCGACAAAGAGGACCATAGGAGACATTTTAGCTGAAATCAAAAAGGAGCAAACTTAATAAATGGGCTTGAAGTCCCAACAGCACGGGATCAGAGTTATAAGTTATGAACATGTTAGGCGTGAATAGTTAATGTCTGTCTTTCTGGTCTCGTCTGACCTTTTCCGTGGAGAGATCTGTTTCGCTGTCATGTTTCTTCTGTGTGAAGACGATGGTGAAAACAGCATGGGACCTACTGCTGGTCTCATTCATGTTGGTGGCGGCCACAGTTCTGCAGGTGAGCACATATGGTTATTGTTACAAAAACAACACGGATGCAACGCATTTTTATGAACAATTGAATCACTTTAAATGATTCAGTATTATTAATGCTAAAGTCATGGTCTTGGCTATTACAGGAGCTATCATCACTGGGTTTTACCCCTATTAGAGTGAGTCTCAAGGATTATGGACGCATGGCGGAGGTGGATACACCAAACACAACTACACAAGGCACAGCCAGAGGGACAGTCACAGGGGAGATACGGGCTTTTCACGCCATGTTCCAGAAATAAGCCCTCCGAGTGAGCACAGGAAGATTAAGGGAGGGTTCACTCCTCCCCACAGGAGCCACACACACACACACACACACACACACACACACACACACACACACACACACACACACACACACACACACACACACACACACACACACACACACACACACACACACACACACACACTTCAATGAGAAATACTCGCTTCTGGTCTCCAGAATATAACTAGCTGTTCCTTGATCAACACTGACGCTGACTGATCTAGCTATACAAAATCTATGACACAAGAACATTTCCTGATTCCAACTTATCGTTATCTTGCCAACAATTTGCAGCCTTAATTAAATCATTCTTGTGAGGACGTGGGTTATCACATCATCGCAGCTATTACCACCACCGTCACTGGCCCCTCCTTTCCATGGTCTCAGCTTGATCCCGGGGGTTTGGCTCACCTGGCCTTGTTGCCGGCATCCATTAGGTCAGCAATGTCTGTGTAGGAGGTGACGGCTAGCTTGGACAGGTCTTCCACGTAGGGACCCAGTAGCGGATGCTCTCGCACTCGTAAATTCGCTTTGTTCTTCGGGTTCAGCAAATCTCGCACCCGCTCGCAGTAGATCTCCATGTAACTGACCTAGAAAAAAAAATAGCAAAAGTATCGTCAGTTCAGGTGCTGCAGTGCAATATCATAAAGCAGTCAAATTAAGCAGAATGTAAACTTTTATACTGCAGATCTAAATAATGTAGGTATATTGCAGAATATTTTGCAGTTTAATTGTATTATTAACATCATAATCATTTGCTTTTCTGGGACTGTCATCTGTTTTCCAGTTTGAGGAACAAATGTACGCAGCATCTTTGAAGGTTCAGCCAGTATGTGATTGATTTCTGACCATTACCAGATTTACTGTTAGGAGAAGGCTAGGAATAGTTCAGTAGAGTCAAGCCAACACAAGAGTCAGAGGCCGGGGCTGAGAACAGGGATTACTCACCTCTACCGAGTAGGAGAGCTCCTCTTTGTTGCTGGCATCATCGATTTTCTCAAATAGATCTTCACAGAGCTGAGAGGCAGAGAAAGAAGATGTTGAGTGCAAATTGACAGCATGTGAAAGGGAGGATGAATAGAAAGAGAGATCTGTGGACCAAGAGGTAAGATACTAACTAACTTGCATGTATAGGAAACCATTTAGCAACAGAACTTCAGACACAAAAATGTAGAGAGCATCAGCATATGAGACGTACCTCCTAATAATTATTACTGAGTAAAGTATAGTATTAATGCTAGAATGAATAAAAGTTGGAAAATACAATGTAAGAAATATCTGACAAGACGTCCCCCTCACTATTGCAGTTTTCCTAAACCAGGTGGTGGCTTCAAAGGGAAGCGAGCATTGACTCAAAACAGTTGACTGACAATTTAAAAAGTTGAAGTGAAATACAGGAAGATAAGGATGTTAAGCAGGAAGAAATGTAGAAGAAATGTGAAGGCACCGTAAAGTTGCACTCTGAACATTTCTGTGGTGGATCAATTTGGTTTGAAATGATATGACTGAAGATAACTGGTAAAAAACTGTTTTTGTATTACAGGAAGTGTCCAAGACTGTGACTCACGGGTTATGTTAAACATTGAAGTCAGGTTGCACGAGTCAAAAATACAGCGGGCAAAGTCTCTTAATCTCTGCTATGCAATTCAGTGAAACCAGAAAGATGTACTGCAGGACAAACCATGGGAATGATTCCTTCCTGCCCCTCCTCCTGCTTGCCCATCATGGTGTAGGATTTGCCAGATCCTGTCTGGCCATAAGCAAAGATGCAGACGTTGTAGCCCTCGAACGCATGCGCCAGCATTTCCTTGCCAATATCATTGAACACAAGGTTCTGTGACGCAAAGCTGGGGTCTTCCGGCTGTGGGGAAGACAGAGGACTTAAATGTATAGAATTTCAATAAACTTGTGGTATTTCAACATGATTATGAAAGAGAGAAAATGCCTAAACTCACCGTAGTGTGTGACCAGTAGGAGTAATCAAAACTGAAGGTCTTTGCCGGTTCCTTTGGGGCTTTGGGGTTGAGAATAGCTGGAGGGAAAGAACAAAATTAGTAATGTGGATGATAACATCTGGTTTGAATGTGAAAACGAGACAAGAACTACTCCCCAAGGTCTTGCAGTTTCATCTGAAGGCTTACCTGAAGTTAATTAATTTATGCTTCATCATCTGTTGAGTCACTAGACTAAGATTGTGATTCAATCCTTTCAGCCACAATTTAGTATCCAGCAAAAGTTGCTTCTTTGCAGTAATTTGAATTATGGCAGGGAATCTTTAATCAACCAATCATTGAATGATAGTTTTGTATCCTGGCCTTGGAGTATATTTGCAAGCCCGTTGCCTTTGTGTCTAATTAATTGTGTTGTTTTCTAGTTCTAGTTTAGAGCATCAAGTCAAATATGTTTCAGTTTAGTTTTTTGTGTTGTTGTTCTGGCACACTCACTTTCTTTTGTTTTCCAGCTCGTTTTATCTCATTCTCAGACTAGTTAATGTTGCTTCAACATCTCACCAAACTCCCATCCCTCATTTGAAGAGATTATTTATACATTCCTCCTGAACCTTCTCAAAAAACACAAAATGTAACATCTTAGTTTCAAATGGACCCTGTTTACATATGATTTATTGCATCCCGGTTGGCAAACAATGGGTCAAACTTTACAAGATGATGTTCTTCAATCGTGATACATTTGGAACTGAAACTCACCAACTAGTGACGGGTTATAAGATATCAGCTTTTTTGAGAACTGCAACTGTTGTGTCAACCTTTACCAAACAAGCCATCTGTAATCAGTTTCTTTATTCATACTATGCATTGATAACACAGAGACCAACAACACAGAGCTTAAAAAACACATGTAGCCTATTCTCGTTATGCCACCTGGACCTGTTGTATCGGCTATGATGACACAGTATTTCTGCTCTGCCATTCCCAATGGCCACACAGACATTTCTTAATGAGGAAGAATCTGCAGCCATGCCTGGCATGTCATCCCTCTCAACCATGCTTGCTAGTACCCCTGGGACTTGTGTTTAAGCTTTCCACACCCTGTGCTGGATATGTGACGGAGAGAAAAAGGAGATTAAGAAATTACTGTAGGATATTTGGAGACATCTATATCCCAGTTGTGCCTCAAACCCCGGTCTTAAACAAAGTGCACTCTTATTGACGAACGCTGCCTTACATCAGGGGCCAGTGCGGAGAGTTCACTCAGGCTACACAGACAAACGCATACCTCCACCGTCAGTAAAGAGGGGGGAGGTGAGGGGGAGGAAGCAAAGAGGCTAGTGAAAAAAAAGGGTTTGAGGGACTAAGGGGTGTACTCATGGGCCTAGCAACAATCCAAACAGAGCAACAATAGAAACCTAAGGCAGGGTGAAAGGAAAAACTGTGAATATGCATCTTTGTAAGAACAAAATGAGCTATTTCTTTCCCCCCCGCTATGTCCAAGCAAATCTCAAGTGTGGACCCATAAGTACTAATTAGCTTTGTTTAATGCAAATTCGGTGCTTTGCTAATGGGCAAATTAAAGCCAGGTCTGGCTCCTCGACATGAGGGTGCTTGAGAGGCTTTTGCATCAAGATGTACCAGGCAGAGGGCTTCATGTGTTCAGAGGATTTCAGCACACTTATCAATAATGCAGGTGATGTGGAGAGACAGGGATTGTATATCACCCTCCACAGGTCACATGCTGACAGAAAAGCACAGCGTGTCCTCAGAAACCAGAACACTAACTACTTCATGCTAAATATAGCCGCTTCCATTGCACTGAAACGCAGGTAGCGACAACCTAGCACAGGTAAAAAAAACACAATGCATTCTTCAACAATCTTCAAAAAGGTTAAGGTGCACATGCAGAGCAGTGGCTTCCATATTGGGCACTGCAAGAGGATACAGCAAGCCAGGTGGCTAAATAAAGCCCAATTTCACCTTTGGCCTGTCTCCAATGGGAAATTGGAGCTAGGGCATGAAGAAATGAAGGGGGATTTAAGTTACCAGTGCCCCTATTCCCCTTTCCAGGAGCAATCTACAGTGGCTATTAATGAAGAGACAGTCTAATTCAGAGTCATTCAGTGTCAGCCAAATTCAGTCCTAATGAGGCAACTAAGCAGTAAAAACGGAAAGATGATGAGACCGTTCCACATGTGGGGCATTCAGACAGTGGGATGCCCATGACGGGCCAGCGGACTGACCCAACTGACTGTGACAAAGTGGCCCTACTGGGGGAATCACAGCCGTGTTCTAGCGAGACGAGAAATAACATGAGCTTTCTAATCCCCGAGTCACTTTCCCCGTCTGTTCACGGGCTCTCGCCGGCGAACAGGGTGGATGTCGTGGCGCAAAAGTGTACCCGAGCACAGCAGAGCTGCATGGTAGCAGCCAAGTGGGAGACTGCTCAAAATCCTAGAGGTGAATCACGCTCACGACGTGGCATGTGAATGTCTCATCCGATTGCCCACTCCATCGCTCTCAGAACAGATAGCTGCTTCACACATGTGGTCCTGCAAGTGCGTCACACAAGTGGGTCTCTCACGTAAGACTCTATAAATGTGTATTAACGGCAAGGATGCAGTACGGGATGGGGCTGGCGAAGGGTTAGTGCATTCTGATTTCTAATTACTTGTACTGTTCACTTTATACCCTTGCACCTGTACATCACACACGTAAGCAGCACCGATACATAGATAGTAATAGTAGACGAATTAACACGTCAATGAGGAATTCCTCTGCGTTCCATTTATAGTAAATATTCCCATCAGAGTCACTTCCTCGACTTAAAAAAAAAAAAAAAAGGCAGACGCATTCTGCTGCCGAATAAACGTCATCACTACCTCTTTCTCAACCATGGCAACAGGTACAGGACCAAATTCTGGTTGCCATAACAACCTCAACTTGGCACAGACGGGGAGGATGCGGCACATTGCGTTCTGTTTTCTCTCCTCTCAAGCATCCCCCATAACTGCTCTGTACAAACTATGCAGAACTACTTAAATGCAGGTTTATGGTGGAATACGCTTATTTATCAAACTGATTTCAGGATTCCAATCCTTTAAAAATCATACAACATGCAAAAGACAAGACATGACAGACGTGTGAAAAGCTTTAGGATTTGTAACCAAGACATTAAGCTACTTATGTCAGACTCCATAAGCAATTACAGAACCAACTTTTACTACACAAAAGCCTTTTAAATACTTAACATAATAACATGAATATTATAGTGAAGTACAAACATTTTATCATTTCAAAATCCCAAAGCACTACCCTTGGTTGAACAGAAGGAACGCATTGATTGGCTGCAGCCTAAATACCAGGTAACCCTAAACTGAAGGTCCACAGGCAGAAAGTCAACATTATTAGAGAGAGAGAGACACATAAAAAGGACTGTTTTATCATTCCTGTGTCACCATCAGGCCATCAAACAACACTTGACTTCAGTTACATAAAGGAATGTCATGCAAATCAGTGTGGGAGACCATTTAGGAGACAGAGAATATATGCAGGTGCCATATGAGGACAGTCTAAATGTGTATTTGTCCAAAATGTCAAAGTTCTGCATTTTCAATTCCTCTTCCACAAAATATAACACTGATGTGATGCTGGCACTCCACAGGAGCTTTCCATTTCAAGGCAGGGTGGATACCAGAGTTAACTAACCACATCCTGCCATCTAAAGGACATCCCTCAGCTGGTTGCAGCCAGCAGACATTTTGTGTTCCAGTGTTCAACATGGGGCCTATAATCTGGCCAGGAAAGCAATGGTACCCCGCAGTAATTAGGTTGTTAGGAGGTCTCTGCACACCAGATGGGGACTAAAAGCTAGACCCATTCACCTGAGACCAGAAGACAAACAGGGTCTAAAAATGGCTGAACTAACTGCCTCTCCAGTAACCCTCTAAGGACCTGCTAGCTATACGTTTCTTCGTGATCACAGGAAGGAGATAAGGGCATTAAGGGTATTAAATAAACACTTAAATATAAAGCAAAACTAATGGATGAGTTTCTAAGAGAACCCAGGCATTCAGAGAAATAATATCTGTGCAGAATTGTATTTGCAATGTGTGCTTCTTTCAGCAAGACTGAGAAAATGTAAGAGCATCCCCGGGGGTCTGTGTGCATATGGTCAGCAGTGTGATGTAACGGTTCACTTCTGAAGAATATTATTTTATTTATTTAAAAAAAAGAGAGTGTTGTTTACACCAACAGCACCAATGTGTTCATTACATTTGGGGTGACAGTAAAGGAAACACACCAAAATAAAAGCCTAACCTTTGGTGTGCCCTGTCAAGAGAAATCAATACCGTCACTGCTCTAATATTTTTTTGCATCGCCGTACATTACAGATGCACACCTGGGTCACAGTTTGTGCACGAGTGGTGAAGCAAAGCAGCTGCTGACTGAGCAGTGCCACAGGAACGCCAATATGGTGGTTCAGTCTTAAATAAGGAGCATTATTAAGACGGGATGGGGCTCGTTCCGACGTGGCCACAGAAACGCTCCGCTTGTTGTATCCAGTGTTTATGGAAGAGAGTGTGTGATGGCTCGGTTGCCAGGGCAGCAGCACAGGTGACAGAGTTGTCACTGGACGCAGCTCAAAGCCGAGGGCTAAAAGTAGCGTCTGAGCACTGCTGTGCTCATTTGACAAACAGCTGAGCTTGTCGCAGCCACAACACAGGACATACAACATCTCCACAACAGAAACTAACATGTGGTATCTTGATTACCCCGCTGGATAAAGTGCACTTTCACGTCTGGTCAGGGAGATGCACTGTGGGCTTTCATTAAAAAACAATATCTATGCAGCAATTCAACACTCCTCTGCAAAAGAAACCTGGAACTTTCCAGGCAGGCAGATGAGTTTGTCTAGCTAGGAGACGCGACCCGTCCCACTAAAATCCACATCATCGCCATCCACTGAGACAAACAAACTGCAAAAATACTTTTATTTTAATGATCTTGCATAGATCATTAGATGAGCCCCTACATCCGAGTATAACGTGCAACAGTAAAGGAAGGCACTGCGGGCCTACTAACAAATCCTGTTTCTACTCAGAGGCCGATCACGTCATTTTGCCCTTTCTACCGGGGGAAGAGAAGGAGGGGGGGGGGGGGGGGGGGGAAGCACAGGAAGACACCAGAACAATGCACTGAATGCAGGGTATTGCAATTGTTAACAGAGCCCGCAAAACACATTAGGTAATCTGTTATGACAAGGCTTTATGTGCCCAGTCCCCTCTATCACAATGACACTTTTCACACCGCCTTACCCCGACCCCCTCTCCATGTGATCCCCACATTTAGAAACTTTCATTTTCATTGGAAAGTGACTGAAGTCAGCTAAATGTAAGCTGCAAATTGAAAGCAATTGATAGCATTGAAAAAAAAGTTTTTTTTAACAAAGATTTCTTATTTAAGATTTTACATTTGTTGTAAAAAAACAAAATGTATTTAGTCTTTTGAAATAAATTCAGTTACTGTGTTTACATGCACCCAAATAAATGAGGTTATTTAAGGGTATCTGATTTGGGAAGGAAATATACAGCTGGTCAGCAACTTTCCCCAGAACATGTCCAGAGTGACAGTGCAGTGAAAAGACAAAAAACATTTTTGTGGGAGAGCTTTGCCGTTTATTCTTATTATGCACACACATTTGGTTTCAGGATTTCTCCACATCTCTTACCCCAACTAAGAAAAAGGCGTGTCTTGTTAAAATGGCATTAAGAAATCAGAAGTCTTCAGAATTTTTAAATAATAATAGGCCTAGTGCCTGTAGACACACAAATGAGCTTCATATCATAATTGGAAGTGTTTGCTTTAAACAACTCCATGCCAAAAAGTAGAAGAAAAAAAAAGGAAATACATTAAAATGTCTTTAGGTGGGGTTGCCTTTCTAGCTAGAAAGCAGAGGGAAAGAGCGCTGTCTTGGCCTATGTGCCAGCTGTTCCAGCCCTGACTACTGTCTATTTATACAGCAGCAGATGGCAGCTAGTGCTTTGCATGCCGACAGACTGTCAGTGACAGGAAGGAATGGACAGATTTCAGCCGCCCAACCTTTCCGCCGAACTCGTCGCCAAATCATACAATGCTCCCAGCGCAACGACACCGATAGCTAGCTAGGGCTGCGAGGGCCGCTTGATATCAGCAGCTCACGCAGACTCAGAGTTCAGGATAACAGAGACTAAAGAGACGCTTCTAGAGGCTGTCAGACAGAGAAAACATGCAAAGCCAGCAGGACTCCATTCAGAAGCTAAACAAACACAGGACGACAACAAAGAGAGAGGGATATCAGGCAACCTCTCAGGTGATGACACGGGGGGTTAAACCCACAACGCACGCAGAACTGGTATGAAATCAGAGCTGAAATAACAGGAAATATTCAAATGACATGCCAATGGCTTTCAAGCAATGCCTAGTGTGTCTAACCAAAGTCTGGAGGACACGTCCACCAATGTGTCTAAAGAACATATTTATTGTTGTCACCTCAATGTTAACATTAACAAAATGATACAGGATCCGTAGTGAGGGTTTTCAGCTGTTTTCACAGCTCAAAGAGGCAATGACTCTCCTGGATCAGGTCCAAGAAGGATATTCTCCTCCGTGCAGGTGCTGAAACCAAAGATCAGGGGCTTTCCAAACACATCCTGTGCCATGGAAAGCTAAAGAAATACCACCACAGCTTTAGAAGTGTCTGCTATTTTACAGTTTAAAAATAGCACTTAATATATTGACAAGTCAAACTTGCCTGTGTCGACCTTTTGATAATGAACTTTAGGGAAGTGGGTCCGCAAGAGCTGGATAACGGGGATAGTTAGTTAATAGGCTGTTTTTAAGCTGGGTTGTATGAGGTTGCCTACTTATCCATAGAGAGTGTATTACCTACAGTAGATGACGGTCACCCCGGACAAAACTGACTTTAGCCACCTAGAAGAAAGGCCATCTCCTGTAGATAACACACTAGCTATGGATAAATACCTCAAACAGCCCCACTTCAAAACACCGGAACTATCCCTTTAAGAAACAAACAAACAGATTTAAGATTAAGCATTACCTCCACAGCTTTGATATCTATAGTATAAATGCAGAACACATTTTTCTTCTCATCGACATTACAAGTGATAGTAATAATGAAATAATAGTGCTCGCATGATAAAGATGCCACAAAATAAAGCCTACAAGGAACAGTAATGAAACTTCTCTGCTACAAGAGGGGTGCTGATTCCAACAATCTATGTGCCATGAAAGTTTTCAAACTATTAGATTTTGGTTAACCTATAGTTATTAAATTCATACGAGAGGCGAAAGCCATGGCTAGAAACATACTACAGAACACTGGCTTTGCATTATAATGTTAATGTGTTCATTCAAGATAGTTCTAAATCTTAACTCGTGATTAAACAGTGTGTCAAAGCAACATACAGATCATCATATGATGCAGCGTGTAGACAACAGAGCAGACAAGGGAAACACAGAGTACACACGTATTCACTGCTCACAACAGGCACCCATTTTACAGAGCAGTGACCTGGATTTCCTCAACTAACTCGGAGACCAAAGTCTCGCTTTAAATGCTCTCTGGCTTTATATAAGCACCATGACATCATGAATACAACTCTGGCCCACACATCTTTAAATCAAAAAAAATATTTAACATGTTCTGTGAAGCCAGAAACCATTATGGATGGGCACTCAAGTGATGCCTCAAGTTAATGTCAGATGACTAACCCCCTTTTATCCAGCAAATGTCACCGTGGAGGACGGAAAGATCGAGAAGAATGTACCTGCGTGTAGACGACTGATCTCAATTAGCTTCACTGTGACATGAAACGGCTCCATTTTGGAGCAGGAGAGGATTCCAGTAGCGAACCAGATTGATAGACTTCTGTCTTATTAATTAAGGTTTCAAAATGAATTTACCGCCAACCCCCCCTCCCCCCCCCACCCCCACCCCGACTTCTTACTCATGAATAATACAAAGTTTACATCAGGCCTACCACCAAGCTACCCGTGCCTGGACTGCAAAGCTCTCCAGTTTGTCTCTGAATTCAGCCCTCAAGACTGTGGGAGGAAACCGAACAATATAGTCTGGTAAAAAGAGCTGTGTCGGTCAGGGCACAAACACTAAAAACACATTCACTCTCTTGAATGTGGGAAAGTCCAGCCATTTCACCCAACTTGGGCAATGAACCAACGAGAGGGCAAGAGGAGCAAGCCAGGAGAACCATAACTTTAAAATAAAGAGACACCATCCCCAGAACATTGACACATGATGATGGATGATGGGCTGCTCCGAGCACAATCTGATTTGCATAGCTTAGTGAGTAAGACCTTAGTTAGGAAGTCAGATTCACATGGTTGTATAGGATCATAACCATGAAAGAAAATCAGGCATGTGACCATACCTACCATGTGCCTGGTACATGTTGGTGCACAGGCACACACACACACACACGCGCACACTCCTAATTCCCCCTCCTCCATGCACAAAAAACAGCTGGTGACCCCTTTGTTGTACAGGCGATCTCTGAAACCCTTCAAGTGATTGGGTGATGCTGTAAAACTGGGACACATTTCAGGATTTGGCTGGACTGTATTTCAGCAGACTAATTCAGCATGGTGTTGTTCCACTTTGTCCTGTGAGGGAGGGCGAGTGGTTGGCCTTTTGTCTCTGGTAATATGACTACCATTAATGGATTTGTGTGGTCCGGATGCCAAAAGCTAATCGAAGCAGAGTCCCCACAACTGTGAGCATCTTATCTTGTTGTTTTTCTGAAGGGTTCCCTTCTGGGAAAAATTAAAAAATCACCCATCAGCATATATCTTTTACTAAAAACCAGAAATCACAAGTTATTATATGCATATCTGGTGATCTGCTATTAAGACTGATTCTCCTTGGTGTCTTTATTTAAGACATTTGTTTCTGGTGGCAGTTGCCTCTATAATCCTAAAACAAGTCCAACAGCATTGTAAAATCATAACAATTATCTCATAACATTGGCGTATGTGTATATGAAAATAATGAGATGAAAAATTTGATGACGGATGAAAAATACAAAAGCTTGGCCTATTCTTTAGTTTTAGCTCAACTGCATTAATACTATTTCTTAACCTCCAGTCATATTGACTGAAATCAGCACCATCATCACCATCATCAGCTCTATCTGGGCGACTGTATGCGATGCTGCCTCACGCTGTCCTACACGTGAATAGTGCTCGTGCACAACTTTGCTGCTGTGGCTGCGTTTACATCACCCATCCCCCCCCCCCCCCGAGTAGGCTCCAATCCCATCCTCCCCTCCCCTCCCCTCCGATTCCACATTTCCTGCAAAATGCTTCCACAGTTTCCACTCAACCCCATCACAGGCAGGAATGGAGAGTGGGCTAAAAAAGATGAGGTGAAACGAGGTCTGCACACAGTTAGGCTCCAAATGGTTTTGTTCTCTTTCTCTTTTAAGGGCAACGCTTCGATCGGTTAAGATCTTCCTTTGGCCTGAGGAAGATCTTAAGAGATCGAAACGTTGCCTTAAAGGAACAGCGTATATTTAAGAGGATTCCCTTCACAGAAATGGAATATAATACATAACTATGATTTCATTAGTGTATAATCCCCTGAAACTAACAATCAATGTCTTTTTGTTAGCTTAGAATAAGCCCTTTATGTCCTTGTCACAGAGCTGAACCACCACGTGTCTACGGTAGCCCAGAATGGACAAACCAAACACTGGCTCTAAAGGGGCATTTTTCATTCTATTGTTACCCGATGGCCAACGAAGTTCTCCGACACGCTTGGAAAAGGAGAGGTGAGCGGATGAGCATTCAGTCGGATGCAATCTGAACCCTCACCACTAGATGCTATTACATTCTACACACTGTAAGAACAAATCAACCATTTGCAGGCGACCAGTGTGCGGACACCCTTTGTGCCCAACAGTTACATTTTTGTCTTGCACCGGAGTATTTTGTCTGGATGTACGTACACTTGGTCCATCTTGAGGATGAGGTGAAAAAAAAAGAACTTACGAAAGGTGAGAACTGACAGACCCTTCATCACTGTAGCTAGTATACTATGTGAGATCCTTTACAAAAAAAAACATTTGACCAATCCTAAGTCTTGACCCCTTAGTTTCAAAAAGAAACAATATCACGCGTTTTCCCATTGGGATGCTAGACGTCATGTATATCCAAATAAATAACAACAAAAAGGGTCAGATTCTGGAAAATTTAGATGCAATCATGTAGGTTTACAAGAAGCTCTTTCAGCTCAGAATCCAGCGACCAGCCCGCCACAGACAGACCCAGGAGGTGTAGAGCTCCGTGCCTGGCAGCAGCTCTCCAGCCAGGAGCAGAGCTTCGCCTTGCTGCTCCCGCCGGTCGTCGCTTAGAGCCAACACCGACACCACGCCTGCTGGAAGCCCAGGCCGTATTGCTGGGCCTGCCGGAGGTAAGGGAGGAACGGGAGAACCAAAACCAGGAGTGCGCAGTGCAGACTGTCAGACCTTTGCTGCAGTAAAATTAGGTTTTCTAAAAAAAAGGAGTCTGGTGCTCTGAAACACAACCGCTTTTGTCCACAGGGACAGCCAAAAATAAACACAAAATGTTGAATTTTCCACGTAGTTACTTTAAGGTGAGACTGTACACAATGTGTCTCTGAAGAGTGTGACACCAATTTAAATTTGACATACATAGAAATGTTACCTTTGAACAGAGGTAGCATTACTAACTATTACAGGAAAGGTTCTGTCAGGTGAAGCTTGCTCAACTGTTCTTAGACTACAGAACGAAAAGAGGCCGGACTTAAGAAGAGTCAATTGAGCCACAGATCTGACAGAACACCACTTCCTTCTACATAAGCAAATAATGTGACAAACCAAAACTCATGAGATCACAAGATTCAGGGGTTTTCCAGCTTTTCATTACTAAGAATACCTTTCTTTGACAGATATCTCGCAGATCTTCAGGCCCTAAATGTTAACAGGGGAAACATTCCAATAAATTCACCAGTAACTGTATATAGCCTGAGGGTGACATCATCACTGTTCCAACTATACATTTTTCTACCATGTCTGATGTTTCCAGATGTTGTGATATCTGCCAAAAGTTTGTTTCTACAGATTTTAAGGCCATAATTAAAGATAATTACAATTTGTTAACATACTAACGCAGATCAGTTTGACAAGTAAAAGCGACGCAGCACGAAAGCAAAGAGGCATCAAGACTGGTGTTTAAATATGGGCACAAGCTGAGCACAAAAGCAAAAAAACTTGAGCAGGCTGTGAAGAGTCAACATAAGTTGTGGAAAGAAAACCACAACTGGCTTTCTCAGCTACAAAGCTGAAACCGCAATTTAGCGAGAGAAGGCATTTATCACTTTCCCCTTCTGACCTAAAGACATTCCAGCATTCAGCCGATCCCTTCATATGCAATGGCACGTTGTGGCTTCTAACACTTATTAATGAACAATGATTCAGTACCAGTGGGGAAAAGCCAACATGACTGTGCCACATTTTAGTTTGCAATATTAATAGAAATTGTGCAATTTTTTATTTTACAGCACAATAAATATTATCCTGAAAGGTTGATTGCATGAACAGAATTTACCCAAAACAAACTGGAAATGTTAACGCCCGTCTCATTTTCAGACAAGATGTAATAACTTCAATAACAGGATGTGGTCGTCATAGAAAACCTGATAGATACAATTCCTCGCGCATCCGACTCTGTAAGATTATCGTCTCTTCCTGATTATTATTGTGAAAAGGTTCCGCAGAACTTCCACGTGCAGCAACATCAACGCTGTCTGTGTGGACATTGCTCGCGTGCGAGAGATGCAGCAGTTCAGCGAGGCCGCCGTCACGCCCTGCTCACACAGGCAGTGTGCTCCGGGTCCCCAAGTCACTTTCTGTTGCTGGTCGGTGTTACAGCAGCTGTTACAGAACGGTGCACTGAAAACCGGATGAGTTGCACGACATGCATATGCACCTCTGGCCTGAAAAGTCCTGAGACGCAGCATGAGCGGATCACAGACGCAGACATCTGCCTGTCCTCCCTCCTCATTAGGAGGTCAGTCTGGAGTGTGTAAGTAGTGCATGTTGCCAAATGTGTGTCGCTCCAAAACAACCTCAGTATGAGACGATGAGGAATGTAACACCCCGAGCGGGTGCGCGTAGTCAGGTGTACACCTACAACGGTCATCGGGATTACGGCAGCAGGGCGTGGCAACCTGAGGCCAGCCTGTGGATTATACTAGTCCTAATCAGGTCAATCGGCACTGTCTGCAAAGGGTTCAGCAGCAGGATGACCATCCCTCAACCAAACCCATGCTCCCAATCCACGTGTTCTGCCAGCTCTTTCCTCAATGACCACGATGCATTCATACGATATGGGCTCATTGCCATTTCTGCTGTGATGATGGCCTCCTGTCCTCTTATGTGTAACCGACACCAGAGCTGAGCGGATTCCTCCCCGCAGGGTTTTTGTAAGGTCACCACCCACTTAGCTCATACGGAGAGGACACTCGGCAAAATTGCATTTGAAAGGTGAAAGGTTTAATTGATATGTTGACCTTCTATTTGTTCCTTCAATTTGTCAATTAGTTTACCCTTAGCTTAGGGGATGATATTGCGTAACATCCATCGTGAAAACGTGGTTAGGCTACACTGGTATCTTTTGAAACGGCAATCATCTCCTATAACGTAAAAAAGAAAAAAATTGTATACTGTGGAAATAATGCGATCTGATCGCAGGCTTGTTCCACTAAAGTCAATGTAATGGTCCAACATATCTCATCTCTTTCTCTTGTGCGAGGTCTATCAAACATCTTTGGCAGTGCATTCATGAGGGGCTGGTCACTGGCTGAGGGGGAACATAACACATGGGTTACATAACGAGGCAGAGCCCGATGTGGAGGACACATCAGAGCCCCCAACGAAGGCAGGCTATGGGTGACCTGGCGTTATTCAACATTTGTAGCACCAACACAAACTAACGCAGCACCCGATGGCGTCACCCCTTTATAATTCCATTAGCGCTGGTATGTTTAAGAGCTTCTCCTGAAAGAGGCCTTTGCTTGTTTCCAGCCTGCCTGCAGAGGGCTTGGACACATTTCCTGCACACTGGATAATCAATTTGCTGCCCCTCTGCCTGCATCCTATCCCTGACAACCCTCCATGCATGGTGAAAGGGAGAGCGAGAGAAAGGGGGAGACAGCATATCCTGCCCTTGGCCCCAGGCGCTCTCTTTCTCGGTGTTGTTGACACATCCGCCCTTGAGTGACACACAACAATAAGGGGAGTGTCACAGCCTCGTCCACACATATCCCGAACGCCTACAAGCTGACCAAACAACTTCATAGGAATCCCATTTCTGTGAGGCAGCTCTTAGTCTCATTACAATGTCAGCCATCACCAAAGACACCATCAAAAAGTAGACATACAAAAGGCATCACCTGCACTGTGGTCACAGCGCACTATCGCACCCGATTGTGGATTATGGTGCAGAGGTGGTTTGAGAAGCTTCCATGGATTGATACTCAATAGACAGAGGTTTTGTGGAGTACAACATGAAGTTGTGATGAGTCATAGATACACTGCCATTGATAAGGGCAAAAATAAATTTGTTTTTATGTTGTTGTTTTTTTAACAGAATTAATTAGGGAATTACACTCACTTGGTAGTCATGAAAAGCAAAAATCATATCACTGAGTAAAAGAAATGACTCACTTGTCAAGATCAAAGAAACATAATTGCATACCGTAATCATAATACAGGATGTGACCATCCATTAAAACATTGTGTGAACCTGGACCACCTCCAAAACAAACTACTGTTGAATAGCTTAGCTTAAAATAATAGAAAGTTGGATGACTGTGTGTGTGTGTGTGTGTGCATTTGAGCCACCAGGTAGCATTCAACCTCACCGAATCCTAACAAAAGCATTCTCAGCATACCATCTGCAAAGATGAAGGGAGAGTATGGCCGCCTGCCAGCCTCCCTTTCTGCTCTGCAACCTGCCCATGTGATAGGAGGTATAGGCAGTACTGCAGCCTCCTCCTCTCCCTCGCTCACACACACACACACACACACTCACTAACCCCCCAAAACACTGCATATTCCACTGCAGTTCTGCTACAAACCACGAGTCACCCTCCAGCACCTCCGAGTGACATTGGCATGATGAAAACCCAAGGATATGAAGTAAAAGTGCTGGGGATTTGACACAAAGCTTCTCCTTGGTGGAGTTTGAGAGATAAGGGACAAGTGAGCCATAACCGGTAGGGACACTTGATCTTATGGAAGATTCATAAAGGCTTAGTCTAATGGAGCCCGGTAAGACTGACAGACAAAGCTCGGGGCAAATATGAGAGCGACTGCTGGAAGAACAGGTTTCTGGCATCACGTGCTGTCTTGTGACTAGGTCAGTAAATGTTTTCCATACTAGTGTCGGGGGGATTGTGTTCATCTGTCCGCTAAAATGGGACATACAGCACAACCATGAGTAAGGAGGCGGCTAGCACTTCACAGTAGCTGATGACTCACAGTCACACGAAGGCCGGTTGAATCACGAGACTACAAAGCACATTCAAGTCTCCTAATCTTGCTCTGCTGTTGTCTAACCTTTAATGTGTCATCATAGGTTCAACGATAGCAGTGATGCAGAGCATCGCAATACTTGGATGTTCAATATGTTCATGGAAAGCTATGCAATGATTAATTCAATGTGCATAATAATTGAATTATTACATTTAACACTTTTTGCAAGTACACTTCTTTAGATAATATATTAATACATTTGATTGGAGTGTATATTTATTAGTGTATTTATTTTCCACTGGCAATAAAAAAAATGTTTAACTTTGTAAAAGCCAAGAATAACTAAAGCATGAAACTGCTGATCGTCAATATAAAAATGGAAGCATATTCAATGCATCTATACAACATTCATCTTCCTCCCTGATCCCGATACTGTGTTGTCAAAGGTTAGACAAATCGGCGGACATCTGCATAATCCGAGAGATTCGGTAAAACTTTCCCTTAAATGTCAGAAGGCTAACGTAACTTAAACCCCAGCTAAATAAAAAAGCAGTACATATTGTAAATGATTAACTTCTGGCCATATACTTTATACATACTGTAAAAGTGCTTTACAACTGTTTGTGTACACCAAGAGATAACAAAATGATAAACTACAAAGTAACAGACATATCCATGTGTGATAAAGCCTTGATGAATTGAAGGCATTAGCGGGCCAGGCTGTGTGGTGACCCCTGGGTCTCCCAGTATGAACCAGCTCAGCGTTTCTCACACAGAGACTCCGAAGGCATGCAGGCCCCTTCAGAGGAGGAGGAGGAGGAGGAGGAGGAATTTCACTCTGTGAGCCTTTTATTCTCTTTCAGGCCGTTTGTCCCCAACCGTCCACTATTCAGTTTGCTCATTCTCCTGTTCTCTGCTAACAGCCCCAAAGGAAGACCACGGGAGTGCATGTGTGATACATCAAACTTCCCCTAAGCAGACAGGCCTGCAGATTCCAGACCCTGTTTGGTATTGTGTTTTGTGTCCTTGTGTGCACGCCAGTGGGCTACTTACTTGTAGTTTTGCCTTGCATCTGAATGATACATTTGGACTCCTTGCCTATCTCCCTGGAGTTGAAGGGCCGGACTCGAACAGCGACTTTTACAGACGCCCCAGACATGTTTGTGGTTTAGGACGGTCTCCCAGTAAAATTCCTCGTTTATCCCTCCTAAACGAAACACAGAGAAAGTGAGGTTTGCATTAGTAGAAAGGACATCTGGAATTGAAATAAATTAAGCAGGGCTGGGTTTGTTTTCTTGTTTTTTTTTTAAAATACTGCCAGAATGCAATAATGCAGAACCCATTATCACATTCAACCACAATGAAAGTCCACCCCCTCCCAATTACCAGTCATAACAGCGTACAACAAATATGGCCGACCAAAACCACTAAAGCGCTTTAATATTTTGTAAACAGCAGCCAACTAGACATATAACGGTCAAATAAAAAGGTAATGCATTTAATGTATAATTATATGCAAAATACGCGTTTGACGAATGCGAACTGTGAATATTGCATGCAACGAATGGGCTGCAATAAACATCATATTGTTGTCGTTATAAGCACAACTTTGCAATGTGTCTTACGTAGGTGACAATTAACGCCATACATCGAGCGCCCCGGGACTACATTTGCCAAATAACTCGTGTTTTTCCATGTCCCTGCAGTCAGCCATACTTGCTAACGCATACGCCCATGAAATTCTATCTCCCCCGTTTTGTGTGTGTTACAGTGGGTAACAGTGAGCTGGGCCCGTCTGTAACGAACCGTGCTCATTCTGCGCAGGCAAACAGCTTAATTTTCCGTTTTTAGAAATTAGATTCGCCGATGTTAGGAAGTAGGCTAATCCTCGCTGCTGCATGTTGTGGAACAGTGCAGGGAGGAGTTGCATGCTTATTTTAGAAGCACAGAATCGACACAATGTTCCTGGTGTAGCACCACTGGAGGGCTTCAGGATTTTAACATTTAATGTTGCGGACGGGAGCCGAACTGTTATCTCGTATTGAAAGCTGGCGTTCAGCCATGAAATGTTACCGGGTGTGACTTCAGTCTGTGGCACGAGACGGAACTAACTCACCTCCGGTGTCTGAAGGATACAACTATCCAGACATAGACAGACATTGTGCTCGTAAATATGTGTTGTCATATAAATAGCAAAGTAAATAGTGTAATGTTAGAGCGTAAAACTGGTGTCGGAACCAGGACTATGTGACGTTAACGGTGCAAAGACACCGACAGTCTGTGATTAACGTTCGCCACCAACAACTGCCTAGAATGCATATCTGGTATTACAACCTCGTGCACCGCAAACATTGAAAATATACATTAAATAATCGTTTTTACTCACGTTTGAAGACTCTCACCAAGACAGCACCACAGGACAGCGGCGAGAACACTAACGTTAGCTAGCGAGCGTCAAGACGTGTTGTTTTTTTTTTTAATCAAATTCCGCGAGCACGAAAACTGTTATAAAGTCCACTTTGGTGAAAAACACCCATTATAGCGGTATCCTCCGCAGGATGGACCCGTGAATGCAATCAGTGGCTCCTTGACGAGTTTATTTTCCAGTAGAGATACGAGGCGGACGCCTATGTCTGCACACAAGCGAAAAGAATTGATAGATTGCCTTGATTTACCGAACAGATTACGTCAACTCCCTCTCGGGCAACGCTGACTGACAGCCGGCTGGGCCAATGAAGAAGAGACATCGGTGACTAATGGTGTCGCAGAGCCAATGGGGATGCTCGGAATCGGAATGGGAGGGGGGGTGGGCGTGGCCTCTTTTCTCTGTGCCGTGACGTCACACTGCAGGATTTCTATCCACCGCTCCCCACAGCGCTGTCACCGCATCACCCAGGGTCACCGCAAAGAGCGCCTTCTAGCGAGGCATGGAGCACCTCACATCTCAGTGCACATCTTCTAAACTTCACAATGTATACAATCATATTCTACATTTAAAAAAATGTGTCTACCCACATAAGTGCCATAAATGTAGGCCTGTAACCACATTCACAAATACATTTTTGCTTTACAATTAATTAGTCATACTGCACTATTACCTCCATTTGCACTATCACCTCAATTCCATTGACACTGTTGTTGTATTGTGTTGTTGTATAGGTTGTAAAATGTTTATGCTTACATCTATTCTACTTTTTTTTGTTGTCCTTGTTTTTTATTTTCTAAATATATATTTATTTTTTCCTGTTTATTTGTAAATTCTGTGCATGCAAGTTGATAATTCCTTGTATGCGTACACATACATGGCCAATGAAGCTGATTCTGATTCTTGGGCGCCATTCGCTTTAATTTAGGCAGTATTGAATATAATCTTTTGCAATTACGTTTTTTCACAGTGTGCAAAAAATCTGAAGGCTTCCAGACTGATGAAGGGTTAATCGTTTTCCCGGATAAGATGCAGTTTACCCTTAATTATGCACAATGTATCATCTTGCCGAAATAAATTGGGACAGTTGCCAAGTTTAATCCATTAGTTTATAACAGTTACAGTAGAAGACTGACTAAGCTTATGCATTTGGGAAGCCACATTACAAAAACTGAATTGGAATAAATATAGGTGTAAGCATACCATCAAAGTTATAACTTGCATGCAATTCATGTACTGTATGTACTATTTTTTGCTGTTTGATGGAGAGATTTTATTGATAATGGTGTTAATTGTATTCATTTGTTGCTGCATGTTTATTCTCTTTACATAAAGTATTAGAGAAATTCATTTTTATACTTTGTATAATCTGACATTTTGTAGTTACGCGTGAGGTAACGTCTATCTTTTCATAAGGTCAATAAACAAAATTAAAAGAAAAACTTTGGCCGAAAAGGACCGAACAAAACCCCTACGGCATCAATCTTTGGAAAAAACAGTGACGAGTTGTGAAATAATGTGCATCATCATTTATTTCAGTTCAAAATCCTAGCTTCCAAAACAGGTATGTGGTTTAAGGAAATCATTTCCTGTACAGTTAAGGTCAGCAAGGTAACGTTAAGTACAGTGCCATTTGAAAGAGACCGCCTTGTCGTGAGATGTCAGTGTTTCTGAAGAGCTGACTTTTAATGGTGCGCTCCTATGATGGTGTTTCTGGAGGTCATGCTACATTCTCTCATGTTCCTTCCATTTCGCCTAAAAGAGGGTTATTTGTCCATCAGGCGCTTAGGAGGTTCTTGACTTGAGGCCATGCACACGCAAGAAGTAAATTCCATCTATTGAAGTCAGCAGGGAAAATGAGACTAGAAAGGAACAACTGAACATACTGTATTTTGGTAATCCACTGCTTATCTTCCTACTGTACTCAAAAGCTGACATTTAGGATTAGTTAACGTTAGGCTACATCCTTAATGGATATTTCCTGGTCCGAACTTCGTCTACAAGCACAAACTGTGCAACGGTTAGCTGTGGGAAATCAGCAGACATTATGTGGACTCAAGTTCACCATTGTCACAGTCTTAATAATGAAAACTCGGGGCTAGCAATTTTTATCAGAACCCATCCCACACTCTCCCAAATGTATTGCCCTCCCTTCTCCCTAAAATCATAATCGTTTAATGAAGCCAACATACAGAGTATTACGAAACAAAATGAGAACCGTAAAAGGAAAATGATCGATGAAGTGAATCTATGCATCTCGCTGGTAAACCCGTTGGTGGTGGAAACGTATTTTTGCAGCACTATATTGCATTAACTAACCCTTGTTAAATATATGTATATATTTTGTTAGATATATACACAAACTCATGAGAAAAAAAAAACTTAAAAGTCTTAACTTTATTATATTTTGTTTTTAGAACCATAATGGTTGGAGACAAAAAGGGTAAATGCAAATAAAAATCAAATCAGAACTTTTTTTTTTTTCATTCAAATGTTTCTTGGTAGTAGGGACACTGAAGTCAGGCGATTTGGACAGCTCTCTTAATGATGGTTAGCAGGCCAGACGTTGGTGACATGTGGTCCTCATACAGGCCGTCCGCCCTGTTTCTCTCTCATCCAGGTGTGGATCCTCTCCTTCAGCTCAGGGACTGTAGAATCAACAACAGATTGTGAGCATCAAACAAACTGACATTTGCAATCCAACAGGCAGTACTTTAATTTGACATTTTGGTGTCCTCTAATCACTTGCCTGGAATATAAAACTAGATAGTTGCTTTGATGTTCGTATTGGGAAAGACTTTTGCGCTCGCCTACCTTGAACAGAACTTTACATGTAATTACTGGTGAAATGGCATCGTGGTTGGGTTACCTGACTCCAGCATGCTCTCTGTGAGTGGCTGTCTGTTGAAGGGATCAGTGGGGGAGTTAAGCAGGTGGCGCAGGATGATGGATCGATCCATGATGTTGCCCGAAGGTAGTATCACGGGGTCAGTCATCAGTGTGTCCATCAGAGGGTCTGTTATAATAAAGCCATATGTACATTTTAGACACAGTAGGAGAACTTAACACCGTCGAAACAAAAAGCACAAGCGTCAAATGACAATCCTAAAAGTGAGATTGTGATCAGTATTGAAACATCTTTATTGTCAGCATTCCCTGTTATCCTTTTTTTTTCTCCTAATAGAGCTGAAACAAATATCCCAGGCTTCAGTGGTCTTTAAATTAAGAATGAAGAAGCACTACTAAAAACAAAGTAAACTTAACAGAACCCCCCCCCCCCCCCCCCCCACCACAAACAGACTTAAATATTACCAGCATGTAAGGCATGGCTCCATACTTATGTGACATGTCAAAACCCAGCTGCTGAAACAATTATGCGTTTTATATGACAGCAAAATTGGCAACCACTAAAGAAAGTATCCCAATAAATACTAAAGTGTGCCCTATATTGAAATGTCACAGGGTTGTTACAGGAGGACTTGTGCGTTTCAAAAATAAAACCGGGCGTGGGAGATTTTAACCACAGAGAAAGACGATACTCGAGCCTCCTGTGCGGCACACTCCAGTCGACCGTGGTGGGTAGGCTGGCATATCTGGGAATCAAAGGAGGTATGTGGGCCACGTTCTCTTACTAGATTATATTAAGTCTGTGGTTATAGGATAGCCTTGCTCTAAGCTGTCAATATGACCTGTATGAGCTGCAAAAGCCGCTGCAAATGTGTGGAATTCAACAGCGATAGAGGCCGTTAAAGATCCTGTCCGTCTGCACCGACTGACCTGAGGTCACACCAGATTTCTAAGCCAGTGACTTTTCCTTCTTTAGGACAAAGATTCAGTGACTTTTGTGTTTTAGGTAATAACAACAACAAAAAAAAACATTTGTATTTAAAGTGTAAGAATTACCTTAATTGCCTCTACTGGGAACACAAAGCTAAAAGTTGCAGGTATGCTGCTTAAACACACACACACACACACACACACACACACCTTTGAACTCGTCAGGTGCGTCACTGTAGTCCATTTCAGATTGGGAGTTCTTGGCGACTATTTCCTCCACCTTGTCCGATAGCAGCTTGAATTTTTCAATGGCAATAGAGGACTTAATACCAGCCTTCCTCATCTTTGAGATCACCTCTTCAAAGAGCTCGCGGCTGTACGACCGCTGCACACAGACCAAAATGAGAGAAAATATATTAGGGAGCTGCAAGGGAAGAGCATCTTTGAGGTGATGAGACAATTCAGTACCTTAACTGTCATTTTATCATCAATTGCCTACAGTCAAAATGCACACAGTAACTCATACACATGTTACAGTGGCTGCTTGAAATGTCACACATTAAAATGAACTAATCTACAGCATTTGGTCCCTAATTGCTTCCTGCTTGCATTATCTGGGAAAAAGTGGATATTCATGAAAACTGGATGAAACACAGTACTACATTCAACAAATACGACCATGCTTGTGATCGACCACAATTTCCTATAGCCTTTTCTCATGGCCATTATTCATCCTAAAAACCCCCACTTGTGTAATTCTTACAAAGTAAAGTGTAATCTTTGAGTGAAAATACAAACCTGGTCATCTGCAATCGCTTTAGCAAAGCGGGCACAGTCTAGCTGCAGGTAGATGTCGGTCAGCTGGTCTAAGAGCTTCTTGGGCTCAAAGCCATACTTCTCGGGGTTCTCCACCTTCAAGTCCCGACACTTAGGCCCACAGAGCTGCTGGAGGTTAAAGTTTAGCATGGCAGCTAAACGAGGCCCCAGCTCCTGTAGGAAAAAGAAGGCATTGTTTAGAATAGCTTGTTGGGCTCACAGTGCCCAGTTCAGGCTGATTATGTTGCCCGTACGTTCATTTTATTGTATTATTGAGAACACATTTCAATTCATAGAGCCGAGAACATATCAAGTTAAAGTGAGATCCTTTTTCTAAATGTCCAGTGGAAGCAGCGGCACTCACAGGCCTGAGGAAAGGCTTCTGGACCTGCTTGGTGAGGATGTGGAACATTTCAACCGTCTCTGTGGCCAGGGCCAGATAGGAGCGGGACACACGCTCATCCTGAGTCAGCTGGGACTGGCGACTCTGCTGCTGCTCCTGAAAATTTGCAAGTAAACACAAAACAATATTATTCTGCAACAGTTACTTTCACAGCTCTGCAGAAATAGGAGTGAGGTGATACTATGTCGCAGCTCACACAATAACCACTTTGCTATCATTTTGTCTTTGCCGCTTCAATTTAACACTGTTAAACTCTCTACTGTTTATGACTTAAATTCTGTGTTTCATTGCTCAATGATAACTGCTGTCCGAATGCATGTTACACATGGTAAATAAATACAAGAGCCTATTAGGCTGAGCACTGACCCGGGGCAGCTGGTCCCACTGCTCCTTGTTCTTCATCTCTTCTTGAACTTCGTGGATTCGCTTCAGAGACTCAAGGCTCTCGTCTAACAAGAAGGTGGTGTCATTAATCAGCATGTTGATGTAGCGCACAAACTGCTTGCCAGAGCTAGAGGGGAGTAAGCATGAAAGAAGATGGAAAAGTAGGTCAGATTAGAATTGATCCAAGTCAAACAGACACTGATTCAAACCTTAATTGTGTCATTTCTTTTTATATGACAAAGTGTCAAAAGCAATCTCACTTGAACTCCTCCATGAAGGTGCCATGGTGGGCAAGGTTCTGCCAGAGGCTCTTGAAGATGGTGCTGATATGGTACCGTATAGTGAATTTATCATAGAACTCGCTGGTGGCGCCGGTGTGCTCGACATCTGACCAGAGGAGACAGTTTATTTTAGTTAAAAGGGGAAAGGATCCATACTTTGCACTCAAGAATCTCCACTTATCCCATCCACCACTACAGCAGCAGCTCTGAAATACAGAACTCATATAACTCACCAGTGTAGAACTTCATGAGGGCGGGGACCAGCTGTTTGACAGACAACGGGTGGTTCTCCATCATTTCAGAGAATCGCTGAGTACGAGGCTGTACAGCGGGGTTGGTGACAAACAGCACCTCCACCAACTTGGCGATAAGGTAAGGGTTCCTGATGTAGTTCTGGCTGCAGATGAACACCACCAGGAAGGTGACTATGTCCTGGACACACGGCTCGTATAAAACCTGGGGAGAATACCTTGAAGAAGGGAGGAGGAGGAGGAAAGGATGAAACAAAACAGCTTCTACTCAACTCTTGGCTTTAGTTTCATGTGTTGTATTGATAAATGTATTACTTTGTGTCTTTTCTTTGACATTTATTATTTATAATCTTTCTCATATTATATTGTCCTTTCCTTCAAACAGACACGGTGCAGCGTGAACATTGTAATACTTGAACATTGTAATACTCTCCTCCACAAGATGGGATTTGTTAAAACATGGTTGAACAATGAGACAAGTGCACAAGACTGAACCATAAACTTACTGCACGACAAAAAGCAGAAACTCTGCCACATCTTCAATGTAGAACTCAGGCAGAGCAGCAAAGCTTTTGGGAATCTCAGGGTGCAGTGGCAGGTTAATGCTGTGGAAGGAATGAAGACACAAACATGGTACTTGCATCTTGATTCATAGTACACTCTGAAGGGAAACTAAAAGATCCTTTGTGTGACGCCGCATCGGTTCCTTTTACATCAATAAGACAACAAACACTCACTTGGGATAGGCAGGGTCCACCATGCGAAGAATGAGCTGGATGACTGTGCTGTAGAACTGCAGACATCGGCGGAGCAGGTTCTCATCCAGAAGGCCCACGTCAGCACAAGCTTTGGCTCGCACCAGTTTCTGACACGACAAAGTCACAGACAATAAGGGTCACGTCTCCCTAAATATGCTCCGTCGTAGAAACTTGCATGTTTCAGCATTCGAGGATAGCCCTCTAATGTTGAATGCAGTAAATCAAGAGTATTTGTCGGTCAGTGATGTTGAACTAACCTTGAGCTGGGTTTTGCATCGCTTGAGCATCTCTCTGTGTCGACTAGCCAGGGGAGAATCTTTCCATTGGCTTTCACTGTTCTTCAGCTCCTCTACAGTCCTAACAAGGGGAATTAACAACATTAAAACAATCATGCTATGAATAAATGCTTGTATGCGTGTTATTTTACAGTGATAAATAAAAACCTGTTCAGTTCCCGGATGGCTCGCAACCTGCGGATGTAACGTCTGCAGCCGGGCAGGATGGATAAATGGTGGGCGTGCAGCGTCAAGAAGAAACATTCGGTGGGGAACTTGGGTTCTGAGAACTTGTTGGGGTCTTCATCTGTCCATGAAAAGAAGAAAATTTAAATCACCACCATCAGCCAGAACCAGTCTGCCAGTATCATTACTGTTGAATATCATCTTTACTGCCCACCCAAAAAAAACCAATAAGTTAATGCTTCTTGCCACATATGTCCAAGATTTTTTATGTATTATTTCAACTGTAATGTACGACATGAATTGTATACAGACCGGCATGTGTAGCTGCTATTATTTTGTAAATGACTCCAAATAAAGAAGGCAGAAGGAATGTGGAGACAGTAACACAAGGATGACTCATCTGAAATTAATTTGATTTAAAAAAGAAAAGAAAAGGAAATCACAGATCTGGCATTTTGATGAATCACTCTGAAAACTGGTAGAACGCTACGTGTAATGAACAGATTTCTCAAAATGACAGCAGTATATAAACGATGGAGTCGACTTGCAGCAATTCAAAGCAACATGAAATACCAATAACGTACTTCGAACTACAAGTACACAACATTTTTGTAAAAACTAAAAACAGTCCTCACCCTCATAAATCTCTACGATTGTATTTAGGTCAACTTACGCAGTGCGGTCAGCCAGCTCTTCAGCTCCTCCATGGTGGCTTTCAGACGCGTCTCCTCTGGGCTGACAACGAGGCGACACCGTGGGTGGAAAATGTAGTACGGGTCCACCGTCTCCAGCTTGATCTTCATGCTCAGCTGTTGCAGCACCCATAAGAAGTTGAGCATGAAGCCGTCTGTCGACACCAGCTTGTCATCGGTCTAACGGGGAGAAAAGAGGGTGAATTCAGAACAAAGGATGTTCAAAAGAACACTTCAGATCTTCCCTATGGGTGCACCAGTTTGGTAACTCATAATGACATTTATTTAAATAGATCTGTTGAATTAATGACTTTTGTAACAAACCTGCATCTGCGCTTTCTTCACATTGTAGTTGACCAGAGCTGCCATGTAATTAAGAGCTGACTCGCGCGTTTCTCCATTTAGCAGGATGTTATGGAGAACTTTGAACAGGTCACCCTAAAAAAAGATGACAAATAACTTCAATACATTGTTCTAAATACAAAAGGACAGCTATTTAATAAATATGTTATGAAGCAGAGACTCACCCGAGCTGACTCCAGGTAGTGCTGCAAGGATTGGCTGACGACTCGCGTGTTCTCCATGGTGATGGCCGGGCCAGAGAAATACTTGTCTCCCACTTTTGTCTGAAGAAAAAGAAAAGCATTACGATTACTTTAGGTCAACGCGACACTTTTCAGCATTGGCTACAATCTAATGCTAGATTGCTAATGCTAGGTTCATTGATTATTTAACCGACTAGGTAACTCACATCATCCTCAGCAAACACAGAAAGGCTGAAGAAAGCTCCCACGTAGGAAAGTCTCTGGATCTCTCGGCCACAACCCGGGCTCAGAGGTTTGGGACACCACAAAGGCAGCGACGTTACCTGCACAGACCGCCATGACAGACATTACATTGGAGCAAATACGTTTTTTGTTTTGAACATTTAACATATTTCATTATCTACTGGTGCTAGTAACCATCCCATCACTCGAGGTTTGAATTCCAGTGAAAGCCAGTATGTGTATGTATGTAACCAGCTCAGTTAGTTTAAGTCAAATAAAGAATTAACATCTTAATGTCACTTAAAGGCACGCTGTAGTTATATTAATAAAAAAATAACAGAACACAGTTAATAAGCGACTAATATAAACTCAAAGAACTTTTTGCCCTTTTTCTGTGAAGCATAAAGAAGACCTGGCGTCATGAATAAAATAAGCAGAGCACATTCTTTTGTGCTGATGTCAACTGGCCATGCTGGTGTGCTGAAGGTATAAACAGACAATCGAGACAATAGCCAGACTTGCACGTACTTGACTTATAGCCTAAAATGAACAGCCTAAATAATATGAGCCATGAGGACAAAACAATGAACACTTCAGTGCCATAATGTAGCTTTGGTCATCCAAAGGTATACTCACCAAACTGCACACTGGGTGAGTCTTTCCATACTTGATTTCACAAAGCTCAGCTAATGCCTGTAAAAACAAAACAAAACACAACTAAAGAAATGCTTGAATCCTGTTTGGTTTACAGGTAAACTGGGTTACACGGTGTAACAAAGTGTGAGATTAGTTGATTATTCAATATATAATCTACTCGGTGCATTTGTAAGAAGCTAATTAAACCAACAGCACGCATCCTGCTAAATAATTTGACACACGCCAGCTGTTGAAAATGAACTACTTGAATGCACCAAATTCACAGAAAGGCCAAATCAGATTCTATTGCTTTGTGTATGCTTGGATGGATGGTGAGATAAAATTAGATTAGATTGTCAAAGTAGGAAAGAAAATCATCATCCTATCCATCCAAGAGGAGAAGCAGCACAATGGCAACACCATTATACTGAATAATCAAGCATGTCTGCACACAGATGCGTATGCTGTACATCTAGAGCCTTTTCTACTGAGCAGACAGGTTGTCCGACTGCATGGACCTCATTAATCCCGGTTATGCTGCAAATCCCCTGCAATTTGAACTACATTAAGCCTCAACTCCTGCTTGGTACTGCAGCACGAGTCAGGCCAGGACAACACCTGCTCACCATAAGGGGGAATTTAAAGTTGTCACTGTCAAAGGAACATTCTTTCACTGCAAGAGCCAGCCCATGGAGGATGGGGATGAAGATCTGAAAAACAACAGAGCAAACATGTCATTCATCACATCAGAGTATCACTCTAACGACATTCTGTATGAACGGCTACCTCAAAGGTTCATTCTTACCCATTAGGACAGAATTCATTTTTAAATAAAAGTGTAAGAGTCAGTACAATGTAGTTCCATCTGCCCATAGAAGTATTTATGCGTTTGTCTTCCAGCACCACTGTATGCTGGGATAGGTTTCGGCCTAAGTGACCCTAAATAAGTATTAACATGCATCTATATGGATGGGTGTGTTTCCCACCTGACTGAACACCCCTTCCTCCTGGTGGGTGATGCGCACCAGCTCCTGAATAAAGCCATATGGAAGGTTTCGACACAGCAGATAAGGTACCAGCAAAGACTGATGGAGAGGGCTCCTGCACGAAGGAAACAGAGAAGCATTGTGCTGAAATTAAATAAATAACGTTTCTCGAGTCAAGGTTGAAAGAGTAGTTGCTATGGAGACTCGGGCTAAAACGAGAGGGAACAGAAGATGTACAAATGTATTAAAAGAAAATAACCCGAAGATTGTCACAGCGTGTGTGGCGGGGCGTTCTTACCGTGGCTGGGTCAGGGTGCCTTGCAGGACCAGGGCAATATGAGAAATACACTGAGAGCGAATGTTGCTGAGAAGCTGGCTGACATTTGGTTGGCTACACACCTGAGAGAGAAACAGAGAAAAGATGGGAGAAGACAATTAGAGGTGTGATAAGAATGTATGCTGCTGATTTCGCAGACGACTCTCTCCAGACTTGATTCACAGTTTTCTCTCATGAGCGAAACGGCCGCTTGTCTCCAGACCATCTGGCCTGCAGCTAGTCTGAGGTACAGACTGTTCCTCTGTCCTCAGGACATTTTGTAACCAATTTAGACGCGGTGAATTATTAGGCCGGGGCAATAATTAAATATGAAAAGTTAAATTTAGAAGTCTGCTTATGGGAATACCGTAGTGTAGTAAAATCAAAGTATTACTCGATATTTCTGTGCATGAATTTAAACATAGTAAGTGCAAAGCTGACTTTTTTTTTTCTCCTCTAAAATTCCACTTTTCATGTTTCAAAGTTCTTGATTAAAAAAAAAAAAAAATGTATTCACACAAAAATAGTCTTTATCGTGTTCTTATTTCATAAAGACAATTTATATATTGAATTACCAGAAAACATGCTATTTTGTGATATACATCGTTAGCAAGAGATGAAATAAAGTAAAGGGCATAGAAAGGAACACAATACTTTTAGCGTAAACATTTCTTCGGTCGTGCAGGCAGATACTGACCTTGGGAGCTTTCCTCTCCTCCATGCCAACACTGTCAAAACGCTCAATGAGGTAGTTCAGCATCTCTGTCTCTTTGCAGGTCTCAATGGTGAAGCGGTCGCTGGCTGAATTGCAGGACATTCCCCCTCCAGATGCACCAAGACTATAAATTAAAAAAAATAAGTAAACAAGGACACAGGGGGGCTCATTAAATAACAGAAAAACAGCACAGCACAGAGAGGTACGCGATTAGCATCAAACATAATCATGTATGTATGGTTAACAAACTCAAGCCCACTCTCAAGGGTCCTGAAAGAAACAAACCATAAAGCATTAGTGACAGCATTGCAGCATCTCAGTAATGGGCTCTTGAAAGAGAAAGTGATGATGTTGAACAATAAAAGGCTGTTTGCAGGAAGTCTTTGAAGCTGATATTAGGATTCAGCTTGCCACATTTAACCGACACATGTAGTGACAAGCGTTGAAATTGCTGTTAGTGGTCTCCTGTATGCAAGCTGCTTCAAAGCACAACAACCCGTAGGAGGGTGGTGAAATTAACTTTGTTATCCGTCCATTGAACGAAGGCAAAGCAGGGGTGTCACCTCTGCCACGGGTTACAATTGTTCTCGAAACTATAAGTGACATCAACACATTATATTGTCGAATAGCAATGCAACTTTGTTCATGGCAGTTTCTCCTGAATAAAGATGCGATGCAAGTTGAACCAAACCTACATTCAGCAACTACGCAGCAAAAACAAACGTCCACAGAGCAGGGAATCAAGACTGCCCTAATGATACTGCCCATGCATTTAATGTATGACACACCGTTCAAGTCTACCATCGGCAGAACAGTCTCATCTGTACTAAGATGGTTAAATATTAAAAAAATGTCCCTTCCAGTTTACATGCTCTTTCAAGGTTGAGGATCATTTCTCTGGGATGCGCAATATTGTCTTGTACATAAAAGTACACTGCATGTAATCATATTCATTAACATTAAAAATGGAAGTCAACCAACTTAACCCCAAAAATAGGGACCACTTTTCCAGAAAAATGTCTTAAGAAATACAGGATTTTGAAGGTTCAGGGTTTAGTTACTCTTACAGACCTAAAGCCCAATGAAAGTGTATATTATACAGAGTTTCTGCAGCTCTGTAGAAACAGAGTCTAAAACTTACCACCACTTTATACATAAAAAATTATAGTTACAGGACCGTATGTCCAAAACAGTTACCACACTCTTTAAAGACGGCTACGCCTACAACCCCTCTACCCTGGTGTGTTTGTGCGCCGTTAGTGGAAAGCCTCGCGGGCCCACTGGAACATGCAGTGGACACATAAATGAGCAAGCAAACACAAACGCACACACCGTGCAGCGGTGTACCTGGACCCAAACTGAACCCGTGCAAAATCCTCCTCCTCCCCCTCAGAATCTTCATCACTGCTGTCCTGAGACACGTCAGAGAGGGCAAAGAACAGGACCGACAAGGGGCTAACGTGACGAGGAAAGGACACAAGGGGAAAGGTTGGAAGAACAGAGGATGTTGTGCAAGCATGAGGAGACAGAGGGGAAGTGAAAAAAAAACATGAAGACAAATGTAGAATGGTAACAGGTCCCAAGAAAAGAGGACAAGGAAGAGGGGAGCACTAAGAAAAGGATGCTGGAGGGTTGCATGCTTGCTTGAAGACTATTTCTTGTGCTGCTTTTTAAATATTCATTAATGCCATTTTGTCTGCGGCTTTTATACACTGTCAGAACATTCTTTCAACCAATAACTGAACTGACTGTCGTGATCACTCATACAACTTGTCTTGAGCAAGACAATGCAAAGAGGCGTAAGCCACATCTTATTTTCTCCAGAATTCCATAGCCAGGTAGGACCTATAAAACATGTTTGTTAAACTATATCCAATATTAGTCATTTGCAAAATGGGTTAGACCTTTTAAATTAATACGTTAGCAACAAGCAATGCTAAAAACAATGTCTGTTAATTGTCTAAACAATCTATGTATAGCATTTTTTGCTAAATCTGAAGTAATGCATTTGAAAATGCATAGAAATTATTTTGAGATTGAAATGTTTAATTATGTATTTTGCTAATTCCCCCAATCTTAAACGCCATTTGTAAACGACTATACTGTATATACACTGCACCTTTTTTATAATGCTGTTGCAACTCTTTTTTTAAACTCAGGAAACACTAAAATATCAGGTTATTCATTCACTTTTAGACTAGCAACCTAAATACTAGCCAGTTGAGATCATTGTTTGTTTGTGTAGATGAGAACTGACTGCATGAAGCATAAGAAGCAATGTACACAACAAAGGCTATCTGTTCACACCCAAACCTCAAATCTGGAGGTTCACAAAAAACATTATGGTTTTAGTAAGTTTGCTCGCTCTACACACTGACATGCAAATGGAAGATGAGATACCTAGACGGTGGGATCCTGGAAGCAAAGGCAGCCTGTCGGGTATTCGATCTGGGAGAAGGGGGCACCGTGGAGAGGGGTGTGGAGGAGGGTTGGTTGCGAACCCTAGGTAAGCTCAAGGTGAGGGAATGGGGGCTGGGAGGTGGCACAGGAACTGGGGTGTTAGGAGGAACAGAGGGCCCTGCGGGGCTAGGAGAGGGTCCAGGGAAAGTAAATCCTCTTTGACCAGGACTAGATGGGGAAGGAGCCCCCCAAGGAGAGGTGACAGAGTAAGGCCGATAGCGTTGCGAGATGGGCATGGGGGCAGATGGAGGGTTGAGTGTGTGTCGTGGAGTCGCGGCAGCGGGTGGGCTCGGGGGCACAATGAATTGCGGGGTAGAGGTTGTGGAGGGTACAGTGGGTGAAGTAGGGGTGGGGAGAGATGGGGAGGTCCTCTTGGCTGCATCCAAAGCCATCGAGTGAGGACTACCACACCCATACAGACTGTGGACAACATTGAGACGATGATTGGCAAAACTCATCGAACAACGACGTCTTAGAAATATCAAAAATGATCAAAAAGCTAAATCACTACATCTAGAAGAAGAAAAAAAAAGCAGTTTCCAATCACATGACACCAATTAAATATCAATAAAGTACACCTTTAAGGAGGAGTGTAGTTGACCAATTCAGAGCCTTGATAGGTCTCTGGGAGTTACACTCAAAGCTCATTATACGGAGTCATGGTACTTGCCTGGACAGAGAGCTGGCTCCAAAGGACCCTGCACTGGGGCCCATGGGGCTGCCACCTTGGCTGGAGGGCTGCACCAGCGTCAGACGGTGGTCCGGGGATTTGGCTGCAGCAATTGGCTGAGAGGTGGCGGTCAAGCTGGCGAAAGGGTTGTGGACACGTGACTGTGTGGACATCATTAAGACTTCCATCAGGATCTGGCCGATCAGGTCTTTGAAGTCAGAGTATACTACAGGAGAGGGGGGGGGGGGGGGGGGGGGGGGGGGGATAACAGTCAAGTTATCAAATGCAAAAAGTCCAGTTGTAGACAAAACTTTGCCTTTTCACAGTCAGTCAGCGTATGATGGTGAGATAAAGACGTTATTCAATGACATACCATCTTTAGGGTTCTGGTGGAACTCTGCAGCTATTGAAGGGAGAAAGATGACATCTCTATCCTGCTCCTTCCACGATACGCGGAGGATCTTACAAATGAGCTGCAGAGCCTGTTCTTCTGAGACATCTGAGTTTGCAGAGGGTTCCTGAGGTGCAGAAATCAGAGAATAAATGCCAAATGGACTAGCATTACTCTGATTCCCATAATACTCTTATCTCATGATCACTCTGGTCTATCAAGAGACTGGTATGTATCAACCAACTGCAATAACTGAAAATGAAACTAAGAATAGCATCTATGGAAAGTCCCTAATTACCTTCTGTAAATACCCAAACACTCCTTTTATGTCAACTCATTTAAAGACTCACTTGATCTCAAGATGGGCATGATCAAAGTGAAGTAGGCAAAGTAATTAAGGATAAAAGACCCTCTGTTTTGAGTAGTGTTCACTGCTGCCATTTACCTTTTCAGGCAAGTTCCTCTTCTCCCTGCGATCGCTGTCCTCCACCTCCATGTTCTCTATCCCTGAGTCCACATCCACCTGGGACATGCTGGAATAAAACAGAGGATCATCAAGTCTCTTCATCCCTAAGCAGACAATGCCAACACTCAAAAACTCAGTGGTCCACATGAAGCAGCACATTTATCTCAACTAGAAAACTAAAAACATTTTAGAGACACCTTTCAAGCCTACAGGAGAGGAGTATTTGATCATCAAAACATAGATTTTCGGTGGAGAATCTATTTTCATGGCTAGTACAATATCCCATTAGAAAAACTCTTACCTCTTTTCACAGGAGGCAGTGTCGATGTCCATGCTCTGCGACCGGGACAGACTCTGGGACTGAGTCTCAAGGCTGTTGGAGGGGGAGCTGGAGAGGGAGCTCACACCCTCGCTGCTCTGACTACCATATACCACCCCTGCAAAAACAAAACACCACAACTGAGCACCGTTACAGGTCTTACATTCGTTTGCTTTTCTTTGAAATTCTAGACTGATTGAATCTCTGCCATCGAAGGCCCCACACTTTGGACAGACCTACCAGAGGAGACACGGTTTGCAAAGACAGTTTCATCTTCTAGGTCTCCTCTAAAAAAAATCATTGATCATGCGATGATGCCTCTGATCACGTTTTTAATACACTTTTTATAAGCTTTAAGCAGCCACTTTAAGTTGTATTCTTTGTGTCAAGACTACTGTTTTATTGAAGAACAAATTGTTTAGCCACACTAGGTTAGGATCAGCATGGTGTGCCATACCTTTATAAGCCCTGATTCAAGCAACCAGGTAGAGAGAAAGCTGATTAACACCCAGGATTTTACTGTGGGTGAGGGGCCGGAATTAGCAACTCACTCCTGGTTGCACAACAATCAAATAATAAACAGTTGAGTCAAATAAATACTGTATACAATGGTTGTGTCAAGTACAACATTCATTAAAAAAGGCTTGCGTGATTGCCATGAAGACAATCACAAATTTCACCAATTATAAAAAGTACCACAGGCCCTAGAAGCCATTAATCAGCCCTGTATAGCAACAACACCACATGTATGCATACCTACAAACAATGCCAGGAGATTGTCAGTCTATCCATACATGACTCACTGGTGAATTTTCTAGAGCAATGCATAAAAGCATAATTTGTCACTCTGCAGAGCAAGCCAACACTTTGTGCCGCACAGGGACACTGGGGATCACAACAAGCTGCTGCTGTTTGTGGGAGTACGACGGGTTCTCGCTGTTCAAATATCAAGGTCACAAATACAAAGGTCCCTTTCAGTGTTGAGCTCAGACTCTAACAACCAAGATTGATTTATCTTTCAGGCCTCAGAGACTAATATCAATCCTGGATGAGTAGGATGATAGACTAAAAGATCGCAAAAGAGGTTGAGAACAATAACACTATGCTGACAAACGGAGAAAGCTGACTGGATCCTGACCCGTTGTTAATATTGATCCTAAATCATAAGAATTGAACCTTAAGTATTGCCTGCAATAACCGTAATTTTGACAAACTGCCTGAATACACGTCAAACCTGTAGATCTGACTCAGTTCTTCTTACCGGAGGTGCCCATAGGGGACGTGGCAGGGGTACCACTGTGGACATTGAGCCCCAATGATTGAGAGGAAGCTGGTGGCAGGGGCTGGGGTGCTGCACATGAGGGTCCAGGGAGGGGTCCAGGGGGGGTCTCTCTCTGTGGAGACGTCAATGGTGTGCTGAGAGGGGTGCTGGGCTGTGACGTCTGTCCTCCTGCCAATCGTGCCAGTCGCCTTCTGCGGATCTTGAATAACATACAAGCAAATTTACATATTCACTAAAAAGTACTGTGGATGCTCATAATATGAACTTATTTTGTAACAGGACTGTTGAAATGTGTACATGTTTTAATATCTTTGGCACAATCAGTTCGGATACAATAAGAAACGTACAGCAATACGTTTTTGCATTACCCATCTTTGATAATTAGTCCCAGACAAAAGACACACAATTGATGCAGTGAGCGGTTTTCATTCACAATGTAACCAACCTAAGGGACAAAGTCAGATGTGAGGAGGCTACTAATCGTGCAACTTGGCAGAAGAGCATCACGTTACTGTAGTAAATCAACAGCACGCTGTTGCTAAGTACGGGTCCGAGGTGACAAAGAAGGAACACTTTCTAAAATGATACGTGTTGCCCAAGTGGAGGAGCTCAGTGTCCACATAGTCGGCCCACAGTTGATTGCACAATGGTGGCCCGGTGTGTTTTTTATGCTGAGTCGTCTCGCAGGCTAATTTTTGTCTGTTAGCAAAACAACGTTAGCAACTGACAGCTAGCTCACCGCAGGAAAAATATGACAAATCAATAATACAAAGGTGTAGAAAAAACATATACCACGTGAAAACAATTCAGCGTATTTATATTAATTCACTAGTTTTATATGCAAGTAATATAATCCGTGGGCCAGCTTGTGCACAGCCTCTATAGCATTACGTTAGCTAGTTAGCATTGTGCTCCGGCTAATTTAAATTGCCGTCCGCTACGGGTAACGGTGACAGAAACAAACGAACCACATCCGACCTACAGTTAAATCCCTCCGTTACATTTAATGACTCTTCCCAATAAACAATGTACGGGTCGCGTTGGTTAATGTGACGTTTTGCTGATATTGAACAAGCAATACATATGTGATTTTATCGAGGATACATTTGTTCAGTGTAACAAGGCTAGCCGCTGAGCTAGCTTTAGTAGTAAGTCGGCTAGTGGAAAACCATTTGACATGAGGTCCGAAGAAAAGGAATTTATTCAAATCCAAAATTGTAACGTTAGCAAAACAGAGCTACATCATTTATCATCACTCTTTTTTTAACATTTTCCAGTGTCACCTCACCTCGTCTGCGCTCAACTCCTCCATCGCAGCTAGGTTAGCTAGCCTTTTCACTTTCAACCGCTTTGATGTGTGCCAGCCAGAGCCAGCTAGCTAGCTTGTATTAGAACTAAATATGCATAGTCCAACTCGATCAACAAATAAGTGTCAGTCTTGATTGTCTTCAAGATACAAACTATGACGCCAGTATACAGAGGGCGGCAAGATACAGTTCCTCCAAAAAGTCTCTCGTTCGCTAGTTTTCTACCAAGAATGAAACAAAAAGAAAAGTAGCTAGCTATTATACGTCAAAACACAAGGGCGGCCATTTTGGTTCTACACTGTGTCACGTGACTTAACTACTGGGGGAGGTGTGAAGCTTCACTGTGTCGCAAAGATAAATGTGATATTTCACCTGTTATGTGGATATTCTTGTGTAAGTCAAATGGTTTGCAGTACTCATGAATTGACTGCTAGCTGTTCTAAATTATTCCAAATCAGCCTTTTCCTCCTAAAATACAAACAGCACATGTAGTTATTTATTAAACTTGGTGTGCATGAGCACTCAGTGGGGCACAAGGTCATTACAAAGAGATATTATTGGTCTATTCACTGGTGCTTGCTCATTTAACTGTCTGCTGTTTATGAGACATAAATCATAGGAGAGTCTGACAACTCAAATCTGCTGTGATTGTTTCACCCTCCATAATAATAATAATAAGGAGGACGACAGGAAGGAGGGCTCTGCGACAAGAGTCGGAGAGCCGCTGTCTTTTCTCAGATAATCAGACAAGTTAATACACTCAAAACATTTTGATGTCCAATATATTAAATTACATTCATACAATATTTCAGCCAACTTGGCCTGAAAAGTTCAGACCAAATGTTCATCACAGTTAACGTCACTGCTGGAGGGCTCTTGTGTTGACCTACTTTGATTTATTTAGCTGGTGATGAAAACAAACTGTTGTTGTTTCAGGCAATGGAGAGATGCAATTGGAGGATAATTGAAACTTAGATAACAAGGTTAGTGTGTGCATGAATTGATTCTTGGGCCCCTTGGGGACAGCACAAATCAGACTGTATCAACAAACAAACGTACATATTATTATGCTCATATAACAGGAGCTGTAAGAGAGACGAGAGCAAATAGAGAACGGCCCAAATGTTTTTGATTAAATAACACAAATAGTATGACTCACCACACCAATATGACTCATTGCACTATACTATGACGTCACATTATACTAAGACGTCACACTATGCGATGACATAACACACTATACTAGCACAAGCAACCATGACTCATTACACCATACTTTGACACCTCACTACACTTCTAAATTAGAGATTCATTGCACATGCTCCCTACACTACCTCTAACAGACTCGGTGGATCACAGTTAAAAGCTCAGTTCTTAGTGAAACTCCGGAACTCTTTGCTCATTAAACTGCCTGCTGTTTATGAGAGAAGCTGCTGTGATCGGAATCATTGACGCTTCCTTTAACTCCACCTGCAATATTTGATGGATAGCTTACTGATACTTGTCTGATTGAAGGACTGCGACGTCACAGATGATGTCACCAGTCCTAACTCTAAAGGAAAAGGTTGTTGAGCGGCTTATGCTATGTTAGACCCCTTTGTCTTCGGCCTGTGTCGCGGCTATTGTGAGGAGGGTCTGGCGACAGAGACGGAGAGAAGCAGCAACCCTCCTCACTCTCCCCCAGATCCAAGTATACAGAGCTACAGGTCCAGTCCAAGACGCAGCTGCCACTATGAGCAGGACTCACGTTATCTCTACATGCACCAACCATAGCCTATCCTGTTAATACAGCACTCTGCTGTCACATGTCAGGAGTCCCACTGGGGTAAGACTAAGCCAGTTGAGGTAATTTATCTGATGATCAGACAAGTTAATTCACTCTAAACATTTTGAGGTCCAAAATATAAGTAGGTTTACACAACATTTCAGCTAACTATTACATCACATTATACTATGACACATCGCACTATACTATGACACATCAGGCTATGCTTTGACATCACCCTACACTATGACACATCACACTGTTAAATCCTGGAGCCTTTTAAATATTAATTATGTCAAGCATGAAACTATGCAAAATTAGAGATACATTGCACACCTGTTAAATATTATGACTGAGGTGCTGAATCAATCAAATAAAGGACTTAATACATTCTACACACAGCTTTGTATGACAGTATAACTGAGAATCAGCCTTCATATTAGACAAGACAGGAGACAAGAAAAATAAGCTCAACAAAATATACATGTAGATTGTAATGCAAGTTCTTGACTGTTGGTCACAACAACTGTTATTGTGTTATTGCTGAGTGTCTACTGGATTGTAAAAGAATGGAGTTCTTTCCACCTAGTGTCACATTTGCACTTTGCAGCGAGGGACAAGACAGCCTGATCCCTCAAAGAACATGCTCTAGTCACAAGCTCAGTTCTCAGGGAAACTCCTGAACTCTAAGTACCATCTCTTGAAGCTATAGATGGCAGATTAGCTACAATATACCACATGTTATATCACAGATTCATTATATCACAGTTGCTGCCTCCATCATCACCTGTGGGATGAATGATGACACAGGCCAGATCTATGAGTGAGAGAACCCTAATAGCACACAATCCAAGGATATAATGACAAAAAGGAACGATTGAACAACAAAATATGCCACTCCAGATTTCTTTCAAAACTCATTTTATTAGGCTGTACAAAATTCAAATTATACTGTATTCCTCATACCCTACGCCTCCGGTTCTGTTGTACAACTGGGTATACATGTATCTACATGAATGAGATATTTTACTTTTTACAAATAGCTCAACTAAATGTCAGATGGACAGCACAAGCCAGTGCAAAGGAAATATATTTCAAATGTGTCTCATCAGACTATAAAGATATGGAAGAAACAAAAGAGTTTGCACTTAACAGAGCCTACATTGACCAGATTTTTTTTTTAAGTCATTTTAAAGGTGACAAAAACAGGCTTGATGCTCAGTATTACTTTTTATCTGAGGCCAAGCACCAATGAGCCGCATACCAGTGTAGACCAGGCATTATCTGACAAAAATAATGCAGTGATGCCATCTAGTGGTGTAAATCCCCAGCCTCACAGGAAATACATTTTCTCCTGAACCGAGCATTGAGGTCACAATACAGAGAAAATCCCACACAAGTAACTTAATTCAGTGTGGTTTAGTTATTCAGGGATTAGAGTGGTGAATCTAATACACGATGCCTGTCATCACAGAGGAACTTCTTCAGAAGAACATCTTTCATTTCTCTTCTTAAAAACCTGCGTGCAGACTTCTCCTTCACAGTACAGCTCCTAAGTCACAGAAACATTTATTTAATATGCTGTACAGTAAAATGTCATTAAAAAGGGGAATTCAATGAAATAAGAGTTGACCACTATGTGGAAGAAATATTATTAAATCTATAATCTAAATTCATATTCTTACCAGATAAAGCTTGTCCTCTTCAATCCAGTGAGCCCAGCCCCGGTTCTTCTTCTCTCCACTCTGTACACACACCAGCTTATTCCCCTCCCATGTCACCAGTGACTGCACAGTTGGCAGAGAAGAAGAAAGAGTGTAAATCACAACACAGAACAGGTTTAGCAGCCCAAAATAAACTGTAAAACATATCACATGATCTGCAAACCGATTGCAATCATTATGCTTATAATCACGTTGAGCACACAATTCACCAGGCGTTTATCTTCACCTTGAGATGTCTGTTGTCCAGTCCCTTGGTAAACTCCTCAAACTCCTGACCCGCTCTGAAGGAGATGGTGTAGCTTTTGACGGTGCTGGCAGTTTTGATCGTGTACTTGTCCCCCTGCTGCTCAATCACCTTCCTCTGCTTTAGCTTCAGAGCAATCTTTCGTAAGCAAGGGCTGATACCTGGAATGGTAGAGGAAGTGTACTCTCTCTCTCTCAAACTCACCCACGGTCCCATGCATACCATTAATAGCACTGCAACAAAAGTACATCCTAATGTCCCCCCCCCCCCCCATGTGGCAATGTATTATACTCCTAGTGCTCTATTTTATGTTGTATAAAGTTGTCAGAGCCATAATTGCAGACACTTCAAGTCACTCAACAGAGATTTAACATCTGAGAAAGTGGTTGGATTACCACACGCTTTAAGGACTTACCCATTGCAGTCATGTAGCCATCTAGGTTGACATCGCTGATGATGTCCCATGTGCCACAGAGGCTGGCTGGCATTTTGATGACCTGTTTTTGTTCCTCCTTCTGAGCTGTGTGTGCGTGAGCGTGCGTACAAAATGTAATCCTCAAACTGCTAGGTTGATGAGGAGTTCTGGAAAGACGCTGTTTTGCGAGAGACCTGGTGTATAAAGGCAGTTGTTCCTCTATCAATTTGCTGTCACCTGAGAATCATGTAAGACGGAGGGAGGAGCTCTAATTAGTGTCAGGGTGTAAAAGGAAGGCCAGACATGTCAGACTGGTCTCACCACTGACTAACACACCCTTCAGAATTGACCTGGCTTCGCACATTAATTGCACACACATACACACAGACACAAGGACAAACATGTTGACCTTCATGTTTGGAGGAATGCTTAATTATTTGCTTAATTATGATCCTTCTTGGGTATTTTCATTCGTTATCCCATCTCATTACAAAAAAACAGTGTTATTATAGCAACTCAAAAGCTTTCTGTGATAAAACTTTATCTATAAAAAAGACAATAACTCTCGCTCACTCCTACAGCTGTGGATAAGCATAACTCTGAAATACTTGATATTTACATTCAAATGTAAATGATTTCGCAAATATTTTTTGTTGTGCAATATCTGTTTGAGACAGGACCCATTTATCAGTTGTGACAATCTAACTGAAACCTCCCTGGCTTCAAACACCTGCTGTTTTTATTTAAATGGCCAATAAAAATGGCACACCTATCTGTGCAATGGGGGAAGTAATGACAGGAATTGACGCACCTCCAGATTGACAGAAAATGAAACACGGCGCTTGTCCAAACATTAAGATAGTATTTCCTCCTTACTTCAACTAAGAAGCAAAACAAAAGCTCAGACGCAGGTTGTTTGGCTCGAAACCAGCCAAACAACCTGCTCAAGGTGGTTTCCCACCGAGACTCTACATGTGCATAAACAATGTCATAGGTAACTGACGCAGAAATAAACTGTTTGATAAGATAAACATGAATTGATGTGATGAGAATCAACCAACTCTTAACCCAGTTAACAGTAACTTGGCTTTTAAGTTTGAATACTATTTTCAAGTAATGCAATCTAATACCATTAAATCAACAACTTCAACTTTCATTTCAACACACTACTGTCAGTCTTCAGTGAGCAGGATTTGGTCATTTCAGCTATTATCTTCGGTCAGTGATGATTAACTGAAAGATAAGTTAACCCCTGCGGACAAACAGCGTTTTAATCAGACAGAAAGGGAGTCGATTCTAACACTTTCTTAACTGAGGATGATCTGTGGGACAATAGCATCGGAACAGCAATGAAAAGCTCCTGAGGTGGGAAACAGAGAGGGTTGTTTATTTCAGTTCCAGGCAAAACAAATCACACCTTCATGTTCAAGACTGCAGCGCGACAGTTATTTTTCAATCGCTGACGCACTGATATGACACATAAAGCACAGTTATTGAGACTGACACTTCTATTGCAGAGAAACACATTTTTCTGCAATTCAACATGGCACAGTTTTCTACATAAGACACAGGAATCTGACATAAAGTTGCGTGTCTTCCATTTTAAAACACAGCCATTCAAAATGCCACACCCATGGACCAAGCAACTGATTGCTTGAATGTCGTTTAATCAATCAGCACTATAAAAAAAGACCACAGGTGAGTGTCAGTTTACAACAACAATGGAAGCCAAGAGAGCATTGAGAAGCCTGCTTTCAAAAATGTGTATTAGCAATTGAAAAAAACTGTCATTCGCGCTTTCTTTTTTGTCTCCACAATGCTGTCTTTATTAACTGTATTCTCTTTAGACTGTGCTCTGTTCTGATTCTCAGTGCAAAATGCTGCTAGTCTTGAGTGTTGTTTGTTCAACATATTCATGTACTTTACTCTAACAAAATCTCTGAAAACTGTAGTAAAGTTTAAATGAAGTCTTTAATTTTGCAAAAGACTTGCTGCTTGTCTGTGTGGTTGTGTGGACTGTGTGTAGTTTTTAAAAAAATGTTGACTCAATGAGCCCTGTTTTCAAAATCGTGCTTAAGCAACAGTAAAACAATTCTAATAAGTAAACATGTTGAAAGCATATTGCCTGCTTTAACATTAGGGAGTGCAAGAACAAACCGTGCTCTAGGTACCAAAAACGTGGTGAGAGAGAGAGAGAGTATACTGAAGCATTGAGGTAAAGCAAATAAATGTGTTGCTATCATATTTCATGAAACACCAGATGCACTGTAGGCTGACTACGTCACACAAAATTGTGAATCCATAGTTCAATAAGCACACAACAGATTTATTTTCACAGTAGCAATGACATTTAGATGACCTCCCAGCCAGTTGCGCAATTATTCTGTTTTTTAAAATTGTACTTTTCCACACACGTGCGCACACACACACACACGCACACACACACACGCACACGCACACGCACACACACATGCTAATGTAATTGTTACTAAATCACTTCCCTCAGAAAAGTCTATGTAGATTTATCTTCTTAAAAAACCACACCCATTACTATCTGTTCAGTAGGCACTGGTGGAAGCTTGGATTGTGAAACACACAGTGGAAAAAGCTGACATCCCTGTTTCTGCAGCAGTAAATTTCCTCAGCTTGAGGAGGCATCCGAGCATCTCTGAAGAGGTGCTAGAACCACGTCTGCATTCTTCTGCTCGCTCTCCGCGCTGTAGAGCCCGTGCTCTCGTATGAAATGAACCACGCTGTCTGGCAGCAGGTACCGGACGCTCCGACCACGACGCAGCGACTGGCGCACGTGAGTGGCCGAGATCTCGTTGGTCACCCATTCGTGGACCACATGGATGTTCTTGCGATACTTCCACAGCATGTCTGATTTGTGGATGAACTTGTGGGGGTCACTGCCGCTGCGGGTGATGCAAACCAAACCGTAGCGGCCCACAATCTCAGCAATATCCTCCTGCTTCCACAGGTTGGGTACTCCAAAGGACTCTAGGACATCAGCCCCACACAGCAACATCAACTGAGGGCCGTCTGAGCACGAAGAAAGAATCTTATCTTATTTATCTTAACAAAGGTACTAAGTGATTTAAAGAGAAAAGAAAAGAATAAAAGAAAAGGAAAATGCGCAAAACAGAGAGTGAGATCATAAAAGTAGCGATTAGATGATCAAACACAGGATACTTGAAGAAATATATACATACATATTAAGTATTTATAAATGCTGTTTTATAAAATAATTATTTATCAAGAGACATTACAGACGGAGTCTGTCTAATATCGTTAAGTTTAGTAATGATGGATGTCATTGCTACGAAACCACTTTAGCTGCATTCAAGTGATTTACAGTTTTGTAACCAATCAGTGCTCTGCAGACTGATCATATCTTAATTAATTAAGTATCAATAACAGCTACGACTTAGAACAGAATGCACTTCTCCTGCTCGTGTATATATTCCTGTGCGGTGCAGCCACATGCGAGAGATTCACGCGGTTTAAACGTGTCAGTAGTGTGAAGAAAGTTGTTAAATTTAAGTGTCTGAGTCGTACACCTTGCCTGTCTCTACTATAGGTGGTGTGGTTAGGTGTCACCCATCCCACACCACCGCACCCTGACACCATCGTCTCCTGTTATGAGTCAAACTAAATACAATAAAACACGAATAAAGTGGAGGCAGGATCAAACTTGTCTGGAATCAGGGATTAGAAAAGTGAGGAGATGAAAAGATCAACACACGATCAAACATGGCCTACCTCTCCTTGTGCGATGAGATGATTTCTCAAAATGTTCCTCTACACGTCTCTTTTTTGCATACTTCACCGTGTCCACATCATCGTTGCTCTGCTCTGATGCAAGCAGCTCGTCATAGTGATGCCTAAGACGATACAGACAACATTTAGTATGCAGCCAAATCACTTCAACTCTATTTCATACTGTGGATTAGGCCTCTGGGAAATCAAACAGCAAACAAATGTCCTTTATCTCTAAAGTAAAATGGATGATTGTGTCACTGTGCTTTGCACTTAATATGTTTCTTATTTACCACATCAAATTAATTTTTTAAGTTTGGTCAAACATTTTCATCTTTAAAAAAACCTGTCATCAGTGTCAACATTTCTTCAGCTCAGGTTTTTGTTTTTAAGTTGAGTTAAATGCATTTTATTTATACAGCCCAATATCACACACAGCATAACACTTCCTCTGTCCTTGGACCCTCGCTTCAGTCAAGGAAAAACTTTTCCTAAAAAAACCCACGGAAGAAACATCTGGAAGAGCAACTGAGAAGAGATCCATCTTCCTGGACGGTTAGACGTGCAAAAGATGTCGTGCGTACAGAATAACCATCATAATTAAATTACAGTAAACACAATCCAAATCCCTAACTTAAATAGATTTTAGTGGCAAATATATTTTTTAAAAGCCATTTAGAAACTTTAGAACTTAGGAAAATAGTTAAGAAAGATTTATTACCATGATGAGAAATAATATCACATATCAAGTTAAAGTTTGATCAAAGCCTTAACTTTTAAATAGATATGCAATGCTGGATTTAGAGCAAGACTACTCTATTTATTACATTAAAAGCTTTGTGATCCTGAGTATAGCTGCAAGGGGTTTGTGCACTGTATGTATCGACTGCACACATGATACAGGACTTACTGCAATATCTGGAGAATTCAGCTAACATCACTCGGACGCTACTTACTTCCATCATTCATCACTTGCACTTAACAATCACATCAAATTACAAACTGCTGGAGTGGCTGTCATTACTACCTACTGTGGTTATTATGTTAGAGATTTGGTGAATGGGTGGCTTGAGGTGTAGTCACTGATGAAGAAGACTTAGAGGATAACCGAAAACAGCAAGCAAGGAAACTCTGAACTCAGGTAGCAATAACAGGCAGTGCCACTAACAAGACGTAAGAATTGTAAACTTACCGCATGACTTTGGCTGTCTCCACCCAGTCTGGCTGCAAGCTTTCCCAGGAATCTACTGTGATCCAGTCTGAGTTCTCTGTGGACAATCTGGCCATCTCCAGACGATGGCAGGATTCAATCAAACCCTTCTTCTTATAGCCATCGCCCACCGGAGAGATGATGCCTTTCACCACCCTGTACTGACCTTGGACAACAAAGTAGTGTGAACAGATGGTTTATAGTAATACAGCAGATACGGTAAAATGTTAATATCCACGCATGATTCAAAACTCATATGATGAATTAGAAATACATTCTTGAAAGAGTTTACTCAAACTATGATTTAACAGATTTCCTTGCATCTAATGTAATCTAGCAGCGGTGAAATATGAATCAAATGCTGTAATTTTATGGCACTTGATTATTTAACTTTATATAAATTATTCTATATATATACTTTGGCTCAAGATAAGAACTTTATACTAGAGCTAGCATTACAACAATATATATATGTATTTTCCCTTTGGTACTTTAAGTATATGCTGCTGCACATAATTATGTACTTACTACAATAAATGAATGCAGGGCGTAATGTACTGGATGCATTGGAGTATTTATACATTATTGCATTGCTACATTTGCTTAAGTAAAGTATCTGAATACTTCTTCCACCACTGGTATCGAGTTAAGCATACCAGCCTCTAATATGTAAAGTTTAATTCTCATGTCACTCAACCTGTGTCCTCCAGATGATCTCGAGCCAGTTCAAACATCCTCAGGTGCATGTTGGTGATGGGGTTGAAGGACCCGCAAGCCAGCAGGACCACTTTGGTTACACTTTGACCGTCCATGCCTCGTACTACAACGGAGAATGTGCAGAAGAAAACAAAGACTGAAGTTAGTTAACTAGTTTAACTGTTTTCGAGGGTCAGATGTCAAACATCCCTCTGGCTCTCTGGCCTTTGAGGGGAAGATCTGTTTCCGCTTTACCAGAGAGTGAATGACTATGTGATAGGAGTTACACAAGTTAAGAGAAAGGAAAACTACAACGTTATGGTGAGTAAGCCAGCGTCTATTGCCATTAAATTATAAACCGCAGGTAACGTTAGCTTTATTTGTAACCAGGCAACGCGAGCTTGCCCGTTGGTACAGGATGCTCAAGCAGACGAGCGCAGAAAACAAAGGACGTGTTTACTATCATAGAGAAAGATACATAATGTAAATATTAATTGCACTACCAGGAGAAACTGCTGCAGTCTGCTCTGTAATAAGGCACTTCCTGTGTGGACGCTACATTAAGAAATCTGATTGGACAGAACCAACCAGGAAGTAGATCTGATTGGACACAATCAACCAGGAAGTGGAGAGCCGCACCCACACTCCTGAGCTACGTTCACAATCACAAATACACATCCACACACGCCTCGACAAAACAATATATATGGCGTAACCGCTCTTTAAAGTAGCTATTTTTTAAGGAATTGTATGATACAGCTAGTTTGACTGTATATTCATCAAGCTGGTGCAAATATTTAACTCATCGCACAACTGATTTACACCTGTTTACAAAGAGAGTCCCGGTGAGATGTTTTCTTTTAGCATGCAAGCTAACTACTCAGCTAACTAAATATCTTTAAGTGTAAACTGATCTGAGCTTCCAGCAAAAACATTGGTCCACAGTTTGATAATCCCATTGATGTCGCACTATGTAGAGCGGTCTTGTTGTAATGCGAGCCATTCTGATGAAGTATGCTAGGTGGACGTTAAGTTATTTGTGCAATAGGTTACTTAGCTAACGTTGATATTGTCTACTAAGATTCCTATTTTTTTTACTTTTTTATTCTGTTTTGCGTTCTTCATAGGTTGGAAAATAGATTTGCACTAAGCATGGCTTCTCGAGGGAAATCAGAAACTGGAAAATTGAGGCAAAACATGGAAGAGCAACTTGACAGACTGATGCAGCAGCTACAAGACCTGGAGGAATGCAGGTGCACCAAGGCTCTCTCCTGAATTACCAAATGATACCGTTATAGCTGGCAAGTGATCTAATCAAAGTCAGAAAATACTTATTATTTTATCTTCTCATCCTCTCTTTGGTCATTCTAGAGAGGAACTGGACGAGGAAGAGTATGAGGAGACAAAAAAAGAAACCTTGGAACAGTTGAGTGAATTCAATGACTCCCTGAAGAAGATCATGACAGGAGACATGACACTTGTGGATGAACTCAGTGGAATGCAGCTGGTATGGACAACGACTGTGTATTTAGGGTGATTTAAAGAGATTAAAGTTTATAGAACAATTATCTTAAAATAATCAAGTTTGTGAAATGTCACAATTGTGCCTTTCATCATCAGGCAACCCAGGCGGCCATCAGCCAAGCTTTCAAAACCCCAGAGGTGATCCGACTTTTTGCTAAGAAGCAGCCGGGACAACTGAGAACCAGACTAGCAGAGGTTTGCACTGCAATGTCAAGGACATGATCGTAGTTGTTCAATGCTCAATCACTCCCTCGTGTTCATCTGTGTGTTGCTTGGCCTGAAAATTGTCCAACTAATAGGGTGTGATATTCTGCGCAGATGGACCGAGATGTCATAGTGGGGAAACTGTCGCGGGATGTGTACACGCAGCAGAAACTGGAAATCCTCACAGCCTTGAGAAAACTTGGAGAGCAGGTGAGGAACGCTCACAGCAGAGATGTCATGGGTTTTTTCCACGGGTTCATGGGTGATTCAGAGGCTTGTGCTCATGAGTCCACATGACTTATTTTAGTCAGCTGTCAGTCACAATGCTGTCGGACCAGTTGCTGCAACAGGCCTGAATCTCACTCCAGAAGAAGATGTAACATTTTAAACACCGTTGTCTGATCAAAGCTTGAATTAACGATGCATTATTTGTGTTTCTCGTTGTGGACAGCTCACTTCAGAGGATGAGACTTTTCTCACTGAAAATGCTACAGCTACTCTGAGCCAGTTTGAAAAAGTGACTGCAAACCTAGGTGAGAATAAACATGGGATTTCACTGATGCAACCAACGTTTTATATTTACATTATACACATATTTGTATATATATTTTCTATATAATAGAACAGTATCTGTATATATTCTTTGTAAATATAATTTCATTTTCTATTGTATTTCATCCTTAAGTGCTACTTTTATGTGTTCTATTTAATTTCCTATTTATTGTTTGCATTCAATTCTGATTTAAATATTTAAAAAATGTGTTAATACATTTTCTGTGTGTAGCGTAAAGGGCTACAACCACATTTCACTGTGCAATCCTGTATTAAATCCTCGAAATGTTAAATCATACTAATCAAGTCATCGGATGAACATTCATATTTATCTCGTCTCTTTCAGGCTCTGAAGACAAAATTCTGGCTTTAGCTAGCTCTGGTGTGAAAACCAAGGCATAGCAATTCCACCAAATGTTAATTTTAACTCTTTAATATTACCAAGTAAACAATGTGCCATTTGAGCTTTGCTTTTTAAATTATCAGTGCACTTGTAGGTGTTGCTGTAGATGCTAACACTTTTTTTTAACACTATTTGTTTTATAGCCCTTAGCTTTTGTAAATGTCTTATTTTTTTTTCAGTGGCTTGTGAAATTGTATTATAGGTACGAGCATGTGATTTTTTTTGGGGAACATGAAGACATGTACATGAATGTAAAAGATAGTCCAGGCAGTTCAAGAGAAATACTGTGATTTGTGCTGTATTTCTTATTGGGTTGCGGTGTCTATCCGTCTTAAAACCTTAAATTCAACATTGTTGTTTCAAGATGGGTTTTTATTTGAACTAAACTCTGCTGTTTAGAGGGATTTGTACATAACGAGAACTTTGAAGTAACCATAATACACAACGAAGACACTAACACTAGTATGGGGTCATACTAGTACAGGATGGGGTCAGCTCAAACATGTCACACACAGAACACTTTCAATGAGTCTTTTAAAAGCAATCGAACCAATAAATCCAAATGATCACAGGTATGTCCACCACAAAGGCTTTATAACTGTAGAATGACTCAAAAATAATGAACACATGCAAAATATGATATTGACAGAGCGGCAGTAACAAGTCGCAGCTCTTTGACAGGAATAGATGGAAACGTGGCAGAAAAGGTACTAAACTCAACTATGGCCTCTTCTTCAGACTGAAACAAAATATACTTTGTAAGTCTGCATGGAAACTGCATTTGTCCGGTGGAAACGTACTAAAATGAAATGAGAAACAATCTGGACCGAGTAGTTGCCATCTGTTAAACATTTCGGAGGGTCTTGTGATTGTTTCAGCATCCATCTCATGAGAGGGATTCAGTTTGATTAATAGTCCGCGTGGACGTTTAACAGCCAATTAACATGAGGTCACTTTACAGTAGCAGATGCAGCCTGCGCTGTTGATAAAGGCTTCAGGGTTACAAACAACCGCTAGACATGAGTGATTGAGCAGTTTTGAATTAAATACCGGAGGTCTGAATATGGCGTTGTATTCAGCTTTGAAGACATGTTTCTTTGAATGTGAATTTTCAAAAAATCAATAGTTTGTTTTATGTATTCATTTGATTTAACTGGTTTCACCTTTTACTCTTGGCTTTAGATCAAATCATTTTCACCACCAGAGGGCAGTATTGCTCCATTTAGAAATACTTTCAGTCGCACAGCACAAGGTGTTTACCACCAGCACTAAGTCTACTCTAGTGACGCACCTACAGTACGATGATTGAAGAAAAACACGAGGCGACAGAAATTATACCCCATCTCATCATCCTTTATTTTGTTTACGAGCAAGCATCAACTTCACTACAATTTGCCTTTGAATTGGTAGAAAAGTGAGAGCAGCTCCAACAAGCACAAAGGAAGCATTCAACCGTTCTGAAAACATCGTCACCTTCGGTTTTGAGCACATTTTTAAAAGAAAAGAAAAAAAATATATATCTGGAGTGTCGTGGACGTGTGAAACAGACATTCTGAGAATCAGTAGTGTATCACGTCTCCTGTCTCACAACACCACATGGAACGTACACAAACTTGTGGTTCATGCAAATTAAATTCCCCTTAAATCTTAGTGTTATTACAGTATGGCTGCATTTCAGTTTGTTAGGCAGTGACATTCAATTCAACCAACTTACACTTAGCTCAGGGGGGGGGGGGCTGATCAGAAAGCATTAAACCCAGAAAACTGGAGGTGGTAGAGTCACTGTGGAGACCTGACTCATGATTCAGTGTGCACATATCAGTGACCCATGGTATTGTAATTGAAATGTGGACATTAAGTGTTTGACGTAATGAAACGGAGAATTTCGACAGGCTATACTCTGGTTCTTGTGAATTTCATGCTGCCCTCAAAATCATTTCTCAACAACTCAGGCAATAGGACGCTGTTCAAAATGACCTTCCACTATACACAAATAGGTCAGTTAACAGTATACCCATGTATGCTGCCAAAGCAATTTCATAATGTACTGTACATCTTTTTAAAGGTGTATTCCGTCAATGATTTAGTACGATATCTATAGAAGATACAATATGGATCTACGTCCTCTACACATCAACATGGACACATGACATCTATGTAAAACGTTTTTTCACTTTTAATAAAACTAGCAGTGGACTACTGTTACAACAAACTGAAACAAGATGTAATCCCCAGCTCTGTAAGAAATCTAGCATTAAACAAATACAAATAAAAAACAAACAAACAAAAGATTGCCTCAATAAAAGAGCACAGATGAGTGTTTTTGTTAGACCTGCTAATTGCGCTATGATCGGAAAAAGGCACTCCCATCTCAGCCGGCAGTCCAAGTCATCATGGAGGGGAGACTGTTCACTACATTTCCACCACAGACCTTTTTGATTAAGTATAAATTAATTGAATCTAAGAAACACAACTGTGTAACTCAAACCTTCAAAAAAACGCCTGGAAACTGTCCCCAAAAAAAGCCTTGAATGTGTATTTGAATTCAATTTTGGCCTCTGAAAATAGACTTGAATGCTAAATATGAGACTCAAAACACCAACGTTTCTAATCCCGATATATTGCCACATTCTGTTAACTTTTATGCCCCAAATCTGATCTGCTGTAATTAATCCAGGTTTGGGCAGTGTTAACATTTTAACTTGGTACCCAAAAACATGAGACAAACACCAAATAGTTTAGCGTGGAGGTACATCTGTATCTGGTTTTCTGAAAGATATATATACACACACAACAGTGATGGACAACAGTGTCAGAGGAGATAGAGGTCGGACACATTTTCCCAATCAAATTGTATAAGCTTTATACTGACACCAGAAGGAAAAGAAGTTTACCAAATGTAAACAAATATCTTAGAACAACTCTACAGTACAGTTACATGTACAATAAAATCTAGTGGTCTACGGCAAAAAAATATTTTGTTTCTAAGAATAAGAAGATTCACTTTCAAACCGTTTCCTTTTTGTAAACTATGCAGTCATAACCTCAGTTGTAAATCCTTGTGATGCGGTGCATCAAGACGGTGCATATTCTGCAATTGGAACCAGTTTAAAAATGCATCTAATATACGTCTTTATTACTAGTATTTCTGGTTAAATAGCCGTGCCATGGAAAAGGAACTTGCAATAAAACAATCCTGAAAAGTACTTTCATTTCTATTCCTCAAAACAATGCCAGCAACTGCACTATTCAACCAGGCTCCACTAAAGCTCTGTCTGTCATTCCTCTGCTCTGTCAGTAGTTTGTAGGGTTTTGTCCTCCCTACTTCTGTCCACACAGCAGCACTGGGATACGCACGCAAGGCTTTTAAAGCTGCTGAGGAAATCTCTCTACTTGTCCAATTTCACTGGCAGAAATGTTAGTACCCATATTTCAAGATCAACAGCACTGCAGTACCTCGATGGCCTAGTGTTTGTACCGTTCCACCACGAAATGTAGATTTTTTACATTAGCATTTCTGAGTATGATTAATCTGAACAAAAAGAAAATCCCTTCTGTACAACAGTGAGATCTAATGGGAATGAAATACACTGACGCCTGGAGTAGAGCATTGCCACCTGTGCAAGCAAAGCAAAGCGATGTATGAAGCTGAAACCTTCCACCGGTTCTGCCTACGAAAAAGCTAAATAATAGATTTTCCTCTTTGCAAAAAAATTAAATTAAAAAGACAAAATGGACACCACTTTGTCATGGAAACCTCCGCTCAACAGTCCTGGGTTTCTCATCATGAAGCAGACATTTTTGTACAAGCATGATGAACAGCTTTTGCAGAAATTTAGCGACATGCTACAGCCCGTGTGACACAAATATTCTACATTACGAACTGCGTCATTTTAGATATTGGACCCCGTTGAGAAGGCCTTCACTAACACATTGACTAATTACATGGTTTCTTTATATTTACAAAATCTTTAAAAAGCAATTTATCTCTCTACACATATGACTTCTCAAATATCCTCATGCACTAAAAGAACTTTAAAAAAAAAGCAACAAAAAAAAAGCGATCTATTTGTTAAAAGCATCGTTTTGTTTCACTGTGGACTACAAGTCGAGAAAACTCAAGTCAAAGCTATACGTGAGATTAGCGGCAAACAATTCTAAAAGCATCACGCAAAGACATTAAGGGGGGAAAGAAAAGTCTCCATTTGAAAGCCTTACGTCTGAGAGAAAACAAAAAAAAGTGCAGGGTTGGCTTCCTCACTCAGTTCAGAACAAATGTAGGCCAAGTTTTCCTGGGAATTAAAATATAATAAATAAAAAAAATGAACCATAAAAATCAGCAATCCGGTGATGACTACACTACACGGAGTACCACCACTAAGATAACAACAGGAAAGCCTTGACCATATATACGCTGAAGGAAATTTAGTTTTGCTTTTTTGTATTTTTGTTTTTTTACATCATGGCTCCTTGTAGGGGGTGGGAGTGAGGATCTGAGTGAGTGTGAGTTGGTGATGTGTGTGTGTGTGTGTGTGTGTGTGTGTGTGAGCTTGTGTTGAGTGTTATGCGTGTGTGTGTGTGTGTGTTTGTGTGTGCCGTTTTAGTAAGTGAGGGTGGAGTCGTCCCACTCCAGCTGCTGCTGTCTGCTGGCCCCCTGCTGGTCCTCCGGCTCCGCGCCCTCCTCGTCTTCGCTGCTCTCTGACTCAGCGCTCGTGATGTCATCTTCCTCCTCTCCATCCTCACTCTCCTCCTCCTCTTCCTCCTCCTCCCCGCTGCTGTGCTGGTCCTCGTACGTCTGCGTTAAGAGACAGAGGGTGGGGTTGTTTGTGAAGGGGCACTAAAATGCATATATTTGGAGATCTAAACTCCTTCATGCGTATTACCCACAGTGTCCAGTCTCTGTCTTATTTTCTGTCATCTCTATACTACCAGCTTTCAAAATGACCTAAATATCATTGCGAAAACATGAGTTTGGTCTCACTTAACAAAACATTGAAACAAAGCCCTTTGACTTGTTTAGTCTATGTGATTTTTCATACATTTTCCCTTATCATGATATAAACTGATATTAGAAAATACCTTTAAACCACATAGTGGTTAGGGGCCACTCTGAGTTTAACCTCAATACTAGAAACAGTGAGCTGCACACAGCACACTCATGTAAACCAACCAGACTGGTTTGTGATCTCAAGGATAAAAGAAACAAAAGACCGGCTGTTTAGGAGACTGTATTCTGTTTCTCACCATTTACTGCAGTCAAACAAGTTTTCATACCCCACGGCAGACCACATTTGACCAAATCTAGGAGGTCTCACTAAATACGATGTGCTGATCTTCTCTACTGCAACCCGTGATGTGATTTAGGCCAACTGTTCCACTTCCCCCAAGCAGCTGGAAATACTGCAGTTAAAGACGGTAGTTAAAGAGCACCTTGACACCCACTGAAAATCTCCTTTTAGTTATTTCTAGTGGTTTAATTTTTCACTTTGCTGCAGCGAAGTACAGGTGTAACACAGGACACTGTGACATTACTGTTGAATGTGGTTTAAGCTGCAACCGGGGGGCAATTCTCTGACCGCACCCAGTCAGAGGTGAAACAGGCCTGAAACTTGTAACCAGAGAGGGAAGAAAAACGCTCTCTGTCAAACTGGTTACTCATTAAGTTAAGATGCTAATCGCTGGATTATTGTGACTCGCGATTAGGGCGAGGCAATATATCAATAATATGATATAATAATAATAATAATATATTGTGATATGAGACTAGATATCGTCTTGGGTTTGTCATAAGAGTTGTCTTTCCCTGCCTATAAAGGCTGCATTACAAGTGATTTTTCTGAACTTACCAGACTTTTCCTTTACCTACTTAGTTATTATGTCCACATTACTGATGATTATTTATCAAATATCTATTTTTGTGGATAATTTGTTAACGCACCAACAGTCAACCCTACAACATTGTCTCAATAAAAATATCGAGGTATTTGATCATTGACGTTGACATTTGATTTTCTCCACATCGCCCAGCCCTACTAGCTATTAGCAAAGAACAAGATATAAATGAATGCAAGCCCACACATGACTCAAAAAGGTGTGAGTCCACTGTACAAATATCTATATCCTGCGTACAAACTGACTCATTCATTACAAATGTTCCCTTTGGACTTTAAGACAAAAATATGGGTGCTGCTTTATTGGCTGGGGGAAAACAACAAAAAACTAAATCTCCACAAGATGGTTGCACAAAAATAATCTAAATATTGATATATAAATCTTTCATTATAATTAGCGAGGTAACATTAAACAAAGTCTCTTCCCCCGTCCCCACAGGGCTGTCAATCATGAAAGCTCAGACTAAACTAGGCCACAGTCACAACATCACCCAGGGAGCATTGGCAGGTGAAAAAGCTGAGCCCATTTTGTTGAGAAGTGAAATTCTGTTCAGCTTTTCACTGGCTAATCACACAAGAGAAAACTAGTCACTCATTTTGCCTCCCTGCAAACACACTGTGCGTTATTACCTCCATGGGGTTGACGGTGATGGTGAGGGCCGAGTCGTCCCAGTCCATCTCGTTCTCCTTGCCGCTCTCCTGGTCTCTCATGGTGCCCTGGTGTGCAGCTCGGATGCGGAACACGCCCAGGATGATCATAAACACCAGGAAGCTAACGCACACCACAATGACAATGGTGGCAGCGCTGGGTACAACTGCGATGAAGCAAAACACAAGCGAACACAGAATGATAGGTTAGAGGTGAATTATGTTCAATTTGCAAATGGAAACCCTGTTAGAGCTTTATGTGGGGGAGACACAGCGTCTGTCTGAGGCCATTTCAAGGACTTTGGTGTCATGGTGCGCCAGCGCTGATGTTAATGGCTTCTTAGTAAACTGCAGAAGGATGCTTTCTGCAGCTCTAGGTACGTGTCTTTAAATAGCTTTGCCTGTGTCCCTCCAACCAGCTCCATATTTGCCCCACATTATCAGGAAAGGGCCTCTCTTTTGCGTGGAAGGCTTAGTGAGCCTGACAGCCCAGAGGATTACTGAAGCCAGGAAATAAATGGTTGGAGTTCAGACCACCATGTGTACAGATGTCACAGACAGCACTCAAGTGTAATCCCTAAACTTGTGCCACAGAAAAAAAAAAAATAAACACCAGTGTTTCATACGTGCCCTACTTCTGGTTAATAGATTGTAATCCATCCCGAGCAATGCTTGTCACACTAGAGGCTAAAACATTTTTCTACAGCAACAACAATTAAGCAGATTACTAGTTTGATTATGCTGTTTGTTATTCATTTAAATGTATGAGTAAAATGCTGCAACTGGGTGAAGTTTCAGTAGGCAAAAATGAGAAGCTCAATCAGTCATCAAGTCAAATAAAATATATATCATGATGCTTAAACGTCTTGAAAGACGTAAACAATCTCTACATGTCTAAAAACAAACAGAGTCTTGGCTTGTATGACGCAAAGGACAAAGAAAGAAACACGGTGTATCGTTTTTGAACCCCGACGTTTCACATGCTGCAGTACCTGAGGCCTGGTGAGCGTTGACCAGGTTGTGACCGGACAGATCCACAGAGGCATGGTGCACAGGGTTAATGAAGTTGGGCTGCACCAAGGCATTGTTGGCATGGTCCACAGGATTGGCTGTGTGGATGACATTCACCTAGAGAGAATAAAAAACAGAAACATGTGTATGCTGTCGCAAAATGTCAGATGTACCTCAAGTATTTAGGGCACTGCTTGCACGCCTCTGTTTTGAACGCGTCACATAACAAATGCTCAGTCATACCTCGACCTTGAAGTCATTGCTGATGTAGCGACCGTTGAGCTCGGAGCAGACCAGTTTGAATTTCCTGTCAAAGAGAGCCTCGGTGTGCCAGTTCTTGTAACGGATAAGATGCAGGACCTGCTCGTAGTTGGCCATGGTGTTCACACCTGGAACATACAGAGGAGAGCTTGTGTCAAAGATACATATTGAGTATTGCTGTGGAATAGTTTGGAAAAAAAAAAATTGTGGTTTTAAGATGATTTAGAAATGTATCCTTAAAGATTATACCCCGTGAGACAGTAGACTTGGTAACTGTGACTTCAAATCGCTCTAGGTTAAACTTTTAATAACTACACTTATATATTTGTTAATATTTGAGGCCTCAGTATTAAACATCTTGTGCAAAGCTTTCATTGTATCACAGATATGTTTGGAAAGCTCTGTGTCTGTACCGGTGATGACGAGGCCCAGGTTAGAGGAACTCATCTCCAGGCCATGCTGCTGCAGCTGGGACATGTCCACCTCCAGGCCCTCGTGCTCCCCGTCCAGCTCGTCTCCCACCACAGACACTTCACATGTGTCCAGGTTGTGCATGATCTCTTCGGACACCACCGTCTCTTGCACTGAAAGAGCAATGGAGAGAAAAGATTCGGGCTTATTGTACATCGGGCCTGTAATGTAAGTTTGTAAGAGTACTCCACTTAATTAGCATTGCGCTCCTGTAACATGTCGGACCAATGATGGGCAATTCAAAAAAGCACATGGATCAAAATCAATGCAGCAGAAATAGAGATACTGTCTTAGTTATTCCATGCATTCTTCTTATTACACCTACATTACCCAGAATGCAAATCAACCACAGACAGTTGGGTCAGAGATTCTGAAATTCCTATGCTCGTAGCAGCTAATGTAGCATTGAGTCGCTAGCCCCAAGCAGAGATGAGGAGCGGGCTGCAGGGGTCTGGTAAGATAGCTTCTTTCTTACTCAACACCTTCGGACTTTTATGTGTGAAGTTGGTGGAGTTACCCTTTAACACACCAACACTGGAAATGTATACAAGATGAGAAAGAAAGCAATATTCCTATACCAAACATCGTCAAATAAAATATCCTGTTTATGTGAAATTGCCAGTTGATAAAAACAAAGACTAGTTAATGAGCTTCTCAAATCTCATATTTTAGAAAGCAATTAATGGTGAAAGGGTGAGGGTTAGAAGGGGAGGATGAAGAACTGAATCTAGATGATAACACAAGGGCCACCGCAGTTTGATCATTAGAAATAATCGGCAACGGAGCAGCCCAACTTGAGCTGCTCCAACTACCATGGTCAATACAACAGGTAGACTAGATAGCTGCGCTTCATCATGAACCACTGCAGGTTGAACACAGTGTTGTGAACAGCAAATTAGTTTCATGTTTAATAGGCAGTATTGGTGCTACTTTGTCAACAGCAGTTTTATTTGTTTAAGAAAAAAAAGGTAGAAAACTACTCAGAAACTCATAGCGACATGAAAGGAATTTAATTTATACTTCTAAATTAATATACCAATTAATATTCCATGCAAAAACAGTGTGCACCTTTTGACTCAGTGGAAGCTGCTATTGGGTGATTCTTAATCATCTGCTGTGACATCTCGTTAGTTGGTTGTGGAAGGTTGGGGCAGGGTAATGCAGGTAATAGCTACAGATCTCTGTAAGCCCCTTTGTCCCATATGGCCTGCTGTTCACCACAGGACACTGCAGCTCCCTGTATCTGTGTCAGGTCTATTGTCTCTACACGACTTAGCTCACGCACAAGACTGCTCACACAACAGATGGCTGGCCGGTCACTGCCCCTCCCAGAAAGTAGTAAACAACTTATCCCTTTTCTCCCTCCCTCTCGCTCTGTCTGTGTCCAATCCCTTCGGCCCCCAGGCACAATAGCTCAGCTACTGTACATCTACACCGCTCTCAACTCTACATTCACATTCAGTGTCTAAGGTAATTCAAACCAAGGTGACGGATCGGGTATCACTGTGTATCACACTGCCTCAGAGTAACATTACGTATGTGGTAGTTTCGAAGTATTCAGTGGATAAAACTCAGAAGATGAACATATTGTTGAGCTAAGAACACAATAAATCCCCTGAAAAGGGGTAAGCTATATCTACAAATTCCCTACAACATTATCTGTTGTTCTCATAGGAGACATATGTGCATTTGTCTCACCCGTAGGGTCATCATCAGCTCCCGCTGCCGCTTCAGACTCAGTGTCGGCCTCCACTTCGCGGGTGATGGTGCTCACAATGCGTAGTTCGGGGAACAGCGTCACACCTTCCTGGCTCTCGAATTCGGCGGCGCTGCGGGCAAAGTGGTCGATGCCACTCAGGCTGATCTTGGGCTCTTCAGGCTGCAGCACCATCACATAACCTTCGGCATCTGGCACTGTTACGCAGGACTCCTCGTTGAAGCATCTGAGGGAAGATTTTAGTTTGAATACTTGGGTGTTTTATCATAGTTTGATTAAGTTGCTGGTTCTCTCTCTGCTTTGAAAGACAAAAGGGGCATTTTGAATGTGCCCTGCTTCCTTAATCTTATATATGTCCAGTTCAGGCAATGAGATGGGGAAAGAGAAAACACTGAAATGGACTGTTACAGTTTCAGAACAAACGTGGCAAGTGAAAGTGAATAAATTCAAGCCACCAGGGGCCAGATGCATAAAACTGTGTCGATTCACGACTGCTTATATGCACAAAGACAGAAATATGCATACGCATTATTTTTGTTCAGATTTACAATTCCACAGACGCTTTATACATTTGAATCATTGTGGAACTGGGTGCACAAGCCTCATTTCGTAGTAAGTACTAAGAAATACTATCTTTTCCAGGAATGGAATAAAACATAAAAACACATGAACATATTCTTAGCTTATATCTGTAATGGTGTGGAGAAAAAGCTTACAAGGTGAGAAGGAGTAATTTTTCATTTCACTGTGAATAAAACTCATCATATTACAGTGTGTCCTCTTCATTTATTTAGACAATTGCTCAGTCCACCCAATAAAACTCAGTGTTGATGCACCTTTGTGCATCTGCTAACAAGACGCAATGTTAAACTGCAACACTAACTGGAAGTAGAATCAGCAGAAAGTCTTCATACATTCTTTTTATACATCATCTGTAAATGTAATGCTGTTTTGTTATTCACATTTCAGTCTATGAATACATAACTTATCCAAAAAAAAAAAAAAAAAAAAATCTACATCAAAGAGAACTGACAAACAAAAAGCTGAATCGTACAACTCCTCATACATTTTATGTTTACCCTCTTTGTTATGGAAACTAGGAACAACTCGTCCTTACATTCCAAGCAGACACTCTCTGAATGTCTATTAGGCAGAAAGTTTCCTTCAACGTCTGACTGCTGCTGCTGATAGATTAGGCGACACAAGATAATAACTGGTGGAGTATTTTTGGTTTCTGCTACTTACTTGACGGTGGTGGAGATGCGGAGGTGCCTGATGCCGGGGGTCGGGAACTGGCGGGAGTTCAAGTAGGAGATGTGCTGCATCACCTTGTCAAAGGCATCGATGTCGTCGCCCTCCACGGTCAGAGAGGATTGGTTGGGGTTGAACTCAACCTGAGAGAAGAAATAATTTCACATTTAATTCACATATTTCTTTATTTTAGGTTGAGCAGTGGTTTCAAACCTTGTAGCAGGGAGCCCCCTGAGAGGTTGCAGGATGACAGACAAGCTTAGCTATAAATATAATTCGTTGTTTCAGATTTTTCTTTCTGCTTTTTTATTGTAAAATGCTGGATATTCTAACCTCTTCGGGCCTCTACAAACTGTTCAGATCACTCTTTGATTGAACTGATCACAATCCACACATAGATGCAACCTGTGAAAGGAGTTCAGAGTTTGCTTCCCCTACTAGGATCACAAGCCGAAAGACCATTTTCTTGATGCAAACATATACTCCGTCTAGCCTGACTGAGGTTTGAGTGTGTTATGGGTCTCTAAAACACTGCTCTGCTCACCTTGACAGCTGAAGATACCTCCTCGGGCAGCTGCACGTCCAGTCCTTCCTTGCAGGTGTACAAACAGTCGATCACCTTCTTGTTCTCCAGCTTGCCAGAGCGGATCATCAGGCCCGCTAGGTTCCCCCGGAAAAACTGAGCCATTCTAGCATTTCCACCTGGGTACGTCAGGATAGTGAAGAGGAGAAGAAAACAATAACAAACACACGGCAGTAGTTACTCGAGTGTACATTCCACAGACTGCATTCAAGCATGCTGTCTCAATGTGCAAAGCTGGCGTGAATGGCGTTCATGCAAGTTAGTATGTGTGCCCTTACAAGGCCTGAGGCCCAGTGAGGGAGACAGGAGAATGATGGATGAGCGTGTACACGCCTTATGCATGCAACATCTGCATTAAGAGGGGGGAACCACTGCCTTACTGTAGAAAAAAATCACATCAATCGAAATAAAAGAAAAGAAAAAAAATGTGAAATGAGTCCTTTTTAGTCACCTTATTTTCACTCAAGTATGGAAGGAGTGAAAAATGTTAAAATACACAAAAATGATGAGCCTTGAAATTGTAATATTACTGAGTATTTCTGTATTTCTGTGAGGTGAATCAATCCTGCCAAATGAGACGGGGAACAACTACTGTGTCTTCTCCCTAAACCATAATGTGTATAAGTCTGCGTCACTGCAGAGTCAGAGGTAAACCTGGACCTCCACGTCTCAAGGTCACACTGTCATCAAGTGATGTGTGTGTGTGTGTGTGTGTGTGTGTGTGTGTGTGTGTGTGTGTGTGTGCTGCTGAAGCCCTGTTATCTGATATGGAGGAGTTTACTTTTCTGACCCAAAGGTCATGTTCTGGAAGATCCTGCAGGACCAGAATGCTGTAGCCAGGTCAGATTTTTGTGCTCATTATATGTCTATTTCTGCTCAGGTGTATCAGGCTGCAGTGAAAAACTGGCTGCTGCAGTGAGAAGAGCGCATAAATAGAGAATGAAGACAACGAAACCAAAAAATGATGCAGGCAGCATTAAAACCACACTAACATACTGCATCATGCTCCAAACACTTGCGAAAAAACAAATCTTTCTGCATCTACAATGCGTAAGAATCATTTGAGTCGGAATGGTATGACGATGCAGTTAGCTTGGTGGGACATTGTGGACACATGGACATATTTGAGGAGTAAGGGAAAGATTTGAGCAACCTGAGGTGGGCTCAGAGACTGACTCAGTGTCATTGTCATGTCCTGAGTTGTCTGTAAAGGACAGAAACAAGAGAGCAAGGAGAGACAGGGAGGAAGGTTGAGGATCTGTAGTAGAGATTCAGATGCTAAATAGGTACGCCATGGTGCATCAGTTAAGAATCTAACAAAGAGTTAACAAAATAACATGCATGCTACATTTTTACACAAGCTCTAATCAACAAATATATAATAAGTATCATAATATACTTGGAGATTATCAGGTTGCATTAAAGCATCTTTTAGCCACCAGAAATAGCAAAATGTTAGAGAAACCATAAAGAGATTCACTTCTTTCTTTACAATGTATTTGTGCTTCACACTTATATTAATTAAATTTTATATTAATGTATTCTGTCACAGCATTCCTCTAAACAACGTATTGAAGAGGTTACCTTGCCAGCAGGCACCAATGGTGAGCTGCGTTTCGATCTTGGAGGTGTGCAGCGGGTAGTCCTCTGTGACCAGGAAAGGCTCAAATGTAGTGCCATCCACAAACAGAGACACAGTGGGCAACTCCACATTCAGCACATAGTGATGCCACTCTTTGTCACACGCCTGTGAAGGACACAACAGAGGGAATGTAAAAGATGAAATCGAGACCGTGAGAGTTACGTAATGCTTTGTACCTCACTTTATTCTTGTTAATTATCATGTGTTAAGCAGGCTATCGTCCTCCAAACAAAGTGTGGTATTAGAAGCAGCTGACCTGGTCGAGTTTCCAGTGAAACTCGGCTGGCTTGTAGTTCTCTGCCTCTGATGGGTCCTGGCGCAGGAGGAGGATCAGCCTGCAGTTGTGGACGTACAGCGAGTAGTGGTGTCTGTTCATCTCTGCGGTGGAGAATATGAGAGAGGAGATATGAAAATGTAGCTCCAGAATTTATATGTAAATGTAGAACTATGTGAATATTTGGAGAATGGATGGATTATTCCAACTGCCAAACACAAGACTGAAAAGAAGACATTTACTAGTATTATTATTTTCTTTTAACTCAGCAGCAAATCTCTTATAGAGCCCATGGGAAGCAAAAAAAAAGCAACTACAACACAATAACAACAAAATGTTGTGCAGCCTATTGTATTACTGTGTTACATTTACTGATGACTAACACAAAAGTACAAACATGCCTCAATAGGTTTTCACAGTGGCAGAAAAGTTCCACAACCAATTCCTATTGACAAATGTACTATTTTCTACGGTGGAAGTGTAACCATAGATCATGTTATTGGAGGAAGCTGTCAAAAACAACAGAAGTCAAAAAGTCTTCATGTACATGTAAACTTTGTACTAAACAGCTACTGGCTGTTAAGCTTTGAACAGATGCAAAGATTTACAATACTTTTCTCAATATAAATAGGCTTCGTCTATTATAATATCTTACCAACATCTGTCATATGATGTCAAACGGTATAATTAGAGAGCATCAGGTTACACCGCAGGTCTATGTCATTTAAATGAAATGAGAAGTTGTCATCCATTAACAGACCTGAAAAGCTGCGTCTTCCTCTCATTTGATTAAGATAATCACATCAACAACAGGCCACCCTTTTAGGAAGTAACATAGTATCATATCATGTTTCAGAAATAGGGTTCTAGACTCGGGTCTGATTGTGATTTAGAATTACAGTGTATTAATATTCATACGAAGGGACAGTCATGAGTCTACTCACATCCCTGCCTTGGGTGAAACGTAAGACTTTGCTAAAGCAGAATTAGTGTCCATTATGAGACATTTAATCAGTTGCTCAGCTTACAGCAAGTCAATTCAATTTCCACTTTGAAGAATTAATTTAAATGTTTTGTGTGTAAAATAACAACAACGATTGAATGAACCCAACCGTTGAAATAAAGATTTGTCTGCTTGCTACTGTGGGTTATTTAAGTGGCTGGTCGGACTATAAGACATTTTAAGACACTCTGGTGACTTTTGTTCTGCATTTAACTTAATCAATTAATCAAAAAATAACCGCCACATACATTTGATAGTTAACATAATTGTTTCACTGCATTTGGTGGTCCAAAATCTAATGTCCATGCGTCACAGCGTTAGTATTAAGAACTAAAGACTAAAATGTAGACGAACTGAACGAGATACATTAATGTTTCTGTGAAACAGATGCTGCGCTGAATGGAGGTCATGAATGGTGCTGAGATCACGGGTATGGGAGCTTCCTGTCCGGGGCACAGCCGTTCTGATGTAATCCTTCTTATGTAAGCAGTCGAACAGAAGCTGATGAACTGCCTCTCACTGACTATGGCACAGACTTTACAGTCAATAAGATCAAGAAAACCACACGCAAAATGTACAGCGAGTGACAGAAATAGAAAAGGCCAGCTCTGTAAGAAACGCAGGTTTTAACAGTAGATACCAGCTATTCTAATGTACATTTCTTAGACAACTGAGTGCATGTCAGGTCTTAACAATGGTTAATACATGTATGGTACTAGTTTTACGTATTGTTTGGTGCTATTTTAATGTGTTTCTGCCATTAATGTCAAATGGTCCAATCAGCAGTTTTTGACTGTATAAATAAAAGGTATATTCACATACAAGTTCAGAGTTTGACTTACCATTTAAAAATAAAAACAATGTCAGTGAGTTAGTTTCCGAAATGTACAGGACTTTTGTTTCCCAGATTGTTACAAATATTACTCAGGTCAACAACCCTTTAGCAACACCAGAAACATAAAAATTAACCAAAACAGCTTTGAGTTTATGTGCACGTCATGTCTTCGTATTAGAGGACCTGACAATCAATACAGGAGCGAGTCACGCTCATATCTGTATTATTGTGGGTTATTTATATTTAGATCCCAGATTATGCCTCTAATTATGTTATTTTGTCTTTTTACAGTTGACAACCTGCAAACCAATACCAGCTCATAAAACAATTAAACTAATAGTCAAACTGGAGCTTCTCGAGGGACATTACCCGTCTTGTCAGAGTTGCAGAGGATGGTCTCCTTCTCGTGGGCCCCGGGGCCGTGTCTCATCCACACAGAGAGGGTGAAGGGCTCCTTCAGGCTGGTGCTCACCAGGCCATCGGGGACCTTGATGGCCTGGGTGCCATTGAACTCAAACACCTGGTCGCTGTCATGCCCGTTATCGGTGGGCAGACCTACCGTCCAGTTTGCGGAGCTGCTGGGTGCAGGCAGAAGCTCCACGGTGCCGGAGCTGGCTCCTAGAAAACAATCAAAGAGTGCAAAGGCAATTGTTTAGGGCACTTGGATTTGTGATTCCAATGACGCAATACTGACAATAACCATTTCCGGTGGTGCAGTTACTTACCACACAGCTTGTGCAGAGACTTCTCAGAGTAGGTGTCACGGTCGCAGCCCTTGCCAATATGGTTTGTTTCCAGGTCAATGTCGGCTCGGATGGACGTGATTGGCTCGTCGCAGGTCTCCAAGTGCATGCTGGGGAAAAGAGCCAGGCTACCCGTGCCAGGCTCGTATTCAATCCTCTTATTGAAGCCTGAAAGGCAAAGCCAGAGGTAGGGTAGAACGAAAAGATGTCCTTCAGCACAGCGCCGATAACATGTGAGCAGTCAATACTGAGGCAATAGTAATTACTCTAAGAACTTTAAGTGCTTCATTTCTTTCATAAACACGATAAAAGCCCTTAGAGCTTAAATAACCTTTTGGACAACGGCAGCCTGTGTGGGCTCTGCATTGGTGGATCGCTTTTGTTCAACACAGAGACACACCTAAACAGTGATGGTGGGCGAGCTACAGCGAGTAGAGGAGAGCTTTGATACCTTGCCAGCTGGGTTTGCAGGTGGGCTTGACGCTTATCTTGACCAGGACGTCCTCGGAGGCACGGTTCTTTCCACAGTCGTAGGCCGTCACAGTCAGCTTGTACATGCGCTCTTTGCCGTAGCTCAGTTTCTCTGTGTTCTTGATGGAGCCTGAGGGAAGCAGGAAAAAAAAAAAAGGAGAGAGTGCCAGGAACGCTCTTTGTTTAATTTCAAAGCTGCAGCTGTGTTAGGAAATGTATTTAAAAAAAAAAACTCAACTATAGCACACTATTTTCAAATATTTTTAAAAGCTGCCAAATATAATTAGAATCTTTGCTGAAAGGCCCAAAAGTGATTCACTGTCAAGCTGAACTAAAAGCACAATATATTAGTTGACATCTCTTTAGGGCCACATTGTAATATTTTGACTTGCATCTTTTTCCTTAAGCTGCTATATTGTTCATTACCACGCTAATGTTGTAGCCCGATTAGCATGCAAGTGGTGAAAAGAAAGGGAAGGAATTAGTTTGACCAAGATTTAATCTCAGGTTCTTTTCTTTCCACCTCAAACACTAATTAGCCGTCAAAGTTGAGCACCATACCAACATTATAACATCTTCACACTGATTGTTCTCCTATTATCACCGGTCTGTATTTTCTTTTTTATTAAAGCTGAGGCGTCACATCAGCTGAGCCTTGATATCTGATGTCTTTTTTTACTGGATCTTTCATTTTCTTTAACAAGACACGAAGATAAATTCCCCCATAGTCTGAAACGAATGTCCAGCTCGGGTGACATTTCAAGGAGACCGTCATCGTTTCACAAGGCAACAAGCTGCCTTGAATTCTAAATGACAGATCAATATGGTGTGTGTCAATAACAATGTGGCTCTTAGGCACGCACTGCTGCTGCTTTTCCCCCCCCGACATGCACTAACACAAGGCTGCTAGTTGTAGGTTCTTACCATCTTTGTCGACGGTGAAGGGCACGTCAGGAGTGACGATCTCGTAGTTGCAGATTTGGCTGAACTGGAAAGAACAGTCAGCATCCACTGCCTCCACCTTCAGGATGCTGTCATACTTCTTTCCCTCGATAACGGTGGCTTTGTAGGACTTCTCTTTGAACACTGGTGAATACTCATTGATGTCGTTTACCTGGATGTGGACAGTGGCCCTGAAAGAGACATACTTGAGTCAGGACTGTCAGCGTGGGATGTTCAATACATAGTTAGAATATATGAGAAAAATATATTATTGTCACACTTCATGATGATTCTGTTCTGGTGCATTGATGTTCACACTGACTTATTCATATCAGTAGCAACAGAGGAATGAACATTTCCTATGGACTGACAGGTGACTCATTGATTTAATACATTTTGGCGACTGTTATCCTGCGTCAGCGTCGCTCCATGGACACACTGGGAGAAATCAAATCGTGGTGACTGAAAGCAAGTCAAGCGTTGCTTTGCAGCGTGTTTATTCATCTTCTCTGGTGATCATACATTTCTCACAAAGAAATAATTGACTATAAGCTGTCATAGTCCAGACTAAAAATAGATCTGATTAGAGCGGCAACTAACTCACTATTGATTCACTTTTTGATGGGAAACTGTCAAAACACATGAAGTAGAACACGCGCTCATCAGGGTACATTTCTGCACTCATGTTGGCATATTTACCAAATGATCTTGGATAGTTATATGGATCACTTTGGACATCACCCCCTTGAAAATTCCCACAATCCCACAGAAGGATTTCATTAAAGTTTAACTTTTGAATTCATGGTAAAATCACATCTTTACGATCCTACTGTTGCATATGAACCACACTTAATGGGTTAGGTGTGAAAGCACTCTTAATGAATCCCCATAAATATGAGAGAGCAGGTTTTAATTTGAATGCTTCACTCTGTATGTATTTTCTTATCATTTTCTGTGTCGTGAATATACTTTTTTAGTTTTTTAACATAACTGACTGCACTCTGATTGTACAGTCAAACTGAAAAGAGGTTTGCTCACTTGTGGGATTTCTTCATGTTGGCGCCATCAGGACCCTCTCCACAGTCGTAGGCTTGGATGGTGAAGGTGTGCTCCTTCTGCAGCTCACAGTCCAGCTTGTCCTTGGCTCGGATGACCCCCTCGCCAGTGGACTTGTCTAGGACCACTGCCTCGAAGGGGACATTCTGCCCGTGGATCCTGAACCCGCAAATCTCACCTGAACACGTCAAGAGCCAAAAAGAGATTTTGCTCACAATAACTTACGTCAGGCGTAGAATATTATTGTTCAAATGAAAAATTGTGTTAACAATGAAAACCATAAATTCACGCAAAAAAAGAAAAAAAGATCAGCCACAGATTTTGGGTGCCAGGGAGTTGTAGATTGGGATGGGTGGTGTCTGTGGAGGAAGCCCAAAAGCACTGTCATATGGGTGGGTACTTGGGGGGGGAGTTGGGAGAGGATGTGGGACATTTAGTATCATAGAAGACGGAGTGTCTTTTCCCAAGCCACTTCAAAACATTGCATCCAGTCATGCAGGCAGAAACCGAAAAGATATGGACAGGCATTTCACAGGGGTACTTAGGATATTAGAAATCAAATTCATGAAACCAAGCCCAGAATGTAGTTACATAGAAAACAGTATTTGAAGCAAAGATCATTGATCTCTGTAATGAATACAAATTACAGCCTATTGTGTGATAGAAACAATAACTAACATAATTTAAAAAAAAATTAAGATTTGTGAAATGGCACTGTAATAAGCACCAATTCAGCAATCAAAACCCAAAAAGGTTTGTGAAAGAAAAGAAAAAAACTCTCAGCCAACACCACCGAAAATATTTATTCTTAACCAAAGAAAGTCTTCCCGTGTAATTTCGCCTCTCACCCAAAACTACTGCAAAACGAATCAAATAAAATGAAATCATAGAAGAACCAAACGGCTACTAGCATAGTATTCAAACAAAAAGTACTGGATGAGAACTGGGGTTAGAAATATCAACTTGCTTGACATCCACATCAAATGACAACTGCAGCCATGCTAATGGTAGATTAGTGGCGGAGAATTAACTCAAGAGATCCACTGAGGCAAAGATGCAACAACAGAAACTTTGTAGCAGAGAGAGTTTGCATTAGTTAACAATCTCAGCAGCTTTCAGTTGAAGACTTTAATGTCAAGAAAAGTCCACAGGAGTCACTGTACCTGCATAGATCTGATAGGTCACAGAGAGGCACCACAACAATGGATGATGCCTTTTAAGACATTTTCAGAGCTATTATCCTCTTTAAATACCAATTATGGTGTCAATTTCTGCTCCAATGTGTGTTAAGAGGTTGTGAAATCATTTTGTGTCCTTTCAGATTTAAATTTATTATTGAATGTGTCAGAAATTGGCTTTTCCATTAATATTTTCTTAATTGAAAGAATTTGACTGGACAAAATGGCAGCAAAGTGACTGAAAACTTCTGTTTTAAAGCAGCTTTCTGTTTCCTGGTGACAGCTGAAAAACTGTTAGGGTCTGCAAACTGCAATGGATGTCTCATGCACAGATATTTCTAAGTAAAGTCAGCCCCACATCACACTTTTCATCCAGCTGTTGGAAGTCCAAAAAATTGAGGGTGAGAAGAACATAAAATCGAGAACAAAACCAAATGGGGAGATTAAAGAGCATGGCGGGAGGTTCTGTGTCAAAGTGTGGATGCTGTTTTTGCATTAGTGGGTTAATTGTAACAACTAAGCACAAGGCAGAAGAAAGAGCCCAAGATCACCTTCTTCAGTGAGGGTCACCTCAAAACTCTCTACAAGGAAGGGAGAGAAGATAAACCCAGATCAGTTAAAAGAAGAGTTAGAATCTCAGAGAAAACACAGAGGACAGGAAGGAAGCACACTCTACGCAACAAGCTTACACAATCACCAGCAGAATATATCGGAAGTAAAACTTCTTCAGCCAGTTGAAAGAAAGAAAGGATTAAAACATTCATGAAAAGCCGGTGGTGTCGAAGTGTTTGCAGTTTTCTTAACAGCTCAGCGATTCTTTTTAGAAGAAACGACTCGTAAAAAGTGACAGAACATCCAATTACAAGCAACAGAAATCTCAGGTTTTAATGTCAGCATGTTTTCGGGGGATTCTGGAGAGTCTGACCTTCAACAAGTTCCCCTCACTTCTCAAAACTAGTGGATGGATTGCTAAAGTCACTCTGATAATTATAAAATTCATTCTATGAGATAAGAAGCAACCTCATAGTACAATCTTCCAAATGATGAACGGTATGAAGTCCTTTTCTGTTTAGCTGTTTTGTTTTAAAGCCCTGCCAGGGCCTCCCGTGGGTTGGTCCCGGTCATTTAGTTTTCACCTCGTCAACAATTAGAAATGGATTTCACATTAGCGACTGCTGTTCAGGGCCAGTCATGCAGTGGGAGTTGAAGGCCTCCGTGTTCAGCACAGCTCTAATGGCTCAGCTCACACCAGGGCTTCAGGAATTCCTCCGCTTCTCACCGGTCACACAGGCCTCTCGGCTCAGCTCGGGGGCTCGGCCATCACAGCGATTGCTACGCCACTGACCTCAGAGGCTCGACCTGCAGTGGTCATTTAACCGCTTCCACTGAATACATAGAGTGAATTATAATAGGAGAATGTTAACTGGCCAATGCGTTTGCCTACATTAATGAAATAACCCAGATCTGGAGGGAACACGCTCCCTACGTTGTGTTCTCGGCTCGTTTTTGAGCTCATTCTCACGTTACCTTGTGGTAGATCCTCATTCATGCTAAATATTCCCACATTCACACTAATCTGACATGAGAGCTTGTGATTGGGCTTCTTTGGCCTGCGGGTCAGCTTTACAGTGAACCTTGTTTGTTGGCACACGTGGAACCTACGAGAAGGAGGCCGGCACGACAACGCTGGTCACCCTTACTGACACGTGAAGCCAGATTGCTTGCTCCGTCTCAAGAGAGCCGGTTCACAGGGACACGCGGCCCATTTGCAAAGCCCCCCGCTTATCGAAAAAACGGAGCCCCCAGCTAAAAGAAGTGGGAGCACCAAGCTCTGTATTCACCGCCAATTTACTGTGAAAGGAAACAAGCATCATGCAGAGAATGGGCATACTATTCCAACTCCCGGCCCTTCACAAAATGCTGAAGCTGTCCACCTTAAAAACTGCCGGACCGGTCAGCTCTTGAGAACAATCAGATTTCTCATAACTTTGTGAAGGATATTACATGTGGCATCTCCTCTGGTAGGCAAATGGACGTTAAAGACAGACTTGCCGAATCGGAGTAGTAATCTTTTCAATTGTCCTTATCAAGTGGAGCGAGAGCGCGAGAGTGCGAGAGTGTGAAGAGACTCGCAGACTAAAGCTCACACACAGCTCATGTGATGTGAAATGGTGGAAAATCATTTCCAGCGCTGCGGTGCTTTGAATGTTTGCCAGAGTCAATCCTGGTGTGATTTAAAAACCCCAGAGCGAACGCCGCCTTGGTACATAAAGCACACTAAACTGTGCTGAAAAACATGAAAGTATATGAGAGTATTTTGATCTGAATATCAAAAGGGGCCAATCTGGAGGATATGGTAGCCAGCTGTGTGTCAGTATGGCAGGCATGAAAATGCCACAGTCCACGCCCAGGTGTGCATTTAATGAGTATTCAACAACGAGCAAAGTTATTCTCTCATTCACTACCGAGTTAACATTTGATTTGTACAAACATTCAATCTCAAATATAAACTATAATCACGTCAATAATTAAATGAAAGCATTACGCTGAGGCTAGTATCAGGCTTACACTTCTATGATGACTATGCTGGTAAAATAAAACAATAAAAAAATGTTTTTTCACATGTAACATAATCTCAAAGCCTTAATGGTACAGAGCAATTAGTATGTTTTTCTTTTTTATTAATTGTATAATGAGTTATTCCAGGTGAAGCGAAGCTGGGGGAGTGAAGGAATAGCAGCCGCATCGTTAAACCTCCTCTCTCACCTGCGTAGCGTAGAGGAGCATCCTTGTCCAGTGCAATTAGAGGAGGGTCCAGAAGTACTTTGTCATCGTTTTCCGTGACGATCCCGTGGTATGTCGTCTCGATCCATGGTTTGTGCTTATTGACTGAGAAACAGAGAGAGCAAAAGTCAGTGTCTACAAAAAAAAAAAGAAAGTCTATTTAAATAATATGGCCCGAGTTGAGATGTCCTGGTTGGCAAATTGTTTTTCTTTCACCGGAACTAGTGAGCAATTTACTTTCTTTTCCTCTTCTTTTAATAATCAGATTTCATCTGCCTTTTCTCAAGTTGCTACTTTGACTTTTATCTTTCTTCCCAATGCAGCTTGAGTACATGTTTAATGGCGTTTTGGATGCTTTTCATATTATTTTTAGAAGCATCACACACACAGTGAAGAGATCAACCCTCAACAGGAACGGGCAACCATGAGCCAAGCGGGAAAATTATACCTTTGGATCCATCAAAACTCTACCTAAAGTCCAAGACACAGACGATACCATAATCCATATCAGTTAATGACTTTTGACATGAATGATAAAAGGCTCTGGCTGTGACTTTCAGGCCAGTTTGTGGAGCAGCAGTGGGGCTGCGTACAGCTTGCCTTTGTGTGCTAGTTGGCCTGGGAAGCATCCCATCTGCACACAGGACTCTGTTGTAGCTGGCGGCTGCAGAAAAAGCTGCCGTGAGTGACATATTTGGGCTGGTTTAGTAAACAGCGTGGACGCAGCGGAGATGCAGCTCTCTTACAACCAATATGTCCTCGCTCTAGAGCAGGAGGGAGAGGACGGCCTTCCTCTGCTACTGACCTGCACAGGTGAGGCTAACTCTGGCTGACAGCTCACTGTGGGTGATAGGAACACTGGACCAGGCACAATATCATATGGAGCATAAATGCTAATCAGGGCTGCAGACGACAACAATGACATTATTCCTTTATGCAAGACCTGGAAGTAGCTCTCCTTTTTGGTGAACTCATCACCACGGAGCACAATGGGTCCAAATGTATTTAAGTTGTCGGAAGTATGAAAGCGCACACGATGAGATCTCTCGCAGTGATAAAATAAAGCACACAAAAAACGTTTGAGATGCTCAAAAAGCTGCAACAGCAACCGATGGCTAATGTCTTGATTAATGTTCTGTGTGAATAAGACAACTATATGACTTTTAGCATATAAGTTAAACATCAATTACACGCCTGGTGAGCATTTTCTCCTCTTAATTATTCTACTGCGGGACAACGTTGCACTGCTGAGCTTCTCAAATTAAAATGAAGAGTTTGCCATCATAAGGCCCATTTTGTTATTATTCAACCAAAAGCACTCATGAGAAAAACACATTTAAAACTTTTCAATATGATAATTTATCATCTTTCGATGTGATGAAATCATACATCAAAATATTGTGTGATACGCAATTACATCTTCTTGTAATAAATACTAAGAAGTACAAACTAACTCAATTATCTCAGAAAATCGGAACTGATAAGAATTCTGCTTATGGGAATACCTCAGTGTAGCAAAATCAAACTAGTGTCCTTATCTGACTACTATGTATTTGTGTGCATGCATGTAAACACAGTGTGTAGCAGTGTGTAGCTGGACATGTTTATGTCTCACACCAGATCAACACACCGGCAGAGTTGACCACCAGCTGTAACCTTGAGCAGGTGAGCAGGTGGAGCTCTACGTGTATATAGGCTGCTGCCCATGCTGCAGTGACACATAGCTGGTGTGTTACGGCGTTTCATGCTGCCTCGCCGAGTCTATTGATCTGAATTACAAACAGGTGTAAGTGTACTGAATATGGGAAGCACACTTTGATACTCCATTACAATGTCCCTATTTAAGATGTCTGTGGTGGCAGATTTCGTTTTGTGCTGCATCGTACAACGGCACGGCCGACAGTTTGTCAAAATAAAATGTACTTAAATAAAAAATGGTCAATTTGATTTATTGGAAGAAAATATATTGTTTAGATAAATCGGCTGATTGGTACAATAGTTGAGAGATTAATTGATAGAAAATGAGTTGTCAGTGGCAGTTTTAATTACCACCGTGTACTAGTGGTGTAACGGACCACTGTCCATCCGTACGGATCCTCTCTCACGGTTCGGCACGCATGTGGACCGCAGATTAATGACATAGTTTAAGGTTAACCATCACAGTGTGAAATAAAGTTTTACCGACGATCTTTATCCGCCAATATTCAGTAAAATATATACGATCAGGACATCTCCATATATGCTTTTCTATTCACCGATCTTTCACAGCAACATAAATAGATATAAGAGATGAATTATGAGCTGTTTAACTTCCTCACACTAGCTCTAAGCACAATATAATACATCATTAAATCAATCAAAACACAATCTTTTATTTCCTTTGTATGTTTTTATGAAGATAAAAACCCACTATGAATTACTATGACAAAGTGAAAGTACAACATTGAGAATATTTGATGGTTTACTGATTTCAAAACAGTTGAAATGATTTTTAGGACATTGGCAAAGAAAACAGCTGCTAGAATCAAACGACAAAGGGATCTGTATCTGCCAATAATAATAATCAATGAATGAAAGAAACGTGATCAGGGATCTCTAAAAGATACATTTGCTCACTTTTTTCTTTTGTGCTGATCCGATCTGTGATCTGATCCGTGTTACGATCTGAACCGTGAGTTTTATGATCCGTTGCACCGCTGCCGTATACGTATTACATGTGGCGAACTTATGAATTTCATATTTTTTGCTCTTGCTGACAACTCCAAAAACTAGTGGAAGGGAATGTGAATAGAAATGCTCAATGTTAGCAGCCTCATTACAAACTGAAGCACATCCTCCAGCCCACGTTTATCCAATTACTTACACACAATGATACACCGAGTACAACATTCATCTCAACGAGCAGCATTACTTAAATAGACAGTGGATTCATTACTGTGCCATTCAAGCATTTGCTGATGCTGCAAAATTAAAATGTTGTAGGCACCTGTGCGCTCATAATGCTGCCAGAACTGTACATATGGCCTTTAGTAAGTTAATATTTTTAATGTGTTTTTTTTTTTTTTTTAAAACAAATATTCAAAAGTCAGTTTTGGCCAATTTTGGCTGCCGTAATGGCATGCAATTTAGTTTATTTTAATGTCTGATAATAAAAGTGATATACTCCTCATTTAATATAAACTTGTATAAGTCGCTTCTCATCAGCTAACCCTGAAAATACAAAGTACATCCAGAATTAATGGCAGACGTCCTAAGAGTTAAATCCTAATTGAAATAGGTTTTGCATCGTAAAATTAAATCTGCAGAAAGCCTCAACATCAAACATTTCATCATCCGACTAATAAATAGGAAGACGCCTTATGTTCAATAACACAATGTGTGCTACAATTATATTACGAGCTTCAAACTGAAAAAGAAAAACCTACAAAAGCATCAATGAATGATGAGGACGTTTTCAGGCGACTGTAAATGTCAATCTACCAAATCCAATTTCAGCGAAGCAAATGACTGTGTCTTTACATAATTTAGTGTAATTCTCAGTCAGTGATTAGCATACACAATCAACGAAAATGAATTACAAGCTACTTGCACAGGGCTAGTGGGATGTGTGCACCAAAAGGAGTTAGTCACCCACCAAACTCATTTTTTCCAGTGAGAAAGGTTTGAAGAAGAGAAGCCTTCAAAGTTTGTCAAAATGCAAAAAGTAAATATGTTCGTATGGCTTAATAAACATTAAATGTGCTGCAGCCTTAAATAATAGCATTATGTTACAATTCCAAGTTATAGAGTTAGAGAAATGTACTGAATGTAGTGAGAACTAACGTGTCTTTGGTGAGTAAGAACGTTTTGAATTGATCAAGCCCAATAGATCGTCATTGCAGAGCGTCTTGTGACCTGTCGGGCCAGACTACTACAATAATCTGCTTTAGTTTCCACAAAGTCACAGTAACTGTGTGAGCCAGGTTACATGTGGGCCTCACATTTGACACATTTGAGCTCTCAGCCTCGAGCATTGAGGTGCACTGAACCAGGACCGGCACTGAATAGCACAAGATCAAGCTGCATTCTCAAAGCTCCTGCAGGTTTATGCAAAACATTTCAGCTTAATCCTGACCAGTAACCACAAATGAATTAACCAAGTGGGCTGTCTGCAAGTGCCCTTCCCGCCTGGTCTAGGTAAATGCAATTTCCCCTTAATTTGAAAAGCACCATGTCCATTTGTATAACATTTATCTCCACCTTGACTGATGAGCAAGGTCCTTGAAATACAGTTTTACTCTAGAAAGTGCATGTTGTCCACTGGAAACAAGCCTGCTTTGTGCTGTGAAGTCAAGCAAAGTCTGACGGAAGAGAACTGTATCCCAACAATGGTCTGAGATTGGCAGCACAAACCAATTGGAAAAAAAAGAAATGATGCAGATATGCTCACAGATGGCAAAAAGTGGAGCAGAAAACGTGTCAAAGATACACAAATTCAAAAGCAAACAGTTACAATCAAAGCCCCTTTTGCGCGCTCTCACACACACACTCACACACACACACACACACACACACACACACACACACACACACACACACACACACACACACACACACACACACACACACACACACACACACACACACACACACACACACACACACACACACACACACACACACCTCTGATGAAATGAAATCTAAAGCACGATTTTATTTAAAGCGTGAAATTCTCACATACATCGTGTGAAATTGCCAACAAGGCCCGTTTGACAGGACAGCTTCATCATCCCCCTGCAAACCTGCAGTGAATGGGAAGAACATTTGTTCTGCTGTGAAGATTTGACAGAGTAACAAAGACATTACTTACACAAATACAGACAGCCGTATTCGTGGAAACTGGGTGATTTATTACATACTAGCAAGAAGATAAGTTTTCTATGATTATATAAGAGAGACTCTGTATTGTTAGGGAGGGACTAGTGCTTTTTTATCAAGAGGGGAGGCTTTATGAGTTAAGATGGAATGAGATTAGGAAAGAGGCTTTGAAATGTCTGAGGCAGTCTGAGGAGGCGGCTGCTGCTGCTGCAGCACTGAGGATGTTTATCGAGGAAGACTGACATTTTCTTAATTTAACTTAATTAGAAAACCAATTCATCTAACGCAATGTATACTCACTACTGGCCCAATTACAACCTGCAGACTCAGCTCTTCACTCTCATAAAAGCAGACGATTCAAGAGGAATCTCTCGACTAATAAATAGTCAACATTAAACTGATCAAGATCCCCGACATGCTGCAGCTGATGCTTGAGGAACGTTAAGTGATTGTGTTGTCTTATCCACTGTAGATTGATGAAAATGTCTTGTCTAATTATCTGATACAGATGTGTGTCACATATTCTGTCCATTTTTTTTTGCTTAATTTATAAAATGTCACAAATACTCATCATCAGCTCTTGGACCCCACGGTGACGTCGTCAAATTACTCGTTACTACTTGACGTTTGTTCAAAAGACCAACGCACATCCTAAAATGTAAGACTCTGGAAACAGAGAATTTATGTTTTAAATAAAAGATAAATGAATAAATAATGAATCATCCAAATTGCTGCAGATTTAGTTTCTTTTGATCAACTAATGGATTCATTGTTTCACTTCTAATAATGTAGAACGTTGACTGTTGGTCAATGTTACGCCAAGAAAAAAGGACCGTTTAGGCTAAAGCATGCTTCACAACTAAAGACCAGAAGAGCACAGTGGTTCAGTGGGCATCTGCCTCTGAAGATATAATGTCTGTGTATTGAATACAACAGCTGAAAAGAAAAAAATGCTTTGCAAGATGCCTTCAGGAACACACAGTAATGATGGTACATCATTAGTTCCATTTAATTCCTGCAGACTGATTGGAGAACAGTAAAGGCCAAAGAAATAAAGAAAAAGAGGGCTGGCCTCATATTTCAGATCAATCACCCACAAGCATACATTGTGGGATTCAGGACTGGACTACAGTGACCCGCCGTCATATTTATAGCACAGAGAAGCCTTTGGCTTCAGTATAAATATTAGATGAGTTAGGATATAAATACACAGATATAATGGGCTGATGTTTGCCTCTTGCTAAATAATAAATATGAACCCGGTAGTGTCATCCCACGCTGACGATTGAATGAACCACGTCTACAAAAAAAAATGTTTTTATCTAAAAAAATCCAACAGAAAATGACCTCTACTTTATACTGTATCCAGTACCAAACACATTCAGCCCTAATTTAGCAGATACAGGCAAAATAAAATAGCCTTTGAGAAATGAATGAGTCGTCAGAAGCTGCGGACAAACGCATGTCAAGCTGTTACTGTACGAGCACAGATGGCCGGCTACTGGACCCACTTACAGCCCGACATTCGACGACACAGCACCTAGTGTGCAATCCTGTTACGCAGCAAATATAGCCAATGACACTTAATCCTATAATGGGATGCATCTACCTCATTCACAGGCAAGGTCAAACGCAACAAAGCGACGGAGGCTGCCACATTTTTATTATGCACGTCTAATGAGAGCATGATACAATGATACGAGCAAAGGTGTCCTGCCAACACCAGGGAATCGACTTTTAAGATAAACAGAGGGAGAACTCGGGGAACAAGACCTTTTTGGAGAGGGTTGAAACATGGCTGACATCTGACACAGGTGGACGAGGATAAAGTGCTACGTGTGACTGAGGATGCCAAGCCATCTACTGATTAGCTCTATGTCTCTGTCACTGAACTGTGCACTCTTTTGCACCAAAGTGCACATTTTAACAGACCATTAATGCTTTCAAATAAAGTGGTCCTTAAAATGATGCTTACTTGCAGCGGTGCAACGGATCATAAAACTCACGGTTCGGCTCGTAACACGGATCAGAGTCACAGATCGGATCAGAACGAAAGAGAAAAAAAAGGGAGCAAATTAAATTTTAAGAGATCCATATTTGCAGATACAGATCCCTTTGTTGATTGATTGTAGTAGCTGGTCTAACACAGTCTACACAACAGTCCTGCAATACATCCTACGTTCATGGAGGTCATGATGTTCCGGTTTTTGTTGAAACTGTTATTCACCTGCGTGGTTTCGGGGGGTGTAGCTTGTGGCGCTGTTGAAATGTATCGCATTATACAGAAAGGTGTTGCTGTTATTTAACAATCAATGAACATTATTTCTAGCTGCGTTTAGTTTGTATATTGTATCTTTAATGGATATGGTTTAAATAAAGTGTGAGACCACATAGCCAGTAGCTATTCCCTCTTCAACCTTCAACCTACCACAGACACTTGGCTGAACTTAAGATGGGAGACAATGCAATCAAGTCTTCTTTTACATAAAATCATTGTTGTTGATTGTGATATAGCACAGCCACTGATTTTCCTCACAGGACAATAAATGGTCTCGTATTGTAAAAGGCTGAATAAGCCTCACCTCTCTTTGCATACAAACACTGTTTATCTGTTGATTTTCCCTCATATTGGAGCTAAATCCGTCAACAACACCAGCAATCAAAAATATAAATCTCCAACGAAAGCTTTCAAGGTTGAAACGTTTTCTGCGGAGGCACATATTTAACAGTGCGATGCCATCTCTGACTTATTTCACGAACCCACAAAGAACGGGGCAACACACCGACTATTCACATGAACACAAAGACAAAGCCCCTTTATGGTTGCCTCGCTGTTTTATTGAAGCCTAACCTTTACAGTCTGACCTATTAACCGTGATGAAACACTTCCTGCGGGAACGTTTGGGTCACAATAGGTCCCGCTAATCCTGAGATTCAACAGGACGCCTGAACACACTATCTTTCCGTTCACGTCACTGCTGTAATGTCTCTTCGTGGAGCAAAAAAAAAAAGCTGTGCACGTGTCCAGCATCTGTACAACCCTCACTACTGCCGCTGGCTACTGGTCGGCCAGGGAGAGCCAGAGGAACACAGCTCTCCAGATTGTAGCAGCATCGCTGCAGCAGATGATCAGTCTGCAGTTATCAGATGGAGCCTGATGATGCCCGGGAGCCTCTGAGGGCACGTTGTGTAATGACGATGGCGCAGCCAAGTGTCAGGCGTGTGACGCGCTGTCGAGCTCTGCTTCATTGATGTTTTACTTTTGATGTCCGACGGCCCAGCAAATCTTCATCTTCTTTGATTACATGCAAATGTGAAGCTCTACTGCACCCCGCTCAGTTACTGAGCAACACTCAACTCTTAAGGCGCAATAATAGTTTGAGTATCTATTTGCAACCATTTTATTATCTCGTGACTCACATGTCCTTTGAGAGTTCAGACGACATTACATTAAAACTATCATACCGACGGCAAACAGCGTGAACATGTTTACATAAATCACATACGGAGCAGCTGGTGCAGCGTGTATTTACCTTTGATTAATAATACTGAATAACCAGTCGACGCTCATTGTGCAAATGTTTGATAGAAGAATAGCAAAACCTGTCAATCACAGACAACATAAGTGGCTGACAGCACGGTCTACAAGCAGAGTGTGCAGGCTGTCTTTTTTTATTCTTTGAGACTAAATCAAAGCCTCTCTGTTGCCAGGTTGTTTTTCATATTTGTCCCATTAGTTGCGGCAGCACACTGAGTAAAAGAGAAGGCCGAGTCTGTGCTCAGGTGATAGTTAGACCTTGAGGTGTTTCCAGGGAGACGGCGAAAAAATAAAACACAGACGAATACGCAAAATGCACCACTTACACCTACTGCCTTTGGAGTATGTGAGCAGGAGGCAATTGCAGCGGCGGACTGATTTCTAACGACCCTGTGCTTGCCAGAAGGAGCTTTCGACAACAACCACAGGGCCCCTTCAGGACTTATTGATGACGGACAGAAATATCAAACGGAGTGCGACAAACAGAAATTGCGAGTTGAAGGTATGAGGTGCATGCAAATCGGAGTCCAAGCGACGTCTTCAGTTGTGCTGGTGAGTGGCTCTCTGAATGCCGTGGACCGGGGGAATAATCAATGGACAATCTGCTCACGGTTTTGAAACAGTGGGCACACTTCTCTGTTTGTCCTGCCTTAAAAAGCTTCTCAGCTTGTTGACGCGAGCCACCTCCACCACAGACAGGGGACTGTTCCAGGGACCCTAAGAGGAAACCCAGACCTCAGGGGCCCTCACTCCCCAAACACCCTGCTCACACAGGAGAGCCTCTCAGTTTGCCTGCCAGCCAACAACATTTGTTTGTCCCCCCCCCCCACGCCGTCTCAACCGCCCGACAGAACCAACACACTCTGGACGACCGTAGTGCTCCTCTAAAGGGGGGGGGGGCAGAGCCTTGAATGCAACTCAATCGCCTCTCTGTGTGTGTGTGTGAACGGCACAAAGGAGCCAGTGAGAGTGGAGGAGTGAGAGTGAGGCGGCTGCAACTCTGCACAGGCAGACGGGTGCAGCTGACCTGCGGCAGGTAATGTGCTCTTTTGGTTACTCGTTTCCCATGGAGCCTGAATCTGAGAGTGGACACGCCCAAATGTGAATAGCTCTGCAGTGCCAGTTTTTCCTCCTGGAAGCAATGGGATATAAAGGGAGGAGGTAACACAACCAGATAAACGAATCGAAGCCTGTTTTTTGTTACACTCACACCAATACCAATAACACAATGAGATGGCTATTACGCCAGAGTATTCAATTTCCATTTTGACGTTTCAAGGAAGAAAAGGATATTTTTGCGATTACAATTTCATGTCCACAAGATGCTGCTTCTGTAAAATAAATGTTAGCAGACTTTTTAACTAAATAATATCATTACACAGTTAATTAAAATCCTGGATATTCTGACACGTAATGGTGTTTCTATTTCTAAATATTACTTTTTGCTTTGCATATGAATGTGTAACATCAGGACCAAGGGCTCACATGAATGTAAGCTTGTTCTTAGTAGTCATCTGGCACAACTTAATATTCACAACTGAATGACCCATTCTTGACAGTTCACTGACTCCATTCAGCCAGTGGAGGCACCGATGACAGGAAAGTCACAACCGACCCAAATTGAGTCCAGGATTCTCATGGCCTGCCTTTCCAGCACTAAGTGGCACGTTACCAAATCGAAATGCTTCAACGAGTTAGCACTTTCGGGGGATTATCTCACATACACATTCTTGAGGGGCTGTAGTCGCGATCCTTCGAACAGTGACCACATTGTGACGCGCTTAGTCAAGATCCCAACCCCTAAAGTCTGGGCCTAAGAGCCCTTTGTTCCTCTGAGAAATCTCTGAATAAATAATACAAAATGGAAGAGTTAACTTGAAGGAACAGGGCCTATGTGTAGGGCAAGTAAACTGTTATTCGGGGCAATACCGGGTGAAATGTTTGGCAATAGTTGTTAAACTACTCCACAGAAGCAATAATCAATTTTAAATCTCTAACAATGCAAAGCTCCTTCATCACCTCTCTTGATTTTCAGCAGGATATCGCTACTAAAACTTACAGCTACTACAGATTTCAATTGAACTCGGTGTCAAGGTAGGCCATGACCCAAAGAGCGAGTGATAAGGTTGGACTGAAGGTAGAGCCGTGGGGCCTGTTACAAGGCTCCACTGGGCACGTAAATCCTGTACCAAAAGGTGTGGAGGCTTATTGTTCCCTAAGATTACCTGCATTGGGACAAATCTCAGAGAGATGGCCCATTTTACAACATTCTCTGATATCATTTGAAATCAGTCTTTCATTATATTTAATCCAATAATTGGCTGCCAATATCTTGTGGGCGGGGCATATTTGACACCGACTGCCATAACGCTTGAATACATTGTGATAACTCAGTGACAATGATTCTGCTCACTGGAGATTTTGCCAAATTCCCCCTTAAACAAAGCCCTAATATTCCTGGACAGCCGCCATAAGCCAATCACAATTAAAATAGCACATTTTGGGGCATTTTTTAGGTCCTTTTTAGTTGCCTCTGTGTTCAATGACAGATGATGATTAAGCCATGAATCTTGAAGTGACAATACAGCGAAATACGTGGAGCAGATCACTAAACATCAAGTGAAATGGGTCCTATCAATCAAAACCACCTAGAGGGGCACATCGGTGCCGACAGCTGACATTTCCCTTTTTGTTTCACCAGCTGACAAAAGCCCTGACATGTTCAAAGTTAAACATCTGAAACTGAACACATTTTCTGTCATTAGCCATCATCCTGTTGATGTCTAGCGATGTTAGTTCTGAGGAGAAAGAAGTCTGTGAACTGGCGCTGAATGATGGCCCACAACAGTGTTACAAGAGCTGCATGGGAGAGTCGAACAATGTAGTCATTGTCGGCCGTGTGCATCCACATAGTTTCTGATTCCCATAACATAGCTCGATGGCTTACGTCACACAGATTGTTGGGAGCTAAAAAGGTTTGGTGTCAACAAAATGTGAGCATATTTATTTTCCCGAGGGTCAACTCGGTCCCTGATGGCTTGACTTACGTTTTGCTTAATGGAACCCTCTTATAGGTCCCTGATCGGTCCCTGTCAATAGAGTTTCATATCCAGGAAGGAGGTTTTTGAAGGCCGTGTGTGTGTGTGTGTGTGTGTGTGTGTGTGTGTGTGTGTGTGTGTGTGTGTGTGTGTGTGTGTGTGTGTGTGTGTGTGTGTGTATTATGATCATTTGAAGCATTTTTCAGATAAAAAGACCAACAAAAACAAACAGTATAGAGCCATTTATGGTACAAATAAAGGAAATCTGTAAAATATTTTCCTGCATGTCTTATGTATTCATATATGATATATAAAATAAACAGAATATTTAATGAGGCTGTGATCAGAGAGGAGGTGGAACAATTTAAAAAGAAAAATATTGACCCGATACTTTGCTCTAACCGCAACCGACATGTAATTTTCAGTGGATCAATAAAAGGCTTCTCCGGTGAACGCAAGACGAGGAAGATTGGGAGAGAACGCTTGCACCTGACCTGTAATATGTACTTCTTTACTGCAATGTGAGAAGACCCCATATGTTAACTCAGCGCCACACAAAGCAGGGCGTCCAATTTGTTCAACTAGAATTACTTAATTCGATGATGAATGGGCCAAGAAACTTCCCAGCAGTCAGCTTTTCCTTTGTCTGGCTGTGTGTGCCCAGCGGAAGCTCGTGCATTTCAGCAGACCTCATGTTTGACTCCAGAGCAGGAAGACACACAGCAGCTGCTCATTAAAAGGAAAAGAAAGAATTACACGGACGAGACCTAGAAAACAAGTGTCAAAATCCACGATGGACAAGATGAGAAACTCCAGGAGAAGAAACATTAAGAGCGGTGGACAACACTAAAGAGTTAAAAAGCCTAAAATGCTGCGAGGCTTCAACAGGCCTGCCACGGAAGATATGCGTTTGCACCAGTTTTACACACACTGACATTTCCTTGCTGGCGGTGTAATGAATCATAGAGTCGAGGTAAGAATTTTGATGTGTATCAAAAACATTTTTTTTATTTTTTCCAACAGATCCTTCAAGGTTTGTTATCGCCACGTCATCAGCATCTCTTACATAAAGAAAAATTCACCTGAATGTGGCAAAGATCAGTCTGTTCTCTAGTGATACAACCAAACAATTTAGACACCTAAACTAGATTATTCAAGAACAAGAACGACTGAGGGAAAAACCAGAGGAGTATATGTTTCCTCGTCAGCTACAAGGAGTAATAAATTTAAAAAAACAACAAGCCGTGAAAACGCAACGCTGGACTGCAGGTGACAAGAAGTGGTGCACAAATCAAGCGAGCGACCTTTGGTTAAAAGATAAGCCCTCACCAAGATGCTGATTTCACAGGTCTCCTGTGCTGATAAGAACAGGGAAGTGAGCAGGTGTGCTTCACACAAAAAAACACACTTGGCTACAACATGAAAAGCTAAACTCACACACCACCAGGACTAACTGCTGAAGGCTTTTTTCCCCCCTTTTGTTTGATGAAAAATGAAGTTACTGCTTTACAAATGGTAGCCTCACAGAGCTGTGGACTACAAGAAAAAAAAAACATGGCTGGATTTGAAACCCTCTTTTTATGGGTATCTATAATCCCTAAAATCCCTGTTCGTAGAGAATAAAACAGGGTGTAACATTAAAAGAAGACAAGACACACACACTGGCCTCCAGCCACAGTGACCGCCCAGGCATGCTGATATGGCTAGTGACTAATATATGCACCTCTACACACCCTGAAACAGGAAGCTCTCACCGGGGAGTCAGTGGATTGAGTTTTACGTGAAAACACAGTCTATAAATCCACGCAGTGAGGGTGTTCATGTCTGAGCTGGAGGAGGACCGCCCTGCAGCAAACAGAAGTCTCTCTCTCTCTCTCTCTCTCTCTCTCTCTCTCTCTCTCTCTCTCTCTCCTCTCTCTCTCTCTCTCTCTCTCTCTCTCTCTCTCTCTCTCTCTCTCTCTCTCTCTCTCTCTCTCTCTCTCTCTCTCTCTCTCTCTCTCTCTCTCTCTCTCTCTCTCTCTCTCTCTCTCTCTCTCTCTCTCTCTCTCTCTCTCTCTCTCTCTCTCTCTCATCAGTGACATTGCAAAGGAAGAGTTGCACGTTCGGGTCTGTCTACAGTCTCTGATCATAAGTAGGCCCGGGCCTACTGAGGGCTGTCTACTTAAGCCTGTGATCACAGCACATCAATTATTAAATCCAACGACATAACAGGGGCTCGTGAGGAGGATCTGCAATGCGTAGCCAACCAAGCTCCGTCCACAAGGTTGCCAAACCAAGCATTAGGCACACTGATTGAAGTAAGAGAAAACATGTGCGGTTTATTATCACTGAATCTAAAATAAATTTAAAAAAGGGGGAGGGGGGGGGTAAAGATCATCACTCAACCGAATTCAGATGCACTGAAATATATTGTATATACGAGATGAGCACATAGAGCATTGGACACGAGCGAGTAATACAAATCTTACAAACTCTGCAGAACGTGAGACTAAATGAAAATGATAAATAAAAGAAATCTGCTTGGAAGCGAGTAAAAGAAACCCGTGCCCATAAATAGACTGAATGCAGATGACAGAAGGGGGTCGTTTCGTGGCCTTGATATTATCTCCAAAGTAGCCTGCTTCGTTTTTAACGCGTAATGATGAACGATTACGCACAGATAATCACTGTCGTTAGAATATTGTGCATGATTTGGAGTATTTGAATGGATGCAGTATCTCGGGATGCACTTGCTCCACCACATCCATCCGGCTCCAGAGCGGACCATCCCTGAACAGGTTACCGAACATCCCTCAGGACGCACAGCCTCGCCAACGTTGGTTTTAACCCTGTGCGTCTGGGAACGTGTCCAACGCACAAAGAAACCTGTCTGACGCGCACAGGCGAGACACAACACAACGGGGTATAAATCCCATCTTAGTTACCTTTAGCTGCCTCCACCGCACATAATAGTCCGAGGACCACTCCGACAGCGGATGCAAATTGTGTATTCCCTCGGAACCGCATCCCGACTTGGAGTTCAACCGACCGGAGAAGTAAAAAAAAAAAACACCTTCTTCTTCCCCCCGTCAGTCAGGCGGAATGTTTCTCCAACAATAGAATAAAATCCAGAAGATGAGTGTCTGTTACCACTGTAGCTCTAAGATGGCCGTCGACGCCGCCGCCGCTCTGCTGTGCTCTCCGCTTCAATCACCGCTCCTCTTGCAGTTTTGCAGTTTGCTGCGTTCAGGGGCTGTTGGAGATTTGAATGACACGATCCGAACGCACTGGATCACACGCATTCCTTTCTTGTTATGCATTCTTGCGTCCCCCATGACAGCTATTTATGTGATATCTAACCACCGAGACCATACGTTATGTTAGAAAATGACATACAGGATATACACACATAAACACAAGTACACAGTGTGTTTACTTAGCTAGTAGACATAATGTATCCGATGAGGATTTGACCTGCTAAACCCTCATGGAAGAGATTTACCCCCTCTTTATTTTTGTGTCAGAACTCGATAAAAAAAAATAAAAAAAAATAAAGACTTTAACTTAGAGTTCCTACAAGGTAGCAAAGCTGAATTACCAGGTGAAAAAGCAGACAACTCTCCTAAAACCCAAGAATTCTGGGGGCCCTGAAAGCTCCCAGTTTATTGTGTGCCAACCATGGTGGCAACTTTGTGCCAATCATAGACCCTATGGGGCCAATCTAATTTAGAATATTTGAGGGATGCACAACTAAAGCACAACATCAACTGACTTAATAAAGGCTGCTTTGTTACCCAATTGTGTTAAAATACAGATTTAAAGACCTTCTTTATCTAAGTTTTGTTTTTTAAATGTATCATATCTCCATATTACCAGACAGCAAAGCTCAGCTCTACTCTATCACAGCGAGACTATAGCACCTTTTGCTCAAAGAGAAGGAGGAATGGTGGGTTATTCTGGGCCCAAGGGGTAATTTTAGTTTCCCAGCAGGTTTATCCTGTTTTCTCAAACTCTAGTTCCCTGTATGATATCAAATTAAGCTGCCAAGAATATTGTAAAACTATTACTGTTTCGAGATTGTATGATTTTAAAACCCTTAACAGTCTAATTAATAAATGGATAAAAATGATGGTAGTTGCTTAACCTGTACAATTAAAATGTTCCTGTGCTTACGAACAATCAAACAAAATGCACGTTCTACTTCCCTCCCCAGTCTAAATGTGTCTTGATTACATGGCATGTTTGATATGTTCTTTCTGCAGGTGTGTGCTGAAAGAGCTGAGAAAATGAACATCTGTTTGCAGCAATGACACACACCCGTATCAGTGTTCTTGGTCCTGATTAACACCCTTTAATATTCTGTAATAAACAATTTGGTAATACATTATTTGCAATTTATACTTAGGAACAATTACACATATTACACAACAAGGGCTGCTTGTTTGTGCATACATTGCAAAAGCATTGACATTTGCAAAATACTTCTTATAGATAAATCAAAGCCCTTTGTACTATTGGTGGACAGTGAAAACACACGTCCAGGACGTCATCCTTACTTCCCTGACAAAGTCTGATAGGTATCATTTATATATGAGGATGTTGTCATTAAACCAAACCAGCCTATATGTATCAAGAGCCTGAAATACACAATTATGTTGAATAAGATTTTCTTAAGCTTCCCCTCTTCATTCTGCTGATAAAAGGTCTGTCCCCCCTGATCTCTAAAACAACTACTAACCCAAACAACGTCTTTTGTTACAGTTTTGTTTCTTTCCAGCGCGAGATCTACAACGCAAGTGCTCAGAAATCGAAGCTTAAAGGAGAACCTGAAAGCAGCACGTGTCCAACGATTGCCAGTGACGTCAATACTGTTATTGTGGGAGCGCATGCAGCTAGTTTAGCACAGCCGGCTAAATCAAGACCGAAGGTGGGGGCTTAATGCCTTCTGGTGCTACAAAGGGGTCTGTGAGGAGAGAGGCACCCAGTGATCATCACAATGTGAAGTGCATGACCAAATTAAAAGCAACACTTACAGATGAAGCTCAGGGGCCAACAAGGACCCTTTAAGGTTTCACTTTGCCTGAAGACAAATGTCATTAGGAATTTCTCCGACCAATAGTCTTAAATAGTTGTAGTCCTGAAATGAGACGTTTTAGGTATCAGTCCCCTCAGTTAAAGGGTTGGGCAGATGTGGTTGGTGGGTATTGCAGAGCGGAGCGCAGACACATACACAGCATGCAGCCTTGAGGCCCTGACTAGATAATCCGGGCATGGTAAAATGGATATTTCAACAACATGACACTAGTAGAATATGACGAACTAAAATGTGTGAAAATGCTTATGTGCCTCTGAAGCCCAAAAAGTTATTTAATTTTGGTCCTGACAAGCAAAATGGAAATGGTAAATCTGAAGTACATCCATGCTTTAATTTTGCCCTGAATTTGTTCCACAGAGAGACTTTCAGAAAAATCGGCCACAGTAAAAGAGACTTGAGCAAAATGAGCATCATAATGATCATGTGTTAACCACCATCCTCAACTTGCAGTACAACCACACAACAACAAGTGCATGGCAATGTGAGAATAGCAAAGATTGCAGTTGTGGGTATAGGGGCTGCTATCTAATCAACACCATCAGATGTGGACAGCACCCCCGAGGAGAGGAGGTGCGATGCAATCAGAGAATTAGCACCTTTACATCTTTTTGTTTGTGCATAATATTGAGCGACCTTGATATGTCTGCTACTCATGCAAATCCAGACACGTGTGACTTGGTGTGTTTTCGTACAAATCAGATAGGCTATTGTGAAAAGGTCACCAGGCCAAGATGGAAAGTCTTGTGGTGAGTTTGTTGATAGGAAGTGAACATGTTCTCTTGGTTATGTTGCACAAGCCTTATTTCTTTGTGCCTCTTCAATGTTGGATATTCTCAAATTCACTTTCTTATATACAATACATATACAAATGTTGCAAGAATAGAGGCCACAAGTTGGACCTCAGAGCAATCTCAATAGTTGCAATTATCCTGGAGAGACAGAAGAGAATGGACATAGTTGTGTGAGGCCACAATTAAGTGATGGGTCTATAAACAGGGACAGTCTATGGACACCAGGGCAGCAGCAAAGCTGAAGCACAATGCTTGTTTGTTTCCACTTTGGCAACACATGAAGTGGCCAAGAGAAAGTGGAAGCTCCCCCCCCCCATCACAGCTCAAGGCTCTCTGTGGAAGAGATAGAGGGGCCATTATCATTCGTCTGGGGGACAATGGCAGGCAATAGGAGGGCTTGGTGGATAGGTGTGAGACATCAATGAACGATCACAAAGGTGTTACTTCCTCCAGACCGTCTCACCTGCTACTGCGGAGATGGAAATGGTTTGTTGTGGACGCAGGCTTATACTGGCAATTACTTTGTTCTTCAGAACTTCGTAAATTGTACTGAGGTTGTATTTGTATTGTATTGTTGTATTGTATGTTAATGATTGTTTTCTCCCCGTTCTATGAAGCTATCCTCAACACTTTGCTACGACACATTGAATGACACATATTAAAGGGTTTGTTCACTCCAACTTACAAAGAGTATAACCCATCCTGCGCTTACAGCAGCGAATGTCAACATTTATTGTGAAACAGTGCTCCTGCTACTCTGGATAGTTTACAGACCTTCCCGTTATAGTATATTAGTAATAGTCCATTATGAAAACTGTGAAATTGAATGTGCGTGCCCAGCAGTAAGAGAGAAAATATCTATATATAACTTACATACTTTTTTTTATAATTTGGGTGAAATGAACCTTGAAGCAATACATACTTAAATATATTCACAAACAAATGATCATAGAGTCTTATTTTGGGTTAAATGGTCGGCAAAAGAAGACAAGATGACAAAAGAATGGGAAGTAGATTTTCAAAGAATGATTGATACATAAAACGCAGAGTTACAACCTGCAGACTTCAGTGCTTCAGTCACATAAAACCAGATTATTCAAGGGGAAACTCTTAACTCCTTCTAATAAATAATCAACATTAAACTGGTCAAGATGCCTGTTATTAAATGCAGCAGAAGAGGCTTTAGGAGCCAAGCATGTTTATTTGTTGTGTCACACAAATTGTTTATTATTATTAATTAAAATAGGCCTGATACAGATGTATGTATATGTTGCTTAAAGTCTCTCCATTCATTTTGGATTCATTGGTTCAGTTTTATTTGATCCATCTTAGATAGATATGAGTTATGTTGTGGTTTACCCATAAAGGCATCGTTATGCAGCGCTGTCTTCCTCTTGTCATCCGCCTCAGTGACTGAGCTCACTTCTCGAGCCCCCGAGAAAGGATTTGGGATTGGGACACACCACATTATTAGGGTGGTCGAAGGTCACGATGGCCTCACGGCCGCTTACATTGTTCGACCGCCTTCAATGTCAGTTTCCATCCTTCTGCCTCAGTTGTGCACTCTGCCAGTGAGGACAGAGGGTGGATACACTGGGGGTTTTGGACATATTCAGTCACTGGCCGCAGGAATCACGTTATCGGAGACATCACTGCAATCATGGCGGGTGATTGGCAACAGACGGAGCATGAAAAAGACTTTGCTATCATGGTACTCAAAGTGACCACAGTTTCTTAGTATTCTCTTTCCTGTCTCGTGTCTAGACTGCAGCTTGTGTCTTTAACTACTGCAGCGTTTCCCTTTTCCCTCCCGGTCACAAGAGGAGCAGGAATTCCACTATCTGTTCCACTTTACTGATATTAAGCTCAGATCTTTACTGCAAATAATTGCTCCGAGGGCAATTGTTTGGAGAGGCCAACACTTTTCATAATGACTTTCTAACATGTGATTTCATGTCGATGTTTACAGAGCCAATTATATTTTTATTGGTGTCTTTTTTCACAAAAGGAGCAGCATACTTTTGAGAAAGTGCCCCAGTATTGAATAGGCCCAAGGGAAGAGCTCAGGAACGTTATTTTAGAAGATTCCAGCTCTGCAGACAATTTGGCCTCATTTTTTATTCACTCTCACTTTCTTTATCTGATAATCAAAGATATATCCTTTGAAAACCTGAATGTGTGTCGCCTCATGAATGTATAAGCCTCAATTTTCAGTTTTGTTGAAAGATTAATTTCATATACAGCGAGACTTCAATCTTTTTTCTGCTTCAGCATGGATGTCTGCTCGACTTTGCTCATGAATACATTTTTTTAAATCCTTGGCTGGGGGGAATTAAATCTCACTTTAGAAGTTCTGGATGTTATCAAGTTCCTTCACAGGATTTTTTTTTTTGACGCCAGTGGGTCTTTATGTGTAGGAGTCTGGCAACAAATCACCCAGGGAACTGAAGCCATGCACCTTTAAGCTGCGTCTGCTCTCTAATTCATACATTCTCCACAGGGGACATTTAAAATGGACCCTCTGTGATTGATTCCCTTCCACTCAAGTTGCTCTCATTTATCTTACAGCCTAGGCTGGAGCTCACAGTCATTTATTAACCACCGGCTCTTCCGCAATGTGCACACACTTTCACTTTGAATGTCCTGAAAACGCACTGTTAGTCGTCTATTTAAAAATAAAAAAACTAATCCTTCTCTCATTCATCAGAAGCCACATTGCGGTTCCTGTCAGTACTACAGGGAAGTATTTGCAGTGAACCTCATGAGACAAACAAATCTATTTATTTCCCACTTTGTTCTTTCATTTCCACATTGATGCATCGCAAAATCCTGCTAGTCTATTTTGGTTTGTGAACAAAGAAGCTGTTGGGAGAAATTTTTCTCTGATGTAGTCTGATGCCTGTAATCTATATTCCATGACTTCATGCACTTCCTTATCAAGCCATATGTTAATGGAAATGTTTGGCTTTTGAAATAGCCTCTGGATATTCTATGGCCTTCTTAGTTGTCAGAAGCCTGCAGTTTAAGCTGTCACTCAGGTCCCATTGTTACTGATATAAGGCCAGGACACTCAAAACACATGGGAGGAGTGAGTGGGAATCTGACAGATGGGGGCTTGATAACCTCACAGAATACTTCAGACATCTCTATAGGGCACAAGGAGCCTTACGCTTTCAGTCAGCACCTTCAGCCACATCCATATTCACGGGAGCCGTGTTTAGATTGTATCACTGATACCAGATGTCAAACATGTTTGACTGCATTCATTATAGACATCGGATACAGAAAAAAGTCTATTTGCGACCCACGCATGGCGGATTCCTCCAGATGGGCATCAGGTTGCTCAGAGGACGATGGATGCCATGATTTTGTTGTTCGTGTTTTAAGGCAATGACCCCTGACCCCCACAGAAGGTCACCTCTGACATGCCTTGGGGAGGGTTCACACTGTGGGTCACGCCGGTGTCAAACTCTCACCTCCTTGGCTTTATTGCTTCGGAGAGTTTCGGGAGGGGGCACTGACATGGCTGTCACAGCGAGTCCAATCATTCATCTGTGATAGGCAGGGTCCTTTGGCTCCCCAGAGACTCCCATTTGGAACACTGATAATTAAAGCCCCGAAGAGCAGCTGATGAATATAGACATGGTGGACATTGTAAAGTTGTCGCGTTCAAATGTAAATTAAGTAGTAGCAAGAAAAGTGTGTATTCCTACAGTACTGTAGACCAGTGATTTCCAACAAGGGGTACTTGTACTCTTGGGGGATACTAAGATAGAGAGAAGCTCAACCAATCTGACAAAGAAGAAAGTGAGGATTTGACTAGAAAATACTGAGCTGTAACACCTGAGCACATATAAATGTTGTGACAGTGTGTGAAAACTAGCTACAGCAGGCAAGCAGAGAAGTCTAAACTACTAAAAGGAATGGACAGATGGTAGTAATCTAAAAGTAACTGATAAATAGTTAGCTTAAAGTATTGTATAAATGGTTGGTTAGCTAAAAAAGATAATAGGAAATACAAATAATGGATACACTTTAAAAAGAAACAAACATTATTAGGAAAATGGTGAAAAAGCTAAAAGCAGTGGATACATGGTTGAAAAAGCTTCAAGTATTACAAATGTCAGTGTCAGCAAAAATATAGCAAAAAGTAGGATGTTAAATTATGTTTAGTCTCTGCAACTCCAAGAAGTAGACCTGACCAAACTGATCTAAACATTGAAACACAATTGTGTAATGTTCACTGTTATATAATCACGAGTGTACAGCATCCAATTAAAAAGTTTAAAATCCATATGAACACATGGTACATGATGGGTGGCATCGATAAAAGAGTACTTTAGTTAATCAGACAGAGCAGTGGTACAGTCAGACCAAACTGATTGGGAACAAACTCTTCACATGTGCAAAGAAGCTTGCATGTGTACACCCACACACCGGATAACGATATTAACACAGAAGAAGCCAGGCGCATTGCCCACCCATTTTAACAACCCCCAAGTTGAGACAAGTCTGTGATTATAATCTATTTCCCTGTGTTTGTGTATGGGAAAACCTGCTGTCCAGACAGCGGAAGTGAGCAGTCTCTCCCTCATTACCCTTAAAGGAGGCTCATATGGCGAGTGGGTGATATTAAAGTGGAGGAGGTTAAAATTGGCTTGGAGCCAGTGTGTACTCCATCGTCACTGACCAAGTGTGCAGCATAGTTGGGACATGACAACTAAAATCTGATGAATTATATAATAACAAATCATAACTAAGCAACATCTAATACAGTACAAACAGTTTTTAAAAAAAGAGGGTATTAACTCAAGCTCTCCTCACTTTCTTTTAAGTATTTATGTAACAGTTAAATACTGCTTTCCCCAAATGTAAGACTTAAAAAGCAGAAGTATTCCCCTCTCTGTGAGGTCAGTTGTGTCTGATAATGAACATTTGTTCTCTCTAGAGACTAATCCCCTCTTGTGATATTAAGCTGGAGGTTAGTGCAAGCTGACCTGTGTCCTGTAGGTGCACTCATAAACACACTTAAATCTGTTGTTGAGACATAGAAGGAGTAAATCACAGACATATCAGGGTCTTTGCGGCCGCCTTGGTTATATTGCGGTTCAAGTCCGAATAAAAGAGATTCTATCCTGCTCCCTCGCTGCTCACAATTATGTTGTTAGCCTGCCATTGACCGAGATCGGTGATTATTAGCTGAACAAGTCAGCACCACAGACGTGGAGCAATTGAAATTCCCCTGGTCAAAGTCAGATCATGACCCCCCCCCCGCCGACAAACGCCAGAGCAACCGGAAATGACTTTGCGCTTTGATATAACAGCACATGATCCTCAGGCATTTTAAGAGGTATTCTATCCCTTTTAAGAAAGACTCTGGTTAAGCTGATCAGAATGAACTCATCAGGGCTGTGTGGCGCTCAGGTCGGGGGAAAGCTGCTCCTAATGCAGCCATTAGATTAATTGTGGTAATTTATCATAGATTTCGTTAAGCTCTTCCTTTTCCTTACAAAAGTCTGACTCTTGTCCAAGTTAGACAGTAAGAGATGCACTTACTGATTACGCTGGGTTTCTGAATAGAGTATTTGATTGACTAATTTAATTTATTTGATAATTGAACAATGCATCCACTCTGCACAACAAACAACACAAAGAGTAAGACCACATAAGGATATACACGTTCAGAGGCAGAGTGGCTTTCATGTTTAAGCTCTCTTCATGACATAACTCATTATTAATACTAATATTACTCAGCAATATTACTGGAAAACATCTTTTCAAGGCCAATTTAAAGATTCACTCAGACTAGACTTGTCTTTAGCCGAATAAATAAATGTGTTTTTACATATCAGACTCTAAAAACAAAACAGTATAACATTTAACAAAACCCTTCCTAACTCAGTGTGCACTTACTAGCTTACCACTTTTAGGACTTCTCATCCACGTTGGCTTAAAGTGAAGCGTAACATTTCTGCTGATGAAGACTGCGTCAAACTGCTGTTTTAAAGGAAAAGAAAGAACTTAATATCATAAAAAATTAAATTAGCTTTAATCTTCTTGTGGAATTAAAATGAGTGGCCATAAAGAACGAGACCTGGTGTTGTTTTATATTCTTCTCATTGTCAACGAACCCCCTGAAAATACAAAAACCCAACAATAAAGTCATCCTACTGACAAGTACACACTTTGCTGCTGTCGCAAAAACTCGCTTGTGCACCAAATGTGTATCAATCCACAGCTGAAAATAGTCCCCAGCGAATACACTATTTACTCATGTTTGAGTTGTGTTTGCTAACAAACACATGCCACAATCAAATGCCTTTCCATTTAAAGTATTGCTTTTCTTTTAAACTACCTCAACTGGTCAAATTAAGGGATCTTTTAAAATCAAAACACATCATCCAGCCTCTGTCTGAGGCTGTTTCTGGTTTCCTTATACTGTATACATTTCATGTGACCATAAGATTAAGAAGGACTTACGTTGAAGCTCACACTGTTCAGCACCTCGCTGTGTGTGTGTTCACAAAGTAAGAAATGTTTGGGATTTGTTGAATATAACACAAATATAGAATATTACCAGCCTTATCCTTTAATTAGTGACAAATAGGTCCATAAATGGTCAGATTCAACTTGTGTACGTGGATGAAACGTGTAGAATAAAACAAATTCTGTTTGAAAGAGTATGTACTAGCTGACTAAGTGTGCGTTTATTTTATAATGTGTGTGTCAACTGATAGAAGCTCACAACAGTGTGTATCATTCAGTAATTTACAGTACAGTAACTCTTGAGTGTATATAGTGTGTGTGGACTCATATAGCAGGATAGAAATATGGCATGAATAAATCCCATGGTGCATCACTGCCGGCATCCCCTGTGACCTCATGTGATGAAGAAGCAGGAGATTTTGTGGCCGCTGCATGCTAATGGAGGATTAAGGTATTATTTAGTTAAAAGACTTTCTCTCTCTCTCTCTCTCTCTCTCTCTCTCTCTCTCTCTCTCTCTCTCTCTCTCTCTCTCTCTCTCTCTCTCTCTCCACGTGACCTTTTAATTATTGATTTCCAACTCGCTCTCTCCTCTCATCGCTCTCCTTCTTCCCTTCTATCTCACTGCCACTCCCTGTATGTTTTATCTTTCTGGCTCTTTTTCTTCCAACAGAAAAGCACTCACAACAGCCGCACACACACACACACACACACACACACACACACACACACACACACACACACACACACACACACACACACACACACACACACACACACATGCAGTTCTTCTGGTCTTTTTTTCTACCACTCGTTTATCCTTCCTCTGATTCTCCCTGACTTGTCTCCATATTAAAATGCATAGCTGCTGGCCGTTTGCTGCAGTGTCAGCATGGGGGGGGGGGGGGGGGGGGGGGGGGGGATAGCGAAGGTAATTCATACCCGGCTGTCACCCAGACTAGAGGTGAGTGAGCGCACCTCGTCCCTGAGGAGGCGACCAGAAATGATCCCATGCAGAGGAGCTCAGAGGCATCAATAATCCAGCGCCTCTCCCTGCACTAACGACAGCCTCGCACAGTCTCATTAAACACTGCACGCTCCTCGTGCTTCCATATTTGTACAGTTGGAGCCCACGTTGAGATGAATGGGAGACTCAAAGTGCATCTCCCTCCAAGCACAAACCCCCGCATTCATAGGTGTGAATGAATAATCTTATTTGGTTCACTCTGGAGATAATGCAACCGTCCGCTTGATGGGATGCGATGCCTGCTCACCCACGAGAGGTTTGGGTATATTTTCCATAGAGCACCAGCCCAGCCCCGTGGGACGCTACTGTAAATAGGCTGTCACGGCTCTCATTGGGGCTCTGTTAGCAAACCTAGCAGCACACATGCTGAAAAATACAGTTGCACTCTCAGTGACATGTGACTCTCTCAAAAACCTCTTCAGGGTCTAAGAAAAATAAACTCGATTTTGGCTCTCTGGCTGGAGTTTTTATTATTGTTCTTAAAATGGAAATGAAATGAAAATGTTTCAATAAACTCAAAATCTATAATTGGTTTTCAACTCTCAGAAGAGTTTGCAACTGTTAAATAAATAACACCAAAATTGGAGCTAAAAGGTTTTCGCCATTTGAGCAGACAACATGGAGAGATATCAACGCACAAAAGGAAATACATAACCACACAACATCCATGTGTCAACCTCGAATCCCTGATTCAAGCCGTACCTGCATTCTAACCGTAACCCTAAAACTGATGCATTGAGAGAAGAGGTCAAATACAATGCCCTCACTTTGGCAGATGCATATATAGCTAACAAGCCAGGCCACTGCCAGGATACTGACACAGTTCAAAATAGACATTAAGGTTCACCCTCCCCAAAATGCCTCCCAGCTCCATTCCTCCTCTCTGCATTGCCTTCAGGTTAATTCTGTCCAGGGTATTCCCGGAATCTGTCTCAGCATAAAATAATCCAGGGACAGGTGCTCTCTAATTTTAAGTGTAGGACCCGAGGATACGGGTGTCACGGAGAGGGCTGAGAACCAGAGGATGTTAAAGTCGGTAAAAAAAAAAAGCAGCATGTTGCATGTGCAGAATCTCATTTACACTGTGCGTCTCTCACACACTATTCTCAAGGTTCCCCTGAGGAGGTCCGGACCTGATCTCAGGGCAGAGAAGTGAACTGACAGTGAACTCGTGATGCACTGCAAGAATTCCGCCCGTTGTTGCCATGGCAACGGCACCTGCAGACAGATGAAAGCGTGCTCAGTGACACCTCAGAACCACCTCCACTGTGTCGTGAAAGTATGATTGAAGTGTGTGTGTGTGTGTGTGTGTGTGTGTGTGTGTGTGTGTGTGTGTGTGAGTGTGAGGTGAGAAAATGAGCAAGTACATAGTTTGTACAGTATGTCAATAAAAGAAGACGTTTCGTTTGTGTGTGGTTGTTTATGGATATGCCAAATCCTGCAGAGAATCAGCTGGTAACATCAGTCACTACTATCTGCATCATCTGATGAGAACAGGTGCTGCAGGTTACAGCGGCTGCTGTGTCAGTTATCAATTACACTGTTGCATAAGATCCAGTTGGTTCATTATTGTGCATCACAATCAGCCCATTGATGTACTGAAATGCTTTGGCAGTGTTGGGTCCCATCCATTCATGCCAATAAAGCTTTCAGGGATTCGTATTGACATATGCATTTGCAAATTGTTACATGGAGGTCACCCATGGCGTCACAGTGAGCAGCTCCAGAGGCCGGTGTGCCGGTCTCTGTGTCCGTGCGTCAGCGACCGTGCGTTATACGTCATTAAACAAGAAACTGTGAGAAACTGTTAAAATTGCCGATATCATGTAACACACCAACTGGGGGGTTGACGCAACACCTGTAAAATGTTATTGATGCTTTGACAGAGAGATCAACAAAGTGGAAAGTAGTTTGTGGTATTGTCACGATTGGATTGCATTCATTTGAGAAAAACGTTCTCCTGGTATTTTGTCCATCCCATGCATGTGTGGTAGGACAGGGAGGATGCGGTAGCCATAGCTACAGACAACAGCAGTGATGGTGATGGCAACAACAAAATGCATCCCCCTTCCCCCATTTGTTTTTCAGTTGCAGTCACTCAGAGTCTTTTTCTTTCACTTCGTTAACGGATTCCTCCCTGGTTAATTACTCGCCATCTGGAAAGAAGAGCTTGTTTGTGGTCCCGTGAGATCCAAAAGTCCTGTCATACTGCAGGAGTACAAAAACATCTCAATGTGATGTGGCATCTTAAGGTACTAATAGGTTCGTCGGTGGTGCAGGCACCATCCTGTTGTGCTGTGTGTAATGGTTTATATCTTTGCTAATTCCACTAATAACTCCTTGCCACCTTCAGATGGGTTTGGCCTCTGTGCTGAACAAGGTTAGCAATATTTCCCCAGTAGTCAGCTCTGCCTGCACAGAGAGCCAGGAGTCAGAGCGTTCCTATAGGCTACCACCGGACCGTAGTAGTGGCGTGATGGATGTCCACTCTGCCAACTCCTCCCGAGAACGCTGAGTCATTCTACGCATTCCCAGCATTCAGCAGGACGCGGCACCGGCTTCGAGGCTCCAATTATTTATCCGGGGTCAAAGACCACAAACACTCAGCCGCCACTGAGTCCTTTAGCCTGCTTTTTAATGGTCTGTTTGGAGGTTCACAGTGTGTGAGGTTCTTAAATTGACAAGAGTTTCAAAACATGTTATAAATATAGTCATACAAATACACTGAGATTAATCTGCCTATAAAAATGTATTGAAGAGTTTATGTTTATGGTTTACAGACTCATCTCATCTGCTGAATAGAAAACAGAGACATAAATACAGCTTTGAAATTAAGAGCTTGGAGTCTGTTTCATAAATCAATGCCAGCGCAGCTGCTGGCTGTGCATCTTTCTCTTCCCTCCCAAACCTCCTGAGGGAGGAATTTCAGGACATTCCACCCGCTTTGGGTGAATTAAAATGAGAAAGAAAGTTTGGAGAACGCTATCAGGTGGCTTTAATCTCAACTCAACAGGAAAAACACTCATTATGAGACAAAGATACTGCATTTTGTATTGTGGATTCCTACGGAGCTTTAATGTTTTAGACACAATTGCAGTTGGCTTCAGCAGTTGTGTTATTGTTGTAGCTGGATCTTCTCTGAACACTGTTTAAGTATATGCGGCTCCTGCAGCAACAGCAGTCACTCATGCTTATTTCAGTCAACGTGATGCATACTTCAGGCCTGATGGCACAGCCAGAATCTGTTTGTTATGACAGCCAGTTGAAGGCATGTCTTGTTATTTTTAGGCCTGAGCTAAACCTTGTGCATATATTCATAGACAGTTATTACATTTATAACATTTGCTGTGCTTTGCACCCAGATTTGTGACGTCCAGAGCACCCAGATTTGCCTTTTCAGCTCCTTTCAAATTATGCCATCAGAATTCTTTACGCATAGCAGCTTTAAGATGGAAAACGTTTACATTCATTTTCTGTATTATTATGAATTAGATATTTTCAAATCTCCCCGTACGTTTTAGATTTACTGTAGTTATGGTAGTAGGAGTCAAAAGGTATGTCTTCAACACCAAGAGACCACTTTTATACAACGTTCTGCTCTTCACATGTGTCGAATGCAAAAACCAGAGATGACATCTCCATAACATTTTGCCCACACACTGTATCATTAACAGGAAATATATCTCACTCAGTGAAGGCATTGGAGTGGGAATCCTGGAGGAGGACAGGTATGTTGATCCTGAGAGTATATTGTGGAAATAAGCTTCTGTCAAAGAAATATCACAGCTCGAAAGAGCTTGAGCAGATGGCTGCCGTCAGTACGCCTTCAGGGGAGCAGCGTTCCATAACACTCAAGAAGGAAACAGACTGGAAGCTGCAAAAAATCTTTGCTGCAACAAGTCTCTTACGGCCAGCGGTTGATGGGTTTTAAATGGGATGTGGTTTTTTTTAATCACAAGATGAGATGTAACACAGGAGGTCCAACATGTGGCACCAGGTGCGGAACTGAAAACCAAAACTTTAGTGGCAAATAAAAAAAATAAAATGCTTTCAAAGATATGTTTCAAAGGGAGTTTCAAGGCTCAAAGGATTGCCAAAATATTGAAAGTGTGTTTGAGGCAGATAGAAATATTAGTGGTGAGAATTCCTCCTGCTATTGTCACAGTTACTGAGTGTTCAACCTGCATCCAACCTCCCTAAAAATACAGTAAGAATGCCATTTCTTCTTCTTGACATCTTAAACTCCACTGACCTGCCAGGGTCAACCATGACAAACTCCCCCTGTGCAGCCAAACATTGTTCACACTCACACAAATGTAATTAAAATTCTAGCGGCGATCTCAACGTTTCCAAGGACACCAAACATCAGATTTGAGGAAATGTGTTAAAAATGACATCTAAAATATTTTTTAATATAGAGCATAGAGACAAATCAAATAACTTGTGCTCACAATTTCCTCCAGGGCTTGAAAAATAGTTTATTATAAAGTGTATTTGCGTCTGAGCCACACCATCATGGGGTTACTGAGGCCAACTGCCAAGCTTTTGTCTTTAATTAGGGTGTGGTACATTGCTAGTGAGCTATGCTGCCATGATACTAAGTCCAACTATGCAGAATCAATCATTTATCAATAGGCTCCTGTATTTTCCTGTACTGCCTTTTATGCTGCGAGTTGAAGGAACGGAGAAGCTAAAGGTTTAGGGTGGACCAGAGTGAGTCTGTAGAGCTTTGTGTGGGGCTGAGAGTGATTGTGTGTTGCTGCATTACTTCACAGCATGTGCCCTTTCTGCCAGAGTGCCTCTTCCTCCTCTTCCCTGGATTTTGCCTGGCTTTTGCTTAATAATGTTATAATGTTGAGTCATAAGGAGCGAGGGAGAGTCACCTCCCTCGCTCCTGGAGTTGCCGCGCGCTCGTTTCTTGTTCCTTTTTTTGCTTTGAAGATGAAAGGTGAAGCTGATCACATTCATTTGGGCTTTAAAGTTATATCCTTCCTCTCAAATTTATGGGGTGGAGTTATTTTAGCACCGGGTCAGGAGAGTCATGTTGCTCTGAACTTTCTTCCCAAAAATAAAGGCCTCCCTTTCAATTATGTTGATTTTAAAACTGTCAAGATTTTAGAAAAACTAAACTCAGCAGTCCACGCCCCAATTATCCCAGAAGAATGTGAGTAGATACCAAAAATAAAGTCTCAACATGTTTTATATTTTATTTGTACACAACAGGGTTCCGGTCTTGTGAAAAACATCAGCTTTTCATGAACCAAGACAGACTATTTTCAGCTTTTTGTCAATGCATTTTTCACATAATCCAGTGAGTTTTAAACAGTTAATTTAACCTGAGAAATAAAGGAATATTTTATACATGTGTCATTATAAACGTACACAAACTGTATTTCACATTTTATAGAACTATTCTTGTCAGAATTGACAAATATTGTGATCAGTGTCCGGTAAGGTTTTGATAGTAAAACTCCAATAATTGGATAATTTATTTTCAAGCAAACGTCCCAAAAGAGACAATTTCACAAACAGAAGGGAGAAACCTGAATATATGAGTGGAGAAACAGTATTTTGTAAATATGGATGAAGCAGGACTGAGTTGGCTGTTCACATAAAACACATTTATATTTGAGCCTAAGAGATGAGAAACTAAATAGCCCTTCAACAAGATAAACTTTAGGCCTGTATGATTTTCTTTTCTTTCTGTTGATATTTCAAAATTGTACAATATATTCGAAACTTGCCTCACAAATATTCTATTTTAAATCAAAGAAGTACATATAAAACATATAATGTTCTGTTTTGTTTTGTTTTGATGTGTTACTGGAAGATGTATGCTATATTCTTACAAGGAAATATCACAATATTCCCCCATTCAGAACAATCTGAATAATCACTTCTCTGCAATTCATCCATATGTGCCGTCCTATTTATACCCAAAATATGTAGATGTCGAGTAAATGTGATTATTTTGCTAAAATGACAACTGTCATGAATATTGAGCAGGTGAATGGACAGAGAAGTAGATTATACTGCAGCCAAGCTTTGATACTTTTTTGGGGGGGCATTTCGATTGTTACTGACATGAATTTAAGCAGCTCATACACACTGTTCTCTATAAAGGAGCAAGCTTTTCACTACGACCTCTCCAGCGCACAGTCTCTATGGAGAGACACTTTAAGTTCCATTCATACTAATAAAACCCTGTTCTGCTAAAACTGCTGTTTTAGCTGTCGTCAGTCAGTGTGGACACAAGGCACAGAGCAACTACAGTATGCTGTCCAGACACACACACACACACACACACATGCACACCGTTGCATAACGTGATGTGATTGTGGCGGTGGCAGTTATCAGCTGGCTCGTGCTGTCTGCTGAGCTCTGGGTCTGATCTGTCTGACATCGGATCAACACGTCAGAGCTCACGTGTACAGTGAGAGAAGGAGCTTATGTGGATGGAAGGAGAGGTGTGCATGTAATCACACCACAATACAGCACTGAGCGTTAGCGTTCGAATACTAAGCAGCAAGTTGTTCTAGTGAGAAAGTTTTCATGTCAGTAAATGACAGCTACAGTGTAAAGCGGTGCATGAATATTGAAAAACGTGCCAACAGCTGGCGTGGTATTCCCAGAGCTCGCTCCCTCTAAATTGCAGGATTTTTTTTTATGCATCTGTGAAAAAAAAGTCATGTGAACGGGGAACAGATGTTCATCATTAGCGCAGGAGAAACATGGAGCCCCGTGTCCCAACTTGATGACCAGTCGGCAGTATAAACATCTGCCTGAACAGCTGACAGGAACATGTACGAGGCTGTGGGTAGTTACCGTCAGTTAACAAGGTAAACGGTGTTTTCATGCGACGAGGAGATTTACAGGAGAGTCCTTCAACACACAGGGCCCGTGCTGTTACTGGGAGGTTCTTGTGTGGCTGAAAGGCCGAGAATGTTTGTCTTTGAATGAAGTGATGTGCATGAGAACTAACATGTAAATGATTAAGAAAAAATTATAAACCTGTTTTAAAATTCAAAACGCTGACTTAACGCCCGCTCAAGGCCCTCTTTCTCGCTTGTTCTGGAGCTTTTGACCAGATCACACTGTCTTCATCTCAGCAAATGAAGTTTGACATTGAACTGTAAAAGGTTCACACTATCTATAAATCTGAAAACCTTTTTGGGTCTTCTACAGAAATTCTCAGAATTCACAACTACTGATATATTTGTAAGCTCAGAACAAGCAAGTAAGTGGAGAAGAAGGCAAAGTTCGAACTTTTAAAGTTTGATGACTGAGAAAAGAAGAGAGATATGTTTGAGCAAGCAAGCAGACCTTGAGTAGAGATGTTGTCATCTGCGGCTTCCAAGGTCTTAAGATTTCAGATTTGATCAAATATGCAGACAAACTGCATCATTCACTTAGACTGAAGTAAGACATGATTTTACCCTTATTATGACTACGATGAACACTTTCTGAACACAAAGAAAAGAAGGAAAAGTCACCGTTCACTGTTTAAAATATCTTTAATGGTTCAGTTGGTATAGGATTTGGAAGCATTAAGTCAGGACATGGTCAGCAGCCATACAAAACAAAACCAACTAATCAATGTCGACTGAGAGGAAAATAAAATACAAAAGCAACGCAAAAAAGAACAATTAGGCAACGTCAGGTCATCACAGTAAAAAGATACATCGATCCTAGTCAAACTTAACAGCATGCTGAAACGATGATCACACACACACACACACACACACACACACACACACACACACACACACACACACACACACACACACACACACACACACACACACACACACACACACACACACACACACACACACACACACACACACACACACACACACACCTTGAATAAAGGCTGTGGAACAACCTTGATAGTTAAATGTACAGTAAGACGCCTTTTAGAGAGAGAGAGAGAGAGAAAAACAATGCATAGACAAATAAAGAATGTTTAAAAACAAGAGTAAACATAAAAAGACTAAAGTCTTTGTCGTAGGCGGACAGCGTGATAGATCTGTTGGCTGATTACGTCGCAATGATTACGGAGGACATTCAAATAGAAGTTATTGCCAACAACAAATAAATGGATCACACTTTACCCATACAAGAAATGATTTTTTTTTTTTTCTGAAACATTTTAAAAGAGCTAGTAGCTTCCACAAACGTCAAGAATGTACAAACAATGGCCGACGTGCCACGGACGCGCCACTTGAATGAACATTATAAACCACAAGGCAGACATGCTTGGCTTCAAAAAATTACGTTACAATTATTTTTTAAGTTATACAAGCTGACAAACTGTACTTAAAATACATTAAATATTGATCATGTCACTAGAAAAACATGTTGGTTGTTAACAAATATTCATTTGAGTTTTTCCAGTTGAGTCAATTAACACAGAGAAGAAACTTTTCTTTTTTTTTTTAAATCAGCGAAGGAATAAAAACATGGTTACAAAGTTTTCTTTTATCCATTGAATCCAAACATAAAATCTCTGCACTAAATATCAAAATGTATTTTTTGCAAATATCCCATTGATAATAGTGCAAGAGATACAGTACAGTCAGAAATAGCACACAGCTTCCATGTTTAGTCACAGGCAGGTAAAAATGTAGAGTTTGTGTGATTTTAGTGTGAACAGAGCTGCGGCTGACGTTAAACTATCTACTGGTTCTCCATCTTTAATGTGTTCGAGGAAGTCAATTCAGTAAACAATAAATTACAACTACAGCGTCTCGTCTCTTATCAATTTTCTCAATCCATTATGTTAATGTTATCTTACAGATAAAAAAAAAAACAACAAAAAAATTAAAATACAATTGGCACAATCAATTTTCCCAACTATCTGTACAATAAAAAAAAAAAGGTTTGACATGTCACAATAACCCAAAACCAGTGTTTGTTTGGGGAGAATGTGTACACCTGTGTTTCATGTGATTATGTCTGCTAGTGTCGTTAATTCTTGCACCTTCCTCCAGAGAAAAGCATTGCTGCACTCTCAACAGCCTACGGTTCAAAAGAAAGCAGCAGAACAACAAGCGGGGCCTCGTTTAGAAAACGGTGCCGACGATTCGTCGAGAGGACAACGGCGTGCGCTCAAAAATACTCTTCGTCTAACGCAGTTTTCCATTTCCATCATGCTATTAGCCTCGTCATCCGGCTCTGTTGAGCCCCGTAATCAAACATGAATGATTAACGACGGGCCTGTTGCGAGTGTTAAGGCACACACATCACTCAGGGTATCATTCTAGTATTTGTACGCGAACAAAAGGTCAGACTGCAAATACAAAAAGAAAAATTTGGTCTTTAGTCGGTTCAACTGTTTTGTGTTTGTTGTCATTTCTGGTTTGACCATTAAGAGAAAATAAGCGCGCCACAGCAGCAGTGAGCGCCGCCTGATCACTCTAAGTAAGAGAATCAAGTTCGATACCTAAACGACATGTTGAGGCGCTCGATGAGCGTGTCTAGGTTCTACGACTGACTTTCTGCCACAAGAAGGTGAAAAATAAACAGGCCGGAATTTGATTTAAAGTGAAATTAATTGTCTGAGAAGAGATATGAATACATTAGATTCTATTTGACTACTTGGCCTTCGGCATGCAGGTTGAAGAAAGCGTGTCGACGCTTGAAACATCCCGACATCTGCGTGGGAGATGAAGAACCCGTCTATCGCGCCTCTATTTATACACACAAAACGTTTATGAATGAGGCCCCTTGTGTGACAGAATACAAAAGCCTTTAGAACACAACAGCTAAATGAAAAACAATTTCAGCCCCATCAGGGTAAGCAGAAATAATTAAAAAAAAAAAATCTCTCCCCTCACACTCGCTGCTTGACCAGATCTACATTTCTCTTTGCTTCAATTATCTGCTGACTGGTCACTTCCTCCAGTGACCACAGCCGATATAACATGTAACACTGCCTAAAGTCTCAACACAGACAAAATAATACAAAACAAAGCCAACCCACCCACAAAAAAAGAAGAAGAAAAACCTACATTTGATATTCATCCACACAATCTGTGAGTGTTTGCACTGACTGCCTTGTTGCTGAGGCTTCGACCCACAGCGAAGCACTTGAGTGCAGCTCAGGTAATGGTCGCCAGCTTGTATGAGGAGTGGGGGGGGGGGGGGGAGAGCGAGGCAGCCACCTCCTGGTGTCTCTTCCCCTCTTCTCCTGAGCTCATCAGTGTCGTGTTTGTGGAGTTGCTGTGGATCACGTGCGGGAAGAGGGTGGGGGAGATGCAGTGGGGTGGAAAGGGGTGGGGGGGTGGGGGGGGAGAGCCCAGGGTCACTGTCGTCGGTCCTCCGCCTCTGACCGCGAGAACGCCATCACCACGTCCTCGGCACCTGAAAACCAACAGTAGATTGTCAGGTAAGTCCTCCAAACAATAACAATAACGATATTAACCCAACATGGTTCTGCAACATCCTAAAAGGGCATTCATGGAAACGAATGACAATCTAATTTACTGTAACTGTTTAAGGAAACTGTTTGGGAATTAAGTGTTATTGTGTATTTTTATAGAGGCCAAAATCTGATTCATAATACAAACCAAACATCCTGAAAAACCAAATGTGTGAGTTCTTATCAACTGAAGACTTTAATTCTTATTTTTTGATTCAAAGAGGATAAAATTTAAGACATATCGTCACTTTTATACCACTTTATACCAGATGTCTCTGACAGAAAAATGATATCTACTTCCGTGTCTAACAGGAATCTCGATGCTTTACACCGACACTGGGTAGTAGTAGTTTCTGTCCAAGTGAACCAAACACTTCGATTGACAGAAACACACATTCACATGCATCCATAAGGGGCTAAAGCGTGTTGCAAGTAATTGACTGGGATCAGTTCGGTATAGATTTAGAAACATGCAACCACGGGCGCTTTTCTGTCTCACTGTTGTTTGAACCTCAGTAAGTCTTCCACATGTTATGAACTATTAACTCGTGATCGGATCATCCACAGCAGATTTTAGTGCAAAGTGTGAGGTGAGTGAGTGTTTTCTACGGGTCAATGGATCCTGACAGTATCCTGTAAATCCTTGTCAGTTGTGACAATAAACCAGAGAGAGAATACAACAGCGTCAAAATACTTTTGGGTGAAAGCGGGTTCACCTGCTGTGTGGAAAGCCACCGCCAGCCATCGCAGCGCCCTGACCGGGGATACTGCTGACAGCGGCGTCCTGCTCTGCCATGATAACGCTTAGATCTGAGGCTTCTATGTCATTCAATCTCCTATGTTGCTGCAGCTCAGGCAAGATTGTCTGTGAGTAAACAATACTAGATTCCAGCTGATGATATTAAACCTCACTAAGCTCTGGGGGGAAAAAAAAGGATCAACGAGCACACAGAAAAGAGACTGAAGTGATCTACAGCACACAGGGTTGTGCTTCTTCCTTCTCCTTTTGTGCCTCTTTCACTTTCACCAAGTTAACGAAGACAAGCCGATAATTACCGTCTCCTATGGGTGGAGTCTACTAATGCCAGCTACACAATAAGACTTTGTCAGCTGGCGTTTGTTTAACGAGGAATCACTCATTAGTCTGTTGCCAACTGCGATTCATCAAGTCGTTCGGGCCGGCCCACACCTGCTGAGACAGTTTCTCTCTGACAAATGAATGAACATTTTCCAATTCTGTTTGCCTAAGATAACGAGAAAATTACACAACGCTCGTTCACCTCCTCATATATCCTGAGGACTAACTGTTCCTTCATACAGGCAGGATTTTTTGGAAAGGACTTGACACGTTTAAATTTCATCAATGCAGTCTGTAGACTCTCTAAAAAAGAAAGAGAGCGAGCTAAAAAACGCTTCTGTCAGATGAAGTAGGAAAGTATGAAGTCCGTCTTGCACCGTCATGCTCGGCAGCCTGGTGAAATGAATTTGCTTCTGTGTAATGGAAGGAAATTGATTGAGACCACAAATACAGCAACATCTCCAGTCTCCTCAAACCGTTAATTAAAAAGGCGTCTCTTCAAGACAAGAGCGGCGAACGACAACGTGGTGCCACAGCCTACAGTAAGCTACGCTCACGTAAATATCATCAACACAGAGTTCCACACCTTTGCAGAGACTTGAGGATTTCAAACGGCACCTCGTGAACGTCTGCTATAAAAAAATTTAAAAAAACTTCACACCACAGCCCTCAATTGCTTGTTAAGATTTAATTATTGTGGAGATATGAAAGTAGGCCAGGGGCTGTGAGCTTCCACATGTATTTGGCACAAAGGGCGGACCCTCCTCATCAGACAGCACAGACACTCCAAACACAGAATTTTGCGTTTCTCTACGGGGAAGATGATTACCATGTTGCTTTTTCTTTGGGGGGAGGGGAGGGGGTTTATATATCTCAAGTTCCTCTTGAAAGCTCATTGGCCAACCAAATGGGGTTATGGCAAAAAAAAAAGGATGCAGGAGAAGAAGAAACTAGAGACATGAAAAAATGTATCTCATCTGCTTTGAGGCAGCACGTAGCGGTGATGATGCTTCAACAACAGACACTTATGTAATGCCACACAACGGGAAACTCGACCGGAGCGACGCTGCTGCTGAACAGCACTTCTGTTCAAGATGATGCTTTTTGCCGCAAGGACACTCATCGATCACAATGAACGTCAGTCTAAATCATTTTGTGTGAATAAGTCCACCGTTGTGTAACAGGCAGTTCAGAGGAAGGACACGTCGGAACTTGAGCCCAACGACCGAAATACATCCACCGAGCCAAGTGGACGGCCGAGCTATATCGGTTGTACTTTTGACGGGGAGTGATGTGCGGACCCCGCCTTGTGTGTCTCTCTTACACCCCCCCCCCCCCCACCCACACACACACACACACACACACACACACACACACACACACACACACACACACACACACACACACACACACACACACACACACACACACACACACACACACACACACACACACACACACACACACACACACACACACACACACGCCAATTCGATGGAGACGTCAGGTCCCTCAAAGCTGTTGCCTAGCGACAGATAAAAATCAGCCTGCATCAGAGGACGGCAGGCTGCTGCTGCTGCTGCCTATGAGCAAACAGCTCGTTTGTTAGGATCTGTGTCAGTCCGCTCTCCGGCCCCTCCCTCCGCTGTGCACTGATCCCTGTACTCATCCAGCCTGGTGGGGGCGGACAAAGCGGCTCCGGACGGTGGATTACATAAATAACAGCAACAACGGGCATATCATCCCATTTGTCCTCAATAAATACTTTGAGAGCAAGAAAATCCACCTCAAATGCAACAGAGAGGTTAAAGTAGAACTAGTGTTTTTGTTTTCAAATAAAATGTATAAAAAAAAAAGAGTGACTATTGATGACACCATGTCTCAAACTCACATTATGCACCATTATATCCACCACTAGTGCTAAAACAATGATTATATAGGTTGAGCGAGTGAACATTTAAGCAACTGTTACGTCACATATCACACAGAAATGTCTGTCTATCTTTTGGTTTCCTCCGGTTGATCAGAAACAAAACCAGCAATTTGAACAGCGTGGGAGATTTTTTGAAAGGCACTTTTATCATTTAGTTAATAAACACAAATGAAAGAAATAAGAGCGATAAATGAATAATCAGTATTTGCATCCCTAGCCTCGTCCAAAAGCAGCCAGAACCAGAACGCCGTCTATTCACCAGAACTGATACACGAGCAAACAAAAGTCTTTCTTCACACGTCATTGAATCAATGTGTGGTTGATGAAAGGTAGCCCGAAATTAACTCAAAACACACAAAGTCCCAAGGAAACCTCTATGGACACGAAAGCTGTGAAATGAACCCAAAAGGGAGTTTGTTTGAAGTAAAAAGCACTTTGCTGCGTCACTCAAGTCCCTGCTGTCTGAATGAGCAGAGAAGCAGCCACACGGTGACTCCAGTGAGGAAGCGCCGAGGTTTCAGTCTGAGCAGCGACATCATCTGAGGTCACGGTCTGTGCCGGGTCAGCTGAGAGGATAAAGACACGCGACCCCCCCCCCCCCCCCCCCCCCCCCCCCCCCACCATTGAAAACGACTTCAGGCCGGGGCGGGTTGAGAAGCACGACACACAACGAGTGTGTGTGTGGTCCAGCTCAACATTTGACACAACACATTTCAGGAATTATCTGCATCACATAACTGCACATTAACAGCGTATTGTTGAAGTATAAAGTCACGTATCGCTTTCTTTTCAACTCTGCATTAATCTCATTTTACTTTATTACTTCCTGCCACTCGTATAATTATTCTCAGTTCACATAAGTATTGTATGAAATTGTTATCTTGGCAATGTCATCAATTCAATTATGTTTTAACAGATAGGGTAAACCTAATAAAATCTCATTAAGTACATAACATATGCATCCATTGAATGTCATTCACACATATGTGATATTTCAGAGATTTTAACAAGCTTTGACATGAAGTTTAAGGCCCAGAGATGAGAGCGTATTTAAGGAAAACCAGTCTCTGTGTTTCAGTGATTTGAGCCACTTCATAAATCGGAGTCGTCGGCTCTGATTCATGCTGCAGTGACGAACGAGATAAAGTAAGAATCAATACCACTCTGCCCCGGCCCGAGTTACTGACACATGGCTTTGGCTTGAAAAGCTGGCTTTAAAAGATACAGGATTGTAACGTTGTGCATCGATAGGGCTGCAGTGAAAGTTGAAACAAGAGACAGGACGAGACCGACTGCGAGAGATTGTAATATCACACCATGGCTGTGTAATTAGCACTCCAGCTTGCCTCCAGGCCCCCTAATGACACCTGCTCCAAGCTACCGACCCGGCACGTTGCAGCAACACCGAAGCTCGCAGGAAGCCGGAGCTTTCCTGGGACAACCGAGGCTGCTATGACAACCCCATCCTCGTCCATCCTCCCTCAGACATCCTTCTGAGGAGGAGTAAACTTCCCTCGTCAAATCAGACAAGATAACAAGTCGGGAGATTGCCGGCTGTATGTGTGGCTCTGACAAAGTCTTTTGTTTAAAGTGACATGTCGTCAGTCACAAAATAGCCTTGAATAGGAGTTGAAGAGGGAACAATGGCAGCCTGATTGTAAAGACAAAAACGTCTGTTCGCCTCATATCGTGCTCTAAAAACTCTGCAGCACAGATAGTATTCAATTCACACTAAAACATAGCCTCAACAAAACAGGCCTCACTTAACGAGTTCACACTTCATTTTCAAATCACAACAACGGCGTTCAGACGCAGCCCTCCGCTCCTCAGCTACATCACGGTGTTACAGCTGAAGAGGCTGAATGAGGAAGAAGCTCCAGAGCCGTTTGTGCAGAGAATTCCTATTTGGCCTGATTAAAATTGCAAAACAAATGCACGTTTTTGCATGTATGGTAATCAGCCAATTAAAACATGTAAAAATGCTAATTCTGTGACCCAAAGACATAAAAGAAATACGAACGGCAGACCCGGAATAACATTGGACAGCTGCTCAGAGTTTGAGGGAATGATTCAGGGTTTGAACGTTTCAATCAGTCCGATCACATGTGATGGACAGAATAGACGGCAACACCTACAACTTAGTGTTTTCTTATCAGAATATGCCAAAGCTGGCAACGGCAACAATGTAACCCATTTGGCACATTAGCTTTTGTTCCGCTCTCACACCTGCACTTCTATCTAACATTTCCCGAGTACAGCCCGGCCTCGACTGAGAGTAATCAATACCTGAGTGCGTCTCCACAGCGGGATAGTGCCCTCGGCGCCCTCTAAGCATGCCGCCACCCGATCAATGAGGCCGTGTCTGACACGTAACACCGCGGCTCTGTGCCGAGACCCCTCGAGGACGCCGGTATCGAAGCATCCTGCATCAGCATGCCCAAGCTGTCGCTGGATATAGTAGACGAAAAAAATCTCTCTGGTTGGAGCTTAGCTATGACCTTTAATGGTCAGATGGCTCCAATAACAATAACATGGTTTTGCTTTTCCAATTCAACGACATACACACAACTCACATTGTATAAGGAGTAGCTTATGAAATATTCTATAAACCTTTAGAGTAGCTGATTAAACGGTATTATTTGACAAGCTGAAAGAGGTGAGTCATCTACTATTACTCTTCAAAACAGCAAGCTAAGCAGCAATGACTGAACGCCCACCTGCTGACCCACACCGGGGAGAAGCCGTTCAGATGTAGCTTTTGCAACAAGAGCTTCAGCACCAAAGGATACCTGGAGACCCACATCCGGTTCCACAAGAAGCAGAAACCTGAAAACGGTGTGCTTTTTTTTTTATTACTAAACCAATATTACGCTTCAAAAAGCAGTGTGGAGTTAATGTCTACAGCTGAAAAAGACATTTGAACTCAGTCGATATTCTTAGAAATTGTCTTCTTAAATTGGAAAATAGTGCTCAAGCTAACCTGTTCAGAAGTAATACAATGAATTGAAGCTACTTTACCAGACCCGTATGCGGTCTGTGAGCAGATACATCATTGATGCACGATCAGACAAAGACAAACAACCAGACGGTGTCTGCTGGAGCTGCAGCACTACTGCTGCATACAGAGAGGTGAGGGGAAGGTCTACTGTCACGAGAGTGACGCGAGAACAGAGTGAACCGCCGAGAGTCCGACCTGATTTACCTCCACACTCATGTCCAGTATAATTAACACATTGAAATTCAATCAACGCGAGTGTCTTTTCCCCAAAACGCACGATTACCTACTGTATATTTTAAACAGGAATCAAATGAAACCTCACTTTGTAGTAATTCACACTGGGGGGGGGTTTAGTTTGAAAGCTGTGCTTCTGTCAAATAAAATTTTAAGAGGCACAACGACTGCGCAAGTTGCTAGGTAATGAAATGCTTCCTTTCATCTACCCCCCCCCCCCCCCACATTACCAAGTCTAAATGAGATCAAATAGTGGACTTTCCTCTTCACGCTACCTCAAAAGGATCCCGAATGTGCTGATACCTACAAACTGCTGTCCTTTAGCGCTGAATATTTAAAAGTGATTAACGCGCAGCTATCTACACGCCTAATCACAGTACTTTGGAGAAGATGCGCACCACAAATAATTTATTGGCACACTGAGGAGGTGGCAAGCCGCCAAATTACACTAAATGTGTCTATTTTTGCGATGCATAATGCATACTGGGAGCACCTTTCACCAGTCCTGTTCGTCCATAATTAATGAGGCTCTTCTTAGCTGTATTGATAGCACAGAGACACGGAGTGCTTTATCTACTAAAGGGCATGAAGACAGAGGCGGAGGGTACGGAGCACAGACTGACATCTTGTTTGAAGTTGTTTAAATCATACAGAAAACATCCTTCAAAAAGGAATAACTTAAAATCTGTGCTGATGCTGGTGTTGAACTTTTTAAGACCCGCTACCACCCCTCCCATCTGATGCAACGCTTCATGTTCTGCTGCTTGATAAAGCAACCCACACTGCATGCCCATGACGCAATTATACACATTTAAATTATAAAAAGGTGCAGCACATTTCCCCAGAATGACCCTGAATTTAACTAAATGTGACTACGCAATTTTATTACCCTGTCGGTTAAAACAAATATAATAAAAAACAACAGAGGAGGACAAAAAGACAAAGTCACTGCGCCTTTTACTCGCCTCCTTAATACCCTGTAAAATCAAATCCTTCTCCACAGAAAATCACATATTTATCACTTCAAACAACGATGATTGTTTTCCTTGCACGGAAAGGACACGGACAAGGAGACATAACGCTTCATTGTAGGTGAAGTGTTGCAAGCAATTTTCCTGACTTAAAGCTCCCCGAAGGGACTAATAGCAGAAGGGACAAAGCGAGGCCTGGGCCCCCGCAGGTTTACCACAGGAGGACAGCAGGGCTCCTATCTGACAGCCTGGAAAGCAGCTGATAAGTGTACTTACAGAAAATATTTTTTTTAAAACAATTTGCTGCTGCTTTTCCGGGTAACTGCAGTGTCACTCTCCCCACACACACCGTTTTATTTCATCCAGCACCCTCTTGTGGTTTGAAAAATGTAAAAACTGTAGAGATTAACAAAGCTCAACAGCACCCCCTGATGCCCTGAAAAAGCATGACCATCACATGTAAGGTCAGTACAAGACAAGTCTTGCAACAACCATAACGAACAGTGATTTGCTTAATCGCATAAACACGTCGATATATCTCAACTCTGTCTGGGCCATCCGTGAGAGGCAGCGGTGAAAGCAGCGATGCACTCATGCAGAGGGTGAGTCCCTCGGTTCCAGTCAGCCGTACTTGTTTGCTGCGTTAGTAATCTCGCAGTGCTGGTGGGCTGCTGAGTCAGCGTCAGTGCACAGTAAGGGAAACCTGTTAGGCCTGCTGGGGGTTAAAGGACTCAAGAGGAGCGATGTGTGTGCGCGGAGGGATTTCCCCTCGTTTTTGCGGTCTGGAAAAAGTAGCACTTCTGTGACATGTGAAAGTGGCATGCAAAACGCATTCTACCCGTATACCTTCAACAACACTTTAAATGTGTGTGTGTGTGTGTGTGTGTGTGTGTGTGTGTGTGTGTCACAGCCTTACCCTGGTCTATGTTGTGCTGTGGTAGCTGGCTCATCTGACTGTGGACCACACCTGCGTAATTCCGGAGAAAAGCCTCTTCGCTGGGCGTGAGCTGAAGAGGAGTGAACAAAGTGACAAATCAAGTTTTCAAACTGAATTCTTATCTCGAGGGAGAACACACAAATGCTCTTCTCATAATAATATCAATCAACATGATTCTCCCATAGGCGCGTGTTATTTCTGGATCCATGATACTTTATATTTTGAGATAGAATTAGGTATTAGAAATAATTCATTTGTGTTTTTTTGACCGTTTTTTGACCGTTTTTGATATTTGACCGTTCTCTCATTTAGAAAGTGAAAGAGATGTTTTTTAAGAAAATTAGCTGCCGTCAGTCACCGAAAGTAGAGCATCTGATCATGTTGTCTCCTGGTAACAAGTGTGTCAACTCTGTGGTTTTAGCTTTGCAAAACACTTGTTTGTTGCCTGGAAACCAACACCTACTTGTATAAAATGTCCTTATAGCAACAAACCTACGAAAACACTTGGATTCATATATATGGATTCATATTTCCGCCGTTCAAAAAGAGCAACAGAGTGATGTGAGAGGACGAGAGGAGAGTCGTCTCTCTGACTTTTTGGTTTCTTTTCCACACAGGTTTAAAAAAAGTCATTTTTAAATCTTCTTATCTTTTAAAAAGAAAGGTTTAAAGGCCGACAGGTTCACATAACATACTTGCTTCTGTAAGCTTTAGATTTCTCTGCTTCTTTGATCTTCAGAGGTTCTAAATCAGTTCATCTCTGCTCAATTCCTCCACAATGTCATTCAATACCTGAATCATTGTCACTACCTGAGCTGAACATATAACACATATCTGGAGCTGCACAGTTATGTATTCCCTCCAGAAACATAACTGTGGTTTCCAAGCTGCTATACAGAGACCAACAGGGGACTTCGATGGATTGAGAAGGCCACCAATAAAATTAAGAATACAGTCAATTTCTATTTCACTTTTAGCATCGGGCCTCTGCACCAGAAAAGACATGTGCCACACCACTCATAAAAAATCAAAGCATAGACGACTCGAATGGAGGTCTTTATATATTGTGAATCTGTTTTGAAGTCTGTCTGGCTTTGTTTGCTCTAAGAGCCAATCTTTGCGTGTTTCTTTTCAAAGTAAGTGTAAAAGGGTCTTCTAATTTCATCTGACCAATGACAGAAACATAACGGTATGACGGTAATAATGTTTGTTGGTCTTTGTGGTGTGCATGAGCTGGACAAAAAGCAACGCTAGAATTTATTTTTTAAACCTGTAAAATGTGAAAACTGAAACATTAAATGTCACATGGACACAGTTTGTGTTGGTCGAGAGACTGCACTCACATTTGATCCCATCTTCTTTAGCATGAGCAGGACCCGCACTTTCTGTTGGACGTACATGTCTTCAGGAGACTTCCCCGGGGCCTCCTCGCGGTTCATCCCCCCTGCTCCTGTGGCTCTGGACACACAAACAAATCCATGTTACACAAGAACTGCAAAAAAATCTAAGCAACACAAAACACTCACAGTGTTATTAGAAGTTAAAAATACGTAAAGATTGAGGTTGTTTCGGGCCACATTATCTGACAGGCCATAAACCGACAGACATTGTTAGTGGCCTAAAAACGTCTCGTTCAGCTGTACTTAGCTCCGCCCTCTTCTGTGTCTTGTGGTTGCAAAATGCCAAAATGGCGACGGCCAAAATGCAGAGCTCGAGGCTTCATAACTGCTGCACACAAACCAATGCGTGATGTCACTGTGATCACATCGATTTCTTATACGGTCTATGATTCTGACTGCATTTCAATCATATGTTTTTCTGACCTGACTTTTCAGACGTACCGTACTAGGCTGGAACTAGAGGTCTCAGATTTAGGGTAAATGAGCCAGACTGTTGTTGTATTATATAAATGAAGTGCTTATCACATTGTCTAACACCACTGGTGATATAAATCAGAGGCCTCGTCTCAGTGCAGTCACAGTGCAGGCTCGGCACATTCACAGCGTGAATGGCTGTCATTAATATTGCATGGCAGTTTTCACACAGATCTCGCCCCTGCCTGCTCCTTCCATCTCATATTCTCCGTCTAACTAATGACCTATTTTCTCTGTCAGTCTGCAGAGATGCAAAATATAGGCACGGGGGAAGGAAAAAAAAAGGGGGGGCGAAGGCGATAAAAGGAGCTGCCAAAGCTAATGCGGATGACAGAAAAGGGATAGGTTCCGCTGTGATAGCGCACACACACATCAAGGTCAGCTGTTGTCGCATTACATCTCCGTTACGACACACCAACAAGACGAGGCATGCAGCGCGGCGTGACGTGCAGCCTGAATGTACTAATTGAAATAGCTAAAAGACAAAATTACTCACAGAGAAGAAAAATACATTGAAAAGGATGAATCTGGTCTTAAAAATAAAAAAAGGATTTCATGGAGAGAATATCAGTATGCCAGTCAGGATTCGTTCTCCCCTAAGAATCTGTCGTAAAAAGCCAGAGGGAGCCGCACTGACTATGATAGTTCTGGCTATTTATTTTGGCCTCTTATCTATACAAAGGACCACTAATGCATGTTGACAGGCCGTTTGATGTGGGGTTATATTTAATTGAGGAGCTGGCTCGTCGTCCCCACTTCCCAGAGCCCGGAGGGGGGAGAAGGATGAATGGGGCATCGTTGGCCATTGGCTGGCGTTTGGGTGCCACTGTGAGCGTGTGGATTCATCCAGATCAGAGCAGCTGGAGCCCAAGCTTCTGGCTATAGTCCTTAGAATTATAGCAATCTTTGGTGGTTGTTTAGAGCAAGCAAATAACACTTGACTTTGTCTTCGTGTCTGTTTTCAGCCACAGGACACTGAATGAGGGGGAAGATGAGTACATCAGGTGTTCACTTCCACCTGAGAGCCAGGCATCGTTTAAAATCGGAGAGCCGCTGAAGTCTCGAAGCAACATGAAAAGATCTCGCTGGTGTCAGTTGCTCCGTACACCTTCAGGGAGGATATATTGCCGGCGAGGGTGAAAGAGGTGGCAGTGTTTTCATATCAGCAGCAGTGACACGTTTGATCAAGTTTCAAAGCTCCTTTCGCCAGACAAATGGAAGAGCTAAGACTCGAGGCAGAGAGACGACACACGGAATGAAGCTTGATATAAACTCAGGAGCGCCAGTCGGCGTGCATCAGAAGCACACTGGGAATGAACCGGTCACCGTGTGAGACTGGATAGAGAGCAGAGAGTGACTGAAGAGAACAGTACTACTCTAACTGTCAAAGGGTGCCATCTTGTCTTGAGATTTTTTTTAAAAGACGACGACGATGTACCAAACATCCATTGATATTCAGGCATATTTTGAGACGTGACAATTTAACCATTTTCACGTCCGCCGCAGCACAAAAGGCGGATATATATTCCACATTCATCATCTGTAAATAGGCCCTCTGCTTTCATGACTGAGGCATTTCTGATCCTCTGATGTTTGCGTTTGAAGTATAAAAACTGGCCATATTTAGTACCATCTCTGCCCAGGCTGCTGTTTTGAGGGTTGCAATTTGTATATTCAACCAGCCGGAAAAACACAATGTAGCTTATCCCACTTCCACAGCAATATATCTGCTATAAGAAGAACAAAAGTAGTGTGCAAAAATCCCATCCCGGGTAGAAAAATCACAGAAATGTAAATGAGGTTGATCAGTGATCTTCCATTGTCACTTTAAAAAAAGAGGAAAGGGAAAGGAGTCATTCTTTTTTTGGATTTCACCAGTTCTTTCTCAGGCTGGAAGGGGCAGAAACACTCATTTGTAGAGGACTATTTTGGGCAGCTACAGAACTGTGAATCATGACAGTTCTGGTCCTCAGTGAACTGGACGACAACATGCATACAACAGCGATTAACATTGTGCAAAATTTCGTAACGGGTAGTTTCATCCGTGCGATCCTGCTGAGCAAACTAGCTTTCCAACCATGTTTATAATTCCAACAATGCGCCAGATGGTACTCGGCTGCCTGGCATACAATGCCACAGTGCCACAGACTTAACCTCTACATAATGGCTTCCTGGGTATCACTGTTGGATTACAGCATTTTAAAAACACACCGGGTCAAGATAAAGTCCAGCTCAACATGATTTTAAAGCCAAAAATCACATACTGGGTGTTGTCACTGTTGGCGAGTGTATTATGAGTGGCCTGTATCTTTAAATGGGCTATTTGACGATGATCATTTTGCAACTAACTATTTTTGTTATGATCATTCGCTTCATTGTTCAATAGGTAAACAATAGGGAAGAATGACTAGAGCCTAAAGGTGAGGTTCAAATTGCTTGCTTTTTTTGGTAGAACCAACTTTCCAAACATCCAACTTTTTATTACACAGAATCCAGACTGACCAATATGATTGTAAGAGACTTGGATGATTTTCCTGTAATGTCTTTTCCAGCTGTGTTCTGAACTCTCCTGGGAAGACAAACTCTTACAGAGGACAATGTCTGAAGTTGTCGGGTACATCTAGACCACTCCTTGACAGACGGCTAGACCTCAGCTGCTTTTTGTATGAACGCTGTTTGATCTGACACATCCACTGAATTATTTCTATCAAGGCTGCTTTGAAAAATGGCAAAAAAAAAGGAAGAAAAGAAATGACACAGATAGATTTGATCAGGATGCCGTGACAAGTGACACAACTCCGCTAAAAACCTATAAATAGAGTTCTGGAAAGAAACCTTCCTATGTTTAGCCTACTTGGGTCATTCTAGCGTTATTCTGATGTTCACGCTCTTCTGTGTAACAAGACTGAAATCATTTCAAGGACCACAATAGGGATCCTGTCAGAGTCCTTTGTGTGTGCCTGATGTTCGGTTCTCGAGGTGGGCTGGCTCAATACTAATCCCTCGAGGGCTAATATTCCAGACGTAATCAAAGGCTTTCTTTAATGCTGATCTAGGCCTACCCCCCCCCCCCGTGCCCGTGTTGGGTTCTTGTCAGTGTTGTCATGTTGGGTGGAGACATCGAGCCCCTCTAGGCAGCCCAGCTACCACTGAGCAGGGAAATCTCAAAGAAAAAAGCAACACGAGGGCCATCAAATCTGAACACGTGGTAGTTAGTTAGTTATATTAATATGGAAATCAATATATTGTTGTGTGATGCTGAGGCGCAGCTTAATCTTTGTACCCATGTTAACCAGTTAATGCTTTCTAGCAGGTCAGCCTTGTGTCAGTGTATGGAGTTTTCAGCGTTAACTTCAAGTACGGCAACATTTCACACAGCTACTGCACATGACTGAGAATTACACACTTAGTAATGCCGCTTAAAAAAAATAGAGCGACGCCTATCCACTGCATGGCCTCTGCATTCCAGATTTCTTATGTACACTCGTGTATCAGTGTCCATTAGTGTCTCTGCGAAACAAAAAACATGAAGAGGACCTTCAACACTGTGGCCGGGCCACACAGTGGAGTGGGCATCTGCTGACGGAGATTACAGTGTGCAATGTGATCGGCCCTCAGATTTACTGAGGGTCATGAAGGGCAGAGGCTGCCAAAGTGCACCGGCCCAGTCACACATGGCAGGTTTGTTATTGGCTCTAGAATCAGCTGTGCACATAACACACAACGTCTGAAAGCTTGAGAAATCAAATTCCCCCCCACGAACAAAAAAAACAAGAAACAAACTTCTAAGTTGACTGACAAACCAAGTTTAGCTTTACACAAATGCCGCTAAAAGCCTGAACTCTGGAAGACCCCCGAGAGGTCAACAGCCTCCAGCCAAAACCGCAAAATAACTAAGAATGCAATCATGAGCTGCGCCAACATCCCAAACAAACGTGTGAGAAACTTCAGTACGCTAGAAGTCTGGTGTGGCTGCCAGCTGAGCTGCCAACAACCTGGCCTGGTTCTGAAGAACAGCTGTGTCCCTGCAGGTACAGGTACACACACACACACACACACACACACACACACACACACACACACACACACACACACACACACACACACACACACACACACACACACACACACACACACACACACACACACACACACACACACACACACACACACACACACACACCTATTGTTGGCTTACCATGTCACGAAACCAATTAAAACTAGTGGTCTACTGAAATTAGGACAGAACAATATTCTTTTTCAACTCCATAATTCAGCAAAATAAAACAATTAGCTCGTTTATCTTGTGACTTTAAGAAATCGTGTCACGACGCCATATAACAGTATAGAAAAAATTGCGAATTTACAATTCACAATGATGTAAAACAGTAAATGGAAGAAAATACTCACATTTTAGATGTTGGAGCCACTAAATGGCTATTTTTCTTGATTAATTAATATGATCGATAGACTATCAAAAGGTGTTGACAATTTATTTCTGTCAATCGACTAAATGTTTCAGCACAACAAAAAAAGAAATCCTACGACAATTTTCATAGTGATGCAAGTCCCATCAACCAGTCTCTACCCATCCAAACCCGCAGGAGACACAACGAAACCCTTAGAGCAGCGGGACACCCAGCAGAGTGTCTCCCTTTGGGTCGGGTCTGGAAACGGCAGGAGCCAGACGGGGGGACATTGCAGACCAGAAAAGCTCTGGCTTGGACTTGCTGGATATCTGCATGCTGTCTTTTGTGTGAAGCCATCTCCTCACATATGTACAGTGCCCACAACAATGGCTACAGTATTTTGGGACAATGGTGATGAACTGGATTGTGTAAACATGATTGATAAGTAGGTCATGTCTTGTTGTCACCACGTGAGGCATGAACTCAAACAATCCCGCTCAACTGTACAGGCTTAGTTCATAGCTGGGTTTCTGGGTGTGCTTAACTGTCCTTTGACTATTTCTGTGCCACATTATGTAGATACTAGGCCCTATTACAGCAGGCAGGACATTTGACATATTTATACCGTAAGCCACTAGAAAACTTTTCCTACCCAGTAAAAAATAAATATTGTCCCCATTATTTAGCTTCTACTAATGACAGTTTTTAAGCAAAACCTGGCAACCTGATCTTGCAAATGTTTCCACAATACCAATTTTGATACAACTGAGTTTTCCCCCGCCCATGGATGCGATATACCATAATTAAATCTCGTCTATGATCTCAGAACATCTTAGCTCACTCCTCAGGGTCCCTCAAGGGAATTGAAACAGAAGCTGCTGCCTTAAGCTGGTCCCTCGGGGGTGCGGCTGCAAGATTTCAAACGTGCCAACGCAGGGAATGAAATTCTTAAAAGTTATACGATGTATGTGATGGAACAATACAATTCCTTGCAAATGTGCAGGATGCACAAAAGACAAAGAACTGTGAGCAGAAAAGATGGCTATGCACTCTATAGTTTGTGTCTTTAAAAAACGTTTGGTGGTCATCCGGAGGCCTCCGTCATCTGGAATGGGTGCGTAAGCCACGAATGGATCCAAGCGGCTCCGGTATCGCCGTGTCAGGCCACAACAGGCCACTTTGGGGGCAGAGTAAATGCTGACAGCCTGACAAGTGTGTGTGTGCCAAGCACAGAGCAAGAGGTTGTGAAATGAACCAGCCCTCACTCCCAAACTCCGCTCACGGGCAGCTGATGAGGTCCCGTGAGGACTCCGTGAGGAGGCGAGGGACGCAAGGCCATGGGGTCCTAATCGCGCTCCAAATATCCATCCAGTGAGGGGAATGTGCAAACTAAGGCGGGCATGGCCTACTGTGGTCCGTGACCAACTCTGCTAGTTGCCAGGAGGATTCAGAACGCTCGCCCGTGGCCAAACCCTGAAACCCACTGACTGCAGCACTCATCAATGCCCCCGCTGCCGGCAGGGCGCCAGCTTCACCACTCAAAGGGTTGTCAGCTCTCTGACATGTGTGTGTGGGGGGGGGAGCAGACACTGTAAAAGGCAGCGTGGCACAATGCATCCAAAAATAGAAAACCCAATGTAGGAGTTGTGTGAAAAGAAAACTTGAACATGAAAAAACAAAATGTAAAGAAAGTAGCTTCTGTGTCTGGGCAGCATTGGATGTTCTCTATGCCTAATCATTACCATGGCTGACTGGTAGGTGTTTGGTGAGTGGGACAAATGGGTCTGCAGTTTGTCTTTAACACTTCATGTAGGCGTGCATTGTGTACACGAAGTCTGCTGAATCCCTGTTGTGATGTCCTCGTTTAAGATGCGTTAACATCAGAACGTTGGTGACGTTGCAAGTGGACCAAACTGATACAACCTAACGGCAACGTTTGTCTGCACAACGTTGCACACACGTTAGCTGAGATTGTTCCGACTTTTTGATCATGTTAGTTTTCTTCTTCTTTAACCTCTGACTGAAATAGAACAACAAATAAACGTGTGGACGCCGACATTGAAAGAAGAGCCGGTTGGTTTTCTCAGAGATGGACACACATCATGAAGGATCTTGTTATCATGTTGCGGGACACACACTGTTCAAACTGTAGCAGCGCTCTTGCTAGCAAGCAGCGAGCCTTCAGCGCATTTTCGACATGAATCTTCATCAATATCCGTCGTGGTAAAACATACATGGACGGTACACTCAATTACTTTAAAAGTCACGTTCATTTTGCCCTGACGGTGATTTAATTTAGTCTCCGCCAAACCCCGGGGATACATTTCCCAAAAGCAGCCGATGCTAACCAGCCGAGCTAGCTCGCTAGCATGCCCGAGACAAAAGCCTGAATGAAGTTCCTATGGGTGCAAACACCATCCAGGTACCGCTGCTCTCTGCCAGAAGTGTAGACGCCGGGAATCAAACGCACGTATCGATTCAAAAGCCCCTGACAATGTGCGCCTCGTCGAGACAACGGAGCATATGCGCTTACCCCTCCTGGTCCAGCTTTTCTTTCTTCTATGCTCTGTTTGAATGGTGTGTTGTTGTAGGAGGGCGTCCTGTTCCGGGGTCACATCCCTCCAGTCGGCAGAAGCTTCGGAGAACTACTGACTCAACGCAGCGAGAGTCCTGCTGGATGTTCAGTACCGCTACCGGCCACAGGGGGCGCCCCCGGCACAGACGAGAATACATCACTACATGTAGGATCTATTGCTGAAAGTAACAATGCATCGTTTAAAATCTTACATAGGGTAAAGTAAAAGTACTCACTACGCAGAATGGCCCTTTTCAGAATAATGTATTTCATATCACTGGATTATAATTAGGAATGCATTAACGTGTAAGCATCACTAATGTAGTAAAGTTAAGGTGGGGCTAATTCAAACTTCCTTTTGTCTGCTTTATCCATAATAATACATCGTGATCTATTAGTAGATGTTGGTATTGTATTAATAATCTGAATCTGCAAAGTAACTAGATATCAAATAAATGTAGTGAAGTAAAAAGTACAATATTGCTTCTAAATTACAGTGAAGTAGTAGTATAAAGTAATTAAAATGGAATTACCCAAGTAAAGTACAAGTACTTTACAGTAGAGTACTCCACCACTGCTAAACACAAGTCTGAAAACAAAAACCTTGCTGATACTTTATTTATTTATTTATTTTGTTTGGAGGAAATTTGATGTTTTTTTGTTCTTTATTTTTTAGGCAATCTACCCAGCAAGGAATGTATTACCCACAAAAAATTGATATATTTAATATCAAACCATGTTTATTTGCTTTTTAAGTTATAAAAATGTGTAGCCAACATTGATGCTATTTAAATTTACATTTCTCATGTGTGCATATTAGGAAAGCGATCACAACATTTAAGTTGTGATGTAAAAAATACAGTCTTAGTCCACTTGAAATCATCAGTATCTCTCACCGCTACAGTATGTTCACTTGTATTCACTATGTGTCTCATATAATGATGATGTGGTTCTGTGTTCAATAAAGAGAAAGAAAACCCAACCAAAAACGATGACAGTATTATACAGTACATCAAATATTTGCCAAAACCACCCTGCGTTCACTTTAATTAATAAACATGTAAACATAAAAAATGGAAATTATTGGATAAATTCGGTGGCTCTGGCCTTCATCCACGATCAGCCTTTTTTTTTAAGCTGCATTAAATTAAGTTTACATATGGCTTGGATCCTAGAAAGCCCCAGTGAGCTCTGCTGTTGCACACGGTTAATTGGGTGCATGTTTACCTCCTGACAACAAGTGAAGCAAATGTAATAACAGGATGAAGGACAGGTCTCCATCGGGCATATGTTGACAGGAGGATTTATCAGCTTCAGCTGCACACATGTAAACAATACCTGAATGTTCAAATAATTGTACCGTTTGACAGAATTCATGAATTACAACCAATTCAAAAGGCAACAGCAGCATATTTTTTACAATTTGCAAAAGTAGCTCATGCACTCAATAGACTCCTTCTGGCTTAAAGCAGCAGTGTTTGGTTGAGCCCATACTGAGGGACATTGATGACCCATATTTAAAACCCATTCCACAGTGACTAATTCAGTAGCTTAAGGGAGTTAAAACAGCTTGTTGTGTAATCTACAGCTACACTTGCTCTTCTATAAAATTCATCTTTGTAGATCATTTGAACTGTTGTGTAAAATAAAAAAAGGCGATGAAAAGCACATCATCTTATTTGCGTGACTGACAGCGAGATATACAGCATGTAAAGTATACTGAAAGCACCATAAAATGAGATCATACAGCGCACCAGTATAGAGGTGTTTGACAGTACAAGCACGACATCTCTTTCAAAGCACCTGGCACATCAGTTCAAAAATGCAATGGAAATCACAGTGCATAACTTAAATAGCAGAAAATAACACAGGCACACACACGCACACACGCACACACACACACACACGCACACACACACATTGCATCATCTGAGAGAGATCACATAGTCTAGATTTACACATACAAAAGGGAACATTCTGAGAAACACAACCACAAGTCTACGGCTAAAACGAGATCATTATTTGGGTCGTAATGCCTCATGTTTTCAATATTCTTCTTCTGAGCCTTGACCAAACATTTTGGTAAATTTACCTTCACTTTCCTGCTGAGAGTTAGATGAGAAAAGCAAAGGCACTCTAATATCTGTCTTGTTAAATATGAAGCTGCAACTAAGAGACAGTAAGCTTAGTTTAGCATAAAGACCATCTGTTTCCTGTCTTTAAGATAAGCTATGATCAGCTAAAGGCTACTGGCTCCAGCTTCACAATTAACGAACGAGAGCGCGGTGTAGACCTTCTTATCTAACTCTATGCACATTTGTCAAAATGTCAAACTCTTCCTTTAACGTGTAGTAGCTGTTTGGTAAGGGTCTGCTGGGTGACAAAGCCTGGTTCACCGGTGTGTTATCAAAATAAAGGTCCCATTTAAAGTTGTTTTCTCATCTTACGATGGATTGTAAATGTTACAATGCTTTGTGTCTACTGGCACTCCAGAGGAAACATACTGCACTTCGAGGCAATATTACACATCAAAACACAACATCTTTTTAAAATATCCTTCATGACTTTGTACAAGTACTTCAGAGCAACCAAATTAAATAAAATACAATAAAATAAAAAAATAAAAAACACAATTGCAAAGAGGCAGTTGAAATGAGAGGAAATGACAAAACCATCATGGAAAAGACTTGAAGTGAAACTGCCGCCCTGTTATTGAACTCCGTGACTGAACCGTGTCGTCTAAGGTCATCACACAGTGTGTTTGCAGTTTGCTCCCTGCTAAGCGATGGAGATGAACTTTCAGTCTCTGCTGCTGTTTCAGCGATTCATGACACTTTTGCACGTGCAGGTGGTTTTTTAAAGTAGCGACTCTCAAACATCTATAAAGCATGTTCATGAAGGCATTGCCATGTCTGATGGGAGAAAGATGAGTGTGATGGATTTCCTTCAGTGTGAAAATATATGTGTGCTGAGATTATGCACCGCCGTTGTATCGTCTTTGGATGCCTCCACTTAGTCGTTATTTACTGCAGACAGGCCAGTCCGATGTAAACATATGCTGAGCGTTTTTGAATGCCATCAATAAAGTAAAATATTTCATTGAGTTTTCTTCCCTTTTACATTAAAATCCATATTTATTTGGCCTGTCACCAGGCTTCCTTGGTGCAGTGTTCTTCACGGCCTATTATCTTTGGCCAGGGAGTGCATCATCCAGTTGACTTTCGTCTTCCAGCTTTCCCGCAGAGCTTCGTTGAACTTCACCTTAAAGTTCTTCAGTGCCTCTTCCTCTGATTTGCCCAAAGCTAAAGAGTCCTTTTGAAAAAAACAAACAAATCATTGTTAATATTATTATCATCCTCATCATGATCATCAGCAGCAGCGTCATTGTTGCAAACCTTTAGGTACTGGATGTCTTTGAAGGAGGTGAGCTCTGGCAGTCCTGCAGCCTTCATCATAGCAAAGAGGTTGACGAACAGCGTCCCGTTGCGACACAGGATCTTATAGGCCCGTTCGCAGTACTCCCTGAACCTGACGTCATGATGCAATAATCAGTCTTAGGTTATGAAATACGCAAACAGAATCCTAGATTGGTAAACAGGCTGACACAAAAATGTTGTACCTCTCAAACTTCTCACTGTTGTTCGTCCTTCCTTGTTGAATCACGTGGACGAAGTCGTAAGTCAAGATAAAAGGCACACGCTCCCTGTTGATCCCCAGTTTCCGCTTGAAGTTGCCCAAGAAATGCCCAAAGTCGATGTGGAACAGCTGAGGAGCAAAGGTGAAAGTTACTTCTGGGTTCTGAATCACTGACCACAGTCACATTTGTTAAAGACTCACTAACAGGTAATGAGTGACCTGAAGGATTTCACTCCAAAGCGACCAAATCTGACACTCAGTTAAATTAAAAGTCACCCTGTCTTGGAAGAAGAATGCATTTGTCAGTGCAGATCACACTTATTTCCCACTTTATGTCTAATCGCCCCCTTGTGGTAGATTTCAGTGTGATGAATGTGATGAAAAATATCACAGCGGTCAACTCTTACCTGTCCAGTTTCCCTGATCATGATATTGTCGTTGTGACGATCTCCGATGCCCAGGACGTAAGTAGCTACACAGTAGCCAGCACAGGACAGCGTGAACTCTTCTACTGCTGGATCAAGTTTGTCACTGGTGACAAAAAAGGTCAGAGAAATAAGGAAGCACAGCATGAGTGGGTTTTATTCTTGCAGTACATTTACACTTCTTAATCATATAAACTACCTAACTACTATATACACACACACACACACACACACACACACACACAGATACATAGTAATGAGGCAGGGTTTCCTCATTGAGGTATGAAATATTTTCAGCAGAGGTTTAATGATTGACTATCAGGTCCTTTCATAGTCTAGACGTGCACTGAGGTTCACTGTGTTAAGCTTTTAATACGGGCGCTGCAACAGTTCAAGCTAATGACCTTTCTGGTCTGTCGTGCAGTCAGCTGGGCCTGTCTTGTCAACGTGATGTACGAAGGCTTATTCATTACATTGAATGGCTCTCTCTTTTCAAGGAACTTTTAGAATAGACCAGACCTTCAGACTGTCTTCCATTTAATACAAATCTATGCACTTTGTGTTGGTCTGTCACGGTTTTAAAATGCCGCACACAATAAATACTTTGAAGTTAACTCTTCAAACCACACAGAGAGACATTCAGAAGGCATTTCTGAAAACACAAAACATAAATGAAAAAAAAGGATGTTTCGCTATACTGTACACACCTTTATACATAGATTGTTTTAAAATATTTTAGTTAATAATACAATGTTTATATTAATTGAAATATTTCAATGTTTCTGCATTGAATAACACACCCAAAAATCCCCAAACCGTAAAAATACTATGGGATCTTCATTACAATTTTAAATTAGTCCCATAATGATTTTAATGAGCACATCATTCACCTTTAGTCTTTTTAATAACAATATAATGAATGGCTTAAAACACACTATAATAATGTTGTTTTAAGCAGTTATAAGAATGTTTTAAATGTGAACTAATGTACAGTATTTGTTATTTAATTATAACCTCAATAATTACAACCTCTTCTATGAAGACATACAGTATACTAGTTATAGTTAATGACAGATACATCAATCAACAATTACAATGTCCTTGCATCTGTTTACACCAGCATTATAGCGTGTTATAAACCATTTATGAACTGCTTTTATACTGTTAATAAATAATAAAAAAGGGGAGGATTAAAGTTAAGCGTTACTGACTAACTAAAAATGTCTGTACAAAACAGAGCCAGCGGATGTGACACATTTCACACTTTACTGCGTTTCAATTCCCTATACTATGAAAATTACTTTAGGTGGTATTGTTGGTGCACTTTTAGGGTATTTATTTCACACATATTGCGGTGCTGAGATGTGATGCAGTTGTTGACAAGAAATCTAAATACTGTACCATGTTCAAATAGCAAGAAATAATGCAAGTTGTGCATTGAGAGACGTTCATAGTGTCGATGCCAATAAAAAAAAACTTTACAGACAGGAAATAGAAAATTTGTTTGTGTTGTGTACACTACATAAAAACAAAACATAATTAGAACTAGTATAAGTATTTTGGGGCACAGCTTATGAAACTGGCCTGGCAGCAGTTGGGGAATCCCCCCACGATCAGGAAAGTTCTTAGATATAAAAGCCATTTGGGGAGTTTTGTTGATCATGACAAACGATATGAAACTGGGTGGATGGTTAAAACTCTGTGGCTCTAAACAATGTTTGGTGTTGTTTTCATGGGGTTAAAGAGGGTCATCACTTCTAAAGAGACCAATACAGTCTCTAGATCTTAGAAGATGACAAGGCTCGTAACCATTATGTCAAAAGTTGTTCGTCATACTCACTCAGGATTCTTAGATTTGAGCCAGTTGAGCAGGGCATCCTTGTTGAAGGCAGCGGTGGCGGCACTGTTACTGCTGTTACGCTGGATGTTGGCAATGGTGTCGGAGTTCTTCACAACCTCAATGAGCCCCATCTTGTTCCCAGTGGACAAGCAGCCATAAGGGATCATCCTGTGAGTGTGTAACAGTATTAGGTTGGTCAAGCGGTGCTCATTGTTGAAAAGCATCAACAGCTGCTGCAAACAGCTGCTCCCACTGTACCTGAGATCGAGGCCTTCTCTCTTCCATAAATTCTCCATGAGCTGGATCATCTGGAGGGTCAACATGTCTTGTCGAAGATCTTAAGGTGACGAGTGGAAAAAAGGGGGGAAAAAAGTTAATTTCACTGTCACAAAAGATATATCACATTAAAATGTTATACTAGCTTTTACCCTGACACTGTTTGACTTCTAAACGTCCTCTTTATTTAGAGGACATCCCTTTTCAAACCTGCTGGGTATGTTTATCTTTACAGTGCATTTTAATGTAAGACCCTCCCTGCATTTTAACGCTTCAGTGTATTCCCTTTGTGCTAAACTGAAGTGAACTACAGTCTTCTTGGCACTGTGGGCTACTGTATGATGTGTAGTGAATGTGTGTCTTCCAATTGTCTTGTTTCTCACCATCTCCGTTCTTGAAGATGATGCCCACCATGTCTCCTTGAGCCCTGTGGTTATACATCAGCCAGAGTGGCTTCATCTTGGAGTCCATAAACCTGCACTTGTCTGCACTGCAACAACAAACACAGTCAGTATAAACACTTAATCATTATAACCATACAAGGTTCATAGACCGAGGACTGAGGAAAATACAAAATACATTGCCATTTTTAGGTTTTTACTCTGTTGATATTTTACTTTTTGAGTTGTTAAATGTTTATGTCCCTTGTGGGCTGCTGTCAGCAATGGGAAAATTCTTTCCAAGGCAAAAACAATGCCCAAGGGGATGAAGATGAACAGTTCAGGGAGAAAGTAAAAAAAGAAATGCACCATCGTCATCTGTAAGGCTTTTAGTGGTTCTACAAAAGTACAAGACGACATAAAGTATAGTTAAAAATAAAACAGAGTTTACTGGTACTGTAAGGACAAAAGGATAATTTGTCAATATGCTACGTAAAAGTATTATTTTTTAATTCAGTAAACTTAGAGAGGGACCAAAACTGGCCCTGAGAATCCAATTAAGGAGTAAAAAGGTAAAAAGGTAATTTGTTGTGTGTGTGTGGCACTAACCAGATCTCAGAGAGGATGATGCTGGGGTTGAGTGGTGACAGCAGGTCTGACAGGGCCTCAAGGTAGGACTCCTGTCTGATACACAGCTTCAGGTCATCTGCTGTCGTCTTCTGGGAGCCTGACTTGACAAAGTCACTCAGGGCCTTCATTTTGCCTAGAGCCTCGTTCTGTGTCGGAGAAGTAAGGCCGAGATTTAGTACGAAACCAAAACACATCATTTCAGATCTTGATGTCAGTGTGTATCAGTGTGATGAGATTACCTGCTTGGTTAAAAGCCTGATGTGGTGGATGTTTCCCCTGCAGTAGGCCTCCAGAATCAGGCCAAAACGCAAACTCACAGAAGCCACGTGAATCTCTGACCTACAATAAACACAAATGCTCCTGTCAAGTAAAACAGGCTGCAGATGCACATGTCCCCCAATCTTGTGTTTTTTTTGCTGGACTGCGTCTCACCTGAGATGCCAAAACAGAAAGTGTCCTATCCTCCAGTTGGACAAAGCTCTTTCTAGCAGGAAAGTGGTGAGGTCACAGTCCAGGTAGGACTCGTACTTCAGGACCTGGACCAGCTGGATTAAGTACTGTAGCAGTTCATCGTCACTGTGTGCAGAGAAAGTGTTGCATAAATGATTACGCTGATAAATGTGCGGTGTTACACGGATGCAAGTAAAAAAACCTGAACATGTGTGTACCTGAGCTTCCTGAGGCATCTGATTGTGAAAGAACGGACTGCTGGGTCGGGAAAACTGTAGTCTAACAGCTCCAAGGCATGGATGGCTGGGAGGTCCCGCCAGTTCCTCAGCAAACTAACCATCTGAGGAGAATCAGATTACCATTTTCTACCATGATGACAAAAATTGAAACTTTCAGGTGTTTGATGACAAAAATCTCTGCGTTTTGGGCTGATGGTTGGACAAAATGAGCACTACAGACGCTGGTGATTCCCTGACTTTAACTTTATGACAGAATACGTGCAAAAGTAACGACATTCCCATCAGCCTCAGCTGTACTTGTGTTCAGTAATAATCTAACAAATGTTAGCGCACAAACACGCTAAACTAAGATGGTGAACATAATAAACATGATAAACATGATCTGCAGCATGTTAGCTTTGTCATTGGGAACATGGTAGCATGCTGAAGTTAGTATTTAGCTAAAAGCACAAGCATGGCAGGACACACTCAGTCTTGTTCTAACATTTTACACACTAAATCAATCAATCCAGCAGCTAAATAACTGTACAATAAAATGTTATCATTAGCTGTAGCCCTAGCGGTATAGTGGTTATTCAGTAAAAAGAAAGCTATTAGAACCAACACAGCAAATATAATATGTGAAATTTGTGATAAATAAGGAGGTCAAGTCATTAAGCAGAGACAATACAGATAACATTTTTGTACATAGTGAGGATTAAAATCAATTTTGGACTTTTCCCAGGAGTTTTAAGTGAAACTCTAAATTATTTTAAAAATTAGGGGAAAAAAATAGAAAAATTAAAGATTATTAAAAAGTAAATTATCTTCCAAAACTCTCGTTTAATACCTGAACTACGTCCTCGCGCCGATTCCACTTGGTGATGAGGAGCAGCTTGGACAGACTTTCATGATAATGGTCACGGACTTCTGTTTGGAGCTTCCACAGGAGCTCTTTCTCGTCCTCGAAAAACTCAGTGTGGTTTTTGTTGTCCATGATTTCTTTTAGTTTCATGTACTGCAGAGAGCAAAAGACACAAAACACATATTCATAAAACATATGTGGTCAGCAAGTAACAGCTACTGTTTTTATTGTACCTTTAAAAGTGTGAGAATGGGAAAATGGGAAATGTACAAAAAAGTCTTACCTCTTCTTTTGTGACAATAGCTGCATCACCGTTCTTCTCCATGTCACCACTGACCTGATAACAGATGAGGATATTTTCACTGACTGCAATACAAATGAAAATTTCCCTATGTACTCAAATATAGCCTTTTGAGAATAGCTACCTTGTCCAGTGGTGGGTAATAGAGAGGATGTGGCCGGATATTAGGGAAGCGAATGAGAAGCCCAGCAGCACTGTCCACATTGGGGTTCTTCTCGACTGTTCCCATTGGGTTCAACAGGTCGCTTTTGTCTGTGATAAAACAAATCATACATGTGCAATTTGTTAGATGCTTTAATCTACTCAGTAAGAGTATTTTCATATTGAAATAACTCCCATATCTCTAAAAGCGACAGTGCGTGTTATATGTGCCGCTCTTCCAAACTGCAGAGAAAGATAAAATCAACTTAGTGAATACAAATGTAGCCATAATTGACATGTTTTGACAACAACAGATAGCTGTGGTTGCCAAATATTAAAAAGGCTATCTTGTGCATCAGAAAAACACATAATGTGTAAATATGCGGGGCACTGTGGAGGAGGCTGTTAACATGTGAGGTCTTTTTGAAGACGAGGAAATGTAAGGATAGAGAAGGCCTGAAAGTACCAGGAACAGATGGCCATGTGGACAACTGGAACTCCCCAGTCTTCAGCTGGTCCTTGTAGTCGAACACCATGGTGTTCACCCAGGCTATCGGACAGTCCTGAGGAGAGGGACAGGGAGGATTAGATTTGTTGATTGGCCATCTTGAAGACCATCTGCTGGCAGTCAAATCGTGTGAAGAGGCAGCAGAAGAGAGCGACACAGAGAGTACGCTAATGTTCAATCAAAAATAAAAAAAACACATTTTTGCAACATCCAAAAGATATATTTAAGACTCTTTAAAGGATTATCATCAATACATCTAAAAGGTATTGAATTATCAAACCTCTGTTGTCGTTCATTTGAATTTAAATCAAATAGCTTAAAGAAAACCTCAATATTTTAATGACATAAAAAAGTTAAAAGGGTGTTTGTGGCAACTTTTACTTACAAAATATATCATGTTAAATAATAAAGCGAAGTGAAGGATAAAAAATGTACATGACAGTGATGTTACATTTGGGGTCTAAAGTTGGAATATAAAGCAACAAAAATGGAAATGAGATCCAGGCAGAGAAACAACTTGACCATTCAATGTGTTGAAAACAAACACATTTAGGCTGAAAGCAGCCGGACAAAAAAAAAAAAAAGAGACGATGCACAAAATGTGCAATGTACCAGAGAGGCTAAAATAGCTCAACTTCTGTCTGTCTGCAGAACTTCTCTTCCAGGCAAAAGAAGGAAGAAGTGGCTCAGAAAGCAGAAGTGGCCTTTGATGCTCATAAACACACCTGGGCACCATGTTTGAGCGAACCTCAAAAACACGTTGCTCACAGTCGCTGCAACGCTTTAACACAAGAGAGGCTGAGAGCCCAGCCGCAGAATAAAGGGGACTTTATTGTTGTTCACTCTACTTGTCAGTGTGCAGTGAGTGGGTGTGTCGTTCTCTCAGTGTTGTACTTCTGCTGTTGTAGTTTCGTGCATGAAAGAGGATTTAAGTAAAACAAGTAAACGGCAAGAGGATGGTAAGACCTTAAACTCAGTGTGCCTCTATTGGCATATTATTAATCGTACCAATAGTGGCATGATATAGCATATTTCAATTTATGAATGTAATTAGGGCTGCAACTAATAGTAAACTTTTATTAATATTAAATGTGCCAATTATTTTCCATTTTCCCCAGAAAACATATAAAACCGAAATAAGCAGCAAATGTTTAGCATTTTTGCTCGAAAAATGAAGATTAATTCATGATTAAAATAGTGACACAGTTTTCAGGCGTCTACGCTACCCTGTCCCCACCACAGGCCTTAAAGATGAGAAGCGCATTTAAAGGTAACATGCTCAATGGATGGAGCGAATGGTGACTGTGAACACGAATTTAGAATTCCTTGAAAATGTCCCTTCCCTTCTTGGAGTGATGTACAGATAAAAGCGTTGAAGCGGATGAAATGTTAACCGCAGCATTGCCGCTGAACACACTTGCACAACCAGAGGCAGCAGCAAAACACACCCACACAGCACACACCGACTACACACACTGCACAACAGAGAGGAAACAGATCTGTTTGTGCTTGCTAACAAGTTCTCACCCTAAAACGGCATGAGTTTCTGATAAACTCACCGCTTTCTTATTCTTCTTTTTAGTGCCGCGGGGTTTCTTGGCTTTCTCAATGACTGCGTAGAGCTCGAAGCACAGGCGGCTCATGCGAGGCAGGTCAGCCACGTTTATGTCGAACTCCAGCTTTTGATCCCATAGTGGCTCAGAGCACACTGCCACCTCCGAGGTTGTCACCACCTTACAGAGGAGTTCGCTACCATGGAACAGACCGGCCTGCACCACGAGCTGGAGGGGGAAACACACACACACACACACACAGTGATTAGAAGAGTTTGTGAGGTAAATTGTTTGTGGAAGGTTTACAGACTTCAAGAGATGACTCAGAGTTTCCTGTGTCACTCAGGCTATGAGTCAAAGGGTCTACACATTCATAACATAAGCAGGTCGCGACACCTTTCGATGCAAGTCTGTCCAAAATGATAAACAACCACCAGAGCCAAAATTAAATATCGTACGGCTGTTGCCAAATCAAGATAGTCTGAATCTATATTCACAAAAATATATGAGTGGCTATTCTCCCCCAGGGTGTTGTCAAACCTCTGCCTGCCAGCTGCAACATGACTGATAATTATGTCACAGGACAAATTTGCCATGAGTCATGATGCGCTCTAAGGCAGCCGCCGGAAGTGCACTTACACTTAATAACCCATCTAAACAGTAACATAGTTAGTTATGAAACTGAATCACGAACACAGACACACATTTACAGACTATCCTACTTCAAATTGCTAAATTGGTTGAGGAAAAGAAAAAGTGAATATGGAGTTTTACTGGATATTTCGACATGGTCTTCATTAACAGGGAAACGTCCCTTAACAAACATTTCAACAAACATCTGTCTGCGATAGTAACAAAATGCATCGTGCACTGAAAGCGAGGAAGGGAGAGACAGCATGCAGGTTGTCAGTTTTCTTAGAATCTAGGCCTCAGAATGAGATGTCAAAAGCAGATAGGCCCTCCCCACTTCCTGTTTTGAAGTTTCAACCAACCGCCTTGATGAATTATGGGAAACGTGTGGTCTGGACCATGTGACCCCCTGTCATTTTCACGTCAACCCTGCTGTTCCTACAACTGAAATTCAGATATTGGTAAACGAGTGAATGCCACATTTCATTGAGCATCAAACCCACGCAAAACCACACCAACCTTCATTCCTTCGCCTGCATTGACTCGGCTGCCCTGCAGCAGGTGAATGTAGAAAGGCTCATTGATGGACCACAGAGAAGAGGTATTCTGCTGTGAGGAGTCAGAAGAGAGAGCATTTTTATTTTCTTACCTCCCTTTCTTTCCATTAAAAATGTGCATTTATAACATTCTTCGAAGTCTAAAGTCAGGAAACTGTTGCTACAATTTCCTGTTTGTCAGAAACACAACAATGAAAACAAAACTAAAAGTGAAAAAGGGGAACCAACTGACAAACAGTCCAAAAGGTACTTGAAAATGTTATTCTTTACTGCTCATATTTCTAGATTTCATCGATTCATTTTGCCAGTGCAGTTTCAAAATAGGTAAATTGTGCTCTTTGTTAAACTACAGTAAATGCAAGCAAAGGTGTGAGGCGTCAATTATCAACATTGTGTTGCACAGCATGCTTCAAGGGTTCCAAAGTCTGCAGTCTGGTTGAGGAACAACTGCGATGAGCAGAGAGAAAGAAAGAGTTGCTGCTCTGTTAATGAGAGACGACAGACGTCCGCTGAACTCTTACCTTCTTCAGGGGCAGTGGAGGAGGTCTGGACAAGGAGCGACTCTTGTATATCTGGCTGCACATTCTGCCCTGCTCCTCCTGATATTTGTGGATGGTGGAGTGGTGCACCATGGTTAGGTACGGGTTTTGGCCATTTCTCAAACAGGAGAATATGTACTGTAGAAGAGGACAGAGATAGACAACAGGAGGGGGACAGAGTGTTTTGTTTTTGTACAGCCATCAGTCAGCTCACCCACGGATATTTCCCAGTGGTCTGATAGCACTGGTTAACTCCTGGAGGCTGTTCATTTGCTGTAGGTTAATGCAACCGAAATCTCATTATGTGTGGATGGATGCAGTTCCTCTCTGCAGGGCTGCTAGACAGATATGAGTCACCGCTGCAGGTAGCTGGAGCTTCAAAGTCAACAGTGGAGTCTCCTGCCACCAAAACCTTGACTCACCCCACTATTGATCTGACAATCATTTTAGCTATTATGGACCACCCGCACAGGGCAGCACTCACAGGCAGAATGTAGACAAACAACATAGAAAAGAAAATCACCCTCATCCACGAAGAAAATAACAGCTCTAGTTCGTATAAAAAAAGTGTTCTTCTTCGTCCTTCAACAGAAATGTATCCGAATCAAACACAAGCTTGATTGCGTAATTATTCACCCACTTAATACGACACACCTAAAATGAAGCAACAACGTAAGGAAGACAAAGGGAGGTTTTAAACAAACCAACAGTATGGTTATTTGAATAAACCAACCAGGGGGAAGAAAGAAGATTTCCAACACACTGAATATTCCAAAGTTGACCAATTGTCTGCAAAAGTGGAGGTAAATTTAGTTTTCGTCTGATAAGAGTAGAATTTAGATTTTCGCTCATCATAATAATTGTACTAATCATCATCCTGAAGGTCTGTGAGGGTAGAGGGCGAAAAGAATGCGGCAAAATACAAAACTATCATGTAGGAAAACATGCATCAGCCTGAATAAGAACTGGGGAAAGAATCAAATATGAACAAAACAATGAAATATGAAAAAGGCAGCTGTACAGCTCAAAGACGCCGTTGCTGCGGTCACTCACTTTAAACTGGCGCATGGGATGTTTCCCATAGATGAACTCCCACGTCCCGTTGACCTGCAAAGTGTAGTCTTCGGGCTCCTGTCGCAATGAGCGAAAGACTGTGGCCTTCTTCTTCAGGGCGCTCCTCATCAGAGCCACCGGGAGGTCTTGAAGGTCCTGCTGCAGCATGAAGCTTTCCTGTGAGAGACACATTAATGCCAATAAAGGCACCAGCTTCACAGAAAATCACACACAAATGTAGCTTTCATGTGAGTGGATGTTGTTCCTGAGAGACGTTTTGAGGGTGGTGTTTGTGGTGTGGGAGCGGGATTTCCAAAGGTGCTCACGTTTACTTAAAATCACCCTTTGACTCGTCTAAACCTTTACAAATATGAGTCATACAAACTACAACAGCAGATCAACTCACATCACAAGCCTCAAACTTGACATTGATGAAAATCTTCTTGGTGTTTTTTGACTTCACACTCCCACACTCCGGCGGAGAGCAGCATGGCTCCAGGTCACATGGGAAGCTGTATTCCATCCACTGCTGCCATGGCAACATCTGCCTCTCCTGAGCCTTCTCTTCACAAAACGCGCGCATCTTTGTCCGAAACTCGTTCACCTCGTGGTTCTTCTGGGCCTCGAACTCATGCAGACCTGAAAGATCATGACGACAGCGTAAACAAAAGTAAATCTATTACGAAGTCAAAAATGTGACTGAAGCTGGAAAATAGAATTAGCATTAGTTAGCCTAGCTGTGCTCCATTTTCGAGTTAGCTACATTAGCTCATAGCTAGCGAGTAACTTGTCAACCTTCCAAGATATTCAACATCATGAATAAAAGCGAAAGAAGAACACAAGCTTTTTTTTGGTTCCTGTTGTTAGCTTGCTAACTGCTCCGGAAAATAACTGTAATTTGATTTGATTGTAATGGGAGGATTTTGTCTGTAACAAAGATGGTGAAATGGTTTACACTTCCAGTCTCCTAAATGTGCGACATCCCCCCCACCTCGTCTGGAAGTGTTGTGAATGCCGTGTGCATGGATAAAAGCAGATTGGGTTACTTTGCATTGTGTATTTATATTTTCTTTTGCTAACATTAGATATTCTCACAACTAACAGACATATTTAGCATGAACATTTGTTAGCTAGGGCCTTCGCAAACGTTAGTTGCCAGATATCCATTTCAGTGTCAGAATGTTCGGAAGATATGTGGCTTGTGAAAAATGGGTCCAATATTTATTGGACAGTGGCGAAACCCTCGAGACACAAATACAGGAAACGGACTCTCAGTGGGACGCCTCTGATCTGAGCTGTCTCTGATGATGGATATGTCAGCACTTATTGTTTAATGTCACACAGAAAACTGCTAACATGAACACAATAATGTCAGACTGAATGCTGTAGTAAAACAGCAATTTGGTCCGAAGTTGACATATTGTGTCACTTCATTATTCAATATATTTCATATTGTAATATTATAATTTCACAAATGATTCATTACATTAATATTATCTGTTTGCATCAGTGGGTCAGAGGACTGGAACAAAGCTAGAAAAAAAACCTCTCATCTTCTCTTTGATGATGACAGAGGACAGCTTCTGATCTAATACTTAACCTTAACCTTAACTCAACCATACAACAATACCACAAACCACACAAAACCTGCGTATATAGCACCTGCTCAGCTCGATCACAGAAGGATGCTGCTCACCTTTGCCAATTAACAGGCTGATTTGGGTGTTGGTGAGTTTCTCCACTCGGTCGCCCTCCCTCGCCACCAGCCTCAAAACGCACATGAAGGGCCGCACGTCGTTTATGCGCCTCGATTCTTCCTCCAGTTCCTCCCTTTCGGCCGTCTGGTTGATGCAGGTGAAGACGTATGCGTCGGGATCCCCCAGTGCACTGAACAGGGCCTCGCTACTGGCATTCTTCCAAACCATCTGAAAACAAGCGACACCAGCAATACACGAGGTTGAGAGCGCAGCGTTTATGTCCTAAACAGCGTGCGGCGTATTCTCTGGGACTGTAACATTTATGTAAAACAAGCTTTATCGAAACCAGTGTCATTACTGTTTTTATGAAGTTGCTGTGTAAGAATAACCACCACTCTGATTTCTCTCGTTTTTAAGAATGATATTCAAGTGGGCAAACAATGACCCTGGCAGTTTTTGAAAATACAATTTGGAAACATATTTAATCTCTTAATCATTTAAAATGCTTCCAAGAGTGTCATTACTTAACACGGCTAAATCAAACAGCCTGGAGTGGCAAAGCTGTTGGCATAGAAACTGGCACGTTCACATTTAACAGCAGATCTGCTCCAGCAGAGAGCTCGCCGTGTATACGAAGGAGGAAAGCTGTAGCTCCTTCTCTAATAGTTGCATCGAAACTTCAAGATGCATCAAAGGCACAAGCGAGGATTGTTTCAGATCGTGTCATGTTTTAATTAGCTTAATGTCTTAGGTCGACCAATTTGCTTTAAAGCATATTAAGTAAATATTGTAAATAACAACAGCGTTTTTTGCAACGGTGGTCACCAGAACCGCAGCGCTGCACTGCAGTCAATTGAATGCATTCTATCAGAAACACGGGTAACTGCAAAGCATGAGTACATTACACATTATGTGTCAGTGGCGAAAAAGACTCTATGAAGGTTTTTATGATCTCTCAAAGCGGCTGCTGGTAAATAATTAGATGGGGATGTGAGGGGACTTACTTTTTTGATGCTCTTGATGGTGTCGCTTGGAGATACAGGGAATTTTAGGAAGATCCCAGTAGGCAGCAGGAAGTCCATCACTATCTCATGGTCCCCCTCCCGGTCCCATTCCTCCTGCATCCCATACTTCCCCGGGGGCATGGTGACGGCCTCTCATTTACCGTCAGCTCCTCTGCTGCTCACCGGAACACAAGCCAGCCGTCCACACAGAGGAAACACAGCCGAGGTTAATATGTCTACGGTTAACATATGTTACTAGGCAGCGTGTTAATTGTTTGTCTGAATGATCTATCTTTACAAGGTTGTTTGAGGGGATCAGAAAGCTCATAAAGAGTGTGTATGACATGAATGAATGACTTGTTTCCACCAGATCCCTTCCTCCACCTCCTCAATGTTTAATGTCAGAATTTCAATAAAAGATATAAAATGGTAAACTGAGGCGATGGTATCGAGATTTTTTTTTGTGTGTGCTTTTAGAGTGCTATCATTTATGATCTGCAGTCTACCTTTAGTACGTAATTCATACATCTCCATCGTAAGATACTGAATGTTCTGTCGGAAAAAAAAGTGCTCAGAGGTAAAATGAGGTGAAAACACACTACAAAAGAAAATTCAACCCACTGACTCATACACACTATTAAAAAATACAACCTATTTGGATTATATGTCCTGCTTCCTGTAAATCTATTCAGCTGACTGTGCAGACAGAAAACATTGTATTTTGAGTGAAATTTCCAATAGTTTGCCGTAAAGTAATTCTACACTATTGATTTTGGTAAAAGGAAACTTATTAGCTGAATTGGCTGTATCTTAAAACCAGATGTAGGCTGATTTACGCATTTACTTAAACATATATTTGAATGTGTATACAGTGTATATATGTGTGAGTAGGCCTATATATATATATAAACATATAAGAAAATAAATTAAAATCAGCGATGGGAAAGAAAACAACAGGTGCACACACAACAAGTCCGATATCCTATGAAACGTGATATTTTGCTGTTTGGGTAAAACTTAAATATCAGACGCCTTGCCAACCTGTTATCGCAAACACTTGCCTGTCAGCTCTACAAGCCGGTTATCTCTTCATGGTTTGAATTCCAGCGAAGATGGAGGCTGTAACATCACCGTGACATGTCTCGCTCAGGCGGCTGTAGGCTGCGGATGTATCCGCGAAGTTGAAACGAGGTGAGGTGTTGAAAAAAAGGACGAGGGGCTCGTTACGCGGCTCATGTGAAGCGGTGAAGTGTGTCCCTGTGTCGGTCAAGTGCGCCGTCATTCATGCAGTGACGGTGCTTCACTGAGCCGCACTGAGCGGCTGCGCTCTGCCTCTCAAGCTCCCTGCGGACCAAGGGACCGTCCGCAAAAACTTTAGTTCGCGCGAAGTGAAAGCTAATTTTTTTCTCTCTCTCTCTAACTCCCGCCCGCACTATTTGTTCTGCCGGGTCCAGCTTCTCAAACGTGATGATGAACTGCTTTAACATTGTATTCTTAATGTGAGGCACTTGTACTTTACTTGAGTATTTCTATTTGATGCCACTTTATACTTGTGTTACACTACATATATATTTTCAGCTATAAAGATGTTACATACAACAAATGAGCTTATAGAATAAGAATCACTATGTTGGATGTGTTTGTCAAGATTAAAAACTAAAGCATTACATGATTTTATTAGTAATAATAATGCAAAGATGTATTATATAATAAAATAACACATGCATCACGGGGGGCATTTTTCTGCATTGAGTCCTTTTACTTAGGTGACCTGTTCAAAACATACATTGTACTTGTCACAAAGAGTGTATGTTTTTTTTATTCACAGGATCTAAACAATTCCTCCACTGCTGTCCTCAACCCTAAGATATTCAGTTAACTATCATATAAAGAACAAATATTACGAGTTGTTTGCTTGCTGTGTTGAACTTTGTGAGAAAAAGATGAATACATTTGTACTTTCTTAGATTCCTCGACTGTATTTGGACTGTTCGGATAAAAGAAGCATTTTAAAGAAGTCACTTTGGACATGGGAAATTAGAATCAGCCTTTTCACTTAATATATCAACAAAATGATTATTAGATTAATTAAGAATAAAAACAGCTTATTAATCAATAATGAAATTATTTGCGACAGCACTAATCTTATGTTGTCCCTTTGTTCTCTATTCAAGGACACCATGCTCATTGTCATCAGATGAAACCACTGCGAGTTTCACAGCTCTAACACACCCAAATGTGACCCAAAATAGACCAGAGGAGTCTCCTAGTTTTCAACATTCTGGCAACTAGTGTCACTTAAGAAAGTCCAGTTCTCTGTAACATAACTGTTTATATATATATCAATAAAAGGAGGTTTAATTGTGCAACCTCTTGTGCATTTAAGGATGTGCAACCAATCATAAGAGAGAGAGAAGATTTTAGAAAAAAATAATTTACAATTGATTTATTATTGTCTTCCAAATGTTACATGCAGGTAACTGTACATTTGCTAAATATATGAATACGCTATTTTGTGAAAGATTAAACTTTACAATAACAAAATGGTTTGTGAGTTACTCCTAACGTTCATAGTTACCCTCAGTGAACTTTACTTTTAAGCCTTTGTCTACCTGGAGTTTTCAAGGCGTGGATGTCTGTAATCAAACTTAAACTCTTTGATGGGAAACCTGCCTTCCTTTTTCCATAGTTCCATGTAGCAACTATAGGACCAGCGACAATTTTAGTTTTGCAGCAAATAGTGAGCAATGACTCTACTCTCATGAAAGTGGAACATAAACCACAGTAGTACTACTGTGGAAAGGGGAAATGCAGGGACCAACATCAACAGCATGACATTACAACTATTTACTGTCAGCTATTTGATGCACATGAGTACATCAATCATTGACTTGACATCTACGCCAGAGCAAGACACATCCCAGTAAATAAAAACATGCGTCGTATTTGTCAGTTTGGTTTGCAGGTGTTAATCCTTCATGTGAACACTAGACTCTTGGTGGTCTAGTAGCTCTGGTAAAAACAGGAAGTGAGTGTACAGAAGAGAAACTTTTGGCTAGAGCTGCAGACTGAAAGTATGAACCTGCTTCCCACCCTTCAGTCAGTGAACTGTTATCAACAATAAAACCAGTAAACAGGTTTTGTCTGTCAACACTACCTGCTTTGATAGGAACTCCGGAACCACAATACTGCATTTATATGGGTCACAGAGTTCAGATCATTTGTGCTGGGATTTAAATGACACTACAGGTATAACTGCAATGAACACAGGTTAACTGGAAACCAGCTGTTATTTTAACACACAGCAATACATCCGTCACTAGAGTAACCTTTTCAGTGCAGGGTTAAATAACAACTGGGACTTAATGGGAGATTGGACAAAAAATGTATTAAATTGTAAGGTCACCAAATAGTTGAGACGATATATTTACCCTGACAGTAAGTGAGCACATTAATAGGTTGGTCATGTGATGTTCAGACGTGCGACCTATTTACTGTCTTTGGGTTTACCCGCACTGCTGTGGGGAGGATTCCTGGATGAGCAGTGGTCTGGCCCCACAGCCACACACAAATAGTCGTCACGGGTTTAAAAATCTTTTTTTCTGATCATGATTTAAAAGAAAGGGCTTAAAATTGATCCTCGATTGGAGGAAACTAGACCTGACAGATAATTTGAGACTGTCATAAGCGCTGATTGACATTCCCTAAATACATGCTGAAATGTATCAAAGACATGACTGTGTCTTAAATAACAACTGTGACTCTCTGAAAATGGGAGAAGCCCAATTTTTTTAAATTAAGGTAAGGTCACGTGGCCATGTTACCACTGTGGCTCCAAGAATATCAGTCTGTCAGTCCATCGCTTTGGGAATATCTTTAGTTACAACAACTAAAAGGAAGATTTGTCATGAAATTTTGTTCAGACATTTGCGTTTCACAGAAAATGAAACCTAACGACCTTTTGTCTTTTCATCTAGCACCATCATCAGGTCAATACTTCAATTAGTCCAAACTAAATGACCAAATACTTGAAAACTGATGACATTCACTCGCCTCAGGTGTACTGTGTTTGGTGCTAATTAGCAATTGTTAGCATGCTAACAAGCTAAACTAAGATGATGACAATAGCTACTAATCATCATTGTAAACATGTACGCATTGAGCTCAAAGCACCACTGTGGCTGACAACTTCCTCACTGAGCTGCCAGCATGACTGTAAATTCAAGTCAACTATATGTATATAGCTCAATACCACAATTCACAAATATGCAATCATTCAGCTAATGTTGACTCGTAGGTTTTCGCCTCCCCTTGAGAAGGACAAGGTGATTAAGAACGGTCAAACTGGAGGAATATACCTTTTTCACAGCAGACATTTTGACTTGTCATAGTAGGAAAAACACAGGTGAAATTGATAACATTAACAATAGCTGCTTTAAAAAAAGATCCTCTGAAGGTAACGGGCATGGGGAGCCTCTCATCGAACAAGCAAAAGTGTATGTAGCAAACAAACGGACAAGTAACTCAGAATGGAAGTGCTCACAAAGCGAGTTCACGAAAACCAGAAGTGCTCAGCTTAGATGAAGGAAAAGACATGAGGTGGTAATCACAGCTGACCTGTGATGAGATAAGAAGATATCCATTTTAACATTTTAGACACAAAAACTTAATTTCAAGTTTAGAGTATAGCTATTCCATACCTTGACACGCGTTTTGTCACTGGACGGATGGCATTAACAAAAGTTTGAATGACTTCGGTTGATTGATAAACTCGTGAAAAAGCAATTTAAAAAGGCTGAACATATGACTATCATATAGTCACAAAAAAATGTAATTCCATCCAATCAAGATATGTCAGAGGAATTAACAGGAAGGTCAGTTTCCCAAATACTTTTATATTAAAAAATACACTCATTTTATAGCAGCAAAATCTTTTTTTCTGATTTTCCAGAAGTGCAAATTTACAAAACGAACTGAACTGAGTTGAGTTTGGAAACTTTGTCTTCCCCAAAAGCTTCAATGTAAGCTTAATGCAAACTTTAAGATTACCAAACCAACCATCCGACTTAAATGTCCAAGGACACTCATCGTCACACGAAGCAAACCTGTAAAAGAAAATATGCTGGTGACTGCAGAGAAGCGAGGATATCTTTTTCACACACCTAGTAACAGATTTATGAACCTGGATAAATAGTAAACACTTTATTAAAAACATATGGGTCCAGATGAAACAAGCCAATGCTGTTCCTTACATTCACACACAGACAAACAGCTGTTGCAGACAAACATTTGCATCGCTGAACACAGTGGAATAACAAACAGTGAGAGAACCTAAATATATATACTTCTTGTAAAAGAGTCTGAAATGGACATTCTTTGATTTGACAGAACAGTGATGTGAAGTCCGAAAAAAAATCACAATATACTTTCAATGCATTTTACATACAAATTCAATTATTTGAACTTTAACTGAAAAAAATGTTTCGTCTCGTTCAGGAAACTCAATATAGTTTAAATAACATTTGCATTTCAACATAAACGTGATCCTTCAATGAATGAACCTTCTTTAGAGGAAACATACGCCAGGTTACACATCAAGTACAAATACACGAGTCTGTACACAGAATTTCGAATACCTTTTAAAAAAATAAAAAGTATTCATTGTAAGGCTGTCCAGAGACAGTTTTCTTAACTTAGAAAACTCCAAGTCATTTAGAGGTCTTTCAGTAGCAAGTTTTGTTTTCTCAGAAACTTAACATTAACATTAGTTAAATTAATTAGTATCCAGAAATAGCCTGAGCAATGTGACAGACAGATGACTTGGCATTCCACAATTATAATTTGTTACTATTTTAGACTGTTAAAAAGAACAAAAAAAACTCCTGCACACGGTCTGCTTCACTTACATTCAGAGATATTTAGTGAGGACGTTTAGGGACATAGACCTTCATCAGGTTACTTTACAAGACAATAGGAGAGCACTTCTTAAATGTGTCGGTAGACCAATCAGGTGACACTACAAAATGACATTACTTACTCAATAAGGAATCCTAATTATCGCATCATGTCACCAACGGCCTACACTATAAGCATGAAAACATAATTTCGTATAGAAAGAATGTCTTAAAAATAGATCAAAATGCAAATACACATAATGAAGCAAAACTGCCATGCCTCCTAGCACCTGTCAACCTACTGGTGTGCAAAAGCCGGCTCTTTTTATAGACTTTGTTAAAAAACAATAACAAAAAAAAAACACAACACACTTCCCTAAATTACATTCCCTTGTCAAACTCCTACAAACTGTTCGGAGGACTGTATTCATAAAGGCCCTACTGAGCAAAACACCAGAACTCAGATTAACAATGTTTTACTGTCGGGGGGCCTCACCCTCCTCGGAGCATCTCAAATTAAGACCTTTGGGAGAAGATCTCTGATGAAATCTGGAAATCGTCTATTGTAATGATCCACCATAACCTCCATGTATGTCTCACACAGTTTGATCCAATTTAAAATATTTCGCCGCATGCATCTGTCAAGGAGTGGACTTACCCAACCTCAGCGACCTTTATTCGTTCATTTTGGGCTACGGACTGTGACCAGGCCACAGAGCCGGGTCTGTTTTTGGCATTGCTCATAGATCTGAATCTCTCTAGCACCCGGGCTGTTACTTCCTTGTAGCTTTAAGTAAGACGTCTCATTCTATATAATCTAGCTATACATAGCCGCTGGGTTGAAGTAATGGTTCATTTGAAGTATAGCAACCATTCCTGCCCCAAAATAACATCTTCACTACAAGAACCACAACTTGATGCCTGTAACTTTTATCCATAACCTCAGTTTACATTTCATCTATTTATTTAATTTTACCATGACTTTTTCTTCTTTGTTTATTTATATTCTTTTGTATTTTTTTAATTTAATTTCTTTGTTCCTATTATTATTATTATCAGTATTTGTTTGGTGTGTTGGCCAGACTCCCAGGGGGTCGGGGTGGGTGGATGCAGATGTTGGCATATACTGTACATTGTGGTTATTTTTGAAAAACCCCAAAAATCATTTGAATATAGTTTAATTATTACTTTGGCTCAAGATAAGAACTTCAAATACACATTTTAAATTAACACAAATTCAAATTAGACATTGTCTGAGAAAAAAACCACATAACCTAGTAATTCCGCAAAGTGGTCAAAATGATTCCCGTCTAAAATCAAGTTCGGGTCATTCAACAATACTTTACATGTAAAATAAAGACCTGAACGTCTGACACTTTTACACAAGCAGCAACACAAGCTAACCAACGTGTTTACAAACATCTTACACATGTCTAAAATGTACAACTTTTTGTAACTCAACTCAACATACACACAGACAATAATCACACATCTGTGCACTTTAACTTTAAAAAAGCAATTTTAAATCACATATTCAAAATAGAACACAACCAACCACAAAAAGTGGACATACAATTCAGAAGAAACGGGTGCAAACGCATTCAAATTGAATATGTGTTTGACTACAAGTTATAAGAAAACGTCTCTATAAATTAGCCCACAGCTCGGTTAGGAGTAAAACTTTAATCTAAACCTCTGTGCCACCTTTATGCAAACATCGTGTAACTGTGAAGGTGATTTCTTTAAATACATATTGCACTTGACTGTCAGAGTGTTGCCCCTTACAACCTGGAAACAGGATATCTAAGAGAGATAAATGGAAAAAGAAATGGTTTGGTGAAAGAACCATTTCTGTAGTGAATGATTGTGACGTGTGTCACCATGGTATGAAATATAAAAAAAACTAAATTGAATAAATTTTGACTGTAAACTGTATTACAAAACAACATAATAGGATAATGACACACCAGTCTTTGATAATGACAAACATCTGTGCTGTAAAATGATGATGTTACAAAGTAAAAGTTTTTAAAAATGTCCAAAATGCAGAACTAACTATGCGCCACAAACACAACATGCTGTTGTACGTTAGGTTTTGGCCATTAAAGAGAACCTGACATGTCACTCGGTTTGGAGAAGTACTCATCACAATCAGTATCAGTGGGTAAGACATGAACCTCTGCGTCCAAGCAGCATCAACTGAACAGTACGTTTATTGCACATTTTTTTTAAGCATCAGTGCAAGAATTGAGTCTTTTAAATCAATTACACATGTGCCTGTGTTCATGTAAGGAGCAGTGACAAACCAAAAGACAAAACAAGGCCAGATCCCAAAAAATAAATTAAAAAAAGCAGTCTTTAATCACATTAAATCAAAAGGCGTAATATTTGATTTTGACCACACAGTTTTCTCGCAACTCCAAGCTAATGGGAGGTACGCTGTTTAAAACAGCTGACGTCTGTATTTCCCTAAGCACCGGCAAACAGCAAGTAGCGGGCAGAAATCTGATGTTTTTCTGACATTGCTTAATGACCTCCGGGTCCACAGACGCGTCTCGGTTGTCAACTCACTCTGTGCAGGTCACATGAGAACAGCAGCAGACCCATCCACAGTTCATCTCCAGTTGTAGTACACGTAGAGGCCGACGAAACACAGGTTGGATGTCAAGCTGACCAACAAGAGGCCCGGCCAGATAAGACGTTTTATCAAACCTGGAGAAGTCACAGCGAAAGCAAATTAATTTGATGAGAATCGTCATCATTACACATCATTAATGTGGAAAGAATGTTTTCCCCTTTCATGTAAAAATGTTTTACTGTAAATTCATTTTCCTTTAGACTGATACCAGTCTCAGCTAGTTTAAATTTAGGTGCACGTGTATAACACCATGACAATGTTACAGTTCTTTGTTTTGACAGTTGTTTCAGCGCCTCCTGGCGGACGTTTCTGCTACTCGGCTTATGTGCTCATGTCAAGTCACTTTGGTCAGGAAGTTGATGTTCTTGGTGGAAGAAGGGTGTTTAACAAGTACATAGCTCGTGCATAGAGGACAGTACAGTGAAATGACTGACATAAGAAGCAGTCTACTTCCCTTACAGGACAACCTGCATTCCTAAGCACTATGGAGGAAAGAGAAGGCATCTACACTTAAAACTAGGTCCTGTGCATCAACCTCCTCCCGAAATGGCCAGGGGTACAGCAGAGGAAAGGTTGACAACTCAACTAGGACTGATTTTGTCAGGTGCGTCGTTTGCCAGCAGCTCGTCATAACAGGTCTGCTGGAATTAAACGACCAAACAGAGAGTTACAGAGCTTGACGTCAAACTTTTCTAAATTCAATTAGGGGCTTAGAATTACCATGGGGTAACTAAATAGTCCAGAAGTTACCATATGGCCTACAGGAGAATAGTCTTCCTTTTGATTCCATCTATAATATCCTCCTTTCACTGTCTTTGTTCATTTTGTTAGTTTAAAAGATCGAAGTTTCAACCTCTCTGGCCAAGTTGATGCTTCTTCCAAAAGAGTCGAGACTCCATGAAAGACACAGAGAACTCTCTCAGGCCGACCTGACTCAGATGGGCTTTCTAAGAAGATTGAAGAACCCAATGAAGCAGAGCCCCATACACAAAAGGCCTCATCCACTAGCAAAACGCCACGGCTTGAGAAACCATTTGAAGAACGCAAGGTACTCCTGAAAGAGAATGGTATGTGTGTTACAATGTTGCTAGTCTACGTCACACAAGGCCAAAACCTGCAAATTGAGTGTGGCATTCTCAGAAAGTGTCAAACGGACCATAGACCAAGGTCCTTCCTACGAGCATGGTGGGGAGGAAGACCGTCAGGGACCTCCAGGGAAGATTACATAAGAGTCCATAAAGTTTGCAAACTGGCCCTCATGATGCGCCTTACGCCCAGAAGCTTGACTCGGGGTGGGTGATTGTAGGCAACGTCCATTTAGGAAGTGTTCACAATGGAATGTGGCCGTCCAAGCATCTTTGAGTCCTTCCCCCAATGTCTTTCATGCAAGGGTCAAAGACGAAAGCTTCTAAATTAGTTTCTGAACGATACTATTGCGTGTTCTAGAGAGAAACTTGGCTGCAGCAAAGAAGACAACCACGGTGGTGCCACGGTACTCTAACACACAAGTCAGATTGCCTATAAACTCAGCCAATCAGATACTGGCTTTATAAAGTGGATCAGTAGCACGCAAACTCATCAAATACACATTTCTGATTCACTCACTAATAACTCACCCCACGCTGCATGCAAATGTTAGGTATTAAATAAACAAAAATACTTTCTGAAATAATATGATGAAATGTAATTTTATGATTCCTCTTAATTATTTTATTGGAGTCAATTTGTATTTCCACTTTAGCATAGCACCCCAATGATGCCCTTGTTTCAAGTCATTTAATTTAAATACTTCTGTTTATCTAATACCACACTTCATGTCACTTTTCCTGATAATGGTCTTGTCAAAGCCCCTCAGTGCCAACAAACTAACGGCTCGATGCGTTTGCTCCGATATGCATTGTTAGCTGTCAGACCATTTTTTTAGACTCTTCTCTGTAGTATACATACATACATACATACAATGAAATAGCTTTAAGAAACGATCTCTCTGCGGCCGGTATAGACAGAAGGAACAGTTACTGCTTACCTTTAGGAGGAGGAGGAGTGTTCTCCGGTCCCTGCGTAGTAGTGCCGACTAAGCATGCGGAAGACTCCGAGGAGCTGCCTCGCCTCTCTTCCTCTTCAATCACACTACCGTCCCTCAAAAAAGAGCTCAAATCTGCAAAGCCAAATCATAAATCCATAGATAAAATGACCGTAACATTTAAGTTATTAATGAACATGAAGTCTCTCTGTTAAGCCACTATATGTAGGGTTTTCAGAATGCCATCTGGTGCAAATATCATGAATGACACTGAGGTAAGCAACGAATGTTGCTAAAACCCCCAGACTATGAACAGTTCACTTGTATCAGGTTAACTCACCATTCTGGCTTTGGAAGGGCGATATGTCAGGCGAAAAGCAGCCACTGTAAATGGAAGAGGCCGACTTTGCATGGAAATGTGACGAAGACACTGATGGGGACATGAGTGCGGGTTCTGGCTCCGTGGAGAAAAGCCGGAGTTTCCGACCACTGATGTTGAGGCGAGCCGGGCTGATGAGGGGGCGCCGTTGTCTGGCAGAACCTGAACTGGATGTCACCGACTCGGCTACTGAAGGAGGTGGAGAGGGGCCAGGGGATGACGGGCGGCTCCCAGACATCAGTGAAAAGTAATCTGGGCCAAAGTGCGGCAAAAAATGTCAACCAAGTGTTCTGAAATTGTATAAAATAAAGAAGACAATAAAGTGGAGATCACAAAAATCACCAGGAGTTTTAATACCTGAGGGCGGGGAGTCTTTGTATTGTGAGGCTGGTCTGCTTCCACTAAACAGGTAACCAGAATCTGAAAATAAAGAAATAAACAATCACACCATTCACCACAACCATGAACCAGCGTCTTTCCTTAAACATGCAGAAACTCAAAATAAAAGCCAATGTTTTGTGTCTGAAAAAAAGTAGCCTACCTAAAAGTAGGCAACTTACTGCTATCAAATGAAGGCACAGTCATTTTAAAAGTTAGTTGGGATGTGGTGCTGGTCAAATTCAGCCCCCTAGTGGAAAACAACTGTAAATGCAGCTCGAGCTGCAACTATCTATTTTCATTACCGATTTATCTGCCAATGACATTCTCAATGAGTCACTCATTTATAGAATGTCACAATACTGAAAAATATCAATTAATATTTCTTAAAGCCAATCATGACATCTCCAATTGCTTGTTTTGTCCGACTGACTGAATATTTAAGGACATTAACTTATAGCAAGAATGTTCAGTTAACTTCTCCACACAAGACACAGAAATGCAGCAAATCCTGCTGTAGCTGGAACTTTGTTGGGAAAATTACTATCAAAATAGTTGCAGAATAACTTTCTGTGGATCGACAAATTGATTAATCGAATAAACATTTTAAGTTTTAAATGCACCATTAAATCATAAAATGTAAAGCTGTATTTAGAACAGCTTTAAATTCAGTAGATGTATGTACAGCATCATAGCACTTCCAATATAAATTTCATTTCTGCAATATATAAAACAGAGCTAAAACGAAATATTGATCCGCCAATATTAGCTTATTGCAGATAAATCTGTATCTGCATTTATGTTGGCCAACAAGTAAAGAAATTGCTGTAGGGGGTCCATTAAAAAAAAAATGCCTCCATCACATAGTTTGTCCTCCAGAGGGCAATGACAAGATGTATTTAAACTATAAAAAGTTGTTTTTTTTATAATATAAGAAAATGCCTCGTGGCATGAACCATATAGTGCATCTGACAGGAAAACGGCACTCCTTCACACATATCTTTCATAGAAAACAGTGAGTCTTTCCCGTGTTTGGAAGGAGTGACATGACCCAGTTGGACGTAAATCTACTGAATCTCATCAATTATAAATCTGTATGCACATTGCTGGAGCAAGTCAAGATCAAACTTGTCTGAGCAGAAGTGGGCTGAATATTCCCACCTACCCTGTTCAATTCAATTCAATTTATTTTGTATAGCCCAAAACCACAAACCACTACTTTGCCTCAGAGGGCTTTACAATCTGTATAATCTTCTGTCCCGGAACAGGAAAAACTCCCCATTGTACTAAATCTAAATCACACAAGTTTATACCAAAAGGCATAGAAAGACCTGCCTGTATAATCAATTGCTATTTTGTCTGTCAACTCAAAACTAAATGAGACCTTTTTATTGTTACCTGTCCTGGTGATGGAGGGCATGGTGCCGAGGCAGAGGGCTCTGCTGAGGCGCCCCGGCAGAGAGGAGGGGGAGGCCTTGCGCTCGTGAGGACTCTGTTGGCAGTGCATGAGCTTGAAGAGGTTGGGGGGCGGCATCAGGACGAAGGAGTCCGACGAGTCCAGAGAGAGCAAAGGAGGCTGGCTGCTGAAGGGGGGGTCAGCAGCGCTGCCTGCAAGGAATCTGCAACACAAGAGCAACATAACAGTCTACTAACTGAAATCAAAATGTTAACAGAACTGTCAAAAGGTTTTAATGCTACAGATAAAGCACATGAAAATTGTACTGTTTCCATATATAGATGACTCCATCATGTGCTTTAGAAGTCGTGCTTAAAAGGATTTGAATTTTTTTATTTCTCATGTAAAGGAAGTAACCGTCAAATGTGATTTATCTGTTCCACACTAATGTCGTCATTGTTGACATTCAAATATAAACACTCTAAATGACGTAACAAGTGCATGTCTGAAATCAAATCGTTGTACCACACAGCTCCGCCATGTTCATGTGAGCACTTTATTAACAGCAGCTCTCCCTGAAATGCTGCTGCAGCTGTCGGACAACGTGAAGCAGCTGAAAGCTCAAAAGAACAGAAGCTCTAAATGCTGCCCAGCAATACAGCTCAACTCTCTCACATCTCCACAACAGACAGTCAGTCAGTGGCCCACACATGTTATGTGTCACAGTAGTTTGTATTCAGCAATGGAGACTGTTGATAAAGTCTAGGCCAACATTAAGTTGATATTTTCCCTCGACTCCAATGCTGTGTAATAAGGCCTTTTCTTAAATACTGGAGAGAAACATACAGAAATGAACAATAAAGTGTTTGCGCTGAAAACAAACGGAGGCATTTCCTTTCAACAGCCGTTTATTACATTCCATGTAAAGCAAGCATTCATACAAAGTCTTCAAATTGGAGCCTTACATTAAAAGAAAGACACCCAGTTTCATCATAAGAGCACCCAAAACGTTTCATTCATGTATGATGCAGGAAACCTTTCAGAATGGACGGAGTCTTTAGCTTATTCAGGTTATACAAATTATTGCTTTAATTGTTTTATTACGCATCAAGATTTGGTATTATAACCTTTCATTTTTAAAGTATCAGTTCTTTTAGTGTTTCTGCAAAACACACACACACAACTAAAAACATTCCGGTATGACACAACCTTGTTGACTACATATGCATAGTGACACAGTGCAGTAAAAACATCGACATTCACAACTCCATTAGTAAAAAAGGCATTTCTACAGCCATCACTGTTAAAACAACACTACATATAGGTTTTTGGAAATGGTATAATGCTACAGTTGCATTTCCAGTTATTATTAACGTAAATGTTTGAAGCTAGAGTTAACCACATGGAAAAGTTAACAGTCATACAATTTATCAGGTAGATACAGTTCTCTAAAAACACACAAATAGCCAAATACTGGGCTGGATATTGTGCAGATATATATCACAGCAAAACTCAAACCTTCTAGCACAGCATGTACAACTAAGACAAAAAAAAAAAAGGTAGAATTACACCATTACTGAAATATTATGCTTTTCTTACTTAAAGCGGAGGTGCGGGCCAATGTGAGCTTCAATGCAAGTGCATCAAAATATCATATTGTATTCAAAACGTTTTCAGATCTCTAGACTTCATCAGGGTGGATGAAGGACGGATGCAATAAAGCATCGTGTAGTGGAGAAACGTTGAGTGATGCGCTTTTTATTTTTATGATTATTATCTTTGTCAAGAGTTTAAAAGTCAGTTTGTTACATGATGCATTTATGAAAGGTAAAAAAAATGTATGATGCATGATGAATCGATAGTCAACACATTTAGCACCACGCTAAAGAACTATAGCATTGCAATATATTAAAAAAAAGCTAAATCACAGCTTCTGCAAATTACTATGTAGGTTTTAGGAAAGTCTCTGTAGTGTCTTACATTGGGCAGCACTTTGGTTGCAAACAATTTTTATCAACAATGTAAAGCTTTGAGACAACTACACCAAAAGGTGCAAGTTTGAGAACACAACTCCAACTCCATGCAATCTAAACTTTAGTTACAGTACTCTCTCCACCAAATACAACCTATGAACCCATTCTACAGCTGTGAGTGTGTAAAACCTTTTCACATTACCGTCAAATAAATATCCCTCTTCACTCAACACATTCCAATCAAGAAAAACTAAACGGGCCAATTTGGCCAGAGGCGAAATGTTAGCGCATGCAACTAGTACATCCATCAGTGCTTTTAATCCATCAACTTGTTAGAATGTTGGCAAACAGTTCAGTATTACCGGAGGTGATCAAGAGAAGAAGAAGAAATCGGATATTTCCAGCAAACATGAAGAAGCGGACACTTGACTTACTTTAAAACTATTAAAATCTTATAAAGTTAATTCACACATCAAACTATATCGAGTCTCATAACTTTGATTTACTTGCTTGCTGCGCTCCATGATGTCAGCATGTTCAGGCACTGAGACCACAGTGCCACCAGAAACTCTTACTTAGACGCGATCACCTCGAGCAAAAGCCAAGACGAGCCAAGAAGCTGACAGGTAGGCACCATTCTTGAGCATCGGCAGAGCGTGACGAAAACATAATTAAATGAAAAGCATACAAAGCAAAAATAAATGTCGGGTATTATCGGTTGACAGTTGGGTCCGTGCTTAAGTTCCAGGCAGAGGGAAAAACTGAAGTATAATAAAAATGGGAATCACAGCACAAGATGACAACAAATGGGACGAGGAGAAGAGCAGCAGGGCTTTCCAACCAGTGACCGACTTTTGGGAAAAACATTAATGAACGACGGATTGCTTTTCCCAGGTGGCAATGTGTTTCGGTTTTCAAATGGCAATATGCATTTGAACCTCACTCTGCCGTGTGCTAGCATTCACATTGTTTAAAAAGAAAAAGAGAGAGAAGGGCCACCGTTACAACTATTGATCAAGAGTCACAGAATCTGTACTGTCCAAATGAAAATGCAATAGTAGCCGCATCACGACAAAGATATCACGGAAAAACTTCTAGTTCTGCCCGGAGAGCTGGTGCGTTGTTTCATCACCGATGTTGTTTTCCCAAGAGACTCCTAACGGACATTAGTTACAAATAAACAGTGGCTTCAAACGACTCACGATGGAACACTTTTTGGAAATATTCAACGTCCTTCAATCAGAAGTTGTATACGACGTGCAATACAGGAGTGACGTGATTATTAAAAAAACATATTTTCAGTATTGGCCTGCAGCGTCTCCACAAATTAGTACTCCATGCAATGAGCTGTAGTAAGTAAATGATGTTCAACCCACAGCTAAGCCAGTGTTAATAAATAAATGAGTACATTCAAAATTCTTTAAAATACATTGTGACAGTCAGTCCATCACACATTAGCTGTAGTAAATAAGGAATTGTCACTGTAATCAGTCATAGATTCATATTTTTGAATCGAGAGAAAATGTGGCACAATTTCCCACAAAACACATTCTGTAAAGTGTGTTAGTGTTGGTTTCTTAATTTATTGATTCCTGAAAGACTAGTCAGTTTCTTTCATTGAAACAAATCTATCATTGAATCAAACCAGAGGGATTAAGAATTGTTAGCTGTTCGTACCCTACCATGTTATTCATTATCGTTTGTTTTAATACCATTTACTACTTCAATCAATGTTAGCCTCCGACATTTCACACACAACAAACACCTGTAGACTATGTGCACATGTGGCTGAAGGTGAGGCTTTGATGTGATTTAGCAAGTTGTTCTCGTGTTCTGTTCCTATCATGGGCCACACACACAGTCCTTTGCCATTCACATCATAACCTCACAATCATTCGCACACAGCAGTAAAAAGGTTACGAGTAAAAAAAATGGACAGTGAATAAAAACAGCGTGTTCCGTTATGTAATACATATAGGTAATAGATGGTGTTTCAAACTGGTTCTAAATAACACATAGCTCTGATAGAAACACGAGTCTTTACAAAACCCCATATTTTAAACACAATTTGAACATTACTGCTCAGATTCTGACCTTCGATATCTGGCTCTTCTTGGACCCAGTGGTTTGCGAGTTGCCACAGCAGCGGCAAAGCTGACTAGGCAACAGAGGGAGACGCTACCGAGCTTGGCGGTGTCCATCCAGCCCGAGGCGTCAGTCGAGTAGCCCTCAGCCAGGTGGAGGCACAGGACGAGGAACCACAGGACAGAGGCTACAGCATCAATTCTCCTCAACCTGAAAATAGAGCAACACATGAGCTCGCAGAGTTTGTTTTGTTTGAATGTCACTCGTCTGGGATGACCTTTCCAAAAGACAAATAACGAGGCAGTGGCTACTTACCTCACAGACCCTGCTAAGAAGATAGCAGTAAGACAAGTCAGCAGGCCAACGGAGACTACAGCCAACTGGTTGTCCTTTCCATGCTGCCAAACCAGCTTCGCGTTATCTATGACCTCGTCTGGGAGCAGCTCCCGCAGACTCTGCCATACAGGCACGTCTCCACTAGTGTCGTTGTTGGGGCTGGACTCATTGTGAGGTTTGGGCTTTGGGGGAATGACCCCACCACTTAATGTCTGTGGGCCACTAAGCGATGTAGGCTGGTATGGCAAGTCACACAAAGACGTGGCAACTAGGAAAGTACAAATCAGGAAGGTAAGGGTCCGTAACAGTACGACCCCAGCGGGAGAAGACACAGAATGGGAGCTCTGTGGGAGAAAGAAGATGTTTTTGATGGGAATCCTGACATTTTCACGACATACAGAAATCAATAAGCTCGGCATAGACTAATGTTGACATAAAACAAGAAGAACAGGCAACAAGACACGATGGAGGGTGAATCTGATTCATGTTTTCACTTTGAACAAAGACTACACCAGGGGTGTGAAGGCCAATGAAATGAAACCCAAACAGATACAGTACTGGGGGCTTAAATTGCCAAAAAACAGTTAGTACATAGGAGTGTAATTATTACTGATGTGGCGGAAGAAAAACGCGACTCTATGCAGTCATATGTGATCGTGCTGTATTGGAGTTACAAAGGAGGTTGACAACCCCGGGTTTATCAGTTCAGCTTTGGGTATGTGTGTATTAAAAAGATGGAAATATATATATAATAACAAACTTAGCACATGCTCATTGGGGTGGCATAAAGTAAGATAAAGTGAGATAAAAACATATACAGTATAAATACTGAACTAGAGTGAGGACAATAGAATAGTGGAAATATTATAATGAACTTTTATTAAAACTATTGGGTTATAATTAACTTTGACCTTTCTTTGAAGTGCGGCAACATGTTAAGCAGTTTAGATAAATGATGACAATCAAGAATTGATTTGTACGCTTATTATTTTGAATATGTTTAAGCAATAACAGATCATAAAACAGTTTTAAATATAGACAGTTTCTGTATGCCACGCTCAACGTTTGGCCTTTGCCTTGCACTGACCTTTATGAAGCCCTTGTCTGATTCTCCGCTGCGTCGAAGCGGGTGGTTTAGGAGCACGGTTCGAAGTTGACGGTTTTGAAATTTGATGTAGTATTCCACTACTGTCTGACACGGCCTGCATAGCTTATAGGTCTGCTCCAGGTGGTGCTTGTATGCCTCGATTTCCTCATCGTAGTTCTCCTACAAAGAAGACAAAGAATTATAAATCTAGTGTTTACAGTCAGTAATGGTAACAGTAAAGACAGTGTTGTAGAAAATAGAAAAGAACAGAGTACATACATCATCCCGAGGGACAAATGAGGCCAACTGCTTTATTACGACAGTCTGGTTCTTAGAGCACTTTCTGCACAAGAGCATCTGACTGTTAACCCCTTGCTGTGGCTTGGCTGTGGAGGGAAGGCTACCAGATACTCCGTGGTTAAGATGCTCCATGTACTGAGCCGGGATGGGTTTGTTGTAATCCCCATTCTGAAAACAAGACAGGGCAACAAAAAGAATAGCATAAAAACACACATCTTGCAGCACAGGCACAAAGAAATAAAAAACTATTTACTTGCACTTTTATTGACATAATTCACAGGTGTCGTGTAGTTTTTGAAACTAACCTCCTGGAAGCCATTGTATTGATCACAATTGGGACAGTCCCAGCAGTTCCTGTTCCCAAAGGGCACCACAGAATCCTGATTGCAAAACCAGCAGTTCACCTCTGCGTGGGATGGCTTTTTTCTGTAAAAAAGAAGTGGACTTCTTACATGATGCAGAGTACAGCGAGCCAAAAATCCTACATACATTAATTGATGGAAACATTAAAACACCACGGTCAATAAAAAAAGATCAACCGTAATGTTGGTGGATCACCAAATACAATAAGATCAGATATCAACGTAATGTGTATACAGTGACAGCTTCAATGGTGACACGAGAAGTGTGACAATATAACGTTAACTGATATGATAATTAAAAATAACTTAATAAATATTTGATTACGGTATGCACACAATAGTTTTCAAACACCAAAAACTAGAAAATATGTGCATTAAAATAGTGAAAAACAATATTCATCTTAACGTTAATGTCGCAAAACTATCTTAAGTTAGTTAGCAACACAGCTAGCAAAGTTAGCACTCGGTCCAGCGTAACGTCAGAATATAGACTCTCGGGAAATGGGAAACATATCAGGGCATTTTTGTTTGCAAGATTATTTCTCGAATGTCACAATTTTGAAACACCAATGCAAATGTTGACAATTGTTTGCTAACTTGCACTAAGGTGAATCTAGCTAAAACACATGCAGGACCTTCAAGTTACCTGGTGGCAATTTTGTATATCAGCGCTCCAACCGCGACAGACGCCGTAGCTCCGACTCCACTGTACATTAATTCAGGATACTCCACCAGAAGCTGGTTTAACGCCTCCATCTCTGCTGCAAGTAGCAACGAAAGCTAACAAAACACGAGAAATATAACGCTATGGTTCGGTATCGTAAAACACGGCGCGAGAGCGCACGCGGCAAACGATTCCTTTTGTTCACGCCCATAAAACGGAAACGGAAGCTGCGTAACTGCCTGGAGGCATTCCAATATGTGTTATTCAGTCCTTCTTGTTGACTGCACCGTTCTTTAAAACCACCCATGATTAAACTATTACACGAATCTAAATGTTTTCACCATATGTTGAGTGTCTTAGGTAGAAGTATTTTTTTTCCAATTGAAATCAGTCACACTTTTGTTTGATTCTAAGCAAAGCGTAGTGTAGTGAACGAGGAGTGTGACAGTGTTGGAATGTGAGAGAGGAGAATTTTTCCTCTCATCATGGTTTAAAACTCAAAATACTACTGTGCATTACGATTCTTAAAAAAATCAACTTGTATGCAGTCAAAGAATACTTACCTTCTGAAACGTGCAGCTGCATCCTGTTACCTAACGTCACCCTGCCAAATGTCAAATGTCATGGCCAGAGGTTGAAAGCAACTAAGTACATAATATACTTCTACTCCACTATTCAGAATCAAATATTGTACATTTTACTCCACTACATTTGTTTCATAACGTTAGTTACTAGTTTCTTTGCTGATTCAGATTAATATTATAATAATACATATAATCTACAAACAAATGTATGATGATAAGATACATAAAGATGTCTTTTTAAAGTAATTAACTTGATCAACTTGATGCAATGTATCATTATAGTTCAACAATATAATATGCATTATTTACAATTGAGCAATAATGGATGATGAGTAATTCTACTTTTGGTTCTTTAGGTAAAGTTTGCTGTTAATGAATTTGTACTTTTAAGTATATTTTTTTTAATGCATGACTTTTAACAGTGTATTAAAAGCTCTAGGCTAATTCTTCCACCACTGATCATGGCTAGATACTGTTTTTGAGGACAGTTATTTAAAGAATTTCAACAAAGCTTATATCTTGAGAGATAAACGTGACAGTCCTTTGCATCAGTTAACCGCTAAAACTTTGAAAGCTGAACGCTCTAATGAATTTTGTATATTAGCCTACTGGCGTAACAATGAATGAATAGAAGAATAGCCACATACAGTAAAGGAGTAAGTCAATCAATACGAGTAGTTAATGCAAAAATAACATTTTATTTTAACAAACATTTGACCATAACTCATCAGTGCTTTAATGTCCCCAACAGTTGCATAGCAGCACGGAGAATTGCACAAAACCAGAGAAATAAAATAAATAACATAATTACAAACAGGTTTATTCAAAAGTAAGAACATTTAAAAAATGGAAAAAAAAAAAAAACAGCAATAAGTAAAAACGAAATAAAACAAAAACGTTTATTTGGTTCCAAATAATTCTTCAACAAAAGAGGCATAAACTGAGCCTCAGACTCAAATCAACTGTCTTCCTGAAACTTGATCGGTGATATTTCTAAAAACAAAACGCGATGCGTAACGTTGACGTCACTGACAGATATTCCTTGGCATTTGGAACTGTGGCCTATCGATCAACTTAATCCAACAATTTATCAAACAGTTAATTCACACATTTATGTACCTTAACAAACTACCAAACAATCAATGTTGTCTGCCAAACGAGTGACAGCCCACGTTAAAAAGATGAACTTTGAGTCAGTGAACTAACCGGCTGTCAACGGTCAATAACTCAGAACTCTACTGATCATACGAGTAACCTCGCGGCGCCTCCGCTTGTCTTGCATAGGTGGTGAGCTGCTGGTAGTTACATGCCACCGAAACGGTGCCTCCGCCGGGGCTCACCGGCTGGGTCAATGCGCCGTACGGACACCCGTTGTGCGGCATCAGCACGGGCTGGTGGCGGTGGTAGGCGCCGTAGGGAGAGTGATGGAAGTGGGGGGGCGAGCAGTACGAGCTCACCGGGCCGCTCGGGGACATGACCTGAGGTGTCGGGTATGCGGACGGCTGGGCCAGGCTCCAGGAGCTGCTCACGTAAGGCTGCAGGTAGAGCGGCTCGGGATAGTCCACGGAGGTCCCGCTCAGACAAGGCACGCTCGGGGTTCTGTAGGGTCTCCTCACCCTCCTCCGCCGCCGGTAGTTCCCCTTGTCGAACATATCCTCAAATGCGGGGTCCAGCATCCAATAGTTGCCTTTCCTGTCCCTTCCGTAGTCCCGGGGAATCTTGACGAAGCACTCATTGAGAGACAAATTGTGTCTTATGCTATTTTGCCACCCTTTTTTGTTCTTCTCGTAGTAGGGGAACTTGGAGATGATGTAGTCATATATTCCACTGAGCGTTTGTCTCTTGTCGTGGCTGTCCTTGATGGCCATGGCAATGAGAGCCACGTAAGAGTACGGCGGCTTCCCCTGCTGGCCGGCCTCGTCCTCACCTTTGGGTTCAGACAGGGGCGAGTTGGAGCTGATGTCCAGGAGCTGCACTCCCTGCTCGGCGGGGGATTCCTGCTCTGCATCCATGGGCTCAGGTGTCCGTATGTGCGTCCTGCGAGGGAATACAAATGCTGCAATCTGCAGAGCAAAGCCAGGCAGCGCTATACGATTGTGTCCGCAGGTGCACACACTCCTCCCACAGGTAGAGAGGGCAGCAGTTATCGCTATCTTTCATCTCGCCGGGTTTCTCACGCTGTTTATGCCACTGTATGCGACTATGTGTGCAGTCTGTTTAGGTTGAAACAGGGGTCACAGGACTGTGTTTTAACAATAATCGACATATATACTTTGGAGCGAGGCGATCAAAGACGAAGTTGAGTTTCGTTGAGTTTGGTGTTCAGTGTGGTAAAAGTCATTCTCAACAGATGTAGATGGACGCACTGCAGTCTTTTGAACAATGTAACAAATTTACACATTTATTAACGTATTTATTTAAGTTCAGTTTACAGTGCAGGTTAATGCACTTCAAAGATGATTTCACTTCACAGATTTGATTTGCTACCGACAAAACAAGGATAATCACAAATAATATATATTTTAGAAAAATGTATAGATATATATTTAAACAAAACAAGCCTTGAACTTTTTTTGACCAACTTTTCGATCCCTCCCAAATGTATTTATTCGGTTTTCATTATCAGTAATATGCTATCAACATATTCCTGTTACAGTTAAAAGAAAAGAAAAAGTACTTTAAGAATAAAATATATAAATAACATTCACAAAAAGAAAAATCTACAAAAGACAATAATAGCCATGGGATGATAAAACACTAAAAGAACTTGAGTTTACGAAGTCACATTTAGACTGATTTGGAAAGAAGACAAATATATTCAAAACTGGTTAACCGTGTGATATTTGCATAAAGACTGACACAGTTTGTATACAACTGTAGCTTGTTCATTTATTACGCCTTATCTTATCCTAGCCTATAATAATAAATCCTAATTCTTTTTTGGATTTAATTTTTTGTTATAAACCATCCAATCCACAAAGAAACTAAAATGATCAAATACTAGTGGAGTAAAAAGTGCAATATTTGGCTCTTAATTGTACAGTAGCAGAAAATGAAAATACTAAAGCAAAGTACAAGCACCTCAAATTTGTACAGCACTCGAGTAAATGTACTTAGTTACTTTCAACCACTGCACACAGGAGCTTTTATTTTTCTTCTTTTTTTTAACAGCTTCACACATTAGATCAAACTCAGAGGCATGTGATAGTTTGGTATTTTCAGATTAATATGTTACAGAGAAGTATTGAGACTTGCAGGTTATCAGTGCAGCATACCACCCACATACAGTGAGGCATGAACAGCAGGCCTGTCTGTCCGCTGAGGATGGTAGATAATGATCACCTGCTTTCACCAGACAGTCTGTCTCCCTGAACTGATTGGGAAACACAGATCTCAAAGAGTGGAACACGTGGAAAAGCAGCTACGTCTTTGGCAAGGATCAGAGGGCCTTTTGGGTTGGCCATTGTTATCACTGTCAGGGTATTAATTAGAGCGACACTGAATACATTTCTTAAACAATACAAGTTTTGCAATTAATCAAAATCAAAGATAATGTCTTGATCGTTTTTTGAATAACGTTGAGTACAATACAGAATTAAGGGGACCATGACTTTGTCAAACCTCATCATTTTTAACTACATTTTTACGGAAAATCTTCACTCAGAACCTTGAAAACTCTATCATCCCATGTTTTCCAATGACAATCAAAAATATCATGCTGAAATGATAAAGAAATGCATGTAAAATGATACACAGAACATCTGGAGTGTTTACTTATCTTTAATGATGCAGTCATAAAAGAATGACAGTTAAATAATCACTATTAGTCAATATAAGAATGCTATGCAAGGGAAGTTTCAGGCCACCCTGCACTGTTAGTGAAAAGCTTGTCTCGTGCATAGTGCAGGTAGAAATGATGAAAATGGTACAGTCAATCACAGGATGTTCTTATCCATGTGCAGGGTCTTTTATTAAATGTAGACTTCATGGCCAGAGAGAGTCAATTAGTTACTTGTCCTGACTCTGTAGCAAATGTTGCTGACACACTGGTTCAGGAATGAGTTCCGATAGACTCATATGTCTCATCTGCTCCCCTGCTCTGTTTTTTACTAATGAAAATGATAAACGGAAACTGGACAGCCTTCTGTCCTATTTCTCACAGAGAAAGCTAGATTTACCTCCTGATGTCATATGAGTGAAGCGCGGCGCCAGGCTAAACACTATCTGTGTAGTTTAAGCTATCTGAGACTAAAGAAGAATGCAGCAAAACTGCCAAAAACAAAGATCATGAATGCCAGGTTTAGACAACGGAAGAAATGAGGAGATGCAGTCCTCAAAAATCCTCAAACAGCCCTAAAGTCTGACCCAGAACAGAAAAAAAGACGTCATGGCTTTATTCAAGTATATCTTTTATAGACAGCATTGATCAGCATCGATTCAGAGTGATAAACTTAAGTTTATGATCAAATATAATTGATGCGATCTGTTCAAAACATACTTCCATTTAAAGCGTCAAGAATTTTAAGATATTTCTTATTTATTTTCAATATTGTGCATTTATGAATATGCATCATTCTCGCTGTATTCCTACGTCAATTAAGGCCCTCAAGAACATCTCTAAAATCAACAGATTAATAGATTTTTAAGGACAAGTTTGTCTCTATTTCTCTTTAATGGAGAACTATTAAACATGCCACACTGTTGCTATTGCTTGGAAGGATGGAAACTCAAAGTATCAGTAAAATATAACTTGATGATGTCGATGATTTACTTGTGTCTGACTAACAAACAAAACAATAATTTGAAAATATCCAAATGTAAGTAACTGGTCAGATTGATAAGAAATATGAAAAATGAGAACTTGACAAAGCTGATATGTGCAGCTCCTTGAGGGCTGTTTTAAATGCTGTTTATTGGTAAACATCTCTAGATATTGTGTATTAATGAAATGGCATTATTAAAAGCACCTGTAAAAAAATAATGCCGTACTCTAAGTCAATTCCAATACCTTTAATGTAATGACTTTTCAATAAGCCATTAATGTAAAAGTACAGTTAACGGAGTAATACTCCAATCACTACACAATGACATTAGCATAAAGTTACACGTCATTGATATAACATTATCTTAGAATGATTATTCTGTTATTATTACATTGACAGGAGTATTGTGAGGTATTTGGAGATATTATGTAACTTTGACTACGAGAGTGTAAACTATTTCGTGTTGGAGGAGAATTAACTGAATATGTTTAAAGATCATGTTTGAGATGAGATCAGTATTTGACTGAGTAGATTTCAAGGAGTTCTCGATAATGTCCTGAAACCCAATAACATTGAAATCATTATTTGAACAGAAATAATGTTACTATGAAAACATTAAGTAACCTCAAACACATTTCAAATGAATATGAAATGTGTTACTAATCATTACACAATGAAATGCGGATTGTTATTACTGGAATATTAAAATGATAAATATAACTGTACACAGTAACACATTCATTTCTGATAATATATTTATGTGGGATACGTTTCTTTTTGTTCTAAGTTTGAAAAAGAGGACATTTTTCATTGTTTCCTGGCAGAGAAAGTATCTTTTGCTAAAAAGATTGCTCTCTATTACTGTCTGACAGTACACTGTACGTTTAGAAATGTTGTGTATTTAAAGTAGCTAACGAGGCCACCTGAGCCAACATTGTAATGACACTCATAACTCAACGCATCCTTCTTTTTGATGTACACTTTTAATTTATTCTAGAGGTACATTTGTTGTTTATACATGCAAAGAAAGTAAGTATATTCTGCGTGCTTTTGCTTGTAATGATTAATTTTTACAATCAAGTATTGCTTCAGTTACCAGCAGTCAGGATGAGCACTTAAAAGAAAAAAAACATTGACTCTGGACCTGCAACAATCAGGAAGTTCCCTGCAATCATACCACGAATACCTTTTATGCACAGATGGTGTCTACACAGCTGCACTAGTCCAGAACTCCTCTTAACAGATCAGGTGGCTCAACAACACCTCTGCTTCTCTTCTTCCTCTTCTTCTTCCTGCATGCTGTCAAGGGAAGACAAGTTGAAGGGTGTGTGTGCTGTTGAGGCAACAGGATACCTTGCTCTTTAGGTGCTGAGTGATGTCCAGCTGCAGACATTTTCTCAGCTCCGGGCTTTAAAATGTTTGCTCTTCTGGCCTCATAAGAATCACACAGATTACACTCCTTATCCTCTTGATTAATCATGCCACTCTATTACAAATCAATGTTGGGTCACTACAACAAAGCGATGCCATCTCCTGCGAGAGATAGTTTGCTTTTGGCTAATTATTTCACAGTAATCCTTTTTCACAGCCGACGTTTTGACTTGTAGTAGGAAGTGCATAGGTGTTACCGATAACATTGACGGTGGCTCCCTTGCATTCAGCTGTCCCAGTGAGCCATGACAGTTAGTCAGCGAGCCAGCAAGCACAATACTGAGGCCTTTTGATATACACCTGTGCTTTTCCTACTGTGAAGTGTCAAAATGTCTGCTGGCTTATTACCTATCATCCTCTCATAAAGACAAAGAACACAAATGAAATAATGTAACTGATACTCTGCAAAGGTGGCAGGTAATTATTAGGGATTTCATTGTGAAGATACTATAATTGATTGTGAGGAAATCTCATCAATAACTGTAATATTAAAAAAGAAATTGAAATAGTGATACGTTACTGTGGCATTGCTGTAACATGCCACAGAACTAAACAATCCGTTTCAATAATGGATTATACTTTATAATATATTTTACAAGCTGACAAACTTGAAACATTTAATTTATTTATTTTTGTTCCACTGGCTTAGAAAACCAGGAACTGATCACTGAACAAAATTAACAAGCAGAAAAAAAAAGTGTAGTTTGACTGCAGTGTGGCGTGGGTATGAAATCGGACACACCAGGGCACCTGTAAAGCTGCGATCAGTGATAAAAGCAAATGCCAGTATGTGTTGTGGCTCCTGTCTAAACACAAGTGCATGTGGCAGACCTCAGTCGACTCCTTGACTTACAGTAGTCATTTTAGGCACCACTCCCAAACCTCCCTAATCCATGGATTACAGATTGGGCTTCCCTCTGTTAATGACAGAACAAACAACACACCTGATCTAATGTGACGGGCATCAGACAGATAAAAAATAAAAGTCAACACCAGAGTCAAAACAAGAAGGGCCGAGTTCTATTTTTTTGGCATAAATGTTGTTTACCACATTTCATATTCCCGCACCATCCTGAGCACGATGCTCATCTTAGAAAATGGGTGCTTGTATGGACATTCCACATGCGATAAATGTGATCGTTTCTTTCACTCCTCTGACTCTGCTTGTCAGCTGAATTCCCATGCTAGGTGCGGCTCTCTCTCAGGTGATGAGATGCTCGAGTTGCCTGTTCAGTTCATGATACCATTGACACATGCCTCCTCACACAATGCATCTCTTTGCAGGGTTCTACATGACTGCCTGTCAGCCAGCGCCCGTGCCAATCCGGCTCTGCAACCCACATCTCCAGTAAACAACTTCGAACTCCAACCTCCTCCTCTCTATGGTTAAATCTAGGCTTCCTAGATTTAGTTTATCACACAAACAGAGACTCCAAACTCATAGAAGATGATACACGTTAGTGTGGGCCACTTTGTTGTTTTACATACAATCCTCAAATGTAGCCATTTCTTTATGAATGACTTCAAACTGATTTTCTCTGAAAAGGTATCTTATAATAGCTATTATCAATCTTGGACTGATACTACCTTTCGTGGTGGAGACAGAGAGTCTCAGTCACAGGTTTAAGGTAAAAAATAACATTGTTACTCTCTGAATCTGTCAATTGCCAAAATATGAGCTCTGCCAAGATAAAGTCAACAAGGATTCCTCAGTGACAAATTGCATGACAGCGTCTTTATTAATGCTAAAAACCTCAGTGTATCTTAGTCCCAAAATGTATGGGTTTTTTTCTTTGCTGATGTTCTCATCGAAAGAGACTTATTCTGAAAAGACAATTATTACTGGACCGAATCAAACTGACAATCCACCAGTTTCACTTGTTTCCTCCAGATCAACCTGTTGCCACACGCGTATTATGCAAAGTTTTCCGAAAGTATGCTCCTGCCTCTTTCCACAGAACAACTGGTAGTACTGTCAGATAGCAGTGAGGCTTGTGACATCTCACTGACAAATTATTTCTGTACGGGTAAGTCACCGCAGCCTCTCCCAGTTAGCATGCTGAGTTATGGGGCTGAGTTCAGATCACGTTTATCTGATAAAGACACTGCCAAATACCTACCTTGCCTGAATAACCACGATGCACTATGTTCTCACATGAGCGTATTTTTTATTTTCTATTTTTTTCAGCTCCCTCATGCTTTGTTACTGTTATTTCGGTATTAAAAACACACCTTTTATTAGGATATAATACTTAGGATATGGTTGATCCTACATGGTTTAATTCCCTGGTAGGTAAAACCTCTATTTAACCCTCCTGTTATGTTCGTTTCTTAGGTTATATTGACCTGTTTAATCATCCAAAAGTTGTCAGAAACCAAAAAATCCTAATAAATATAGTTTGTACCTCATCACCAACACCATTACCAACAATTCAATCAGTATTTAGTGGAATGAAGTAATTCCCCCCTCCATAGATCATAGTTCAATTAGGATAACTCACTCGTTTTAATGAAAAATACATGTTCAAATAATTTTTTAGGTACATTGGAAAAACCTAGATGTAAATTGCATTAGTCTATCATAACATGTATTTTTCTCTAAATTATTTTTACATTTTGAAACTTTATTTTTTTCATGGGGTGATGTAGATAAATAGAGATGAGACACCTCTGCTGTTCAGGGTCATATTGACCCGCTCACTCACTCTGTGTGTGTTTGTATGCGTTTGTCTGTGTATCTGTGTCTACACAGCACACGAGTGACATGTCGTCACGGTGTGCTTTGTGCAAATACAAGTTGGCCCTGTCTTTATAATATTTTTGGCAGACAGTCTTAGCTGACGTGTATTGGGCGAGGATGACCACTGTATTTCACAATTTTTTGACACAAATGTCTCGCTTGGAAGAACAGGTTTATCAGTTTCCTCATCTGATGGTTCATAATCAGCATCATTATAATCTGAATTGACCTCAAGATGGTCTTCATCTTCAGACACATCCTCCTCTATTTCACTGTCGTGATCAAGGATGTGCTCTAGAGCCTCCAGGGCTGTCATCCTTTTGTTTCTGCTCATGCTGTCCTCCAGTAAGCTGCTGTGTTGTATGTATCTGCAGAGTGTAATGTTGGTAGGACTCCCAAGCAACCCTTTCGTATATTTCTCCCCTCTCCTGCTAAGTGTGGGCGGAGTTTTCCCGCGAGAAAATAAAAGGTTCCCGCCAAAATAGTATCTTTCTCGCACAGGTGCGGTAGTGAGACCGCACTTGTGTGTGTGTGTGTGTGTGTGTATGTGAAATGGGGTGAAACATGTTGGGAGGAGTAAGAAATACTTTGTCTCACATTTTCAAAGAAAGAAATGGTCTAAACTTGACCCTTCTGACCCCTTACAGCAGGGGTGTCCAAACCTTTTTTCAAAGAGGGCCAGATTTGATAATGTGAAGATGCCCAATGGCCCAAATAATGTCAGCAGGGACTGTTGGCCATGGCCAACAGTCCCTGCTGACATTATTTTAAACAATACAAGTTGCCTATACATACACTATTATTTAATAATTATATTTTCAATGACACAGCAGGGATCATTTTATTTTTAATATGATCTTTAAAATGTAGCATTCTGGTGTACTCTGAGAAGAAAATTAAGTGATAAGACATTTACTTTAAGCAAAAAACTAATTTACTATTCAGTTATTAATCAGTATTTCAGCTCTGGTTGAACAGCTGGATAGTTTTTTTCAATCTATTATTATTATTAACCTTTTATGTAGACAAAATCCATTGAGAACGAGGTCTCATTTTCAAAAGTTTGTCATTTAAAAACAAAGATAGCAAGAGTAGCGAGAACCATCGCCTGTACAAATAAAGTGATTAGTGTTCATTGAACCCCGTTACTGTATTAACTTCCACTGTTACTGTAAAGCTGTTAGAATTGTGGCCTATCTTCTATTTGCAAATAACATGCATTCAATCCAGTTCAATTATTTAAATTAGAATGAAGAGTAAAGTAATAGCTGTGATCTATACACACCTCTGCATTAGCAACCTGCTGAAATGAAGATACAGGCACCTTAACCCTCTCTATCATTACTTCAGGGCCCTGTTGGGACCGGAAGTACCCTGGCTGTGGTCATCACAGTGAACAGTGTCTGGGAGTGTGATGAGAGGGCACGTGAGCCCTTGTTACTGTAGTTCATCTCCTTGGAGCAGAGGCAGCATTTAGCATACCCTGCCTTATCAATATTTCTAAAACACATATATCTTTTGCAATTGATATTTTTCTCAAAAAGAGAAATGTAGCCGACAGTCCTTTCTGTACCTAACTGTTGAACTGTTAGTGTAGTACTGTCTCTAATCAGAGTGGCATTGTGTGCTTATAACGTTTAGTATACTAGACACCATAATGTGTACTAGTGTAGTATGATGGGGATAGATGAAACATATTATATTACATCTATTATACATGTTGACGTCAAAAATACTGTCATGTATCACTGCAATATCACATGCAAAGATATATTAACTCTATGGAATAAAAAAAAGAGAATAATTTCAATTGTTAAGTGTTGACGTTCTACTTCTGTTGTATTTCTAAATTCTGACAGCAGAGGGCAGCAGACTGACACTCTTGAAGGCTGCAGGAGGAACGTGTGAATCTTCTCATTTCTTTGTAAAAACCTGTTGATGTTGAATGTGAGGATTATTTGACACGATCATGTGTTTCATATGGTTGAATTATAGTGTAAAATGTCTGTTGCAGTGTAATGCATGAAGCTTGTTTTCAACCACATTGCACAATATCTCCCCCCCAAAAAATACTAAACAGCAAATTAAAACATTCAGAAAGCTTAAAAACAATGGTCATTATAATGCATTTTGTTATTACTATTATTGTAGTTTTGGTTCATCTTGTTGTATCCTACCAGTGAATAGTGCACAACAGATATACTATACATAAGGCAGATTTTCCTGTTTTTCAATCTATGTTTATGCATAAAATCCACAGGTTTATGCCTTCTCAACCCCATACCATAACCACAGACGTCAAAAACAAGGACTAAGTAGGCTGGATAATCCTTTACATGTCGATACATTGTGGGGTGTAACCCATGAATTTAAAGACCATCAAAACAAAGGGGCCTTCTTTTAACTCAGGCAAAAGCAGGAAGAATGTTTTGCCCATGACATGATCGCAGCCCTAAAAAAATGTAAATGCATGAAAAATGTTTTGTTCAGCGCCATGGTGACTCCATAGTTTAAATGTTGCCTGACTTGGTGAGATGGTTGGTAAACAACATCCAGCGCTGGACCTGGTGACCCCTCAGTTTTGTCATTCCGACACGTCCCGTTCCAGATAACTTTGAAGTCAAAGACAAAAAGAGGAAAATGTATCCCCAGGGTCTTTGGAATTCATGTGAGGAACCACAAAAACAACACTTCATCAGGGGCACCATTCAGAATGGTGATCAGCAATATATGGGGAAATTCAAATGAGAAGCATTGTGCGAGGGAAAAGCTAAAGAGATTTGTCTCGTCCATGGCCCCTTCCTCCTTTTTACCGTCCTCTCATGAGTGACTTTGATGTGGACAAGATGATTGAAAAACAAAGCGGCGTGGCTCGACTTAATTCCAGTGGAGAATAGGTTAGTGGGATGAGTGGGTGGGATGGGGAAACAAGGGGGAGAATGCAATTTCATAAGAGAGACACAAGAAAATCACATTTCAGTCAGTGTATCAGTCTGCCATGTAAAGGAGGGGGAGCGTAGAGGAAAGAGGGAGGGAAAGGAGGAGATACAGAGCAGGGTAAAGTGAGCGGGGTGTGAGAAAGGGAGCTCCAGTTGATCGCTCTTTAGAAAAGGCCCCCTACTCTCCTGCTGGGTGCTGCTCGGCTCTTGTCCTCCTGGTACAATGCTGGTGGAGGGGCTGCCCCCATTACCACCCCAGAACCCCCACCCCATGTGCCCCCCGACTGCCCTCCATGTGCTGGAGCAACGCGGACAGCCTGGACCACAGACCCCAGCATATGGAGGCCAGACCAAGAGGCCTGCTCTCCAATGTGCTCCACAGCTGGGGGTCTGCTGGAGTGGGCAGTAGAGCTTCATGCAACCACATGCTGTCTCTTCACTCACGATGTTAAACTTCCTGATTGTTGAAGATAAGCCGAAAAAAGCCGTACTTCTTGCGAGATCAGGTCATGAGGTTACTGTTGGTTTTTGAGATTTCTACCACCTCCCCAATAGAAAATGTCTTTTTTTATTAGCAGACAATTCCAGTTATCAGAATATCACTGGATAGATTACTCTCCTGGTTGCTCATTGCTTTTGGTTACCTTAATATTACTTATTATTTGAGTAAAAGTTACAACAGGCCCTTTTCACAGCGTTTGTACTTGTCATCTTAGGAAAAGCACAGGTTTCTGCTAATAACAATAACAATGGATCTGTCCTATTGTCCCAGTAGGCCATGACAATTAGCCAACAAGGAAGCAGCTGAATGAAATTCAACAATAGTAACTTTTCCTAATATGACATGTCAAACTTCTGTGAGCAAAACCTATGAAGTTAAGGGTGCTCAAAACATTAAAGAAATATATTTTCTATTAATGTCCAGGAGACTGTCAACGATTTACATAGAAAATATTTGTTTGATTGAAAGTGTATCACCGTTATAGAGTAAATCGTGATTATCGTTCAGTAGCACGGAGGTATATTGTTGACAGCACAGTATTGTTTGAGCCTCTTCAACCCCACTGACCTAACGCATACAATTTGTATGAACAAGAAGTGGTCAAATCTATAAAAGTTTTTTATAATTCTGGTACCAAATTCCAAATGTTTCCAAAGCTACGAATTATGTAATGCTCCACTACAGGGATATATAGCCTATCAGAGCTGTTTTTAGATCCAGGTCCAAGTCTTCATGAGCCAATTCAGAATTAATACTGCTAAATTGAACACATACAGGGAATGTGACCCCAGTAGCTTAACTTAAACATGGTGCAGAGGAAACCTTTATAGGGCAATACAGATACAGATTTTACATTGATGTTTTAGTGCAGCTATAAGAAAAATAACAGCTTTCATTTCAATTTCTTGCTCAATATAACTTTATTATCGTCTTAAAGAGGCGCAAGCAGATGCAGAAGAATACAGTACAGTATGTGATTTGTAAAAAATTGTCCCTCTGAATCATTGTCAGTGAAACTTTAATTCAAATATCAGTAATATTTGTGTGAAATATGAATATACATACAGGTCCATATTCACTTAAAATGAAAATGACATGTCATGTAACCATCACGCATACAACCCCTGAGAGGCAACAGGACCAACCCGTCAACTGAGCTCTTTTATTTACACTTTACACATTTACAAATCATCTAAACCCCGTGAATCAAACTGTGAACTGAGAACACTTGCTAGTTGTGGCGACCGCTTTAATTTAATTTTTGGCTCGTACTCGACCCCTCAATTCTGACATGAACTAATGTTGACTCATGGCTGGAATATGTGGCCATTCTGATGCTAATGGCAGCTTTAACCACCTACTTAACCACATAGCCCTCACACCCTATACAACTCCACTCAACCTGATCCCAGTGTGTGTGCGTGTGTGTGTGTGTGTGTGTGTGTGTGGGTGGGTGTGTGTGTGTGTGTGTGTGTGTGTGTGCGTGTGTGTGCGTGTGTGTGTGTGTGTGTGTGTGTGTGTGTGTGTGAAAAAGATAGAGGGAGAGAGCCAATGAGATGCCACTCTGAGAGGCAATAGTTACAGGAATTAGAAAAATGTGTTATCCCCAACAAATTGAAAGACTTCAATTATAAAGTTGTACAGAATATTCATCACCCCAATAGTTGTGTCTCAAGATTTGTGTTTGTCGATAACAAATCTAATATAATTAATAATATGCTATGAAAACAAAACCCCAAAAATTCCAATGTCAATATGATTTTTTTTTTTTTAAGAAAGAATTAGCAGACAAGGTAATGCCTAGAGAGAGAGAGAGAGAGAGAGAGAGAGAGAGAGAGAGAGAGAGCGAGAGAGAGAGAGAGAGAGAGAGAGTAAAAGGGAAAAGTAACAAGATTTAGTGGGAGGAAGCTTTTGTTAACTTTTACTTTAGTTGCTATTCATAATAATAATAATAATAGTAATTATATATTTATGTTGTTTATTAGGCAAGCTGAAGCCTTTTGTTCATTGTTCTGCATCTTTGTTTTCATCACACAAAGGATTGTGGTGATTGGGCTCGTTACCTGTCTGGGTGGCTTTGACTGTCAGGCTTGTGTTGGTGGAGACAAGGGTCACCAGTTAGCAATATGACCCTTTAATACCATGCGGATGCTTGCTGCTTGGTCTGGCATGGCACAATACAGTGCCAGAGCAAGGACAGGTGGTCATTAAAACTGCTGTAATCCCCTCATGGGCAAGAAGACAGAGAGAGAGAGCAAGGGAAGGAGGGAGAGATAGGGAGAGAAAGACAAAGAGAAAGAGACAGACAGAGCAACAGGAAGAGGGAGAGGTGAGGGTGGGGTGCGTTTGATGCTTGGACCGTGAGGCTCTTTAGCACAGTCTGCGGGCCGTGCTTCAGAGCGGATGTGTTAACAGTTTCAGGCTCAATGGAGGGAGAAATCCCCACAAAGGGAGGTGTACAAATATTGTGGGAAATCCGTCCGCTCTTTAATATTTCATGAAGGCCCACAATCTATTCATGGGACTCCATTCCTTTGGAGGGGCCCACATTCAGGCTCACTCCGCAGGCTCAATGGGCAGCCCTTAATTGAGTGCCCGCTCATTCTTCATCTCCCTGGCAGATTGTTCCCCATGAAAGCCCCTGCCTCTTCATCCTCCTCTTCTTCTCCCTGAGAGTGGCCAAAGAAAAGGGGGCATGCCTTGCTGGTGGTGCATGTGGGGGGGGGGGGGGGGGGGGGGGGGGGGGGGGGGGGGGAATAAGTAATGGGGGGGTAGTTGTGGATCAAATATGATAATAGGCCAAGAGGGGTTGGTAGTGCGTATGAGGTGGGGGTAGGGGGCTAATTCTTGGGGAGGGTGATGAGAAGAGGGCGAGAGGAGGGGGTGTCATTCCCCTAGATGGCAGAAGTGTGTGTGTGTGTGTGTGTGTGTGTGTGTGTGTGTGTGTGTGTGTGTGTGTGTGTGTGTGTGTGTGTGTGTGTGTGTGGTGGGCAGGGCCTGGTTAAAGTTCCTTGGCACAGAAAGAGCAAGTTGGTGTCAACTTTTAAAATCTTTTTTATCTCTATTAGATAAAAAAGAAAAAATTGCAAAAGTTTGGAAGAGAAAAGAATGACATGTCAGGGCTGACTCACAACTCACAATCTTCTCCAAATGAACAATGTTTCTCAACAGGGTCCAACCAGTCAGGAACAAAGATAAATGGTGAACACACATACAAACACACATTTTCATCTTGCATGGTCTGTTACTAAATTAACAGCAAACACAATCTTAGACAGGGTTCTGCAACCCCAAACAGGACGCAGCAACTTCCGTCTCTGACCCTTTTTTTCACTTGATTATACCTCAGTAAACATGAGTTTATAGTCTCAATCACTAGCTTAAAGTATTCTACATTACAGCATGATGTTCAATTTGTAAATTATGGTCCCATTTAGAGTAAAATAGACGGTAAAGCAGGGGATGCTTTAGGGCGTGGCTAACTTGTTGCTACCACAATATTTACCAATCTGTTGTCGCACATATTTAACCCTTTCACAGTGTGTTTTCTGTTCACGGAAGATAATTGTGACCTTTTTGGTCACCTAAAAATGTCTTATTCAAAAAAACAAAATGACAATGGCCAAAAACCATCCCGTGACCTGTCACGGCTGTTTTCTGTCCTGGCCCCACAATGCTGGAATGAACTCCCCACTGACGTCAGGACAGCGGAGTCGCTGCCCATCTTTCGGCGCAGGCTGAAAACTCACCTCTTCAAGAAGTACCTGAGCCTTCCACTCAGCACCTATTGTATTCATACAAGTTTGTTGCACTTATTGTAGTCGTATTAGTTTGTTGCACTTATTGTATTTGTTTGTTTCTGTACTGTACTTTGGCTCTGCTTTATGATCTTAGATGCTTGTTTAAAAAAAGGAGATGTACTTACGACTTCCGGTGACTAGTAGTTCTCTTGAATACCTATGTTGAATACACTTATTGCACGTCGCTTTGGATAAAAGCGTCTGCTAAATGACTGTAATGTAATGTAATGTAATCTCTGGTGTACATTTTGATATATAATTTGATAAAAGAAAACTGCAAAAACTAAATGTGTGAGTGCTCACCCCAAGTGTTTCTGAATTCAGTGCTGATTTGTCTGGAAAATATCTTGACCCCCAAATTGTGGAGCTTTGAGCACCACATTCCTTCATTGTGACGTCTCATCAGTCCAACACATCCAACCGTCTTGGCACCACCTTCAGTCATGATAACAATGAAAGCAAGTTCACCCAAAAGTTATTCATGAAATCATAGCCAGAACATTTGATTTATCGCTCTTGATCTGATTAATGAGACTCAGATCTCTGGCAGATCAGAACTTGTGTCCGCGGACTGTGTGGATGAAGATCTTGCAGATTAATGTTAAGACTCCATCCTGCCACTCCTGCCTAAGGCTGCATCAGTGTCCTGGCTCAAGGTTGCGGCCAGCTGGGAGTGTGACCTGGGGGCTCCAGCATAATCGGGGTTCCTGTGGGCCTCCAGCTGCAGCCCGGGCTCCTGATCCCTGATTAAAGGTCATCCTGCTCCTTCTGAAGGCCTGTAAGACCCTGGGAGCCTGGCTCGCTCCCAGTGACTCCCCTTCACCCATCCGATGTGTGTCCAACAGGCTTATGCTAGCTCATGAAGGATGGAGAGGACCTGCAGTGAGGAGTCCAAGAGAGAGGAAAATCCTCTACATCCACAGCAGAGACTTACATTCAGACACACACAAAACACAAGCAAAGATATACACACACACACAAACATGCATAATTTATCCCAGTGGTACCACGCCTGGTACCCAGCCCAAGGCACCCCCCCTGGTGGAGTGTGGCAGAACCATGCTAAATGGATTCGGCAGAGGAAGAGATTTAAAGCTTTCATAGCGCTCAGTGTGTTCCAGGCGGCCGCATCTCAGGGCTTTGATGGATTGTTCTCAGATTCAACTCAGGATTTTCTGAGAGATTTTGTAGTGGGGACCTGGCTGTGATTCAATGCTGCCTGGGTTTACTGAGATTTGTATGAACACAGGATTCAATTTTGTTTTAAGTGAATGTCCTGTATGTAATCTTTAAAGGGTCCAGCCACATTTGTAGCGGTGGAGTTTGCTGGAATGTTTGGCTGCTTTCTTTTCTCCAGGCACCTTCTTGCAGGAGGAGTAAGGTGAAGGGGAAGTTCTTTGGTAATTATTTATCAAAATAATGGCAGAATGAATGCAAAGTAGCTGATCTTGTCTGTTAAAGATACACCTAGCTTAATTATGATTGAGAAGTTCTGCTGAAATTTGTGTCTCTTGCAAGCCACCTTTAAAAATACTGGGTGAAAAATATTGTTTTCAGGTGAACAATTAATTTTATTATTATTAGACGGGAAACAAAAAGTGTAATACTGTGAGTTAAGGACTAGGTCTGAGTCTGCTGCTGTGCAAGTGCCTGAAAAAAGAAAGGACTTTGGCTAAAACTTGTAATGTGATTGTACTTTGCTTGTTAACCTAACAAGTGCAGATGATTAAATTCTCTGACATAATCCCTGGCGGCCCATGGGCTCAGGAGGAAGTGGTTCAGGAACAGTCTAATCCAGCCATCTCCGGATATGGGACACCCTCACCATGCCGCTCCACTGGGCCTTTGTATCTGCAGGTATTAACACCACAAGTGCCGCCTGAGACTGAGATGGGCACATGATTAGCACTACTGACCGGCTTTGCCGAAAGCTCTGGGAAGGGGGAGCTGGCGGTGTCTTTCATTCATCAACGCATAACTTTGCTCAACTTCTATTTTCCATGACTGCGTCTCAGAATATATTAGAACTCACTAAAACAACACTTTTTATTTATTATTTTACTGTATACCCTTTGCTGATTTTATTCATTTAGCCTCTGAACAACATACTCAGCCTTTTCATTAATTGCTCCAAGTGTTAAAAAGCTTGACCTGCCACAGCCCTGGTCTATAAATTAATTCTGCTAAGTGGCAGCACGAAAGTCCCCACATTATTTATACTTTTACTATTGGTCAGGGTGTCACTTAGATAAACACAACGGAGGTTCATCTCATCTGAGCCACAAAAAGCCAGAGTGTGCCGCTACCAATGGCTGGGCTGAACTCTGACCCCGGTGGGTCACAGAGAGCATTTGTCCCTCGGTAATTGGACAGAAGGGCCCTTTCGCTCTTCATTTAACCTTTGGGGTCCAAATCTTTCTTCCCCGACTATTATAAAGCCCCTGGTCCTGACCCAGTGTTTTCAGGCCTATCTTTCCACCCCCATCACAGGCCTTTGAAAGCCGGAGAAAAGCTGGAGTGTGCTTGCCCTGTCAGAGACAATGGCAGAGTTAGTGACCCCTGACCCCGCCGGCTGAGGCCTTTCTTCCTGGATCAGGCACTGCCTTTCGCTACGGTAGGTTATTGCTCCACAGCTTGGCAACAGAAAGAGGGTAAACACTTGTTAAGATTCTTCTTCTCGAGGCTCACCCCCAACTTCTTTTCTCTCTTGGCTTATATTTTTTTCTCTTTTGGGGGGGTTTGTGGGTCTGTTTAAGGATGGACGGGAGTTAAGGCAGGTCCCTTGTTTGAAATTCAGGCAGCAGCTTCATAATCCATCATTCTGACAGCTCTTTGTCACTGGTCCAAAGGAGACTTGAGTCACAGTTGCTCTGAGCTTGGAGGAAAATACACTAGCTAAAGTAATGTAAATGGTTTAGACATGCATCTGCTTGTGTTTAGAAGCATTTGGACATTTCTTAAAAAAAAAGCTTGGACAAAAGCTCTTGTAAAATCACCAAAAGTTAAATCACTGACCTCTTTGAGGCTCAATATCTATGATATTTCTAATTATTCTAAAATGCTGACATTAACCATACTTGTGTTTGTGGTAGACTGTGCAAGGAACTTTATAGTTAGGAACTTTATTGTTTAAATATCACAGTGTTAATTTGTGTACATGACATTCAAAAGTTATTTTTTTTCAGCACAATAGAAAAAGACTTTCTACAAAGGTTTTAATCGATGCATTGGTGAGCTTCTTTGAAAAACCCAAGCTCGTTATGCACATGGGGTTAATTCTGGTCCCAGTTTTTTCATTCCTGGTGGGACTCTAAATCCAACAAAATTGGGATTTCACTCCGTCCAGAAGTACTTCCTTTCCTTAATCTCTTGAGTGCTGCCCGGAATCCTTGCGTATCACTGCAGTGTTACCAGGGAGACCCTGTTGCCCTCCCTAATGCTGCAGTGTTCACGGTGGAGAGACGGTGGACCTCGTGTGTCCAGATGCTGAGCATGCGGCCGCAGCGAGAGGAGCATCCTGTGAGGCGGCCACAACCATATGGGCTGAAAAGGAGGACTCCTCTGGAGCTGCTGGCCTTCTCCTCGGGGACAGAAGCCTATTGTCCCAGCCTTGCCCTCCATGCCGCTTAATGGTGCAGAACAGCGCTGTACAGTATTGTAAGCTGCTCTCTGCTCCTTTTGCCCTGTCGGACCCTCAATAGCAGGGCCCTCTCCCTCTTTCCCTCTCACTCCCTCTCACTCAGTGGGTGTTTTAGTGCCCTCTTCTTTCATCCCTTTCTTCAGCTGCCTCTTCCCTTTGCTACTTTTGCTGGGTTCCTCAATGTTCGCTTGAGTGATGGTCTAATTGTCAAGGAACAATTAAGCCATCTGATTTCTCCCCTCTCCTCTTGTCATGTGCGCTTTGTTTTAGAATGGGGCTGCCTGAGTACAGGAAAGGGCTGGGGGTCACATCAATATCAGTCTGGGCTTTAATGTAACGCCTCCATGTGGTCCTCAATTACACAAAACTTCCCAGAAAGAGGTCCATCGAAAATATGAGACATAACCCATTAATTTCTTCTTGATATGACAATTTGCTCATGAATGACCTGCTCTAATGATGAGCTTACAAATTGTATTCATATCTGTTCTGCCCAACAGGCTTGTGGAGAGTCAGACCTCCCAAAACAACGGGACAAGTGATTTATCGTCCCTTGTGTAATAATCAATCCACTTTAAAGGTCCGCCCCTTGTAGGCCCAATAAACCCGTCTCTCTTTCTGTAGCCAACAAGAAATATGTTCCCTTTTAATAGACAGGTGAACCAAACAGCTGGGAGACAGCTTTGCCCAAGATGGGATGTCTGCACACTTTTACCCCCGCCGCTTCTATTGTTAGTGTAACGTCACATCTGTGACCCTGTCTGCTCCCTTCTCCCGTTTTCTCTTTCATCCTCTTCTCTGCTCATACCTTCCGCTCCATTTCATACTGTCTGGGTTCCTCCCTACATGTGGAGACAAGGCTCTACATCCTAGTACTGCAATAAGACAACAAGACCCTCACGTCAAATTCCGTTTTTATTTGATCCTCCTCCACAGACATGCAGCCATTTCCCACATCGAAAAACAGGGCACATTTCAGACATTAGGTATGCGACTGCACATGTGCGGTCTGGGTGATATTCTCTTACCATGTTTTGATCCTGCAGCTTCAGTTACACACTCACAGCTGTAAATTAGGCAGTCACAATGCTTGGTAGGTTTAATCAGTAGATTTGTCATCTTGGAATGCATCACTGAACTAGTGGCGAAACTGAAGAAGTCACAGAAAATAATTTTCAGGTCTGCAATTTTGTCTCATATCTGGGTAAGAAGGGAGTTTTTTATCGAGGAAAAAAAAATCAATAGTGGAAACATTTATCTTTGTAGGATTATTCTTTATGTGTTTAAATCTTCTTTTGGGTAAAAAAATAAAATAATGCACTCCTACAATAGTATTGTGAAATACGTCTGCAGATGCAGAACTGCTGATCTTTGGATAATATGATGAGTCTCTACCTGCTTAATCTTCAAACATTCTCTGGGTTAGAGCTCCCACAAGATGCCTAAAAGCATGGTTGTTCGTTTCTGAGTTTCCAGTGATTACAGCAGCACCCTAAATCATGCCGAAGCCAACTTTAATGGTGTATTGTGGGAGTACATTTCACTGTATGCAGAGTACCAATAATAATTACAAACAAAATATGTTGCACATACAGATAAAAATCTAGTTCACAGTATTGTGCACACTATAAAATGTTGTAGAAAGCGATGTTTACTGTCGTTGCAGTGGAAATTAGTCTTTTTGTGTATCTCTGGGGGCTTAGTGCATTGCTCAGGGGCATCTGGCAGTGATCACAATACATTCTCATTACGACTTGATGTCGCTTTCTAAGGCACTGGGTAGCACAGCTCACAGTCGCGGTGAACACATTGTGAAGTTATGAACTCAAACAAAACCGATTAGTAAGATTAAGGAAAAACATCATGGTTGGGCTTAAAATAACTACATAAACAAAGTTAAACATGTCACAAACATCCCTTCTAAACAACTCGAAGGTGGTGCGTCTCATACGGACGCTAAAGGGTGCCTTGGTGTGTCGGTATCAGCTTGACAAAGCGTTGGTATTTGCCGCCCTGGCAATGAGAATGGCTGGAGATAATGGGTAAAGTTGATGTAATATTCCTTTTTACAATCCACAGTTGGTAATGTTTAAGATGAATATTCCAACATGACAGCGCTTCTGTCATCTGTATTTAAGCTTCTATATACAGCATTTCAGACCAAGGTCTGATCGAAGTAAAAGTAAGTAAGTAAGCTCGATAGCTGAGAATACGATTTTTTTTTTTTAATTGTCAGAGTATTTTTCACATCCCAGCTAGCGGTTAATGATTAGCCTGTGAGGGCTCGCTGTGTGACAGCAGTGCAGGGCACTGTGGTGCTAATGAGCGAAGAGGACGGCCAGGCCTCCCCTACCACACATACAGCCCTTTGTCTCTCCCTCTGCCCCCCATCATTAGCTTAATGTGGCCCTCTCCCTCAACTAAAAAGGCCACTGCCAGTTTGGCAATGGGTTCACAGATGCAAATCTGTGCCCAGTGCTAATAGAAGTAAATGAAAATTAATTGATTTTCATTCAAAGACCTTTTCAGTCGCCTGTTCTACCTCCGTGTTTTCTTAATATGCAGACCTTGCCTCTTCAACAATGCACGCTTGCCCCACCACCTCAACAATTCAAACATATTGCAATGTGCTTCCCATTGCTATGCAGAGAGGACGACACAAAAGCGAGCCAGGGAGCACATCGTCCTGACACCAAGGTATGTATGACACCTTTGCTCTTCAAACCAGACCTTAGCCTGGGGTGTGAGTTGAAAGGCGGGGATTTTCTTTCCGCTCACCTGAAAAGAGAAAGCGAAGAACTCATGAATTATTTTCCCCAGCGAAAATGCAATCTCTACCAATTTCAGAGCTATTGCTTCATACTGTACTGAATGTTGCTTTTTGCGCATTCACAGGATCAAGTTTGTAATCCATCCTAGAGTTGGATGAAGTGAAGGCTTTGACGATTCAATTTCTCCAAAACAGGATGTGGCAGGCAGCTGTTGATTTATCAATCAAAAACTACTTTTACTGACATTTGGCAATTGGCAAATGCTAATTATAGACACTTTCATCATGCAGTATTTATGAAGACATATGACTGGCATGTAGCAGCAAAAGAAAAACCACCTGTCGTGGTTTACCTAGAACACATAAAACACCTGCTATCATGTAACCAAAGTCTAAAAATAGACTTGAGCTTTAATGTCTTGCTCAAATCCTTGAGCAAGACATTAAAGCAACACACCAATTGTATGCATAAAGCTGACCATGACTACTATTTAGCTTTCCAATAAATAAAATTAAAAATTAATAAAACAACAACGAAGATGTCATCAGGGTTATCTTGGGCCAAAGACAATTTTAACAGAAAGCCTGCATTTCTAACAAGAGGTGTGCAGTTTGAAAGTAGTGATCATTTAGGCAAGGATGGTCTAATTAAAGATGCTATCTAGTTGCATTATAGGATCTGGTGTTTTGGAGCCTGATCCATATTAGAGACTAAAGGTCAGGGTAAATTGGCTTCTTCCTCTTAGATTTTTTTGTAATCTGTCTCTTGTGAGTCCCTTAACCAAAAACGTCATCCTTGTTTTTTAGCATCTCGAGATTTGATGGCAGGCAGGTTCACAGCCCCGTCAACACCTCTTGATACGGCTGGGATAATGAGGTATGATGGATGGAGATGTCACATTTGGAAGATAAGGAAGCTCGGCTCATGGGTCCCTTCTGCTCTGTCTATCCAGCCTGTTTGTTTACCAATCAATCGATCTCCTTCTGTTTTCCTTTTGTGATTAACCAAGCCTTCTTTTTCCTTCTCCCCCTCTCTTGCAGGCCGAGGAGCAAAAAACAGAGGACTAGTGAAACATTAACCAGACGGAGGAGGAGGGACAAGGATGAAATGAGCCTGGAGGGACGATGCTGTTGTTATCTACCAATGGAATGATTGTTCCTGAGCCTGTAAAGTGCTGCCCGGGGTCAGCTGAGGGGTCGCAGTGGACTTTCAGCCGGCTTTATCTTCTGGATGAGACAGGCTCATTATGCTGATATACATGACCATATTAGACAAGTATATGACTTTCAAACTAAGGGGCCAAGAGGAAAGACAGGGGATTTTTTTACCTTTTCTGCACAAACAGGGTGTCACTTGCAGCAGTGACGCAGTTTTAGGAAGCCTTAGAGCATCTGAGTTGACAAGAGAGGATATATAGCCGTTATAACTGCGTGAACGATTCATTGCTGTGTATCAGGATGAATTTATGGAAAGCTGTGAAAATTGCCCACATGGTGTTTATCTCACGACCTCCCAGGAAGTGCTATTCATATCAAACTGAATCACATTCACTGGCTTTGGCCAATGACAGATAGCTTTACATCATTCCACAGACCATACCGTGAGACCACAGCTCCCATCAATTTAACAAGCAAAAATTTACAAAAATAGTCCCCCCCCCCCCCCCCCCCCCCCCCCCCCCCCCCCACCCCACCCCCCACCCCCCTCTAAACACCACCACACACACACTCCCACACAAACACACTCCCTCGGCCACCTCCAAAGTGCACACATACAAAATCACACAAAAACCAACACGTTTCAGAATCTCAAACCAATCAAACCCAATAAAACTAACAAAGCTGGGCAAGTTTTTTGAGTAGGGTATGAAAGAAAACGAGAGATGGCTCTACAATGAAAGCCAGTGAAAGGAGGGCCATTTGCTAAGCTATCATTCATGAGGTATGGGTCCCATGCCTGTACAAGCTTGCTCCCAGCTCTACACACTTGTTGCCATTGTGACACACTGGCAGAGAGAAACCTCTGTAGTCCCGGGGATCAATTCAAACCCTGACAACACCACACTAAACCAGGGTGCCATTTGTTCAGAGGAACCCCCCGAAACCCCTCTCCCCATCTGTCAGGGGGCCTCCAAGGCACTTTGTGTCCATGTGTATGTGTGAATGTGAGTGGGTGGGAAAGGGGGAGTGGGAGAGGAGGTTAATCAAGATTTGGATGCGGACGGGAGTGGGAGGAGGGCCCGCACGGAGATGGAGTGTGTGTGTATGTGTGCGTGAGAGAGTGAATGTGTGGTAGGGGAGCACGGTCTTTATGCTGATTTTCCTTTTTCTTTCAAGACGTTAGATGAATACTTTCTTTTACATCCTTTTTCCTTCAGCCAGGCGGTCCTCTGCCACCTATGCTGCCCACTTTTATGCTCCCGCAAGGGTGGTCAGGGGAACAGAAATCTGGGAATCAGGTCAATTATGGATGGTAGCTTGCTGATAAGAGAGAAAGAAATCGAGCAAGAGAATGAGGAAGGAAGAGGGAGAGGGAGCAAGACTGCTGTTTTTTTTATCGTTTGGTTGAATACTGCGCGGTCACAGCAGTAAGTCTGGCCTGACCTGGTCGCCTGTTTTGTCAGATCTGTTGTGACGCTCCTAACTAGATCTGTTCTCACACAGACCTCCCCCTTGAGTGCCACATAAACTTGATTTTTTTTTTTTGCATGGAAGTACTCCCTCCAATAGTTTCACACGCATCCATGCACACCTGCAAATTCTTAAACCACAGCTTTGTTTTCTATTTATGTCCATGCCATTGATGATGCAGAAAAGAAGCAACAAAGCAGGACAACTATTTGTTCTGTACTTAATTAAGTAACCGTAAGAGTCCCTTTCAAACGCTTCCGTGCGGCAAGCCGCCTCAAAGCACAGCTCCTGTTCAGTTCACACATCCGTGGCCCTAAAAACCAACCGGGCACTGTTTCCCGCTGGCCGCAGTGTTCGATTGGGGTTCATGTTGGTTCTTGCTCACAATGGGACAAGTGCTGACCTCTGGCCTTGGTACTGACCCCCTCTCTTCCAGAGGTTAGGTGCTGAGACAGATGTGGGTAAACTTCCCCATGTGAACAAGAGAGTGGGGCCCACTTGTTAAAGGACTCTGTTTTCTTCCTCGTCTTGGAGAAAGTAAACCTCAGAGTGGAAGGTGGGTCTAATTGGGAAAGGTCTGGATATGAGGGTTCAAATAGCAGTGGACCAGCTGAAGAGCACAATGGATATCAGGGAGGAAATGAGAGACTCAAAGGTTTTGGTATGTCCATGCTCCTAATTGGCAGTATGAATGTGTAATGAGCATCAAAAGAGGCTTCTACTAATAGGTGCAACTAATTACACACCTTCTTATTGAACAAAAAAAGGAGCATTCAGAACTGAAAATCTAAATTAAAAGAATTATATAGTGTGCATACAAATATATTTAATCAACATTGCAAAACAAATGCATATTGTAAAATTGCATATCTTTACCAGACACTAAAGGATAAAACGAAACACAAAAGAAACCTGGTTTGTTATACCTGATAGCTTAAAATGTATTTTAAACTCTGCATCCGAACAACTTATGTTTGCATGCTTTTCTGATGAGGAACCAGTAGGTGGCACTCCAGGTCTGAAGGCTATTAGGTCACATGCGTCCGTTAGTCTCAACCACAGCTCTCAACACAGAGCTGCAGGGTGAACGATGCCACATAAACTATAATCAAATAATGAAACCGTATCCACTAGCATTTACAAACAATATAGTGTTTATGGTGTTTAAACTTGTTTCTAGCTTGTGTTGTAAATATTGTTTATTTCAGGTGTCAGTCTTTTGCATAGTTGATGCATGGTTATCAGTATATTTACATTATAACTAATTTGTATTTAACTGTAAACTGAGTCATGTTAACCAGTCCCAAGACAAAGACCCTCAAAAACATGTGAGGAATATAAAGATAAAGTAAAACCCAAATGGGCTGTAGGTCAACACCTCTGTTCTTTTATTTTAATTCACACAGCTATTGACTTTGTTACTAGTTTATTGCAAAATAAGATTTTGCATGAGTAAGTGGGTAAACGCTAGATCATTTACATAAATGATGCATACATACATACAATAGACTATTAATGATGTTTAGTCTTGATGTACACTTACATCCTAACAACTAAATACAATACTTTAACTTTTCACGTGACTATGAGTTTGGGTAAGTAACTTGAGTACCTTTACCACTATTGTTTAGTTAAGTCAAATTATTTGGCGTCATATTTCTGAGTTTCACTCTGATCTCTAGCTGTCACTTATTTTTTTTGTAAACTATAATTAATGCATAGCAGGGCGAAAACACAGATGGTCCCTCTTATTATAGCTTTCCTCTCAACTTACGAGATTTAAGTGAGTGAATTTCTCACTTTGGTTGCCTGGGTTATCGCTAGTTATTTTAACATGCCAGTGAAATACCAAGCCCAGATTCTGCTGGCTCCTGTCTAATGAGTGCTGGTGAAACAAATAATTAAATGCATCATACCAGTAGAGAGACAATGGCTGAAAAAGGTAATAACAGGCCATTTAAATCACCCCAAATGGGACAGCCTGGTTGGATTCAGGGGAGACCTTTTCTTCAGCTTTTCAGACACAGCCCAAAAATGCGAGGGGTGTCTGCACAGAGCAGCATCTCTCCCAGTGTGTCAGTGGGAGTACGAGAACCGTGAGTGTCCTGAGTGTGAACCTTTAATTTTTCCTGTTACCGAAGAGTCATAAATGTCCTGTTCCTATTGTGTGGGAACTCATCTTGGACATTGTCCCCGTGGCTCTGCCCACCAGTAGCCAATAAGTGGAACATGGTCTCCTATCGAGCAGCAGTCTAGCATTCCTGGCATTTCCAGTCGGCTGTCTGGCATAAGGTCGGAAGAGACACCGTCAAGCCGAGAAACCTTGTTTTGGTCCCTTTTCCTGGTGAGGAGGTTTTGGTTGTCTCCAGAGTGGAATGTCATTGTCCTCAGTAGGGTTTCAGTGCAGAACCAAAACATACTCATTTTGACCTGATGCAGAGACAGAACCAATGACACATCCAGCTTCTGAGCTACAACAACTATCAATATAACCACAGAGACGAGTCTGGCATAACCTCCTGCTTACATTTGTGACACTTTTTATTGGCACTTTTAACATTGCCTTAAGTGTACCCACAGATGCCAACTGAAGCATTGCATTTGCATTTTCAAGAGAAATAATTTAATATGAAAATGCAAATCCAATCTGGTCTCACAGAATACATGAAATGACCATAACCTGTAAACAGCGCATTACTTGGTGTTCACACGTAAAACAATCACAGGACTTTAAAACACGAGCCCGGTGATTGAGGTGTTTGTGTCCTAAAGCGTTGTTGAGTTATTGTGACGGTACATTTGTGACGTTCTTTACAAAGTGGTTTTGTTGCCTGAATGTCACGTTTGTTTTGTTGTGTTGAATTAAACAACGTTATATTGTTTCCATGGTGCAGACATGTCATTTTAACACAATTACGTGCCACCACCACGTAACGCACTGTTAACCGGTCATGCTCATTTCATGGATTTGTGGGGGACCAGTTTGTGCAAATTGCAAAACGGCACCCTTAATCATTTTCCATATTAAATTGCATAATTACACAAGTTATCAAAGTGAGATTTTGACGAGATGACAAAGTGGTCCAAAGTTCAAACATATGTTTACCGACATCTCTAAAACTCAGAAGTTATGTCTTGACAGTTCAGAGGTGCTGGTAGGCGCATGTTTTACCTTTGGACAGAGCCATGCTAGCTGCTTCCCTCTGCTGCCAGTCCTCATGCTAAATTGAGCTAATCGTCTCCTGGCTCTAGCATCATATTTAGCGTTAGCATACAGACAAGAGAATGGTATCGATCTTCTCATCTTTTGGTAAGAAGTGTTGAAAACAAGAAATTAAGAACGGTATGCCAGGTAAATGCTTTTTTTTAGTCAGTGGTTCCCAACCTGCGAGTTGGGGTTTCCACAAAGGGGATACATCTGATGGAACATGAGATTATTAACAAAAGAGAATAAGTTATCCCAAACTAAACTATGTTCATATATTTTTTTATGACTTATCGAATGATTCAAATTTTGGATTCCTATTCCTATACATGGAGCTTGCTTTGTCTAAAGAGGACAAAATGGTTGGAGGCCAGCGCTCTCAGTCAAAATATGAGTAAACTACCGATGAAGCAGCTCCAGCAAGACCTTGATGATCACAAGAGGCCTTTGACTGATTTCTAGAGGGGAGAGGGTGCCGCATCGCAGGCAGTGTCGAGGTCGGCCATGAATTGCAGTCAATGAATGAATTGAGTCCCTGGAGGGCAGGAGACGAGCCTGACGTTCAGTCCTGTAGCCCAGTGAAGGCATCTGCCTAATCAACACTCCAGTGGGAGTTCTTGCTTCATCATGAACTCAACAGTAATTCCCAAGAGAGGTAACCAGGGGCTTTCTTGACCTTGTGTCAGCATGAGTTGGGGATTGCTGACTTTCACAATGGGGCCATTTTGCCTTGCCGTTTTTAATAATGGGATACTCAAAGAGACAAGATGTTGCTTTTGTCAGCGTTTGTCATATAAAAGTTACAAAAAACACACAACTTACATAAAAGCTTGCATAAAAGGGTTTCTTCTGGAGCTTATTGTTTTCAGCGTACTGCCTATCATGTGAATGATATTGCATTTTGTTCTTTCTTCTTTTTCCGGACCATGGAACACGGAGCTTGCTTACTCAGGCAGGGACGGTGATAAAAGAAAACAGTGTTGAAATATAATATGATTTAAGCAGCTGTTATTATTGTAGAAGGGGAGCTAAAAATACTCATTTCATTTTTGTGTAATCTTGTTAATGCTCTGCAGTCTCTTATAGTGAGAGCATGTGATACTATCACCTTCTCTGTCAAAGTTGATGAGCAGTATTCCTTTCTTACTTGCAGTCATCAACATTGCAAAGACATCCTTTTAAAGTAAAACAACCATTTGTGCTAGCTAATTAAAAAAATCGGACTAACTAACTACAATTGGGTGTTATATTTGTAGTTGTGGCCATTCTTCATATTGTTCAAACAAAGCTTAAAGTCTACAGCCATGCTAGCGGGACTATGAGGCTGCACTGAGGCACTGCAGTGCTTTTGGTGATAACATTGGCATGCTAACATCCTCACAATGACAATGCTAAGCTTAACTTTTGTCTTTTTCGACCTGGACCCTATTTTCACAGGTTTTTATATCTAAGTGACTAAAGGGGACTACAACTTTTTTAATTAGTCCAGTATTGAACAAGTGGGCTGCAATATAATCGCTCAGGCAACTCTTTACCGACAATTTATGTCCACTAAAAGTGTTTTTATTTAGCCACATTATGGAAAGGACTCTACTGAGAAATAATAAATAATAAATAAATATAGTTTTTCTTTACTTTTAGATCTGCATACCGTTTTCCTTTGCAACAAGGGATTATTACCTCAGTCGGTTTTATCTCCAACTACAGGGGTTTAGACAATCTGGCTAAACTGTTGGCTGTTTACAACCAAAGATCGCAGTCTTGGTTTGTTTGGTTACCAGATCTCAGTGATTACTTTGGTGAGCACAATGTCATCACTACCATTAGAAATGATAGCTGAAACTACTAAAGTCAGACTCGAGTTGGAATAAACTGGAAACTAACTTCAAACTCACAAACTCATGTAGACTATTTTATCTGTCTTCAGCGGTTTGGTCCTCTAACATGCCACACAGATTCAAGTCACCACATTTGGAGAATCTCCATCAACAAATCTTCTTCTTTGCTCATACTTGAGGGGAAAGTTGATGAGGAGCATTAACTCTTACTTGTAGTCATAAAATAAAGTGTTAAAGGGAAAACAGCATTCACTGTGTGTAAGCGAACCCTGAGGCCCAGTGTTATACCGCACTGGATTTAAAGTCTCGTTACTGGGAGATTATTGGACTTAATCTAGTAAAGAGGAGCGTGAAGTTCCGATCACCCTGAAGGCCTCTGAGAGTCTTTTGAAACAGTAGGGGAATTCATCCGAGCCAGCCATATGTTGCCTCCCTCGTGCCTTCTCTCTGAGGGGGGAGAGGCGTGGCTAATTCTCAAGCGAAGCCCATTCAAACATCACCTGAGGCTGTTAGCTGGCAGGTAGCACCTCAGCTAGCAGTCAGAGCAGTTCCATGTGTTGTGAATGGGCTGAGATGTTGATGATGGAGCACCGGGTCACCCGCGGTGCAGAGGAGGGTGAGCTTTGCCTCAGGGCAGGTGGTGGCTGGATGGCGGTGAAGCGGTGAGGTGCAGAGGGTGACCATCATGGGAGCCCTTTGAACTGCAGGCTGCAGGTGGAATGTGCTTAGTCAGCAGGTCACTTTTTTCATCCTGCTTAAGGGGTGAGCCTGGAGAGTCAAGCTAATGCTAATTGTCCTTGATGTGGTGGCCTGTGACTGAGATTTACCAGTCATCATGACGAATCCATTGTCCATATTCCAGTCTTCCTCTTTGATCTGATAAACCAAATGCTCATTATAACCTGGCACTACTTCAGAGGGTTTGCATTCAACAGAAAAATAATTGCAGAGAAGATTAAACAAACAGATATAAAACCATATTCTAACTCTGCAACCAGGATGACCTGAATCTGCATATATCTATTCTCGTATTGGATATAATGTATTCATTTTAATACAGGCTATAGGTCCCAGTGATAACCCTCTGGGGTTTCTTTCACCTGACACAGTGCATGCCTAGGACCAAAGATCGGAAGTAGGAGCGAGCCTAAGGGCTACAGCTGCTGTTTTTACTAGCTGAATAAAACCATGATGTCCTCCCTACTGTTTCATTCAACATAAATGTCAGTACATGCGATCCTCAATGGAAACTAATTTTGCAAAGCAAATACATGATAAATGAGTGGACAAAACCACCTTGCTCTCAGACATATTTGCAGAACCATATATTGTACAGTATAATTAGAATGACTACAAAGGTTATTGTTCCTAGTAATTGAGAGAGGTATTCTGAAGGTAATCTCAAAAAAGCAGCGTTAATGTGTTTCCGGTCATCTTTAGATGAGGACAAATTCTCCCGTGTCTGCTATTTGAGTCCAAGCGTGTTTTGATTGTCCAAAAGTGTTGTTTAAGGGACTTTTTGTGGGAGTTTTGTTTTGGAAAGAATCTTTAGAAAGAGCATGGCAGCTATGAAAGAGTGCCCGATGTCCTTGATGATATGACATTTCTGTCATGTAAATTTAATCCTCTAAAATCAATTACTGGAGTCATGAACTATTTTGTGTCTGTGTTGGTGGTTGTTCAGTGTCTTGAAAGCAGACAAACTAGACAAAAGCTCAGAACTGATAATTTACCAATCAATAACCTTCACAAATGCAAATGTATGGCCCTGACAACAGATCAGAATGAAGACTGAAAGATCATTCCTTATGGATATTGTGTAAACATCATTCAAATATTAATATATTTTATAAATAACACTATTATCTATATTAAAAAGCCTGCCACATGCTTTGGTTGGGTGGGTTTTACTACTCACATTTGTGCAATTGTTTTTTTCATTGTTTAAAAGGAGCACATGTGTTCAGCAAATCACGTCAGGCGATCCTCAGTCGGACAGCAGAATTTAGTTTCCCAACAACAACATGTGAAAGTATTTGAAAAATTCACTATGTTACTGCAAAGCTAAATTCCAATGGAGAGGGTGTCGTTCGGATAGTGATGTCAAACATTGACATGATTCCCTGGATGCAGTCGACTTGACTGGAGCCACATGACTCAGGAGACTCGCTATTCCTTCATGGGAATCCCTTTGTGTCTCCGCAGACCCAGGACATCTGACCTCAGGGGCTCCAGACTATCGGAGTATTGCACGCAGACACACCAGCATGCCTCAGCATCACCCCCATGAATAAATAAAACAAGGGTGGGATTTGTTAGTCAAAATGAAGATGAGGAATTGAATTTGCATTAGATGGCTAGACTTCAAAGAAAGCGTACAACCAAAGGTACTCGTTACTATAATTGTTTTACAGACTGTTTCTGCTGTGGTGATACAATCAACACAAACACTTGTAAACTTTCTGTCTGACTTTTACGAGAAGGGATCTGTGAATGGGTTCCCCTGGTGGGTTAACAGAGAGAGGTGTGCCTTTGCCAAGGGAACAATTAAACAGATAAAGCTTGATCAACTCAGGACTGTTGGAGCATATACTGTATATCTGATGGTGCTCTACGCTGTACACTATGCTGCAGCAGCCCTGTCCCCGCTGTGTGTCACACTGCTGCTCACAGCCAACAGATCAAGGACTCGGCCCCCGTGGTCCCCTGTTAGCCCCCAGCCAGCCTCCAGGTGGGCTCTGCTAATGAGCCCCAGTCGTAGCTCCAGCGTGGGCCTCTTCTTCCCAGGGTTGGAGGGGCCACAGAGGGGGCAGAGGGGGTCTGCTGGCTGGGTCAGCACCAGGCAGGGGGCTGGGGATGGGACAAGGAAGAGAAACACAAGTCACACGTTTCAGACCGTATTAATGGTGAGTTTGTATATGAGTGTGGGAAGATTGAGTGTGAGGGCCTTGTACAGAAAAAGGTTGTGGCACATGGTGCATTATGAAACAGAAGTCCATTTGGTGCTCTTTGATCTGTGTTTATTGTAATTGACTACACAGTAGTCCTCTTGTTTCTGTGCTTGTTGAATGGGCCAGGCGGTAGGTTCTCTTTGCCTTTACAGTGTGAGATACTCTAGTAAACAACCCCTCCTTCGTCCGCGATGTGATACACGTGAAAGAGACTGCAGTGACTAATGGGAGTGTTTGTCTGATGCTGCCAGCCTCCGCTTTTGTTTCCTGGGCTTTTGATGTGATTGATACATGATGTTTTCAGAGACACAAATCGTCTCCTCTGCAATGTTTGCCCCTAAATAACAGTTAAAGGGAGGGTACGCGCTGTGAAGTGTGTGAATCTCCACATCAGAGGGGAAAGGAAGGGTGGCGTTGTTTTGAGTTTAGAGGGGACTTTGATGATGGGATGATGTTCGAGGTGAAACATGGAAACCCCAGAAACCTTTGGCCCTTGGTTCAACCGTTGTGTATGACGGCTACATTCAGGTTAATCTATAATGACCAACGGACTTAATAGTTTTCTCTGCCATTTTACTCTGGACAAAATCCCAACAACTTGTCCTGCCAGTCTGTGTCCTTTGTTTTACCTCTGGAATGTGCTGAGCTCAGCCTCGGCAAGAAAACCGTGACATAAAGGATCGAGTCAGGGATCGTCACTCCGCCAGCGTCTTGCAAAGTCAGCATCTCATACACTCAAAGTGGTGAAGAGGGATTTCTCTGCTTTTTCATGGCAAAATCTGTTCTTATGTTATTAAGGAAAACTGTATTAGGTGTTTAACTGTTTGGTGAAACTGGGTTATAAGACTAGATTTAAACCAACCTGATGCTAAGTGGAGGGCTGTGCCAGAGATCAGGAGTTAAGTTAAAGTCTGGAACTATTACAGGCCTCTGAGGACAGACGTCAACGTCTTTATTTGTCAAACAAACAACAATCACTGCTGACAATGAAATGATTTGGCTACACACTCTCTGAACAGTACAAATGGTTTAAAAAGTTATATCTAAGAACGTTATTACAAAAAGTGTTGTGGTCAGTAGTTCTGCACGGTCAAAACCTGGTGCCTACATTAGCCACAAAGCAACTCAACTGCCTGCAGTTCAGTTGGAGATTCAGGTGTGTTATGCTAGTAAAAATGTATCTTTGAGCTGCTAGCCTCATGGAGAGATGAGGAGTGGACTACATACTGTATGTCTGGTCTGGTAAGATCACTTCTTTTTAACTCCTCTAATCTATCAAATCTATCAAATTTCATGCAGCTACTTCTGGAGCCACAAAAGGCTTCATACAACTTTTTTAACTCCCCAAGATCTGCAAACAGATTGTTATGTATACAATCAGTGGAGTTCCCCTTTAAGACAAGTTAGCCATACATAATACTAATCTATGCACAGAGATACAAATGGAAGAATTTAACCACTTTTTGAAACATTCCCTCAGCTGATAATAAAAAAGTTGATAATAAATCTGTGTGTGACTGACAGACTGCCACACAGCCTGCGGCCTGTCACCTCGTCCCTCAGCGTTTTTTCGGTTCTCTAAACTCCATTATGGGTGTAAAAAGAGTTTGTTTTATTGGGGCACCATTTTTGCACATGTTGGAGCTCCTGTGGTGCTGGTCAGTCAGAGTGGAATAGCCTTGCGTCATGGGTTCACACCAACGCCATAAAAGAGTCTTTGTCACCGATGAGCGGGGTCATCTCTCTCTTCCACTGGCCAATAAACGTTCACATTCTCCACTTTTCTTATGATTTTGTTTAGCTTACGGGCTCCAAACAAAAGTGCAAAGACTTGAGTTATTCACAGGGAAATGAATAAAGGATTAATTTGCATTGATTTTGCTCCTCCACAAAAGGAGTCATTTTTTGTCCAGAAAAACTAGAGAGCAAAGCATTTCTTCAACCAACAAATTGAACAAAAAGATCAATGGTATCTTTTAATATGGCTATCAAGGAGGGAATTCTCAAAATTGGTGCTTTGTGTTGTATTAGCTTGAGAGATTTTCCACTTGGTCTGCAGGCATAGACTGTGACTTTTGTGTTGAATTTACGCTTTTGGCAACAAATTGAGAAAACATCCGTCTTAGGCCTGTGAAGGCTTGGAGAGATTCTTTATAAATCAAAACTGATTGAGGAGTTGGTGTGTTAATGTGGCGACAAATGTGTCTTTTTCTGCTCTGTGTTCGTCTGTTTGACTTATTCAGCGGCATTCACCACAGCGCGTGAAAAGTCTTGTTCTCCTTTTACGTGTGTTTGGTTTGGCTGGAATGGAATAGACACAAATTCAGTTTAAACCAAAGGAGAAAAAAAGCTGATTTTCTGCCTGATTTTCTGTGTTTATATTGGTTATTTTCCATCACAGTGACAATTGGTATGAAGTGAAAAACTTCAATAAAGCATATTGAAGCTTTCTTAAAAAGTATTTATACATGTAGTTTTCAAAGTTACAATTTTTTTTATTCAGTAGGCTGCGAAGACATGGAAAGAAAGATTCAGCTAAATAAAAACCAAACGATAAAGGATGGACACAGCGTTGGTGTTTCTGGAGTTAAATCATGAAAAACACTCATAGTATGTACACTGCATATAAGTTAGCTTGCATTTGTCTTTATTAAAACTATGGCTCCATGATATCATTTACAAAACATAAACATGTTCACCTTATAAAACAAACTGTAAAATCTGTTGAATGTCGTGTGTAAATCGAGCCCGGAATTAAAATGAACAGGACAAATTAAGGTTAACAGGAACATATGCATATTGTTGCACTCAAACATCACTTCTTTGACACTAAGTCGATTTTTAGATTTTCATTGCCCTCCACGTTTGATCCTTTGTCTTCGCAGTGCCCACCCTCTGTTTTAAACCCAAGAACTTGTGTGCACAGGGATGAGGGGGTTGCCAGTCCCATGGAGCGCAACCTTGTTCAAGAGTGCCCAAGAGGGCCATATCTGTCATAGCACATTCCACTGTGGAGCTATGATATGAATGAAGTGCTGTGGTGTGCCCAGGCTGCAAGTGTGGAGCTCAAAGGGCTGCTGAAATGCTGTAATGTAATTATGTGGACAGTCTCTCAGATCCATTAGCTTGAAATGGTTCTACAGCTCCCATTCAGTCAGTGGGCTGCCATGTCTTTTCTCAAGGGGGGCTCTGAAGTCATCTGAAAAGACCTCCTCTGTACTCATTGTGCTCATTGTCTTTGTAAGCCTGTTATTAGTGGGGGAATCAAGTTACGGCACACCACTGATGAGAACTTCAGAGATTTTATAGTTACAGGTGGGGGGTTTATTCTTAACTGGGCATCTGTGCGTATTAATCAAATCAAATTTGAAGAAAAATAATTGATTTCACCACGGGGTCAAGAACTCTCCAAACTTTTTCCTCCTTTAATGACTTCCTCCAATTATTAAATCTGTTTAAAAGTTATTTTTTTCAAGTTATTTTTGAAGAAGTACGCAGTTATAATTAAATGTAGTTATCAATTTGTGTCACTACGTTGTTTTTGATCATCTGAATGATGAGTGTGGGATGTGTGGGAATAGTAATAACAAAATCAACTCAAATGTATTGACATCTTGTAAAATTTTACACACGTCTCTCCCCATATAATAAAAAATATATATATTCATATTTTAATGCCACCGTTTCTGGATATTGTCTCCAAAACATAGTTCGTTGCGAATGGAAAATATGGTCACAACAACATGTAATCTTTTCATTTGACAGTAGAGATTTTTAGGATTTTTTCAAGGAAAACAACTAATTGGATCTGATGATTTAACCGGGTAATTACTGTTTTTTTAGCCACTGTGTGTAACACTCACATCTTATTAAATCTAAGCAATAAAAGTGTATTTATTCCACTTAAAATCTATTTAACATGTTGCCCGTGAAAACTCTACTCTCATCCAAGTTTCTAGATAAAAGTGTAGATTGCATTAGCGTTGTAGTTTACAAAACCTCCCGAAAACATTTATTTAGGAATCAAATTAAAGGTTCCAGCAATTTCCAAAAATTGATTTAGTGCTTTGTGTTTACCTAATCTCTTGCATTCACACAGACACCAGTGGAAATGTCCAAATGCGTCACTGCACAACTTTAAAGGCCTTTTCCCATGCATAGCAGTCTAGTGACCCATTCTAAATAACCTATATCATTGGGGATCTGTGGTTTATAAAGGAGTCCATTGGGACCTCTGCTGAAAGGGTTTTTTTGGGTGGAAGCCTGGATGAAAAGTGCAAAGAGGAGGATAAAGAAATAGTATAGGAGATGTCAGGACGCCTTTGGAAGGAAAACAAACTGCAGAGACCAATGTGAGTTGACTTAATCTGATTAGACTAACCTCATCAACAGCCCACTTAAAAGGGAGAAGAAAGCCCTGAATTGGGGCGAGAAGCAAGAGAAAAGGGTCCCTCTCTGTTCAGAAAGCCAAAGAGGCTCCGTGAATACACCACATTGTACTGGACATGCTGGTCTGCAGATGGCAAAATGACAACAAGCCGCTTGAAAAGTGAGGCAAATATAATTGATCTCAGGGTTTTTTTCTGCAGGTATGAAAACAGCCGAGGGAGTAATGAGATTAAGGAAGAATAAAGTGAAAGTGCATGAAAAATACCACTTTCCCTCACGTTTGTGGTGCAAACATGCAGCTTTGAAGCCTTTGACTGAACACACCCGCCCCTGTAATACCATGAGAAATATTTCCAAATTCATATTAATTTATTTAAATTCTGACCTCTTTTAAAGCACCCTGCAGTCCTGGTAATACATCAAACACGGAATAGTTGAACAGGAAAATAGCTGTTTTAATACCAGCACAATTGATGGGTGTAAAAAAAACCTTTTATTACATCTGGCCACTCCCAAAATGTAAGAAATCCCTAGCAACAATGCAGATGAAATATCTCGTCCTGGCAGGGGAAAATCCCTTCAGATCGTTTGCCAATGTCTGTGAGGAAAAGAGTACACATATTTACCCAAATATTTGTTAATATTTAGTTTAATTAGATTCCATAATGAACCATCAACCCTGCGTTTGTGGTATTCTGCAAATCCCTCTACTTAAAGTGGGAGGTGAATGAAGCAGCCACAGGTGGCCTTTCACTCAGAAGCTTAGATCTGCTGGTGTTGGGTTTCTGGCCTTACTTGTTTCAGACACCTCGCAGCACTAACTGGTACTAACTGGACCTTTGAAGTCCTGTTATCATCTCTGATGTGGAAACAGAACATCACATGGTTGTGTCCTGATCGTCATCATGTATCTGGATTTTACTTTGTGTCACCAGTGGTGGAGGAAGTATTCAGATTCTTCACTTAAGAAAGATAAAGAAATATCACTCTATACTCCATTATGAGTTCAAGACCAGCAATCAAAAGGTTTCTTAGAGTACATATGTGTTATTAGCTACCCGTGAGGACACTGAGGTTATGTCCTATATTTTCTGAGATACCATTGTACAATTAGAAACTTAGACGAAATATGTATTAGCATATTTAAAGTTGACTAGTTTTAGATCATTGAGTAAATAAATAAATAATCCAGCATTGCTCCACCTGGATTTTGAGCTTTGAAATGGCATTTAGACCTTACTGTTGAGTAAGAAAAGTTATTTGAACTAAAAAGAAATACAATATATTATAGTATTGGAATATTATTAATGATGCATCAATATGTACGCTGTATTTTACAGTTGTAGTTGGTAGAGGTGGATTTAATTTAACTATTTTGTATCCACAAAGTAACCAGTAACTATGGAAATACTCAAGTAAAGTACAGTACTTGAGTAAATGTACATGTATTCCACCACTGTGTGTCACCCACATTCGACAGCTTTTTAAATAAGATGTATGCACCAAAGTGCAGTTTTCTCAGGTTTAGCAGAATCCAGATTGGTCACTTTTCTGCTTCGCCTCTTTGAAATAGCCACAGTATCTGAAACAAAGCAAAAGCCACCCAAACAGGCATTGTGACTGCTTGGTGTCTGGGATCGTGGTAAACACATCTACTAGCACTTGATTGGGGAGTGTGTATAAAGGGATTGTCCAGCCGACACCAGCTAATACAGATATAATTGACTCTCCTTCTGCATTCTGCACATGGATTTGGAGAAGTGCACAGGCTCATTGTACAACAACAAATTAAGAAGGCGGCATTCAAAAGGAGCTGCTCAGCATTCACCGGATCTGGACAACAGACTACTGAACTCTGCAAACACAGCTTCTCCCTCCTTTTTGGCCCTTTCATCTCCTCCTGCAGACCGGCACCTCATAAAGCTAAGTCAAAAAGCAAGTACTTTTGGCTCTTGTGGTGAATGTTGATTGTCTCTTATACCACAGCGGTGATTTTACATTCCCAGCGATGTCGGCATCAGCTTTAATGGTGCTCTAATGATGGAGTCACTCAAAAAGTTTCTTTCAGTTGAAGGGGAATTCCTCCTTTCTTTGTTGTCTGAGCCCGAGATCTTTGAAACTTAGGAATGAAGAGGGGGGAATTATTGATGGATAATACCGAGAGTTGTCAGACTTGTTCTGACTTCAGATCAGGTTCAGCAGGTGCCGCTTCACCTATACAGAATTATGAAACCCAAATCACTTTAACTCCACTGCTGCGGGGAGCAGTTGTGTAATCTGCGCGGAGCTCTGTAGAATTAGATCTGCATCATTTGGGCCGATCCGAAAGCAAATAAAAGCGATGTGAGCCCAAGCACACACAGCTGGCTCTTGAGACTCAGGATCCTGGGTAAACAAGGGTCCAGCATGCCTCAGCACAGCTCACCCATGGGGGAAGGGGGGCACACATGAGCCACTGAACAATGACTGATACTCTACTAGAGACTGGACTGAAGCAGGGCTTAGCAAAATTTTATTACATTTGGCCTGTTTCAATAGACTGCTGACCAAAAGAGGATCACAGACTTTGTCATCAGTTTTAAGATTACTATGACATCTACGCCTCCTTAGACTTCGTAATGCTCCTATTGTTGCAGTACACCCACTGATTTAACATGGAAATCTGCTGCTCTCTCACATAAAGGCTTCATCTGTGTTATGGTTGCAAACTTATGAAAGGTCACCGGAAACTGGCCTATTGTGTTTTACGAAGCACATCAGCCACTTCATGTGTTACTTTATCTTCTTTTGGTTTAATAACCATATCATATGTTTTTGCATTATTGGGAAAAACACAGACTTCATATTACATGTATTCAAAGCTAAACTGTAAAACTGGCTTAAGTTAGTTAATACCTCACAGTAAACATCATGTCTGCTTTTATGTTTGTAACAGAATCGATGCTTGCTGCATTACAAATGATACTTATAAAGTACATACATACATTATAAACTTTATTTAATATATAAGTTGATTAGAAATGGCATGCAAGTATTGGTATGTATGTCTGAATAGTTGATGATGTAGTTTTATATGTATGTGTATTTATGTATGTTTGTATTCACATAGATTTCAACTGGAGGCAAATGCAGATCCTGCTGGTTGAGTACAGGGTTTATGTGTATGTATGAGTGTTTGCACACATATGCAATAAATGCATGATAGATATAAATAAAACATTTGTTGTTTGCTAAACATTAGATTTTTCGGATATATAGTTTATATAAAACGTCTACATAAATAATATACTGTATATCCAAAAGTTTCCTTCTGTGGTTCCTTTTTTCATTTTGATGACCTTTTCTTTTCTCATATATTAACTTTAACTGTTGGTTAAACACATTTGACCAATCTTTGATTTGTGTCTGACTAAATAACCATTAGTCAGATATAAGAAGAAATATAAATTCACCAGATTATAACATTAGGTGCAATATATACTATTACTATATAAAATAATATATAAATGTTTTTGTTTATTACTAATTTCCTACATGTATTTGGACACAGATGTGCCACCTTGTGGTCATCTCAATACAATGCTCATACAAGACTTTTGTTCCTTCCAAAAAAGTGTTTCAGTTTTTCCTTGTTTATATGCCACAGCAAACACCCCCAAAAAAGATGTTTTAAAAATTGTAAGGACAATAACTTCTGTGAATAGGGAAATTATTTGCAAAGCACAGACAAGATAATCATTACATCCCATGTAAAACATTCATATACATCCATTCCATTAGGCTACTGTTGATGTAGGCTTCATTTAAAACTATTGTATCAAAGCTTAGACCTTGAATGTCTGTCTTGATGTACTTTGTTAAATGAGATACATCACGTTAAATTGATTAACGTTTTACACATCAGTCGCTAGGTGGTGCTCTTCTCCTTCAAACATTGTCACTCAAACCACGTTTCAAACACTCGCACATAACTCTAATGATAATTACCTTAAATGTTTGGGGAAATATCTTTATGTTTTTATAATTACACATGCATCATCAACTTTTTTTTCTTAAATATGCATCATGCATCATGACATTGTTGGTTTTTTATTATTTAGTTGTATCTTATTTGTATATATATACAGACATCTTTCGGTGATTTTCCTTTCCATAAATGTTATTATAGGATTACGGAACACCTGCCTTTTCTTCATAGGAAACTGAGATCCTGCGACCCAAAAATATTTATAATACAACCTAAATGTCATCCAGGGTAGTGAATTAGCCTACATGAGCATATTCTACTGTATTCAAGTCAGCTATTACCATCACTGTATTCTACTTAAATTTCCAGATCCGCAGGTTCGAAATCATGCTCCTTGGTCTCCATGCTGTAATCTGCAAGTTTTGGCACGTGCTCCGCGTAGACCGGAGAAGACTTTGCGCGAATGGCACGCGGACAGATGTGCCCCCTTCTCTTCCTCCTCCTCCACTTCCCCTTTGAGCGGCTTCCGCGCCAGGATGATTGACATGGAGCTGTTCACACAGCCAATCAGAGTGCGGTCTGCTTATTTGCATAGAGATGCCGCATGTCATTGGCTTGGTGCGTGCTACTGCAAACTGCCTCGCGTGCCATTACCGAGGTCTTCTCCTTGGAGGCGCACGAGGAGTCTTAAAAATAGATAATGCGTATTTGTTTTCATGCAAGGCGAAGAAAATGTTTATGCTTCAAATAAATAAACATTGTTGCTATTAGTCGCAGCAGACAAACTTAGAAAAGAGAACATACAATTTATAGGAGAACAAAAATGATGTGTTTGATTTACTCTGGGTTTTGGCACCTGCAACACATACACACATTACACCATTCACACTTAAACATTCACTTTACCAATTATTTTGTCAGAAGCATGAATCTATTTGCAGCCATAAAACAGTGAAATAATTAAGCTTTACAAACACAAGTAGGCTACTGGCTGCACTGTGACTTAGTCAATACAGACTCTACATTCTTCCCGTATACACACACACGCACACACACACACACACACACACACACACACACACACACACACACACAAGGCTGTGTAGCCTATAACATTTTTGACGTGCACGGAGCAAAGTTAGAAGCAAACATCCAGCGCATTCCCCTCCCTTATCACTTCACAGCCCGGCCGCTGCTGCTCGCTCCGCTTTGTTGTTTGTCCCTGCAGGGCTGATTGAGCAGCGCGTGACTGACGGCCCGCGGGGGTGTTGTCCAATCAGCGGTCTGCCCCGCGCCCAATGGGTGAGTCCTCTCTGCTATTGGCTGAGGCGAGTGTGGGAAAGAATGCAGAGAGGGTTTCACACGAACTGGGAGCACGCGAGCCGTCTATAAGTACCGCAGCGGCGTGTGTCGGCGGCAGAAGCGGAGACTCGCCACGTACGGTGCAACGCACGCTCCTGAACTCAGATGACAGCTCAGTGATAACAAGCGACGTGACGCAAACTAACCGGTGGGACTGCCAGGCATCTCGTATATGTCCTGCAGCTGCTTAACGTATACGTTCAACGTTTTTATTTCCCCCGGAGCTTCCAAAGAGGATTTACTTCTTTTACGCTTTTACCTTGGTTTGGTCAACAATGCCAGCTGACACTATGGAAAAGCAGACGGCATCCCCTATTGCCGGTGCCCCTGCAAACGGAACACACACACCGGACAAACCGAAAAATGCCAGCGAGCATAGAAAAGTACGTTTTTTTTAAATTCTCAAGTGAGAACTTTACAATATGTATTCTTAGTATTGCATTTAACAAGTGTGTTATAACATGACGTGCAGTGTGCAAGTTGATATGTGTAAATGGAGAGCAAGAAATTCATGTAGAATTGTTTATTCTTTGCAGTCATCCAAACCCATCATGGAAAAACGACGGAGAGCAAGAATAAACGAAAGCCTTGGGCAGCTCAAGACTCTCATCCTGGACGCACTTAAAAAAGATGTAAGTTGAGATCATCTTGCTGCCTTTAACTTCCATTCTGTTTTCAAAGATCATTTCGTTTTCAATTGAATACAGACTCAACTTTTCCTGTTTTGTCCTATGCAGAGCTCCAGACACTCCAAGTTGGAGAAAGCAGATATCCTGGAAATGACAGTGAAGCACTTGAGGAACCTGCAGCGTGTACAGATGAGCGGTAAGTTCAGTCAAATAAGTGGATTTTTAAAACACTTATGAAAGCTTTAGGAAGCTGTTGAAAGAGTCACAAATGCGTCTCTAATATCCTGCTCTCTCTCTCTCTCTTTCCCCCAGCAGCACTTTCAGCAGATGCCACAGTCCTGAGCAAATACAGAGCCGGATTCAACGAGTGCATGAACGAGGTCACCCGCTTCCTGTCCACCTCCGAGGGGGTGAACACGGAGGTGAGGTCGAGGCTCCTCAACCACCTGTCCAGCTGCATGGGCCAGATGATGTCCATGAACTACACGCAGCAAGTCGCGTCCCAGCAGGCGCACCTGGCTCAACCGCTCCACGTGCAGCTCCCATCCACTCTGCCCCTCAACGCTATGGGCTGCAAACTCAGTCCTTCCGATGCCATCTCCCCCAAGGTCTTTGGTGGGTTTCAGCTTGTGCCTGCAACCGATGGACAGTTTGCGTTTTTAATCCCTAACCCGGCCTTCGCCTCCACCACGGCCCCCGTCATCCCCCTTTACGCAAACGCAGGAGTGCCTGTTACGGTCAACGCCAGTCCGGTGCACGGAGGCTCGGCATCGACTGCAGCTTCTCCGGTCCACGGCATGACGACCTTCTCCGTGGGGTCCCAGGCGGTCAGTCCGGTCGGAGTCAGCACCGGCTCGGAGGGCAACGAGCCTGTGTGGAGGCCTTGGTAGCGCAAGGGACAAGAGACTCATGTTTGCATTACTTTTCCAGTTTATACATTTAACTGACTGCACAGACAACTGTTGCGGGGGTTGAACCTGTGACTTTTTCGCTACGGGACGGTAACTCTAACCACTTAATGCCCCCCCAGTAGTTCTCATTGTTTCGTTTTATGGAACAACGGTTGCCTTACTTGGCACAAGTTTTTTTGTTCTAATTTGTTATCTGATTCCAACATTTGGATGTCGGTGATAAATATGCTGTACTTGTGGAAGATTTATACGATTTTGTTTGTTATGAAGTACTTTTTATGAAAAGGTTTTAGTTTTGTACAGATTTGTTATTGATTGTTATACCAAAGCTGTGTTTTATATTCTTTGTTGTTTTGTGTTGAAAAGAAAAAATGAAGTTGGGTGATGGCCCATTGTTTAAATAAATTACTTTTCAGAAATTAATGTATTGTCTACAGCCTGTTTCTATCATCTCCATATTCATACTATTTAAGAGTATTATGGGTAATTTAGTAGTTTGTGAAGCCATGCGTAAAAGGCACATTTCATGCGTAAAAGGCACAGGTGAAATTAGGGAATATAACATTTAAATATACTCACAGCAGTAATAGCTAAGGCCAAATCGAAGCTGCAATCTTTTGATTATAATCCCAATATGAACTCCTATCAATTAATCTACCAAGGTATAAGTGGCCACCTTGTCACCAGTTTGGCGGTAGCTCCTTACATCTGGCCCGCTGGAGAATGGTCCAGCGGACAATGGGGGTGTATTTTCCTATTGCTATAAAGGTAATTAAAAGTTTGAAAGGGGTCTCATCCTGTATGCAGCGGGAGCTTTAAGAAGTCTTAAACCCTATTCATGAGCCTGGGAAATGTGCTCAGGGGTTAATGTCACTAACAGATTGCCTGAGTGAAAGGAGAATATGGAAGGATCCTCGCTTCCTTTTGTGTATCAATTGTTCAATTCCACTCCCAGTGGGCCTACACCTCAATAAAGGAGAAAGCGAGGGAACTTGGTTATACCTTGTTTTGATGGCGGAGAAACTTAAAGAGGTCGGGGAATATGAAGAAACGTACTGCAGGTTGAAGAATATGTTAATCTTCATTAGGACTTCCTCTCAAAATCACTCGCTTTCTCTCTCACGCAGATCAAATGAATTTACCTTTTTATTTATACAATCCGTGGCCACATTGGCCAGGTGCGTTTTCCTCTCAGCTTCAAGCACTTTTTCCAGTGTATTAAAGTTCTCCCTTTCACCCCCCCCCCCCCCCCGTCTCTGTTTATCCCTGAGTGTAAACTTATCTTTCTCCGGTGAGTGGGGTCCGGAACTGAGTGCCGTGTCTCTGGGCCGGGCGGCGTGGCGCTAGCCGTGTGTCAGCCACATGCAGTCAGTGGGCCCCTTGATTTGGGATTAGGTTACAGCCTGTTGACCGCCGCTCAAAACCCCTCAACATTTAATACTCTACCGGCGCGCCGTGGGTGCGCATTGCGGGCAGCCAAAATTAAGTCGGTTTAAAAGTGTTTCTTAGCCCTGACCACCAGCAAACACAAGATAAACATTCTCAGTGTTTCCTTCAATTATAATTCCTTCAAAATATGTAGGGTGCACATTTTAAGTTATGCAGAAACTACTGTCAATATGTCCCGCCAAACAACATGCATTTGTATAAAGATTACATGGTTGAAGAAAGAGTTGGGAACAAGTTTATTTTGAAATACGCACATATAGGATACACGAAGACATGGCAAGGTGTTGGCACTTTCCTAAAAAAAGTAAGAAGTTGTTGACAAAATAAAAACAAATACGCTATTCTTTCCTGTAACTTGCCTGACTTGAGATTGATGTTTTGGCACCGATAACTTGCACAACTCCTGATATTCATCTTCCTTTAACAGTTGGACTGTCTTGTTATTAGTTTGCATTCTCACTTCCCCGTTGAGTGCCAGTGCCCTGCAGATGACACCGTCGGTAAATGGCACACTGAAACCCACCGCCAGTGATGCTCAAGCAGCTTCCTCCTGCGAGGAGGCATACTGAAACACCAGTTGGCAGCGTGTGTGGGTTCTGCGGTCGCTTCTACTGCCTTCGTGTCTGAGGTAATAGTTCAGAGATGCCTTTGTGGAGCTGAGGTCGTGAGAACCGAGCGAACTAGTCTGCCTGCGGCCGGGCACAGCGCCAGTCAGTAAATCCCCGCTGGCAGGCCGGGTCGTGCAGCCGCTCTGCGGAGGTGAGGAGGCGAACACACACACGCGTGGCCGCCAAGAAGCGAGTCTGGTCCGGTGTAAACACGAGGGATCGTTGGAAGTTGACTTGAGTCCATCCTATTTTTATATGGCAACGTGTTGCATGCTGTTAGCAAGCCAGGTTAAAGCCGTGGTTTCTGCTCTGCTGTTGGGAAATATAAAAGAAGATGAATAAATCACATATTCATACTGTTTGCGCCGAATTAGGTAAACAAGCAACAACAGTATAAGACATAGTTATTAACAAAAGTTGAGAAAAGAATAGGAAGAGAGAAAGTCATAAGATAAATTTAACAACACAAAGCATTGGAAATAATAATAATAATGACACATAATGACATAGCAGAACATATATTTGGGCTGAAGTGTTATGCAGATGTCAGCTGCTAGTGTTATTTAGGCCTATATCCAAATGTGGGCTGGTTGGATCCTCAATCATGCATTGTTGGCTGCTCCACTTCGGTGACGGTCCAACAATGTTATAGGACTTTAGAAAAATAGTCAGGAAATTCGTATTATCAACCATATATAAAAAGAAACAGGCGGGAATCCTTCTTCGCTGATGAAAAGGATTCCTATAGAGGACTGATTGTCCCTCGGGGATCTGCGCCATCACGTCCCTTGGGAGAAGTCGCTATTGAAGGGGGTAGGGGTCGTCGTCGGAGCCACAAATTATCATTCTCATTAGCGACTGAATGGAGGAACGCGCGCACAACGTTGCCGCCAAACTTTTAACATCAGTTCTCCCTCCAAATTCCCAATTGCCATTGTTGCATCAGGCCTTGTTTAGGCAGCACTTAATGCTTTTTGTATAGGCAGCTTCAGCCAGTTACAGTGAGTGTTGCATCTTTCACGCAGGACTGCAGCACCCCAAGCACATAAGGGGAGGCACATGTCTCTCGCCTCTTTAATCTAAGCACCAGGCAGGACATCAATAGGCTCATCAAATTAATAAACGTGAACAGATAAATACATATATTGGCTGGCTTTTGTACATTTTAACTGAAAAAATGATCATTGTCTTTCTTTCTTATTTTGCCTGACAGATCTATGGCAATTATTGTAATATCTTTTAAAGAAAAGTATTGAATTTACAAGTATTTCACTCAGTTCATAAAAAAATAGAAACGTTATTGACAGTAGAGATCTGTTTCCTGGATTAGCCTTATGAGACAGCTGTCCATAAGGAATCCTACATTGGTAAACCTTAAACCTGTAGGCAACCATGTGCTATTGCAACCGAAGATATAATCATGTGATTTCACGGGTTAATTCCTTCTCAATGGTGGAAAACTTAAAAAACTCCCCATTTTGCAGATAACCTTTGTCAGGAGATGCTACATGCTTCATTTATGATTATTCTCGATATCTCTCCAGCACAAAGAGCCCTTTTGCTGCTCACAGTTGTCCTCTGCTCTGAACATGCATATAGGAAATACGCTACCCTGCTGCCCCTAGGATTGTTTGAGAGCTCCACTGCTCTCACTTTCACACGGATGCCCGGCTATATTTGCTCCTCAATGTGAAGACGCTGCAGCTATGGGGACATAAGGAAATGTTCTGCATGCTTTTGCCACAGGTTCTGCTCAGGGTAAAGGCGGGGCTGGAGCATGCTTCAAGCATTAAGTGTTTTTATGTATCAGTCTGTGTGTGCGTGTGGACACTCCTCCTAGCACCTGTTTTCTTGCAAATCACAGGGAGTGGAGAGGCAGACGAGGACAGACAGACAGATTGAGAGGAGTGAGGCCTGATTAAAAGGTGTTGAATATTCAAAATGCTTCCCTGAAATGTATGATTCAACAGTGACATGTGTGCAGGTGTTTGTTTTGAAGGGCGTTGGAGACTAGAGATTAAGTCAGCAGATTTTCAGTGTCATTTCCCATTTGACTCCTTAACACTTTATTATCAGGTGTTCACTTTTTTCATGGTTTAGCCACACAAGCTTTCCTCCTCACACCACTCGCTCTGTTTTGGCTCCCACCAAGCTTCAGTCCTGTCTCGGTATTTATAGCAAGGGACCACTTATCCCTGGGACTGGGTGTGAGGTGTTGGGTGTGCGCAGACTGAGGAGGTGAGGCTCAGACGCAATGGGACGCGTCAAGCCCGATCTAATATCACAGGGTGCCGCGTGGGCTCCGTTGATCCTCTCCGCTTGTCTACAGAACGTATTTCTGAGGCCAGGTTTGGCTTTTCAGCAGCTTCTCCTGTTTCAGGGCATGAGGCTTGTGGCCTACAGACTTTGCAACTGGTGCAAATTCCACAAGAGAAAGTAAAGGGTCCTCTTGACAGGGCTAGAGGTCATCCTGCAGACCCCTAGGTGGCCTTGATTTATGTATTTATCTATTGAGGGGGTCATCCATGTCTTTCCCCTGCATCTGTTGCTCTATTTTAGCTCTGGTTTAGAGTTCAGCAGCACGAGTCTCAGAGGTAAATACTTCAATAACGGGGTCCTAATGTTGGGGATGTGAAAATGAAACAGCGAAGAGATGTAATGGCATTGTGGACCTTGAGTAAAGGGACCATTAAGACAGTTTTCCATTTTCCCATGAATATCAGAGATCAGAGATGACACTATACTGATGGTAAGAACATTTAATTTGTGATTTGTGATTGTGGGATCTATAAATAAATATAATAGACGTGACATACCTGGACCTAACACAGCTCATTGTTGTGATAAAGAAGAAATTGTTCTTCCTGTTAATAAAGGTGATTCATTAGGCTTTTACTACTTTACACTTATTAATGTTAATGTTTTAAGTTATACAGGATATGACATACCATTGATCCCATTGATAAACAAATTAGTGTAAAGTAAAATACAACTAGAGATGTTATATCGTAAGCATACAGGATGCAGTGTTGAAGTCCACACTGTGACACAAGCAAACGAATTTGAAACGATCAAAATCTCACATGATGAATAATGTAGCTTCATGTTCGTTGTCGTGGCTAATATAATTGTTGATCGGTGATCAATGTGTCAATTTCCTTTAATGTTTAAATCGATGAAAGCAGATAACTCAATATCACCACCTAGTGAAACCCCCCAGGACTGTATTCAAGTGTGTGCGTGTGCATGTGACTCACCCTGTGTCTCACCACATGCCCAGACTTGTCCCCAATTTGACAATTGAAAACATCATGCGCAGAGTGTATTTCATCCTCTTCATCTCCTTCCCCTTGTTCTCTCTGTATGTGTGTGTGTGTGTGTGTGTGTGTGTGTGTGTGTGTGTGTGTGTACACGTTTGCATTGTGTGGTTGGGTGACAGTGTGATAAAGAGTCTTTGGCCCATTTCACTGATATAACACATTTTCACATCACAGTAGGTCATGCCAGTGAGCCATCATACACAATAATAGGAACTGGTGAATCTAAATGGATTGCAGCCAATATTAATATTATTATTTGCACCAGTGTGTTTCCTGCTATGACATATCACAGGACCTGCCATGGAAAGGTTTATTACCCTCTTTTCTTTTAAAGTATTCTATTTGTAATACTCCACTGAAAACCTATGTTTTCCGTATCAAACACTCTAAGCTTGGAAAGCAGAAGCTGTTGTTGCCTTGGATTCAAAACAATTATAATGGATCTCAGGCTTTTGATATCACTCATATACATATAACCTCTATTTGATTACACATATGCTGGTTGTTGATTATACAGTTAGCCTTTTACATTTGTCATTTATGACAATCTATGTTCATGACCAACAAGAGCAACTTTCCAATGCAGGCAACTGAGATACAAAACCTGTATGAAACCATGCTGGCAACAAATAGAAACTGTACTTTAGATGTATTTTGGGGTGTTTTTACAGGTCTGGCTGAAACGTACCATCTCTGTCTACCAGGTTTTGTTCCAGGTGCTGGATTTGTAATCATTTGCAAAAAACTATGTTTTTTTAAACACCCTTTGAACAGAACCCACAAGCTTAATTGCACTTCGTCCCTCTATTCCTTTGAGTCAATCTCTTTTTACGTTACAAAAGATGCAAAGTAAGCATTCTACACAATTTCCTATATGAGTAGTCCCTGTCTTACATTTAGCAAATGAAATACAAGCACATTTGACAGAAGGATGTTCTACTCTGGGAGGTGTTGAAAAGTTGTATTTCCTGACCAGCTATCCGACGGTGCTGAGACCTGAGGTCCTCCCTGGACCCTGGCTAGGCTAGGTGGTGACAGCAGCACTGTTGCTAGAGCATTATCACTTTAGCACAGTAGAGAGGGGGGCATTGTCCCCTAAACAGGATGTCCTGGTGTCTGGTCCCATCTCATACGGGCTATCCTTTGTTTGTGTCTCTGTCAGTGGACATTGGGGCAAATCCTTAAAGCAGATGTGACCAGGATTGGAAAAGGTGCCATCACCATTGTAAAATGTAGGGATCTTCCTTCCTTTACCGTGTCAGTAGATCAGCTTGTTTTTTTTCCCTTTCTTTGTCATGAAGTCTTCCACATATGGCTTTTAACGCAAAATGCCAAGCAGGCACTGAAAATGTAGCGTAGGCGATGAGAGCATGTGTGTCATGGTATGTTTGCACTGCGTGTGGTAGGGAGTTGGAGTTATGAGATGAGCCCTTGTCTTTTTTCTCTTCTTTTTCTTTCTTCTTCCCTCTTCGCCTCTTTTCATGCCCTGGGAAGGTAAACACTCATCCTCTTTGCTCGTGTTTTTCTTATGGTAACTGTTGAACAGTGTGTGCTCCACTCGTGGTTTTATTGCCTTGATTGTCATGCAAGAGGCAAGGGAGACAAGTGTCAATAAGTGGATGGCCTCACTCCAAACAAATGCGCCCGGAGAATGGGCAAAGAGAGCTGAGAATGCAGCTGGGCACACACACACACGCGCACACACACACACACACACACACACACACACACACACACACACACACACACACACACACACACACACAAAACAAATGGTTTCTAATGCCCAACTCCCTGAAGAAATTTTTCAAACGTCATTCAAACAAGATATAGTAGGCCTAATTCTGATCAAGTGGCCATAATTTCCATTTATTGTAAATCCCTATGGGACATAACACTTTAGTAAAATGTCAAGATGAAGTTTTTACATCTATTGAAAACTAACATCACAGTTATAGGATTCAGGTTTTGAAAATCTGTTTAAGTTGCACAGATACCTTACATCCTGTCTTATTAATTATAAGCCAGACTTGTAGATAGGAAACAAAACACTCTGGAACACAACAACTCACAGCCCTCAATATGAACAATACACATCTTCATTTGATTTAAACATGTATTGTAATACAGTAAGTGTTAAGGCCTGAGCATACCTTTAGCTACGGCTGGATTTATATTGGGCAACTTTAGATACGCTTTGACCAACTTTATCACAAAACGAGCTAACCTTCATGGCTATACTGTTTGGTCTTAATTTGGGATCTTTCTGCCTGTTACAATGTTCCTACCAGCAATTACATTTCAGCAGTTGACAGATCTGGTTCAGCTTTTGTTAAGCGGATGATTATGCACTATCATGTTCCAAATCAAAGAAAAATACTGTTGAGAAAGCATGTGTTAGTTTGAATATTACAACTGGCATAACAGGAAATGTTGAAACACATCATTTATCACCACTTTCAAACTACCCTGCAGACATCAGTCACCGCACTGTCATATTCTTATCAATATAACAAACAGCTTTTTAGTGGTGCTTAGCAATGGACTGACAGAAGGTAAACAGTGCCTCTGCAGCCGCTTTGTGGCTCTGCGTGTGTCTCTCTGTCTGCTGGCGGTGATCGCTCCGGGATGGATCACCTGTCCGGCACTCATCTCCGCGTTCTTCTCTGGAGAGCTGAAGTAACCGGGCCTCATGATGAATACATGGAGCCTTGATAAGATTAGCACGGGCCAAACACACACATGGGGCACTGTCTGGCATGTTATTGTCAGTCGCAGCCCATTCATGAGGGAATCCCTCCCTCTGTGAGAGTCTGGCCGTGTGTCTCTCACCGACACTCTTCATGTCTCTTGCGCTATTTGGGATGTTTAGGAGCGATAGTGCATTTGTTCTTCTAGTTCCTATGTGTATGACTTGTCAAAGAAAGGTTGAACATGAGAACTGCTTTCTACAAAACAAAGTATGGATACTTCACATATAAAGTCTGAGACAAAGGTCTCAGAACCTGAGCAGGTAAATAAAACTCTCTGCATGGATCCAAGGACAAAATCTGAATTTGTTTCTTTATTTATACTGCTTAAAGCAGACCTGGGCATTGTATGGCTCGCTGGCCATATCCGGCCCGTTGGCTGTCGCCGACCGCCCGCGGGACGTCAACGGGAAATTAGGAATAAAACGTAAATAAGTGTACATCATGCATGGAATACAGCTGCATTGGATCGACCTAAATATGTGAACAAACATTCTCCGTGATGAAGTTTAACAAATCCAGATCCAGATGCTCTCTCACTGACGATCACCTGTCAGCTGTCCTTCACTTCTCCACCTCAGACATTCAACCTGACTTCAGAGCACTCGTTCAAGCCCAACACAGACTAGATTTCTTGCAGAGAATGGAAACACTGAAAATGAGGTCATTGGACAACAAACAGTAGTAATAAAAGTACACATTTTGCAGAAACATGATCCCTGTCGGTGTTTTACTATTATATATGGATAATACATATGTATATTTGTTTGGACCATTTTTCCTGTTGCAGATGTTAATGGTGGAGCTCATTTAAACTCCTTTTTACTTTTGAAAAATTAGAATGTACAAAGTACCTAGTAACTAAAGCTGCCAGACAAATGTAGTGGAGTAAAAAGTAAAAAGTTTAATAAAATGGAAACACTCAGGTAAAGTACCTTGAATTTGAATGAGTACAGTACTTATTAAGCAAATATTCGTAGTTACGTTCGACCACTGATCATAATATTTACTCTTACCACTCACAGCTTATCAAAACCATACAATTTAATTTTTATAAAGAGGTGGAGTAATATAGAGCAGGATCGAGTTCAGTCTATTGGTCCGGCCCTCCACAACAGTCCCTGTTTCTCATGTTGCCCCTTGGGAAAAATAATTGCCCGCCCCTAAAGGGACTGAATCAACCACGTCGTTGTTCATAAGAAACGATGAATCATTTTTGAAACTTGTGATAAAAAGGACACATGTTGATGTCTGTTTCTAAGAACTCTCGTACCTCTAACTCACTGTTGAAAGGTCTGGGAAAAAGCAGATCAACCTAACATGAGCGTTGACGTCTGTGTGTGTATGTGTGTTTCTGTGTGAGATGCTCGGCCACCCCCTGCTGTGTCGCCCTGCGTTGACTGACAGCACCAGTGCGGCTGTACAATAGCTGATCTTTGCTCTGTGTCTGACTGTATAAACACAGAGTGAGATGGCTCCCTCATGCAGAACTCCAGTATTGATCACTTCAGCGAGATCCCACAGCCGCACTCATTGTCCTCGTCCCCTTTCTCTCCTGCCAATCAATAGCTCTTTGTGTTGATTTTTACCCATTGACAAATCACTCTGCCCCACTGCCTTTGTTATTAAGCTGTCAATCAAGCGGGCTGTATCGCCGTATTTGATCCTCATTCAGTCCATAGTTTTATACTCCAAGTGGGAAGAGTACAATCAGTATTAAATAGCAGGAATTGTCTGCCAACTGAAAATAGAATATGTCATAAAATGTGTGGACTTTGGACTTGTGGCAAAAGAATAACACGAGTAACATGTCAGTTAATCATCCAAAAGAGTAAAAACTTTATACATATAAGCTGTAAACTGTATACCATTTACAGTATGTGTCTAAAGTTATATGAACTTCATGCATTTGAAAAATCAGTCATTAGTTTTCATAATTAAAAAGCCTACACCCTGCATGCCTACAAGGACCAACACTTCCTTAACAACGCAAATTGCAAATTAATTGCTTGTATCATTCCTTCATCATCAATGCCAGTACCCATCAAGCTGTCAGGAAATAAAAGTCTTGTGAGTCATTAAACACCATTGTCTAAATGAGTGATCTCTGTTCATGAGAATGTGACCTGAGCATTGATGAAGTCGGCCACAGAGTGAGATCCGATCTGCAGCCTCACCCACTGACATTGGCACACTCCTATAAGCCTCAGAGATTCACAAGGCATATGAGTCAGTCTGATGAACCTGTTCATATGATTCTATTGCTTGGTAACCTTGTAAGCACACTTGTGTTTGGATGACACAAAACACATTCTGCAAAGATATTAGTTGTCCGTCTTTTGAAAACTTCCAAAATGTTGGACCAAATGCAAACTACAATCTTGGTTTTGCCTCTTACAGTATTGCTTTATAATCTACTAATTTGTTTTCTCAATCACGTTTTGCAAGGAAAAGTAATCGCTATCTGAGTTATGTTCACTGGCTTCATGAAACACATATCAGAGTACTTACCATGTCACTGTAAATTATTAAGTTCCTTCAATATTGGCCTCGTCGTTATGTATGAATGCATATATCTTTTAGCAAAATGGTAGTTTAGCTGCTATAAACCATGCTTGCTACCAACTGAAATGTTTGTGTTTGTGTATGACATCCACACAGCAAAGAAGTGATGCCATTCCATCGGAACAAAGCTTTAATAAAAGCGGATATTATCAGTGTTTTTCTCACATTATGTTTATTGTTTTTTAACATCGAAAGAACCAACACCCCCACCCTCAACATCCCATTTAAGGAATAAATAATTAAATCAATACATATTAACAAAAGGTGTAGTAATTGTTTATAGGTGTTCGTCTGTTTATTTATCAATTTCACTCATTCATTCAGGTCTTATCCCTTTCCAGGAATTGCATAAAAGTGTCCCAAACCTCGCTGAATTTATTTGATTGGATTTCCCTCTGACCACACGGGATTATCTCTCATTAGCCAAGTGTTTACATTAAAGCTGCTTCGTGACATTACAGTCAGATATGTGGTGTGCTTGAGACAATGGCCGTTGTTTGATGGAACAAAATGAACACTCATGACTTAACCTGCTGAATATCTGCCTCCGCTGTCACGGGTTGGTTTCCGTTTATCAAACTAAAGCTTAATAACAGGTGTGACCTGTAGTTACAGGAAACCCCTCATTGCCTCTGACTTTCATGCTTTTAACATCTTTTGCCAGTCTGTAGATATGTTTGTCCCATTGTGGACGCAGGTTGGCTTCCACATATGTGTTTATGTCATTGTGCAGCCCATTCTTTCACTTATGGCCAGTTGCCATGAGTCAGCGGCGGTGGTCAGAGGTTTCCACTCCTAGACACAACAGTCTATCCGGGAAAAACAACTCTCTGATGCCTCAGTCTTCCTATATTGTCTGGGACGATTCCGAGTCGGGAGAGGCTTATTGTTTGGATGTCTTTGTAGTGCAGGTCTATTGCTGCGGTATGTGGGGATTTCCTCCCTCGCGGGTATTTTTAGATCTCTGTGTGAATTCAAGGGAGCTCGGCATAATGCTGTGCAGTGTGAGGTCTAAGGGTGGGGTGTGTACACCCGTGCACATGTGTGGGAATCTGTGTCTGCTCATGAGATCACAGAGGGAAAGTGTGTGTGTGTGTTTGTGTGTGTGTGTTCGGAGCCGTGCAGGATATTTTTGTGTAAGATCATATCCGAGACATACAGAACTAGGATCAGGATCATCAAGGCAAATGCTCAACTTAGACAGGAGCATCATACTCAATGGCTCGTTGATTGAGACAGATACTCAGCCTGTGTTTCATTTGAAATTTCACGGTGTATTTACCCTCTGTTTCCGGTTTGACAGCTCCGGACTGTCCTGCAGATTGTCAGTTGAAAACAGGTCTGGACGGGACACTGCTTGTTCGCTGAAGTGTTTCGAGGGGGCTTCACCGGGTCACCTGGGGGTCTATGACCTCCCAGGGTAATGTTCTCCTGTGTGAGAGCGGTCAATGGAGGCGTCCATGCAGGGGACAGCCAGGCGGATGGCTCGGGTGAAATCAGGGAATAGATAGGTCACATCCAGAAGGACCTGTCACCTTCGGCTCAAACCAAGTGAGATCTCCTTCCGGGTCTCACTCACAACTCGTCACATTAGCTGACATCAAGTGACAATTTGGCTTGACCTATCGTGTATATATGTTTGTGTGTGTGTGTGTGTGTGTGTGTGTGTGTGTGTGTGTGTGTGTGTGTGTGTGTGTGTGTGTGTGTGTGTGTGTGTGTGTGTGTGTGTGTGTGTGTATGGTTGGACATTTCAAGTATTCAAGGATCATTTATTGTCATTATGCAACACAGGGATGCACAATGAAATGCAGGTTTTTACTTTTCTTAAACTTTTTGAAACAGCATCCACAAAAACAATTCTCTGGGCAGATAGTATAACATTAAACATTTGGCATCAGAAAAAACATTGTCCATCAACTCTGACTATGTGTGAGCACCAAGTATCGTTGATGTAAACACAGAGTCCTACCGGAGTCCTGCGCTCTGTCCTGCGCTTTAAGTGCTGCTTGATCCGGGATGCCACCATGGAGCCAGGTATCTGTAAAGATATGGGCACAAGAGTCAGCGACCTCCTGTTGCGGGGTTAGCAGGAAGCCTCGCTAGCAGCTCTGTGAGGCTGTACTCACACACGGTGGTGCTTTGAGCTAAACGCTAACGTCAGCATGCTAACATGCTCACAACAACAATGCTAAGATGCACGTGTTCAGCAGGTTTACCCTGTTTACCATCTTAATTTAGCTTAGCTTAGTTTATCATTTCAGTACAAATACTGATACTATAGAGCTCTCTGCATGCTTGGATGTTACATCTAAGTGAGTATTTCACCTTAACGTCTCGTACTTTTATACAAAATGATCTTACCTAAATGCTGCAAATTAGAAGAAGCACTTCTATGTTTCTATAGTGCCAGTAAGAAGACGAGCATGTGGATTTGAGAATGTGACCTGAGCCCCCCCCCCCACACACACACACACACACCATACAAGGCCTGTTATGACATCATCACATATTTCAGTGGTGAGTAATGAAACAGGTCAACTCTTAAATGTCTTGTTCACACACTGCTTATCTTTCCTAATGGAATTAGGCCTCTCCTGCCCACACGCCTGTCCTCTGAGGGTTTTCCCCTACAACAGTTGTCAGATCTGCTGAAGAGCTGATTGTCTTTATCTTTTATCTTAGAACCAGCAGATCTTTATTAGATTATAACTGACATCTCTCACTACTTTGGCAAGAGACTTACATAAACATAAATTATCTAAGTTGTAAAATAATTTACTTTTGCAAATTAACTTTGAAAATACAACTTGTACTCATTTAGCATTCATTTGTATGATTTGAATATGACATGTATACAATACCATTATTTTGATTTAACTTAAACTGAATGTTTATTAACAGTATTGATTGCATTAAGTTGTGTTTAGGCTTGGTCCCTCTTTTTTCGGTAGATTTGATCAAATTTGAAGTTGAAGGAGTTGGCTGTTTCAGCCATTTATCCGTTGCTTTTAGCTATTTCAACTTATCTGCTTTCTTGCCAACTAGTTTTCACACATTCTCAATCGCGGCACACAATGTTAATGTGCCACAACTGACTCAGGCTGGTGACAAGCAATGTATAGTATAAACATATGCAAAGAATATACCATTTGCAACATATAGTACGTGATTATCTTTTCATTTTTTCCATATTGAATAACAAGATTCTAATAAATTATCATTTTTAACAGTTTACCAACTTTTGCACTGGTTGAAACAGGAACATGTTGAAGAACAACTTGTTTATAGTTTCAATTGTTCCAAATTCCATCGACAATATACAAATATTTCATAAAATAACGTTCTTGACCAGAAACACGTTCCTTACAATGGGAGCACATACAATCCAGCAGCAAAGTTTTGGGTCAGTAGATGTTGAAAATACTGACATATGCTTCATCCTATTATGTCTTTAAGTTAATGCTTTTTCACATTAAACAAAAAGAGGGGCCTTTAATGTCCGTATTAATGTAGAAGCAGGTGGTAAAGAAGCCTTTGTTAATCAATTAATGATGAATTCCCCCCACTTTACATGGTGGCTTTTTCACCAGCCGTTTACTTCTTGTGCATGGGCTGTGGAAACTTTATAAAAAGTTTATCTTACCATGAAATGAGTAGGCACGGATAAATGGCTACTGTGGGGTTTTGTCCTTCAATGCAGTCCGCCTATTGGGGGTCCACCGACTGGGCAGGTTTGGACCATATGTCATCATTCCGACCCTTTGTGTGGGCGTGTCTCTGTGGCAACCGCATCAGCTGTGGCCATTGTATGCCGGGATTCAATGGCCCATATATTCATTGCAGGGCTGGTGTGGGCCCCGCAACAGAAACAAATTGATACATACAAGCCCCAGCCCCATTTGGCTCGCATGACACATTTCAAATAGACAAAAAAAGGACATTTTAGTCTGTTGAAAATCTTGAGAAAAGCTTGGTCGCCATAGTGACTGTGCAGTAAAAGCGGCCATGGGCCATTAAACTCCAATCAGATGTAAATTTGGGCTGCCCCCAGGCCCACGGACGGACGGAAAGCCCCCTTCACACAGCAGACACAAATTAAACAGTTTGTTTGCCAATTCACATGTCATCTTAATGGGTTTTTATTCGTTTGCCCTTTGTTTAAATGAAGAGAATTACAAACCGTCATTGATTTATAATATAGGACCACTTCAGCTGTCTGCACATCTATTCATTACTGACTCGGAGTCAGATGGTTAAAGAAGATAAAAGAACACTTTAAAAACGTGTCAAATGTTGAGCCAATAAGAAAAACCTTTTATCTGTGACAAGTAAAGTCATAAGATGTTCACACAAGATAATCAAATACAACAATACTTTTGTGTGACAGCGGTGTACAGCTAATTGTATTTCTATTATGCCTTTGCTCTCGTGCTTCTTAATGATTCAATTTAGCATTCATCCCATTCCAATATGAACGGTGTATTCATGACAGGCCAGTTGTATTTTGTACTTATTCACTGGTGATTAACAAGTAATAAATTCGCTTTGCTTCTATCAAGCTCTGCCTGGACAACAGATGACCTGTTTCTCATATGTCCAATAATCAAATCTCCTGTCCAAGTTAAACCAATGTTCTCTGCTCTGTCAGCTGTTTCAAATACTGTAAACATAGCATGAGTGAGTGCCTCACGTGACATTGGATTCTTTTTTTTTCCATAAAATTGCTCTGTAACACAGGAAACACGGTTTATGGAAAACAAGGAACCATTGGGTGACACTGTCTCCAGGACAGGAAGCGACGTGCCCTTGCGATTGGGCAGAGAAAATATTTTGCTTGACTTGATGGCTGGAGATTTGTCCGAGCCTGTCATGCCACTGGATTCGGTTGGAGGTCTCGTGCGTCGTTTGGTGTTATTGTAATAATCAGGATTATTTTGTTTCACAATGCCGGGCATCTGTCAAAGTACAGGCCAACAAAGGGGTAAAACGTCAGCAGGATAAGTGTCCAGAATGAACTATGCAACTGATTGCTGCACAGCTTGTCAACACACACGTTCAGGCTACTTCTCTTACTCGTTATTATCATAATAACAATCATCAGGAGGGGTGGATTCCTCTATACTGTAATCGCTATTAAACACATAAAGCCGTAAGACATATGGTAAGAACAACAGACCTGATTCATATCTGTAGAAAACAGTAATTATGTGCAATAATGCACATAATTACTGGCAATGATTCTTGCAATCAGTGTTGCAAAACAAGTGAAGGAGTTGCAGTGTTACAGAGAAACAAATGGCACAGGGTTACTTTGATTAACTAAAATGATCTATACCAAGTTATCACAATTAATTTGATGATCGACTGAGAAATGAACACACAACTGATACAAACAAGTAATGTGTAGTCTTACTTCTTAAGTCTTTTAAGCTGTGTTATACACTTCTTGTTGCTACACCTCATAAGTCTATGTCAGAAAATATGAAAGAGAACAAGACCACAACAGCTGCTGACGTTAATGAGAAACGAGTGTGTGGTCCTGTTGTTCTGTCTGTCTTCAAGAGGCTGCAACCTTGTCTTCCCTCTGGCCTCATACAGTAAAACCGCTCTGTTATGACAACACCGGACAGGCAGAGCGCAGCATGAGCTTCCACTGGCTCTGGACCAAGCTGACCTGGGACCTGACATTACCAGTATAGCTGCAGCCTCCCCATTGCTAGCTCTTTGTTGCGCAGTGCGGCTAACGATGCGCTGTCTGTCTGCTGTGGTGTCTTCCATGCAGGCAGGGGGAATGCTAATTTGACAGAGGGATGATTAACTACAGCGGCCACAGTAGCAAACTGCCTCATTTCATGTGTAATTGTTTCCAGTGTCCCACCTCCCAGAGGGATTTGACTGCTCTATTAACGAGTTATCTTGTGTCTCGAGGGAATATTATTGTGGCAGAGCAGCTCAACAGTTTGTCGTAAACACCTTGAATGCCACCCATTTTATTTAAAATTGAAGACAAATTCCTTGATATTTGTTTTGAAATGTATTCCTTTCAAAATAAAAGCCTTCAAATAAAGGAAGTATGGTCAAATCACATGAAAATCAAAAGAACTTCTTAAGAACTACTCCAAATATTGTTCCTCACTCTCTGCCAGAATGATAGAGGCCACGAGGCCATGAGAGAGGCAAAGAGAAAGACCAAAAAGGAGGCTGGATGGTGTACTGTCTGGCTGTTTGGTGTCCACACAGAGCTGCGTCTTGTCCACTGGTGGCTGTGGAGGATTCATTAAGCTCAACATTCACTCCCCCTGCACGTGAGTGACAGGCCCCTAAAGCCAGTGTCGTCCCTCTCTAAAGCACCGCAGATCATCCCACTCCTCTCTCGCCCATCTGGCTGCCTGGCTCTAACAAGGGGTTTCCTCCAGTTATAGAAGGGTATAGAGAGAGGGAGAAAAAGTTAAAGACTCGAAGATCCCATCAGATTTTCCGTGGTCTGTGGCCTCCAATTATTCAGAGCTTATCTTTTCAGCTTGGCTGATCTCCAAATGAATAACGTGCGAGCCGTATTACTGCCGGCCGGGTGCACCTCTAAAGAGGCTGAAGGAGGATCAGGCCTGTGGGTTATGGTGTCAATCTGGCCCTGACCCCCGGGGTTAGGGAGGTGACGTTATGTAGTGACAGCGCTTAGGCATCCCCTTGTAGCACCTCCATTTGGACCCCGTCTGGATAAATGGAAAAGGGCAATCACATTAGAAGAGGTTTCTTTCCATTTTAAAGCAAAAAAAAGAAAGAGAGAAAAAAAACTCTAGTCACAAAGTGACTGACTCTTGACTTTAAAGTCACCTCAAGCTCTAACTCCTGAAGTCAGAGGGTTAAGCCGGCACAGTGAGTGCTGTCGCTGGTGTCCAGCGCGGCATGGAATGGTTTAAGAAGAAGCCTACAAGCACCACAACAGATGGCTGACATGGAATATTTTAGCATAAAAACACACTGCAAATGCTATGTTTTAGTGACCTGAAAATTTCAAAAATGCGTGCATGCAGGATTGGCTTTTTGCAAACATGGAGCACAAATCAAAAAAACTAAATATTTTTGCATCCTCAAATCCTAATTTGTTTTCGTGGAGCAGGATTTTTCACAGTTCCAAAGTGAACCATACCTCGAGGCGGGACCGAAGCAACATCAACAACAACCCACTGATCCTTAGTGAGACCAAATTAGATCTTAACATTTTTCCAGTTTTAACGCAGAGAAAAATTAAATCTAAAGTTTACAGATTCCATTTAGAGGCCATAATTAAATACAAACCACATCGGTTCAGCATCTCAGGATGGATCTCATCCCTATATGTATTGTCAAATAGATGCTCCAGTTATTGAATGATAAATCACCAGTAACTATTCCAGTCGGGTTTCTGAGTTTTCTAGAAGCTGGGATTTTGCAACACCTCAGGGTCAAATGAAGTGACACCCCTGGACGAGTCCAACTCCACACTTGGCACCGAGCCGGGGCACAATGGGAGACTGGTGGTCCTTCATTTCGCGGCGGCCCTCCCATCCCTGAGAATCTTCAACTCTCAGATCTTGCCGATTGAAGTGTTGCCGATGCCTCTCTTTTTTTCTGCCTTCATGGAGATGGCTGGGAGATTCTCATGCCACCACACAATGCCTAAACAAGCGGGTATGTCTAATTCAATTAAGTCTACAAGGCTGTGCCAAGTGGGCCCTGGTCCCGTGTGACAGGGATAATGAGCGGGCAGAGAGGAGGAGGAGGAGGGTGGGTTGTAGGGGACTGAAGAGGGAGACCTGCACTCATTCAAATGTTCATACTTCTTTCTTGTTATTTTCTACTCAGGACTTTAATGTGTCCAGGATGACCGGGCTCATTTAGTGGCGAATGGAATATTTTGCATTCCAACGTTACCGTTCAAATGGGCTTGATGAGGGACATTGAGAACTAAGGAATTATAAGTAGGGTGACCTCTGAATTCCTACAATTCAGCACTTAGAAATGTTTCCAAATCTGGATTCTTTCCCACTGCTGAGGATGCACTGTGTCACACAAAAGGTGTGTGGGAGAAGGAAATCTGACTCAACAAGTGACCAAACAAACAACTAGCCTGGAGAGAAAAACAGACTTATATTTGTTTCATCTATACAGCCTTTTATCGCCTCAAAGTTCAGCTAAAACTCCTTTGTGTATCCCTAAAATGTGTTCTTAATGTTGTGAACTTGTTAACTTAACTAAGTGCTTTAAAATCAAGCACAGAAAATCGATTAATCTTTAACTTTGGCAATGTTTTGCTGTGAGACTGTCTTGAAAGAACAACGACAGCATCTTTCTTTTCAGCAAAACCTGACAAATGTTCAAATGACAAAGCCTTCTACTGAGTGTAGGAGTTATGACTCTTATCCACCGCGAACAAAGACAGAAGTCAGGTGACATTTTTATAGAAGTCAACAACAAAATGTTTGACTTCAAGACGGATGATTGCATTTCCTACTTCTTTCAACAAAAATCACTAACCTTAACCGAGTGGTTGATATTTTAACCAAGTTTTAAGTAGTCATTTTAACATAATCGTTTCCTAAACCTAACCAAACCTTAACCATAGCGGTATAAGATCAGAAAACAATGATTTGTGATGGTTACAAAGGCACAACAACGGATCAGAAAACGCATATATGTTTCGTTCTGGAGGGCAATGTCAAACAACGTATTTTGTTGTTTCAATTGCTATAGTTATGCTTTCCTGTACAGCAAGAATATCCTTCTCATGTTTTATGGAATCATTTCAAAAAATAAATAATAATTTGTATTTGTGTCTTGGTAGATATGAAGGGTTAGTGACATCCACTTATCCAGTGTCCAAGAAGAATGTTGCTAAATAGCGCAGCAGTCATGGTTGACAGGGAGTTAGACATTGCTTAAGAAAACCTGCTTTTCTGCATTTTCAACACTTTTGACTTCAGCTGGGAAGTATCTCAGACCTTTAGTTTCACTGAAGTTTCCAAAGGCCTCCTGCTGCTCCTCTGGGACCCTTGTTCCCGACTGGCACAAAAAAAGCCCCTTAAACGCTTGACTTTCTCACAGAAACAGCTTGCTAAATGGTATTTCTGTAATGGACTCCTGCTAGGGTTCATATGCGTTGTATAGCCACGTTGCACAAAGTTGAGTCAACATAATTACCATGAGAATGCTCCCTAAGAAAGGCCCAAAAAGGGTTTTTTTGAATAAAAATCTGAAACTATAGAATTCTTTGTTTTCCCAGGAAAAAAAGATGAAAATCAAAGACATCGATGGTCATTTTTTCTATTGGAAAAGTGCTGCCGAATGAATGTCTTATTTACATGCCAAAGGGAACGGCCGGGGTTTTAAAAGGATGGGAAAGCAGGGCCTCTATTATGGTGGTGCTGGTTGCAGAGGCCATGGCTATTTTGGCAGCCTCCCTGCCAGGCAGCGGTTAACAAGGCCTCGCCTGAATTAAAGAATGGCAATGAGTTTTTAATTGGTGACACATTATATTTATCAAACTGACAGCGGAGTGACTGCACTGCAGCCTTCTTGTTTTGTCCTTGTGCGTGCATTACTTCCCCCTTTGTGCTCCTGCATGATACCCCCTATCTGCCGGGGTCCCTCACGTGTGAAGAGAGAAGAAAAACATAATAATCGAGCATCAAGTTGAATGATAACACTGAATTATTCATTAGGGTCCCTTAAAGTGTTGGATAAATCAGCCCCTCTCTCTTCTTTTTTTAACAAAAGCTTCTCTTTGTCACTCTATCCAACCAGACCAGTTTAAGGCTTAGCATAAAGACGAGTCCCTTTCAGCCCTTTTTATCCATCCTGACAGAAGTTCTGCTGCAGGGCTGGAAAAGTTATTAACAAGTGTTTAATATTTAGATGGGTGTGTTTGGTCACTTCTTCTATACATGGCATTTATGTGCGGCTCTCCTATACACAGAGCAGCTTGTGACTTTAACACTTAATAATGACTCTCAATGTTGCTAATGTGTCCATATGTCATGAATATATTTGAATTTCAATAAAGTTGCCTTATTCAACTTTTATTATCAGGTTCAATGTACTCAAACACTCTTTAAAATGTGCATTCACTTCACTGGCAACTATCTACTGCTGTTAACCTGATTTAACAATTAAACTGATGCATACAAAGTCATCATTTTTGGGGATTGATTCCATCATCCATTATATTATTCAGATATATATTCTGTATTTGTAGTAGTAAAATATCTATTTAATGACCTGTCATTTAAATCATAATATCATTTATAAGCAATAGATCATGAGAATAAATGATCAACCAACATCCATTGATGTAATTCAGTTTGGAAGCAGCACCCAAATCATTAAGTTTGGGTGAATTCAAGTTTAAAGTTGTCAAAGTTAATTACAGTTAAAATAAAAAAAAACGTGTCTTCAGGTATAGTATATAAAACTGACAAAACGTCACACAAACCATAAAAGCATCCAGACAAAAATGTAAAATATGATTCAATAAAAGATCGGAATATGTTCAAATGAAGAACTGCCATAAAAAGTGTCAAAAGATGAGACACTTACACATATACATAAACGTACATATATATGCACACATATACAAATAATAAAAATTTAAATGTAATATAATGGTGTGTTTATGTTACATAACTTAGGCGTTGTTGAATTCTGTGAGGCTGTAAAGTGTTTGTAAAGAAGAAAGTCCTTCTTTTTGAGATTCGGTTAGATTTCTATCATAATCAGAAAGAGTATATAATTGGATTTATAAAAAGGAAGAAAATGATGCTTTTTCTAAATATATAACAATGACATTAACAATGATTGTTTTTGAGTAACAGCAGGTTCCAAGAACAGTTTTGGAAGAAACCCTTTGTCGTCTTCAGGGCGGTGCCAAAGTGAAGGGGGGTAAAGAGTAGAGGTCCTGGTGATGCTCTTCAAAATGGTAGTGAAAGAAAGGGAGCGGGACGAAGGAGGCCTAATGAAATATTTAAGATTTAGGCTATAAAGGAACTCTGAAAAAGTTCGCAACAAAGGGGTCTGCTGAGGGCCTCCATTGTCCCGGGGCCTGGCGGAAGCAGGGGCCAAGTTGCTACAGATATGAGGAGGGCCCATATTGAGCAGGGATGTGTAGGCTCTGCTCACAGCTGTGTCGCCGCACTCCCGCCCCAGCCACCAGCCCCCTGCCTTTGTGAGCCTTTGTGTGGGCCACAGAGCGGCGATTTTACACCAAGCTGATTGCACAGCAACGGCTTTGTGTCGCCAACAAGAAGGCCTCGCCCATTCCTGACCATCGGCGCTCACTCCCTCTGCATCGTGGACACACACACACATGCACACACATTCATCCCAATCCCATCAGCCTACACTGACGTTCAGCATCACAGGTTTTTATTATTTCAAGATGACATGGTGATGAATCTCCTTTCAGTGGGCTGATATGAACTGTGGTGGCTGGTTGGTTGGGTGAGGGGCGAGGATCACTCGTCCTGGCTCCTGCAGGATCTGCCCATTTAGTGCCTAACTGCTTTTGATTAATGGAGAGCCCATTCTTTGTAACATATGCCATTTTCAGGACCCAAAAAGAGGACCAGATTTGCTGATGTTTCTGAGTAATGATGTCACAAGGTCACAGTGAGCCATTTAGACACTGAATGAGTGAAACGAAGGAAGAAATTTAGCCTTTTCATTTGTAAAGGAGCAGTCAATCCAACATCTGGTGGGAAGTAAATGTGTTTAACTCACTGGTTATGTGTTTTAGGTGAGGAGATGAGATGAGAATGAGCTTAAATGGGCCATTTAATGAGCAAACAAGTTGGATCTTGTGTAGACCAGTTTCCTCTTACACTTTCTGGTAAAACATAAATAAAATGAAAAACAACCTTCTCACTTTCCAAAAGTCTTGGATTTGATTTTTATGCATACGGTCTTTTATTGTTCTCATCTGTTACATATGCTTTGCCTCAGAGATTACTTGACCCCTCTAATAAGAGTGAAACCCTCCTGAATGCTGGGCCATTCCCTCTAAATCCTCTGGTGTCATTCAGGGCTGCGAGGCGAGTTCAGGCCTGAGCACAACAAGGGCGCAGCAGCTTAACACCAACCTTTACACATGGCTCACTCCATCCAAGCTCATAAAGTCTTCTTAATGTGGCTAATGTGATGGACAATACAGCCATGCCAGAGAGTGACGGGGTCAGGGACCTGGAATAAAACAACAAATGGAACTAAGAAATGTCTTTTTGAAACATTTGCAAGACTTTAGCTGTAAGTGCAGACTGTAAGTGACTGAATTGATACATATTACAAAGGCCATTACTGTGAATGAAGCCACGGAAATATGATGTATGTCGAAAATGTTCTTACGGTGTAAGTATGTTACAACATTGAACATCAAAATGTTCTGTTCTTAAATACTTTTCCATTAGTTAATAAGCAGGTTAAAGGATCATCTTACTCACTTGCCACTTATTGTATTTAGCCATGCAGATATCTCAGAGACAGGTATCTCAAATCCTGGTCAAATTTAACCAAGATGTTCTTCATGGCTATTTATTTGTTTTCTTCTTGTAAACTACAGGCCATTGGAATATTACTATGTTGCTGAAAGTGTTTTCCACCAAATGAGTATGTTGCACTGGCAACACGAGGATTCGTAGTCGTGCCGCAATGACATCACTGAAGCTGGAAAATCTTACCTCTAATGATCCTGCTGTATTATGTCTGTTTGGATCTGCCCTGCCAGAGTTATGGCTAGCAGTATAGACTCACTCCACTGGGATGCTTAATAGCCCCTAATAGATCTGAGGCTGTTAGAGCGAGTCAGGCAGCACAGAGAGCTTGATACAAACCAGACACAAGACTAGCCAACCTGTTAGCCTCCCTTTTATTTAAGCAGCCGTTTGCTAGCTGCACCTTAGTGGGAGTTTGTCTCTCTGTTCTTCACAAAGACCTGTCACGTTTAATGGCCTGTTGGCTGAGTGGGCTGCTGTAGCCCTATAGAAGAAAGCCCCATGAAGAAACGCTCATGGTCAGCTAATGCAGCTTAATATTCTTTAAAAAGGTTTGGGGGACAATTAAGAGTGTTTCCCATGGTTCTCCCTCCAGCGGTGCTCGGCTGCCTGTGCAGCAGCTCGCCTGTTTGATGGACTCTGAAAGCATCTTATTGATGGGGGTCAGAGATTAGAAGCAGCCGTGCGAGGGGAAGAGAGTGAAAGGAGGGTCCCACACGGTGGCTTCAATGTGGCTCAGACACAAACACACAGAGAACCACTAACAGCTCTTCCACTTGTCTGTCTGTGAATGGTATTCATCTAAGCTGAATGAGTGATTGAGTGTTGCGTGTCCTCTCATAGAGATTCACAGAAAACTCTTCTATTTTTCTTCTTCTTTCATCCAGCTCCCTCATGATCATGAAGACTGTCATGATGCATTTATTAATAGCTACCAGTCTCCCCTAGAAGTCTCCAAAAGTCGGCCACCTGTCTGTCTGCACATGTCCTGTCGGTCGTCTTGCTGGCGGAGCAGTGCTCTGGCATGCGTACAGATGCCACATGTGTGTGTGTGTGTGTGTGTGTGTGTGTGTGTGTGTGTGTGTGTGTGTGTGTGTGTGTGTGTGTGTGTGTGTGTGTGTGTGTGCTGGGTCATGACCCCGACAGCAGACGCATGAAGCAAAACGCCAAACCAAAGAGATCAGAGAATCCACACATTTCTGACTGCAAGCACAGTGACACACTGTACCTTCGTAGGCTGGGATTCATGTGAGTTACTTCAACATGAGCATTGCATTGAATTTGTTGTTGTGGATTTCACAGAGCATGGTTGGTCCAAAATAGTAAATGGAAAAAATACCTGCTTGCCCTTGCATCCGGGAAGTGGTCAGACTCGCATGAAAGCATTCCAACCCTTTCTGTCATCTGACTCTTTTTGCACATAATAAGTTGATGGCACACATGCGTGACACTCATGTAGATACAATGTTGCAGCAAAAGCTTCAGGTAATAAGCCTGTAATACTAAAGTATAGAAATAATTGCATTCTTCCCCCTGATGTATCATTGTATGGTCATCTTATAGTGCTGTGTGGAGTTTTCGGTTCTTCTACTGAAGGATAGTGCACATACAGCTGTAGATGACCATGCAGTGGCAATTAGAGGAGTGTTTTGGGTCAAGGAGAGAGCAAGGGTTTTGTTTGCCTCCATCTCATGATTGAACGACCATGTATAGGACCATGAAAGAAAAGAAGCCAATTAAGTGCGGGGCGGTTTGATTTTTTTGTCCCGTGTTGTAATTAGGCCCAGGCTCCCAAAAACTTCCTCAAGTACCTTTTGGGTTGTTTTGTTGTCAGGCCATATCATTAGGGCCAAAATGATCCGCCCAGGTGCTCATTGCCTGAATATGTTGCGAGACTATGTAAAGAAAAACTGCCGTCCGCAAGCTTTTGGGCCCTGTAACACACTCTCTGGGCTCATACACAGCCACATGAGTGGAGTCCTTAAATTCTGCCAATCAAGCCGGTTCAAACAACGACGAACATGTTTCCCATTCGTGTGATCAGAGAAAATAAATGGACTTCTAACATCTGTGATGTACTTTCAGCCTGAGACTCCATACTGAGTGCATTCTCAAAGAAATGGCCTAAAAAAATGAGAGTAATTATTTTTGTTCAGTGGACATTTCAAAGGCACTTCAGAGCGGTCGTTAACCTTTGATGGTGCAGAGCCAGGAAGTGAATCACATGCAGTTGCTCTAAATGTCTCGTTTCATTCATAACCACATCCAGTCAATCAAATCTGTTTTCCTTCTCCACCACAAGTTTGTGCATTTCACATTCTTCCACTGTGTGTCCTTCAATACTTCATTAAAAAAACTATTTTTTGGGGTTATATTTCTCTTAATAATACATTTACTGATTGATTGATGGACTTTTTGCTGACAAACTCTGCCCTAGATTGTAACTGATAATGTTTCCAGAGCTTTGCTGTTACACAAAGTCCCAGCTGTGTTGAGCGATTAGACAAATCAGCCTCAACCGTGACAAAACAGGAACTGTTGGTATGCATATCGGACCAATTAATCAGATACCACGACCCCATAAAGTCTCCACCCCTAGACACACTCACCCACACACACACACACACACACACGCTCACACACTCCCTGCTTCCTGACTCTGGGAAACTGAGAGTCCGGCAGCTGCTGTCAGAGCGGGTGGTTAAGGGAGGGGGAGCTGGGGGGCATGGGAAAGATTTGAGCGTGCCATGATAATAACTCACAAGTGGCCCGGGCCGGTGGTCACTCAATATTAATGTGCCACCACACTCCTGGCATCTGACCCAAGGATACATTCCTGGTGTAACGGGCAGCAGCTGGACCGATGCTTCCGGGAGGACAGCTGAGAACAAGCGTGGGCGACCACGGGGAACCCCCCCCCCCCCCCCCCCCCTCCTGAGACCAAAACCTACTCCCTCCCTGCTCACTGGTCCCTCGCGACCAGGAAATCATTTCAGATTGCCTGTTCATACAGTAGAGGAAGACGAGACAGAAAAGTGATTATATGGAGTAACACATCTTACACTCAGTACACAGTGAAGAACACTTGAAGAAATCTTAGATCTGTGTGGTTTGACTGGTTTTTGGTTAAAATTCAGCCCAAGATGGACGTTACACTACTCCACACATTAGCTTAAAAAAAAGCTTATACGTTTTATATAAACTCTTATTACTTTGTGCAAGTTTTACGAGTTATTCTTGTGTACAAGGCAGCTTGAAGTATGATTGACTTCCATCAGTGTGCCGATGAAGTCAATCCTTCCCTCTTAAATATGATGAAAACTGTTTTAACACTTAACACACATAATTTAAGAAGAGGATAACGAAAAAATTATTAAAATAAAATTACAAGTACAGTATATTAACATGAAAGTCAAAAGTAAAGAACCACAGCAGGCTGCAAATTTCAACAAGTTAAAAGCTGACAGAAGCTGAAATGTCAAAGATAAACACATTGTCATTCTCAGTTAAATGAACCACTTCAGTGTGCTGTAATTCAGAGACAATTCCTCTCCCTGAAACCACTGAGCTACAGTTTGGAAAATGTATCCAGTAGGGGAAAAAAGCCCACTGCAGAATTTTATTTTTTTTCAAAAGCACCTTCCTTCAGTGTTCATGTGTACACAAGAAGTGGGGGCTGACACACAGACCTCAGTCTTGGCCAACGACCAGCGGCCGGAGCAGCGTAGGCAGCAAGACCGTGAGAAACAGGGGGGCGACACCCAAATGTCATCACAGCTGCAAAACTGCTGAGCATAAAAGCCAAATTACAGAAATATGTACCCCGAGGCCTCCCGACAATGAAAACAAAGCCGCGTTTGAGTGGCTGCTGCCCGCGGAGTGCAGTGGAAGTTGTCCTGCGTTATGTTTCGTGGGATTTACTATGAGCGAGGAACTCCAAATTCCACAGCTGCTGGCAGACATCAGGGTGCACGTGTGTGTGGATGAGTGGGAATTCATCAGCCTCGCTATTATCGTGCTACGTTATTGCTCATCAAGCCTGATGCCCAATGAATGTGCTGTTCACATGCTGTATGAAGGAGGGCCTGGCTGACAAACGGCTACATTATGCAGACATTTCTCCAAATGATATGGATGTTTTTGATTCACAGTAGCTTGAATGTCTTAATTGCCAACATATATTATGAAGACTTTTCGGGGGAAGCATTATTTGTTGTATTACAAAGTGTATTTTAGTTTTATGATTAGGAGCTGAGTAACCCAAACATGAGAACTGTCATCATGTCCACAGCCCCTCTTTGGCCGGAAGTTTTTGTGTGGTTTGGAGACCATATAAACACTGTGTGCGTGCCTTCTGTTCAGGGGTTGTTGGGGTTGGATGTGTGTACCAAAACATGCTGCATGCTGCTCTTCAAACTGTTCTCCCTTATCAGATCAAGCTGTTCAAAGTCTTGCGAGAATATTACATTAAATATTCATGGTCGCAGTAACTGAGATATTCTTGAACACTCCCCAAATGTTTATCAGATTGTTTTACAGAATATGTTAACTGATTGTTGTTTCTCGTGGGAATTTTTCCCATTAACACTTCTTCGCTCTGCAAGAGTTTGATGTAAAAAATATCCAGCACTTATGTTACTTGTAGAGCACAATTGTACCTTGTGAAAACTTACCATCGAAGCACATATGGTACAAATTGTTGTACCCATGTCCTACGTTCAAAAGTAGGACATTTTGAGGAGGGGCCTGTGCAATCTCTTCTGCCTGTTTTGAATGGCCAATTCTTCCCGCAGTGGTCCTTGTTTCTGCTAATCTCACTGTTGGATTGTGTAGACAGACCAACCAGTAGGATTCTACTATTCTGCAGCCAAAACAGGATCCTTCCAACCCTATCATCGTACCAGAACATAAATAATGGACGATTCAGCAAAACGCCAAATTATTTTCAGCAGCAACGTTATTTTACATCCGATGCCAACATTTTTTACTATTACTACTACGGATGAGATCTGTGAAAAGGTTCATGGTTACAGTTAATAAAAAAGACAAACATTAATTGCAGGTGTGTTAGGGCACAAACTGTATGTCTTCTCCATTAAAGTCACATTCTTTACATGTAAATCCTTCAGCCCAACCTACGCACCCTTACTTTCTGCCTTGCTTACGCTACCTGCACTGACAGAAAACGTTGTTATTTAACATAAAGGACGATTAATGATTCCTAGGAAACTGGGCTGAATCCCTGACTGCCTTCCCACCCATCCACACTGCCAATTGGGTCCAGTCAGGCTGAAAGCTGCTTCCTGAACCTCATTTTTCTGTCATTTCAAAGATATGAAGCTCTAGCGTAAGTTCAGTCAGGAAGACTATACTCTTGTTTGCTTCGGCTTTTAGTTTATTTCTCATACATCTGCCATTCACTCCTGCATGCTCACCCATAATTTCCTTGCTGTCATGGTTCAGGGCTGTCAATCATGATATCAGCTGTTTAGATCAGCTGGTCTCCTTTATCCAATAGCACAACGACACAATTACATTTTCAAATTGGATTGTCTCTCTACCTTCAGTACGGTCATGTTGCTGTTACGCGCCCCTCCACCTCCCAATCTTCGCAGATCCATCAGCTTCATCAACTCATCATTATATCAGCCTAATCAGCCACCACCACCACCAGTGTCTGCACTCCACGGGGGGATTTATCTTGCTGCTGCTCAGAGCAGACGCCCCTCGATTACAAGTCTCCCTGAAGAGTCCAAGCGCCAAAGACTCTGTCAAGACTTTATCAGCACATATCATCTGTTAATTAAAAACAATTATCTTTTTCTTCATCTGACTTGTCTCTCCTGATTGAAATAATGAATATTTTCAACACTGGAATAAACCAGAAACTACTTTATATGTTTATGCTGGCTCAAAATTCCTCTGGGGTCCATTTAATGCATGTTATGGGGCACCGGTGAAAAGAAAAAAAGTAGGCTTCATTACAAAAATGTACTTCTCCTATAGCTCTGTGTTTGTGTGTTTAAAGATAATCCTGCACAGTTAAAACAGCTACGGCCCTGCTGTCACAAAATATTAGGCATATGTGTATTTACATATACACAGGTGTGTGTCAGCATGTTTATATATGCAAGTGTACAAGAGTAACACAGTACAGGTTGGTGTTTATTTGTGCATGAGAGTGAAGCTGGGAAAGTTCGAGAGTGGCAGTAGCCGGGCGGGTGGCTGCGATGGAGGTAGATTTGTGGTTTGGGTGGGTTGAGGGTGTTAGAGATGTGAGCTTAAGGAGGCGGATGAAGAGAAGGGGTGTAGCAGAGAGGGAGAGAAGGCCTATGCTTGTGCCTTTCAAGGTGTGTTATTTGTTCAAGGCTGTCCAAACATTTACAGAGCGCTGGCAGCCCTGGAATGCAGAGGCAGGGCCTAGGCGGAGAGCAGCAGCCGTGGGAAACCGCTGCTCTCCTCAACCTCTGCAGACTCGTTCCCCTTCGGGCAGAGTGTCAACATAGACAGTGCCAGAGATGTGTGGGCCTGATAGTGACAGGTCCCGTCAGCAGCCTCGCACACACAAACACACACTCCCACACACACACACTCAGACACACATGCCTGCACACACACGCGCAGTTCCAGCAGGCACACAGCCGGGCTCATTGCCTCGCTTGCAGACTGACACACATTAACAGACAGAGGCAGAAGCCAGAGGCACCCGCCCTCCCACACACACACATACATACACACACACACACACACACACACACACACACACACACACACACACACACACACACACACACATACATGCTCTTGATTATTTAAGTCTTGTGAAAAACAAACAGTGGTGTTCCATATTTCACGACTGTTGGTCGCATTAGTATTCAGAAAATATGTTTTATATATCCACATACCCATTTGGGCTTGAGTTTTGCCCTTTTCATGTCATGTTACAGGTTCCATGAATAAACTCTCCACCTCAAATCCTTTAGCTTGTATACACTGAACCAAGGGAGTCGGAGGGATCGTCTAGATTAAAGACAAGGAGAAAAATATGTTCAGCCATAATTAAACACAATATTTACTGATCATGGATAGCAAACAGCACCTGGGATGCATCTGTCCCACTCCTTTTCAGATGCTTACCAACACTTTTACCCTAGACATTTTGCAAAAAACTTTAAATTCAAAATGATTTCATTTATTTATTGAGTTTAGGAGAAATTTGAGATCACACACTATGTTTCTTTTAACCCGAAAATCACCATTGTGAGCGTCTAGCCTCAAGCAGAGTTGAGACGCCGCCTACAGAGGTCTGGTAACATACACTCTGTGCGCTAAAAAGATTGAATTGCAATTCGGTAGCAGACGCATTGAGTACTATAGCAGAGAGACTGAGCTGTGTGAAAATCTGAGACAAGCCCCAGGCAGGTTTCAACAAGGAAACCTCAGAATGAATAAAGTCTGAATGTCCACTGTGATTAGCATTAGTAGTAGTAGTGCATATGAAAAACCTTTTCTTAATTAACTTCAATGAGCAGAAACAGTGAATAGATAAGCATTCGCCTGTTATTGCTCCATGTCAGTCAGACTGAGGTGACAGTAAACACGTCTCCAGGTGGGGAAATGCCGGTGCCAAGCATAAGAAACCATGTCTTGTCGAAACCCACACCAGGAAGTCACTGTCGGCTGCTGATGTGATAAGAGCTGGCTTCAGGAAGCTACCCAGGAGTACATGACATTCCCAGGTGCAGAGCAAGTTCACTCATATCTTGGTATACCTGTTCCTCATTCAGAAAGAAACACCAGCCTCAACTGAGATAATGCATGACTGAACTGTTGAACCTCACACCTTGCCACACACAGTTTTCTAAACAAATATCACTTCCATTTCCATCGATGCCACAGTCATGTCGCATCTGACACAGAAATACACTGAGGGACTTGAAATGATTCTGCTCAATACTAAAACTGAAACCTTGATAAGCTGGTCCACATTTTGTGATTTTGTGAAGTCTCACGTTGTCAACCAAATTAAATGGTTTTCTTCTTTCCATAGTCTTGCGGATGAGACAGAAGTTTCCAACCGTGCTGGCATTTTCAAATCATTTGTAAATATTTGCTGTCTACATTTAGATGTCAAAAGATGAAGGAAACCACAGGAAAAAATGCTGTTTGTGTGTAGCTGTTTTTAACTGTTTTTTTCAACTCCTTTATGTTTACAGAACAAACATAAAGGAATGAATGACAAAGGGGGAGTCAAGAATGGATTTCAGCAGATCTGTGGACTTGAGACTTGTGACTTGGACTCGAGTCGGAAGTGAGCCATAATGCCAGCTTACTGACGATGGACCGCCAAGATAAAGAGAAACACAATTTTCTTTCCCAACTCCCTTCTAAGGCAACAGTGATTGAGAAAAGTTGTGTGTGAACCATCCTTTGATGTGAGACTCATTTGCCTACATTGCCAAAATATCCATTGTTTGTTTACACCTGTCCTCAGGTTGGTGGAGCAGCTGCTAAACACAAAGGGGAGGTGAATTCTACCGAACACAAGGAGCTCAACGACGCCGCACACATGAATGATACTTTGAGAGTGTGAAGGTATGACAAAGCTTGAGTGAAACTTGCTCATCACCCTCCTCCTCGCACGTCTCTTTGTCCTCGTGTCTGGCACACACTTACCAGCTCCTTGGGCCCTGCAGCCTCATACACCTGCCTGCACTGCTGCAAGAGTGTCGTGTTTCAGCGATGACGCAACGTTCGACCAATGAGCTCCGGTGAGAACGGTTAGGGAGCGTGGTGGGAACTCTCCTCCCATCTCTTCTCTCTCTACCTGGGAACCAGCGCTGCCACAGGGAGGGGCCCCCACCCGCCTGCTGTCTGAATGAACACCAAACAAAAACTCTCACCAACAGGTGAGTTACACGAGTCAATGTTGGTTTTTCTGTAGTCTATTGTTTTTCCCTCCCCCATCATTTATTTTCATTCATGGCTGGCACACTGCTTTACATTTTGGCAGGAATGAAAAAAGAAAGGACTGGGAGAGAGAGAAAGAAACAAAACAAGCAAAGTGTGGGAATTTTTCCTTGTTCCTTTTTTCTTCTTCCAAGAGCTTTTATCAGTATTAACTCTGCTTACACAGGTATTTGTGCACCTGTGGCATGGGATTAGTGGATCAGCCTCTTCTTTGTGTGCAAAAATAAGCACTGTGAGTTATTTTTAATTCCAGGTTTTTGAGAGAAAACACATTTAATCCTGTGCTGAATAGTTGTAAATGCTTAGATTTTCAAAGCAAACTGTGTTTTTGTTTCACTTTAATAAACTGCTTCAATAAGACGAGGTAGAAAGAAAGAACTGCTCATGCAAGTCTTATACTAAATTTACAAAGGGTTATTTCTGACTTTTTTATATTCAAACAATATGACAAGAGAAGTTATGTCTGCCAGCTGTTTAAAAGCCTGACGTTTTTTTTCTCTGAGCTATGTGACCATTTTGGAAATGCCTCTTGATGAACCAACAAATCCAACAGTGCCTCCCTCAGTACAGACACGAGTAATGTCTTAATGAAATAACATCCGGCTTTTTGCCTGTGCAAAAAGTTCAGAGGATAAAGGTTAAGAGGAACAAGACTTCTTATATGTGACAAAACACAACATAAATCATTCACTAGTAGAGCTGAAGTCATTGTTCTGCTGTCAAGTTTGAGTCCGCTGAATGTAAATACAGTAAATGTTCCTCTTGTAGGACTAATTTAGGCAGTTACAAAGCAGATACAGGCAAGTGCAGGCTTTTCTCTGCTTGCACAGTTTAGGCTGGGACGCATAAAGGATTATTGGGCTGATCATAGTCTTATTGGTCAAATCTGCTTGGCCTGGTTCATCAATTAGATCATCTGACAGACCTCAGCTGCACCAATCATATCAAACATGTTAAATACACAATATGTGTTTCACCAGACCATCAATATGCTCTGAGGCTAGCTTAAAGTGGAGGTAGTGCGTTCCTCCCAAATCTAAAGTGCTCTTCACTGAACTGCTACAATGCTGCTGTCTATCTTGCATCAGCTGATCGACTATCAGCTGATTCATTTATGCTTCAGGAGCTTATTTATGTATGGCCCGATCAGCTCTCAGCTGACTAGTAACAACCAACACATGAGCTCCCTTCATCACCCCAACCTCAACTTTATGTGTTGAAACTTCTTGGTATTCTTCTTTTTGGTAACATCTGATGCATGTAGATCAATTTAATGTCATTATTAGGTTGTAGTTATGCAGGTTTACCGCTATATGTGTGTGTGTGTGTGTGTGTGTCTGTGTAAGTAGTGTAAATGGACCCTGCTACTGCCACCACTGGACACTTCCATCATTATGAATGAGCCTATTAACAGGATAGACACCTAAGTGTGAAAGAATCTTCCATCCTCTTTTACTGCAGCCCCCCAACAGAGCTGCACCATCCACTTGACTGCCCAATAAAAACAAGTAAAAGGCTGACATTGCACTTCATTTAACACTGCATGCCCTTCAGTCTGCCTCCTACTTAGACCATTGTCGTCCGCAGGGACTTGGCTTTGTTGAGAGGTTCATGTTGTCCATAAACCAAAACACCAGACAACAATAGATGAGCAGCTGTTTCCTGGGCATGCAGTGTGTTTTGTGTCCTACTAACAGGTGCTTTCTCATGACGTAATTTTGTGGGATGACAAACGTAGCTCGAGTTTCCAGGTGACTAATGCCATCCTCCTGTTGCTGTACTTGAACTGAAGTTAGCAGTGGCTCAGTTTTCACTTTTCATCTTATGTTTTGGAAACTCTTTATATTCAATCTGATCCAAAACCACAAGATGGGTAATCTCTCAAAATCAGCAGGTATATATGTTTTCATTATGAGGACCTTCATAAATTCCCTTACACTAATGCTCATAAGTCCCACTCTCAATTGAATCTAGCCTGAATTTGACCTTAATCAGGAACACAAATAACACTCTAAAATTGCTTAAAGTGAAATGACCTCACTTCATATTAAAAAAAAACTAAAATGTGAAAGTGAAACACTGAATACAGTTCTCACAAGGACAGCAAAATGAGACGACAAACCCTTTAAATCATCTCGGAGTTGAGTGAGTAAATGGCTCAGTTGATTTGGCCTGGCTGAGGAGGATGTGCACTCTTTAGAGGATCATTCACAGCGAGGTGTCAGGTGTTAGAGTCGGGTTTTGTCAAACAATTCCTCGGGGCAATGCTCACAGTGGGCAACGACCTCATCCCACATGCTAGCTGGCTTTTCACTCCTTTGACTCTGTATGACTGAGGAGAGTCCTCAGAGAGGAAACACAGGAAGCTGAGGAGCCACAAACCCACAATGATCATTATTTGGACACAACTCAGTTATTCTTGCTCATAAAAAAAGGTCTTTTATTGGCTACATTTTGAAGTAGTTACTGTTGCTATTTGTGTTTGTGCAATCTTTGTCGTTTTTTTTTACTCTGCGGCTGTAAAGAGGTATACCATTGGTATCAGTAGCAGTGGAGTCAAACAGTCTATTTAGTCTTTCTGTTTCAACTGTAATGCTTTCAAATTTCATCCCCGCTTTTCTTTACCTTTCTGACTGCTATTTTCCCCTGCTTTTGTTATGCGTCTTTCAGTCTTTGGTTTACAGCATGTCCACAGGGGAGAGGGGCATGTTTGCTCACTCTCCCACCAGAAGGGGCTGGCAAAAAGCTGGCAACCACAATCAGCAAATATGTTCATGCAAAGTCACCCCTACTGAAGGGAATTGTGGGTTGTTCGTTGGCGTATACGGGGCGAGATGGGGAGTTGGAGGACGTGCCGTGACCAAATAGGCCCCCCTTTTACAACTGTTATATTTATTGTACTCACAGTGGTGACAGGTGCCTTTTTTTCCGTTCCTTGTACTGTAGCTTTTTGTCCTCTTGAGTCAAACAGGCAATGCTCACGCTCACCCACCACGTCTCTGTGCAGTCCCGGTGGAGAAGGAGGGTCTGTCCAGTGTCATGCAGAACATAGACCGGACCGATGCCACGGGTCACTGAAGAAGAAAAAGAACATACTGATGTAACGTTACGTCTTCAGAAACACACACTGTGTTGTGTCAAAGTTGTGTCCAGCTATTACAAGATCTTTTCTATTTCAGTACATCACTAACGTTTGAATCTTTACACTTTATTGATTTTAACAAAGCATGGCGTTTTGTAAGCCATGCTCTGTTTGCTGTTGCTCTGCTCTAATTCTTTCACGTTTTTATTAAAACTGGTTGGCAAACATGTCCCTGTAGCTAAAGATGCAGCACAAACTGAATTCAGTTGTGACATACTGATATGTTTATGAGGTCTACAGGCCCTATCTTTCAGGGATCAGTTCCTTTGAGACTGACATAAATTGATACTGTAGCAAGCAGAGCATAATAGTTACAATCAGTGATAAGAAAACTCTCAATGAAACACTGACAAAACAGTCAAAACTGACAATGTTTAATCAATGAAGGCTGAATGAACTACTTGGTACTTCTTGGTCTTTTTGGTGCTGACTGTGCATGCACTACCAGGAATGATACAAAGCAAGCAAGACAAGTTGCACAAACAGGTACTCTATGTTGACCAAGACTAGGTGAAGGTGTAACTTTTTACTGCCGCTGCTGTTGCTCTTTTACTTGATCTGTTTAATCTATTAAACCGTGATCGTCATAGGTGAATTCAAAGACTTAGATTATGCCTAATCACACTAATATGCAATGAAAATGTTATTTGCTTGAGGAGAAGGGGGGCTAAGTAAACTTTGTTTGACTTCTTTACTGCCCAGTTAAGAAAGACATGTCAGTAAGTAGGTGGATTCCTCGCTTCACTGCACCTTTGTTGGTCCAACGGCAAATGAGAGAAATGTGTCACCTTGCAATAATGTGTGATTTCACACACATTGTATTGTTTCCAGTATGACTGCATGCATAGTAAACCATTAGCAGTGATAGAACTAAATACAAAAGAGGTAATTAGACACATGAAAATACAAGTGAGTAGATAAACATTACAAAAAGATAAATCAATTCAGGTTGAGGCATGGACTTCTGTTTCATAGCCAAAAGTGAACCTTTTACAAAAACACCCTTTACAGTTTTCAGTGAAAGAGTTGCCCCGAAGTCTTTATGTGCCTTTTCCTCAGTATTTCCATGTTCCCTCCCTGTCTGCCCATGGAGGAAGTGACTTGTTGCAGCAGCACAAAAGCCTGCCACCTAATAAAGTTAGGGGGGAATAGGTAAAAGAAAGCAGTGAGTACCAGAGGAAAAAGCAAAGAGGACAAGGGTGTGAAAACACTCAAGCAGGAACAGTTTTATGGCTCCATGTTAATTGAAGTGATTTGAAAAAGAATCCCATATTCCTGGAGGGCTGAGACCTGAGGGCAAAAGGAGGAGGGATGTACTGCTGGTAAACAGCTGCTCCAAACTTTTATCCTGTGGACCTCTGAACAAAGACACAGTGGAAAAGACATTACATACGTATGATACTGAAAAGCATCGGACATGCTTGCAGGAAGAGATAAGGTTAAACATTAATGGCCTATGTAAATATTCAATAAGAGACTACAAAAAGTCATATCGTGTATTCTCTTGATATTTACCTTTCGATAAAGCAACTAAAGAATGTTAATAATCAGCCTGAAGCACTCACGCACATTTGTGCAGGTCTTTCCAAATGCCAAAAAGCACTTTCAGCGGTCAAGATGGCATGCATACTTCAACAGTGTCACATGGGGAAAACAGGTTGTATTCTGTATCTCTGTCTTTGTCATTTTAAGGTCTCTCTTCAGCCCCACAGCTCAGCCATTTTTAAGCCAGACCAGACCCTCTATCTCTGGGTTTTGTTCCACGAGCCTCCTGCTGGAGGCTGAGCCCTAAGACAAAGCCCTGTTTACACTAATGGCCCACTAGGCCATTTTGCCACAGAAACAAATAACAGTGGGGGGAAGTCAATAGAATTTAACATTTTGACATTTTTCCTTTAGCTCTCAAAACCAATATTGACCCAGCTCCCCTGCATGACTGTCTTTGGTCCAGGATCTTGGCATACAAATCAAGCCAATGCAGCCAGAACCACAGGCAGCCAGTCGAGGGGTGAGGCCAACAATAGTCGGCCCAGGATGGGGCTCTCCCACTGGGCAGGCAGAGTGGCCACTGTCCCTGGTCTCAAGCTGGTCCACAAGGCCTGATGTATGAAAGAACTCATGCTATCCCACCCGCTTTAATGATTACATCTGAGAAGGCCAATTGTGTCTGTACTCCAGACCCTGCTGGTGAGTGAGGTGGACAAGTAGAAGGGACAGTGGGGGCCCTCACATGTGCAGAACAACCCCATAGCGGGCCAGTACTTCTCAAAGGCCAGATTACAATCAATTAGAGCCTAATGAGCGGGAAGCTGGACTTGTAACCTGTTGCAGCAGGGTAGTTGTTTAGAAACCTCCCAGTTGGCGAACACATCAATAACCTCTGAAACAGCTCCGGACTGAAAGCAAGACGCAGCAGGATGCGTCTGAGTGCGTGGCCGTCTATATCCGAGTCCTGCCTCTCTCCCTTCCTCCAACCCGACTGTGTCGTGCCATTGCTGAAGGCAGCGAGAGGGAACACACAGCAACACAACATGTAACTGTAAAACATACTCTGTATTGTCCACTTTTTACTTCCATGGATTCTTCGTTTAGTTATTTGGCCATGATGATAAAGCTCATAGTAGCAGGTGGGTGACCCAAGAGCACATGCAGAAACAGCAAACAAAAGACATCACAGGCATTCATAAACATGCCAGTCAACAGGTTGTATCCTTCTTTCTAGCAAGTATGTGTGAGAATGCCTGCCTAATTACATATGTGCCTATGACAAAAGAAACTTTAAGAAAAGGGTTACACTCCCAATGTATAGCTCTTGCTCCTGCTTGGAATTAACATATTGCTAGTCGCTTTGGGCAAAAGCTTCTGCCAAATAAATGCAATGCAATGTCAAAGAAAGAAGTTAGCTTCCAGAGAAAGGGCAGAGTGTGTGAGCATGTGTCGTGGCCCAGCGGGAGAGGTTGTCCTCAGGCCGCTCTTACCTGTGGAGCCCCTCTTTCCACGGAGACGGTTCTATACATGCAGGTTGGCCCACAGCAGGGGAATAGGGGATGGTCATATAAGAGAAGGTGAAACAGCAGGACTAAAAGAGTAAAAGCGACATTCTGGCCTGAGGGGAAATCAGGAGGGAGTTGAGTGGTGGGGGTAAGTGAAAGCTAAATTCCAATCGTACATTTTCTTCTGTTTCTGCAAGAAGACGAACTGTGTTTGCAGAAATTGTAATTCAACTAGAACAAGAGTAAGGCAGTTGGAGCGATACCGTATGATTGGAACTACTACCATTCAATCACCTTCTAACCTTTGTGTTATGTTACAAGCTGTAAAACTGAAAGCAGGATTACTTATCAATGCTCTTTGCTTGTGCACAAGCACAAATAGTTTTCCCTTTGTATCAGTCACTGTGTTATGTGTTACGTTTATTCATGCAAACATCCAAACCATCTTTACCTAACACTACAAAAGTAGTTTTTGTTTCTAAACCTTGGTTTTCTGAGTGTTTGGAGTAACCAAGCTATGAGCACATAAACCTACTGAAAGCTGACAGAGACTGACTCAATCCTTTCAGTGGGATGATATTAAAAAGACCTCACCCTTTTAAATCTCCGTCTCCACATGCTCTCTGTCTCATGTTCAGATTGTTGTGGGAACGCTCATAAGCCCATACTGATCATTGCAATATACAATGCTGTTAGTTTCCTTATGGCAAGCAGTTGGGTACCACCGGTCACCACTGTGTTGAAACACTTTTAATCAACTAGAACCTACTGTGAAAGCCCGAGCCCCACCCGGCTCCCCACCTGCCAAAACCGAGCGGTTCACCTCAGCAACCTCAAAGCAACAGCTAGTATTTAGTAATATCGTGTGGCAGTCCAGCAGCTTCTACCATAATGTACCCACTGACAGCACTAACCTCTCACAGCCTTCGTACCCCCTTCTAAGGTTATATTACAACACAGTGGGAGCTCTGAGCGAGTAGAGGAGGGGAAGGAGTGATTGTTTGGAAGTTCTCAAGACAAGCTGGCTTTTTCCCAGGCTGCAGTGGGGGTAGGCTCGCTCTCCCAGCATGCCATGCTCGGTGCAGTTTGATTAAAATTGTGAAGTACACAGAGTTGCTCAAGTATGGTCTTTGTTATCCCTTTTCTTCTAACTACCCATCACCCCATTCAAATGTTGCCACACATAAAAACAGACATTTTGACCTTTGAGACCCTTTCTGGGTTTTCCCAGTGTGGTTATTCTTAGAAACAGTGTAGGCGACATTAAAGCAGAACTGTGTTTGAGGGGAGATATTACACCGCATGGTAGGACTGACGGTACATTAAGTCAATTTGTTCCATGATGAATTAATAATATTTTTGTCTGGTGACAACACATACATCTAAGATTACAGATTGCAGAAGAAGTGCAGACCAGATTTTGCGTTGACCAGTATAATAACTCCACAGTCCGCTGTGGGTTAACAATCATACAAGATTAGGTGAGAACTTGCAGTGAACCCAGGGAGAGTAATAACATCATCATCAACAGCGGCCTTGAAGGAAATCACAGTTTTTTTATCCTTAATTGTTGTCTGACATGCTCTGTTCAGATTTTCCAGGTCTTCCGGATGTCCTGCTCGCTTTTGGCAGCTGTTTGCACATCTCTTCTTCCTTTTTATTCTCCTTTTCTTTTAGTGGTGAAGAGGCCGTCGTCGTCCTGTTACATTGTCAAAACAAAAGTCTTTCTTTATCAGACTGCTAAACACACAACTGGAGCGTGATATTTTTTCTCCTAAAGCTCCATTAAAAACACATCAATGAACCACACTGTTGCACCAACATGTTCCTATTTATCCAACTTGCATTTTATCGTATAAACGTTTTATTTGCATACTCTTTAATATTTGGGCTCCAGTGTGTGTGTGTGTGTGTGTGTGTGTGTGTGTGTGATTTATAAAGCAAACCACCACCACACCACTTGGACTATTCCAGGACTGGTTATTCCTTGGACTAGTTAGGCCAATTAAGCCCAAAACGGGTGTTAGTGCCTTTGTTTGACTGTTGCATGCATCCATTGAACTAAACCCAACACTAAAACTACAAAGGCATTTCTGTACACCCTGTCAAACCAAACTCAGCAACTTTTCTGTCTGGAACTACTGAACTATTTGTGATTTGACCAGTCACTACAGTGGTGGCTGGTGATTTTTGGAAGTGAACAAGTTTTCGCCAAGCTGAGGAGAAAATATTGGATTGTTAGTGGTAGGGTGGCTGTGCGACGGCATCAGCATCATTGCAGAGAATGCTGAAAGTGGCGGGGAAGACCGCGAATGGCAGATCTCCCCCTGGCCCGGCTACGCCTCCATAAACCTGCCTTTAATTCGACAGGGGTCCATTGTTTCGGTCCCTGCACCATAAAGATTGGCAGGATTACTGAGGAGAGATGGGAGATCATCTTCAAGTGTATGAACACCAGGGCCGTGCACTTAGATCTCCTCTCCAGTATTGACACAGACTCTTTCCTGATGGCTTTGAGGAAGGTATGTGGCCCGCCGTGGCAAGCCCTTCAAGTTACTCTCAGACCAGGGCGCCAATTTCAAGGGTGGAGAGCGGGAACTGCAGGAAACCTTCTCGTCACTGCAGTCAGACCTACAAGCCATGGTCGCTTCCCAACAGATCAAGTTCAACTTTACTCTGCCAAGTGCTCCCCATTTTAGAGGCTGTTGGGAGAGGGAAATAAGGTCACTCAATCAAGCACTCCAAGTCATCATCGGGACACAGTCCATCACTGAAGAGGTCCTGCAGACGGTGCTTGTAAGTATAAGTAAGTAAAATGTATTTGATATAGCGCGCCGCTTTTCACAGACACAAGTCACAAAGTGCTTAACAGGAGCGCTATTTCAAAGAAGAAAACATAAATAGCACAATGTGACCATACAAGGGCCAATTATTTACAAGAACAGATTTTAAAAACATGGAACGTAAGAAGGCACAGTAAACATTAAAACACACAATAAAAACATAGATTAAAAGCAGGCCTAGAGCATGAATTTTACCCAAACGCCAGTCTAAACAGGTGTGTCTCCAGCTGATTTTTAAATGAAGTCACAGACAAACCGTAGGGGTGCAGGCAGTGCAGTCCATAGCTTTGGTGCTACTGCCTTAAAAGCTCGGTCACCACGGGTCTTAAACGAGTGTGTGGGGCAGACTGAAAATTGTATACGTTTAACCTGAGAGTAAATAACAGTGAAGTAGTTCAGCCACATATACAGGAGTCTGACCGTGTAGTGCTCTGTAAGTGAGAGTGAGAATTTAAAAGTGGATCCTTTATGCTACAGGGAGCAAGTGAAGAGATCTGAGAATGGGGGTGATGTGAGACCGTGAGTAATCTGGCGGCAGCATTCTGGATTACCTGCAAACTTTCTAATAAAGGACGGGTTAGGAATCTTCTTCAAAAGCATTTATATGATATTTTTGTTAAATAAAATCACTGGTATCAGTGATTGTCGCAGGACTGTAATTTGTCCGTCCAATTATTTCATTCGGCCTGAATGAAACGATCGGATGGGCTACCTGCCTGTCTACCTGAACCTATTCTGACCGTGCACTCATTACTTGTGACCAAAGTCTTCCTCCAGCTTCTAGCTAACAGTTGTGAGTACTAAAATTAGCCATGTTCTTTGTTTAAGTTCACTCTGATCATTTTGTGGGAGTGGCTTTGGTGGGAGGCCTGAAAGGACGGGCTGTCAGTGTTGCCAACTTGGCAACTTTCTTGCTATATTTAGAAACCTTTGGAGATAGTGCTGCTAGCTACTGTCAATGGAGAAGACTTTGCAACAGTGGGCTGGGTTTTTCAGGTTGGGTCATTTTAAAAATCTAGTGTGCTAAATTCTCAAGATTACCAAGCCTGCCTTTAACTATACAGTCTATTTATTGTAAATTCTAAACATGCATTGACTACAAAAGATAAAAGTTATACACACAAATATAAAAAAGGCCAATGCACCATTAGCAGCCCCTAAAGGCTGCAATGTCCATTACATCCCATAATATAAAAGTGCAACAGAGTGGGAAAGGAGCTAAGAGTGCTTGTCCTGAGGGTGTAGCGAGAGGAAAGGTCATGGTGGGATTAAAATCAGACGGGTTCCTCTTCTGGGGAGTGTAAATGTGCTCAGTGAATTTGAAAATAAAAGGTTGGTTTGATTATGAGATATAATGATATTTTGGCCTGATGGCAATGGAAGGAGCTGGTTCTGAAACAAGTCTTGAACGTTGCACTATTAACTGGGTCGGACTGTACTCACTGAGCGATCTGGGTCTCGTTTATCGAGACTTTTTCGCTTTGTAAGCGCTTTTTGCCGTGTCATCACCATTCATATTTATACAACCAACTGTTTACTGGAGCACAGTGTAAAATACTATGTTACAAGTAAAAGTCCAGCATTCAAAATGTTACTTAACTAAAAGTACGCAAGTATTAGCATAAAATAATATATTTTTGGTCGGCTTCTATCATTGTATTATAATGTAGTTATGTGTTCATCCGAATAGATCACAGGCCATATATTAACCATATATATATATATATCCAGCATATATATAGACACCTAATATGATCATAAATATGATTACGTGTTATCTCTTTTTAATATTTGACAAATGGCTTGATCCCATTAGATGATTTCTGAGTTAATTGAAACGGCGCTTTTACATCTTACCTTTCAATCCTAGTCGAGTAGGAAAACAACATTCATGTCAGGCTCTGAGTTTAAATTCCGAGACTGAACATTTCTAAAGGTTACGATTCCTCCCACTTGGTAAAAAGTGTTGACACACATCTTGCAACATGGCTTCAGTTACATTTCAATAAAATTAAATATTGACTAATTCTTCTAATTCAAAATTAGAAGTCTGTAATACGTAACACAACAAAGTAGCTACTTTAGCTGTTTATCTGTTTATCTGTTTAGCAGAGGGGTCACCATTTTTGGAATAATGCATTGACACTCCCAAGTATGAATAAAGGGAAGTTTTTCTGTTCTTCCCATTCTGCCGACAATGTGCAATTGCAACATTAGCCTAACTACACGCATTCTGACCATTCAGCATACAGACCCGACAGTCGGTGTTGATTATTCTGCAGTGTGAAGGATAGCTCTGAGGGGTTTTAGGAGCTGACAGCATTGGTAATGCTGACCTCTGACTGTTTGCTTTTGTTGTGCCTCATTAGGCAGCGGGAACGCATCAGCCAATACTACTTATTACCCTTTCTGTTATGGCAACTACCAAGCAAATAAGCTCCGACTTGCCCCTTGTTACATAAGCTCTCCGTTTGGCCTCTGGCATCATACAAGTGAAGAGTCTCTTTCCTTGGAGAGCTGCACTCCCCGAGGCCCAGACGAGGACTGGAGCACTTGTCGGGGACCTGCGGTATTGAAACGTGAATGGTGTGGCCTCAATGCAAATTCTTCCACACTCTCAGGCGGCAAAGGCCAGCATTGACTGACTGGTTGTGTTAATTTAGCTGCCTTTCAGTCCTACTTGATCCACAGTCTTCTGGACCTCAATGGAAAAAGAGTAAAAAACATCTTAAGTGTCAGCGCAAGAATGTGCCATTCAGGCTCGAAGCGACGCACCATTAGTAAATGTCAGCCCACAAACAACCAGCTGTGCTTAAACAAACCAGGGAGGTAGGCTCTACAGTTTACCTCACTGTCGAGGCTCTGTTGTCAGCCATTGACAACCTTGTGCAGTGAGTGGTTTCAGGGGAGAGTCGCTTTAACACTGTGGGTGATCCACATCAACAGGAAGCAAACAAGCTGCAGATTTAGAGGGCGAATACGTGGCTGTTAAACCACAAGGTCGTGGAGTTGCAGCATCTTTACTGTTGAGGGAGGGACTTGTGCCCTCAGTCAGTCATTCTTCCCAGTGACGAAGCTCCGGCTGAGGTTACTCAGGGGGAAGGCCCGTGCCCTCAGCAGCAAAACGCCCACTCTCACCAGCCAGGCTGACTCAGATCCAGAGGGCAGCCAGGGATCGGCAGAGGCAAACAGGCAATTGACTCACTGTGTGTAGACTCCAGGCCTGAGGGTGTGCACGGCAGGGCTGCGCACTCCAGCTGTGATTTACAGGCTGGTTTTGACAAGGTTGCAACCTGTGCAGTACGCCTTTTCCTTACTGGTGAGGGGACACCCTGAAAAGTGACTTCATGATCATGTTACAGCCCAAATCTAAAGATAACACTGTTACAAGGGGCGAGGTGCCACTTATGAGCCCATTACCATCTCTAAACCGGCTGCTGAAAAATGACATTAAAATGATTTTAGACCCAGAGAATATGAGATCCCTTCATCAAAGTGTGGTTGTATTGAAGCTTTTTTAAATGACACAGCTTATACAATTTATCTTTTCAGATCAAACATTGGTTCTAAATGCTAAATAATGTTCACCATCCAACGTCTAACTGCATTTGTCTGTGGTTTAGTGTCATGCAGGTATAGTGTTCAGTGGGTTTTTAAAGTTTTTTTGCTGATAGCAGCAGCCTGCCTATGAGAGCCATGGGAGTAAGAAGTATTATTAGAATGTAAGTATGAAAAGTAAAGGTACTCATGGTGCAGAAAGCAGTACCTAGCGTGACCCAAATGTGGTCAAGGTGAATCTACTATACTTTATATTGTAGTTGTTTAATCTGCAACAAATCATCATATATAGGCCCCTCATATATTTTTGGTTAGATGCCTGAAATGTCTGTACCCAAGATTTAGAGAATTTAACATTTTGTCTAAATATGTCAGTAATAACGTGTAAGTATCGTAAACATTTGTTTGCCATAGAGCTTATTTTCTGCAATCATTCAATGGAAAATCATCTTTTTGTCCAAGGAACCAGTGCGATGCTAACGTCTGTGGTTGGCCTACAAAAATACCACATCCCTGCAGCACTCTCTGTACTTGTGTTGCTTTTCACTGCTGCTGTTTGCACATAAGTAAAAGTTCTGTAAGGTCTAATGATCATGATCCACACTGTCAAACATGAAAGGAAATGGAGATACGCTTGCAGATGCTTTGATTTTATTTTCATTTACTTTAGTTTTGCATCTTCTTGACTTCTAGACATAGCTCTAGAAATGTTTGCAACTCATACTTCTGCCAGCAACAAGTCTGCTTTCACTTTGATTAGTTTTTAACGTCTGTTGATGGGTCATGCGCTGCGACAGGTCATGTCAGGCCCTAGTTGTTGTCAGCCTCAGACAGTGAGCAGTAGTAATAAATGGGAGGTCGACGGGCTGTTTCATGCTATGTGACACGGTGGTTAAAGTGGTGACAGCACAGGCGCCTGAGTGTATCACGTGTTATGAGCGGTGAACGGACAGTTCTGTTTCCCATGCAGCAGCGCTCTGCAGAGTTGTGTGGAGGCATGCAGGAGGTGAGTGACAGTGCTACGATGTGATTGGTCTTAACACTTCCTATTGTTCCCCTGTCACTGATAACCCCCAGTGACCCGGGCCAAAGGAAGGAAGGCCATCGCTCGGTTTGTGGTGGTGGGCTTGTCAGCTCTTTGTCCTCAGATAACTTATTAACCCACCAAGTCCGCCGAGAGAAGAATGATTTCTCACACAGCTCGCCGTATGGTTAACCCAGGGTAAACAGCTTTTCAGGACTCTGTCTGCAGAGAAGCAGAGACAAGGAAGGAAGGGTATTATTTGGTCTCCAAGGAAAATGAGCAAAAACCTGCCAGGATGAAAGAACTTTTAATTAAATTCAAGCCTCACTGAAATTAACAAATAAAATAAATAAATAAAGATAAGTCCAATGGTGGCCATGGACACACACAAATATGCTGAGTAGGAGGCTTGAAGCTACATTAAACTTTTGTTTTAGATTAGATGACACTTTTACAAACCCTGTGTGAAAATTTGTTTTTTGCAGGACCAGAGGAAATCAAGTAAGACTAACAATTAAAAGTTAGGATAAACACAATAAAATGCTGGATATGATTATACGGTTCAGGTCTTTAAATTGCATTTTTGGAAGATTCTCATGGTCTTTGTTTGTAATGCAATATGTGGCAGAAGAAGGGAAATGTATGCCTGATAAGAGCTAAATGCATGTTGAACTTTGATTCAATGTATGTACACAGTCCAATAGATATTAATATTGTCACTATAACAATCAAAATCTGTTGTTCAAAGCAGATGAAGGGAATCGTGTTGGCCGTCTTTCACGACTCAACCCAGCTGATGAGGCCTGCAGGGCTGTATGTGGTCCGGACAGACAGAGGCCACAGACGGACCAGAGTCAGCCAGGGTCACCACACACCTCGGGCACATAGCTGATGTCACGCGTCTGCTGCCTTAATTGTGCTCTGTTCAGCTTCGCTAATGTGTAGGTCTCAGCCGTCTCGCTTTACAATCACTTCAGCTGTTTCACTTCAAGGGAAGAAGTGGCGATAATGAGCTAAATTGTTTTATGTGCTAAGAGTCAGACAGCCTTAAGCGTGGAAACTGAAAGAAGAATTTGACCCGATATGTGGAGGTCTAAAAATACCCTGACACTAGCTAATGTTTAATGAAGTGGTTGTATGCATAATGGTGAAGGGGAAGGAAGCAATGGAGATGGAACCAACAGACTCGAGCATTGGATTTGTGAATGTAGCCAACGAGGACTCTGCACACTATGAAAGAATCTTTTGTGCAGCTGTAAGTTTAAATATTCCATATAGCTGTCAGCAAGAGTGGTCAGTTTCATATCAAAAACAATATAGAAGAAAAGATTATTGATCTACACACAGCATGTGGATTTTCGGGCTTTCGTGTTTTTGTTGCACAGGCACAGCCTTTATTCCTAAACATGCACCAGGAATTTTACCCATGAAAACATACAAGTTAACTGCGTTGGCAATGAGGTGTTTACTCACTGCGCCATATAGTTTGAACTGGAGCAGCAGACACAAAAGATGTAAAATGACAATGAAAGGATCCAGAATGATTGTTTATGAGTTGTTTGAATGAAGCATTGATGGCATTTCAATACATTCTATATGTTACATTACAGCCTAACGTTACATGGGATTGCTCAAACTATAGAAAAGAGTAGATTATACAGAAAAACACATATTGGCCTCTCATTTGCCAAACTGGGTTTTCTACCACTTAAGAAGGTTGCTTTAAGAGAATGAGCCATTTCCATATTTAGGTTAGAATAACAGCCGAGATTAGCAAACCTAATTATAACCTAATTATAATTGTATTGGATCCTCTTTGAATTGAGGGGTGCATGTATTTTGAATGTGTTGTTCCTGAGTGCCTTTGTTTCACACGCTGAAAGGCAGCCTGATGTTTCCCTATTTACAATAGTGAAAAATACTTATGCAAGTACTGTAATTAAGTACATTTTTTTAGATACTTACCCTATCTAACTGAACTAGCCTACTCCCATTTCATGCTATGTTCTACTTAAATATAGTACTTTTCACCTGACAGTTACATATACTAGTTATTTTGTAGATTGAAAGTCCTGCACACAAAGATTTTTTGGGCTTGTATAAGTCTGCTCTCTAACACGTACTTATTAAATTAAGTCTAATCAAATAGGTGAAAACACCTGTATGCTTGTGTCATGGCTGCGTGGCTTTAAGATAAAGCATTGTAAACGAGTAAACGACGTATTAATATATAACGTGGTCAGAATTTGCTCCACCCGACCGGATGCAATGCATCAGTAATGATAATACACACTGCTGGCGGGAGCTCGTGCTGTCAGTTACATGTTGTACTCGCTGCTGATTCATCCGTAAATGTTGCTGAGTAACTTGTACTTGAGTATATAACAGTGCGGTGTTATATGCAATCATTGTATTAGGCTATACGCTTTAAATATCCTTGAAAGACACCAGTGGATCTTTAAGTAGTCGGTTTGGTTGTCGGTGGTCGCCATCTTGTGTTTGACAGGAGGTACTGCTCTCCTGTGCTGACGTTTGTCGACGTCGTCTCACGGTCAACAAGCACAGTGAGGACTCAGTAAGTTCAATTATTTTAATATTTCCAGGCAGTAGCTGCCCAAAACACACATCTGCCTCATTTATGTTTCACTCTAATGTGATATGGTGTTAAAACATGAAACATGAGTCCGTTTCTAATAATCTGTGGTGCAGTCTAAATACTGCAGAGTCGACTTGGTGGATTTTGACATGACCCCCCAAGTAGCTCGAGCACTGATACTACCATGTTGTCGGTGACCTTTAAGTGCCTTGAACCAGAAGGCCACAATGTGGGACAAGACTAGTTCCTGGTATTGTGAAACAGACGATTAAAACATTTAAGAGCACCTTTGCTGCTGTGCGAAAGTAATCAAGTCTATGCATGGAAAGTGGTCTTGGACGAATAGTGTATATATATATATATGTATATATATATATATATATATGTATTATATATGTATGCATTGACTCATTTAGAACTGATGCAGATTTGATTCGAACGGGGCCTTTTAATAGAAGTATAAACGTGTAGGATTAAATTTGAACAGAAGATTAAAAAAACAAGAGATAAGGAACATGTCCACATAATACAGTCATGCAAGAAGCAGGAGCTAAATGTATAATAGGCTAATGTGCAGGAAATAATTGATTATATCGAAAGAAGGCAAGTTAAGGTCATCATTTTGAAATGTTGAAATACAAGGAAATCATTTGTTTGATTTAATTTTGTATGAGATGAACACACTTTCCTCGCTCCATTTAGCTACACTGCTGCACATTTCCACTGAAAAAGATAAATTACAGAAGCTGTGTCACAAACTACATTTCAATCAATGACTACTAACTAACCCGGACAATGAGTGAATCTCTTTTTAAACATTTAATCATGAGTTCACTCTTTTACACCTTAATGTTGTGTAGTACAAAACTTCTTTCCTCTCATTGTCTCACATTGTTTTGAACTTTTTTCTAACTTTTAGCAGTTAAGCCCTTCAGCAAGTAGTCTACACCAACCTGTGTGGCATTCGTAAATAGCAAAACAGGCTGAATGCTTTCTAAACACTCCCCAAAGATCAGAAAAAAAGTAGACAAAGTAGACTTTGTCTACCGTTTTCTGTTTTTCTACCCTTTACCATAATTAAGACTTTGCACCCCTGTTTGACACATAAGATGCCACACAGTAAAATCGACAGTGTCAATGCAACACTTAAAGAGTAAATTTTAACACTGATTCAGTGAACATATGGTCCCTATCTACAGAGTGTTAAAGTAACACTGGACATAGTGTTACATTTTTAGAGTCAATTTAACACTGGTTAGAGTTAATATTTTACACTACACTACACTGAGAAGTGTTACTCAAATTTGACACTATGATGTAAATAACACTCTTAGTGTTATTGCAATTTGACACTAGGTCTTTTTGAGTGTTAATCAAAATTAACTCTAAATAAGTTACTCTTCATGAGTGTTAAACCTACTTGACACTAAGTGTTGATTAAGAAATTACTCCAAATACAGTGTTGATTTATAACTGACTCCTGCCAGTGTTAAAACATATTTCCTCTTGTATTTACTCCCTTAGCGTAATTCTTACCCAACACCTTATTTTCAATTTACTCTGTTTTAACTCTTCAACAGAACACTTTTAAGAGTTTTACATTTTCTACTTGACCATGTCCAGCTAACACTTCAAACAATAAAACAAAAAATGTTTGCAGGAGAAAAAACAACAAACACCATTATATCATATCTTAATAACAATTTATTAAAAATAAAATAGATTGCATACAATTTTTCATTAACAGTTTAGAGATGCAAGTGTAACTCCCATTTGTGCTACATTGTGCAACAATTAATTAAACCTCACTTTCAGTTTCAAAGATGGAAAAAAAACATTGTTCTTAAAAGACACGGTATATTTAGAATAGTACAATCTTAACAGTCTGTAAACATTGAAATATGTGTGTTTACAGTGCATTTAGAGGATATACACAGAGAACAATTCAAGCCATTTTCACCCTATAGAACAAACTTCGCTATCATCTGCAATCTACCAGCAGGTGTTCGAATTACATTTTTAAAGGAGAGATTCACAGATTTCTACCTTTTATTTCAATTTCTCTGCTCATGGTGTGAAAAACAGTGTGTAAATCTAACTGCACTCAAATTTGGTATTAAAACATATAGTTACAGATACAATAGTTTAAAGTGACAGCCCTCATGGCTCTATTGTAAAGGTCTTGGTTGGAATCTATTGGTATCTTGGCAGATGATAGAAAGATGTCTATAAGTTGAATAACAATAACTATTTTAACCACAGTAAATGCAGACAAATCATCCTTCGGAAAATACAAATGACTCAAGTCTTGCTGGCAAAAATTGTACAAAAAAACAATTCTTTGTATTGAACAGCCAAATCCAATTTGACAGACAAAGTTCTGAGTTGAGTACAGCCCTAAAATAAATATATATATATTTTTCCCACAAGCATAGAAGAACAGATGTGCATGAAGAAGAGACATCTAAATTACCTCAGAGTTTCAGTCACCTTTTGTCCGGTTGTGTTCCTTGACAATATCGTCTCCACCAGGTTTCTTGGCCAACGCAGATTTTTCCAACTGTGAAACGATGATTTTTGTTTTAATCACATGGCATCTGTAAAAACAGAAAAAGTGAAATGGCATTATGACCCACATCACAATTCATTCTGAGACAACACTGAAGTTAAATTTAACACTAACTAGCTTTTGTCAAACACATTAAAAACGACTGAATGTAATTAGACAGCAATAGACAGAAAATAAACTATTAATTTAATCTAATTGGCTTTAAAGTGAATCCTTGTAGGAGTGCCCATGCACTCAAAAGGGAAGGTTTGTCACGGATAATATCACAACTCCCCACACACGCAGTATTTGCTATTTACTGTCATCTATGGACATTGAAAACAATACAACACTGTCAATCCTTCACATTGACCTCTCTTGCCCACATTGTGGAGTTTGATGTTAGCTAGTTAGCCTAGCTAACTTAATGTGCGAGCACATTTGAGCTAACGTTAGCTTTCAACTCGGTCAGGTTAGCCCTCTGCTATTCGGTATTTCAAGACACAAAAACAACTGGAGTCTATGTTGAACAACAATATTAAGTTATTCTAATTATTCTTTTTTGCTGAAATGCCAAAATTTGGTTTCTTAAGTGATTTAGAGAAACTTACCACAGTCTGTCGAGAAGTGCAAAATGGCGGGGCGAAGCTCATGATCCGTTTGAAAGGAGAAGGAGGTGGGAGGAGCTTTCCAGAGTTCAGAGTTCTTTCCAGAGTACACTACAGCAGTGAACAATGACATCAACACTGGGGAGCGATTTACTCTTGCTGTTGTTGTAATAACTCTGAAATAGTCAATGTACATTGGCACTGTATATTTGACACTGAAAAGTTTAACTCTGATTATTTTCACCAACACTGGCCGATAAATTGGTAGTAATTACTCTTGCCATTGTTGTAATAACTCTGAAAGAGTCAATGTACTATGACACTGCATATTTGACACTGGGGAATTTGCTGTGCACCAACTAAGGATGCTTGGTAACGGGACCATACACAAACTCCCTTCTGTTTAAACGTCATGTCACTGAGCTGCTGCTGAATGTGTCTGTTTACTGGGCTTTGTTTAATTGACGCTGAATTGCCGGGGCCGACATGGTAAACAATTAGGGTGAAATTATGTCGCTTAAGCCACTGTGAAGCAGCCCAAACAGATTCCAATCTTAACTCCGAGAACTGACTCATAAGAGCTTAATCCTGTTGATGGAAACAGAATCCCACCCGTGTCAAAACGGCCCGCTGCCCCAGGTGCAGAAGCCACACAGGCCCTGGCTTGTCTGCCTTTATCACAGCTGATGAATTGAGAGGGCTCTTGGGCACACAGCCCAGGCTGTGGTTCGGCTAATTAGAGGGTCTGTTTTCTCATAAATATCTATAGTGATGAAAATTAGGCAAATAAAGGCCGTAGTTACAGCCTGTGAAAGTGTGAGATGCAAATTGTGAATGTAGAGTGACAATGTGAAGGAAGATCTGGCCGATGTGGGTCTTTACAAATGCAAGAATTGGGCTACCCAAATTTCATTATTTTATTGAGACTTTTATTGTGAAGAATCTTCCAAGTTCACCACTTTTCATGAAGCTAATTCACAAAACAGCACCGTCAACGATCAGTAGAATATATGGTGAGGTTGGGGTTTTTTCTAAACGGGATGCCTTCATTGTTTATCAACTGCAAATAAGACTCTGTAGGCATCTGTTAAGTACAGTTTAACAGTTGATAATGAGATCAGGACTGATAGGTTATCTTGGTATCTTTTTGGGTCATTGACATTTTGACAGCAGAGATGTCCCCGTAATCACATTGTCTTTGCTAAGTCTCACTGATAGCTGTAAACAAAGGCTCAATACCTTCTCAGATAAGCCGTCCTCCCTAATGGTAGATTTCACATTCAAGCAGAAGGTAAGCCTTTTAACCTGACATCTGTGCCATAATTTCAGCTACCCAAGTGTCTCCCATTGCTCACCAGAATGTTCATTTGTTAAATTTAAAGTTGAATTGTGATAAAGTAAATGTAGGCTACTTAAAGACAGATCGACTTAAGATTTCCAATAAGGAAAATGTTTGGGTTTCCAGGTTTTGCTGTTCTTTCAATAGGAAGACTTCTCAAATGGACCACTTACCTTCTGGAAAAGAGCTTCAGGGCATCTGGGCCATAATCCATTATTTAACGACTCCTAAACATTTACAGTCCCAGATATGGTGTCCTATTGTCGTAGATGACAGCTTAGTGACATACCAGTATTTACAGTCGCAGACCAGATAGTTTACTATAAGAAATTCATGAGTTTCAAAATCTATAAATATGCAAATATATTTAATTTAATTTAATTATAAGTGCTAGACAAGACAGCTCCTCTTTCACAGAGATCCATTTGCATGTAAGTGAACTAGAGGCTTCCATTGCTGGTAAAAGTAGAAACACTTTTAATGTTCTCTCAAATTTACTTAATATGATTTTATTAAAGGTTCTTTTGGTCATTTAGGTGGGTCACATGAGTCGACGTGACGCAGCTCCAGTCTCATCCCCCGAGCGTTCTGGCCTCCTGCAGTGTCTGGAAACTTTCAGATCCACTATCGCCCCATGACATCACAGCAGTGAGGTATCAGCTGACAGACACACAATTCACCCCCCCCCCCCCCCCCCCCCCCCCCCCCCCGCATCTGCTGAGAGGGGTTTGGTTGAATCAGCAGATATAGAATTAATGAATCTATGTCTGCTGAATGATCTGGATCAGCTACATTACAGCTATGTGCACCGACTCAAACAATAGTAACATCTAAAATACTGCGTATCCAGTTGAGCAGTTTGCTAGTGGAAAGTCTATTTAAAGTTCTGAAACTTTATGCCTCTGTTGAAGATGGCTGCTGTAAGAACATTGCGTCTATTACGTTATCAGAAGCGTCGCTCTATATTTATCAGATCACATGGTGCTCACCAGAGGACACAAAACATGGTGCTGCTGAGACTCCAGACCTTCCTAGACCTTCACCTCCCGTAGACCAGGGTCACAGCTGAAGCAGGACAGGTAGGAAACCTGCACGGATGAACAAGTACATATGCAGACAGCTAGAATTAAAGAGAAAAGTACCTTTTGTTGTCATGCTTCCAAATACTTACACTGATGATATTTTCAGTTCAGTAGCTAGTTTTAAGTGTGACCTTGAAAAGATGTATATTATATCAGATTAGATTAGATCATTTTGCTAGACATTATACGAGTTATATTATGATATTAGAATAATTGTGCTGCAAAACCTGCTTAAAATAAACAAGCATGCTTGTTTTTTTTATGCCACAAATGGCTGTTTTAATCTTTTAAAGAGGTTGTGACAGCTCAGTTTTTTGTATTTTTGATTGCATTATGTTTCTTGAGCGTTTATTCTGAACAGATCTATAATGTTATAGCTAAATAAACAATTTTCTTCCAGTAACTACTTTTGAAATAAAGCTCTATTGATTGATTTTTGCAGGTTATATTGCAAAGTCAAAATGGAGGACTTTGAATACAGCGTGGAGATCTGTGACCGGGACTGGGAATGCTTCTTTGCGGAGTGCGAAGAGTGCAATCTGCTTCCTCCTTCATTAGCAGGTGTGGATGACTCGGGGATGAGTGACATTGATGACACAGGGTCCATTCTCGCTAAGAGGCTTCAGAAAGCCGACCAAACAGCAGGCCTTTTAGAGGCTGACCGCCCCATCGATGGCCCCCCAGACTGCGAGGGCTCTCCTGTGGAGCATTACCTCAGCAAACACGCTGTCGGTGGAATGGAGAGCGTGCTCTCTGGCAGCGAGGAGGACATACACCTGCAGTCTGTCAATATGTTCTTTGAAAGGCTGAAAAATCTCACAGAGGCTGAAAAACGTACTGAGCCAAGCCAAGCGAGGGATGGAAAAAACAGACAGGCAATACAGGAGAAGGAGAGGTTTAGTGATGGGAAACAAGCCAGCAGCAGTTCTTTACCAAAAAACATCCCCAAGTTAAACTCTCTGTCTGCCAGCGGTGGAACAGCAGTTGGCAAAGAGACCACAGAGCCCGTCGACGCCATCAGCAACATAAACACAATAAAAAAAGACGTGCTTGGCTCCAAGATTTCCCCCGAACCTGCAGCCAGTAGCTTCGTGCTCCAGACTAACAAATCAGCAAACCCTGAAACGAGGTTATTCACCAGAGAGGAGGCCTGCACAGAAACCAGAGTAAATGAGGCAACACAGCTGAATCAGTCTCATGACTCACCGGAGGCGGTTGTCTGCTCAGAAGCAACACCTCACACTGACAGTGTGACAACAGTGGAAACGTGCAGACCCCTGGATGATGTTTATCGGGAAGATTTGTTGACAAGTCAGTTAATTATCTCTAAAAAGTGTAGCACTGATTCATCGAGTAATCTAGATATAGTGACACTTGGTAAAAGGAAGGGAGACCAAAACGCGGATGTTTTACAGTCGGACGCAACGCGCACCAACAAAACCGCGAGCCAACAATGGTCTCCATCTGCCTCTATCAAACGAAAGAGAAGGAAAAAGAGACGACTCAGTGTTGAGCCAGCTGACGGTGTGCATGGATGTGAGAGGCAGGTTTTAGTCAAGCGGAGTGATTCAGAGGAGGAACAGTATGCATGGAGAGGAGGAACAGGTCTGTGTTTATGTGAGGATATTAATTTATCCTATTTAAACGAACCACAAAAAAAAAATATTTCGTCATTAACTAGTTATTCAGCCACCAGCAATCTCCCAGTGAATACATCTGTTAAGGAGATCAAAGTAGATTATCTTGATCGCTACAATCTATACCAATATTTACCAGAGAGCATCGTAAGAAAGGGAAGGTGTAAAGCAACGGACTCGGCTGAAAATAGTGCAACTAATGATAGGTCAGTAAACCCCTCGAGTCAACACGATGACAGTGCAATGACAGCACCAAACAACAGCGGTAATGTGGCAACAAATTTGCAGCCAAGCAGCAAATTACATGTCGTAGAATCAACTGGGTGGCCGGTTTCAATTACTGACGGTGTAACTGGTAAATCATACCTGGCCACAGAAACGGCACACTGTGGAAGAAAGGACACTCGTGCAGGGAGTCTCCAGCAGTCTGACAAAATGAATCATTCTGTCATTTGTTGTGAAGACGAACAATATCCAGAATATTGTGCAGCAGAGGTCAAATCAATAAGTATTTTATCAAGCGCAGAGTCAAAGGATCCCGCAGTGGAAGTCAGCCAAAATGACAAACTATCCGCTGCTAAGTCGGTCCTGGCTGTGGAGGCCGGAAATTCCGGCAGAGCCGAGCACGTACTGCGTCAAAGAGAAGCTGAGCCCCAACAACAGTTGGGAATTGACTGTCAAGACACAGACAGATATAGATCTACACTGGAAAGGACTCACTTTCCTCTCTCTGCAAGCAGTTCTGATGACACAAAACCCAAGGAATTCAAAACTAGAGCCTGTCCGTTCTTAAAGATTTCTAGTCAAGTAGGCTTTGCTAAATCAACATCAGATACCAGCAATGCATTGCCTGATAAACACTTTCTTGCTAAAATTCCCACCAGTTTTGATACAGATAATAAAGCACAGCAAACTAAACATCCACTGGGGCCTCACACATTATCCAAACTGTGTGCAGCATCCCAAATAACGGCTTTTCAAAGTGGGAATCCCCTTCTGTCTGGTGAAATCATAGTCAAAAGTCAGAGAGAAACCAAACCGTCCGTGTCTGAAGACTTTCCAACAAGTCCTTCAGACATTACACCAGTATCATCCTGCTGCACTCTGGACACAGAATCTGTCACGTCAACCTTGAATGAAAATATCACAGACATGCCAGGAAATTCTTGTTTATCTGTCAAACAAAATGACCATGGAGATCAAGGAGAAACAACATCACTAATGCTGGCGAACCACCAGGAAGGAGATGGCACATCTGAATACAACAGCCAGTCTGTATCAAATGACTCAAATGATGTAGTGGTCACAGCAGAAGACGTCATCACAACATCTAAAGCCGAATGTGAACCTCAAAAGGCACCAGATTCAAAGCATTCAGTGTTCGCTATGTCTTCTTTTTGGAGAGAGATGGAGGTGCTGACAATAAATGATATTCTGGGTTTACGAATGATCAGCAAAGCTGCTCCACCCAGCTCCCTCCCACCTTTACAGGACAGTGAGGAGACCAGCATGTTTGCTGTGACGGATTCAAGCTTTTTTACTCAACTGGATGAGTCCCAGTCTGAACAAACCAATGAAAACACACCCAGCGATCCTAACGCTATAGAAACAAGTTCAGGTTCTGTCTTAGCAGCCAATTCTTCCTCTTCAAGCGGCGTCATGTGGGAGAGTCTAGGGGCTGATATTCACTCACCCTCTGAAGGTGCTCAAACGTGCCTCAAAAAGATTTCTAAAAATGTAAGCGTGCATAATCTACATGCCCTGAAATCGGAGTCTTTGAGATACACAAGGACAGTCCAAACTTTACAAACCTTAGACGAGGGAGCACTACAAAAAGTAGAATATTTCACTGATGGACACACGCCTAAGCAAGAAAAAGACATGGACTCTTTAGCTTCTTTATCGACGGACAGCTACAGAATATCCCTCACAGATATATTTCAGTATCTCTTCAGTGGAAAGAAATCAGTTCCCAGCCAACCGGCCCCAGATAACATAACCACCTGCTACACTGATGGCAATTCTGTCCCTGAAACTTATGACCATTTCTTCTCGGAGTTTGATACAGAAAGCTTCTTCTACCCTCTCATCCCTGCAGAAGACCAGACCAAAGACGAGCTGGTTCCTATCTTTTCCTGTTCTCGCTCAGCTAACAGATATCGACAGTTCCCTGAGGCTTATGATCACTTCTTTGCATCCTCTTCTTCTGACGAGTCCTCTGTGGAATCTGATGATGAAGGTGGTCCTGTGAGGGTGGTGTCCAGGTTTAACCATGCATCAAGCGCATCTCCGATTTCTACAGACATATATGAGAATTTCTTCACAGACCGCGATGTCAGACAGAATTTTTTTTGGAAAACCACATTCTCCTTCAGGAACATTCGTTTAACTGGATCTACAGTCCAGAAGCAGAGTCTCTCAACCCCTCTATCTCGTGTACCTGTGAGGCAAAGTGGCAGATCCCTTGGAAGGACAGTTCATCCTCTAAATGCTCTGGGAAAGCAAGACGTGATGTTTCCTGATCCACTTTTGTGCCAGCAGCCTTTCAGACACGAGGACTTACAGACGGCTGCTTCGAATCCATGTAAGTTCAGTTTCACACAATGAACACAATGATGTGTCCTTCAAGATGAGAATTAAGGTTTAACGTATGCTGTTACAGTCATTGAAATAAGTGCTGTCAAATATTTTCATACTGCATCAAAAGTGAAACTATTAACCACAACTTAAAAGGGAATAAAGGCTGGTCTAACTCTATGAACCAGTCTAACAGACTATCTTTGTGAAACCTGGGAGGCTGCCGGTCTATCGTGTATAGCTGACACAGATAGCTCTTACTCTTTAGTTGTATATACATAAACCTTTAAAAACGTTTAAAATCAAAACCTGTACATATTTCCCTGCTGGATCTAAAGATAGTGTGTATTAATAGTAATCTATCCTACCGCTCTTAGTTAAGCTTTTTGTGTTTTCCTCACACATGGACAGTTGTAATGTAGGACATGTCATCCACTCAGTCAGCTGGGACGGACTCTCTTACCTCAGCTGTCAGTGACTGGACCGCAGGCACGCTGTGGTGAAAACCTAGAGGAGGGGTTGTACGTGATGACTTCACTCAATGAGTGTCCTCTCGAAGCTCCCACTAGAGTGTTGTAGTTTGTTTGGCTGTGAAGGAAATTAAAAATGCCTTTAATACATTTTGTTTGTGTAAATCCGTCTTCTTAAACTTTCCCTGAGCTGTAATTAAGAAAAAAAACGTACAAGCTACTAATATACCACCTGATGTGCAGCAGTTTCCAGTTAGGATTATCTTCAAGGCCACTCGAGTCATAATTTATAATATCAGTAGCATCAAGCAGCCTTGTACGTTTGCATAACAGTAATCTGTGCAGAGGCTGGGAATTGACCGGGTCACAGTGTGACTGAACAGGAAGCGCCAACATAATATTGGGGGCTTGTGCTCAGCTGTTGGTGTGTTAGTGCCAATTATAAAACCCTTGATCTCTCAGTGAACCTCTGTGTGGATGGTTTTTGTCATTTTATGTGACACGCTTAAGGATTTAATATGTTATTTTATGATACTCTGTCACTTTCTTTGAAGGGTTGGATGCCTCCCTTCTGCCTCTCAGACAGTCAGACATGTGTCTGGTTTGTATCGCATTTGCTTCGTGGGTACTGAAGACTGCAAACCCACAAGTTGGAGACACCTGGAAGGCTGGTATGTGTATGCAGTATTAATGTAACTTAAAAAGCAAGATTTGCAGGTTTTCTCTTAATTTCATTTTACTTTTGACTTTGAATTTCCTTTTGAAATCAGTTTATTTCAACTTTTTAAGGACTGTTATTACTATTCTGAAATTTCTAAATATTGAGGTAAAATGAACAAAGCACTGAGATGAAAGTGAACTTTATGCGAATAGATGAATTTAATGTTTAATGTGACTCACTTTTAATATCAATTCTCACGCAGTTCTGCTGGCGAATGTAAGTGCTCTGTCAGCCATCCGATACCTGCGTAAATACGTCAAGATGGAGGCGGCAGCCAGTGAGAAGAACATGAATTACACCGCCCCGTCTGATTCTTGATGTCTCCGCCTCGAATTACGTCACGCTGAAAGTGAAACATTCTTCCTTGAACACCTGATGCAAGCCAGTGCAAGACCTCTGTCCGTCATGGAATATGTGATGTGTTTGATATGCTGCTACATGTTTGCTTTACGTATTTGCACTATAATCACTTTATGGATCTTTCCATTGAATGGACATGGAAAAGGGTTTCAGTTAATAGCAGTTTTTTTGGTTCTTGCTAGATTATTTTGGCTGACATTTTGATCTTTATCTTTTGAAAGCATTCATATGAAATATGAAACGACCAAAAACACATCCTGATAAAAGTATATAATCATTTGAGGGATTGTATTTTGTGCCAGTATCACTTTTATAATTTATGAAGGGCATTTTGTTCCTGATAGATGACTGTTAAGTATTCTGTCATATAGTTGCTCTGTGAGATGACGCTGTCTTTCAGTTTGACTAGTAAACAATGTCTCTGTGGTAGTTGCAGTCTAGTTTTTCCAGAAGTACTCAGGCCTGAATGTGAAACGTGTTAACACTAGAGGGCAACGTAAGGCCACGTGAGAAGCTGGACAGTCACAGCTGAGTGAGCTGCAGTTTTCAAGTTATTTACAATAATTGATTTTCAGTAAACCTATTAGTTCAATGTATGAATTAACATAATAAGTGCTAATAATGAATTGTTTTGTTTTGTACAACCTCCCACCACTTGGGGGCATAGTGCTGCTGTCAATTAGGCCACAGGTCAATACCATCAGGAGGGTCATTTGATACAGGTGTTGCTGAGCAGACACGAGCAAACAGTTTTTGACCGTGCGATATTTAATGAATGTAAATGTTATGATTTCTTTAGTCTATGTTGAGGAAATGGTCTATGACAGAGAAAGTTGTCCTCTGTTTATGTGAGAAATAAAATGCCTTATGTTGCAAACTGGACTTTGTTATTTATGGCACACGTACAAACAAGCAATCAGCAACCTTGGTGGCTTTGTTTTTGATAAGCAACGGGGTCAATACAATGTGCTTATTCAACACCATTGCAGGGTATTGATAGGAGATCCTGTCCCCTTCAAGGATCATACATATTTCTCTCCAGCAGATGGCAACGTTGAGCCTTAAAATATAAAGTGTCCTGCAGCTCATGAAGCTGTGACAGTATTCTAACAGCACAAACACAAAGCGGATTAGATTTTGTTTAGATTTTGAAAAACGGCGCTTGTTACGACTTGGTTATGCATTTCCAAATGTCACTGATACACTTGGGGCGTGGTGTCTTTACAGTACTTTTTATGTCCAAATATAATCTTGAGTAACTCAGACTTGAATATCAGACCTGAAAAGCAAACAATATACTTAAGTACTGAATTTATATGCAAATTCATTTTTTTTGTAATTTAGAGGCATATAATCACATTTTAACTTTAAATGCCAAATGTGTTACCACACAGTTGCATATTTACACATCCAGCTACATTACACCCAGTTCTGTTTTTGGTCTCTACAATCTTCCGAATAAGTAAAATGAAATAAAATACTATATCTGGCTTTTAAGCGGCTGAATGCTCCACTATGTTGACCAGCTGGTGGCAAACTGTGTCTGCTTGTTATCTGGTGCTGAGCAGGTAGTGTACAGGACATGAGTTGTTTTGCTCTAAACAGCTGCTGCTGCAGAGCTTCACATTTAGGTATTAAATCTGCAGGTTCATCACTATGAGTGATTTGATAAAGTGACATTATTGATATCGCCACTTTAAGAGTTTCATTAGAATAAAACAAAACAGAAAAAGTTGTTGACAAGTTTTTCAGTTTTATTTCCAAATATAAATAAACACCTCAAACAAAAATACAAAAGGAAGCCACACAGGTATCAGTACAGTTAGCACCCTTAAGGCAGTCGGTTGAAGACACATCTAATTGCTTTGATAATGCAGCATTATAAAATAATAAATTTAACATTAATAAAACATTTACAAAAATATACATCCATTACTATATAAAGCCCTGATGGAATGTCGTTTATAGCTTTAAATAAAGACAAAAGAAAAGAGAATAAGTAAACTGGACAGCATGTTACAAAATACTGCTTTTGCACTACGTATGAAACCTTTAGTGCAATTTCATAATACATAAATAAAAAATAACGTTACAGCTACGCAGTAGACTCTGCTGTCCTCTCTGTTGAATGCTACATATTAAACAGAACAAGTCTGTCTGTGTATAATTACGTTCATAGTGTTTTGTTTTCAGCCCGTTCCTCTTCATTCCTGCACTCATCGTTCCTCTGCTTGGCTACTCAACATCTAACAATGGAGTTCATGTGATTTGTTGGTTCATACTGTATACAGCAGGAGCAACACGGGCTGTGCTAGTTGGCTTTTTTACTATCCCTCTGATAGAGATCTGTTGTTTGCACACGTCCAGACGAGTGCCGGGCTATTGTTTTGTTTTATGACCATCTCTGCTGGGTTGCCATGGCACCAAGGCCTCTGGCCCCACAGTCTAATCCGGTCCAGTGTGGCGAAATTCCAGACGTTGGCGGAATCATTCCAGTATCACAGTCATACCCCCAAATGTTGTCATAGTCCATTTCCTGGTCATCTGGTTCTGTGTGTTCAAGGTACGAGTTGTGATCTGTAAGAGCGAGAGAAGATTCCCAGGCTTTTAGTTTCAAACAATGAAAGACAAACCTCGCCCCGACTGAATAAACCTGGACACAGTCCCGACATACATATGGTGGGATTGGCCTCGTACCAACATATAATCTTACTGTAAAACCAGTAAGGTAACATGCCACTACGACACCACCTTCATTTGTTATTCATGTCTTCTTTCTAATGGTGTAGCAATATGCAACCTGTCAGATGAAATAATGCGGTCATTGCACATGTTAGACGTAAAGTGTGAATCAAAGTGAAGTGCTACTGACAGGTTCATTCTAGAGGTGTTTTCATTTGTGTTAAAAGAGCCCATAGATACGAGTGTAACCCTGCACAGTTGTGTGCTGTCAATCACAGGGCCGGAGTAAAACCTGTCTGTGAAACAGTGTTCTCTTACACTGGGCTTTCCCCCACATGGGACATCTGCACAAGTGGCATTTGGAGCTGCACTAAGCTCCATTTCACTGGCACATTTACGCGTTTCCTGCACTTTCAATTCTGTAGCCTTTAGCCTTCTGTCTAGCTGCTGACAGACCCAAGAGTTCAATCAATCCAAAGTGCATGCGGTGTTTAATTTAAGGTGTAATGGAGTGTGAGCAATGTCCTGTGTCCTTGGTGGCATTTAGGAAGGCGGCTGCTAGTGATGACCTCCATAACTATGAAATATGATGCCACAGTGTTATAGCTACGATTTAAAACAGGGGCCATTGTTTCTCAATAAAAAAAATCTAATTTTAATTTTGCCATGGCAAAAAAATAAGCAGTGCCTTTTTTCTGAATTATTTTTTTATTAGGACTAGAAACATATAATAATTTATTTTATATATATTATATATTAACTCTGCACACAGGCACACTATTGACAAAAAGGCATGTTTGAGAGGTTTCTGACTGCATGCATTCAGCTCTTACCTGGTGAGTAACCATAAGGCATTTGAGGGGCGTTCCTCACAGAGTCCAACGGGAGGAGGATCTATGGAAAGATGTGAAAACAAACCAAAGTTACTTCCCGTGATCAGCCATAACAAACATTCTTACGTTCCCAAAAATATCTGTTTCATCTGTGGCATCTGTTCAAATATCACCTGCAGAACAAGTATACACACAAGCTCCGCTACCATACAGCGCATAACCGTTGCACTTTGTACCACGGCATTCCAGAAACCAGAGTGTCCTGGGAGACGAGTACCTCTGCGTTTCTCACCTGCTCTTGAACTTGGCCGGGCGCAGGCAGCAGCTTTAGCCTCGACACGGCCTCGGCTCTCTGCTCGGCTTGGCTTTGAGCGGTCTCCATCTCCAGGCCCAGGGCCTGTCCATGGGAGTTGGTCAGGATCAGGCTTCTCCTGCAGCGCCTCCCCATGGGAGGGGTGCGGAGCTGGAAGTAGGAGGGTAGGGGCTGGGCACCCTGCTGCTGGTGGTGTTGAATTGGCTCTTGCCAGCTTCGCTGCTAAAGAACAGAGGGAGATGCGTCAGAGAAGGGAAGCTGTGATCATGTAAAACGGGAGTTAAGATGATTAACATGGGGGATAATTTCACTTCGTAGTCAAATCAATTTAAAAAAAGGGTAAAACTGAAATGAATACATTTTGCTATGTAATCAAAATGTAACTGAGCTGGTTTGAGGTGATTTAACCAAGAATAGTGAAACAAGTCGTTTATGGATTTAGATTTAGTAATAGTTCAATCTTACTGCATGTGGCCAAGTCTCTGCATTAACTACTCTTTCTTATTTTGTCACTGAACATGTGTGTGTGGGTGTGCGCTGTCTGATATCGGACAGGCTGCGCAGGTGTAAATTGAACCTATGGATCCAGTATCGTTGACCCACTTACCACTGGCCTGGCCTCATTCAGGGAGTAGATTTCGGGGCTGCAGGGCTCATCGTACAGGGGCGACAAGGGCTGTCGGGGGGCGCACATGTCCGAGTGGCGCTGTGGAGCGTTCAGGGAGTAGTTGAGGGATGTCTGAGGGGTGCTCCAGCTGTTGGACTGATCGTAAAAAATTCAAGCAGTTAGTTTAAAACACTGAACAATGAGAGGAAAATCAATTGCCACTTTGTCTCTATCAGTATTTCTCTTTCTCTCTCTCTTCACAGAAGGCAATCGAAAAAGCCACACTGTAGGATCCGATTACAAAATACAAGTGTTGGACCAATGCCAGTCCTGATCTGCAGCAGTGCCGGTGTGACAGCAATCTGACAGAAAATCTGCTTTCAGCAGTCAGTGTTATGTATAAAAGCTGAACTCCTAACTGCCATAGCGATGATAGGGATAAGTATAGTAAATGTTTTCTGATTGGAGGCTTAGGTTTTGTTTTTGAACTATAATAGAGCTTTCATCATAGCCCCATCAAGAAGAGTGATCTTTCAACCTCCTGGCTGCACAAATGCAACTATTACCCCATTTGTTGACACCATACGTATGAACCCTTTCGTCCGACTGCTTGGTGTGTCTATTTTAGTTACTGCTCGCATGACATGTAAAATAAGTCAACAGTCTCACGGGGAATATCCGGTTATCAAGTGAGACGCCAGACTGAATTACCTTGACAAGCGGGGCTTTCTCCAGCCGCTGTGGGCTGGCACGGTGCAGGGCAGAGTAGGGTGTGCTGTAGACCTGAGACCGTACTGAGCTCTCAGGTGGCTGGAGGTAGGAGTTGCGCTGGGGGGAGGAGTAGCGCTGTGACAAAGGTCGCAGGTCGCGCTCTGGCCTTGTGTGTGAAGACACGCTGTTGGTCCGGCTGCCCAGGCGGGCAGTCTCAGTCGAGGAGGGACGACTGGAGCTGTACTGTAGAGACAACAAACAAACGCAGGGCAAAAGTCAGCTGAGAGTTGTGTCTTTTAAACACAGATGGCATCAGGTATTATGAACTGTTTCTCCTCTCTACAGCATTAGTTTTCTGTATCCTCTTGTGTTATTTTAGTGAACACAGTCGTCTGAGTGCGAGAGAAAAAGGTATCCATCAGTTTAATTGGGAGGGTGGTGATTCAGGTCAGGAGCTGAACAACGTGTCTTCTGGGCACCGAGCCTTCTCCACTTTAAGCTAATTGGATGGGCAGTCGGCCTACATAGCCCCTCTCCTGTGGGAGTTTGGTCAAAGGTCCTGATAATGCCGAGTGCGTCAGTACTTCTTAAAGAGACTGAAGTTTACAAGCAAACTTTTCACAACTTAATTTACACGTGCCGTAAGAGCTTCTTATTTCCCGACATTAAAAAGTAGACTTTATGTTTTTTCTGGGAAATTACTGACTTGTTTTAACTGGAAGGTCTGAGGATCATCATCTAAACCTTTGTAACAGGAGCGGTTTGGTCTCCAGACTTTGCTTAATGATTAACTTTGTAAAAGAAAGGTGTTGCTGCTCAGCTCCACCAGAACAAACACAAGGTTTTCTTTAGCAATGTACAACTAACTCCTACCACATTTATATCTGTGCAAATAGTGTCTTGTTGGCACGTTTGCTTCAGTTTATCAGTTCAAGAACACTTGAACTTGAGAAGTAGCACACAGGTGACTTACACAGAGGGGTTCGGTGTATCCCGGGGAGAGAGGGTTGTCTTCGTGAATGGGTAACTGAAGGTTGTGGGTCCCACATCCACTCGATGAATGGCTGAACTTAAGGGACTCAGTGCGTCCATGGCTGTTTCCACTCCACCTGTCAAACTGTGGAGTCTGTTATGAAAAAAATACGAGAGTTAAAATATTTGTCTGAGAACCACTGAGCATCAGACTGGTGTCTTTTATTAGACTTCCATTGGACTGTTGACTTAGTAGCGGTAGTGTAAATCATAGTCATGTTGAATGTCAATTTACAAAAGAGGCAGGGCCATGTTGCTTGTCTTTATCACTTGTCGTCATACTTGAGTCTTGTGATTGTTGAAAGAAAAGAGTCACCTCTCTGTGCGTCGGGGTGTAGATGATGTCATACACAGGGGGCGGGGGGCTGACAACGGGCACGTCAGCACTTTTGAAATGCTGGATCCAGTTGCAGAACTCGGCCCTATCCAGACACGACACCACTATGGGGTTGATCAGCTTCCCTGGTAAGAAAGAGAGGAAGGGGGGGGGGGGGGACAAAGCCTGTCATTCGGTCCGTTCGGTCACTGGAATGTGCTACAGTCAGATTGTCATTCACTGGGGATAAAACCAGTTCATTCATGGAGGGTTACATTCTGTGACGCAAGCGTATTCATGGAAAAGGCCACATAGTATGTAAAGACATGCATAAGAATGTACACTCATTTAAATCCCTTCAATGTGTCTTTTCAAATGCCAGTGTGCCAAAGAGACGGCAGTAGAGCAGCTCACTGATTCAGTGTATTTACCTTCGATCATGAAGGTGTTGGGCTTGACGTCTTGGCAGGGCGTGGTCACAGTAATCATATTAAGTGGAAGCTTCCCCTGTAATCATAATGACTTTTTAACACAAGTTTATGATGCAGACATGCTGTCTGCAAACAGCTCAGGATATGATTCATTTTTAGAGTGAAAGGTCAGTGAGGTCAGTGGTACCTTATAGAAGAGCCCATTATTCTCCTCTGATAGGATGATCAGCGTCGATGGGTACAACACCAGCAGTCTGTCACTCTGTTCCTGTGGACACAAGATTACACTATAATAATAATGTAAAAGAGAAACTTACAGCAAATCAAAGTGATTCATCTATCTCTGGAATGTTTTCACGTTTTGATGTTTTACAAGAAAGAATGGCACCAAATGCTTTCTTCTCAAGGAAGGAAAACAAGCCCTGCTGATTCCAGTTAGTCTGACTGTGTGAAGACGATGAATAATACAAGAGGCCAGCGTGAGACCTGGTGTTAAAAAAACACCAGAATCATCCTTTAATACTCAGTTGAGAGGCACAGTTAGTCAAACCAGTTAGGGGGGGCATTTAAAGGTGCGGCAGTTTATGTTTCTTCTCCCTCGCGGAGGGTGTGTCTGGACAGACAGCTGACATTCCGGCTGTGAGGTGAGTCGAGTCACTGCGTGAGCCGGGCAAATGCCTCTCACACACCCAGGCCCTAAATCTCACACACTTCAATCGGGGTTGCCGCAACTTCCCACAGTGAATTAACTACGGATATCCATGCAAGCCGTGTCATGACCACTGTTTTTATTGACAGCTATGTGGAGCTGCATCAGCAATATCTATCTGTGATTAGGTTAGCAAGCCGTCATGTTTTTAAACAGTTGTTTGCAGGCGTCTGACGCTGTGTTACACCTTGACAGGAAAATATATATAATAGTGTTAAATTGGCAGGAGAGGTACCATTTGCCAAAATACGGTCTCCACCCTTTCCACTGTCTCCTTTCAATGTGTTGAGGTTATGTGTGTGTTGCACAATTTTAAAACTATGTGAGTCACTTGGACTTAGAGCCGATGCTGATGCTTTTATTCATCATGTGAAAAATTCCCATAGTTGGAAAACATGTGTGGATGATGAGTTACGGTCTGCTCTACTGTATATTCCCATAAATAGGCAACAGCAGAGATACTGTGTTTTACGACGTCTGACCGAGTGATTCACTCGTGATAAGCAGCAGTGGTGTCTTACCTGGCAGGGCAGGTGCTGCAGTCTGACTTTAGTGACATAGGTGATGGTGCCCAGGCTGTCCCTCTGAGAGCCCTCCCATTCGTAGATGGGCTCTCTGTTTACAGAGTTCCTCAGCTCCTCCCTGCCCTCGGGGGACTCGTTCTGCTTTAGCTGCAATAGGTACACAGGGGAGAATCGTTAACAAGATAAATATGAACAGAGTTTTGCCCTTCGGCTAATTTAAACATGTTAATTTGATTTTTTTCTAAGAATGACAGTTCTTTGTCTCCTGAGGCGTCTAAGCTGTGGCTTATAAATGCATCATCAGTTCAGTTGTTTTCTTCTGTCGTGACACATCTGGGGTCATGTGTTTCATCAGCCGTTACCCCACCTGTGGGTGTGGAGTCAGCACTTTAGCCTTCTACAGATGTGAGGGTTCGTTTGATGTGGGCTGTGATGCGGTCAATGCCGCTCCCTAGTATCCAGGCCTCAGGGAGAGCCAGCAGTGACCTACTTGACTCACACACACCCTGTTTTTATCAGAACTAGTTGAAGCCAAAGCATTTTCCTGGCTAATCCACCCCTGGTCGATTAAAAGATGGCCGCACTCAAGTGCTTGTTTGAATTTTTGTAAATGGATGTTATATGTTTTTGCAGCACAGGAGACAGTTTTTATGCAACTTGGAGCCTGTTTGGAGAAAGGGGGCTTCAAAAAAAGTCACTTACTTTCACTCTGGTGTAGTTTTCGTGCACAATTGGAGTGCCCCCATTGGCCTCAATGTTTTCTTTGAGCAGGCCAAACCACAGGTCCATTTCTTCTTGGTTGGAACAGTACACAATGATGGGGTTAAGGCTGACACCTGCAGGGTGCAAAGGTCACAAGTTCAAAAAGGGAAAGTGCCACCAAGGCTTCTCTTCCTGAGCCTTTCTGCCGTGGTGGTGAATCATTAATGGTGTTCACAATCTGGCTGTTTAGAGCACACTGTGCAACAAGTACAATAAATGGTTACACATGTTCAAGACTGTGAACCACATGAAAGACCTCTCGTGGAAGATCTCCCTTGACCTGCTTCGTTTGGCATTTAAAAATCACAGCAGACTCTTCCTCCCACGAACTGCTTACCCAGGAGGAATGAACAGGCCCCGGGATGAAAAGAGCTGGAATCCTTCTCTATCTACCCGTCCCACACATACCAGAGATAAACAGCAGAGATAGCCCCATGGCTTTGCGCTGTAATTGTCAGGAACTGTAGGCTGCTGACTGCTCCTTAATAAGCAGCCACTCTGGACTCATCTGTTGACCCTCGATTCATCCCAGCTCTTAATTTAGATCTTGACTATAGTACTCCCTTGGAAAGTTATGTTTTCCCACATTTCAAATGAAGCGAAATGTCTTAGGACAGGAAGTACATAATGAGATACTTTCTCATTCAAACTTTCAGTTTACGGAGGTTATTCACTATTGTTAACAGTAATTAACTATCATTATCTAACTTTCACAGCCACGTTAACTTAAACTTAACACAAAACATATGAAGGCTTCCAGGAATTTTTCACAGACCCTCTCATGCTGTGCTTGCTTCGTCACTCTCTAAAACTCCCCACTATACGCGTGAGCTGAATCATATTCTCAGCTGAGCGAAAGGACGACGCAGGAGGAAATGTCTCTATGAGATTTTGAACTTGACTCAGAAATTCGTCATGCTTCCTCTGTACATTTACTGTCAGTGATGCCTCCCATAAAGTAAATAAAGGTTCACACGGAACAATGAAAAAAACTGCAATACAATACCACAAAATAACAGGCTTGATCCGGGAAATTACAAAGTTAAATTTGATTAAGCAACACCAAAGAGCGTCAATATTATGACAGCAGACCTGTGTTCAGATTTCAGTCAGATAATAACGAATAAAGAAACAGAAACACAGAAACCTTACACGCTTCATGACTGGGATTGACTTTTCATTTTTTTTTAATCCCTGACATCACTGATGTATTGTTTCCCAGGCAAGGACCAAAGCCCTCTTGTCACTACAGCAGCTTATTTCTCCTTAATGAAAAGAAGTCAAGTTTCAGATTCATTTTGTTCAAGTGGCGTTTCCACTGGACATTAACCTGAGCAGTTTTTGGAATGTGCCATAGATTAAATGCAGTGACAAGGCTAAGAGCGGTAGCTGAGCTTTTCTGCCCAACAGCTGGGCTGACTAAAGTGCACCTGTTGTCTAACAAGCGGGGTCTTTAAGGCCGGTTTGCCCCCTGACCAGGGGTGAAGGGGCCCGGCTCTAGTTAGTCTTGGGGTTGAGTGGAGGGGAAGAGGGTCGCGGCACCTTTGAATCACTGGAATGTGATAACATAGGAAATGCTGCAGTTTGAAAATAGCGTGGGGTTTCTTGCTGGTTTTATAAGTGGAGAGAATTTATAGAGAAAAAATAGTGACACATTATAATCATTAAAGTGAAATAAATATGAGCAGAAAGACCAGGACTCTCGCTTCAGCTCATTTTGAAGTCAGCCACTTCTGGATTAGGTTTTCAGTCTGCGTGATTGATTAGCTAAATTGAACACAACCAATAAAACCCAAAATGGATGATTACAACATTCCAGGGCTCTATGCCAACACCCACTTGTATCCTCTCTTGTCAAACTTACCGTTTATTTGAAAGGCGAATTCCTGGGGTTGGCTGTGATTGCAGTTCTGTTGTAGGTTGCAGATGGTGATTTCTTTCAACGGAAGAGTTCCCTGCACACAAAACAAAAAGCTTGATCATGATTCATTGTAAAAAAAAAAAAAAATCTCATTGTTGTTACACCAAAAGCAGTCTAGACAACATCTCCCATGCTCTATTATAACCAACTGTTCACCTCTTAATTTTAACAAATCACCTCGACGCTGAGGTCAGCCTTGAAAGTCGATGATGTATTCATGTCTGCCTGACATCTGCCATCATCTATATTCTGACTAATACTGTATACAGGTGCTGAGCTGTCTCTTTTTGACCTGGAGTTGAGCTCTCAACAGACACAGTAAAACGGTGATTAATGGCTGCTCATGCTTTATGAGACAGGTGAAGAAGCATCGTCATGTTTACCAAGGATTGACAGGGTACGCATGTCAAAAGGTTTGATGACATAATATAAAACTCTGCCCTACAGGAATAATGAAACTATAAAAAACCAACCCAGAGAAACTAGCTGATACTTAGGAACCCTTGATTTGAAAGGAAGGATTGTGATATTATTAGTTTATTAAAGTTTTAAAAATAAAAACTCACCTGGTATGTCAGTCCAGTTGTGTTGTTGGAGACAAAATGAAGGTGTGTCTGGAAGAGGTCCAGGTAGCAATCATGTATATCCTGTAGAGATAATAAGCAAAGTTAAAAGTGAAAGAGTTGCAGATTAGGTAATAATTCAAAATGATAATTCATCGTCTTTCAATGGAATCACGTGGTAATTAAATCATATATTAAAATATATCGTGATACACAATTGGATCATCTAAATTGATAATAACAAGCATACTAACTACATGTTCTGATCTGAAATCTGAATTGACAAGAATTGTCCTTTTGGGAATGCCGCAGTGTAGTTGAATCAAACTATTGTCTTAATCTGGTTACTGTGTATTTGTGTGCTTGCATGTAAACACAGTCAGTGTATAGCTGGAAATATTTATTCATTTTTTCACTGCTTTTCATTTGTCAACTATTTAATTCACACAGGAGAAAAGAAAAGATACCAATGCGTTTATTTCATCTAGACAATTTATTTATTGAATTACCAGAAAACATGCTATATCTAGATACATATCGTTATATGACATTTCCTAGATCAAGATAGAAGACTTTTGCCGTAATGCGGACACAGTCTTCATAAAAATGAGTCCTGTCTGTGAGAATTAATGATTTATAAGAACACTACAATCCTTGTTTTACGGTGTTATAAAACTGTACATACAGTGTGAGCAGTACAGCAGCGGATTTCACAGTTTGAATTAGCAAACTAATCTGTAAAATCAGCTGGTTTAGTGTTGATGAGATTAAACCTTGCCTGCACATAGGCGCATGTCTGGAAGCCCATGTTGTCCTCTAATGTCTGTTCAGATGTTTGTCTCAGATGAGTCAGATATGAGATTCATTATTCTCTCAATCCCTGACAAGGGATGCGTCTTATTATCTCTTTCATATTGAAACATTTTGTTCTTTTATCATCTGACGATTCATGGAGTGCCGTCAGGAAATCATTATTTGGTAGGTTGGCTAAGGTTCACTGACCACAAAAAAGGAGTTTAACAGTCGATCCTCTTTCTTTAGTGATACATGTATGGATTAGTAATACATGATTCCTTCCCGTGTTCGTAGTATTTTCTGTTACGATACAATGTGTTCTTTTGCTGTAATGACGCTATACCTTCAATCAATCTTTTCTTTGTATTTTTTTTACAGAGCTGTTGTGTCACAGCTCTGCAAAATTGCAATTCCCACCACAAGGAGTGTGTCCTCTTATCAGTCTCTGGGATCAGAGGAACTCTCTCTACCCTGAGGTTTTCTCTCGCAAATGTTTCACAACCGTAACTGAAGCGAGCATGTCCAAACACAGGCTGCGGTCCGCTTTTTGGATTATTCACAGCCAGCTACCACGTCAATACCGGCAGCGAGTTTCAGTATAGTTGGTGGCTGCAGAGCAACATCCTGTTATTCTCCATGTGTTCTTTTTTTTTTTGATGTGTCATTGTAGGCTTGGTCTTTGTTTGAAGACCTCGTTAACCACAATGAGGATTGGGCAGCATTAGTTTTGTTTTCTTTGATAGTCGCTGTCCTGCTATTTCAACATAGTCATTAAAAAGTGATTTTGTTCCACTCACCTGGCAGTGGAGGAAGCGGAAACGAACTTTGGAGCTGTGAACCATTCGTCCGTAATTCTTCACATTGATGCTGCTCTTCTTCCAGCCATTGGCCAGGTCGTACGGGAACGTAGGATCCCATTTTACGTTGTCTATCGTGTGCAGATCTTTATGGGACATTTCCTGCAACGGGTCATAATGTTAGTGTATAGACATGACATAAACCAGATAAACCTGCTGTTGAAATCAGCCAGAGACGACAATAAATATCAAATTGCACATAGGTTGACATTTATAGGAGAGCAGTTTTGTTTGGTATGCAGATGTTTGAGTGTCATGCTCAGAGTTGATGGAGGTTTTTACCTTCCTGGGGGTGACGGTGCACAAGATATTGATGATGCTGTTAGACTTCTCCTGTCCCTCCTGGGGATTCTTATTGCGAAACAGGCGACTGCTGCCAGAGACAGAGGAAAACCACGCGTTAACACTCACTCTCCAATGTTTACAATCTATTCTATGTTTGCTGTTCAGTTCACTTTCCAGTTCAGTGTCAACAAGGAATAGTTCCTGTTTATGGGAGTTCAATGATTTTTCTACTGTGTTGCATTTCTAAATTAGGATTTGTGTTTCCCCTTTTTTCCCCATAGTAATCAAGTCACACACTGAATCTTGAACCACTGATAGAGTTCGATTTCACAGCAGATTAATGACGATGATAATTTGTGTCTCATGTCTTAGGTTTGACCGGAGCCCCCTCCTTTGTCCTCACTCCATCAATGCCACCCATTTAAATGTTAAAAACAATCAGGTCTAGTGTTTCTGATAGTGAGGATATGCATAGGAAAATCAGCATTCAATGTCCTTCTTTGTTTTGCATGACCCTCATCTGTTACCATTAGTGTCACATCTTTATGAGGAAGCTCCCTCGCTGCAACGATAAGGCTGTAGGACTGCGTTTACAATTTATCTGCTTATCTGCACATACATGTGTCAGTGTCCTTGGTGCAACAACGCAGGCTTTTGTTTGCATGGTGGGAATCAAGGTCTGTCTAATCAGGAAGTCCATGTCCAGCAACAATCATTGATTAGTGTTTAGTGATTGATGCTGTTCCACTACATCCATGGTTTACAATGAACTCATTGCACAGAGAAACATTTGAAGACCATGCAGTCCACAGTTGCAAAGTGAAAGAAGAATGTAGATAATGGACATGTAGTGGATTTGCACACCCAACATTCTCCAAGTCACCGCTGTGGCATTCACTCCTTTTCTCTGTGGGGAATACCTGAGCCTGGCCTGTTCACCAGCACAATGAGTTAGTAGGGTACCCAGGAAACTTGAACACTGAATGTATTGTCCATGCTGAACCATCGCCCCAAAGGTGTATCAGTGTTCAAGCATGAGCCGTTGGGTTTTAGAGGGTGGCCTTGCCTCAACTTTTATTTGAAAATCAAGAGCTACATGGCACATTTGACAAGACCAGACCCTGAATCATCACAGGGGTGAAGACTGGAGCAGAGGCTAATTAGAAGAGTGGGCTGTACTAATTGAAACATGCCCAGGCATGTAATCCAGTAGGATTAAAGAAAACTACATAAAATAACAGAAACCATTTACGTCATTCAGCTCCTATATTCATGTTCAAAGCCTTCAGGTCAGATCACTACTAGCCATTAACTTTTATATCAGGTGTCTTAAACCAGATATTATCAGCTATTAAATATAATTGGTTATATGTTCATGATAATGAATGGGGTCACGTCCTGATTTTGGAGGGAAACCAGGTTCAGTGACAGCTGGCAGACTTTCTTCACAGGGATGCAAAGAGGAGGCAAATGGTAACAGGATCATTGACACCGTTGGCCAGACGGGAACCACTCAGGCACGACTCCGGGACTATTCTGTGTTACCATATGATCCTGACCCTGGCCTCGCAAAAATTCCCAACCTCTGTTTAACTCCACTGCTCAAATCCTGAGAAATACCAAGAATTCCTTCCAGCTGAGTCTAAAATAACAAACGGCAGCCGAGGACATGACACACTGACAAGTGTAGTACAGTAAGAATACCTGGACAAGTTGGCTTTGTCTTACCTGTTTCTGCGTATGAAACTCTTGCTGGAGTATCTGAAGTTGTGCTGGGGGACACATGACATGCTGCTCCCCATGCTGCTGTGCTCTGGAGGGCTTTACGCTGCTCTGAAGAAAAAAAAGTACTCCTGTGATTGATGAGTGTTATCCTAGAGTGCAGTGTGCTCCCTTCTGCAGTTAGACTGGTAGTGAGGGAGAAGTGGGCAGGGTGAGGGCTGTGTAGCCAGACCGGTGAGAGTGTGTCTGCGTAAGAGGGGTGGAGTTTGGGGCTGTGTCATAGGCTGTCTGTGTGTGTGTGTGTGTGTGTGTGTGTGTGTGTGTGTGTGTGTGTGTGTGTGTGTGTGTGTGTGTGTGTGCGTGCGTGTGTGTGTGGGGGTGTGTGAGCGTGGGTGTGCGCGTGTGTGGGTGTGTGTGGTGAATATCCAGTGGGACTCACACCTTCTGTGAGTGGCCTCTGTCTGGTAAATCAATCCCAACAACAAAGACAGGGGGGTTCAGAGAGAGGTGTGCCATTTCACACCTTCCAGGAGCCAAATGGAGCTCATCCTTGGGTCATGGCTGCATTGCGTGGCCACACTGGATGGTGTGTGTCAATCAAGGGGAAGATGGGAGCTTTCCACTGGCATGCCCAGACATGAAAAAATGCCTGACCACTTAAGTCGTCTATTTATTATTTTCCCACACACATCAGTGTCATTTTGAAACTTAAGTATCTAGGAAGTATTGTATTATGGTTGGCTCCCTCGTTGTTTTTGTTTTACTAATTTCAAAAGAGGACAAACTGTTGATTTTAAAAATAGACAAAACGTTACTGCGATTTTTTTCTGAGGTAAATGTATCAGGTAACACGTATGGTGTGATCAGGTATGGAGTATTTGTCTGTCAGTGGAGTGGGAAGGGTGAATAGTTTAAACAGGACGTTTGGATATTCAAAGGCTCTAATTTTCATAAGGCAAGAGGTGTATGCAAACGCTTCTTGTTCATACAGCTCCTGGTTTATAAGGAGTTTGTTCCTAAATGAGATATCCACCACCTAAAAATGAGCCTAACCTAATTTGTTGCTGCTTTATAGTAGTTAAAATCAGCTTTTGTATTTACATTTTTCTTCTCAAGGGATGTTTAATATAACGTACATTCATTTGATAATACAGCCAACATCATATGAAGTTAAGTGTGACGTTAATCCTCCATCAGAATCGAATTAGCCTTGTTTTACTTTGCCTTGTCAACCTTTTATGAGTTAAGTTAATAATTACAGGTTTTAGGTTGCAACATTCATTACTCTGCTAGAAAACATGTAACATGGACAGTGTCAAGTGGTTTTATCAATCAGACGGAGGAGTGAAACACTCGTGATCATATGTATTTGCTCAATAAGTAGGTCATTGTCTGTGGTGAGCTGCTGTAATCAATGAAATGAAATGTAGCCTGCTCGCTGTCAGGTAATGCCAACCTGTTTAACCGGATTGTTTCAACACACACACCTGAGGCAACAACAGTCGTCTGCTTGTTTAAATCAACTGTAGAGTAGTCATTGTCACCTTCCATCCCTTGAAATACTGTATTCTTGTTCTTTAAAACCCCGTCTGATGGGCCATAGAGCTCGTGAAAAGATCAAGTAATTAAATCAATGGTGAATACTAATTGAATTGCATGTGGTGAATCTAAATGTAAATGATCTAGGTAAGTGACAGATATAAAGGCAACTGAAGAGAATGTCTGTTATCACATCATCAGATGAATTCTAAACAACTTACCTCACCTATTTTAATTTTGATGTGATGACTTGATGTCTGCCACTCACATGATTTGCACTGAGTGAGGATGTAGATACAGCAGGCTCGGAGTTTTAAAATCCTAAGGTTTTGAAATTGGGTTGAATAGAACATGTAATCTTCACAGTTCTCCTCTCTTATCTCAAACATGCACACACTACAAGATTTGAAAATAATGGGACATCATACTCTACAAGATATTAGTACGATTATTGTGCCAGAAAGAGCAACGCACCGCCTCACGTGATCTCTCTAATGTGATCTCATGGGGAATTAGATGTAAACAAAATGGAGACTGACATGGCGCTACAACTTGCTGTAGTGATGCTTTGAAGAGAGAAAAAAGCAGAAGGCTAAACGAGTCCTGATGAGAAATGGTTGGGGAGAAGCGCTCAACACGGGTTGTCTATTCTTCAGTGAGAGCTGAAGGTGAGAGTTCTGTCAGTTTTGATATCTGTCAGCAGTAGCTAGTACACTATTTAACGCATCGGCTTGTCTCATTGGACATCATGGTGAAGCTTGGAAAGTACTGAAGTTATCCTCCAGAATTGAACTCCTAAACATCAAAACATGTTTGATATATTAGCGGCCCGGCTCTGATGAAGCTGCGAACGGTTCTCTTGCACTGTTAGCGCCGTTAGCGCCGTTAGCGCCGTTAGCTGTGACCTGCTGGCTCGTCGTCGACATGTTGAGAGCCGTGTTGCCTCAATAGATATGATTTTTTATTGAGCTCCTTTAAAGAAAGATTTGATGGTGAGATTGAGGAGATACAAACAATTCTGTTGCAGAATGTAAAAATGACTGTCAATACAATGCATTTAACACGTTTACCAAGCAAATGAAACCAGGGTCAACTCAGAGTACACCAAGAAAAGAAAGTGTAAAACGTGATTTCTCAGAAACAAAGTGGAAATAATTTAAGACTTGTGGCTATAACGCAAACCCAAAAGATCGTTACATCGTCCGGGAAAATCCTGTGTTCCCATGTTAAGTAACACTGGGGACATCGTAAAGAAAAAACAGTATGGGGTAAAAAGAAACACAGATTTTGCAACTCAATATATATATAACAGGATCATATCTGTGACTCCTTATTAAGGGGAATCCTCCTTATCACTGGTAATTGTTTCAGAATGAAACCTAATTATTTTACTGATGAACAGTTTAAGATTATGTAATCATTTACGTATATTCATGGGAAAACTCATTTGTAGTCTGGTTCTGCATCATCAAGATGAACTTGCTAATACTTGCAGCCATCATGGTGACTCACCTCTCTGGAACAAAACAACCTGGGATTTTTTTTACCGTGAACTCAATCCAGTTTCAGGTTGATGTTTCAGGTTAGCTGCATCATTCTTCACCAAGATTACAATCGTCATGTAGAATGCAGCTATTTTTACAGTTAATCAGATACAAACCCAGAGTGGGTTGACATCTTCATCTCATCTTAAATGCTTTAAACCTGCTCTCCCTTAACCTTTTCGATGACAGGATTTGGGAAGCTGCATCTGACCATTCTTGTCTAACTTGCTGAAGCCAATAATCCGTCGGTGATAAGTGGATGGGAACCTCTCGTCAAAGCTCTCTTTTTTTTCATTCTTGACACAACTGCTTCCATCATTTTTTGTGTCTTAACTGGAACAACTCAGAGGAGAGACTGTGTGAAAGACCGCTTTCCCCATATTATTGTTTATCTCGTCTTTCACCCCTATATGACCGGCTTTCAAGTGAGGCTGTTCATGGCTCTAAACTCTTTAGTTGGACGTGGTTGGGCAACGTATGTAGGATTGTATGAACTCGCTCATATCAAGCAGTCTTTACAGGACTCCAGTGTGACCACAGACTTTAGTTTGAATAGCAGCAAGTGGGTTGGATGACTCACTTTGTGGTTTAGTTTAAACAACTTCTGTAGATCTCACTCCTACAGTTTTGTGTCACATTGCTCAACGGGAAGGGGAAATACTGGGTGCCTTGCCAAAAGCAACACTATATCTAAAAAGACAAACAGTCCATTCATTTTTTTCCCACTCCGTTTCATATTGTGCGGGTCACAGTTCCTGAATGAGCTGTTTCCTAAAACAGCCCACATAGTTTCCCATTAAAAAGTTAAAGGACTTTATTCTTTAATATGTTTTAGTTGTTCAGTCGGTGCTCACCACAATAATGTATGAAATTGAACACCTTTCTGCTTAAATCAGACCATATCTAAATGTACCTACTGTATGTAAATTATACTTCTCTGGGGTTTCCTTCAAATTTAATCTGCCAGTTTAATTGTATTATCTGTTCCAAGGAAGAGACGTAGAGGCCATTTTCATAATGCCATTCTCTCCTTGTGTGGTGGGTTGAACTTTGGCTCTCCCCAAGAAGTCACTTGCTTGTGTTTATCCAGACTCAGCTGGTGACAGCAGCGGTGCTAAAGTCACACCTCAGGCCACTAAAACAGAGTCTGGATATGAGGCCCCCAACATCAGGTGTCCAACAGAGACTCTGACGCGCCAAAGTTCTCACACAGGACGAACATAAAGGAATCTTAATTGGACCCCGGCCCTCCTTTGAAGGCAAGATCAGTCAAAGTCAGATTTACTATTTCAACTGCTCAATTTAGTAGAACACATGAAGATCGCATGAAGTTTATATGATTATAGTGAAGCCGTGAAACGACCAAACATAAGATTGTTTGAATTTTGAGCCAACAAATACAGAGATGCACACACGTTATGGAAATTGCGGGTCACACAGTTGATCTAATCAGTTTCATTACCATGGAAAACAAAAGTAGATGATGTCAACAATGAGACAGGGATGTGTTGTCACAGCATGTTGGACAAGGTTCTGTTAAAAAGAAAGTAAAAAAACTAAGGTGTGACTGCTGCACTAAAACCATGTTTAAAAATAGCCAGTGCAGATATTGAGCTGACCTTTTTTTAATCTAGATAAATTCATATATATTATAGGGATGTATACAAAATATTTTGGTAAATCAGGTCAACTAATGTACACGGGTTAAACCAACATGATTATATATACTGGGGTCAGTATTGTGGTGACTGTCAGAGGTGTTGATTCAAATCAGTACTCGTTTGTAAGACTAGTTTGTAGTGTTGTTAAGGGTGCACTGGTACTGTTTGATTTTAACAAACAGAACTGCTGTCTTGTGTTGTGATAATTCTTTTGGAATTTAACTACCATCATCTTCATTTTCTTATTTTGTGGTATTTAATTTTTTTCAATGTATTGGTTTATTTGGTGGAGACAGTGCACATTAATAAAACATCACCGTAAATGTGCCAGAGTCAGTCAAGAGGCTATTTTTAATCTGTAGTTCCTGGACAGATGTTACAAAGTCACCCTAAAAAACAGAATGTAAGATTAAAATTATAAAGTTATTCATCATTTATCCTTGATAAGCATGCAGAAACAATAATAAAAGGAGAGACAATATTAATAGAAGTAGAAACATCATTCAAGACACCCGTTTACTTGTCAAGTACTATTAAGACATGCAACACAGAGGTGCATAGAACAACACATGTAAAGCAAATAAATGAGAGATAATTATGTTAATAGAGACATGGACTAAAGACAAAATGATGCTGCATTGTTAGACATTAAATACAGAGCCAAAGCACAAAACATAGAAGTCTGACACAGCAGAACAACAATAAAAGACATGCATGCAGGTAGATGAGGGTCGACTGGTAATGGCAAGATAGACAGACAGGTGACAACAAACAGACCCAGAGAAGTTCAGCAGACAGTCAGGAGCTGTTACTTTGTAGTGTTGGCATATTTAATAATTTACTATCTGGCATGTTTGTCCTTATGTTGCCTTACATTATCTTGAAAATCTTCTCAAAATAGTTTTGTCAGAATTGTCAAACCTCTTTCACAAAGCTCCTCTTTCACCTCTACGATTGTGTCCATTCAGTCTCTATTTACAGTCATCGGTTATTTAAAAAATGCCAACTACCAACTAACAGCAGGGAGACAATACGACCAAACTGCTGAAGCTCTGAGAGCTGGTGAAAATAACTCTGCTATCTGATAATCTTCACGTGTGCCGTCGGCTTATTTACGTTATCTTTGTGTTTGCTGTGCCACTAACTGGGGGGTGTACGGTCCGTGTACATTTTGATAGTTTGTTTATTGGATTAAGGGAAGGCAGGAAGGGAAAAATTAAAGCATGAGTCGTTTTCTCGTTACGCTATGAAAACCCATAAGGACTATGGAGGCATCATTGACAAGCCCTCGGGGCTGCTCTACTTCGTCGTCCTCTCATGATGGACTGAGGACAGACTGGACTACAGTGACTTACTATACAAGACAGGACAGGCCTGGGCTAGCTGGTCAGCACCCTGATTTCAGTAGATATCTCTGCAACACAATATAGTTCTTTGACATAACATTAACACTGTAACATCTTCACATTCTGTTGATGTTCGTTTATTTTTTTATGTTTCAAACTACAATTCTGGCCGCACCTTGCCCCTTTGAAATAACTTACTTGAGTATCTTCCTGAATTGGGATCTTAGTTGCTACTTCATGGCTTTTGTGCTGTAAAGCGTTTAAATTATTTTGTCCATCCTCCGGTGGTCTGCTGTTGGGCATACAGCTGGTTCTTGTCCTTGCTTGAGAATTATGGCCATCCACATTATTTCTACTCTGAACACACTTCCATGAGCAGTACAGTCATAAATACTTTGGTGGGGTTGAGAGTTTTTCCCTTTCAGGCCCGGTCTTATCTTAAGTGGTCGGTCAAAAAATTGTGTATGGCCTCTAACAGTATAGGTTGATTGACACTTCAGTCCTTCCAGAGAGGGTGACCGCATCTCCATGGCCAGATAAGGGCTGTGCAGAGGCTGACACCAGGGGGAAAAGGAGAGGCTCCAGTGGCAGGAATGCTGGGAGGACAGCCGCTCTTCCAGAGTGAGCACATTTATCCAGACAGGTTGTAAAATCATTAGCGTCTTCATAGTAGCGGAGGTGGCTCACTGTTACAGCAATCGGAGACATGGAAATGCAAAGAAAATCCACGCACACCTTTAAATCCTAACACACACTTACACATGTGATACTTCACCCTCAATCCATCTTTTCAGTTATATTTGATTGAGCCTATAAATGTTAAGAACAGATCATATGAATGTGGATAAGTGGATTATGACTCAGGAATGTTTTTTGTGCGATTGATTTTGTCTGCTGTACAAGAAACAAATATGCATATTATTTATTTTAGATTTCTGAGAATCGGTTCTCCTCTGCCGCGCTCCTTCTTTACGTGTTTTAAGTCTCCCACCTCTATATGCAACCACGATACATACTTTTGTTTTTGCAATCCAACACCTCAAGTACAGCAAAGCCCCAAACACACATGCACAGATGTTTCTTCCCGTGTTGTCCTAACATTTTTTTGTAGTAGCTCAATGTGCAGTTGTAGCCTTCTTTCTCCCTTTTAACGTTGAAGGTGTTTTGCATTGTGTATATTTGGCCTCTGTCTCCATGTGTTTTGGCAGAGTGGGAGTTTCAGTGTGAGCAGAGGCAGCCACAGGTGTGAATGCCATGTGACTGAGGTCAAGAAGGGTAAAGTGAGAGTGTTCAGCTGTCTGCTGAGATCACTATGAAAGAGGAGTATGTTGGGAAGGTACCAAGCAACGGTGTATAGTGGGCCTAGCAACAACCAGTGCTAGCAACACAACCTTATGTGTGAGTGTGTTTGTATGTATGTATGTGTTTTCATTGGGCATTTAGCTGCATCTCTGATCCAGAGTGACATAGTGAGTACAGTGAGGCATTTTTGCAGATGCAGGGATAACATTGCCAGGATACATCTTACATTTTGTCCCACCCAGTTTTTACATGTGTTCAAACTCGTCAAGGCAGTTATCACATCTGAAAACATCTTTATTTCATTTTTTTTACAGTGTATTGCTCCATTTCGCAATAGTGCAAAATTCAATATTTTAAAGTTCCTCATAAATAACAAACATATAATAAATAAACAATTATCACCACATCGAACACAAATTAAAAAATAGCTACAGTCACATTGGAATTCCACAAATGGATTTAAGATGAACAATCTTTGTATTTACAGTTCAATCAGCAGAATGGAGGCCAAAGTCTTATGTGGTTTTGTGTGCACACCTCTTAAAGTCTGGCCCTGACTCTCCATAAGACCATCACAGCCACTATTCTACTGGGTCCGCTCTAACAAATGAACAGTAAGGTAGTTAGAGATGAACAGAACTGGATCAACAAAATCCTTCAAAAGAAAAAAGGAAAAAAAAGGCAACTTCTCAGAAGTTTGGATTAGTATCACTGCGCTACATCAAATCTGAACTGAACCCGGGTATTAATTGCGTCATGAAGACTCAAGGTAATCCATTTATTTTAGACAATGGAAGTTCAGTGGTGACATTCCCAAGTCATCCACCACACGTTGTATAGCCAGTATATCTACAGTTGTTTCTAGTTCAACTTTGTTGCAATAGCGTTTGATCCGTTTCAACAATGAGGTAATATAACAAGACACCACACTTGATTATGTATGGAAGGAGATATGACAGCACCAAGTGTCAACAGCATTACTCATTAGTGTCAAGTGTTGGTATACAGTAGGTTAACTAGTACTTGCTGCTTTAATGTCATTTTAAACTTTTCATGTGTCCATGGATTATATCCACCTTCATGTCCACTTAAAAATAATTTAAGACGATATAGAGTCCTTTCATTGACTGGTCAATAGGTTTGCAAGCAACTAAAGCCTTTTGCACAAATGTTGCGGACAAAAGGTACAGTTTCAAGTGTGATCATGCTTGTGGCAGTGAACAAACATTAAGAAATGTAAATCAAATGCTGCATATCGAAATGCAACAATCAGTCCTACACACAACTCCAAATGCACACAAACTGAACAACAACCTCTCTCTCTCTCCCTTAGACATTCTCTTTGTCATTTCAATTGACGATATGCACATCACACACCTAAATAAATATATTAAAAACACTCTTAAATAGGCATAGGTCTGATCTGTTTCCTCCCTTTAAAACAGAATATATTAGAATTTATAATTTTTTTTATAAATACATATAGTTAAACACAATTCTTCTCTATTTTATATATAAAAAAAGGATCAAACTCATATACAGTTCTGAGGGGCTGACGTCTCTCTGTTGTCTGTGTCCATGCTGTCCTGCAGTGAGGGAAGGGTTTATAACATTGCCTGTTACTGCCACCTAGTGTGGCACAGCGGCACTACATTTTATCCTCCTGTTCGGAGTCAATGCCAATCCGTAAACATGCATGGTATACTGAGTCAAAAGCTACATTCCAAAAGTAAAGTCATTCAGTTTCTCTCTTCTTCTTCTTTTTTTTTTTTTACATTATTGCAAAAAATCTTGCCATCAAAATAAAAGTATTGCAGAGGACAACAACATCAAACCAAAAACATTTACATCACACATGACAGAAGTGTCCACCATGTTTCACGATGAGTGTCAAACACTGGAGTGGTGAGAGAGAAAAAACGGGAGCTCGAGGACATGTTAACACATCCAGGCACATCTTTAGACTCTTGAAGAGAGTGGGAGCTGGCATCCGTATGGTGGAGTTTCAGGCGTCCAGACCAGATACAGTGCAGTCCAGAATTAATGGAAAACTTCGTAAAGTGCAGCCAGATTGGTGTGACCATAAAAAAACTAAATGTAATATCTTGTGGTGGATCATTCAGGAATCATAAGTTGTCCCTTAACTGTTCATGATAATTAATAGTTACCTGTGGAATATTTTTTTTAATGTTTTTATTATGTTTTTTTTCTTGTAAACCATGGTTGGCCAACCTTTACCACGAGTGCCACTAATTTTGGAGGGTACTGTATATTAATGACCACAGGAGCCTTATTCTCATCTTCCCTCTTTCTCTTCTCCCCCCTCCATCCATTTACCTGTCCACTCTCGTCCTCCTCCCAGTCTCAAACCGAGCAGTTGCGTTTCTTCCCAGAGCCAGTCTGGGCTGGAGCAGCAGAGGCTGAAGTCAGCCAAGCGGTGACCCCGTGTCAAAGGCTGGTGGAGGAAACCGAGAGGGTGGGTGAGGAGGGTGGTGGGAAGTTCAGCAGCTCCAAGACAGCCACGCCCACACTGCTACGCCGTGTGAACATGCAGGAGGCCGCGACCCATTTGTTGCTGCGTGGGTTGTACTTCTCGATGGAGTTGAGGCTGGAGCTGCCATCGTTACCTCCCACCGCGTATAACCAGCCATCCATTGACACCAGGTCATGGGTGCTCCTGGAAAGAGGAAATAATCGAATTCAATATATATCTTCACCGTGTTTTGTAGAGCTATATTTTTGCATGTGCCATGTTCGAATTACTTTATGGAGCCACTTATCAGGAGTGAATAATTATCTCCCATGCATTTATTACAGACTGCTGATAGAAGCCATCACCTGTTAATTTAGAGCGGGTGCAGTGTAGGCTTTGTATTACATTCACAAAATACAAGACCAGTGCATGAACATAATCAGTGATTGTGTCGAAAAATTGAAAGATGACTTGATTACGAGATGCACAGATGGGACAATAACTGATATTTTAGAATTTAGAAAATACTGAAGCTTCATTATTATCGTATTAACTAATAGTGGACACAATGGTGAGTTCCTTCTGTGCCACACAGTTTGAGGAAACCAGGAAGTGCCAACAATACTTCCCTTAATTATTAATCTTAGCAGAGGACCAGTGGAAAAGGTAATGGTTTGTTGGGACAATAAAAAGACACAACAGATCTTTTTCTGCCATCTAAGTGAAATAAGTTTTTACATGCTACAGTCATATCACAATATAGTGAGATTATTTTGGCCAAGACAATTATTCTACAATATTTTCACATTGGCACGTGTAAAACTGAAGAGTGATAGATCAGTGGTCAATACGATTTTGGACTGTGCAAATGGAGTCTCTCAGCAACTGGATAAGAAAAGCACTCAAAGCCACACAGCTGATTAACACATGGGTTATTCATGGGGCTGCATAGTCCCTTGTTGTCAGGTTTCCCCGCTCCTACAGGATACTGACTCACACACAACGTGTCTCAGAGTGTGTGTGTGTGTGTGTGTGTGTCAAGAGCCTGGGGAATAAGTGAATCTGCTGATGTGTCCTCAAATGCAAGACTGCTACATCTGTAAATCACCCCATCTCTGATGCAGATCTTATATCAGTAAAATGCTGCGAGTGTGTGCTTTGATGATCACCCGTAGGACAAGTTTCCTCTTCTAAGAAATAAGAAAGAGCCGACTGTTTTGTAAAATAGGTCATTTGATGTTTATGCCGTAAGAAGGTTTAGGCAGTAAGGAAGACATCCAAATGCCCCAGATCGTACGCCTTGAAGAGTAAAGATTTTCCACAGAGCTAAATCATCACAGCAGGGGTACCTTCTGTTACAAGCTCAACACAGACAGCTTGTTCGTTAGCTTTTCAAAAGGGATTTTGTCTTCTACTTAGTTTAAGGCAAAACTGGGAGTACCACAGTATTTTTAGAAACAGACCGGGCCTGACCAGAAGGATAAAAGGTGGGCAGGCCCCAGACAAAAATGTTGAGTGCATCCGAGGCCAATGCATTTCAGCTTTTAATTACTGTGAGTTTAACTTGTGCAGTTGGAATAGTAGAACCAGGTCCTCCTGACGGCTGAGGAGTCTCATTTTATTACTTTGTTTGCCCTGTTAGCACCGTTAGCTACACATTTTGGATTTGTCACATTGTTCACGGTTTGAAGAGTTGATTCCACTTCTTTCCTTAACATACTATACCTGCTTCGAAAGACATCTTTGGTCCCTGGACCTGAACTTGACTATTGTGTTTTGTATGAATTCTGGGTGCCCGCTAACCTGCGTATGTTCATGGGGGCCACTCCCTCCCAGGTGTTGGCCTTGGGGTTGAACCGCTCCACAGAGTTCAGGCAGCTGGTGCCGTCGTTGCCCCCTGCGACATACAGCATGCCGTCCAGCACGGCCACCCCGGCACTGCTGCGCCGACTCAGCATGTTGGCAATAGCCGTCCATGTGTTGCTCTGTTCGTCACATAAAGAGACCGAGCATTGGTCACAGGGTCATAGATACATCCGTAGTGTATGTTTTTATCTCCACATTCAGTTAATCCTGACAACAGACAAGTTACTTTGATGATAAATTGAACAGCATGCCGTTTACCTGGGGGTCATATTTCTCCACTGTTGCGAGATGTGAGGAGCTGTCATAACCTCCCACTGCGTACAAGCTGCCATCTGGAGGGGAGAAGGGAGTAAACACTCAGAATGTAAATATTAGCAGTCGAATACCAAGATGGTACGTCCCTCTTGATTTCAAACATTAAAAGGCAAACAGTGAAACATAAACATACAGTAGAACAGCATGTTCACGATATTATGTTTTTTGGCAAGTTCCTACCCAGAGTCGCTACTCGGACATATCTCCTTCGGGTGCTCATGGCAGCAATCGAGGTCCATGTACTGGTCAGAGGGTCGTAACGCTCCGCACTGAAAGAGAAGAGAAAGACTTGCTTGTACTCATAGTAATGATGTTGAAAGGCTGCCTTATTTAGAGAAACTGTCTTTAGAAGACAACATCAAGACTACAAAAAACATCAACAGAAGATCCAAGAATGTAGCAAATGTAGCTTAAAAGTATCTAGATGTTTAGCATTCATCACCAAAAAGTGCCCGTACCTATTGAGGCAGGAGGCTCCATCATAACCACCAGCAGCGTACAGCAGGCCATGCAGGACGGCTACACCCAAGCAGCTCCTCCGTGTGCCCATAGAAACCTCTGGTTGCCACGAGTTAGTGATGGGGTCGTAGGACTCCACGGTTGCGAGGTCTGAGGTGCCATCATACCTGAGGAGGCGTGGATATGAATTAATCAGAAGCAGCTTTTTGATGCTTGACGTGGAAGCATGTTGCCTTAAATTCTCTGAAAACTAGTCATGTTGCAGTTTACATCCATGTCCGTCCGAGACAAGTTAAAGAGGCATTTATAACAGCTCATCAGGAGCAAAAAGGATGAAGCCGTTCATTATTTTCCATGTAAATCATCCACATTTTACACCTGCCAAAGCTTCCTTTTTATAATCAGGTTTAGTTCACATCATACAATGTAGTGTTTGAGAAGAGATGGTGGGTTAACTCGTTATTTATCTAGTTAACTAGTTTTTTAACTAGATCAAAAGGTCAATGCTGTGGTTCTTACACTCACCCTCCAACGGCATAAAGTCTGTTCCCAATGGCTGCCACGCCCACCCGTGCCCGCCGAGTGGACATGGAAGCCACCATGTGCCAGCGATCCGTCCTGGTGTCATACGCCTCGCAGTCTCCGTGGATGGCAAACAAGCTGCCGCCACCTGCAGACACACACACACACACAATATGGTGAAAAACAATGCTTTGACGTCAAGCAGTAAAGTAAATAAGAAAATCTATTATTATAAAGGAACATAAGAATTTTGGCCAATGTATGCCATCAGTTCAGAGGATTTTTCCAAGTTGCTACGTTTTGGGATGATTTTAGCTTAATTCAACTTTACATTTCATTTTAAATTAATGAAAGTGACATGTGTGACTTGCGAAGTGCAGCTTTTTTTCATGATCGAATATTTATTTAAATATATATTTGAATTTAGAATATAGAATATAGAATATAGTCAAGCCAGAACGTAGCACCGCCTGAAGCAAACATTCTCATTTTACAGCTAAACAGTACAATAAAGTCTCACAGGTGGGGATTGTCACTGTGTAGAGACTCCTTGGTTCTGATTGGTTGGTTTCCTTTGGCCGCGGTAGAATCTTGCAAATGCCATTAGAAGCACCAACAAGAGCCAGAGGAACCTGATTTATTCACAGATTATCTGTCTCATGTACTACTGTCAGAATACAGTGACAGTTTGAGAAAAGATGACAGCAGCATTATGCCCACAGCAGAGAAGAGAGAGAGGAGCAGGGGGAACACTGGAGCACATGCACATAAAAACACAGCGATGTAACAACCTGCTCTCAGCCGTTTTGTATCATACAGATGCTAAAGTGTGCCTTGTGCCTCGGTATCAGACACCGAGGGGCATGTTTTGAACACCTGAACGGGTTACACCCCCACATGGGGCCCAAAAGCTCTTTGCTGATGCCTAGGCATGTCCTGTACACAGCAAAATAAGAAAAGAGAAAATACAGGTAGAGGCCAAGGTATCTGCACATTATATTCTTAAGATCTAGAAACTATTTAAGCCATTAAATGACAGTGCTACAAAAATCCCAAAGTGTGGCCTAGGTGTACCCTACTGGGTACCTTCGGGGGCACACTGACCAACGGCGAAGAGCACAGGGCTTGCACCCTCACAGCGTCGCAGACGCGTCCGGCTGTTGCTGAGGACTCCCCTCTGCTCGGGCATCAGGTGGTACTTGAGAGCCTCGATCAGAAGGTCCTTGCACTCCGAGTGGTGTCGCACCAGCAGCTCTGTATCCACGTTGCTCATCAGAAAGTCTCGCCTCAGCAGTGGCAGCCGCACGCACTTCATCAGCTAACAGGGGCAGGAGAAGGGAAAGGAGGATATGTGATGAGAGGAGTTTTTTATCCAGAGTACGGTAAAATTAATATAGGAAGCCACGGCGTCGGCCATCAGACCGCTGGAGCTTGTCCAGAAAGCTGCAGCTCGTCTGGTGTTCGAGCGCCCCAAGTTCTCCCACAAAACTTCCCTTCTCCGTTCTCTACACTGGCTACCTGTAAGAGCTCGCATCCAGTTTAAGACTCTGGTGCTAGCCTACAGGGCAGTGAAAGGTACAGCTCCTTCCTATCTCCAGGCCATGGTCAAGCCCTACACCCCCGCCCGACCACTTCGCTCTGCTGCATCAGGGCGACTGGTTCCCCCGTCGCTCAGAGGTCCCTGCGGCCGATCGACCCGGTCACGGCTGTTTTCTGTCCTGGCCCCACAATGGTGGAATGAACTCCCCACTGACGTTAGGACAGCGGAGTCGCTGCCCATCTTTCGGCGCAGGCTGAAAACTCACCTCTTCAAGAAGTGCTACCCTGACCCTTCCACTTAGCACTTATTTTATTAGTATTAGCTTATTGCACTTATTGTAATCGTATTAGTTCGTTGCACTTATTGTATTGCGGGTTTGCTCGTTGCACTTATTGTATGTTTGTTTCTGCACTGTACGTTTGCCCTGGTTTATGCTCTTAGATACTTGTTTAGCAAGGGAGATGCACTTATGACTTCTGGTGACTAGTAGTTCTCTTGAATACCGATGTTGAATACACTTCTTGTAAGTTGCTTTGGATAAAAGCGTCTGCTAAATGACTGTAATGTAATGTAAGTAAGAAAGCCTTACCCAGGGTACATGTTGCCTTCGTCCATCTATATCATGTTTCACCCAGCTCAACACAGCCCGGTACACTTCCTCTTCAGATGGCACGTTGAGATTGTCACTGGAGATCAAATCCAGGACCTGGATGGACAAGACAAAGCAGATGGGCAGAGACATTTTATATAATCTTTTACAAAAGCAACGTCCCCAAATTCAAACTCCCAGTGCCTTTAATTCAACTGTGAACTTCAGAAAAGCACAAGCAGAATTTTCTTTTTAAAGAAAAGGGAACAGTGACATTAAAAGCTCCCTGACCCAAAAACCTATTGACACACAGGAAGTAAATAGTGTTGGCCAAGGGCAGCATTCGTTACTGCACATTGTACCTGACTTTGTCTGATGAACTGTTGCATCTCTTCTCTCTCCTCTCATTTGCTGTACTTTATCCAGACTGATATTTGAGAGGGAAAGGCAGCGCTCTGTTTAGTCCGCGTCGTATCAAAATGACACTCATCAAACAGAATCCCTCAATTCAAAATAAGGCAAAACACAACAATGCCTGTGTGTTATATTACGGTCAGTGTGTGTGTACTAGTGGTCAGTGATATATTTAAGTTACTGCTACCGCTACGTGTATGTGTGTAGCACACCGAGTGCTGCAGTCTGAGTGGCTGGCTGGCACTGTTCCCAGATGAACCCAAAGCTGGCAGGGCTGGGTGGGGCCTGAGCAGCCAGCTGCTGCAGCTGTCTAGCCTGGCCAGATCAGCGCAACAGTTAGCAGCCTCCCAGGAACGGCCTGCCCTCATCCACAGTCACACAGGAAAATACTGCCACTGCTACTGCCCCGCCCCGCAGTTATGTGATGCAGTACATGCAGAGGTAAAGGAGTTACCTCTGCATGTACTGCATCACATGAACTCAGACGAACGATTGTGTGTATGTGGAGGGGATTGTGTAATAACCGTCCTTGTAGTATGGCAGCAGGAATGAGGGATGTATGAATGGGTTTTGGCTGCATCAAGATGATTGAGACCACGACACAATAATTAGGATGCATCCATCCTTTGTTGTCTTTACAATGTCATGCATGTGATGCTACGTCGGAGAAGCATCACCAAATCAGACTAGTCACAACCTTGCCATGCCTTGCCACTTCCTTCGCAGAACATGGACATAAATATGGGACATAATTCACATCTCTGTGAGCTCAGAGTCCTTTCGAGCGTCCAGTACATAAATCGAGATCTGATGCAGATTTACTACAGACACAGAACAGCTGCAGATCTAATGGGACGATGAGCCAAAGGCAATCGACATCGAAATCAGGGAAAGAAAATGGTTTATTTTTAATGTGCCTTTATGCAACTTAACTTTGACTGTTTTAATGAACACTCCATTCACACTCCCAATGCAGATTCAGTCTCAGGGCTTTGAAGGCCACGGACAGAAACTGAAGCTTAGCGTTTTACTCTCATGAGGGGATTGTTCCCTATAGAGGTGTGAAAGATGGCTTATTTTCATTTTAACTTTATTCTTTGCCACCTGACAAGGCATTTGTTTGAAACACAATTCAACATCAAAGATGATGCAGTTCTCTTATTTATTTAGACATCAGCACAAACCCATCCCACACCTGACGGCATAGTTTCTAATTTTTAGGAACACCCTGCGCAATGTACATTCACACTAAGAGGCTGTCAGTACAACCATATTATATAACAACACTGCTAAATCAATTAAGCAAATGACTGGCAAACTGAGGGAGCAATTACTACTATATGGATCTACCAACAACTTTTCCCCACTCTGAATATGCCACCATTACAACTACTTCATTCACACACAGCAGGAGACAGAGAAAGCTTCGCCCTTACCTGTTTAAGTGGCAGCAGCATGAACTCCTCTGTCTTGGACACCTCCACAAAGTGCTGCAGGACATACTTGTGTGCTGACTTGAGCAGGTCGCTGCAGGAGTGCGTGTCAGCGAAGCCCCGGATGCCCAGGCAGTTGGAGGGGTCCAGCTGGCTGAGGAGGAACTTACAGCAGGCGTCCCGCACCCCGTTGAGCTGCAGCAGGCTGGCTGCCGGGAGCAACGTCTAGAAAGAGTGCAATTACAGGTGGAAATACACTGAGTCAGTTTGATGAATTAGGGTCAAAATACAAGTCTAATTTAGTCAATAAATCTGAAGTCTTCTACCTGCACGTTGCCTTCCCCGACCACAATCTCTGCTGTGTAGGCGTACTGGACCAGCTGCTCCAAAGCCTGACAGTCGATGTCATGAAGGGTCACGTGGGTCTGCCGACTCTCCGACATCTCATCTGCATGACCGTACAGAAATAGGGCCGTTACATTTTTCCAATGAATTATAACCAGTATGCCTCACTGTGTCGAAGTGACTGCGATCATTCTTTTATGCGTCAGGCAACATCAGTCTTGACTTAAACATTGTTAAACACAATATCTGAAGGGGAGCTGCGATGCTGCTGTTTGGATGATCATGAAAGATTCTGTTAAAATGGGCCAATTAGTGACTTGGTCAGACGAGAGGAAGCCTTGCAGCTGAGACTAAAAGCCAGACAACTGAGTGTCTGGAGACACATTGTACCCTCACAAAAGGTCTAGTGTTGGGAGGAAATGTGAGACACACACACACACACCTCAGTGCCCCAGACAGGAAGAGGGGAAAGGAAGCGATGATGCTGCTGAATGGATGAGGTGGCATTCACTGCACACGCGAGGTGCTGTGTTATCAAACTCTGAGCAACAGAGCAAAATGATGCACGTTTGCAGCATGTTTGATGTCAGAGCTTAACGGGTCTGAGGCATGCAACATGCTGGGCTTCATGGATTTTGGGGATAAAGCAAAGCAAAGACCGTGTGTGTGTGTGTGTGTGTGGACTGAACTTACTGGTAAACATTGCGTGGAAGTAGGGGCTGCAGGATGCCAGCACCACTTTGTGCGCCTTGATTTCTTTGTTGGAGACATGGAGCACAATGTCACACAGCAGGCCACGCTGTCGCATCCTGTTCATGGACACGAAGGAGTCGTGGTAGTGGCGCTTCGAGTTGTGCGAGATGCTGTGGCCGTCGCGGTTGAGCAGCTGCATGCCCCCCTCCATCATGGTGCCTGATGTGGCGGTCGCTGGCTCTTGCCTGGACCGCACTCTGGGCAACTGAAACATGCAGAAAAACATTTTCCTGTGTGTTAATACCAGTGTCATTAACTTTTAATAATGTCTTGTCATTATGAAAAAATGTCACCTGCGAGACCTTAGTTGATCTGCTGGGAGGCAGGTGTTATGACAGGTGTCCTGAGCAATGATTGTACCTGTTTTTTCTGTTATAGTACCCAACCTGACAGCTATGACAGGAAGACTACCAGCATGACAGAAATCTCAGTACAATTGCAAAGTGTAGTAGGGTGCTGGCCTAATTATTTGACATTCGGTGTCGAGACTGCTTAAATCACATTATGACAATAGAGAATGGACATTGTTACCTTAAACCTAAACTGGAATCCTCTCAATGCTGGCTTCTCATCTATTGGACAGTCTTGGTTTATCGTATTACAATGACTCCTGACTGGCCTGTTTAATTGCACCAGAATTAGCTGTGGAAACCCCACCCGCACCCCACCCTCCTTACCCCAGCTGCAGCCTCGGGTATGCAGGGTGGGAGTAGAGGAGGATGTAGCCTGAGTTAGCCTCTCATCCGCCCTGCTCTCAGATGGAGAACACACTTCAGAATGTTGCATAACCGTCGTCACGCAGCATCTTAGAAGTTGTTGTCTGATAAATATTTAGGATGCACTAAGGCAAACTACTGAATGAAGTTACTGAATTAGAAACATCACCGACCTAGAACAGACTTCAGGAAGGGAATATTTTCACTCAAATATACGGAATTGGATGCTGTGAGACATTACAAGGGCAGAGAAATAGACATATGAGCAGAAGATAAGAGTGGTTTGAAGTGTACATAATGTGTTGTTTTAAAATATCATTATCCTCTAGTGATGCTTTACTTTTCATTTTAAATTAATTATTGGGGTTTGTAAATATAGTGGGTTGTTTGTGACAATAACACAAGATTATCAGAACAAATAGCCACCACAACCTCATCCGTGAACAATATTGATGAGTTGGTAGTCCAAGACATGCAACGCTTCAGACTAAAACAAAACAACACATCTATTCTGATAAAGTTCAGTTTCACATGTCTTTCTGGCCAAATACCCCAAGGCATGAGAACAAATGCATCTTAATTATGTTGTCATCTGTTCAGAGGCACTGAAAATACTCCGCACTGTTCAACTGAGGAACATATCAAATGTCACCACAGCTGCCTGGCGACTAGTTTCAGGTCCCATTTTCCAAAACACAATGGACCACAAAAACCATGTTCCTCTTTGAGGGGACAATCTGCTCTCGTGCCAAGGGGAATAACGTGGAACAATGCTGCAAATAGAGACATGGGTACACAGGAGGTTGAGGCAGAAGTGAAAACACAATTGTCACAGCTAAAACTAACAGAGTAAAGCACTTATCCCGTTCATCCCAGGCTTGTCTCTTAAAATCTTCTCTCCCCTCTCCACCCAAAGACTATGTGTTCCTTGACAAAACACAAAATGCTGCACTGTAATCTCTTTTGGACACCTGAAGGATGCTTCTGTTCATTGACAGCCTCCTTGTGTGCTTTACAGAAACCCCAACCCCCACTCCATCTATTTTGAATAACAGCTGCTGCAACAGCAATAGAGAGAATGAATGTGTCATTTCTTTACCGGTGGATGTGTTGCGGGTATCCTTGGACGCAGTGTCTTCCTCAAAGTGATGGGCGATAAATCAGCCACTGTCGCAGTCAGATTGGTCTAAGACTAGCACCAGTGTCTGGATATATGTCCATATTTCGACTCAGGCATACGAAATATGAAGAAAGCCTCTGTTTCGTGCTGTATGTGGTTGACGTCAATGCAAAAAAACTGCACGAAAGCTGACATCGTACGTTAAGGTGGAGCTGGAACTGCTGGAGATGAGAGTAGCGACTGCTCCTGCTGTTGAAATATGATGCCGAGGGACGGAGGTTGCATGTTTAGAAATACACAGGAAGCTATTTCTGAAGCGCACATGTCAAACGTCTACAATGGTTGTTTGTTTACTATTCGACGTGACATAAACGACCTTAAGCGCCCCCCTTTGTCTGGTCAGAGTCAGGAAGTGCGTTCAATAAATGAGCCCTAGCGAGCGCGAAAGGCGGAGTTTGACATAGAACCGCCATGATTGGTCAGAACCTGAACCATGCCCCGCCCCGGTTGGCCCGGTCACCAAATCAAACAAACACATAAACTCGGTGTTCAAGACTGAACAGTGTCTAATACGCTAGTTTTTAAGGCGATACATGCGCTGAAACTGTGAATTTGATAGTTTTGTATGAGGATAAAATAAAAGTCACGACTGTTATCATAAGTCATAATGTATCGCCAATGTATGGGCTGGTTGGCTAACGTTAGCTAAAAGCAGGACTCACCACTAGCCGTCGTCGGTGTCGATATGACAGCAATGATTTCTTCCTGTTTCTGAGCTTACCCAGCTTTGTGGCTGCGTAACGCGATGGACAATGAATGAAAAAGAAACCCCACTGATCTGCGAATCTACAGCTGCCTGTATGTTGTGAAGGCAGCCGATCATTTAATTAAAAATCACGTGTAGCATCAAAACACTGCTTGTTCTTGCACCCAGTTATGACTGAAATATCGAGTTTGCAGTGCTCGCCGACTTGCTTTTTTTCAATGTATGGTTCGATTAAGTGTTAATAGTGTCACATGTTTTATACTGTAATACATTAACGTTATCAAAAACTAAACATAAACTCCCATACAGTGTTGGATCAAACGAAATATGCTTATTATATTACATTTGTAAACTATTTTACGGTTTAGCAGTTTGGCACCCATGAAACATAAAACCAACCGCTTAGTTTTGCACCGGGGCATTGTGGGTATTGATGTTTGAGGTAGTCACGTTTCGGATCCAGCATGGCAGGGAAGCAGAAAAGGCATGTAGAGATTGTCTTTACTATGTGCTGTATAATTTGAGTATCAACGAGCTGTAAACGTCTTTTGTTTTTATAAGTGTATGTGCTGTCTGTCTAGTCCGTGTATTTGTGAGGTTGTAAGACTCGTTTTAGCTGACATTGTGTGCGAAAGTGTGTTAGCCTCCCATGCTGTTAGCACTAGCTTACGTTTTGGAAGCAGCCAACGTTAGCTTAAATCAAACACCAGCTACATGTTCAGTTTCTCTTTGATGAAAATAGGATTTTCACGAAAGTTTAAGGATATTTGACTTGTTGACTGACAAGCTGGCAGCATAAAAAAAACCCAAATGTTTGAATTGATACTGGAATCCGTAACGTATCACATATACACCCACACACACATGTTGGCCAACTTATTTAATATGTTGAACTGTTGTTTTGTTTTTGTAGGAAGCTAGAAGACCTCAGTGTGGATGAGTTCATGCTGTCAGGTTTGAACTCTGGCAGTGAAGGTGAATCTGATGAAGAGACTAACCAGCAGAATGGATTCAATAAACTGAACAAGAAGAAAGAGCTGAAACCCGAAGCCTTCACGACGTGGGTCTTTTGATTTAGTGTCATTTATTTTGTGTATACTGTATCTTTGTAGTGATGGTAATAACTATATGAAAACCTATCGAGGACAGACGAGCAACTCCCTTGTGTTTTTGTTGGTGTCTTTTTCTCCATAGGGATGATGGGAAAAAAGGTAAAGCCAATGAGCACAAGCAGCAGCTGTCCAGGTTACAGAACAAAGATCCAGAGTTCTACAAGTTTCTGCAAGCAAACGACCAAACGCTCCTAAACTTTGACGACACAGACAGCTCTGATGATGAGGATGAGAAGAAGTATCACAAATTGCCATCTGCACTGGAGGTAGGCTGGGCTGCTGGGGTGTGAGGTAATGCTTGAGTTAATTTGTGAATTTGTGAATTTGTTCATACTGTGGTGGTTTGCATGTAGGACGCCGACTCTGGTGACGACGACGACGATGAAGACGATGAAGAGGGTCAGAAAGCTTCGAAGAAATCCAAGAAGGCAGTGGAGACCATCAAAGTCACAGAGAAAATGGTTGCAGACTGGAAAGCTGCAATGAAGAAGGAACCTAACCCCCGTCTCTTCAGAGAAGTCACTCAGGCCTTTAAGGCCGCTGTGGCTACAACCAAGGGCGAAGGAGGGGCTCAGTGTCGATACAAAGTTGCTGACAGCTCAGGTAGGATACCATGTTTGATATGTGTATTCAAACTGTTGCATTTTGATAAAAAAATTACAGCATCATCACTGTGATATTTGTTATTATAAATATATCAATGTATAGCAGCTTTAAATTAAATGCACTCTGCCAAATTTAGCTTTAAATTTGGAACTCTGGTTATCAGAAATGAATAAATCTGACCAGATATTTGATGCCAGCTTTCGGCTCATTACACATTAGGTCATTACCAAAAAATATTGAGGTTTGACATATGTATTTTAGGTTGGTGTTAAAATGTAGCTCACAGGTGTAAATAAAAAAAAATAAAAAAACACTGCCCCAAATATCATTGGTGTCGGGATTCAGTTTGAAATTTCCAGTGTGGTGGTGTTCAGTTTCATCAATTTCACTACAGTAAGAAGAGCCGGCATATTACTGATTACTGTAACATTCATCTTTTTATAAAAGCATAATAGAAACTTTCTGTAGCAGTGCATATCATAATAAACTGCAGTGGGTTTGGCAATAACCAAAACGACCAGATATGGTAAAAATTAGACATTGGTTTCAACTCCACAACCTCAGCACTGTTTGATTATTTTTAACCAAATACACAGTGACATATTTGATTAATCTGAATGTATTGAATTGTACTGAATGATAAAAATCAATGAAATGTGCATAAATATCTCTTTCCCTGTACTGTCTGCAGTGTTCAACGCCCTGGTCCTGTTCTGTATCAGAGATATTTATGTGGCCCTGCAGAGGATGCTCAACCTGAAGCCAGAAAAAGACCAAAAAAAGTATGAAACAGATGTCACATTTTTTTAAATTGTATCCTTTTTATAGTCTTAATGTAGCTGTGGAAAGATGGTTCATTTCTCACTTTTGTTTCTTTCGTTCTGTTCTCAGGCTAGTGCTCCCATCGTCGAGTTCAAAGTGGCAGAAGAATCAGATTGACGTCAAGATGTATCTCGGTGGAGTCGTTCAGGTTTGTTTTGCTCTTCGATTCAAGTGTCTCTCTGTTTGTCTGCTTTTTTTCCCTTTGAGTTCTGCCTCTTGTATTCTTGGGAGGTGGACGGGATGAGATACAGTAGAGAAAGTGCAGATAAATGCTTTTCTTTGACACAGAACAATCGATTTATAACCAAGCTGTACATGCCACGATGCGTCCTGAAAACCTCTGTTTTCCTCTAACGTCTCTTTTGTCTCACTCTCCTCCTGTAGCTGTTATCCTGTCTGACAGAGGCTACAGTCATCAGTGCAGTCCTGCGGCACGCCAACCAGCTCGTACCTTATTACCTTTCTCTACCCAAACAGTGTCGTCACCTGATCAAGGTAACGCGTACATTATCACAGGATGGCGGGGAATGTCGGTCTCAATTTAACGCTGCTAAAGAGTTTTCCATGCCAGTTTTTGCTTATAAGCCGTCTCATGTCTTTGTGTGCAGCAATTGATGAAGCAGTGGAGTACAGGGGAGGAGACAAGTCGGGTTCTCGCCTTCTTGGCACTCAACAAGATCTGCAGACACAAGGAGGAAACTTATCTTAACCCTATTCTCAAGGTGAGCTAAATGCAAAGCGATACAGAAATAGAAGCGCATTCAGCAGACCGGGATTTACTGAGAATGTTTTCTTGAAGGCTAGAAAGTAAAAAGAGAGTTCATTTTCTTTTTAATTATTTTCATTTGTCCTGCTTATGATGTTTTTCTTTCTCTTTGCAGCAAATGTACATTTCCTATGTACAAAACTGTAAGTTCACATCTCCCACTGCACTGCCCATGATCACCTTCATGCAGCGAACTCTCACAGAGATGTACTCCCTGGACACGCAGGCCACTTACCAGCACGCCTTCATCTACATCCGACAGTTAGCCATCCACCTCAGGAACGCCATGACCATGAAGAAAAAGGTTGGTTTTAGACTGTGTGTGTGTGTGCTCAGGGTCTGCTTGTGAGCTTATGAAAGCTTTGAAGAGGCATACTTTGACATATAAAGACATATTTAATACATTTTAAGAGTGAATAAAGCATTATTCTTAGAGATGTACATATTGCAATTTTCTAGGCAGATTCTTTGTTTTAATTTTTTAACCATTGTCCCGAAAAGTAATTCCAACTGTTCCAAAGTCAATGTAAACTTAATGTTATACTTTGTTATTGTCATCTATAGTGGTTATTCAAATAAAAACACACAATTCAAATGATTATGAAGTAAATGGGTTAAAATAACACCTTGACTTTTATTGTTTTAATTATGTATTATAAGCTGCCTAGAGTTGGTGTTGGGAAGTTAAGCAGGTCATAATTCCCGCTCTAATATCCATTTTATATTTCTTGTATTTATTCAAGTTTCTCACCAAAAACAGCTGTTTAGCTCCATTATAAGCAGGAATGTGTCGGCGAGAGAACCCACGCTGTCACTGCGATTCCTCCTGAGCAGCATGCATGGGAATGAATTACAATATCATAAACTAGCATGCGGCGGCTGCACAACCCTCTTTGCCTGATTATTATTATTAATGTTATCCTCCTAAGCGAAGCACATTGTCAAGAAGATAATATAAGAAGAATAAGATAACATAATAGAATGAACACTCAAGAGTTCAGATCTTATGGAGGTTCATAGACCGTTAAGCACCTATAATGAGACACTGACCCACTGTCGTTGTGTGTGTGTTCTGTAGGAGACGTACCAGTCGGTGTATAACTGGCAGTATATCCACTGTCTGTACCTCTGGTGTCGGGTCCTCAGCACCTTGCACCCCAGTGATGTACTCCAGCCTCTGATCTATCCACTCTGCCAAGTCATAATCGGCACCGTGAAGTGAGTATATTTATTTACATTTTTATTATTTATGACTTGCATATGCGTGTAATAAAGTTTAGCAAAAGTGAGATTTTCAGAGGTATTTGTATCACCCTGAGTGAATAATCCATTATAGTGTCTGTATGTAATGAAGCAGCCAGGCATTTTTTTTTATAGCTGTTTCTGGTTCTGTATTTTTTGTAAATGCACACTATTGCAATCGGCCATTTAAAACATGCCTGTTCAGAACGGTCCGGATGCTTGTCCTGTGCATACCAACAACTTCACACATGACGCTGTGCCTCCTTGGGTCCTGATCAATGGACCTGACGTGACATAGTTGTGTGTTAGTCACGACAGAAACACCAACAGTCTAGTTCACGGGTGAATAAAACAGGGCTGCGGTCGAATAGTCCTCTTTGCTCAGGAAGGTTCCTAACTGAGTGAAATGACCCGGAAGTATCCAAGTGGCCGCCATGATAAGAGCTGTTCGAATTCTCTAAATGCTCAGGAAAGGGGATTCAGTGCTTCCTTTCTTAGCTCCTTTAGCAAAGGAAACACTGGACCTTCCTTAAACAAAGAAAAGAAGTTAATGCCGTCCCACAATTCCTTGCGGTGGCAACATTTAAAGTGACGCACCATTCGGCCGTCCATGAAAACAAACAATATGCTTATCTTGCACATTTAACAATTATTTTCATACAAATTCATGTTGATGAATATGAACAGATGTTTCATTTTATATGTATTTATTTACTTTGAAAAGTAACGAATAAGAACAAAATAAAACGAAATTAAACAAAGTAAATTTAGCAAACTGTCAATAAACAAATTATCATTCTCAATAACAAGAAGCATCAGTAAAAAAACAAACAAGCTAGGCCTATGATAGATTAGATAGAATATTAGCCGTCGCATCATAATTACGTAAAGTGAACGTCGAGTCGGATTCTCTAAGCGCCACGGTTGTCTTTTCCTAGCTCCTCATGAACTCTCCTTCACATCTTTCCTTGACTCAATGACGTTTTCTATAGAGGTCAAGGAAAAGTGGTTAGGAATAGACGTTGGGAGGTAATTTTTGGACTTTTCGACCGCAGCCTGGGGCACTCAAATAAAAGGACCCCACACAGCTAAAAACTTAATATGATGTTTAGACATAAGATTAGACAAATGTTTTGAATTATGTTACTATTCAAACTCATTGTACCCCAAAATGGCCGTATGCGATTCAACGGTATACTACTTACTGTGTACTTCTTCTTCAGAGGAAAACATTGTAGTACTGCAATTACCTGACAGAGAAATGTTACTGGTTACGATGCAGATTGAGATATGATGCATATTTATTCATTAATAAAATTTAAAAAAAGTTTTACATTTGTACTCCAGGCTGGAGTTACCCGCGATGAGACATCAGTGAAATACAGTAGGGGTAATATCAGAATGGGCTTATTAGTCAGCTTTGACATTAGCACCGCTGTAATAAAATAGAGCATGGATTTGATTAGTGAAGGTATTTTGCTGGTTGTAACGTTATTAGTTTTGTAAGTATCAAAGCTTAGAGCGGGAAAATTTACTCGCAGTGGAAAAACACACAATTCACCCAATTAATACTAACCGCAACATCAGTGAAATACACTTAGCGTGATAAATACACTTTATCTAATCAATTAATATTTGGTTAAAATTAATGTTGGACGCGGGAAAGCAGCAAATCCTCAAATGTGAGAAGCTGGAAGAATCAAACTTTTAGCATTTTTGCTTGAAAAAGTAAATGAATATTAAGTGATTATCAAAAAAGTTGGGGATTCATTTTCTGTCAATCATCTAATAAGCTCTCAAAATGCATCTCAGCACCTGCCAAATTAGAAAAATCTATTATTTTTAGTCAAAAACCAAGAAATCTGTGCAGTTTGGGTGTCCGATAAACCGTTAAACTCATGGATCTATCAAACCGGCCTTTTGTTGGCTCATTAGTACCTGAAGTAAGACGCCACCATTAACACAGGGCTTCTTTTGTTCCTTATTATGGGGCGGCTGTGACTCAGGAGGTAGAGCGGGTCGTGCATTAATTACCAGGTTGGCGGTTTGATCCCAGACGCCTCCTCATGGCATGTCGAAGGGTCCTTGAGTAAGACACTAAACACCAAGTTGCGCCCGATGGGCACTGAGAATAAAGTGTTTCCTGCTGTGACAAAACTGTATGAGTGACAGAATGACTGCGGTCAAAAATCGATAAATAAGGCAAGATTATACACACAGTGGTGCGGAAAATTCACGCATAGAGGGTAATGTTAAAACTGACTTGAGGTAATAACTGAACTACCCAGCCTTCAGTACATATCTTTATCACTACTCTATGATAACTAAATTACTAGTTTGTATACATATAACAATATTATTGAACCAAGCTATATGTAGCTACCTGATTTATTTTATTTATTCACAATTAATGATTGGGAATTCATCCAACAAAAGTCTAAAATCATTAATTTGTTAAAGGTGTTCAATCTGAAATTTGGGGCTGTGTGAAAACCACCATGTCACTGTACATTTTGCCAACAGCAGGTGGAGACATTGACCACTGTTTTCTTCTCCTGAACAGACTGGTGCCCACATCAAGATACTACCCTCTGAGGATGCATTGTTGCAAAGCCCTCATCCTGCTGTCCGGCAGCACCAACACATTTGTACCGGTGCTGCCTTTCCTCTTGGAGGTAAGACTTCATCTCCAGTGACCAGCAGTCACAGTGCATACATGTGGATCTGACGGGATTACTACAGCTTGTGTCAGGTTTCCAGCAGTTTAAATGGTTTTTCTAACCAGTATACTCAACTGAAAGACCTCAAATGCTTTTGAATTATGCAGAATAAACAAAAGTCAGTTGGTTGTCTTCGTCTCAAATGGAAACAATAAAAAAAGTAGATGTGTGATGAAATGTTCCGTCGGTGGTTTGCTGTGGAAAACATCAGTGGCGTCTGAAATGCATTTTGGTCTCAACGGCCACAACTGAAGGAGTTCAGGGGGAAACGCATCGAAAGATAGGTGTGTGTGTGTGTGTGTGTGTGTGTGTGTGTGTGTGTGTGTGTGTGTGTGTGTGTGTGTGTGTGAGAGACACCTTTTGTTATCAGACCAATCACAGGTCACCAACTGACAACATTTTCTCTGGGTCAGGTGTTGCGCATGTGATCGTGCGGCCGGTGTGTCTTTTGTGTGCAAGTGTGTGTGCATGCCGTGGGGCGGTGCTGTCATGTGCCAGAGAGCGGTGTGCTGGCGACAGCAACTAGCTTGGCCCGCTGGGATTGGTGTGTGTTTGTGTGTGCATGCATGCAGCAGTTTGACCAAAGCGATAAAGGCTCGGTTGTGGTTCACACGCTGGTCCTAACACGCTGTGCAAACCACATCCTCCCTGCTTATGGCCCACTCTCTACCTCTTTTTCCCCGTGCACATACTCTGAGCCCCCTCCCCTAGCCCCCCCAACAGCAAACCGTGTTTATTTGTGACGCACGATATTTCCTGTGCTTTTTCTCCCTTACTGTTCCCCTTGTTAAAGCACTGTTAAAGGCAGGCTGAGGTACGCTGCTACTGTTTTAATTAGAGCAGTAGAAGCAGCCCCTTCTTACTGTGTGTCTGTGCCTGTGTGTGTTCTCGCATCTCCAAGGGGGGTGTATGATTTGGAGCTTCCTGCTTCACTAGCTGTGTGTGTGTGTGTGTGTGTGTGTGTGTGTGTGTGTGTGTGTGTGTGTGTGTGTGTATGTGTATTCATTTGTGTGTGTGCATGCACCAGGGTTGGCCCATGCCTTCCCACTTCCCCCTGGCTCCCCCGCAGACCGCCACCACATCCTATGTTTGTACAGACAGCACCGGCCAGGAGCGTTGCTCTGCTCCGCACAGTAACGACCACACACACACACACACACGCACAGAAACGCACAGAGATACGGGGAGTCAGAAATAGCTTGATACACAAATACAAGACAGAAATTCACTTGCGCATTGTGGGCAGATGTGAAAGCTAAAGCTTGTAGACAAGAAGCCCACACAATGGCTAGATAGAAATGTGTCACCTCAGTAACACTGCAGGATGTAAAATTAACTGTGCAGAATGATAATTGATAATAAACGGTGGTTGTTCAATTGGGTTCCTTATGTTGAACTTGTGAAAAAGTGATGTTTCCAGGGAAGAGGACAATGTAGCTTTATTAAATGCTAAATTCAGACACTGAGTAGGAGCAATATGGAAGTTCTAATAAAAAGAGTTTATTAGTTGCGTAGATTATTGGGCAACAGGTCGAGGATGAGTCATTTCTTTTGTAAAATACAAACCAAAAGACTGATGGGAAACAATGATAATAAAGAACAATAATCACAAAAGTAAACAACGGTTATCAGGTCAGATCTTGCCCCCATGTTTTGCACTTGCCATGTACCACCTTGCTCTCACAGTATGCACTTCACTACACTACCAAGAAAATGGAGCATTTCTGAGCAGTTGGGTCTGAATTCAACATTGTCTTTCCTTTTTATAGATCGTCCAACAGGTGGACTTCAACAAGAAACCAGGGCGAATGAGCAAGAAACCCATCAACTTTGCAGTCATCCTGAAGCTGAGCAACGTCAACCTAATGGAGAAAGCCTATAAGGTAAGCTCCACCGCTTGTGAGGGGCGATAGTGGGACACAATGTTTCCTCTACAGTTCTGGTGCGTCACTGCCCCGGTGCACGCTCCGGTTTGTGTCGGTGCTTGTGATCTTTGTTGGAGCAGCGGCTGATCGCTTGAGTGGTTGAAGTCTTAGTTAATGTTATTTTCACGTTGTTCCCTTCCTCTGCGCGTTAGCCGCGTGTGTACATAAGGGGATTGAGGGCAGCACTGAAAGCCCCTTGTCAGGGCTCTAAACTGTCCCTCTGTCACCACGCTCAGCACTGCAGCCAAGAGGATTGCGGCACGGCCCTCAGGGATTATCCCCTACACTCCGCTCACTTGGGCTATTTCCACCGCTGTCACCTGGGTAGCTGCCACGAACCCCTGCCTCATAGACACCACACACAGCAGACCTGACTACACGAGCACCGATCTGTCAAAAACCTGAACGCTTCCTTGACCGCATAGGCTAGAAAATCTTGCATTTGTGTTAACAAAGAGAGGCAACTATGTGTCAAGTAATGTAGATGATGTGTTGGCTTGCTCTAGCTAAGTATGTTTGTCAGTTACATTTGAATCAATCTATTTTAAGTCCTGCATGTTTTATGGCTTCATGAATATGTATTGGGCCCATTCGTAGTTAACTTAGCCTGGTAAGACTGGAGATTGAATTGCCATTTCACTTCATTCCATCATTCAGTCTTGACATGTTGACGTTTAGGGGACGGAGTTGTTTTGTTTTGCACTGACGGAACAATAGTGAGTGACATAACCGCCTGTTTCAGCTCAAGTGGACCCTGTGGTAGCGACGGCTAGGAGCCATCATTGGCTGATCAAAATAACGTGTTGATTTAGGAGTTGATGTTTTTAGGCGTGGACTTAAAACCACTTGTACAGCTGCGGCGATCTCATCCATGCTCATCACCATTTTGTTTCACTGTTTTTCATTAAGTTTAAAAAAAAACATGTTTTTGTAGGAAGATGCGTTCCCATTTTTAATGACTCCTTCTAAGCTCTGATTGCTTCTTTGACCGTAAGAAACAACCATCAGTGGGCACACCTGAGTGACCTGACCTATCTGAATGGAGATGTGGGCAGAGAGTCAGAGGTCTGGAACAGACTAAGCTGAGCTGTCAATGGTGAAGCCTTTGTAACCAGTGAAATTCTAACACGGACATCAGTCCGCACGGACATCAGTCCGCTGTCCTGGTCTCAGCGATGTACAGGTGCACAGTAACACAGCGATGCGATAACACAGCGATGTATAGGTGCACAGTAACACATTTCACATGCATGTCTTCAGGATGAGTATTGCTTGCCAATCTTGCTGTTCTGTTGCATTTTAGGACGGGTTGATTGACCAGCTGTATGACCTCATACTGGAGTACTTCCACACTCAGACCAGCTCCATCGGGTTCCCAGAGCTCGCCCTGCCCACCGTCATTCAGGTAACACCGCCTTTAAACTGATCCTGGAATGACCGAGGTCTGTCTTTATCTCCCCATACCCTTGTACACACACACACACACACACACTCACACAGGTGATGCAGCATTGATTCAGTCTAAACTAATAATTCCCAGAGTTTAAAACCTGTCTGAATAAATGATTCAGGATCTGTCAGGCTGAACCTGCTCTCCTCGGCGGAAACAACCACAAACCCTCCTCTGCTGTGCCTGAACGGACACATGGGCGGACTGGATGTTTTTTTTTAATTATTTTTTTTTTACACGGGTTCCTCCTTTCTCATACTCCCCCTCCATGTCCCCGCAGCTGAAAGCGTTCCTGAAGGAATGCAAAGTGGCCAATTACTGCAAGCCGATGCGCCAGCTGCTGGAAAAGGTACAGGAGAACAGCAGCCACATCACAGGACGGAGACAGAAGGCTGCCTTTGGAGTGGCCGATGCCACTGCTGTGGTGAGTGTGTGAAAGAAAGATGGGCGGGACGGAGGGCAGGGACTGTCTTGTCCTGATTTTACAGGCTGCCTTTCCAGCGTCCTTGTTTAACCTCTTCTGTCCGTTTGTATTTATTGTCAGTTTGGCTCTTCTGTTCCTAATGAGTATATAGAAGTAAATAATACGTTTGTTTTTGTCCAAACACAATTACAAAGGTGAGTCTAGGTAATAAGAATATATGGTATCATAATGTGAAACGTGTCAAAATGTAACGTAATAGAAACAATTGTTTAAAATTGTGTTATAAATGGATAGAAGACCTAAAATTAACACAATCGCAGCACCCGGTGACAGCTACTTACTATTTACTCTTTATTAGGTCATTTAAACAAAAAGATAACAAAAACAGACACAGTCATTTATAGATGAACTAAGACAGAAATCAGGCGTTATTATCAAACATTGCAGTCACTTTTTATCTGACTTGTAAAAGCTGTTTGCATTCATCTGTTGCTTTATGATGATGTAAGCCCGTTGTGTATTGTTAGCTCAAGATTTAAGGATATCTAGTGGGTCGTAATGCAGTCAAATTGTAAGATCAGTTAAAAATGAACTGAAGCCCGAGCGAGTAATAATTATTGACTCATGCTACAATATGTTTTCTGATGTACCATCGTCATGGATGACAATTGGTTTTATTCTACTTATTAAGAGAAACCTTTTTATTACACTTGGACCAGTAATTTCATTATCATTTGCTACGAGCGGTTTTATTGGTTCACCCTGACAGCCTCATGCATTCTGCATGCTTCATGCATTTGAAGAGCTTCAGACTACCTGGTGTGTTACCTCAAAAGTGATCAAAGCTAAACACAGATCAGTAGCCCAGACTGTTGAAATATTACAGCAGCATTCTGCTCCTCATCAGCTGAGCGCCACTCATGTGGTCATGTGACTGCATTTTGCTATTGCAGTTTAGTTAAAGCGCTCAGAAAAAGCAAAGGTTTATTAGTTTCTAATTAAATACTCTGCTTTGAACCATTTGACTTTAGTCCTTAAGTAAAGTATTCTATACTCTAACAAGTATTGAATCACTTCTTGTATTTACAGTTAAGTAGGGCTATACTGAATGTTTTCTTTTTGTTTTTTAAATTCAAAGTTTCTATTGACGGTTTCCAAATGAAGCTTTGAATCTAAAACAATCCTCAAACTCCTCCATTTGAAAAAGTGATCCATTGGATTAATCGAGTTAAATTTAACTAGTCAGTTCGTGCCGAGTGGTTGCAATACACTTTCTCTTTGTCCGTTATTTTGGCGTACAGGGCCGTAAAAATTCCGTCAATCTATTACAACCCATTTCATTTTTTTATGACATATTTAATGGCTTATTTAAAGGTTATGAAAGGGGTGTTTTTTTAAAGAATTAATATACAGAACAAGCTTCTAGAATGCATTTATAAGGTAATGGAGATTTTGGTCACTTTTCATGTCAACACACAACTGAATACATTTTTTTTCTTTGCACAATGGCTGCTGTGTTTTAGTGGCCTCCGCAGTCACTGCTACACAAAATGACGGACGGCCTTTAGATTTTTTTCATTGTTAACCAAATATTTCGACAGAATGTTTTTTAACACGACCTCTGTGCCGGCCTCCCTTTGTGTAGGGCAAGCAAACCCTTTTTGACCGCATTTAAAATATTGGCCATAACAAATTCATATGCTAATAGGATAAAATGACATTTATAACGTTTTATACTATGAAGTTTTTATGTTTTTCATGGCATACTCTACATGTATCTACTGATACTTTTTACATTTTCGTGGCAGACTATTCTATCACATTTTGTGTATTGCGTTTAAGGCCTCACTACTATGACACTATGTACTGTGAAATGTTGTTTATGACATTTAAGACATACTAATGACTTTCTTTCCTACTTACTGTACTGTGACATGTTCTATGACCTTTGTTAAGGCATACTATAGACATTTATATGACATATTATTAATTAGTACTTGTATTGCATTTTTATGACATACTGTGGAAATTTCACTCAATGCGTGTCTAAATATCAGTCGTTTACACAACAATACATGTTTAGATTAGTCATGTCTGCCTCACACTAGTTACACTTTCTGCTCCACTTTACTAAACATTAACATGTAGCTGTGTCTTATATAAATGTTTTTAAGAATCATCAGAAAGAGTTCACTGTGATCCAGTTGCCTTTCACTAGACATGTCTTATTTGGGCTCTTGTCCAGCTGAACCAGACGCAGCAGGCCGTCGACTGTTAAACCCTACAGTGGGCGACTGATAATGGAGGCCACTTCCCCGTATAACCCTAAGCCTGGTTAAGAATGACCCTGTGGTCATTGGAAGCTCTTATGTGCTTTTGAACCAGGGCCGCCTCTGCCTTAATGAGCAGCCATTAGTGTGTGTTCTGTGTTGACTCGCCCTCTCTTTATGCTACCTGTCCACACAAACATGCTTTTATGTGGCTTTGCTGCTCCTGAGAGTCTTGACATGTACGGCTGATTAATATTTAAGAGTGTTTAAGGATGAAATTAAAGAGGATGCTTTGTGTAATTTAGCTAATGAGAAAATGTGTGTGCGTACACACATGGAAGTGTGTGTGTGTGTGTGTGTGTGTGTGTGTGTGTGTTAACAAAGTACAACAGACAGACAGCACGGCACCGCGACAGCGCCAGCTCCTGTCGCCACGGCTCTCTGCTCAGCCGAGGCTGTCGCCATGGCATCCCCTCCCTGGCATCGGGGGCAGCAGTGGGTGTCGCCGCAGGCGGAGGAGAGGGGGCAGCCTCGCTGCTGCTGTGGAAAAGGCCACGGCCTCCCTCCGGCCACAGCCCCCCCCCCCCCCCGCTGATGTCACCCAAACCGAGAGCTAGCCTAATTAATGACTCCCTGCCTCCGTCCAGGTTACAGTCTGATGTCTCTCGTGTTTCTCTGCTGCCTCTGTGGGGAAACGTTTTGTTTTGTTAGTTTTGAGTCCAGACTGAATTCAGAAGCTTTTTCTAGTTTCTTTTTGTTGTCCTGTCTTTTTGTGCGTGCGTGTGCACACGTCACTTATCTTCATAGCGGCATGGTAAATTGTGGTAAATGTGTTACGCTAACGGGCGCAGGAGGCCGCGGCCTGTTTTCTCTATTGGATTTGTTGGTCAGATAATGTGATTGAGCCTAATCAATATCATCCACACAGACCTTTAGGGGCTGGAGAAGATCTTCAGGTCTCCCATTTCAGACGCCTTCAATCTATCTTTTCCACATCTTCTGACTCTTATCACAGACTCGTCTGTCCATCACTTTCTCCGGGTCAGTAGATGTAAAGTTGCGAGGGAAGGCCGCATGTTATTACCATCATTTTGGAACCTGAATGAAAGTCTCCTCTTAAGAGATTCTGCTAAAATAACTACTTCCATACTCCGGCACCGTGAAATAAACCCACTCACACACGCCAACCATACATTCTTCAACAAAAATGTCTCTTTTGTCAGGCGGCTTGGGAGAAGCAGATGAAGGAGGAGGGGACTCCTCTCAGCAGGTACTACAGCCAGTGGAAGAAGCTGAGGGAGAAGGAGATCCAGCTGGAGATCTCTGGCAAAGAGAGGGTAACTATCCAAACCACAAACAACAACACCACAAACATTTGCCTCATCCTACTCGGTCATCATGAATCACTTATGGCTTTTTCTTTATGAATGCCGCTGTTACTCACAATAGTAGCTTTGTTACATTAATCAGTAATGCTATGGAGCGGATTATTTTACTGGCAGAACCGGTTTGTGTATTTATCCTGCTGGTTGTGTGTTCTGTAAAGATGGAGGATCTGGATCTCCCTGAGATCAAACGTAAGAAGATTCAGGAGAAGAAGGTGGAGGACAAGAAGGAGTTCAAGGATCTGTTCCAATCCGACAGCGAATCGGACGAAGATGACGGAGAACTCAAAATCAAAGGCAAGCTGACTCGCAAATACACTCGCACATTTAAATTCGCCTGCTGAGGAGTTTTACTTGTGGAACAGAAGGCTGTGATGTCTTGGCCTCTAGGGGGCTGTGTTTTTTTACAGCCTGGAGTTCTGCGGCGCAGAAGCAAAGTTAAAGAGGTGATGACGGCTGTTATCAGCCGCTATCTTAAAAGTTCGGCTACACGAGGCAGATCACCTGCAAAGCAGAATCCGCAAGGCTCCGACTTATTAAAACATCCACAGAGGCGGGTTCTGAGGAACTGCAAATTCAATTTTAAATCAAACTCGAGAGAAAATCTCTGCTTATCAGATGATTTGTGTCTCTCCGCAGAGAAGAACCGCCGGCCTGATCTTTCTTTAGCCCCAGAACTTGTCCTCTTGGGGTCGTCCACAGGTCACAGGCAGCTGCAACCTCGCTTTTCCAGCTTTACAGTCGGACACGCTCCAAGCAGCATAAGGCCCTCCACGAGGTCACAGAGGAAAGGAGTAGGCGGCAGGGGGATTTTCTTTTTTTTTTTTTATGCATCTGGACTTCATTGTAGGGAGAGTCCCAACAAACGAATGGGCAGCTGCCAGCAAGCGGCGAGCCTCCGCCTCTCACTCTCCGTCCACCCCTCCCTCCCTCCCTCTCACTCGTCTTTCCTCCACCCCTTGCACACACATACGAGCTGAAACCCCCCCGACAGGAAGTACAGGCTTGGATCCCAGCGGGGGTTCCTAATTCAAACCAGCCCAGAGGTGGCCGCTCCCACTCTCCTCTCCCTCTCCCTCTTTCATTCTATCTCTCTCGCTCTCTCTCTCTTTCTGGCTCTGTGGGCTTCAACCAGCTGCCCCCGCATGTCCTCGCAACACGTGCGCACACAAAGACACGCACACCCACCACCCTGTCGTCCAGTCTTAAAGAGCCAAAAGCTTTTGGGCGGCTCACCAAAGCTCTTTGTGGCCGCACACACTTCCGGAAAAAAGGGGGAGTTTGAGCGAAGGGGGCTGGTGTGTGTGTGTGTGTATGTGTGTGTGTGTGTGTGTGTGTCGGGGGGGGGGGGGGATATATCTTCCAGGTCATTTGGGGGCAACGTCTGAGGTACTACTGAAGTCTGCTCGTACCATGTGAGCATCAAAGAGTGGGAGATAGCGATAGTACGTTTTTCATCGTAAATTCAGATAGGAAGGAAAGTACCTGGTGTTTTAATAGACAATGTTTATCTATGCGTGTGCACTTATTGTATAAGTGTGTGTGTGCGCGTGCAGTGTAGCAGACGGAGGAAGTAGCTCTGTTTTGCTTCCCTCTCCTCTACGCCGCCAGAATCTCATCACACCTCTACTTCAAAGCCTGTGGACCCCAGTTGTCCCTTTGGCTAGACAACACACACCCTACCCTGAGTATACCACAACATAAATTCAGACAAACTCCCAACTTCTCTCCAGTGCACACACACACGCACACACATACACACACGAACGACTCTCCCATCATCCTCGTAGCCGTGCAACCTGCCTGCTATCTCCATTTGCTATATTTAGCCCGTGAGCATAAGATGTCTGAAATTGCCGGTAGTAAACTGTCATGGGTGTTTGTGCAGCAGCAACGGCGTCTGTAATCGACTCTCAGTTCCATCTCTGGAGGAAATAGACACTTCCAGCTGCCTCTGATGCCTGGCCCACATATAGGTGTCTCCAAAGTCCTCAGACGTCAGCGATGCACCAACGCAAACTTAGGAATGTCTAAAGAAAATAACGCTAGACAAAATTCAACGTAATGTTTTTCACTGTCTCTCCTCAGGGAAAAAGGGCGGCCGCGGGTATGATGATGATTATGATGAGGATGTTGATCCGTCTGACCTGAGCGATGACGAGGGGCTGGAGGGCGGAGACTCAGGTTTGTACAATCTCAATACCCCAAAATAAGCATACGGAAGCAAATTTGTAGTTTTCAAACATTTCTATGTTGCATTTATTATGTATTTATTAATTTAGTGTTCAGGTGAGACCATATTACAGTATATACAGTCATTAGCAGGTATAAGGGCTAAAACTGTGAATCGTTTTTGTAGAGCTGCAAAGTTTAGATGATTAATCAATTAGTCAATCAAGAGAAAATTCATCAACTATTTTGATAAGCTAATGGAAATATTGCTAAATACTCCCAAGATTTCTGCCTGTCCAATCTGAAGACTTGCTGCTCTTCTTATTTTATTATTGTAAAATAAATATCTTTGGGTTTTGGACTGTTTGGGACAAAGGAAGCAATTTGATATTTTATAGACTTACCAATTAAAAGACAGATGAACCAGTTATGAAAGTGCAATAAACCAAAGCAGCGCTGATATTTTGCACAACATTCAAACATCAAAACTGTATGAATAATAGTGTGGAGGGGAAGTAAAACATTTATAGTGAAACAGTTGTCATAATTTAAGGATATGTCTTCATGAGAGAAGCTAAAATTGTAAAAAATGCTGCACATTAATAAACTTGTTCTCGTATAGAATGTTTAGCTCTTGATACGTGCCATACTTCATATTTTAAGTGCTTCCTGTCTCTGTTCTAGATGAGGATGAAGAGGCCTCCAAGGTTCCTCAGCCGCTGTCCTCCTCTGCTCTGGTAAAGCTGGCAGAAGGAGACGACGATCTGGTGGAGGACCTGGAGCTGTCTGATGATGACTGAGGTTCATGGATCGGTCAAGCTCTCCACCTTCTCAACCATCTATAGTTAGAATATTATTGCTTTTGAATTTTGTATTACTTCACCTGTACAGTAAAAACATGTTCATGATGTAATTTGATTAAGATTGGAAATTGAAAAAAAGACGTTTAATAAATCCAATTATATCCCTTGAATTGTTTTTTTTTTTTTTTTAAGATGTAAACTAATTCAAGCATCTACATGCATGTTGATGCAGAAGTGCACCTGAAACGAGTCATTTGTGTCCTCCGTACACGTGCACACCTGTAGGCAGCCTCGGGCTTTGTGAGGACGGGCTATTTGGAGAGAGCTATGAGCCGGGCCGGCCAAGAGGAGGGGGTACAGGGAGGCGGGTGTTGAGCCCTGAGGCAGCAGTGCTGTGCCAGGCTGGCAGGGTGTCGTCTGATGCTGTGCCAAGACTCTCTGCCCAGGTGGTAGAGCAGCAACACAGGCTGGTCTGTTTCTGTGCCAACTCCTCGCCCACCCCCCCCCGCCCTGACTACTGTCTTCTCTCGCTGTGTATTCACATGCTCAGACACTGCTTTCCCACTCCCAACGTATCCCCTTTACTTTACTGCACCGTTCGCCAGCATTCGCCACTAAACTAAAGGTGACACCGGCCTTTGTTGTGTGTACGACCGTTGATTTAACGCCACACTGGAGATTTGAGCAATATTTTTGTGTCGTCACTGTTTCCCTGTAGTCGTTTCCAGTGAATACAGAACCTTGTGGTGCAGAGGCCCAGCCTAAAGCGAGGGGAAGTCCCAGTAGTGTGTGTAGGATACTGCTTTAGTCTAAACTCTTTGAACGAGGAAGGTACGTGTGAGTGGGGGCTGGTTCTGGTCATGTGTGCGTGTGGGAGGATGAGGAGGGTCAGGTTTATCCCCACAGGCAAAAGAGGCCTCGGCCTGTGGCTGAACCTCACACTCAGACAGCTGGTGTTGACCAGAACCCCCCCCCCCCCCCCATGGGCCACCTCCCCTTCACACATCAGGAGACCGCATGCTCCCTCTCGCATGTTTTTACAGAAGAACCACAAACACCTGAGGAGGAAAAGGCGTATATACGTCGTCTGACACACAAACGACGAGAGAGCAGAGCAATTTCTTTAGGATTTATTTCACCTGTCGGGTGAATAGAAAAATAGGATGAAGACAAAACTTTCGAAGGGAAATCTAGAGACCATTTTTAATTCATTGCTTGCGTAGTTTAAAAAAAAAAAAAAAATCCATAACAAATTCCAAACATTTGCAATAAGAGCTTTGTGCCTTTCTTTTCCCTGCAACCAAGAGAAAACAAAGTTAAAGTATCTTTGGAATCCATCTTAAGGGCTAATTATAATACATATCATAATCTGCTTTATCTACTACATCAAAAGTCCTATAAATATTTTTCCTCATATTTATATGCTGAAGTAGCATTCAAGATCGGAGCGTCTTAATATTACACTTTTTAAAAAAATGGCAGAACAAAAGAGTATGAACGAAAAGTACCACCAAAGTTCAGCAAGTCACATTTTTCTTCAGTAAAGAAAACCTTATTCGTGCAACTACGTTTAACAAAAAGTAAAAGTACCACGTATGTAACCTTCAGGATATTTTTCATCTTAAGCATGATTCTGTACAATTTTGCATGTTTTTACTACCTCCCACAGTAGTCAACACGAGCATACAATGGCGTAAGCCGTACACACCATAGCCACCATTAAGGCGTGTCCATTTCACCAACATTTCTTTAAGCATTTGTATGTCAGTAAATGACAGCTCTTCCTGTGTCACATCATATGAGGCACTAGCCTTTCCCTGTTGGACCAGTTTTCCTGTGTGACCATCAATGCAAAAAAAAAAGAAAAAGCAGACACGTTGTGAAACATGGTTTCAATCCCACACATCCGGTCATCTTTGGTATCGGGACAGTGGAATGCATAGTTGCAGTGATAAGCGGGAGCTGGTCAGATCTGGCGCCGCTCAGCATATGCTTCAACTCCAGCCTCTAAAAAGACTGCTCCACGCTGCTGTTGGGCCTCAGGAAACAAGCTAGGGAAAGGAGGAAGATGACAAAAAGGGAGGACGTCTCTTTTTAATTCCTGGGTTCTTCAGGGCTTGTGGTGAGAGCAGCCACAGAGACGGAGACAAGAGAAAGAAAGTGAGGGAGCAGAGCTTCCTCCAGCCCAGGAAGGAAGGAAGAGTATCCGCTAGCGTCTGACTTGCAAGAATTTCACATTTGTGGCAGGCCTTCGCTCCTTTTTTTTTTTTTTTTGGCAGGCTGTCTGTGACCAGCTGTCTCCTCTTCCTCTTTTTTTTTTTTTCATTCCCTTTTTTCCTCTGGTGCTTCACGTGTCTCCCTTCCAACCCAGTTTGTTTGGATTCTGCTCGGCTACAACCAATGCAGAGGAACTCATAAGCTGATTGTTTTGCTGGATACGGTACAGTTGTCTTTTATTCCAGTCCAATACTTGTCCCTAAATTCCAGCGTCAAGGTCCCAAGATGGGCCCGGGAATCAATCTCCCCCAGTCAGGTTAGTTTGAGTTTGGCCTCCTCACCCCTGCCCGTCCTTTCCTACGAAGGAGTTTTGGCCTCGTATCTTCCCACTACCGTGGAGCCGTTACCATTTTCCTGCTTGGGGGAGGAGCACCCTGGGGTGGGGCCGCGGTATGGAGAGGAGCTGCTGCTGGTCGAGGTGGGTCTGTGGGGCAGGGACAGAGAGAGAGGCAGGGGGGTGTCAGATGGCGTTGTCAGGGGGTCCCGATCACGTTCTGGGGGGCGCAGTGCGGCAGAAGGCGGAAACGGGAACGCCAGCGGGAATCCAGTCATGTAGAAAAGCCTGCCAACGCGCCGCGCCACCTGAGGAGACGAGAGGAGACCATATGACTGTCAGTACAGCCTGTTGAGTATTGTATAAACGACTAATGCTGTATTTCAAACGGAGAGAGAGTAGAAGAGAGGCTGCGGTCTGTGGGGCTGGCTAGTTGACGGGAATCATCTATGCTACACTGGCAGTTTGTCTATGGACAGAAACACACATTCAGACACACACACGGGTCCACACGCAGCTCTGTGGTGTGTGTACCTGTGAGCGGATCTTGAGCGCAGGCCCCAGCTTTAGTCCCATGGTGTTGAGCAGGTGCTCCTCAGTGAGCAGCGGTAATGTCTCTCCATCAATGGCCTGCTCCCGAAACACCTGGCGGAGAGACAGCCGCTTCAGCCACAGCCCCGACATATATACACACACACTCGACACACAAACTACGTATTCATTCACACAACCTAGAAAACAGTGTCTCTATTCCAAAATGTTACATACCCATTTTGAGTTGGGGGAAAAAAGAAATAGCTGAAGTTCATCATCAGGTTCATATTTTCAACTGCCTCAATATTCGCATGCCCATAGGTACAGTGAGAGTATTATGGGTCACTGAAATCATTCTTCCTGTCACTACTGGCCATGGAGGAATCTGTTACTAGCTTAACTTCAGTGTAAGAGACAAATTCCAACGCCTCAAATTCCAAAGTTCATCTGAAACTAAGAGCACGGACAAAGGGTTGTGGATCTTTTCATGTTACATTGAAGTAACGTTGGGAAGGAATCACCACCCACCACAGCCACAATGATTACGGGAACCAATGACTCTTAGAACATACATATTGTCATGCGAGTATTGTTTGACGCTTGAAAGAAATCTCAGCATTATTTTTTTTATTTTTGAAAAATGATGTTAAAGATGGTTATAAACTGTGGCAAGATTGGATTACTTTTCTCAAATTTGGGATAGTTCATTTTGGAACAATATGCGCAATACACACAAACGGGTGTAGATGCTCTGCTAACTCATCCGCATTCACACAAAGCCCACAAATACGGCTGCAATTAAGAACATGACCAGCCGTTCCACCACACACATTCACAATAACGTTGAAACAAACTGTTCTGTGCAGGTTTAGTGCTTCTACCTAAACTTAACGAGATGCCATAGAAAGTACTACAGTATTTGTGCAGTATGGTCACTGTTCTGTGATTAGAAGTCAGCCTGCCCCTGGCCTCCATCCCCTTCTCTCTCTCTCTCTCTCTCTCCTCCCTCTTTCTATGTCCTCACCTGTGTGTATTCAGCACATCCAGCCAGGCTGCTTATGAAGCCACACACGTCCTCCACACTCCACTTGCTGATGTCCTCCACAGGGTTTGCTGTGGCTGAGTCCTCCCCATCCATGAAAAGACCTCCCACAGAGCCTGAAAGCAGCAGCGGGTGAAAATGATGTGTCAATATAACCGGGTACAAAGTTGCTATTAAGACTCAGGATCTTGCTGCCATTTTTCTTAGTGATGCAGAACATGAAAACTGAGAGACTTATAAAAAAAACAAAAATGTACGGCCAACATTTTAAAAAAATGCAGCTCAAAATATGTCTATGCCTCCATGCCAGCAATAACCGTGGGAGGTACGCAGTGTCGGGAACTCCTTGAGGGAATTCAAATTTGGCACAAACTTGGACTCAAGAATTAACGGACGAGATTGTTGTGGTCAATGGTCAGGCTGACATAGAAAATACATGTTTGGTCATAATTCAAGAATTTGTATGCTTGTTATGACAATTTCACACAAATGTCTAATAGGATAAAACGAAGAGGTGATAACATGGACGTGAACTGCAACTTGGCCGACTGGTTGGCAGAAGCATACAACTGTGATGCGGTAATTCCATTTTTACGAGATGCCGTACTCTATACGCATGCATTTACATACATATACCCTCTAAAAACCAAAATAGACATATTATTGGAAGATCTTTGCTGCGATGACATGGGGGGTTATTTACTTAATTTGTGCAGCTGTAGAACTATATAGGTGCTGTATAAATGAAGTTGTTTCTATTATTTTTTTATAATAGACAACAGGAAAGGGGGGAGAGAGATAGAGACAAAGGGCTGCAGCTCCAAATTGAATCCAGGGGCAAGGACCCGGCCTACATGTGTGCAGTCTCTACCAGGTGAGCTAAAGGTTGTGATGATTACATTTATAAAAAATCAATAGTATACTATACTATAAGCCTTTTATTTTATTTTTTGTATCGAAAGTACAGTACGCTTTTAATGATTTCTTTCATGGTATACTATACTGACTTTTTTTGGACATACTTTAACAATTTTATTGCATTTTTATGGCTTTTTATGACATTCATGGGATCCTAAACCATGACTCCTTATGACATACAAAACTATGACTTTTTAATCACATATTATATTATGAATTTCTATGTGATGTACTAGGACTTTGTTTTTACATTTTATGACATACTGAACTGTAAAAATGTTTGTGACATCTTCATGGTCTTTAATGACATTTTATGACATTTTAGTGCAATACTATACATGATGTTTTTTTAACTTTTGTATAATTCTTATTACTTACTATACTATGACTATATATACTATATAACATTTTTATGATAAATATATACACACACTTATTGACAACATTTGAATAGGCATGCAATACTACTACTAAACTTGTATGATATGATATACTCTGACATCTTTAGGGAACGCTTAAGGCATACTTTACTTTTACAAAGACATCCAATACTTTCATTTTTTATGGCATAATATATGGTATATGGGTGCAGGTGTATGTAAGGGTTTATGCACTTCCTTTTTTATGGCAATTTTTTCAAAGCTAACAATATTATGACTTGTATGACATACTACACTATAGAAATGGTAATGGCAGACTATACTATATTACTACTACTATTATGATATGTTAAATAATGACCTTTTTTGTAAAAACAATGACAAATCTATACTATATATGTCAGACTACTATACTACTATATGACTATATGACTAAACTATGTCATCAAATTAATTGACATTCTTTTGGCACACCGAAAAAAATGTCTGACAAAATGATGGCATACTTTGTATGACATACTATACCATAATGTTTTTTAACAATTTATATTTAATGTGTTTTCTTCATCTCCCAGGACCTGAAGCGGACTTCCGACATAGAAACTATCAGGAAAAAGGCCAAGCAGATGATGTACACTTCCTGCCTCAGGATCAGCCGACACAATTCTACACTGCAATTATCCCGCCTGTTTCCTGCACAGGCATCAGTGTGTTCGGATCAGCCACCAAACAGGACAGGAACTGCAGACACAATCAGTGGTGCCCGTCTGACCTCCATCAAGGACTCGTACACCTAATATCACTGAGGATTCATCGCACCCCGTTTGAAATGCTTCTCTCTGGAAGGCGCTACAGAACAGTGTACGTCAAAACTACACGAGAACAGTTCCTTACTGCAGGCTGTCACTATGATGAATAGTGAAATCAGTCATTCACTGTCAATGACCCTTTAACACTAAAATATCCACTGCTTCCATTATATATTGTAATTTCACAGTTTTTCATATATATATATATATTTTTTTAATATGTACATATCTGTCACTCTCAATATAAATCATAAAACTGTATATACAATATATGGACATCTTTACATGTACATACTGCACATAATCACAGAGTCCATGCACATCCTTTCATTATTTATGTTAATGTTTTATTTAGATTTGACTGTTGGTCATTTGTTGGCTATTGTTGCTTTTATATAACATGTATATATATATATATATATCTACACTTGTTTTCACTACCTTACTTTTTTATGCCTTTTTTCAAAATACTATACTATGACTTTTTAAGACATACTATACTATGAATGTTTTTTACATACTATACTACAACTTTTTTAATAACTTTTTGCAACATACAGTATTTTGACTATTTTATAACTTTTTTTGAAATACTATACTATACTATGAATATGTTTTACATACTATAGTATGACTTTTTAATCAGTTTATCTGACAAAACTATACAACTTTTTATTAACTTTTAGCGACATACAGTATTTTGACTTTATACCTTTTTTCTAAATACTATAGTATTAACATACTACATATATTTTGACTTTTTTCCCAAAACTACACTGCGACTCTTTCAGAACTTTTTTGACATACTATACTATGACTATCAATTCTGTACTAAATGAACATCATGCTGTACTGAAGACGACTCGAAACCAGCGATTGAGACCATAAACTCAAACTCACAATGTTTACTGAGGTGATAAATCAAGTGACAAGTAGGGTCATGTTCACATAGACTTCCATACGTAGAGAGAATGCAAGTTTAAGGCACTTCCGCATTGACTTTACTTATCAGAAGTAGAGGTTGCTGCCTAACCTCAACATGATGGATGAAGCGATTAGATGTTGGTGGTCAAACGTCAAAGGGGAAGGTCCCTGTGACCTTATGTGCGTCCCATTCTCGTGATATCTCAGGAATACCGTGAGAGAATTTCTTCAAATTTGGCAAAAACCTCCATTTGGACTCATAGTTCAAACTGATTGGTGGTGAAAATATGCTAAATGTAGCCTACAATTAAAATACTGATTCCCACAGAAGTATCTGTGTTGGTATTCCTGTCTGTTTCTCCAAACTGGGGGGTGTGCCGACAGTCATCTACTGTGGATAAGTACCTCATAGAACTCCACTACAAAAAACATGAATTATCCCTGTAAGCTGATCATGGTGGGATTTCTTACTCCTTTCTGCCCACGTGATTGTGCTGCTGGTGGTGTGCATAAGATCACACTGAGGTCAGCTGCATGGCAGCTAACAGGGCGAGGTCTCCACACAGGAGACACACACACGCACAAAGACTGACGCTAATTGGTTTCACATGTCGGCTGTGTGTGCTAATGTGTATTTTGTGTGTGACTGAGTATCTCACCTGTGTGAAAGTAGGGGTTGGCGTAGGGGAATCCAAAGGGCAGTGACTGGGCATGAAGAGCAGGCAGGGGTGGCATGAACCCAGGTGGCAGGTGGTACTTGACATCAGCCTTGCCCAGTCCAGGGGTGAAGAGGTGGCGACTGGGTGACTCCGTACCTGTTGAACTACAAGGGGCACTCAGTCTGCCTGAGCTCTCTCCAGTCTCCTTGGCACTGTCACACACTGCCCTGCTGCCAGTCTCTTTACCCCCGTCTCGCTCCCTGTCCCTGGGTTTCCTGCTCGACTTGGCAGCGGCGACACTGTCCTGCCTCTCCTCACACATCTCTGTGTCACTGTCCGAGTCCTTCATCTCTTCATCATGCACCTCCCTGTCTCCCAACCTTCCTCTGTCCTCTCTTCCTTCTGTGTGATCCCCAGCATGGAGCTGTGTCTGGGGGGCCCTGCGGGGGGCCTTCCTGAATTCGGCATCTGGGCCAGCGGTAGATCTCTGCGCCTGGGTGTCTTTGGGTGTGGAGGGTGGTCCTTGTTGTTGATGCTGGTGGTGGTTGAGGGTTAGGAGTGGTGTGCCAGCCCCATGGCGGAGCACCAGCATTGCATTAGAGCGACGGGCCAGTTCCTCACGGAGCGGATGGCCCTCTGGGATGTCGTGGAGGCTCCGCAGGGCTGGATGGTCGGGGGGCAGGCCAGGGGGTAGAGCTCCCAAAGGTTCAGAGCCCAAAAGACGCTGCTGCTGCTGCTGTCGCTGGTGGAGACTTTCCAACTCTTTCTGTCTCAGCAGCTCTGCCGACATCTCAAGTCTAAGACAATGAAAGACACAGGGACTTTAACGTACAGCCCAAATGTTTAAACATTTAAAGTATTTCACATTCACACCACTGCTTCTGGGAGTATATCACAAGTTTGCCCTCTCAAAAAAAAACTTCCCACCTTGAAGCTTCTCTTTTGCTCATGTTACAATGAACCCATAAAACACAGATTTTAGCAGTTATTATTTATACGGTGGCCATAATAAACACACACCTGGCCAGATTTTGCTTCCTCAGCATCTCCTGTTGCCGAGCAAAAAGCTCAGCTTGAGCTGGTTGGAGGAAACTATAACCTGTGAATAGAAACCGCAAGAAAAGACATACCTGTAAGTGAAAAATCTAACAAGTGACAAGGAAGCTCCCAAATGTTAAAAAACAGGAGGGAAAAATGCAAATCTTTGAGAAATCATGTTTAAAAGTTACTAAAAGGTAGTCAGCATAAAAAACAATTCTACATCCATTGTCTGTTCACAGCAAAATGCTATTAAAGTAATATCCTGCAACTACCGTAACTCCATGACATTTTAACATATATAAATGAATCCTGTGGTTTGATAAAGAACAATGTAACATTCTCTTCATATCCGTGTAAATGTGAAAGTATATATATTTTTTACAAGTATATGTACATGCCAATGCATCCCCATTGGTACTCATTATAGATCATACTAATAATTAGCCTTAGCATGATATACGACTCACCAGGGGCCTGGCAAAGAGCAGAGGGCATGCCCAGGAAGGGAGGCCGCAGGTGAGGTCCTAAGGCGATGTGAGGGGCAGTTGGTGGGGACAGTAGGGGTGGAGGGTGGGACAGTTCTCTGTGGACACAAATATGATAAAAGACAACGTTAAGTTCAAATGGGAGTTCACTGGATGCTTAACTATGACGAAAGCATTAAGCATGGAGAGATGTATAGTGTGCGATTCCCTCCGGAACAAGAATAGTTATTAAGTACGTCTCAATTCTTTCTTTGTGCGTGTGTGGTTGCTGCCACACCAATGTATGCAATGTATTTTTATCAGTGGAGCTCCAGGGGCCCCCATGTCGCCCCAGTGCCTCATCAGTCTTGTCACGCCGCACCAAGCGCCGCTGGCCATTGCTGTACCCTGGACTGCAGCCTTTTCTTCCCCTGTCGCCTCACACATACACACACACACGATATATACACAGAGAGACACACACACACACACACACCTCGAGACCCACACACATAATGAGGGCTGAATGCACAATGCCAGTGTGTCATGCTCCGACAGCTGGGGCGGCCCCTGCGTCTTGACCGGGGCCACGGGCTGAAGGACCTTCTAATTAACACTCATCCCTCCTCTCTTCTCTCCCTTTTTTACGCCCTCCTCCTCCTCTCCGTTTCCCTCCCTCTCTCCCTCTCACTCTCTGGGTTGCATTGAAACTGGTGAAAAGATGGAGCGTCCTGCAACCTCTGCTTCTGAAAAGGCCTCTCCATTATTGGCTTCGTCTTTTGTCCTCCTTGAGGGGGGAAAGCGCCTCTCACCTTGCTCCCTCTCTCTCCGTCTCTTGTTCTTTCTTAACCATCTTTTTTCTGTTCTCTCCACTTTTCTATGACCTCTGAAAATCTGTCTTGTTTACTCGTTTATTTTCCTTCAGTTTTATTTCTTTCACCTTCTCTCTATGTATTTTCTCTCTCCCCTCTTCATCACTTCATCTCATCCTGTCTCTTTACCCCAGCTTTGTCTTGCCTCTCCGTCTTTCTTTCTGTTTCTTCATCCTCTTTCTTTGTTCACTGTAATCCCTTCTATTATTATTTCCCTTTTGCAGTTTTTCTCTCAGTGTCGTGCAGATCTTCATGGGTACAGGAACATGGTTTTGAGAAAGAAGAAAAGCTTTCAGAAGAGTGAGGCATCTGCACCATGACCCTTTGAAAGTGTCATGTGTGGAAGATGATGCTCTACGCCTGCTCTGTGTCTCAAACCACAGCTGTTTCCAGTGCCCTTCCTGAGCTCACTAGCTATTCCTCCTTCTTCTTTCTCTTCTGCTCTCCTCCTGAGCCGCTGCTATCACACCAATCAGAGCTCAGCTGTGTGTGACTGCCGCAGCACAAAAGCATACGGGAAACAAGCTGAGGAAAACAACAAAACCTAAACCAACACTGGGACGTATGCAACCTCAAATATTGTTTTGCAACTGTGTTCAAATTAGCTAGCGCCTGCATGTCTCCCGCCTCACTAAATGGTGAGGGAAAAGGAGCGAGAGGGAGGAACTGCAAGGAGGGAGGGCACGCATACAAGAGCGGAGAGATGAGATGAGATGGGGGTGGGGGGGCTGTAGCCAGAACTGGGAGAGTGGTGTGTGTGTGTGTGTGTGTGTGTGTGTGTGTGTGTGTGTGCGCGTGTGGGGGGGACCATTCATCGATCGCCTCCGCCGTTGAAATGTTAATGCTAATCGTATAACCGCTCTCTCCGGCGGTGCCTCGCACTTCAGTGGCAGCTCCAATTAATCTTGGGTGAAGGCTACGGCGCGTGACCCCGGAGCCGCTAGCCGGGGCCCCGCTCGCCGCTGCTTATGTAATTACACCGCCCAGTGTGTAATCACCTGGCCTAATCCCTCGGGGCTAGCAATTAGCCTTGCGACGCGCAGTTCCACAAGGCTACGCTAAGGCGCCCGCAAAACTCCCATCCACCTCACCATGGCTCCCGCATGCCAAACTCTCATCACCCCCCTCCCCCCAAACCCCTTTCTGATACTTCCTCCCTTTCTTCCCTCTCCTTGCACCGCCTACCCTTGCCTAGCGTTAGCCCGCAGATGAATAACGGTCAATTAAAGCTGCATGACTGGGGCTGCCAGGCGTCTGCGCCACCATAATTAGGCCTAATCACGGGGAGTGAGAGAGACAGAGAGAGAAGGGGAGAAAGAGTGTGCGTCTGACACTCCCCTCCACTCCCTTCCTCCATCTCTCCCTCCTTTTATAGGAGGCAATTTTAAGAGAGGAGTGGCAGACATTAGTCGTTTTGCTCTGGGGCTGTGTGTGTGTGAGTGTGTACATGTCTGTCTGTCTGTCTGTGTGTGATTTTCTTTTTACCCTATCTGTGCATTTTGTTGGCAAACCACTAACATGCTATAAAAAGATGAGGTAAAACACTCACCTAGTTTTTTGCATGAGACCTGAAAATATCTTAAAATGAAAATAGGCACAAATGCAAGGTGGGCTCATAACCACGCAAAATGATATCACTCGAGGCTCTCTCTCTCTCTCTCTCTCTCTCTCTCTCTCTCTCTCTCTCTCTCTCTCTCTCTCTGCCTGCAGTGAGGCCAGGGGCTCCTGGGGAATTCACTGGTGTGTGACGACCTGTCAGAGTGGCGACAGCAGTCCCGTCCCGCAAAAGCCCAGGCAGTGTGAGTGTGTATGCGTGTCTGTGTAAGTGTGTGTGTCCTGGTGTGTGTGTGTGTGTGTGTGTGTGTGTGTGTGTGTGTGTGTGACAGGGCTGCCCTTAATGACGGGAGCGTGGGGGGATTAGGAGCGCCGCGCGGCCGCCCTCGGCTCCTTCTCCGCAGGAACACATTTACACAGGAAGCTCATTAAAATGGATGAGGCTCCCTCCACGCTCGTTCGTTCTCTCTCTCGCTCGCTCGCTCCCTCCCTCCCTCCCTCCCTCCCCTTATCTCCCTCTCTCTCCGTCACTTCGTCCTCTCGCCATCTCCTCTCTTCTTCTATTTTGCTTCCTTCTCTTCATCCCCATTTTAAGCTCCCATGTTTTCCACTTCCGCTCTCTCTCTTTATTTTTCTCCATCCTTCCCCTATTTGCCTTGCAGATGCTTGGTGAGCTTTGCCATTTAAGGCCAGACAAATGGAGCGCCAGGCTCTAAGCCCATCGAGCAGCCCTAATGATTTGTTTTTAACAATGGGCCCTAATGGGCCCCAGATAATCAATGATGAGGGGTCGATGGAAAGGTGAGCCACGGAGAGAGTTAGAGAGGGGGAGAGCTTCCTCACATTTTCAGCCTCGGCTTTTTAGTACTATCTCAGTTTTCCGCTTTTATTCACCAATTACCTCTTTTTTCACTTTGCACTAATTTCCCTCTCAGGTCTCTTCTTAATTTTCTCCGTCTCTATTTTTTGCAGGTTCTGTATATTTCATGGGAGTTGAGTATAGTCTTTACATTTAGACACACATTTGGCTACTACACAGCCAAAATTAATATTATACAGCATTAATATGCTGCTACAACAGGCTTTAGTCTTCTGGGAAGGTTTTCAACAAGATCTTGAAACCTGGCTGCAGGGCTTCCATTCAGTCACAAGTGCATTAGTGAGGTCAGGGTCTGATGTCGGGTGATAAGGCCTGGCATATATTTTACAATGCAGATCACCCAAAAGGTGTTGGATTGGACACAGTTTGGACAAACTGAGAAATTAATTTCTTTGTGGGGGATTGTCATTTTGAAACATGAGGGGCCCTTCGCAAACTCTTGCCACAAAACACACTATTATTGAACAAAATAAAAGATTTTCATGCTGTAAAATAGTCTTTCTAAGATTAGGCTAAGTACTAAAAGTATGTGGCTACATACAGCAAAAGCCCCACAGCAAAAGTACGTGAGTATGTACAGGTGAAACATTTTACAGGTTTTGCATCACTCTTTGTATGTTTCCCTTTTTTTTGTTGCATTCTCTCAATTAGACAATGGTTCAAGTGATGGAAAGGGCACTTCAACACTTTCCTTATTAACCCCTCTTTTTTTATTCACTCAAAAACATGCTGAGAGTAAAAGCGTTGAAGAGGAGGCAGGTGGAGGTAGAGGGGGACAGAGTGAGCGAGAGATGGATGGATAGATGGAAGAAGGGAGGGCGAGGCCTAGTTAACTCTCCCTGGCCCTGTGTGGCTAATTACTCTGTGCTGTCGGAGAACAGCCACGGCTCACTGACCACATTCACATACTACGCTACTGGCCTCTCTCTCTCACACACAACACACACACACACACACACACACACACACACACACACACACACACACACACACACACACACACACACACACACGCACGCACGCACACACATAATAAGCAGACATATTCACATAAACAAACCCAAATTCAATTCGCATAGATGAGCATACATGCACAATGCCAGCTTGAAAAATGGAACAAACACATGCGGATAATCAGACCCCCCTCCTCGCCTCAATACACACACACACACACACATTTATATATATACACACACACACACGCACACGCACACACACACACACACACACACACACACACACACACACACACACACACACACACACACACAGCCTCCCAGAGCTGCACCACATAGCGCCTGGCCGCTCTGCTTCCTGCTTATATCCCCACACCTACCCCTCACCACCCCCTTCTATGTCTCACACACACACATACACCCTCCCTCCCCTGCTGCCGCACCGCCGGCCCATTATCGATCCCCCGCCTCTCCCCGCGCCACATAAATAATCGACAAGCAATTACCCGCCCACTCCCGCTGCCCCCGGCTTTGTTTGGGAGGCGCAGGGGCCAGCGCTGGGGGGAGAGGAGGGAGGAATAGCCGGGGATGCAGGCGTGCAGCTCCACAGTGATAGCCAAGAGGTTATTGGATCCTTAGTTTAACCATGGATGTGGAGATGCACACACATTCACACACACGCACGCACACACACAAACGTGCACTGCAGCACAATGAAAAAGCCAAATATGAGATCAGATCTTGCTGAGGAAGCTTGGAATGAGTGGAAGGATGGGAAGAAAAGTGCAGCGGTTGGTGAAGCTAACCGGCAGGTGATTAACTCCTTCTACTATTTCTCCCATTGACAAGCTTTTTCTGAAAAAACAGAACATTGTTTCATTGTGATTTCCACATTTACTTGTGTTCACATCAACTGGGGCCTCGTATGCAGTATATTTGTGTGTGTGTGTCTGTGTGTGTGTGGGTGGGTGAGGAGGATGTGGGTGTTGGGCTTCATTAATGATGAATAATGCGGATATTGCATGCACGGCAGGGTTGCCGTTTCAATTGCAAGATATGCCCGGCCTGACGTAGAGATTTCGTTTGCAAGTGAGTGTGTTTGCATCCGTTTCTTACCTGTCAGTGTAATGTGCGTCCCGGTGCTGCGGCAGACCCTGCTTGCGTCTCTGGCTGGATGAAGAGGAGCTGCCCGCCGAGGGCAGGTGAGCTTCTAAGGCCGCTGGATTCCTGACCGCTGCAGCAAACGCCTCCTGGCGAGCACGCAGCATATCTGAATAAGGAGCAATAAAACAAAGCAAGTGGAGGGGGAGAGATGGGAAGATAGAGTTGATATGACAAAGATGACGAAGGATTAAGTTGAAGAGAGAAGAGAGGAAAAAAGCAGAGGGGAGGCAAGAATTGAGGGGGAGACAGAGAGGGGAAGATAAAAACAAATTTAGTATCCAGCGGCTCATGTCTATGCAAAGGCATTACCAGAAAACTCAGGTTTGGATTGAAACAGAAAATCCTACTGACTATACATTTCACCAGCTTATAGTTGATGGCTTATTTTAAGTGTGCTGTACATTATCTGTCAGCGTGAACAGGTTTTCGGACAAAATAGTAGAAGTGAAGCATCCTTTAAAGACGTGTTAGTTGTCCTGTAGTGAAGGATGTGAGGGCTAACTATGCCGGTAGCTCATCCATATGGAAAATGGTCTTGTACTTGTATAGCACTTTTCTAGTCTTCCGACCACTCAAAGCGTTTTAACACTACATGTCACCATTCAACGACCCTGCTCTACCACTGACACGCATAAGCACATAAACACACACACCGAACAAAGATAAACAAAAACAGACATCTTGGTAGAGATGTCTGAAATTAGCACATAGCGCTCAAGTCCATCTGTCACACTTTGGAACTGAGCTGACCAGTTTGAAGCAAATGTGAGGAGAAAAAAAAGTGGTGGAAGCGGAAAAATGAAAAGGTGTTTTTGTAAAAGCGAGCAAAAAATGACTTCACACATCGGGGGCAAAGTGTTTTTACCCCACCCCACTCCGCCACCATCGCACCTTCTCCCTCCATCTCTGCCTGCCCCCTCTCTCCACCCTCTGCCCTCTCTCTCTCTCTCTCTCTCTCTCTCTCTCTCTCTCTCTCTCTCAGGAGAAGAGGCCTCATCATTATCAGCCAGGCCAGGCCACACCAGGAGACATGGCTTCTAATGAGAGAAAAATCCATCCTGCTCTCTCTCTCTCTCTCTCCTCCCTCTCCTTGCCTCAATCTATCTATCCGCTCTCTCCGCCTCCCCGCCTCCCCCTCTTTTTTAATTAGACAGATCCCTCGGGAGCTAGGGGCCATTTCCGCCGCCGGTACGGGTGTGACGTGTGTTTGTGTGCGTCTGTGTGATTTAGGTGCTTGCATGTGAGTGCCTGACTGTGTGTGTGTGTGTGTGTGTGTGTGTGTGTGTGTGTGTGTGTGTGTGTGTGTGTGTGTGTGTGTGTGTGTGTGCTGAAGCAGTTGAGTGGGCGCCGGGGAGGGGGGGGTGAAGCGACAGATATTAATGCGGCCTAGCTCCGGTGTATCGATCTGTTTGCTGCGCCAGGCCACAGGGGAATCGGCTGGCGGCAGACAAGGATGTGTGTGTGTGTGTGTATGTGTGGTTTGTGTGTGGGTAAGGGGGGGTTGGGAGAGATAAGGGAGGGACCAGAGGGGAACTGGAGCCATAGAGCGCACACACAAACACACACACACACAGTCTGTTGTGCACTTGCATACACGGTGCAGGGGTGACAGGGTGGAGGAGCTGACCTCTATGAGTTTCCTGTGGTCACAATCCCACCTCACCAATTATTTTGTATGACTGGGTTAAAGGGGTACTCCAGTGGTTTAGTATTGCACTTCCATAAAGTTTGGGGTCTTCCAAGGAACAGATTTGTAAAGGATAGCACAGATCGATTCTGCAGAGCCCAAGATATCCTGACTATATTGCATCCAACATAGAATCATGGAAGAAACCCTAACTTTAGGCTGCAGACTTTAATTAGTCAAGCTCTAAAAAACTATAACCGGCAATTCCCATAATGCAACTCAACAGCGGCTTTCTCTTGCCTTGTAAACATCCATGTCTTTTAAACGCTTCACGTACCGTTTGTAACGCAGACAAACCCCACCGACCCAAGCCACAAACTAAGCTTTGATAGATTTAAAAATAAAAAAGTATCTTGACAATTTCTCAATAAAAATGTATGTCATTTCTCTAATATTTCTGCCCTTTCTCATCTTATTCCATTCTCGTTTTATCCAATGCGTGTTTGTAAAGCTTCACTCCAACACTGCGTCCATATTTTGCTCTCTCTATCCCCCGCCCCGCTCTCTCTAATTCTCTTTCATGTGAACTGAGAAGAGCAGGGTCACCTGGGGCTCTAACCTTCAGACTGGATGTGTGTGTGTGTGTGTGTGTGTGTGTGTGTGTGTGTGTGTGTGTGTGTGTGTGTGTGTGTGTGTGTGTGTGTGTGTGTGTGTGTGTGTGTGTGTGTATACAGAGTAAGTACTCAGATTTAGAATTTCCCCTCTAAAACTCTTGGTGTTGCAGCAGCTAGAACACAAGAAGAGAGTCCCTTCATCTCCAAATTAAAGTCCTAATTGAGGACACACATACACATATATTCCGTTGCATGAGTTATTTTGGGAGGTCCCAGTTTACCACTCGGACCCATTCCGCTTATCCCTCTTTTGTGCCATCCCATTTTCCTCCCCGCCATCATTCCTGGTGTTGGGCCTAAATCCCCTCGGTTAAGCCGGGTTTTTCTCGGCGCGAGAATGCAGAGGAGCGCCGCACTGATGCAGCTTTGCCAGCCTCGTGATGGATTTGGTACACAAAGACCGACAACCATCCGCTAAAACGCACCATACATCAGAAAATTAAGTGTCTTTTCAGGAAGAGGTAGTCAGCCAGTATCATAGGCTAAGCAAGCAGTACATATGTGGCAAGTTTGTCACACTGAATGTCTTTAACCGACCAATCACGTGCTGGAGTTTTCAGGCTCTTTGGCATTATGATGATAAAGAGATGTTGTGTACAAATCACACTAAACTGCAGAAGACGAAACACAAACACGCCCCTTCCATACCACCCCTCCCTTCACTTTCATCTGGATATCTACCCCCACCTCTCTTTTTCTTTTCTCTCTCCCTCACTCTCCTTTCATCATATGAAGAGGGAGGGAAAGCCCTCCTGGCCATTTCTACAATCCTGCCACCCCTCCACCTCCAACCCCAATTTCAGCCCCCCACTCCCCTTCCCTACTCTTCTTTTGCCCATTAGGTTCAGAGAGAACCTCTCAAACAACACCTACACATCCACACACAGAGTTCCTCCTCACCCCTGCTTCTTTCACGCACACACACTCTAATTTTCTGTGCCCGACACTTCAAACACATGAAAGGATGCTCTGCGGGGACCAAGGCTAAAGGGAAGGTTGGAGGTGGGGGTAAGGAAAAGGAGGAGGATGAGGGGAGAGGGTATGAAAGCAATGCTAGAGATGGAGATGTGTAGGAGAGATGTTTTGGTGATGGGGGCCCAGGAGGGAGGGAGGAGGGGGTCACAGGGCCCCATCAGAGACCAGGTCAATGTCAAGGGGCTCTCGCTGAAGTGATTCGCGTCAGCCTCTCAAGAGACAAAACAGACGTCCATCTGGCCCATCTCCTGGATTGTTCGTGTCTGAGAGTGTTAGTTTCTTAACAAGCTCCGACTGTTAATTGGCAGAAGGGAGGATGTGAAGGTGGTGTTTTACTGAGTTTTCCACATAAACTTGTAAGCAGTCGGTAGATAGACGGAGGAAGTGCAAATGTAAACACACACATCCGTAAGAGGAAATCTTACCATGAATTTGTGTTTGAAATGGCAGTTGTATTTAAGTGTGTGACCCGAGCATTATTAATGAACCATAAACTTGTATGTATGCGTTATATTTTTAATTTCTTGCTCCGGGAGAAACTATTCCATCAACTCTGTTCCTCCCGAACTTTCTTTGCCCAGTTCTCTCATCAGGTTTTTTTGGACTTGTATTCCTGGTTTCTCCTCACCTCTTTCGCTACTTCTTCTGCACATATATTGCTTTTAAGTGCAGCTTGGAAGAGGAATGCACGTGTGCAGAATAAAGAACGCTGTGGAAATGATCAAACGATTTGGTATGTGGAAGTGAAGAAAGGGATCGAGTATGTCTATATTGCGCCAGAGCGTCTTCCTCATACCAGCAAGGTTTCTGGGAAAGGAAGTCAGTGATCAGACTGCACCCTGGGCCATAAAACCCCCACAATGCACTGCATCGTCCCTCTAACTCCTCTAAGACACGAGGAAAAGGCAATTAAAGCCTTTATAGGCTTCGCCCCCTAGATTTGCAGCCAGCAATTAAAAATCATTACTAATCAAATAAAAATAAAAGTAGCTCAAACTACAAGTCGGCCAGGGCATCAATTGGATTTATGCTACTGCAAAAGAGCTCATAAAGACTGGTAAAACTTAATGTTACATTCTTTACAAAAATGTGAGAAAAAGGTTAGCATTTAATGGCAGGCACAGTGAAACGAATATCAGGCCAACTTATAAAATCCAAACGAGGCAAATCTTCTCATTTTCCCAATCAAACTACAATTCTCTCAAGTTAAAACCAGTCAATTTTACGTGACTGTTGAAATTGAGAAAAACTGGGACACACTGGTGGTTTCGAGGGTGTTGGGAGATTTAGAGGGTTGGCAGGCAGCCAATGAGAGCTCCTAGATCAATCGCAATGTTGATGCATGCACAGCCTTGTGGGTGTTGTTAACAACGGAGGCCAGGGTGGACAGAAATCACCCAGAGTGACACTTTGACACTGGGTGGGCAAGCACCGCAAATAGAAATGTCAGCCGTCTCCATGGCTGGGGTTTCAATGGCAGCAGTGTGGCACACCTTAACATGGTACCCTGAACACAGTGCATCACAGTGACTTGGTGACAGGTGACGGAGGAGATGTTTTTATAGAAGCCGGTGAAGTGCTTCCACAGGAAACTCTTTTTGTTTGAAGTAAATCGCAAGTTACTTCAAACTAACTCTGAAGTTTAAAAAAAAAAAAAAAAAAAAAAAACTGAAAGGAAAAGTACCTCTAGATCCTTCATCAGTCGATTCTTACTTGTAGAGCAGGAAATGCTATTCTGAATATAAAAATCAACTGTGCACTGAGGTATATACAGTAAGGTGTAAAATATTACAGAGATATTTCAAAGCCAATATGATGACAGTGAGGATGATGATGACCGTACACACACCTACAAATACAGAGCCTGTGGACTGACCGTGGCCAGGCAGACCCATGCTGCTCGCCAGCTGGTAGAGCCGTTGCTGCTGCTCCTCATAGGACCCTTGCTCGCTGAGCGCTGACATCATGCGCCTGTAGTGCTCCTCGGGGCTCATGTGGCCGCGGCTGCCGCCTGCCTCCACCACCGGGCTGTGGGAGTTCTCTGAAGAGAGGAGGGACACTTATATCAATGACTGTCAATACCCACATCATCAGGAGATAACTACTAACCTGATACTGCGCAGTTTCAAACAGAAGCCAGAGGTCACAGATTTGCAAAATTTGAAGTTGAATACCCAAAATCACTTAACTGAACACAGAACACTACAGTTTAGCAACACTGCAAAGTGTACTTATCTGTTTACTCCAAATAAACAAGAGAAGAACAAAAACTAATACTAGTGAGTCCAAATGTTCTTAAATGAGCTCACTCACTGCTGCTCAGAAACCAGTTTTAGGATGCTTTACAGCCCATTAGTGTCTAGCATCTTTATTCAAACACCAGAATTTAATTTGAGTCATTCTGAGCACTGTGAGATATCTTCACAATTTGGAGGGTGGAGGTAAATTTGGTATTTCTTACACAGTTTTAAAAAACATCACAGAATGCACTCATTACCATTGTAAACCACACATACCAAAGAATTACCCATAATTAATGATATTATCTTTCCATCTTGCATATTTTTGTATTATTACTGCACTCCGTCGCGAATGCTTCCTCAAATATCAGCCAGGAAACATGGTTGTACACAGATTATTCATTAAGAAGAAAGCAAAGACAGCCCTGATGGACTGGAAACTTCTTTGGATGAAGCTATACACATACAACCATGCATTGTTAATGGTCGGAGCCTGACCCAAGCACGAACTCACTAGTTCTCTGACAGAAAGCACGGAATTATGCATTACTGTTTGCATAAGGTGAACGATTTTAAGTAGGGTTGTTTTGCTGTATTTTATTTTAAATCTTTTTTTATGCAGACTACAAAAAAGGCCCCGCTTCTTCCATCATGTGTGTGTTCATGTGGTGTATGATATCCATCGAGCTGTCAGTCCCCATACTTAATCTCTCCCTCTGACCTCCCTCCTCCCTCTCTCTGTCAATAGTAACATGATCTAAGGTATGGTTGGTGGGGGATATGGGGAGGTGTTTTGGGACTTAGAGGAGGGAGAAATAGGATGAGGAGGAGGAGGAGGAGGGAGAAGCAGAGGAAAGCAGGGGTTATTTTTACCACCCTCCCTCTTATTGAAACCTGAGCCTGGCCCCGGGCAGGCGAGCAGGAGTGGCGCTAAGGAGCGGAGGTGGGTTGGAGGTGGTGGTGGAGGAAGCAAGCATGCAAGCATCTCTGTCTCCACTGTCAAACTCTAGCTAATCTACCCAAGGTCCTCAAGTGTATGTGTATGTGTGTGCACGCAACTAGTCTGCGACTGTCTGAAGTTTTCTCGCTCTCTAAACACAGCAGGGGGTGGCGATTTTGCAGCGGAAAGAAAAACAGACATCATTTACACAGCGGCATCCAATCTCTCCTGCTCCATTCCTACGCTGCGCTGCGCTACTCCGTCTCTGTCTCCCTCTCTCAAAATGTATTTCACGACTTGCATTAGTCATTAAGGGATAGTGTCTGTCGCCGAACTTGGAGGACATGAAGACATGCATCGATAAAGAAACACACATGCAGGTACAGAGTCTGGGTTTGAATGTGGATAGAGCTCAAGGTTAAGACACATGATCAGCGGTGTTTTGAAATGGCTTAACTTCATTTCTCTGGACAGCAGGCTGCGCGCACACACACACACACACACACACACACACACAGTCTTCTTTATCAGTCACCCTCCCTCATGCAAATATACAGAAAATTAAAAATATATACAAGCCATATACAGCCGTTGTTTGCTTTAAAAGCCAAAAACCTAACCACGCAGGCAAAAGAGCACAACGTCAAAATAAAAACACACAAGCCCCATTTGCCTTAAGAGGAAGCCAAGCCCGAGTACACACACACAGACACGCACACAGAACTCACATCCACATAAAAACCCATGCATCTTTCAGAAGCTGAGTTGTGTCTAAATAAGACTATAATGGCCAGGAATGAGTGCCTCTCTACTCAGAGAAAGAGGCTCCAGGCAGGGCTGTTGTCGGTCAAAGGTTACCCAGGGGGAAAAGGTCAACACTAGGCTCAGGCTGAGCTCTCCACAGCTTAATCTGCACTTACCCTCCCCCCATCTAGTTTTACACTGAATTTAACCATAATAAAATAACATAATTTGTGTCACTGTACGTATTTTTTGTTTGGCTTACACATGCTCCTGTAGAGTGTGTGTGTGTGTGTGTGTGTCTGTGTGTACATGTTGTTCAGTCGTCTCCAGAGATGAGACTGGATGTGCGGTGAGCTGCCCTTGGTTTCGCGGTTTTGCCTGCTGTATAATGCATCAGTCAGGAAGTCTTCCTCAGGAGCCCAGAGGGACGGCTGTGCCGGCTCCACGCTGGGCGCCTGGTTTCTCGCCACATGAGGGAAATATGAATAATAGAGGATGGCGACCGGATTGCAGCACTACAGCGGGGAATTGTCTTGCCAACGTATGCCTTTTTAAGATTTGTTATTTATGTTGTTCCCATGTCACATAGAGAGCAGATGAAAAGGCAATAAAGTTTATATTAGGAATCAGCAGCAAAAATGATTCAATCAACGGGGGCCATAATCTAAGGTATTATAACATTTAGATATTATATTACCGTGTGTTCTGCGTTTGGAGCTACCCCTGGCATTTCCCTACCACCCATGGTCTGTTTTCTTGTTCAAATTGGGACTATTTTCTACTGCAGATGCCGTCACAAAATGAAAACTGTTCAAGTCAGATCTGTTGAGTGACCAGAGGAATTCCGACATTTTAAATGGGAAGAAATTTGTTTTTATTAATGTCATTTCTCAATGTTTTCAGCAGTACAAATTCTCCTTTTGTGGTGCTCAAAACATCCATCGTATTGGGTTAGCAGCAGAATCTAGCAGACAAAGCTCAGCAGGTAAAAACGTCATGGTTCCATACAATTAATGCAATGTGAGAAAATACTATGTTTTGGTAATTTAAGTGACCCTTTAGTGACCTGATGTGTATCACGCTAACATTGACCACCAGCAGCTAAACCAGTACCACCTCATGTTTCCCTCTTCACTCTGCAGCTTCCATCCTTTCTCTTTAACTTTAACTCAGCCATCCCATCTTCTTTCCCACAATGTTCCCATCTTTGCTGTCAGAAAATGTCCGTCCAAGCACATCTGTAAAGTCACAAATACTCTGCATGGTCTTACCTTTGGGGGATACGCTACGTGACTTCTTGCTGTCAGAGGGACACTCGCTGCTGCTGTTGGGAGAGAAGCTTCTCCTCTTTCCTAGAAGGTCATCTGTAAGCACACAAAGAGAGAAAGAGCAGTAAGCAAAAAAGGCCAAAGCAAAGGCTTGATATTGAAGCTCTGCTCTATGCCTACCTGTATACATGGCGGCTGTTTTGGAAATGCAGATTTAGAAGAGAGGAAGTGAAAAAGAGCCAAAGAGAAAAAAAAAGAAGTGATGGGTAGAGAGAAAGAGAGCAAGCAAAGCAAGCCACGGGCGTCTGGAGATTTGCTTGTTCTGTCAGATACGAGAGGGGGCCTGCACCGCCGTGGATGACAGATCTGCCTGGCTCATTCACGTGTGTGCGTGTTTTTGTCTATTTGAAGGAGGGAGGAGGGCTCTGTCTCTCTGTGTCTCCTCCAACGTCTCTTTCCAACAGTCTGTCTTAAAGTGTTATCAGTATACTTCCTCTCTCTCTTCTCTTTTTCCAGATGTTGGCACAAAAGGCTCTGACTGAACTTAAGTGCACGAGAGCCTCTCAGCTGCTTGGGAAATCACTCTCAGCCTACATTATGTCTATATCAGGTGTTATTTTTAGTTTTTGTACCTCCACGACAGATAGTCTCCTCCTCCTCCTCCCCTCTCTCCTGTTGCTGTCCTCCCCTCATAAACACACTTCTGATCTTCTTGCCTCATTTCTCATTTCTTTGTCTCTCTCTCGTCTTGGTGTGTTTAAAACCTCCTCCCATTAGGAGTTCTCTCTCCTCCCATTTACACCCTCCCTGCCTCCGTCTCTTCATCCCTGTTATCCCTCTACCTCCTCCCCTGCCACCAAAGAGGAGCATCTAGTGTACAATTATACCCCCCCCCCCCATACTGCCTCCCCCTCCTCCCCTCTCATCCCTCTTTTCCTTCCCTCCCAATCGCCTCACCTCCAACCCCCTCATACACACCTCAAATCAATACTGGCCTAATCAGAGAGAGAGGGGATGCAGAGCACATTGCATGCAGTGCCGGCAGGAAGGAAAAGGCTGTTTGTCATTGCTCTCTCTCTCTCTCTCTCGCCCTCTCTCTATCTCATACACTTTTTTCTCTGATTCTGTTTCTTCCTCCACACAGACAGCCAAGCCACAGCAGCAACTGCTTCCCTTCTTACTCTTTTTTCTCGCTTTCTCTCTCTCACTTCTCTGTGCTTATTTTTAAGGATGGGGAGTGCCCCCCCTAAGGAGAATGGATCCTCTCTCTCTCTCTCTCTCTCTCTCTTTTTCAACAAAGCAATTTTTCATCATTTGCACGGCATGTGTAAACAGTGTGGAGAAACAATGAAATTTCGTAGCAATACCCAAGCAAACAACATTTGGCAATTTCTGTCATGTGTCCACTCCTGTGTCCACCTGAGCAACGCACGGACAGTCATCAACAGAGGAGCGACGCTGGAGTGGAGTCTGACCTCTAATCCTTAACCTATCACCCAAACTTATGTTCTTTCTTCACTATAACAAGACACAGATAGACAGGGACGGGAAAGAGAGACAGACAGACAGACATTTAGACAGGACTCAGAGGATTTTGTTGGGCTGCTGAAGGAGCCCTGGTGTTGATGAGAGGGCGAGCGAGCAAACAAGAAAGGGAGAGAGTGGGGTTCACTAATGATCCAGTGTTTGATGTTTCCTCTCAGGTCCTGAGGAGATCCACTCCTATACCATCCTAAGGATACAGTGTAGGGAAAGCGGAAGGCTGAAGGGGGAAGGGGGGACGCTAATGGACAAGTCCATAGACACACATATCGAATGTCTTTCATAATTTCTACTTTTTCTGTCAACCTTTATATTCTGTTTTTCTTCTCATTTTCAAATCATGTTTAGTACTTTACTTTAAAAAAACCCCTCCATCTATCTTATTACTGGAATATTAACAAAGAAAGAGAGAACCCCCATTAGTTAGACCCCCTATTCTAACACACACACACACACACACACACCCTCTCATGATCAAACACACACACACACACTTGAGTCGTCTCTTGAGCCGACCTCACTCAAGACACTGCGTCTCCTGAGCGAGTGCCCGAGGGCCAGAGATTTGAGGGCGGAAAGCTTTTAAAGCCAATTAAATGGGGCTTCTTAGAGCACCGGCGCTCCCTTTTAATGCCGAACCCTGAGCTCTGCTAGCGTCTACGCTAACACTTTTACTCCCACTAACACTGCTTACAGTCAAGTTTGCTACCCCGAGCATTTCCCTACCACCTGCTTGTTAATACTGCTGAAGAATGAATGGTAATGGAGTCAGGAGTCGACTGTGATTTTACTGTCAAAAGAGTGCAATAATTAAGTCAAAATAGCATTAGCTGCTATGATATAGCCCCTTGTTTTTACCATTCCTGGTCAACAAAAACAGGCTAACTTTCTTTCAACCAGCCAATATTCAAGCCTCTGCCTCAGTTCCTCTTTGCTAGTTAACCTCCTCCTTATCTGCGGTTCCTCCTACTCAGAGAAAAGAGGGATGAAAACAGAGGGACGGATAGAGAAAGAGGAAACAGCAGGAATTAAACCCTTTCCTCTTTCATGTGACACCACCAGGGCGAACCATCAGGCAGGCCTTCCTCTTTACTCTCTGATTTCCTCTCCTCCCTCAAACTTTAGTCCTCTTCCTCTCCACTCTCCATCCCATGGAGCGTGGTGACAGCTCAGACAGCCAGACTCCTTAATTCCTCTCTTACTCCGTTAATCTGTCATCTTTATCAGGCCGGTGAAGGGGGGCTGTGCGGAGAGGAGGGGGGAGTGACAGGCGGGGACGTGGGGTGGGCCGCCAGCCGCAGCCCCCCGATCAATCTCCACATTACAGCTGACAGAATGGTGCTAATAACTTATTGATCCCCCCTCCGTGCGCCGGGGCCTCCGCCGGCCCTGAAAGCCCTGCCATTGATTGGCTTACAGGCTGATGCAGCTGGGAGAGGGGGGGGGGGGGGGGGAATGGGGGTGGTTGATGGGGATGGGGAAAGCGCCGCTTCTGCTCACGCTGAGGAGAGGATGCGCCACCTCCAACACGTGCAAATGTACACACACAGTAACACTGGTCCACTGTTTGTCATGTTCAATCTCTTTTCAACAGGAAGAGAGCGATACAGAGAGGTGGAGAGAGAAGAACACAACGAAAGAAGAAGGAGAAAGGAAATCACGGAGGAAGACTTGTACGTCTAGTCAACTGACTAAAGTATGACTGACCTTAACGGGAGAATCTGGGACATATAAATAAATGTCCCCTTTGCAATGCAGTATAGTTATGTAACAATAAAAACTAAACCTAGTGGCTATTTATGCAAGCTTTTATTTTTGGGTACAGTAGTACGTATTTCCTGTAAAAATCACCTCATGCACATGTAGTGAAGAAGAGATGTTTCCAGCACCAGTGTTTTGATAACAATAGGTTCTGGGCAGAGACAGCTATTGTTGTGATAGTTACTTACAAAAAAGTTGTAAATAACAAATTGCTTTAAATTAAGTAATATTAGAACGGTGTTAAACTTACACCTTACAACTAAATATTTCCGGTGTTTTCAATCTTTTGGTGCCGCGTTCTAATCTTGTCACCCTAGTGTTCATTTGTCTTCTTCAGTATTCAGCGGCTTTTGGTAGCCAAAAGTTCAAGCCAGAATATACATATTAATCTTTTTATCAAATCAGTGCTCAGGGAAGGTCACAGGTTATTAAAGGCAAATAAAGTTTAAAATGCACCATCAAATAATTATGTTGAATATCTAACTAAACACAAATTACTTTCTGGATTTAAACTTAAATTAAGTTTCCTTTAAGTGCTCTTAAAAGAAGAAATTTGAATTTTCACTATTTACTCAGCATTTTATTTTGGCACCTGTGAATTTTATCTCTTGACAGAGGCATTAACATGTCTTTATGAACAATAACCCTGAGAAGGCACTATAGTACGGCAGTGCAATTACATTCCTGTTAAGTAGTGGGATGTTTTAAATTATTTACAACCCCCATTGCCCTTTTTGCTTCTGTATGACAGAGCTAATATCAGAAATCCTGGAGTGTTTACTTTTGTTTAGAATTGCCTTTCTATGCTAATCAAGTAATACCTAGCTGGTAATATTTTAAGAGCGATCCCCGCTCACAATCAGTTTGAGAAAGCAGGTCTTGCACAAACATGCTGGGCGGCAGATTCACACGCGAGCAAACATCTAAAACCAGGCATTTAAAACCACACACGGAAAGGTGCACACACACAAAAATGTGCTCAAGCCCCAAACCACTGCTACAACCCCCAACCACACACACACACCGACAGGCTGTAACTGCCTCTGGGAGTCTGAGTGCAGGGAGCAGAGGAGAGAGAGGGAGAGAGGGAGAGAGGGAGAGAGAGAGAGAGAAAGAGAGAGAGTGGCGGTCCAAAAACACCTTATCTGCCCGTTTGAGTCTCCAGTCTGACCGCAGAACCACGGTTTACAGTCTCCACAGGCAGCCAGACTCTCAGCGTCGGCGCCCCGGCTCTACCCCCCCCCGTCCTCCCTCCCTCCCCCTCTCGCAGAGCCTCTGAATAGCCAGCGGCTGGGGAGTGAGAGAGCGAATAAGGGAGGGAGGGAGGGAGGGAGGGGAGAAGAGAAGGAGGGAGGCAGGCCTCCTGTCTGTCCCTCAGATTTAATTAACGGCCCACTACGGCGCAGAGACGACCCGGCAAGCCTGCTTCCCTTTGCTCCTGACCCACACACACACACACACACACACACACACACACAACAACACACAGAGACGTCCGCCGCCATCGCTGCCGCCTGCCCTCCCCTGATACCACCACCGCACTCATTCATCTCTCTTTCCTCTCTCTCTCTCTCTCTCTCTCTCTCTCCATTTCCAAATGTTTCTTCCATCAATGCATCTCGGTCTCTCTCTGCTGCAGACTTTTCCTTAATGTTATCCTTAATTTCTCTCCTATCATACTCCTCTGCCTTTCACATTTTCTCCGTCCACAGTTTATAGACTGACTTGTGGAGGATAAGTCAAATTGGGGAGTTGACTGACAGAACAGAGTAAACACAATATTATACAGCAAGCTGCGTTTACAGTCTCATTTATCTCAAAGTGAAATAATCCACTGCTCTAAAAATTCATACACATTACACCCACCTTTATTTGGATGCAAATTTAAACATGTGTTGATTTTGCGTTGGCACATATCTGTATAACTATGTGTTATTTGTGTGTAATTATGCGTTTCTGAACGTGTGTGCGTCTAATTTCACTGGCAGACAGAGTTGGAGCCAGTGGCTGATCGGATTGGACTTGTTTACGGACGCAAAGCGAGCAGCTTAGGCAGCCTGTTAAATCTCCCTTTGGTGCTCAAACGGACAGATTTTAGGGTCTTGGACCCCCCTTGATGTAGGCCACACTGTGCTCACCCTTTCCTCCATCAACCCCCACCCACCCACCTCTATCCCCTTGTGTCTTCTTCCATTAAAATAACTACTCAGGGCTCTGATTTCTCCATTAACTTGAGCGGCTGATTAGGCCGGTATTTGGGTGGAAATCCGTCACAAACCGTGGTTTAAGACACTGGCTGGGTTGGCTGTTGAGCAGTCTAATACCCTCCACCTGCCACCCACCCCGGCTGATATCACAGGCACCGTATGGACAATTAATCTGGCAGACAGAGGAGATGAGCACACAGAGAGAGGGTATGGAGGTGTTGGGTCTGGACTGATTGTGGTTCTAGCTGTGCCTCTGGCTAATGTTATAAGAAGGGACAGGGTCAAACCCAGGGCAACATTGGAGCGAGGTATGGTCTCCACTGATAACCAGACAACTCATTTGTTAATAAGGGGTGAATGTATTCGTTTAAAGAAATGTGGGACTGATGGGATGTTTATAATTCAGCTGATTTTTTTTTATTTACATGTTTCCTGTTTGCAATATCAGCAGATATTGAAAAAAAAGATAAATTATTAAAGTTTACATTGATAATAATTTCTATAATTCAATTCATCTGACTTTCATGGGTTGAACCTTGAGAAAAGACATCCTGACAAACATTTTGAACAGGGAAAAATAACAATACAAGAGCCTGCAACACTCATCCAAAAAGTGTGACATATATCAGTTGAAAGCTGTTTCAATAAGTATTGACAATATAATCATTTTAAATATGCAATTACATGATAATGTGTTTGGGTTGCTTGTGAAGCATTGTTGCACTCAATTATACCTTGTTGGGATACAGTAGATGACACAAACATATGTCATGAAGATAGGTACAGTGTGGCAGTACAGTACAGTAGCTTGACTGCTGAACAGAGATATCCACAGAGGCTGTTTTACAAACATATGTCTTTGAAGGAGACACAATATCCTCATACAAGCTACTTGACAAATAGCTGTGATTAAATGCTGTCTGTGTTCTGTCTGTAAGCCGTAAGAAAAGCTCTTAGCACGTGCACACCATGGTTCCTCTGCTCACAAGAAACTGGATTAATGGCAAACAAAGCTATTTATTCAGAAGTAATTTAAAACAGGGGGTTTAACAAAAATCCTGGAGTGTGGCAGAGAATGTGGGAAGACCATTAAGTAATCAAATTGAGAGCGACCTCCAGGAATGAGTAATAAGCTTATGTTAAATTCCCTCAAATCACACAAATTAGGGTAAATTAAATGGATAATGAAACGTTTACATATGTTATAGGAGATGTAATGGGGAGTATATCATCAGTCTAAATGCAAAGGCAGAAATAGAGAAATTTTTAATAAAAGAAAAAGAAAGAAAACATCCTGGCAAACCTTTAAACACACACGCAGCATCACTGGGGGTCCTACCTGTGTGTCCAGTACTGGTGTTGTGGTCGGAGGCTGACTGGCCCTCGGGCATGCCGTGCTGTCTGGTGTGGTGCAGGTTGGAGATGATTGTAGAGAGGTCACTGTCACGACTGTAGCACACACACACACACACACACACACACACACACACACACACACACACACACACACACACACACACACACACACACACACACACACACACACACACACACACACACACACACACACAGGAAAGGGAGGATAAACACATTTAAAAGCAGCCCCAAACAAACTTAATTCCACAACGCAATCCAAACCAGTGTGTGATAAATCAGCAGCGCATAAATTCATACTATTTCATGCACTATTTACCACAAACATCCTCCATCCAGACAGCACAGTCCAAACTCTATAAAATACCTCTACACAGCCTCAGCAGCTACAAGTGGCCGTCCTATCAACCGGCTCTTAGCTCCGAGGTGTGTAATACACTCTGACAGACTACCGCACCCAGCACTTTTGGGTCTCATCCCTACTCATCTTCCACACTAAGATGTATTAACGAACATATTCACAACTCATAAGTAGTTTAGCAGCTTAAAACCTGATTATGGCTCTTTATAACTCGGGCCGCCAACTGCTGTTTTAGAGAAAAATGGCGATTGAATAAATGCTAAATGAAAGATGATGAAAAAAGAAGTATCCATTAATCCTTGAACATCTCTTACTTACTTATTAGTAATAAAATATCTAAAAGAAAACGCAATGAATCTGTGTTATATGACACTGGGCTTCGGGTCTTCTTTTCTACTGTCGCGCCTGCACTTCAACAGGAGGCCGTTCACAACAAAACTGTCCACAAGAGTCTCTCAAACCCCCTGTCCTGTCCTTCAGCACCCAAAGGAGGAGCAGGAGGCGGGTTCACAGATTAGGCCCAGAGCTGGTTGGAGCCACGCTGCCTTTCCAAAGGCTTCACCAGCTGCCTTTCTTACCTCCCCACACCAGTAGACTCAAACAACCGTGTCATGAAGGTATTTCATTTGCAAACTGATTACCATCCTGGTTGCATTAAATGGCCCAATGAAGGGAAATAAGTGCTTAGCGTTTGAGAGGAGTATAGCAGCCGTGCAGTACCAGTGTAGTTACAAGATAATAGCAAACAGCTTGTGTGGTAGGAGAGGTACAGGGTTGAATATGTTTTAGGCAACAGTCTGAATATAATTTACTTTTTACCACATGGAGGAACATCCCAAAAGCCCAAATGAACAGGAAACTTCATGTACACTATGATTTTGTCCACAAAATAGAGTTTTAAACATGTCAGTTGGTTGGTATCAGCATCCTCTCGTGTCAGTGGGAGTCTCGTTTAAAGGCGTAACTGGCAACTTTATTGAAAGCAGAATCATCTATGAAGGGGGTCTGGTATGACACAGCAAGGACAGTTTATGGGACAGAAGCGGTGAATGGTTCTTAGCTGCCACCACTATGACGAGGCCACACTGTTTGCGGCTGCTGGATTTGGGTTTTTACAGTCCCATGATTACAGGCTCCTGCTGTAATGTCAGGCTGTCGGTTGCCAAGCTGTTTTCCACACGCTAACAGAAAAGATGGAGGAAAGCTCGGAGGGCCTAATGCTGGCCTCACCGGTCACCTTTCAGTCACAGAGAACCAATGACTCAGAGAACAGTCTCAGACAAAACAGTCACCGCCGGCTGCTAAGCAAGGAGACGCTTGATTGGACTGTGACTGCAAACCTTTCAGACTAATGATAGACTTCTTTTTATAGAGTGTAACTTGCTAAAATTAGTAGCTATCTGTGTCTGAGAGCCCACATTTTTTTTTAAGAATAAAATGAGGTGCAGGGTTTAAGAGAAAATGAAAATGAAAATGAAAAAAAAATGTTTTTAAAGTCATATAATGTATCTGCGTCACCCAGTGAAAACAAAGCACAAATCACACACACACTGCAGTTCCACACGCTCCACTGTGAGAAACTGCAGCCAAATCCATCAACCAGCTAGCTGCGTAATAACACCACCCTCTGTCCGTCATTTAAAGTGATCATGATAATGCCATCCTGAACTTCTCAGAGAGGTGATGGGGTTATTATCCCGTGGCGAAGTAGCCGCTCTAAGCCATGAACGGCAAGGACATTGTTAGTAGGGTAATTAGCACACTTTTCCTGAGCTGTCCCGCCTCGGCTTGGGCTAATGAGGTCCTAGCCCTATCCCTGCCCGCCCTCAACCCCTTCCCCCCTTCTTTCTCTGGGTGGAGGCAAGGTCACACTCAAGCCCTGGAAGATGAGGAAGGGGGGTGTGGATGGTGTTTAAAACCCAGTCACCTGAGTCAGCGCTCCCTAAGGAGCTCCGAGGGCCGGGGTTAGCATGGAAGGACGGGGGCCTCGGAGAGGATGGAGATGGGTTGGGCTAGGGGGTGTATTGTGGCTGTTGTGCCTGATAGCAAAGAAGGACATGAGCTGCTTTCTTATCACCCAGGTGCACGCCGGAGACAATCATCTCATCCTCAGCTCATCCCTAAACTGGTCAATACCGCACCTCTCATCTCCGGCCACAGGACAGACACACTGACCCAGACACTGGGAAGACTAAAATGTGTTAATACTCAACGTCTGTCATGGATACCACTGGTATACAGTATTACTGAGATGATACCGCAAAGCCTGTATAACTAACCACATTTCCACTCGGGCTGGCTATCAATTTAAAAGACCAAAGTTTAGGTGCTGATACCAAAACAATACATTTTCATTACCTTAGTTTGGGGAATATAATCATGTTTTAAGTCCTTTTTTATCCGTGGTAAATAAAGGTTGATCAAAGTGAATATATTGTCTCAACTTAGACATTTTACTGCTTTAGGTCAGGAAATTTCAGATCAAAGAATCGAGGGAAAAATGAAAAAAACGTAGGTATTCGATACATTTCTACTGCTTTTTCAATTCTTCTGGTCTATGAATTCAAAATACTCTTATCACTTATCGTAGTCCCTGCAACTCAATATTACAGCATGATTCTCACAGCATAGATATTCACAGCAATGGAAAGTCAAGTCTGTATTGCTGAATCATGTGTTTCGATAAAGCCAAAATAATTAAAACTATTTCAGTAAAAACTGATCATTTGTTGGGGCTCTTTCTTTTGTTAAGAAAAGGTTGCGCTCCCTTCTACTATTACAGTAGGAGTTACTTTTCAAAATGGTCCAAACAACATGAAAAAAAATCTTCTCCTGGCAAAGGCTGTCGCCTCAGTATAAATGCCCAGTAGTGGCCTGCTGCGGCATTGGCACGCGGAGCTGAGGTGGCGGGGCTCGAGGTCACAGTGTGAGTTGGCAGAAGCTGGCAGCCCAGGCACCCTGACGCCATGTCTCACACCACCACTGGGAAAGTGCTGACAGACAGACAGCAGGGATGTGAAGGTGGAGGAGTGGAGGAGGAGTGGGAGAGAGAGAGAGAGAGAGAGAGAGAGAAAGAGAGACAGAGAGACAGAGAGACAGGTCGCAAGCACTGTGTAACATCTGGTGCTCGCAGGTTTACTGTGTTCCCTCCTCTGCTCTCAAGACAACAGCCCGAACACAGAGCCAACTCCAACCTGCACAGTTGGCCCACAGCAACATTCAAATAGTACCAGGCAATATGTAATATTCAACAACCACAGCATGGTAAAATATGGACTCGGGCAAAATGCTGAAATAAAGAAGGAATGAGCAAAGTTTCTCTGATGCTCTGAAGGTAAAGAAATATAATGAAAGTCTATTACTTAAGAAATACCTACGCTTTAGGCACGTAAAGCTTAAAGCAGGAATATTGATCTTTTCCGGATACGTTTTATGTTTTGTCCGAAATCCTACAAGCAACGGAAACACAATTGTCATGCGGCTCACAGTTGGATCGAAAGGCAACCCCGCAACTGGGAACCCTGCAAGCAGAGGGGGTAATGAATAAATAGAGAAATAGATACATAAATAACTAAGAGTAGCCTGGCTTCACTTGGGCTTCACTTCTCCTTGTTGTTCTTCTGCTGTAAAGGCTGACATGAGGTCGATAAGGCAGCCAAGGGAGGAAAGAAAAGTAAAATAGAAATAGTATGAGGTAAGTTCGCCATGTTGCATTTAAGTTCCCCTGCACTGAGCCATGCACACACTGCTGGTTTTACTGTTAATGTCTCCTCTGGCTCACACTTTATGAGCCATCATGATTACTTGTATCTTCTTTTTCTAATTCTGAAAAATAAAATCAACTGTTTTAAGGAAGATTTGGATTAAAAAAGGAAGTTATAGTCACAGTGTGGGGTAATCCTTTTGAGCTTTCAAAGAGCAAACTGTTGTACTGTAGATCCCGTATGAGGCTAAAGCTCTGAATATCTTCAGCTCATTTCAACATACTGTATCGCAGAACATGGATAGTCAACACTGTGTTCTTTACATGGGGACACGATGAACCTCATGCTTCCAGCCAATGCCAAATCTCAGACTAAATTGCTGGAACACTGCTGACTATCTTTTTGTTGCTGCTGTTTTGATAGGGCAGTGTTTTTTTCTTCTGTTAACTCCCCGTGTGGAAACAACCAACGTTAGCTGCTAGCCAACGCCCAATCAACTACTAAATTGCTGAGACTCGGTTGCCATGGTTGCCATGCGTGTAAACAAAGCCAAAAAAATTCTTGAAGCGGAAAGCTCCTCTAGAAAGCTATAAAACCTCCAAGCTCACTAATTAGTGCTTTAGGGGAGAGCCATTTCCAGTAATTTCACACCGTCCGTGACCTCCTACTGGCATAAGGCAATGACACAGTTGTTCAATAAAGCCAGAGGACAGAATGTCAAATGCAATAGCAGCTAACTCAGCATCACTGTCTTTCCTTCTCTGTGGTTATTGCACAGATTAAGTACAGAGCACCATTAACAAATGTGAGCCCTCCATGAAAACATCTATTTTTATACAGATAGGTAGGCTGCAAAGGGAAACTGAAAAAAAGTAGTAATATCAGATTCTTCTTAATATTTATGAATGTAAGCTTCCGTTTGCTTCTAATTTCACGAATCAGCCTCCTATATGCATGGACCTGCAGCAAACACACCATGGTTTTCTCTCAATGAGCACCAAAGCGCACACTTCCTAAACATTTCACGGGGGGTAAAACTGGAGAAACACAATCAAGCAGACGACAATTCAAGGCTATAACCAGGTCTCTCAAAAGTACGCCCACAAGGACTCCAACTATAACCTTGCTGCTGAAGACAGAGACGCCAATCCAAAATAATGAGATGGGATGTTTGTAGGTTATGTTGAATTCAGTATGTTGCTTGTTTCAATCAGCTTTACTCCCTGGTGAGTGGAAGAGCACAGGAGCACATGGCCCTTATATGGGGAGGCCCAGTGTTTGCCACTGACAGTCGGTCTATGTCGTTGCTTTTGTAGGAAGACGCATTTGCATTTGTAAGTGATCAAGTAGCAAAACTGAAAACTGCTTTCGCTTGTTTTGGTGAATGATGATAACAATAATTGGTTTGGTGGATTTAGTTTTTTCTTTCTACAAGGCAAAAGCTGAAAGACAGACGTCAGCGGGTGTAACTTATAAAATCCATGTTGGTTGCCGGGTAATTACCCAGACTCCCAGTCAGCACTTTTCAATCAAAGCCTTGTTATCTACGGCCAACTGAAACAAACACTAAGGTGGTGTTTTGCCCCCGAGTAAGACGGTAAAAAGTTCGGTATGAAACATTTAGTCCCTGAGATGAATCCATAAATCAGTGTTAACGAAAGTCAAATGCAGCACTGATACCGAGGCAAAACACCAAAGGTGATAACAAAACTAGATTTTGTTTCTACCTTTCAGTTGTTGTGTTAAATTAGACTTTGGTTCCGACAGCCCAAGGAGCTTCTGTACAGAACTTATTGTGATAACGATTATTTGGTTGGCTCCGTGATTTGGCAGCCTTTCAGTCTCTCAACGCTCCGTGTGCTTATTCAGCAGGACAAGAGCAGATCTGTGGAGCACCAAGTAAACTAATTGTCTCTAGAGCCAGCGAATATTAACATTAATCCGGTTAAAAGAAGGTGGACCGCTGTATAATGAACTTGAGAGGACGTCCGGATGAGAATGATTAGCGATGAAAGCAGCGCTTGTTGACACCGACATACAAATCCTCTTAATGCAAAAGCAGCCGCCTGAACTAACCAAACAATCTACTCTATAACTAAAATAACAAATATCTAAATGTAGAGCTGAATGTCTATAGTATCTCTTAATGTAATGCCACCTGAAGTTAATTTGCTGCATGAAGAATTATGTTAGGATAAAAACATTTGGATAAATAATTGCTGCTTTGATGTGCCCATGTCGATTAAAGTGCAGTTACAGTAGGTAACGCTGTGCTGCCGCCAGCCTTGATGATGTGTGGATGAGACAGCACAGATACGCTCACACATGTATACAGAGGCCCTTTATTTTTCACATCCATTGGCCAAATCCAATTTGTTAAGACCCTTCTACGACTCACTTACGAAGCTGCGGTCAATAGAAATCACATTTCCGTGATTGGACATCCCATTATCCCGTTCGTCCAGACCCCGCGCTGGGGGATAAAGCAGGGCTGAGACGGATGCCCAGGACAGACCGGAGCTGCGGCTCCAGCGAGTCCGTCGCCTTTCAAAGGGTAAAAGCCTGACATATTAGTCATAAGTGTTCTTTAAATTCATTATCATCTTAACACGCCAGCGGCACAAGTGTCAGGGGGAGGGGAAGCCCTCTTAAATGAGGTTAGCGGATCCATTTAAAGCTTCACAGTTGCCGTGCTGTCCGCCGTGTCACACACGCAAGTCTCAAGACATAAAAAAACATCCCCTCCTGTAATGAGGTTGCACGAGCTGCTTATAATGCAGCTGGGGACTTTCTGAGGTTAATCAATGAACAGCTTCTGCATTATATCTGTCCATGGTCTGACATGTACATATCACGTTTATTCCATATTGAAAATGTCTTAATTTCTGTCACTTAAAATGGATTGTAAAAGGAGCAAATAATGTTTTTAAAAATCCCAACAAGGCAGACTGCGCGCCATCAGAGAGAGGGAGCGCCGTCTTTCAAAACTATTTGACTCATCTTAATGTGGTGACCTCACTGTAACCCTGCATGTGTGTATTTGCAAGTCTGAAGATATGAACATGATTACTCACTTGAATCCAAAGCTTTGAGTAAATGCAGTTCACGTTTTTATGACAAACCCAATCTACTACAACTCCTGAGCACTCCTCTTTATCCATTTTGTCAAACAGCAATTTACTGATTCACACTAAAATGCAACGTTGTTTGGTTTCGCTAAAATAAACCACTGACATTTTGGAAAACATTTGTGGTATTTTTATGGTTTGGTGCCAACTAGTTGTCAAAAATAACAATGGCAACACTGACACGAAACAGACGTTCCTGTCAAGAATTCTGCGTCCCTCTTGATTTGATTAAAATAACAACAAGACTAAACTAGTGTAACGGATGAGGATCCAGAGACCGTGCATGTTTTTGAGGCAGCAAAAGCATAAGTCGGGCTCACCAAGTCTTGTTTTTTTTACTCATTTCATACCATAGCCCTAAAATCTTTTGAAAATGTAAATCGTGCTGCACAATGCATATCACAATGATCATAGATTCCAGAGCTAGTTATTTCATAACCATTTCAAAACATTCCTTACACTTAGGCTGAAAAAGTGCAATAACATAACATGAAAACGCAACAGCAACATCTTATGAATGTTTTATAGCAAACATTCTGTGATCAAACCGCTGCCAAGCACAGCATGGGATGCAGTGAAGCAGACGCTGGTGACTCAGGTGCACTCAGTCTTTCAATATCAAGTCACGACAGATACACGGAGACTTGGGAGGAGCAACAAAACACAAATCAACAAACTAATTAACACATTCAACATTGGAGGACGCATCCTTCAATAAGACATCCCAAAGCAAAAGCTGTAGGCTTATTTTTGAAACACGGTTCTTTGTCTGTTCATCTCAAAATGTGTCCCTAACAACTCTAAACTATCCTAAAAATCACTCTCAGCGACTTCTGAGGTGCTTTTAGACAAAATCAGACAAAACAGAGGACTTATTCCACTAAATAATTTTTAACAAAAGTGATACCACAGAGGCTACGAGCATGACAATGTCTTCCTTTTTTACTACACAACGCACACATTTTCAGGCACAATAAAAGCCTATGCAATTACAACATTGTGCGTCAGTTTCTACTAAACACACATGTAAGGATTAATATTCATATTGATGCTTTGGCAACATTGTTTTTTTTTTTTAAACTTTCATGCCAGCAAAGCTACATTGTGTATTGTATCATATGTAAGAAGTAAAAAACCAAAACATCAGACACGCTTGGGCTGTCCTTTCAAACTATTGAAGTCATGACCATAGAAGTCACAGGCGCCTCACCTCTTTCTCATGATACTGTAATGCAACTCGTCCTCTTGTTTGATGTGGGCATGATCCCCACTGGCTCGCTCGCTGCCTTCACTGTCGTCACTGCTGAAGATGGAGGCCAGCTCCTTCTTGGGCACCCGGTTGGGGGGAAGGGGGATGGTGCGTTTCTCAGCCAAGCGTCCACGGTTCTGCACAGCAAGGCACAAGGAGAAAACGCGACTTTAGCAACAGGATTCATGTATAACGTGTCAAATTGTTGAATGCATTCCTCAATTTGCTTGGCATTTTTTATGGATTTGATCATTTGCAAGAGCCTTTTGTATTTGTGAGTTCTCTCTGAAAATGTAAACTGAAACGAATCAAGACTTAAATGCAAACGGATCTTAGTTTTACTTTGCAGAATTTACCCGATATTTTGTGTTCCGTTATCCTGCTTACTAAACACCTCGTAAAAAATCAGTGTTAAATCAGTGATTGTCAACCAGCAGCTGATGGAGTAGCTCTCGAGATTTCAATTTGATAAAAATATACATCACATATCCACACTTTGAGTCAGATGTAACACATAACACTTCCTGTTAAGATGAAACACTCATGAAAACCAGTTCACAAGCGAGCGCAGAAGTCTAAATAGTTGGCTTGAAGTGATTGATAAACAGTCGAAATCATCTGACACTTCAAGTGATACAAGGATGCAAACTTGACCAAAATGACCTTAACAGTTAAGACAGTTCAATTGTATGAAGATAAACTACTGTAACAAAATATACTTCTATTTAATTAACAGTGTTAAATAACATCCAGTTGTAAATCAGTTCAATTCATGAGCACATTTGTAACGAGACAATTAAGAGGTACTCTGGTCCAAAGGTCAACCGGGTATATCTGCATTAACAGAGGAGCTTCCTTTGCACCAGCACAAAACGCTGAAGTCTAAAACCAAACTGATGGGGAGAAAAGTTGGTTGGTGGTGGTTGGTTGATTTTGCTCCAAAGCTGCCAGGATAAGGCCGAGAATCCACAGGATGAAGAGGAGAGAGCGGCCCTACGGGCATCAGAAAGTGAAGCTGGGCGACCTTTAATGTGACCTGAAGAGGTCACTGCAGATTAACATGGTCCTATCACAGAAAGAAGATAGGAGGGGGAGAAAGAAGGGAGAGAGGAGTAGAGGAGCGGAGATGGAGGAAGTAGAAGAGATTGAGCTGGGGGAGGAAATTGGAGCAAGGGAAGGATAGGCTGAGGAGAAAAGTTAACAGAGAAGAAGAGGGGGAGAGCAGTGGGTTTGTACAGGTGAGAAAAGATACAGAAATTAAATCAAAACATGAGAGAGAGAAAGCTCCACAGAAGTAAGGTCTGTCCGGTGTGGAGTGGACTTGGATTTGAAACTATACCCCCCCCCCTCTCTCTGTGCTTACATCTCTACTCTTCCTCCCAAACGCCTTTAAGCCCTCCAGCTATCCCTTCCACCACACGCAACCCCACTCTCCACCCCTCCTCCCCACTCCCTCCTTCCCTCACTCCTTCCATCCCAGGAAGCGCGGCAGCATGAGTGGCAGGCGGGGGCAGGAGGAGGGATTTGGGGGCTCCTAGCCAAGAGGCAAACAGGTGCAGCCCCTCTGGAGTCTCTCAAATGGCAGACATTAAAAGGAGTTGGGGGGGTGGAAGACAGAGAAAGATGAAAACATCCCCCAGGATGAGCAGGCCACAGAGTTCTGCACATTTCTCTCCTTTCTCTTTTTTATCGTGCCTTGCCAGAAAAGAGGTTTTTTCCTGCTTCTTCTTTCTTGTCGGAGCTTTCTACAAGTTCTGCTCCTGCGTTTGAGGACAGTGGATCACTTTCTGATACTTTCACACAAGGCCTCGCTGTAGGAAGTTACTGCTGGAGCTCCAACCGGGCGCATTAGAGGGAGGAATCAGGAGCGTGACATCACACCAGAACAACACTTTTCCAACGATGCAGTTTCATCTGTGAGACACACATCTGTTAAATACAAGTTCTCCACCTCCCAAGTACAAGTCTCTTTACTGCTGTCCTCACATCGTCAGGGAAAACATTAAATTGCACACTACCCTCACTACGTACACACATTTGCATGTACACTCACACACACTAACACACACACCTGTTCCTGTTCCTTAGAATTCCCCTCCAAACTAAAGCGGGGGGGATTTCACTTCACTTGGAGCTTGCCAGCAAAATAGTGTATACAAGAATAGTTTGTCGAAGACCAGTCGTGACTGAGGCTGTGTGAGTGTGTATGAGCGTGTAGACAACCACCCACATGGCCGTGACGTACCCAGGCTGACAGCCCCTCCCCCCCCCCCCCTTCCTCCCTCTTCTCTCCTCCCGGAAAGCCCCGATCCTTTCTTTAGTGGCACTGACGCAGAACTGGGGGTGAGCTCCCACTGCTTCCGGCAACACTTCCGCAGCACGGGGGAGGGCTCTCCGAAACAAAACACGAAGCAAAACACACCCCTGGCAGCCCACGTAGGGCGCTCAAAGGAAGGGCGCCTGAACGTTCGGGCACGTACGAGCACGCACAAACACGCAAGCATGTGCACAGAGCTGAGGCAACCTTACTGTGTGTGGTCAACCTCCTTTTCAGCCATGGAAAAAAGTCTCTCATAAAAGTCCCACTAAAAGCACCTCTATGAATATCACCTCCCACGCTTTCTGTCAGTCTGGCAGCCAAGAAATATATCTGGCCTTCACATTTACACTCAAAAAAAGAGACGCATACATACAAATGCGCATGCATAGGGACACAATGACCAACTTTTTACACAACCTAGACAGAGAATTGAAACGGTCGTATCAGTAGGCAGACACGAAAAACATTCAGAAACACTTCCCATCATATATTCATATAATACACAAATAATGCTCTGAAAATAACACTAGAAGTTGAACTTGATAACAACACTTGAATTAACATTAGAAATTGAACAGCCTAGTACTGGATACACTGTAATCTGGGTAAACTAAATCGATTGAAGACAGTCTTGAGAAATAGCAAAAAGTCAAATGTAACCCACTTCAATATGGTCTTTCAAGGGCCAAAACATATAATCTGCATACATTCGCTGGGGTAGATATGGGTATTCAAAATCTCATATTTCGAAAAAAATTCCAAGCAATGTGTTTAAACATCCATATATGCTCCTCTAAGTCATTTGGGTGGCGTGATTATTTAATTAATTCATGGCAATGTTTTGGTTTTAAAAGCAACTAAATGATCTTGTACTGAAAATCAATACAGGCTAATATCACAGCTACACATTGGCCAGCGAAGGCATTAAATTCAAGCAGAAATTATAAGGCAATCTAGTGTTTTTGTCTCTAAATTTATTTCAGACTTTTAAATGAGCTCTTGGTGGAAAAAGACGACTAATAAGTGTTGTTTTTTTCTTCTTTCTCCTTGCGTTTTTTCCTGAAAGGTGCAGTGCCATGCCGCTGGCTCCAACTAGCATTAGCGTGCGCGCGCGCACACACACACACGCACGCACGCACGCACGCACACACACACACTTACTTACACACACACACACACACAGCGGTAGCCGCCCGTGACATTCCTGCAGCTGCGGCGCTCTCTCTCCCTCGCACGCGCCCCCCCAGCAATCTCCCTGGGGGACGAATGCCTAATGAGTCACGCGCCTGTCTGCCGTTACCTCGCAGCGTGTGTGCATGTGTTTGTGTGTGTGTGTGTGTGTAGGCGGGATGGCGGGCCGACTTGGCGCGAGCAGTAGGGGAAAGGGGGAGGGGGAATGAGGAGACGACAGAGAAGGAGCGAGGAAAAAAAAAACCGAGCGAGGAGGGTGGGAGATGGAGGGGATGAAGCAGTCATTACCGTGCTCACATAACAAGGCCAAAACAATTTGCCTGCTCTGTGTTTGTGTGAGCCTGAGATCAAGTTCTTCACTAAACTCAAGTTCTTACTTTTTCTTTACACCTCCTTATCTCCGACTCACACGTCCTGACATTTTCACAGGTGCACCCATAGAAGGTGATTAGCGACTATACGTCAGCTTTCGTCAAATTGAGATCGCTCAGTATGCAAACCTGATTACTGTGGATAATCAGGTTAAAGTAATAGTTTAATTAAAGTGTTTACATGGCTTGTAGTAAACAGATTTCCCCAGTAACCCAATAATAAAGTTAATATGATGCATTTGAAAGGAAGGATAATGTCTAAGGATGTGTAGTCGCCGGTAGAAAAACCTCTTTATTAGTGCCACAAAACAAGAAGGATGGAGAGACTGGGGTTGGCGTTTATAGTTTCTGCTTTGATTAATTTGCCACGCACCTTAATACAGCCTCTTTTACTTTGAGATAGTTGTGACATGAAAGCCGTTTTGCTGTCATCCCAAAATAATTCAGCTGTTTTCTTCTTCTTCACCACTAGCCATGACGATGTTTGTTTATAGAAACACCCATTTGCATCCGCTGCACTTTCTGACCTTTCTGGTGCATGTTCAGAATCAAAACAATGAACGAAATCAGACAAAGGCACACTATACCGTGCCAGGCAGATTTGCCTAATATGGTTATAATCAAATTATTAGTGTGCACCGACAACAAGCTTACTGCAATATCAGCAAAAACAGCAAATATTATTAACGGCTGTAAATAAACTGCAGCAACTCTTCTGTCGTAAGAATATAATGCTCATAGACATTTACAGGCGGTATAGGAATAAAAGCATTCTTCCACCACAAACATACACTTGCCGAAACACTCAAACATTTTAGTACTGCCACACTGTATGGTCATTTATACAGTATACTCTTCCATATTTACACACACACACACACACATACACACACACACACACACACATATATATATATACACATACATACACAGTATGTGTAGGTAAAGTCCTATAACTAGGGATGGCAGAATACACGAGCATAAAATCATTCCTGTGACGCCGATCACTGCGATGTGTCACATTTTGCAAGTTCAAATCAAAGATGGCAGAGTGTCTTCTTAAACATTTGTGACAGGATATATCAACCAACCGAGCAACATGAACGCACATTTTTGTCAACAGGTGTGACTCAAAAACTCAAATGTTTCATTTTGCACGGAGAGCGTCTCCAGCCATGTTACTCTACCATACAGATGGGTACATTTAAGATGTTTAACTAAAACACACCACAGAGCTTGCCTTTTATATTTTCAGTCAACTCTTAAATTCTCGAATAAATTCTGGTTAGAGGGAGTCATGTAGAGGTAGTTAAGATTCTGTTGTGATATTAAAGTACTGCCTGAGTGGCTCCACGTGCTGCATTATGCGCATTATTCCATACATATTGCACAAACAACAGTACATCAGAAATGCTACTTCAATAAATTTGCCTTGAGATCAAGCACGAACATTATCAAGTAAAACTCAAATGCAAATGTGCTTGGCAAAATAAATGTGATTCAGGATAACTGTATGTGCATGTGCGTGTGTGTGTGTGTGTGTGTGTGCGTGCACGTGTGTGTGGTTTATGTACAGACTTTAGGCAACACTTGGTTGTTCAAGGCCGTGTGAGAGAAAGAGAAAAAAAGTGAGAAAGCACTGTAGGGCGGACAGGCATGCGACCGAGTACCCCGCCTCCACACACACACACACACACACAGACGCACACACTCATGCTCTCCTGCACCCTCGGCCCCCACGCGCTGAGCCGAGCGGGCAGTTGCAGCCCAGTGGAGCGGCACAGGGCAAGGGGGGGAGGGATGGGTAAGCATTGGGGGAGGGGGAGAGGTGCACAGAGGGCGAGAGGCGGCGAAGAGGAAGGGGGGGCTGCTTGGGCGGCGCTGGGAGGTCAGTGGCGGTGCAGTCAAGCGTGCCAGCGCGCCTCTGTCTCTCCTATTTCCCTCTTGTTTTTTTTTTCCTCTCCTTCCTCCTCCCTCCTTCGCTCTGTGTTTGGGTAGGCCGACCGAGGTCTCCGCAGGGGAGCTTTAGGGACAGGTAACGACTGAGCCTCTCTCACCCCAGACAAACACAGGGGACGTGGGGGAGAGCAGGAGGTTGTGGTTGGTACATTCAACTGATGTCTTCTCTCTTGGGTTGGTCCCAACAAGTACAATTTGATCCAGACCATTATCAGAATGTCATATAAAGATAGTTTCATTGAATACACTGCCACGCTGTTCAAAGTACACCTCTTCAAAAGTCTCAGGGCTCGATTTATGGAATCACGATTTATACAATTTGAATCATGAGCATAAATTAGGTTGTGGAGGGAAAATGAAGATGAACTCAGATGACCCTCATTTATGCTACCAGTATAAAATGTAGCCTTAATGCATCTTTAATCTTCCTCATGCTGACTTTTTTAGCACATTATTATTAAACAAACACAATAAATGTGTGCGCTAAATATGTTTACAATGGTTTATATACACAGTACAAATCCAGAATATGATGATCAACAAATTCAGAACTTATTCACTTTATTACTACATCGCTGATAAACTTGGCAAATGATCATATAACTGTACAACACCAATGCATTTAATTACTAGTAATCCTGTGTTTATATACATTAAGTGTGCCTGTTTGAGTGTACTGATGGACGAATGAGTAAAACTATGACAGGACATTACTGCCTGCAAAGGCCTGATGTGAATCTCGCTCTTGGGTTTATTGTGATAAACTGCATTTGGCCGATAGACAGATGCTCCAACTTATTTCAGCTGGATCCACACACATGCATCCAGTCATTTAGTGAGCAACACTTTGAGAAGCTCACACAGAGCATGTACACACATACACAGCTCTGACATCTTGCTGAGATGCACTCTGGTGGCTAATGGCTTATTAAACTGTTTATTTTAACCGAGTTATTCATAGACAGAAAGTCAACAAGAGGCCCCAAAGAGTTTTTTGCAAGTGTGTGTGTACGACTGTTACTGTATTTCTACATGTTTGACACATATTCCAATTCGTATTGATCTCTATAAGCGACATTGAGCACACATCATCAGAGTCTTACTTAATCTCTAATGTGTCCGATACTCAACGGAGAGACGCACACAGAAGTGCATAAACACACTCGATGCGACCACAGTTCTGTACACTTCTGGGCCAATGGCCGATTCCGGTGTTACCATAGCAACATAACCTCAGCAACACACACACACACACACACACACACACACACACACACAAGCACAAACACACAAACACGTAAAACAGAAGCAGTGTACAGTAGGTACAACTCCACATCACATAACAGCTCAACTTATTTCACTCAATGTGTTGCACTTTGATTTTAATTATCTTTTTTGCCCATTAACACGATTATGAAAATGTGATGAGATAGAATATAAGTTTGTGTGTGTGTGTGTGTGTGTGTGTGTGTGTGTGTGTGTGTGTGTGTGTGTGTGTGTGGATGTGTGTGTGTATTTAATTCCACTTTGCAAGAGGAGCCCTTGATTGAAAGAGGTCTTTACGAGCCGGAGGAGGGGAGTGTAATTTCCTCCCGGCCTCCGCCAGTTCCGCTGAAATAACAGAGCAGAGGAAGCCCAGCTCTCCCGGGAGGAGACGCACGCATGAACACACACACACACACACACACACACACACACACACACACATGCGCACACAGCAAGCGGGCGAGTCAAGCCAGCCATCGCGGGCGTACAAATAATCACGGACATGCACGTACTGAGACACGGATACAAACTAACACATAAGTATGTACAGACAAAAACACAAACATACGGAGCCAAGAAAAGAAACTTGCATACACAATCTTGAGTATTATACGTGCAAAAAGAATGACATCCAGTCCAAAACGCACAAAATAAGCAACATCTAACGATACCAATGGGCAACTTTAAAAACAATTTAAGTGAAGAAATAATTTAAGCACTTGATTATCACATAACACGCTTAATAGAAAGCAAATACACCTCCAAATGTAGTTATCATCATGGTGCCAATAAGTGTGGATAAACAACATCATCAACATATTTAAATGCTACACTGTTGGGTATAACAACAGTCGTGTTGTTATAAACGGGTCGACGCAGCAGATTAACTTCCGTGAGCTCTGAGCAGGCAGGTGAAAAGTCTTCCCACCAGCTGTTACACTTTTTTATGATCACTTGCCTCATGCCTATAGCGAAACAAGATCACACAAAGTTCAGCCATCAAACTTTGAAAATCAATGACTGCATGAGGTAATTTGTCTGAGTAGGGAGGCATACAGTGTGTAGTGAACGAGAGAGAGAGAGAGAGAGAGAGAGAGAGAGAGAGAGAGAGAGAGAGAGAGAGAGAGAGAGAGAGAGCTCATCAGTGAATCAGTGAGGGAGTGCTGGCTGCCATGCCCTGAGGGGAGTCAGTGGGGAGAGAGGGAGACGCCAGTACAGGCCATACAATCCCCTCTGCCCTCCCTCCTCCGCCTCACCCTCACCGCCTCGCACGGAGCTGCCAACATACTTAGCCTGTGTGTAGACGTGTGTGTGTGTGTGTGTGTGTGTATGTGAACGTGTCACGGTGGTATTCACTTGATGGGTTCGACTTCAAGCTTCAGCACCGGACAAGGAAAGGAAGAGAAGGAGAGAGGGCTACAACAACAACAACAACAACAACCTTAAAGCTCTCATATCCCCGTTTACGTCAGAAACAAAGTTTCACTACGTTACAGCTGTAATTGAAGTGCAACTGTACAAGCCCTAGCAAGCCAATCACTGATATCTGCGATGAGCCTTGAACATTAGCAAACACGGCTCAAACTCTTCAGTGAAAATGAAGACTTGTGTATTTCTACTATTTGTTTCCCCTGCACCCTAACCTCCCTCAGCCAATTCGCCTGGCTGAACCCGATGTGTCAGGGTACAGGTCTTCATTTGTGGCTGTGAAAAATGTCACCAGTTTACCTGTATCACTCAAACACCTCCGGCTTATCTAAACCGCCTTTGCCTTGCGTGCCTCGCCCACAATAATCAGCAGTAGCCACGCTCAGTAGCTCGCTAAGCCTCTTACACCCTTCCCTCAAGATTAGTGCTTGGGAGCGACGACAGATGCGCTCCGTGGTGATAAAAACAGACGCGCGCAAAGACACACACACACACACACACACACACATACACACACACACACACACACACACTCACAACTCACACCTGTGTGAACAGATTTGGCGACGGTGAGCCGGCAGTGTGCTTGCTCAAAGCTGACACACAAACACACAGAGCGGTGATGCTGTAATCGTGACACACCTGCAAGGCCTCAAGGTTTGGCATTGTGCCCCTGGCCTGAGCCCTGAGGGACGCACTAGGCAAACAAAAGTTCAGCAGCCAGGTGAGGAAACGGATACAATGGGACAGAGGAGCCCGACCAACAACACCTAACAGCCACACTGGGCAGCTCAAAGCCTCTGAATTAAAAAGGCTGTTTGATACTCAGCATCGGTGAAAGGCTGAAAGTGGATTTGATATTCATGCTGAGAAACATTACCATCAAAGTTGACATGTGTGCCTGTAGGGTCTTCATCACCAAGGTTACAGACAAAGACAATGCTCCGACATACACTCACCCACTGTTTCATGCATGTAAAGCTGGGCGACACAACACAAATGTCTCAATGAAGTATTAGTACGCCGAGTCCTGCTTTCACACAAGCCGAACTAAATCTAAATTAATTTTTGTATAACTTATTACAGCTAGGCAAGCACAAGCAGTCATCACCACCAAGTCAAAACAATAAAAAACATTTGTTTTAGTAACTATAAAAAACACTAATTTCAGGCTTTACCACAATATTACAATCACAAATACTTGTTTTCACACATGTATTTGTATATCTTCCAGCTCTGTCTGGGTGCATTGTGCCCTTTGACAAGTTACAACCTTCACCAATGAGACAAATTCTTGACGACCACAATGAACTATCCGGGATATTTGAACTCCTCATGTTCTATGTAATGAACATCCACAGCAAAGAAGTCAAACTAAAGCTATATTTTCCATGGAGCTTCTCCTAGTTAACATATTGACTTTAGATGTACAGAGTAACACCAATACAATGTTCTTACCACTGGAGATGAAATTCGACAGCCGGGACAGTCACAGATCGGAGGGTGCACCTGTAAGATTCCTTTGGACATAAGAGTCTTGAGACTTTTCCCTGGAAAAACAAACAAACAAGAGAAACGCTTTTAGTAAATCCCAACCATATTCTCCAGCCATCAAACTCATCTCCCCCATGACACAGCATGTGATAAAGTATTTGCCAACTTGCTTGAGAATTGGCCCTTTTCTTCAGCCCACCCTCTCAGGAATCAAAGTTTTCAAGACACATCTTGTCAAAAACCCTCCAATCAACACATGAACTCTGAAGAAGTCAGTCTCTGCTGACAACTTCACTTATCTCTCGACTTTTTTTGCATTGAAGTTTAAATCTACTCATAGGTCAAGTGTTGTGAGCCAGAGAGACAGCAGCCTACTGTCATCTGTCTATAGGAATCGGTATATTAAACTATTAGGCTACCATTTTTGACCTGGGGGCGACACCCTCCCCCAACACATCTGAACGCGTGTCAGTTCTGCCTGAGTAACCTTGTGTGTGCGCGTGAGTTTGTGTGGAAAGGGGGGGGGGGGGGGGGGGGGGCGCGCACCATGCGGAATTATTGTTTAAAAATACTATGCTAAAAAGGTCCACATAAAAACACCGGAACAGTATCACTGCATTAATGCTGTCAATGTTATTGTACCGGAAAATCGAACAGATACCTACAAAATCCGTCTATGGATAAGAGCAGCTTTACAATTAGCCTAATATTTAGTTAAAAATATAATTGTTTGCAAAGACATCACATGTATCACAAACTATGGCGTTGAGTGGACAAACAACGCGCTAATCATAAATATAGCCTAGTTCGCACCTAACGTGCGATGCGTAAAAGTGCAGCTGCACCCTAACGGAACGATTCATCTCATATTGAGGAAAAACATATTTTAACTGTCACGCGATGAATTCTCTATGTCTAACTTTTCACCTCGGTCCCAGTGCAGCCTACTCCAAAAAGCCCGGTTTGGTGTATGGTCGCAGCCCAAACTCTGTGTCAAAGCCTCGGAGGGTATGTGGAGGATATGCGCCTTTTTTTTCCATCGGTCTCCTTACGCACCGATTGCTGTAACCCTTTCACTCCAAAACTCAGCACCGAACCACGAGACCCAACTTTGTACCCCGAATAAGCGGCGGCTAAAAAGTGTTGAATTGATGGTGAGGTGTCCATCTCTGCCAACGAACCGTGAGGACAGTGAAGGTTATTCTTACCTTTGTGTCTAATACTGCGTTTCCAATCTTTGGCGGTCTCTCGTCCACTGACAAACTGGAACTCGTTGGGGGTAAGCCACTCGCCCCTGTATTTAATCGAGGGTCCCTTACTACCTTGACACAATTTATTGATATAAAGCAAAGCCTTGTTCTCCCCACACTCCACCTCGATGCACGGCTCCCCGTTGTCGAAGAAGGGCTGAAAGTCGGGGATGGAGGAGAACCTCTCCAGCATTAAGTCGTCCGTGTGATGGTGGAGGTGCTGGTGATGCAGCGCCGAGTCGTGGAGCCCCAAGTACGCACGGTGATGGGCGAAAATATGGTCGTAGGGCGGCGGATGCGGGGTCACCACGGGGATAGCGGTGGCATTTAAAGGGGCCAGGTATTCGGACTGGTTGAACGCAGTCAATGCCATGTCGTCTCCATCCAGCCTCTCCTTCTTGATAGCAGGCATGTTCGTGGGTGCCGAGCGCCGGTAACAAGTGAAAAGCTGCTCGCCCGATCCAACTTCAGCGTCCTCTCCGTCTGCGAGTTGGGCTGAGCCAGACTTGGAGACGCGCCGCTTGGTTTTACGCAGAGCCCCCGTGTCGCCGTGAGACAGCGGTCTGGTGAAGTTGCCGGATAGATTCCCATTCAGTAGTTTCCAGCTCGCAGCGGCAGCAGCGCTCTCCGCCAGCCTCACAGCTTCTACCTCCCACATTTAATCACACTCGGTCTGTTAATACCTGACATGGTGAGCCCTGAGCCCCGGACATTATGTTACCTATGGTGACCATTACCACTCGCGGCTACGCGTCGTGTCTCTTATTTATTTGCCTTTGGGGAAATTAGAAGTAGCCTGGAGATTTTTTTAAATATATATATATATATATATATATATTCACCGAGATGCAAAAATTTAGAATCGGCTGTGCAGTCTTAGAAAACAACGCACATCGATTCAGTTATTGGGAGTTTACACGTGGCCGAGACACCAATCCACAGCCAGTGAAGACAATAAAAAAAATTAACTGATAATACATTTCTTCCCTTACCTAAAACAATGTGGCATATGGCATTAATCAGAACCACAAGCCGAACATACCAGGCTTGATATCCTTGAGTGGTATTTGCACGGCATTAATACAGTTGAAAGTTTGCAAAGAGTTGTTTTTAACCCCTGTGTATGTCGTTGAAGTCACGCTGAAGTTCACAGACCCAGACCAAACAAGATTTGCACTCTCCGCCGCTTCTCAACTTGGCCCATTTAAACAGCGGAGGCTCGGCGAGAGCCACAGAGAGGAGGGGGGACTGCGAGGGACGGCGCTTCAGTGCGTAAAATGGAGGAACCATAATTAGAGAGCACGAGGACGTTAACCGTCATTTCCACCTATGCAAATTAATCTAAAACTGCTTGTAAAAGCCGTGTCTTCATATCTAAAACGTATAAAGCACATACGTTGAGTTTAAAGTCCCCAATATGACAATTAATGTATGATTATTTTAAACACCATTAATATCAGACTTCTGGCTTTCAGGCAAATGTCTTCATGTTTACTATTCTACCAAATAATGTAGGCCTATACACCAAATAATAACTTGATCACTTCTGGTCATTTAAAAGCCAAACACGAACAGAAGCGGCCTTAAATTAGACCTTCACCTTTGATCACAGAGGTGGTCAGGTTTACAGAGGTCACCATGATCTGCCTACGGCATCAGCCGCAGGTCCACACACGGTTTGTTTTACGTTCTCCTGGTGCGTTTACATTCAACTACCTCTTTGTTTTACAGGGACACCACCTTGCTCTCTCTCTCTCTCCCCCAACTTACACTCACCTGCTGCGAGCCTTGAACTGTTTAACAGTGTCAATGTTTTACATAAAAGCCGTACTTAAATGTCACAAAAGTTGAAGAAGCCTCACGGTTGTATGCTTCAGCAAACCTGTCGTGTTACAGTTTACATCAATGTCTGTCCAATTGTGCCACTTCATCATTTTATGCCATTAGACATTTGTGTGAAATTGTCATAATCAGCGTTAGGGCCCAAAACGTGTTTTATGACTTCACATTGACCTTTGATAACCAAATTTGAATCCGCTCATTTTTGAGTCCAGGTGGACGTTTGTGCCCTAATGTGAAGAAATTCTCTGTGGGTGTTCCTGAGATATCCCTGTCACGTTGACAAGTTAAACTCTTTACAGTAAAAGCTAACCTTTACCAATGTCCTTTGACTTGTTTCTTGTTTTCATGTTTGGGTAAAGCATGTGTAGATACAGAATCTTTCATAAGATCATAAATACGTGCAACCGTTGCTGCAAACGTGTTGCTTTAACTGAAGTAAAACCTCCTCAGCCTGGAACCACATTTTCTGAAAGCACTTTCTCTCCACACTGTCTGCAGGTTATGTTCCCCTTAGCTATTGGCGCTCGTGAGCAGGACCACATCTGACCCCCATCAGTGGAGAACCACCCAGGTGGATCCACCACCAACACATGGAATAGCCATTCCAGCAGCAGAGGTGGGGTCCAAAACGCCGTGTGTCAGGGGCCTATAAATCAGGCCAAACTGCCTCTGACACACACAGGAAGGAGGCACGCCACACCGCAGGCGGAAGCGGTGTACGGGAAGGCCAGAGACCACAGCCTGGCCAGAACTGGTATAACGCCGACAGCCGGCAGGCAAACAGACACGGCAGACGTTTACAAAAACACCCGCCAGCAACCTCACCAAAGACAGTGACGGGCCGAAGATCGACATTTTTCCTTCTGGAGCCGAGGAGTTGTGATGTCTCAAGGGAATGTTATGGAATTAGTGGGTTTGTGGATCAGAAAGAGACCAAAACTGATTTTACACTCACAGCTAAAAAAATACAAAAAGTGACCTGAAATCACTTATCCAAGAGCTAAACCTTTCAGAGTGAACTCAGTCTGAAAAAGAATGAAATCGAAAGGCAACATTTTTCAACCGAACAATAATGTCACTTCCCACATGTTGGTGAGTGTTCTCAACAGAAGCAGTGACATTAATCATGAGCCGCTGACATTTTATGGCGTATGTTTACAAACCCATTTCTAGGAAGTGGAACACTACATTTCAGATGAGAAGCTCTGTGAGTCTCTCTTTATCAAACCAGCCCTCACCGCATCGAAATGTCTTGATGGAAAGCTTGCGGATGTGTGCGTTGGTTGCTGGAGGTTGCAGCCTCGGGAGAGCCCTGGTGAAACCAGTCATAAAGGGGACACCCTAACCCTCCTACACCTGGTCCCCGTCCCTGATCGTGACTCATTCTCGATGGCTCATCGCGGAGGGGTTCCCCAAACTTGTACGGTGATGACACTTCAACTTCCACCATCTTCGAAAATCGCTTAGGCGTAAACGGAGTCGATTTTTCCATCAGCCTTTGTTCATAGAAATGTTTGATGTGATCGGGAAACCTTATTTAACCTTTCTACCTCAACCTTTTCTTGCTTCTTTTACTACTGCGTGGCAGAGTCCTGTGTATCTAACGCACGGAAAAACGCACACCTGCTCACACACCCCATGAATTTAAAACAAATTAGGAAATGCCAATTATCAATACATAACTATATTACAGTAATGGTATCTTGCTATGACTACAGCCAGTTCCTTCTGCTTACTGTGCGATGTTCATGTGTTCCTCACATGGCTCTTTAATAATATCTATGATATGACTTTTCAAAGTGTGGTTTTAGATTTCACAGCAAGACTGATGGATTAAAAGGGAAATGGGTGCCTTTTACTCAAAACACAAAAATAGAAGCTACTCACTACGGGGACACCGGTGTCTCCTCATATTATAGTTTCTCTTTCTGTTCCTGAATGCAGTTTCAAGTGTGATTAATCTGGTGAGTCTACAAAACACTAACTCCGAGTCTGACACCAAAACCATCAGTAAACACTCTTTATTTTTAGTTTGTGTTGTGTATTTGTACCATTGGCAGATTTCCTCAATATCCACGGAAGAAAACAAATTTATCAAAAAACTAAATAAAATCATCCACTTTAAGATTTTAGGTTAGACAAATAATAAATATTGAGACGAGAATGGTTCCTCCCATTGTGTTATTAATATTATGTAACACTAATGTTCACATAAAGATATGTTTCACTGTCTTCAACATCACAATATGCTTTGTCTATATCTCCAGATACTTTAACTCAACTGTTCTGTCTTTTTTGATAGTTTATGTTTGTATAACTATTAAATTAAATGGTGTTCATGTTGCCGTCAGTGTACTGAAAAGGAGCCGTTTCACCCAGTGAAACCGAAATAATAATAATAAATGGATGGTCCTTGCTTTTTGGATGTCTTTCCACTTTGCACGTCCATTTTCCCGTTTAACAAGGATACTGACAATTAGAATTGTATATATGGGTTAGGGTTTTATATATAGATATTGTAGATGGCTGATTTCCAATATTATGCAAATTGCCTGTATGGCAGTACCATGGATCAACATTATCATGGACTAACTATGGTGATTAACTATGGTGATTATGGTCATTATGGATTAATCTGTAGGTTCTTAATATCTTAATCATTTAGCCTATAACATGTTGGCAAAAACTAAAAATGTCATCATAATTTAGATTTGAACTTGACTTCAAATTGCTTGTTTAATGTGACACAGTCCAAAACACAAAAACATATTTGATCTACTATGATAGATATATTAGAAAAACAGCAAATCCTTCCAATTGACTTAAAATAATTATTCAAGTATGAAAATTGTTGGAAATTCATTTTAATTGAGTAATTATTTCAGTGCTAATGATGATTCTTTGAGCCATACAATGTGCCACTAGGTTGGGGTATCACAAAAACACACACACACGACTGAACTTGATATACAGCCAACAATTCAGACCAGTTCACTCCTGGTTCTGAGGTCAGTCTGCAAACTACACAGGATGTTTACGAAAAATCTCGAGGACGGCAAACTTCACCATGTTATAAAGCCTGAAACTCTGTCCGTCCTCAAAAAAATGCATTTAACGTCCATTCCTTTTTGCCCTCGTCGTCCAACGAGAACCCCCCTAACGCGGCCCCCGCCTCTGCGCCGTTGTTGGCAGCGGCCCCGGAGCCGCAGCGCTGCCGGCGGGGGAGAGAGGTAATAAATAACCCGGGGAGAGGAGCGGAGACCGCCGGGCGGTGCACAGTCTGACCTGACAAATACTCACTGGAAAACCATCAGAGAGCGAGAGCCCACCCCTGGCGCTTGGAGCCAGCCTTTCAGACATGAGCTGCAAAATATATAGGCCTTCCCCTACTGGAAAAAAAGAAAGGAAGACAGACAGAAGCGGCTCCGTCTCCCCCCCCCACACCAACCGTATCCACAGCCAGACACCGCCGGAGACACGGCGAGAGTAATTAACTATTTAAAGCAGAGTATGAATTTCTTTAGGAGGCCTACGCAGTACTTCTAGTCCAATTCTCCCAATAGAAATAAAGCCAAGAGCCGATAAAGTCGCGGGAGGAAGTTAAGCAAAAAAGCAACTTAAGTTTTGCTTGAAGACTGGCGGTTGATCCCAATTAGTGTGAATTTAACCCACGAGTTCTACTTCTATAGACTTTTCAGGAGCCGTAGTCTAGTTGTAGGAGCCACTTCACCCAAATGAGAAATTAGCATATTTTCTCATCATAGTGGAAGGCTGTTTCATCTGCTGGGAATTACAAATCTCTTTGCTTACTCTGATCACTTCATTCTGTTCGGTTCAAAGACTTCTTTGCGTCGCTGACTGTGTAGTTCTTCAAATGTTCTCCTATGAGCCAATTAGTTGCGTCACAGTTCAAATGCAGTTCAGCGTGGAGCCTGTAGCGGTAAAGTGAACGCGCCACTATTCGTACGCCCGACTTGCGGTTCATTGGTACGTTCAGTCCGTTGCTAGCTCAAGCTGTCACGTTCAGTTCACAGACTGAACCAGCCGAAGATTACCCGAAGATTTATTGTTCATACATGTACTGACACGGCATCGAATACAGTGCTTACGTTCAATATCTCTCTTGATAATCCGCAAAAAGCACATTGTCAATTGGTTTCACAAGGAGACACTGTGAAACATTGACTTCCATTGTATTGATGTGGAGGCAAAGGATGTTGGAGATGTACAAGAATTGCCGGTCTGCAGCTCTATAGTCAAGAACATTGAGTTCTGCACACGGCCACTACGGTACGGTTGATGTGAGGGAAAGACACACTATTGTTTAGGTATGTTAGGGCAACTAAAACACTTGGGTGTTTGGGGGAAGTTTGTCGTTACAATTAAACAAAAATATATATATTAATAGCAGGTCTGTGGTCTCCGGTGTGAGTTCTACACACTACACCTCCATCCACCACCCAGACCTCCACAACCTTCCTTCTGCCTCACTACGTAAAGGGAGAATTACCTCCTGCATTTGCAATATGGACGCAATACCAAATATCTGTGAAGATGATGAAGATGTTGAATTGCATACCTAGCCATTACAGTGGACCAATTTCATGGTTCACCACTTCATTTTTTTCCTACCACTTCTATTTGAGCCAATCAGAGCAGAAATAGTTGGACAACATCTCTTGTTTCAGGTCAACCTTCTGTTGTAGTCATTAATACTCGTTAAATCTATTAGCTCCCCTGCTACCTTTTGCTGACTCATTCTCATTTTATCTAGACATGATACTTCTCAGGGGTCCTGGAGGGAGATTAGCTCTCCTAAATTGGAATTTGTGGAATTTAATATCAGAAAATGTTTCAGGGGATGCAGTCTGTGGGCTTTGAGTGTACTTAGCAGTTAGCAGACACGGAGACACATCATACGTTAGAAGGGGGAACAATGTTGATCAGAGAAATTCTGACAAAGAGAAAGCACTGAATTTGGCATTACAATGCCCTCCATCTGGTGGTGGTGCTAAACACCACATCGTATTTCAAAACTTTACATTCTCAGTACGTGTCTCTAATTGCTCAGCAGGCTGTGTGTTTTGGCCACTGTGTGCCGTCTCTGAACACCAGCGACGGCACCAGCCCCTTTTTTTTCAAAGAGGTTTAAGTCAAATTTCCCCTTCGTTTTAGGTTTCAAAACATTTTAACAGTGTATGGCTCTGTAAGCACAGAAAGACCTTGGTGCTATTTGTGTGGTATAACCTAGGCCTTAAGCTAAATCTTCATCCAAGCACTCATCCAAAAATGTCCCAAAAAAAAAAAAAATCTGTTTTAAACCTGAACTACTGTGGGACCAACGCAGTCCTCGAACTCCAGAACTTCAGAGTTGGCAGGCAGGCAGAGTAACATTAGACCCTGGCGGGCGGGCGGGCGGGGGCGGGGGGGGGGGGGGGGGGGGGGGGGGGGGGGGGGGGGTGGAGTGGAGTGGAGGGGGGTTATGCTGTCGTGCCGGCGCCCTTGGCCTCCCCCGGCGGATCTGGGGGGTCAGGCGGCTGTCTGTGATCCCACACAGCGGCTCTTCCACATGGGATTTATTTTCTTGCTGGATGGGCAGGCAGGCGGCCCAAGAGGATTCTCATTTTAGACCAGCGTCTGTAGCTGTCAACGCCAGCCGACAGAGGCGAGCGGACACCCGACCCCGAGTATCCTCCCTCAACACTCCCCTTTGGACTCCCTCCCCTCCTCCTCCTATTCCCTGTTCACACACGAACACACACACACAGAAAATAATGATTTCACAGCTTCTCATTTTGTCTAAATGAAACTTTCGTCTGGGAATAATGGAAAAATTAAAAGTCCTACAAGTTTGTTTATTCAGTTTTCACTTCAGTAGTCCTTATCTTTGATTATTAAGCGCTGTGGTGAACTCAAAGCTTCAACGAGCAATGAGCCAGGTCTATCTAGCAAAAAAAATGCACAGCGTCTCCCCTTCCTCCCCAACGCCGTTAATAATTTGTGCAGTAAAAGATAGCGTGCCTCTCCGAGTTTGTGGGAGTTATTGGCACAGTATTCCCCGCCATATTTGTGCGAGGCAGTGATAGGAACATAAATTATTTCTTATCTCTTCCGCAATCCATTTTTCAAAGGGCTCACTCTGTGTTTGAAGGGTAGCAGCACCAGCAGCCAAAGCCCAGATAGTGGGCTACATTAGCCTTCAAGAGATCCGACTTAGTGATTTCAAACAATGCAATGAGAACAGAACTCGTTGATATGGGCAGTGCCATTAATGACCATAACTTAATACCAAATTAGGCCCATGGAATCCAACAAAAGATCAAAACAATGGCCGACATTATCACCACTACAAAAGCAGACATTGTTGTCCGGTTATTTAGTGAAAGGCTTAGCAGAATAATTGAGGATCAAAGTGGTAAGGACATGGACATTAAATGATGTTTGAGAAAATCAACAGTATCTAGTGTGTGCCAAATTCTGAAATAATTTTTAAAGTATCACTGTATTATGTTGTTTTTGTGAGAAAAAAAGAAATAGGGCAGATAAGCTGTTTTAGGAACTAAAACTAGTCTTTCAATCTAAGATGTTAAATAAGCCATGCTCTGTCCACTGAACTGCAAAAAAAAGTGTTCGACAATCTACACTGAATAAAACGGTCTACGTGCACACTGACGGAAAACGCTGACAGATTCAGCCTTCTGAATTGTGCAGCGCCAAAAGCACAATCAAAGTCCCTGTAAATCACATGAGCCACCTTTCCAACAACGAGGCCCCTTTGGTGATCACCAAAGGTCAAGAGTGTTTATCTCTCTGTTGAAAACATACAATAACAAAAAAAAACACAAGAAAAGTTTTGAGGGAAATAAATTAAAAAAAAAAAAAAGATTGCAATTACTTGGTCTGTCCAAGCCTGTGAAAGCTGTTGTGGATCTGGACATTGAAACCAAATTATTTTTTGGAAACTCTCAGCAATTTAGATATATTCTGCTCAGGTTGATCTGCAGAGACGAATTGACAAATGATAAATATCAAACGCTCTTCTGCAAAGCATTAATGTCCGCTCGCAAAGAATAAACCCTCGCTCTCCCAGCTACTATTGATTTTTTTTTTCCCTGTGTGATGTGAAACCAGCAATCAGCACTGCGGTTCGAAATAGCCCTGAAACCGGAGCCGAGACGTCGATGAGTCGCCAACACATTTCAATTAGCAAGCCGCCCTGGCCGATCTCTCCCCCGGGGCACAAAGTGCAGCGGGTCGGGCACGCCCAGCCCAAGTCCACATATGGTCCTGTGTCGGCTCAAATGAATCTGATAAGACACCGAGAGAGAATTCATACATGCCACAGGCAAGCACTTCTCTATTTTCTAAGTCTTTTCCAAGTGAAAAACACAAACTTGTGTATTCGCAGGTCAAACCAACCTTCCTCCTCTACCGAGTGTGGTTTGTTTGACACGGGTCGTCACAGACCGAGCAGTGGGATAAGACTTCACTGCTGCTACATGAGCCTGTAGCTGCTCACATCATATGATTTGGAGATGTAAAATAATGGTCTGTCAACTGTTTCACTTTTATTTATTTAAAACAGCCCATCCAGAAAATGGTTTTCACTTAGAGCGTGCCCATGGCGATACCATCCAACGCCTAGAGGAGTGACTATACTCAAAGCTTAATGTTCTGTGCTTGCGGATTTTCACTGTCAGCTACTTTCATAAAACTAAATGTTTGTATTTTTCTGAAGAACTTTTGTATTTTTTGACGTAAGAGTACCGAGTGTAAGGTCATTTAATTTGCAGTGCTGAGGTTATCGTTGATTACATGGTAGTACCCCATCAAATTAGTCTGTTGTTGGGGGACTCAACAACAGACTAATTATTAGACTTAATGATTTCTGCTGAAAGGTAAATTCATAGATTCACTGTCTTGTTTAAATCCAAATTTTATTTAGGCAAAGTTTGTATACAGCCGCTGGTGTTCAGACTACATTAGAGAACTTTGGCTTCTGTCGTTAAAATAATTAATTTAAAAAGGTTTTGTAGAAAAATATGTTTTGAAAAAATGTCATATTATACTGAGCCCTACAAGATAACCGCATGAAAAATGTTTTGTGTGTTTGTCTTGCTCTCTCACTCTCTCACTCTCTCGCTCTCTCGCTCTCTCACTCATAGCCGTGTAGTTTCATTCTCTGACAGCTCTCATCAACAACAGCAGACTAGTGCTGGCATTGTGTGCGTGTGCGTGTACACGCTGTTCATTCTCCACTGAGGGGCCAGGGGGTTATGGTGGAGCCACGGGGCCACGGAGCCACAGCGACAACTCGCTGCCCCCCCCCCCCTCTCAGCCCACCGTACCCCTCTGGCCTCTTGCTCCTCGCCTGGCAGGCAGCCCTGCATCAGGCAGACACACCACTCGCTCCATCTACCCCCACCCCCGCTCTGGGCCGATCGATACAGCTCTTCGCCTTTCATCTGACCAGAGCTTTGGAGGAGCCGCACTTCCTGAAGAAAACCCAATACAGCACTCCCTCTCAGGGTAGCTTATTCTCTCCGTCTGTAAAAGTGTGCGTGCATGTGCGTCTGCACCGATGCTCGTCTACATTGTGCGTGTGTTTGTGAATGTGTCGGTGTGAGAGAAGGAAAAAGGAAAGGTTTTGTGTGAGTTGGCGCATGATTAATGAATCAAAAGACAATTGTGTTTGCTTGATTGGATGGGTGTTTGTATGAGACACTTTTGAAGTGATGTTATAGTGGGACAAAGTAGTTTTGTTTGATCAGCGCAATATGAAAATTGCTCCGCCAGGACGCCTTGAATCAGAGAAAAATCCTCCACGCTCATTTGAAAGGTCAATTCTTTTGCCGCCCTTAATTGTATCCAAACATGAATATCCTAAAGCTGCAGTGGGTGAAATGAATTCTACCTGGGCTGATGCTCATGTCTGTGAGAGAGAAGTTCAGTCTTAGTGGAACGTCCTCATAAATACTTCAGAAGCAGGAGAGGCAACATTCATTTCGCTCTCTACATTTTCTGCTCAGCTTATCCAACAGCTTCCGGTGATGTTGGAGACTTGGGGGTCTTAACTCGCTCTCTTCTCTGCTTATCCTACAGATTTCTGTGTTGTTTGTAGAAAGGGAATAACTTCCTGTGTGGGAGAGGGAGAGACTGAACTTCCTCACTCAGCACCCAGGTGTTAAACAGAAGAGGCTGCTTCGGTCACAGCAAGGTCAGGTGAAAACACCACCTCCCGGGACAAAAAGGTGCCACATGTGGAAGACTGATACTATTTTACAAAAAAGGGTTGAAAAACGGAGCTCCTTGCGGGCCCAACACATTGTATCCACACGTACCCTAAATCAAGATGGATTGTAAAAACTCAAATAAGCCGATAAAAATATGACCCAAATCGAAAAGAACTTGTGTTGAACTAGTATATGAAATAAATATATATATATATATATTTATGATTTTTTAAATAAGGTTTGATGGATTATAAATATCTGCTTGTGAAAAAGATAAGAGTACTAAGTTTGCCACGAACAGCAATTTACACAGAAAATGTGTGTTGCTGTTAAGTTTGGTAAAGATTGAGGTGATAATTAGGGGTGGCATGGATCAGAATAGATTCATACCCTATTTGGTATATTTGATCTAAAAAGTTATCGATTTAAATGGTGCTGCATTACATTAGAAAATATGTCAAACTGCAATTCTTGGTAAATTTAAAATTAGTCTCACAAAACCACTTCAGCGGTCAGAATGATCTGAAAATTCACTTCACACTCCACGACGCGAGTCACATTTTATTTATTACATATCGCAATATATTTTTAGAGGCCTTGTTGTAAGTGCTTTACAGATAATTTATAAGCCATAAAGGAACAAAAGCTATTTTAGAATAACAGCAATGTTGGTGAATTTTTTATGTATCTCCCTTTTTCTCTTTTTAAGTAGCTCTTTAATCAGGAAGGACCCGCCCATATACTGTTGGGTCTCCTGCCCTATTTACCAACACACGTACCATACTGGTTTATGTAAAGAGGGAAAAAACAAAAAAAACACGTTATAACCTTTTTTCCCTTTACAATAAGACATCAAGCATGCCGTTAATAAATATGAGTGCGTCATTAGCAAATGTTTTTTGTCAAGTGCTAATGTGTATCTAGCAAGTGAGCTAAACAACTATTAGGCCATCAGAATCAGAACCAACCAATCGCGGCAGTGGTAGACCAGCAACCCCCGTGTTCTGCAAGGTATAATTACTGTTTTTGTCAAAGGAGTCGTGTGGCTTTGAAGAGAGCATGGATTGATATAAAGGCCTCAGTTAGCTGTCGGAAATGGCTGTCTGAGGGCAGGGGGTGAAGCGGTGCAAATATTCTAAATATAGCGTCAGTGTTGGGCAGTAGCAGCACTTAAAGTAGCAGCGATACGAGTTTAACTACATTTCTCAGTAGCTTGCTGGTAGCGTCGCTGTTTTCTGAAATCAAATAGCTTTTTTCAGCAGCGTAGCTGTTTTATTGATCGAGTAGTGAGGTAGTGTCCACACAAGCTACATTTACCCAAGCATTTCTGAAGCTCAAGCACAGCGGAGCAGTCTGCTGCGGTCTGAAATAAAACTGTTACGGATCAGTAAGTGACGCCACCATCATATGCAGACGTGTAAAGTCTGAGTGGCCGACAGAAGCACTTCTATATAATGGTGACATCATAAACCAATCTTCGGGCTGATGCATCCGAGACCTCTGCTGCGGGGAAAAGACACGCGAGCTTGTGTTTTACTTGATGGAAAGGTGGCACAGGGTGAGGACGGAGTGGAATTGATCCTCAGGTAGCCGCCGTGGCTGTAGGTCAACACATACGGCCATGAACATACTCTGTTTAATTATATGTATGGACCTGCTATGGTAGGTGCATGATTATCCATGGATGTTAGAATTAAGTGTGCATGGATGTAATGTATATTCAACTAATTTATATATTATTTATTTATATTAGGCCTATAAATATTCATATTTTATAAATTAAAAGCACTGACTTGGGATGAAGTTGGTTCAATGTAGTAAAACTGCTTTAGCCATGATGCTGTAGCCTAGCTTGCCTGAGGAGTAGCTTCAGTGTAGTGAAGCTTCATTTAATGCGCGTAAGTAAGTGAGAGGCAGCTCACTGCACTCTCCGAGTAGCTTTCCCAGCATCGTGTAGTGGACACTTAAATTTAGGGGTGTAACAGTTCTGAAACTCGGACCACAACACAAGCGTCCACGGTGTTGTGCGTCACCCTACCTGATGCAAACAAACCTGAGCTTTGCAGTTCAGTTTGTACGTTTTCTATGGGACAAAGTCAATTGTCGGCAATGTGTAGGCTGGTCCTCTTTATTTAGCTAATGTATGTGAAGTTGATTAATAAAGTGAATCTACCTCAGTGTTCTTGAAATGCTCTTGTAGTTGATTTAATAAAACCCATTCTTTTCCCTTGTTGTTTCTTATTCACCCGCTAACTGTCGATGGATGAGTACCTCAAACAAAGAAATCTATCCCTTTAACACTATTACAATCATTGAAGCGGATTAAATAAGGAGCTCTACACTGTTTGCATCTGGTTTCACTTGTTGTTTAACTATACAGTAACATAATAAAAATGGGTAATCTAGGCTTAGTTTTCATTTACCTGGGGTGACCACGTTCATACAGGTACGAGTTAATGCACATGCTTGCACGTAGCCCACCCACCAGCGAAGCTCTAGTCAGGATGTTGTGCGAACAGATGTTTAGTCTGCCCTGAGCAGCGCACGGCCTTATGTTTTTATTGGCCCTCTGAATTCACTGGCTTTCCACAGAGACACCATTGCCTTGGTCAATGTGTCCCGACCCACAAAAACACACGCCAAGCCTTTGAGGTAGAACGTCAAAGGGTGGAGGAGCAGGGAAGGGGACAGAGGTAGGAAGCAAGAGGGCTGCTGCCAGATCCACAAGGCCGCGGACGGGGCTGTATAAACAAGACTTGAGTGTGGCCACCAAGGATTGGTACATTGTCCCAGTGGAAACGTCGAGCCTCAGATGACTCAGCCTCCGACACAGCACAGGAGGCGTGGAGAGACACTGCTCTGTCCCAAACAGTTTCCAGACTATCCAAAATAGGCCTGCTAATCCCCAACTGATGGTAACCAAATGTCAAGTGAAGGATAAGAGTGTTGTAACGTAATTTCCCAGTCAAGACTGAAAAATTCCAGACCTGCGTTCTGGACTGCAGCACATGACCAGAGTCCATAAAAATGTAAACGTTAATCAGGTGATAGCATTGGCGTTTCTTCTATCGATTTATGTATTTATATAGGTGTGTATCCTGCATGTGTGTTTGCAAAGACCAGGAATATTTCTTTACGCTGCATTCGTCAGGATCAAATTGAACACGAGATAATTTCGGTGTTCTTATAAAACCACAGCTTTTCATGCATTTTCCCCCAAAGACCATCTGTTCATTGCACATGATAAATGAGTGCCAATCGGATGCCCCAGCACTAAAGTTAAGTGCAGCCCTGCTCCCTTGGTCTGAGTCAGGTGCAAGTTTCGGACGCCCACTGTTACCCGCGGTCAAAGGGTTGGGGAGGGGAGGGAAGAGGGGAGGGGATCCAGGAATGCACGGCAGGGCGGCTGCCTTGGCAGGTAGATGAAGTGAGGATCACACGGGCCGGTGTAGGGGTGATTTATGCGCGGGGGAACGCACGGAAAGGAAAACAAGGCCATAAATCAGCCGCTGGGCCTCCATGCTAATTGTAATTGAAATGAATTTGTCTGGCCCCATAGAGCAGGGTATTGCAATTGCTATTGACCAATAGGGCCCAAGTGATCCAAGGGAAATGATACAGAGAGTGCGCCGTGTCCGTGCCAAGATCAATGTGTAACACAGTGCTGGTATTTGTGTCCCATAAATAAAAGGTGGTTTGGGTGAAAAACATGTAACTCGTGTGGTTACTCCGATGATGGAGCCGTTACTCAGGGTGTATGTTTCTATGACTTTTGGCCACAATTGAGACGTGAGCTGGAGTTGTTTAAAGGATAATGTGAAATACACAAAAGGTAAGGCAGAGGGGAATCACTCCTGAGATTGCTTTCGCCCGGGCCATTTCTTCCTTTTCTAGTGCCTCAAAACAAAAAGTGTGCTTATATAGCCTGCATTTAGTGCATTTACTGTACTCTTAAGACCACCGTGCTGCAAAACGTCAGCCTTCCAGCCCGTTTCCACAACCTAGCAGGTAGCTCCCTATTCATTAACACAACCGCTCACTGACTAATTGGGACATGCACAGACCTGTGTGTGCAGGTGGGTATTTAAAATGAATTTGAGGACAGATGACGACAGGTCTGAGGAAAAGACAAGAAACACCTTTGATTTTTTTGATGCGATACAGCCTTTTGAATGATTACTGTATATGTATATATGAGACGACAGTTTTGAGCTGTTCGGTCCTGTATCCACGAGTTTCTACACAAAGTTCATTCCAAAAAGAGGCATTCAGAGAGACTAACTCCCACTGACTTAAGTCAGGACAGCTGAGCACAGTATGGGGCATTTGATTATAAAATAGTTTGTTTTTACAGACAGAATGTATTGCCTTACTACTGAGGTATAATATATTTCTTAAATAGAATAGATAAACTCTAAATTAACAACCTTATTCAGAGCAAAAAGCTAGTCTTGGATAAGAGGGATCTATGTGTTGAGCACCCAGCAGAGTATTCACTGCTCTTCTCTCTCTGGGAATTGGTCTCCATGTTGTGATCCAATAACATTCCCCCATGAGACTGCAAATAGCATCCCAACCTCACTGCAGGACAAAAACATCCTCCTCCATTCGTACACAGAGGAATACTGAGTTTCATAACATACTGTACCCTCATCAGGGTATTCAAATGACATCGTAACTACGCAGGCTACTCACACCGTTTCCAGTATGAAGAAAAGATTGTGAGCGCGGACTGTAGAGCAGTGAGTTTTGTGTTGCACATGGGGCGATTCTCCGCCGTTTGAAATTGCTTGAGAATGTTTCACATGCTCGGTGACAAACTACACAACAAGCATTCACCCCCGCAATTCATAGCTCTTTGAACCCTGTGGGTGCAAACGAACAATAGGAACAAAGCATTGTTTTTCAATTGTCTGTGACAGTGTGGGCTGCTCAGCGCAGAGGCCTTCGCCCTTACTACAGTGGGGTGTGCTTGCTAAACGAGCCAGAGCAACAACGAGGAGCCTACAAGGCTCCACACACACTCTCTGATACGACCAGGGGCTTTTTCTCTGCCTGCACACTCCCTCCACCAACCTACCTCTCCTTCCCCCCATCCTTCCTCTCCGTCAGGAATCTATATTTCATAAGCGAGCTGTGGAGCTCCAGTGCCCAATTATCAGCAGATAAGGCGCAGGAAGCCCTGGAGCGCCGGCACGGCTATTTAGACGGGGAGGGGGGGGGGGAAGGAGCTGGAGAACGAAAAGCAGGCAGGGACCCAACCCCCCAGGGGCACTTCGCCCTCGCCACGCTTTTTTTTTCTCTTCCCTCTCTTTTTTTCTTTTCTCTCCCTCGCTGACAGCCTCCTCCTCCCCCCCCCCCCCCCCCCCCCCTTACCTTAGCGGCAGGGTTCAATTAGTGCCGGCGGCGGCTAGCACCCGCAGCCCCACTCAGCCCGGGAGCTGGAGCCTCTATCAGCACACACCAACAACACGCAAGGCTGAGTCCAACTAGCAAACCAACGTCAAGGCAAGTTCTATGTTGGCCTCACACAAACAGGCACATGCACGTATTCACACACACATGCACACACGCACACACACACACACACACACACACACACACACACACACATACACACACACACACACACAGAGAGGCTTTTAGTATCTCAGCCCTGAGCACAACAGGGTCATATAAAATTTAAGGTAAACTTTTTTTCTGCTTTTTTCCTGTAGGTAAGAATGATTCCACTGCTAGCTTTAAAACCACAATCTCTCTGCAGAGATACGTCACTGATATTCATTGTTGCAGTTTATAATCACGTCACACTAATCTCTGAGGAAATACTTCAGAACTATACGTTGGCCAACTGTGAAATGATGGCAACTAATCCAAGTATTTCCTGTTTTTCCCCATTTCTCAGATACGTCGTCGCTGCCTCGTCAGACCGGCACATTTAAGTCAGGAGTTTTCACACTCTTCCGTGGCCCCGGACCTCTATTAGCAAGGGGGTAAAACTCGATGTGCCTCTCACATTTTCAGACCCCAAAAAGAAAAAAAAAAACACTCTCCAACCACCAATGCTGAGCAAGGTCGGCCAGGGGTCAGGCACAGCTCAGGGATACGAGACGGATATCGATTCGCTGGGACAGGCCGTAAGCGCACACACACACACACACACACACACACTTTCTTTCCCCTCCTCTTTTTCTCTCGTTCTCTACAGTCACAGGGCAGGCATCCGCCAATAGATCAGCCAGGGGCAGGAAACGGCCTGGGTCAGAGGGGACAGCGCGTCTTTGTGTGTGCGTGTGTGTGTGTGTGTGCGTGCGCACGTGTGTGTGATGATAAGACTAACAGCCTGCTGAAAGCCGCTCTCACCCAGAGCTATCGAGGACCTTCAGGCTGCGCCGATTCACCTCGAAGCGGCAAAGAAAAAGAAAATAGCTCTGACCAAACAGTGGTGGATCATTCATCTCACTGCCAATGATAGACACGCATCCACAAGCACGCTCTCAACACACTGGCCTACGTTTATGATCTGTAATTGTTGTCCTGTTTCAGAGTGCCACCCAAGTTGTTGTTGTTTGTCAGTCTATCAGTTGGAAGTTGATATTATAGAACATTTGTCACCGCAGGAGAGTGTGTGGGTGTGTGTTGTTGTCTCTGTTGCCTAGTGGCCTGTGTTAGGGGATCCGCCAATGGCAGAGATACTGAAGTGAGACCGAGGCGAGCCTTCAGCAGCCCTGGGTAGACTAGAGGCTCAGCTGGAGTCTTGCGCATACAGCCTCAGCGGTGCATTGGTCGCCATGTGTGTGTGCACGTGCCATGTATGATTGCTGTGCATGAGTGAGTAAGTTAAGTGTATGCCTGAGTATGTGCGTGTGTGTGTGCGCACGTGTGCTTAAATGCGCATGTGTGTGTGTGTGTCTGAACTGTATATGTGAGAGAAAGTCAGGGGGCAGTGAAGCGGAGGAGGGCAGGCAATGCTCCCAGGCATAGAAAGCAGGCCAACTCTATCTCCCACTATGGAGAGCTTCAAAGACATGGGGTAGTAAAACTAGAAATGGTCGAGTACGCCTAGTTATATCAGTCGTGTGAGATGAGCCGTTATTTTGTATTGAAACTAGAAACTGCCACACATACCGAATCTTGAAAACATTTGCGTATTTGTATTTTTTTAACGATAGAAATCATAGTTTCTACCATCTAGTATTTACTTTCCACATAAGAATGGAAGGTGTAGCCTTTTTGATTATGCAGGATGTGCAAAAAGAGGAAAAACGAAAACAAATATTTTCTCTTGGCCACCGCTATTTTATTCATCTCCTGCTGTGGAGTCTCTCAACTGCTTTGACCTCAAACTACTGATAAATCAAGTAGTTTTGACAGAGAGAAAGGAGGAACCGAACCAAAGACAAAAGATTCAGAGATACAGACTTAGAAGACGGCAAGACAGTCAGGGGGAAGTGAACTTCCCCCGCTGACGCTCTTGTTCCACGGTGAGAATCCCCCGGCCGGCAGCCTCATACATCTGGTTCCAGTTAGCTCTCAGCGCTTTGACGCGTTTCCTGTGCTGCTGCTGCTCCACGCAGCCACGGCCACGACGCAGGCAGCCCTCCCAACGCCACGACAGCCAAACTCTCTGGAGATCATTTACTTTAACTCTCTCTCACACACACACACGCACGCACGCACACACACACACAATCAACAACACATTTACTGAAACAGGCCAGAAGAAGCCGTTTTCTGACATTTAGTCACACCGTATTGTAGTTAAATGTCCTCAGACCGTAGGTTACAGATCTAAAGGAAGAATGAGTAGCGATATCATATCCAGAGTTACAATATTAATCTGTGACATTTCCAAATAAATGTAAATAATAAATATGTCTATATATAACAGAGAAGTGAGTGATTTTTTCTTAGCAGAGTAGCAACCATTTTCTTGTATAAATGCTCTGGTAAGGAGGAAGTGATGCGTTTTATCACAGAAGCTTCGACAGGAAAACAAAGACAGAGAAACAGATTGACTGCTTACGAGCAAAGAAAGTGAAAACCAAACATAGATTGAACCGAAGTAGACTGACGAGATGAAAATCAAAAATGTCATTTAACCAGGAAATGATTTTACTTTGATTCTATTTCCTGACTGTAAATGCTGCTATCAGTTATTAATCTACATAAACCAGTTTCACAGCAGACAATTTGAGTCTTTATAGCAGGAAAAGAACAGGTGTCACTAATAACATTAACGACGGCTCGATTTCATTATGTGTCCCCAGTAAGCCACGACAGTGTGAGCCAGCATGCACAACACCAGGACCATGAAACTAGGTCACCTAAATTGAATGCAGTCGTTATTTGTGTTATTAATTACACCTGTGCTTCTCCTGCTTCTCCTTCTCAACGGCACAGATAGAAGTTCAGTTTGTTAGACAGATAACTAGGTACTGATGCATGTCAGGTGCATGTTGTTAGCGGTCTGTTTTCAGATGACTTTTCAGTTTAGTCATTTTATTTTTTACATAAAACGACACCATGTATTTAGTAATAGCATAATTAAATATATATATGTATATACATATTGAGGCATTTTGGCAGCATTTTTATATTTTCCATTGTTTTTTTAATTTTATTCTATCTATTTATTCTTGTATTTTTACTACACAAATTAACTATTTATAGATGGAATAAAAATAAACACTAATTAACTGTTCTTACAGGAAATGTCTATTTGTATGAACTGTCCCAGTTTCATTTAATACAATACCTACATTTGTATGAAAAGTGATGGATTGCATGGATCAGGCATTTTTTAGCAAGACACACCTAGGTACTAGGTCTGGTACCTCCAAAATACTGTTACCAGAGGATTGTGATTTTGTACTTTTTCATCGTAATGTTACAAAAAACACATTTATTACACTTATTGGCTGTCACTCACTGTACAATCCACTGTGAGAGCCTGTTGGGACGATGACAGTAGCTGTGTATGGAGTTGGGCAGCAACTGTCGACTGCTGTTTGCATTTCGTACCTAAGCAGCACTGAGGCAAATTCCTGCCATCTACGTTGATATGGCAATAAAGTACTGAAGCTTGAGTCTGATACACAGTAACAAGGATGCTCTGAGGCTTACATTGTATTCTGACCTGTCAGTTTTGGGAACTAACAGCACTGCATGTCCCTCACACTGTGGAAGACTGCAAAGTTTCAGTGCAACTACCCACCAACGCCTTTCAGTGAGGTGATTCCCTGTGTGGAGGAGTTGAAAAGGGTGACCCCAGAATGGAGAAGAGTTACCCAAAAGAAGTCATGAGCCCACACAGCCCTGCTGCTCAGCACAGGAACACGGTAACCTCGTAGGCCACACCGGGGTTTACGGGTAGTGAAAGTGAGAACAAGGGGGTGAGAGGAGAGAGAGAAACAAAAGTGCAATGAAGAGGAGGTGAAGAGACAGGAAGGAGCTTCTCAAAGGCTTTCCTGCGTTGGAGGGACTCCCTACACCACACAGGTTCTCTATAAACACAGTACAAAGAGCATTCTCTGAAATCATAGTGTGACTGGAAATTTACCAACTTCACCTACTTCAATACAAAGGCCATGCTAGTTCACGTCTAAATGTACGTGCGGCATGCTATATGAAATATTGACACACAGTAAATCCATACAGTTCAATATCTTCTTAGAGGTTTATAGGAGAACTGTATAAAAATATACACATCAATAATGCAGTTATTTTGCATTTATCCCAACTAACAGGAAGTAATAAAGCTCAAACCTCGTCCCTTCCCATATTCAATTTAGGCTAAAAACATGTTTTTTTTTAAGACTCTACTTTAATTGCTCCCAATCGGAGGTGAGCATGAGCAAACAAGGACAAATGAAAGTTTAAGGAGGCCGTATTGATTTGTGTGGAGGTCAGGGGTAGGTAACCCCTATCAGAGGATCAACAAACAGCCGCCAGCACCCTCCTCAGCTCAGCCAATCACCTTCTGACCTGGTCCACCGTTACCATGGCGAATGACCCTGAACCACACAGACCATGTACTCAGCTTCTTACTGCGCGAAAGCAGCAAAGCGGAGCTCCGCAAAGATGGAGCAACAACGAATCCCTCACTAAACGCTGTGAACTAAGTTGTCACGCTTGGAACAAGCAGTGTTGTTGTTTTTTTTTAAATCACCAATTCTTCGCATCACTCTTTAGGTCTAAAGCCGTCGTTTATTGACTTCCAGTATATCACACTGTGATGATTTGATCCGATTGTTGTTGTTGAATATTTTTGCTTCACACATGTTAAGAGTTTTGTTTGGTGTAAAGCATTACAGTTGAACACACTTCATTGCAATAAACATCAATTCAAATATTTCAGATTTGATTTTGCATCCATTTTCCATTTTTTGATATGCATCACCATTAGAAAAAAAGGTCTTCTTATTAATATAGCGATACTGACTGTAACCATACAGCCCAGCCAAATCACTCCCATGATCCTCTTTTTCTAGTCATTTTGGCAGACTAAAATCAGATTCTTCCCTTCGCCCAGCCTTTCCAGCTCATACCCCCTCCCTCCCTGGGAGGCAGGCAGGCAGGCGGTGGTGGTAACCAAGCCTCTGGCAGTGTGTTCCTATCCTGCAGGAGCCCTCAGGTTCCAACCTGTCAATATCCCAGGCAGCGTCTTGGCTATGCTGTGGCTCAGTTAACCTCCTCACCCACTGCAACCGCACAAAAGGCTCCTGTCCCTCTGCCAGACCAGAGACAAGCACGATCACCCCACACACACACACGCACACGCACACGCACACGCACACGCACACGCACACGCACACGCACACGCACACGCTCCTTCTCCAATCCAGCTCACACCACGTTCACATCCGTAAAGGGCAGCGCCCTGGCAGCAACAGCTAGCATTATGGCAGCTGACGGCAGTTTTCTGCTCGCTGACGTCTAATGTGTTTTGGATGACGGTCACGTTGGACGCTCACAGAAGGTAAAGAGGGACTAGATATTGGAAAAGGGTCTAAAACCTGAAGGAAAGAAAAACTCAGTGACAAAGGTCCCGTCATCTGTCTCAATTTCAGGGAGATGGATGTATTAACACATTGCTAAAATGAATTTTAGAGTAATATAGGGTGTGTGTGTGTGTGTGTAAAGTTGTGAAAAAGACAAAGTCAAAGGGGGTGTTCGTAATATACACATAGGCCTGATCCTAAGCGTGGTAACAAGCGTGTGGTAGCATGTCACCCATCCCCTCGCACACACACGCACGCACACACACACACACACACATCCACATCCAGACACACACACACACACACACACACACACACACACACACACACACACACACACACACACACACACACACACACACACACACACACACACACACACACACAGAGAGCTCCGTGCCTGACTGCAAGGCACCGCGGCTGTCTGCTGGAGCTCAGGTTACGGCCGACCGGCGGGACAGACTTTATGGAAGCCTCTCTCCCACACCAACACTCCCCCTTCGCACGGCTCCGGAGGAGGTATCGGGTTGCCAGTTCAGCGCCGGCCAGGCTTGGCGCTGGCGGCAGCTTGTGATCTTGGGTGCCTGTGTGTGTGTGTGTGTGTGTGTGTTTTTTATCTCCCACTCTTTGAGGGTATCAGCACACAACGCTGCTGTCTCCTCCAGGTATGTAGGTGTGATTTACAGAGTAGATGCCTCACTCATGCACATAAGCAAAATCCAACCTCTTCCTCTGCTCCAAAGCAGCTAGAATATTCTATACTGTGTTACACAGTCCGAGGTGTAATAAGAAGAGATGGAGAGTTTTAAACCCAAATTACTAAAAATAAACTTCAACCGTCACCAGAACTATTTTCTACTGCAAGAACGATCTCTATGAAAATTGTTGATAAGAGTGTTTGATGGATTATCAGGGAGATTATGTATGGAAAGACATGTTGCCAATGATTTCTTAATTTTTCAATCCAGTAAGGACTACAAACAAAATCCCATTCACCTCCATTGAACTGAATGGCAGCAGAAATCTTAGAGAAAGATACCTTTAAACCAGGAATTATCTGCATGGCTAGGTACCACAAGAGGCAAGAGAAAAACACGTTTTCCTTTGTCTGATTATGGTGAACTAACCCTTTAAAAAAGGTCACTCCAGCGATGTTATACTTCCATAAAGTTGACCATAAAAAACCCACCAAAGACTGGATCCTACACTTCCCATAATGCTTTCTCAGATTGAAAAAGCTCCTCTAGCACCACAAAAGACATTAGACCACTCTGAGACAGACTGTAACACTCCGTTGCAGGTAAATTGACACATAAAATCGATGATGTTTCCCTTTAAAAAAAAAAAAGAATTCATGACTTCATCACAATTATACGTACTAAACAGAATAATATCAACAGCCTTTACGTGGCTTCCCAATCCCATGATGCTCTCTGTCATCTGAAAGAGCAACTTGCTGCTCTCGGCCTCTGAAAAGCTCACTGCGGTCCATTTGCAGATGGAGTTGTAAGGAAGGCGCAGTCGCAGGTCAACATGGAAAAGACCCCCTATATGCAAGGACCGTGTGGCGGTTCTGCCGCTGGCTCGCTCGCTTGCTAGCCCGGCATGGAACGGCACTCATGAATAATGCACGGGGACATCTGCCACCCCTGAATTATAGATCTGTGGAGGCCCAGCATATGGGAACAGCCCAGCGAGTGCTAATGGCTAACTCACCATGAGAAAATATGGGTTGGAGACATGTGAGTGATAGTCGGGTCATGCAACCTTTAAGTCATGCGAGTGTGAGGTGGATTGTAAATGTGATTACTTAAATGTACGCATGTGTGTGTTTGTCTATCTGGAATGAGAGAAAGGCTCCAATGGACAAACAAGTTAATAGAACCACAAACAATTTAGCATCCAAATTAGCAGACAGACACACACGTGTGTGTTTTTTTTGAGCAAGGCACAAAATAAATATGTTTCAGGGAGGATGTGGAATTCAAGACTTTCCTCACTGGGGAAAACGTGACCAGAGAAATCCCATAACAATTATGCTTTTTCTTAGCCAAATTTAGCTAAACCAGTGGATGTAGTTTTAAAATAGCCTCAGAAACCCTAACAAGCAATGGCTAATGCCTTTTATGTAGGCTTCCTCTTGCTGAAGTGCAGCCTGCTTGAATATTCTATACTCTCTGGTTTTAAAGAAGCAGGCGTGGGGGGGTTCTTCCAGTCAAGCAGGAGGCCTGGTCTACCGGGGACCAGTTCGATCTCCGCCTTTCTCTCCAGGATTATCCTCTTATCAGCGCCGCAAAAGCCGGGCTAAGACGCGCCAGTAATTAGCCTATCTTTAATTAACGAGCACCATAGCTCCAAAACCACCCACGGTCCATGTAGGCTCCCACTTGGAAGGCAGTCAGTGCGGCGTAGAGATGAGCAGACTTAATCTTGTTTTTGTCTCAGTAAGAGAAAGTGAACGTGTAGAAAAGGCCAAAGTTCATCTTCAAGTAGTCGCAGCATGCAGAACGTCCCTCACGCTTGCACCCTCGCAAACAAGCCTTTCTACACCGCAGGTTTCAAAGGGAATCCTACCACCCACCACTGTTCCACTTTGTTGTGCATCTGTGTGTGTGTGTGTGTGTGTGTGTGTGTGTGTGTGTGTGTTCATTTAAGTGTATACTCAAGTGTAAGGATTACTGCACTGAAATTCTGCTACCACTCACCATCAGTGTGCGATAGACTTGAATTTCCAGGCGTACTTAAGCCTCCTCCGAATCTACAATGGAAGCACATGTAGGTGAAGATGAAGGACCGAAATCACCTTCATGAGCCTCAATGGAGTTTACAAGGTAAAACGTTCACAACCCCACTCTACCCCGCCACTTTTTAGAGAAGCCTCTAGACTGGAATAAATAATATATACGGTTGCATACATTTGAATACTTTCAATAAAGGGACACGGAAAATAACACAAACTTCAGTGCAATTGGTTTACTAATTACGGCGCTAGAAGAATCGGAGGGAGGACTGGGTCATCTGAAGGAGAGTGAGAGCAAGATGACGGCCAGCAGATGAAAAGAGACAAGGGAAGACAACGCCAATGGTGCCCTGGTCTGGCCTGGCCTGGCCTGGCCTGGCACCACCGAGGAGGAGGAGGGGCTGCGGCGGCCCCAGCATGCATACATTAGCAGTGCTTAGGCACACTAATTGCTTCTCACTTAGACAAATCTCCTGCAAATCACGGCTGCGCCGCCAGCACTGCCCAGGCCCCCCCGGGGAAGGAGAGACGGCAGGCAGGCGGACGGAACGAGAGGCAGGAGGAAGAAGAGGAGGAGGAGGAGAGGGGGGGCGAGTGGAGCGTGTGTACCAGAGGCGCCTCGGAGCAGGATGGAGGAGGAAGGAGAGGAGGAGGAGGAGGAAGGGGGCGCTCCCAAGAGAATGAAGAGAAACGAAGAGAGAGAGAAAAAAGCTCCAACACTTCAAGAGCGCCTCTTTCTCTCTGCTCATCCATAGTCCAGGCTGAGTGCCCCCCCCCCCACCCCTCCCCCCCACCCAACCTCTTACACCCCTACCCTCAGAAGCCCCACCGCTGCTCCGCTCCTCCAATGCTCCATCCCTCCTCCCTCCCCCCTCCCCTCTTCTACCAGCTCTCAGATCTCTGCTCTGCCCCCTTGCTCGCCCCTCCTTTCTCTCTCGCTCTCCCTCGTTCTATAGAAAAGTGGAGGAAAGATGAAACTCTACAAAGAGGGAAAAAAAAAAAAAGAAGAAAAAAATCAATAACACAGATGGATAGCTGGATAACAGGGTCCGGCATGCTTCGGCGGTGAGGCAATCCAGAAGGTGCCCACACAACTTCCACACAGGCGGAGAGACGGGCAAAAACAAGGCGCTGGGAAGAGGGTGGTAATCAGCCTCAGGAAGCTAACATCACCCGCAACACACACACATACTACAATATATGGCTGCGCGCATACGCCGACATATAGACGTGAGGGCACACGCAAAATACAAACAACAGCATCTACACTTGTTCGAAAAAACACACACCTACAGAAGCACTATCCTATCCTAACTAAACAATAATAGCTATCAGGTAAACTGAGGTGAAAGGAGATAGCTGTAACAATAACATAGATATTATACAAAAGATCAACATTATAGAAGGGTCTGCATGATTGTACGAGGGTTATTTGAGATGCTGGGAGGCTAAAGGCAACATTTCGCATTAGCTGTGGCTTGAGGTACCACAGGGCCTCATCAAGAACAATGCATACGATACACTGCAAAAACATTGCCTGCATTTAAGCATTCATTACCAAGACAGGAGAGCAAGTAGCTGGAGCTAATTCACCTGAGTATGTTTCTGTGTTACTCTTTATGAGTTTGTGTAGTTATCACAGTTTGTAAAACTTGTTCAGCCCCGTTAGAGGGAGCGCACACAGCCCTGCAGACATTGACGGGTGGACGGGTCAGAGACACAGTGGGTTGTGGTCATACTTTAATCCAACAGAATTACTCTCTGGAGAGGAGAGGGCCTGCCGCTAGTCCTCACCAAAAAAAAGGTTTGCTTCCACTCAACTAAAAAGCTGAAGTGTAACTTCCAGGAATTGTCTTCCTCAAAGACAATCAAATGATTAGCTCAAGCTTTCCAAAGGTTTCCTGACACAAAATGACCTCCGGTCACTCAGACCTCTGTGTCCTCTGGTCAGCTGTGGAGTAAGATCACCCTCACTGCCTGATCTTGTTTATTGTTAGACAACAAAATGAAGCCTAGCATTTATAATCAAACAATCAAGTGTGGAAGGTACCTGCTATTATCTTAATATAAACACATGAACATGCTTGGATGTATTTTTGGTTGAAGGTTAAAATAGATATACTTTACTGTTGATTCATGACTGGAAAAGCAATTTAGGATTGACAGACTATTCAAGTGACTTACATTAGAAATATAAACAGCACCATCAACATGGTAGCTTGGACCTTTCAATCGTGAATAGAGCATTTTGGGGAATAAATATATATACAGTAAAAAGCGGAAGAATCAATAGTCTTCTATCAGCCTGTGATCAAAATTGAGCTTTAAAGTTCTGATGTAATGAAGCAAAAGGTAAATATGGTGTTTAAGCCTGCATGGCATCCGGCATGTTATCAAAGATTTGTCACTAATGCAACATCAACTGGTTGAATCAATACAAGCTTGCTTCATATAACTGAATCAAGTGAATTAAACAACGCTAACTGATAATACGATTATAGTTAGTTTCTTGTAAAACCCTCAGTGGCACACGCTGTAAAATATCAAATGGAGGCCAAAGATGCGAAGTCTCCTTGTAATAGTTTTATTAATTGGATAATCACGCTGATATCGCATATCTAATGTGGAAACTAATTGTTAGTGGTAATATATACTGTGTATGTATATATATATAAATGTATCTTACTGTACCTTGTGACAGCCATCTAGATTACGATGCATGTTGGTTGAGGTGTCAGGTCAGGTCAGATCAGCTGGTCTTTCCTCCCAATGCAACTGTAGGAGAGGTGAAAGGGCAAAGACTTCACTATAATGAATGTCAATGATGACGACCCCCATCCCCCCCCCCCCCCCCCCCCCCCACACACACACACACACACACACACATCAGAGACATAAACATGCAAAAAAACACACACACACACACACAGATTCCGCCCCACTTTCCTCCTACAGTCCAATCTTTGTGGAAATGACTGTAATTGTCTCTTGGGCATAGCGGTGATTTTCTGATGAGGCAAAAAGCCGTACGACTGTGAGGTGGCCACAGTAAAATGTACCTCTGAGAGTCGATTGAAGCCCGTTACAATCAGTTTGAGACAAATGCATAACAATTCTTTGGTTATGAACACATTCTATTGCATGGAAATCATTTCTTCACTTTCATCATTTGATAAGCTTGAATTCAAATACTCGTTTCGCTGAGTAAGAGGGACCGAGATGATGACGGATAGGTGGAAGTGAATCGTTTGAATTGAATTCCATCAATTGAAGTCATGTTTAGGCTACATACATGTGGATGGGAGTCAGAGTTTAGTACAGTTAAAGCACTTAAATGTTGTCCAGTAATAACAATCCAACATGCTATTACTATAAATCATGAAGGACACCGGTTAGCAAGGTGATGACGAATGCAATTTATGAATTCAAGCCAACTAATTACAGTTAATCAACCAAAAACATTTAAAGTATTTATGATTGTTTTCCTATACATAGCTGAAACCTCCAATTATGCAGTTTACAGGGTCTTCACTCAGGTGATAAACCACTAGCACCACCTACTGTATGCTATAATCCTGGCATGAGGGTTTCCTGGTTATCATCTACGCTGAATGGCAACAAGCGCAAACACACCAAAAACTAAAACATGTGGTTAGTGCTCCATCTTGTGGAGAGAAACCGACAGCTCACCTACCAGCTGTCAGAATATGAAACTGTGTTTTTAATTCTACAACTATTAATAATTGTTAATGATGTATACTCAAAAAATGTGAATAAAAGCTCAACTATATAGTATATTGAAATATAGAAATGTATACAGTAATAGAATAACGTAAATGCTGAAATCCTTTTTTTCTGTATTTGGGTGATACGTGTGGAAAATGAAACTGACACACTGGTTAAATGGTGATAAATAAAACTATGTCAATTAAAACAGCTCAGGCAGGATAAAATATTAGACTGCTGTTGAATCTTTTATGAAGAAGGAAGAGGAGTGTCTGAACGATACATGGTAGACATTTCTATTTGTTTTGCAAAAAGTGAGCTGGACAAACTTTTTAGTTTTGTTACCGACACTAAATTATAAAGATGGTGGGACGACAAGTCAGCTGTGGAAAATGGTGATTATTCCCAGATCTTTATTTACATTTTTTTCAAACAATACTTGTACTAAAGTCATTTTTCAAGGAGTTAAATAAACGTACGTACTGGAATAAAAATGTGGTCCTGAAATGGGAAGATTTTAAAAAGGCAGGAGGAAGATGGAGGGTTTTTCTCCCCTTTTCCTCTTATGATTTATGTTGTAAACATGTTATAAAAACGTGTGTTATTATTTATCTCCGCATTTATAATTGTAATAATACTTATTGTTATGTGTGATGTGAATAGTAATTACAGTGGTAGGATATTCACACACACACACACACACACACACACAGTGTAACGTAAGTAACGTTAGGCCTCAGGATCCAGGAAGCTAAATACTAATTTCCTTAGCTGATGCTACATTAAGAAATATCCAGTCCAGTTATCGTACTTTCATATAACCTGAATGTCAGAGTCGTGACTGGCCGTCTTTATGTCAACGTGAATATCGTAACTAGGCCTACATGAATGAAAGGCATACTTCTGTTTTGTACGTTACATGTGCGGATATCAGTTAACATTAGCTTAGCTAACGTTTAAGGTCTATGACTGTCAACTAGCAGTTTCCAGTAACCATGTTTCCTACAAATGTTGTAGATTATAGTAAAAAGTGCAATATTTACCTCTTTAGACATCAACCAGGTAACACTGTGAGCAGGATTTATTTATTTCACAACTGGACTTTGCTTCATCACAGTGAAGCAGCGTTTTACAAACTATACTTTTTTATTAAAAACACACTTTACACCTACTGAATATTAATTAGCCGTTCCGGGTCAGCCCATTTATTCGTCACATCCGGTCACATGATGCTTTACGTCCCTCCTCGTTAGTATAGTGGACAGTATCTCCGCCTGTCACGCGGAAGACCGGGGTTCGATTCCCCGACGGGGAGTAATACTTATTTTCTTTTTTGTTGTATTTTTACTATTTCTTTTATGTATTTTGAGTAAAGAAAATAATCAGAAGTCTGCTAGGCCTGTGGTGAAGACTGACAGGAGCTCAAAGCTGGAGTTACAGACCTGCTTTAGCTGATTGTAGCTAGTTTCCAAGCTTCATCCCCGAAACGATGCCTCAACTCCGCCAGCACGCTGCTCAGACGCTCTGCGTGTTTGAAAGCACAGACCTGTGTGAGCAGCTTTTCTCTGTGGTGAGGATGAACAAAAACACACACAGGAGTCGTCTCACTGATGCACACCTTCACTCCCTCTCGAGGGTTTCCACAGCACAGAACCTAACCCCAGACGTGATTAAACTAACGTCAACCTAACGTCGGCTAACGTTAGCTAGCAAAGATATTGGTGATTTTAACGTTCAGCGACAGAGACAAACTAACGTTTTTAGGTTAACTTTAACGTTAATTATCTTCTTCATGTTGGACAGTTATTTGTCTGACTAATGCCTTTCTGATAACTGGCCGTTATTAGTGTGGTTACTTACCGTTTGTCGATAAAGGACAACTCATTGTTTTATTTATTTGACATGTGGACTGTCTACACCTGTTGTGATCAGGTGATGGGTTTTTATCGGTTGCTGTTTTTTATCACCACCGATCGCATCCGGTTAGTTTTCAGTGTAAAATATGCATTCGTTGATTTGTTTTTCGTGATAATGCAAAACAAATGACAGGCTTTTAATGTGAAGGCTCAGTCTGCATTCTGTGTGAGTCCATAGAAAGGCTCAACTAACCTTCACCAAATCATGACAAAATATTAGTGCAAAGTAGTAAACTGATGATTAGATTAAATATAAAGGTATTGTGTGGGCCTATAAATATTCTATTGTTTTATATTGTTCTACTTTAAGAATGTTTAAAGTGGCACACATGGCACTATAGCCTCAATTAGCCTACAGGTCTGCAAATACAGTTCTCTTGTATTGGCTACTCCACGTAGGCTACTATTGTTGGGTGGGTTTATATTGTACACATTATACCATGGTAGAAAAGAATAGTTGCTGGATGTTTATACCTATTTACTACGGGAATTTGAATTGCTTTGTGGGGGAAATGCCTTTGGAAATCATTAAATGATGTCACTGGAAAAGCTATTGGAAAGCATTTCAGATGCAATAGAACTGAATATAAGTATACGAGAGTAAATGTTACCTTTTGTTTACAATTAAGGGTGCATAAACAAGACTCAAGACTTTACACTAGAGAAATAATAAATTGCCTGAAAGATTGACGCCTTTCCCAACAGCGCTGCATAACAGGTTCCCCTCTAAAATCCTGTATTCTCTGTTGATAGTCCACTAATAAGCAAGAGTCAACAGAAGAGCTCGGGGAAAAACAACTTTCTATTATGCTTTGTTGTCCTCTGTGTCACTTAAATACTGAATACATTTTAAAACAAACCTGATTTGTTAGGATTTTACTCTGGCGCCCTCTGCTGGTCGATAACCTCTGACAACAGAAACAACATGTGAGGTCACAATAAACTGGAAAATTATATATACCATAAACCCTTGTGTCTACAGGATACTTTTAAATAGCATATCTATAATTAATATATATATATATTATTACAATTTTAAACATGAATTCCTCTGTGGAGCCTGGCACGTGTAAATGCCCTCAAACAAAACTGCAGTACAATAAATAAACAGCGTAAATAAATATGATCTTCTTTTGAGACACCTTTTCCCAAATGTAACCTTATTTCTCTACAGCTGCACTTCATGTTGTCACACAGTGAAGTAGGGCGGTGCTGCCGGTTGGTTGGTGCAGGACGAGAGGCCCACAGACAAACAGAGTGTGACGGGTCGGCTCAGCCGAGTCGGGACAGGGAGTCACGCTTACAGCAGAGCTCGAGACAAGGTCGGCCATGATGAGACGGACAAGCAACACTGGTGGAGATTACACACGATAAGCCTTTGTCCTTGCAGTGGCCTCTCGCTCTGTCTCATCTTCCCTTTATTCCCCTTCACAGGCCGCCCTCTCATATCTCTCCCACACAATGTCAAGTGTTTACCATTTTATTTGATTTGTTTAAGCATTTCTGCCTCCTTGCAGCGTAGCTAGTGAAAGAACTTTTTTTTTCCTTTAATGAGGGCAAGCAGGCAATCCAGGAGACAGCTTTTACTACCTACTTGTATTCATGCGCTACAGAGACACACACACACACACATGAAGAGCATCTTCCTTGATTTAGGGAGCTTGTACTGTTACGAGTACAGACAGTCAGCAAACCTGCCACACTTGACTCCCACACAGTCACTGAGCTGATTCTGTCAGCAGTGAGTGGGAGAACATGGCAGCACAGCGTGCTTGCTAACAGTTAGGAAACCGAGCAAAACACACACACACACACACAGTGCACAAACACAACATTATCACTGTTTACACATACTGCCTGTTGAAGCTCATATATGCACAGAGCAACTGTGCAAACTACAATACAACTTACATCAGCATGTGTGTGTGTCCACAACAGCTGGTAATTGTAGGTGTAACCAGACTGCACGGGCCAGATGTATGTGTAGAAAAAGGTATCTGTGCAATCTGTCAGATTGTTATGTGTGCAGGAAATACTGCATGCCATGTTAAATACCGCTGCTACTACAATAAAGCAGAGTAATAATTCAACACAACCAAGTGTTGAGGATCACATATTTGCCAGAGTTAATTAGTTTTCAGCTAATAATCTGATCATATTTACAGGCAGCAGTAGAGCACTTTGCCAAATCAAATACAAAAATGTTCCTGGCAGAAAATTAAAATGAGTCCATAAAATGTGGACTTCTCTTCCTTTTGAAAACATAAAAGTCAAAGTCAACCTTTACATTGTCATTAATTTGATGCACATGTCACCCGGGGCAGAAATGTGTCTGTTTGCATAAAAATAGACAAACCTTTCCACAGAGTCATTTGTGTCTATTTCCACTAGAGGACTCTCTGCACCACTTTCTATCCACACAGCATCATGGAGCACATTGTCAGCAGACGTGTTGGAGGGGTTACAGCTCTCCCTGAAGAGGGCAGCCTTGTCAAGTGCCTTTTATATTTGATATACACCATCCTCTGCTCTCGTTTCGTGAATTAATAGCGTACCCACTCACTGTAAAACCTCACACAGTAAAAAGAAAGTAAATGTCACATTGCAAGCATATAAAAAAGACACCTAAACAGCAATATTCTTGGAATATATTTTGTGAATTGGCGGGAAATGATCAAAAAACGCCACTAAAAGCACACAAAAGATGGAACAGCACGTTAACAGCAAGTCAATCAAATAAACTGAATGAAGACAAGCTGTAAAATAGTTTAACTGCAGCCCATGTGGCAGCACCGCGTTCGGCTCAGGCGGCTGTAGCTCGTGTGGTGTGCTCGCTGCTCTTTGTTCTAACCGGAGCATATGCCACAAGCCCTCACTGCTTTTCCTCAACAGCTGCTAAACCCATTAAATCTGCAGCCAGCCACCGGAGTTGAGGGCTTACAGGGAGGGAGGAGGGCTCGACTAAACCACGCACTGTTCCTCCATAACCCCGGGGGCTGCACCAGAGAAATGTTCAACATGAACGTAGAATATCTGGGTGAGCGGTGTGCATCCCGCCTGATGCATTTGCTCTGTTTGCAATAGTGAAGACGCGTCTATTCATCAAGTACAATTTAAATCGGATTGTTATAATATAATTTCTATCAGGTGTTGATATGGTGAGAAGATTATCTGGACCGCATATTTGTTACAGTCCAGGCTAAAGACAGTGCAGTCACTTTACTCTACGAAGTGCCTTTTGAAGGAGAATTTACGAGCAGTGTGGTGATTATCCAGCGTCCATTCTGCATCATTTAGTGAACTAACACTCTGCCTGTTTGCTCTGCAGTCCTGCGCCTCAGGCTCTGAAACTCAATGGCTCCCAGTGCTTCTATTTGCTGTGCTGCAGGATATCACAACACTATTCATTTCCAGGCTTCACATCACCTCATTAAACTGACCTGTCCCTCTGCACAGCATTAAAGCTTTATGAAGACTTTCCTTCCTTCGGAAAAAAAAAATACAGTGTACGCCTCTTTTATTTTCGTCTCCATTTGGCTCATTTCGAGGCTCAGTGATTTCCCTGGATTTGCTTCACACCACCATCTCAAGGGGGCTTCAGTTTGTCCATAACCCCACTGCTCTCAGCTGGTGACAAGCACCACAGCCAAGGGATTAACCACAGTCTCTGATTAGCAGCCCACTACTGCACCCGAAAGAGGACTTAATGCTCAAATCACAAACACTTCCTACAAACCCCTGGATCACAAAGCTCAAAAGATGCTTTATTCATTTGTGTCGTTATAGAGATACCAACAATTTACTGTCATTACATTTTATAATAAATCCGTCTTATAATACAACTCAATTGGCAGAGACTGTACTAGTGTGGCTCCCTCAGATAAGCTCTGGATCTCTCAGTGTAACACCACATGGTCTATATAAAAGTACAGTACTGTAGTATTCTGCGGTATTAAAGCTTGCCTTTTAAAATAATAATATAGGGACAAAAATGTGTAGCCTTTGTTGAACCAATCTTCCTCCCTGTAATGTGGTCAATTGGCAGTTTTCATACTGATAAACTCAAACAGAATATAAAAAATTGCAGCGCACATATGTTCATTAGCTTCAAGCCATTTTCGCCCACAGTCTTATTATCTTGTGAAATGGAGCAGAAAATATGTGGTGCGGGTGAAGCAATAGGTAAGGAGAAACAGGCCTCAGTGTAAAGTATGGGATGGCAATGGTGCCTGAGAGGGTCTATTACTGCCGAATCTTCCAAGAGATGCTATTCCCCCCCCCCCCAAGATAAATCCTACTCTGCAGCAGGGACAAATATTGTGCTCGTCACCTCTTCTTTTGATAACCAAGTGCAAAGGAGGAGGCCTGGAGCAGCATGCATTTAAACATCTTCTTTTGCCATCGCCTTGGCGGTGCTCGTCGTCGGGGCCTTGAAAGCCGCCCCTAACCGCCCGCCGGTGAGTTCATCGGCCTGCAGCTCACAGTCGCAGTCTCTTCCATAGACTCGCACTGGAGATTAATTACACGGCGGAGGTGAGGGGGAAAAAAAAAAACAAAGGCCAATCCATCTGCGTCAGGGCAAGTGGACAGCCCCATGGCACAGCAGGTGTATGCTCTGACATCGCCATCTATCACAGGGACGGCCATTACAACAAACACAAGGTCGGAGTGCTGGCTTTCTCCTCTGGCCCCCAAGCCACAGCATGGCACCTCTAAGCCACTTGTTGACCCTCAGAGCACCTTTTCCTTTGCTATCCTAGTCCTCAGAACAGCAGGGGGGGGGGGGACCCATTGCCTCACTGAGAAAGCCACTGCTGGGCTACTCCAAGGTAGCAGGCGACCGACAGCGTGCTATCAGTCCTGGCACACAGACTGATGATAGCGGGGGAAATAGCTGAGGAGCACGAGCCATTTACTGTCTGTGATTTATTTAGCTTCGGTGCTGTTGCTACCCTGAGACGGGCAGGCTTTATAAAGCCACGGCAGCATGGTGTGACAGGCCAGGGTCAAACCTGGGTTATCTGCATGATGGGAGACTGTGTGGAGCCGCTGAGCTATGGCACATTAGGTCAGTCGGTTAATGATTTGGGCGTTTGATCCCCAAATCTAATGTGCTGTCACATCGCTGAAGTTAAGTTACACACAGTAATTGGAATCAGTCCAGTGAACAGAAACTGGTGGATTTGCAGAAAGATACATAAATTGTGTTCAAACAAAAGAAATGTTGAAGTAAGTGACTAAAGCATAGATTTATTTGGACCTTATTGAAATATTGTTTCCTGTAAAAAAAATTATTTTGTCAGTCGACTGAAGTAGAATGGATTATGTGTGCAAATTTGTGCTCGGTTAATTTATTTGTTGATTAATCAACAGGTAAAATATGAATTGACAACAATTTAGTTCATCAATTATTTATCAAAGTAATTTATAAATAGAAGATGTTAAACATTCGCTGGTTCCAACTGAGGGTTTGCTGCTTTGCTCTTTATGTCACTCTAAATCTTTGGGTTTCGGACTATTGGCTGGACATAAAATACTAAATACGTCACCTTGGTCTCTTGTTATCAGCATTTTTGAACTTCCTCGAATATTAAGACTACACGTTTAATCAACGATGGAAGTAATAGTTACAGCCCGAGTGAGAAACAGGATGTATGTAGAAAGGCAGTGAGTGCAGCAGTAGAAATCACATGTAATTATGAATGAATAAACCCATTTCTTTGAGTAAAATAGTTTTTAATATGCATATATGTGGAGGAAACTGGAGCGTGTCAATCTTGTGTAAACTAGATATTATGCACACCAAAGCTTGACAACCAAACTATCACTGATATCACTGATAACTTCAAAGATAGACATCAACATGTCTTTACAGGGTTTAATTGCTATTTTGTTGGTATTCTTCTGAGATATTCCTGGAGATATCCACAATTTGCTTTAATCTTTCCTGTAAGCAGCTCCTCCGTTTCCTCATTGTAGGACAATAGCACTCATCAACAGTGACTTAAGAAGAAACTCAAGCAGTTATAAAACGCACAGCGATCTGCAAAAGCAGGATGTGTTCTGATCTTGAGCGCACAAATCAGCGTTCTATCAGATTTAACTGACGTCAGTTCTCTGGGCTGTGTTACTCTGATGGCAAGAAGTTAAATAAAGTCAATAAAACATTGTTTGTGAACCAAGTCGGACAATACTGTGAGCTTCCTGTTTTTAACCGGTTTTAGCAAACGTTTCTGCTTTCCATGATAAAGACCTCGAAGGTAAAACAGGATCCAACTGATAACGTGATGTAGTTTTACATGTACACAGTTTTAATGTAGGTCTACTGTTAGAGTGAGAAAACTCAATCTCTATATTATATTTCTAAGCTTTCTTACGCTGTTGTTTTGTTACATTACGATGTCTTTATGCATGGGATCTGTTTTTTAATATCCAACATTAATGCAGAAAGAAATGTAGAACGTTTAGTTAACAAAACTGTTGGAGAAAATAATAACCAGAGCAAACTGAAGCACACCAGCTACATACTTCTATTTCTTTGTAAAGAAGTTCATAATGTCAGCCGTTGTTCAGCCAGTGTCTGTGCAAGTTGGTTTGGGATTTATTATACACTTTCTGGTTTAAGGATTAACAAAAATATGTTTGTAAAAAAGTACAACAAATCTGTTTCTGAGTTATGAAAGGTTATGAAACCCTCCAGACTACATTTAAGTTGTTGGGGGTGAGCCACATGGCAGAACGAAGATCGTTTCCTAAATACATTCTACATTTCTTTTCCATTATAGCAGAGGAGAAGTAAACCAGATGACAGTTTGAAGTCCTATTTTCATCTGAAAAGAGTGCACTGCCATAAGAACCAATATCCCTCCACTGTCCCGGTGTTCTGAGATGACAGGAGAGGACATTTTTGCGGACTGCAGCCCCAGCAGTCTCCTTATTTTTTTTTTTCAAACTTTCCACTGGGCGGATTGAAATGTTGTGAGGAATCTCAAATGTCAGGTCAGTGTGACTCTGATGGTGCACAGACGCTGACGAAAGAAGCATGTAGGCCCATGAGGACAGTCGGCAGGGCAATACCTAGTCCCGCTGAACGTTAAGTCTCTGCCAGCTGCATGTTTTATGACAACACATTAAAGAGGAGCCTGGAAGTCTAGCGTGTGAGCCTTGCATTGTCTATACTCTGCCAGCGAGCAACCGAACCTGGCACGCTTTATTGAACAAAGAGTTCCTAGGACTCTGGCTGCAGGCTGTTCCCTTGAAATCTAACTCAAGACAATAGAAACTGAAGGGAGAGCGAGAGTGTGGGAGAACGAGAGGCAGTGTGTGTGAGGTTTTGCGGTAGGTGTCGGCAAAACCAAGGCCTCCTGAGGGCGTGTGTGTGTGTGTGTGTGTGTTGGGAGTGGGTGAGGAATGCTCGGGTCGGGCCAGTGGCCGCACCGGGTTGATCTGCTGGTGCAGACAAGGGGGAATCCACATTGGTTATGACAGGAATGTGAGAGCAGGATATCATTAGACGCATGGGAGCTGCAGCTAAGGCCACAAACAGCAGGCAGCAACGCAAACAGATTCATAGAGATAAAGTCATACAGACACACACACCGGGAGAGTTTGGGTTACAGGACACTTGCGAGGATTGAACATTAAGGTTGGATCAAAATGGAAGCCGACTCTCGGACATGAAACATTACGCTGTGGCATGCAGAGCTGATATTTTCCAACTTCTTCCGTTTCAAAAATCTTTTTATTGGTGGGCAACCAAGATGTAACGTAGAGCTCTGGTGTTCCGATGATGACAGTAAAACTTCTTCACAACAAATTGTTTATTCTACCTCGACCCTCAACCGTGTAGCAGTATTCAGATCTTCTATTTAAAGGGAAATTCCACCGATTTGACACGTCAAAGTCTGTTTCGGGGGTCTCTGGGACTGCAACTACATATGTGAAGAAAGCAAGGTGTGTAATTGCCTCAAGTGATGTTCCCTGAGTCAGCATCGGTTGGGGGAGAAGACTACAAGTCTGAAAAGGAAAGCATCTGGTTGTGGGCGTTAGAACGACGTGACCTCACCAGACCTCTGTAGCACGCTGGAGGCTAGCAGTTTGAAGCCACGTAAACCGCTGCTAACTCAACATACCTGAATCCACTTGGCTCTCTGCGATCAAGTTGCATTGTGGGTAATGTAGGCAGCTGGTTTTGACAAGTGAGAGTAACGCATAGAATATAAATGAATTGTTTTCTAGAAGCAAGTAAAAAGTATCAAAAATAATCATGAACAGAACGGCTCCTTTCAGACTTATTATCTATTATAAAATAGTGTAGTATAAAAGTATATCATATTTCACACTGAAATGTAGGATTAACTAAAACAATTTAAATGAACTTAAGCAAAAGTAGCAAACTATATACATGTATACAATACAAAAAGCATTATTTTATAGTTTATAACTTACTGTTTGCTAAAGGAGATCCGTAGGCTGAGAAAGATGTCTCGCCCCATCGCTCCATCTATTCAAATGTGTCAAAAGGCCCGACACACTCTCCTGTTTCCATTTAACACAGTTAACTTCTGAATACACTGACACACACTTCTTACTGTACAGAAAGTCTAACAAAGTCATGAGTCATGTTTGGTGAGGAGGGAGATGATTACAGCTGGGGGAAGAGGATGAGAGGGTCAGGGACACTTGACAAACTGTGGAGTCTTTCATATGGAAATCTGGAGGATGTTTCTGTCTTTCATGCAGCAGCGTGTTTGTTTCCACGGCTGCTTTGTGTTTGGACCTTTAACCCGACTTCACAGGGAAAGTGCTTGAAAACCAACTTTAGTATTTTACCATGTAGCATACTTTAGAAGTTTATCCTCCCAGGTGCAGTCATCATTCCTGTGTTTGATAGAAAAACCTTGCTTTAACCTTTCCTTGGAAAATGAAGGTTGCCTCATTAATATGCAGTATTCAGATGTTTGAAATGCAGGGACAAACCTTGTTTTAAATCAAATGCATGTATGCATATTGGAGAGGGGCTCATTTGCATGTCAGATGTGTTTAATTACCTATATTTGCATGCATCAAATTCCTACAGCTGTGCTCGATTTATTGAGTTTTTTTTACATAACCTGAGGCTGCTTGTTTTCTAAATGACAGAATTTAGGTCCAGATCTGAGGAGAAAAGATGAAACCAATGATGATTCTGCACCTAACTGATGAATAATACCACACGTATAAAATGCACTTAGTATCATGTCTCCTTTATATCTAATGCAGACACTGGATGAGGAATTCCACCCACAGCAGATTTGCTTTCTGTGTCAACATAGCTCATCTTAAGATAAACAGGGCAACAGCAGAGCTACCTTCCGACTGAATGCACTAATAGCATGTAGGCTCCTCTCTGCCACCGAGCATCACTCTCTGCAGCAGGCAGAGCCGGTGGAGCGAAAGAAAAGACGGCAGGATGGAGGAGATGATGAGGCTATATGTCCGAGACCTGCTGCAACTGATACAATAACACTGCGAGAGCAGCACAAGACATATTGCTATTCAGACAGAGGGAGCGGATTTTTTTTTGAGACCATGTATCCTGTGTGCCTGCCTGAGGGGTACACACGGTATTATGAAAGGGATTTGAGTTGACACAAGTCACAGTCGCTCCATCGCCGGTGTGGAGGAGGAGGAGGAGGAAGAGGAGGAGGAGGGGGTGATGAATTATTCAACCAGCCGGCGCTGCTCGGCTCCGACGTCTTGTTGTGTCTTATGGGGAGGTGAAGTGAGCCGGCGACAACAGGCAGCACCTCCTCACAAGGCGGCCGTCACATGACAGCCCCAGGATGGAGCATCCAAGGAACCTTGATTTTTCCCGAGGACAGGGCATCATTTCAGAGAGCAGCAGTAGAATAATAGCTCCCTCTCAAAATGACAGCCATCACTGCGGCACACCATCACAGATTGCTGGTCTATCACTCCCCCACACGCAGGATGAAATGACAGCCCTGCCCCGCTGATAGCAAGGCATCTCAGCCTGAGTAAGTGTTCCTTCTGGCTTAGCCTGGCTTTGATGTTATTATACCGAAGCAGTGCAATATTCGGCTCTGAGATTTACTACCTGCTGCTGGGGAGATCTCCTAAAGCTCGGTGTTTGTGAAACTGAGAAAATAGAAAGCTGAAATAAAATAAGGAAAAAAGGGAATGCTTGATCTATTCTGCAACACATTTCAACCGTCAAGCAAAAAACTCTTTATTATTCAAGAGCAAATGTAGGAAGGCGTATTATCTAAACAGACCCAGCATCAGCTCCCCTGCTCAGCGTGAGAATTACATTTCACATATGAAAACAAAAAACTGGGGGAATTGAGGGTGTTTTGTTTCGTTCAGCGAATGAGCAGAGTAATCAAAATTGTTTACCCTTGAAACAGGATTATTGTGTCTCACGGCTGATGGGATTTGGCAGTCTGCTCTACCTCAGCACACAAAGAAAGAAATATGATGCATCAGAAGGCAGAACAAAATAAATCAAGTCGCTCCTTGTGGTGTAACTTAGTCGTTTATTTTAATTCCACAAATTTTTCAAAAAAATTACAAAATACTCAAATGGAGAGAACACAGGACTCACAATTTTTCTTATTATTTCTACTTTTTGTTTACATTGTGTCATCCCATGGCGACTACTCATATATACAATAAGCTTCAAGATACCAGTATATATATAAATCTTAGCAGTCAGAATTTACATTCTGCTATTGCCGCTTTGAAACAAGAAGCTAAACCATTGACAACACTTAACATCAAAGGTTTTGGAGACACAAAAAGAGGGAGTAAAAGGCAAGGGAATCGTCAGGAAAACGAGGCAAAGGTGATGATGAGGAGGATGAGGAGGAGTACGTCGTCAGAAGAGAGACAGGAGGTGGGAGATGGCAAGACAAAATGGCGGGTTCTCGTCGAAGACTTTTTTGGGGGATATTTAAAAAGGGGGCATGAGTTTGATGTTGTTTGCAAGTGTTTAAATGTAAATTATAGTGCTCCAAGGGAAGATATGGTCACTTCTAAATGCAAGTACAGTTTCTTCATTTGGTTAAAAGAAATTTAAAAAAAAAAGCCACAGTTGTGTAAATGTCCATGACGGTCAAACAGTCTTAGTGCATGGAACGAAAGCAGAACTCATCATGACAAGAGCTAAAAATAAAATAAAAATAAAAATAAAATGTGGGCTCATGTGCACTGGTATGACAGGTCAACACAACTTGTAACAGTCAGTGGCACACACACACACACACACACACACACACACACACACATACACACACACACACACACACACACTCCTGAGGCCAAGGAGTGTGTGTGTGTGTGTGTGTGTATCCCCAAAGAACCAAGGCATACAAAAACATTGTGAGGAAAACACACAGACGCTCTCACACAGACGCACACACACACAGACACACACACACACACACACACACACCGTCGACCCTCTATCTCTTGGTCGTCACGTGTCGGCAGGCCCCCCCCCCCCCCTCTAGTGTCACAGTGAACATTATTACAGCCTAGCTGGAGGATGACTCAGTCGGACATGAGCCCTGCAACAAACACCAGGTGGAGAAAAGAGGACAACCACAACACAGGTAGCACCGAGTCACAACCATTCACACGTTTAAAACAATCCTGAAGTCCCGTTAGCCTCCTGACATAGTGAACAAAGTTAAAATTCAGGTCCTGGTTATTTAAAAAAAAACAGCAACAAAAAAACAGCAACTTGAAATTTAAAATTTCTTCAGTTCAGCCAAATGTGTTTTTGGCGTCCACATGTTTAAAATCATAATTAAAAATCATCCTCTGTAAAATAAAAAAAAATAAAAAAGTAATGCAATATAGATTTTTAAGTGAAAGCATGAAACCAATCGAGTGGAGCTCAAGGAAAACTCTCTCAGTGCAAACTTCTGTTTTCTTTTTCATCGACGGCGTCGGTGACTACTGTGTCACCTCTTCAAGTGTTTCAAATCATCAACTCAACACGTTGAGTTTACACATTCTGGCAACCTGCTGCGTGTCAAAGGTGTGTGATGAATGGATGCGGGTGCGACAGGTTTATGGTTTACATAGTTCATGTGGGACTAAATCTAACACAGTGACGTCAGAGGAACGTTACAACTGAACCACGACTCTCTCAGAAACTGCTCATATAATGCCATGGGGCTCCCCTCTGAAACAAGGGATAATGCTTCAAAACAATTATATCGGAGGTTGAAACGACTTGGTTTGGAGTCCACACCTAGTAATAATAATAATTATAATAATAATTATATGTTTATATATACTATTTACAGACTCAAAAAACGCCATGCTGTAGCTTTTCTCAAAATTATGAAAAACCTCCAACAATGTATTAAAATAAATGTCGAGTTTAAGATAGCACTTGTTATTTTTCCATAAACGGCCTGACCGGTCTTGTCTTTTTTTGTTGTTGTTTGTTTGTTGATAAGCACAGTGTCTTGTTCTAGCACCTACAAAAAAAAAATGTCAGGGAAGCTTGTCATGCAGGAGTCTTGAGGACGTTGTCACTACTGGCTATATACCAAAGAAAGTCAATGTCTTGAAAAATAATAGTTAAAAAAAAGAGTCCTTGACAGGAACAAAAAAAACAAATATCAGAAGAATTCTCAGACGATCCACTTGGCATTTTCCGTTCTTCAAAACTGAATGAACAACTCTGTAACAACTTCCTGTGTCCTGCACCTGTCAGTCGCTGCCTCCCATGGCTGGTTACAGCTGCTTGTCACTCTCCTTCTTCAGCCGGCTGAAACACAAACGACAACGTATTAATATCACACACACACACACACTTTATCTAAATGTTATTTAGTCCAATGTCTGTTGTTTATCTGACCTGTAGTAGTCCTCCTGGCCGGGCATGGGCCCTCCGTGCATGTGATGGTGTCCGTGGAGCCACTGCTGCTCCATGGCCAGCCTCTGGAGCTCAGCAGACTGGGCATGCATGGCCTGCAGCTGGTGGGCTGCGGACATTTGCGGTGGCAGACCTCCTTGTAGTTCTCGTGGGTATGGAGTACCTGGAGGAAGGCACAAGCACATGATTCGATCATGGGGATCTGGCAGAGCTCGGATTGACAGATCGGATGCGATGTTGCCGTTAATGAGAGACGATATATTGGCAGAGAGCCTACCGAAAACCGGGTGGCGAAGCATCTCGTGTTCTTGCGGATGCTGGCCGAGGAGAGCGTTGGGGATGCCGCCGTGCGGGTAAGGGAAGCGAGCCAGGTGAGGTCCTCCTCCAAGGGGATCTAATGCCAGGGGATGGCCCCCGGAGCCTGGAGGACACACAAGACATTCACCACCTTCTGGCGGTCAGAGTCTTAGGTTCAGGGTACACTCATTTTACGACATCACAGACAGCGCATGCCACAGGCAACAGTGATACACAGCATAATATAATGTTACTCCTCTCAAGGTTGACCAAAAGAGTGCAGGGACGACTTTACTATATTTATCCACAGTAAAGCATCTGCTGGCTCCATCAGGATATAATATGCTTAAATCCAGACTCGTATGTCAATGCCGTACATTACTACAGAGACTAAATACGAGGTGGAATTTCAGATCATATGGTAAAGATGTTAATCTAGAAAAGATGGAAAAGGAATTATCATTAATTCAAAGTCCCTTCTGTTCACTCTGCACTGTTATGAGAGAAGTATCACATATCATATGCATCATTGTATGTACAGACAACTTGATTCAAATGAAAGCACAGGATACACGACAAATATCTCCTTAAAACTTACACTTCAAAGTTCTTATTGTACATTATTTAACTTTCACATAACACATCAAGTGACCTGAATTCCTAAGCAATTAATCCGTGGAGTGCCCCAAGGGTCTATTCTTGGGCCTTTAGTATTGTTGAATTATACTATAATATTTATATTTACCAACGTTTTATATAAAGATATTTTTCTTATCTTTGCGGTGATAATACAGATCTCCCTTTCCGTGTAAAAATGTTTAATTGAAAAATATCACACAACAACATCAGAAGCACACAATAACACATTCAGAAAATGAAAAATCTTAACATTACCTTCCAATTTGCAACCTCTATTTAGCAAATTAATTTAGGACAAAGCGACTGCTTGCCAAATAACTAGCCATTAACAGCATGTAGTTTTCCCGAAATTCATGTTTTAGAGTGCAACCCTTAACGTTTGTAATTAAAATATATATATATATTTGTTCAATATGTTGTGCTATTTTAAGTGGTACAATGGCATTTGCATGTATGTACTGTACACAGGGCTTCTCTTTACCTTGGTGAAGAGGATCTTGCTGGTGGAGGTGGAGATGGGAGTGAATATGCGAGTGCTGGTGGTGGTGTGGCGTGACGTTGAACATCTGCAGACGGGCGATGGGATCGTTGGCTACTGTGGCCATCCTCTCAGCATGGAGTCTCTCTGCAGCCAACCTCTCTGGGTAGCTCATTTCTGCCCGCAGCTGGGGCCCAGCAGCGAGGGCCAGCCGCTCACGCTCTAATGGGTTCAGGCCCGGATGGAAGGCGGCGAAAGGGTGATGGCCGGCCATGTGGGGCAACGTGATGGCCCCATGCCGGGCAAAGTGCTCCATGGGGTTTGTGGAAGGGTGAAGTGTGTCCATCTCTGGAGGCTTAATCTCAAAACCAGGTTTCATCCTTTCCCTCAGCTCCCTCTCACGAATCTCCCTCTCGCGCATCTCCCGTTCTCGTAGCTCGCGCTCCCGCATGGCCGGGTCGGCATTGTACAAGCCGGGCATGTGGTAGGCCAGCAGCGGGTCTGCAGGGTTGAGGGACACGAAGAACGGGTGGTTTCGGTTGGTGGGGGACATGACGTGGGGTCGGGCGTACTCGCTGAGGGTCCGCAGGGCAGGCGTGTCGGGGCCGATGTACGGAGGCACAGCTGCGATAGAAGTGGGCGGGCCGTCGTAATGTTGACGCATGTGGACGGGGCCAATCATCTGAGCTTCACACATCCTGCTCTCATGAGAGGAACTGGAGGCTTTCTGTGAGGAGAGGAACACCATGTTAAGTGAGATTTTTAAAAAAGCAAAAAATGAACCACTGGCAAACAAAAGGGAGACAAACAAAACCGCTTACCGCAGCTCGTTCGGCATCTTTTTCTCGTTCCCGATCTCGTTCCCGCTCTTTTTCCCTTTCCCTCTCTCTGTCCTTCTCTTCGCGTAGTTTCTGCTCTGCTTCCCTCTTGGCTTTCTCCAGAGCTTCCTCTCGCTTCTTGGCCAGTTTAGACGAAGCCAGTGGCGTGAAGTAGTAATCTGTCCTAGCACACGAGTTGTAACCCCGGTCCAGGTGCTTGTAGAACCTGTGGTCATGGTAAAGAGATACACAATTCAATATTTACTTATTCAATATTAAAATAGAAAGGATGTTCCAGTTCATGAATTAATTCTTGTTACAAACAAAACAAATGAGGCTAGAGAGACATTCATGTTTGATTCAGCCTGTTAAATGGCAGGATAATGTCCCATTAGAAGAAAAGACAGCTTATTTTATTAGCGAACACTGGTCCATTATTCACAAGGAAACAAACTCCCATGGCAATCACTTTTGCTGCTATGTTGAGTATGTATTAAAACCCTCATTGCTATTCATTGGCAGTCGGAGAGCCGCTTAAGCAAAAGGAAACTACAGATACTCATATTCAGATGCCTTAGTTCACTGTAATTAATCTCCCTGCTCTCCATCCCCGATAATTCCGCGCCATGAGCCCCTCAGAGCTCAGGGCTAATTGTGGCCTTGGATGCCCGTTTTGCTGAGGGTATTTGATTTGTTGTTTACATCAAAGCCTTAAAATCTGAAGGCAGAGACTCTTTGTTGTTGGATGTGTTTGAGAGCTAATCAGCATCCCCAGACAAGACAGTAAGCAGCTCAACAGACAACTGATAAATAACAGCTTGCGCAGGTGTATGTTTTCCCCTTTTTACGGAAAGTGTTTGGGTAGAAATTGGTGTTTGTAGACATACCGTGCTGACTGGCTGGCATGGCTGGGCGTATTGACAATGGTAGGCTCCGGGGAGGGGCTTCTCTGAGGGGGCGGCGGGCTCTCTGGCTCTTCCGTCTCGTCCAGAGGCTCCTCTTTGATTTGTACAGGTGGTACTGGGCCCGGACCGGCACAAGTGACAGAGGCAGGCAGCGGCATGGAGATGGAGGAGGGTGGCGCGGAGGAAGATGGAGGCTGAATGCCAGGCATAGAGTTTGACGAGGATGGGGGAGGGCCGGTCGGAGGTAGAACTGTATTGAAAGGGTGAGACGAGAACGGTGGCTGCGGTGGCCCGTTGGAGTGCGAGGCTGCTGCGGAGGGCGGCAGAGGCGGAGCCGGAGGAGGTTGGTGGCTGGCTGACGGTGGGAGGCTCTGGGACTGAGTGAGAACTGGAGGCTGCGCTGGGGGAGGCTGGAGCTGCTGCCCCTGAGGCATGAGCTGTAGGGGAGGCGGGTGTGCTGATGGAGGATGGTGTGTTGATAAAGAGCTGAGGGGCTTGAGGGCAGGTGGCGGCGGCAGGTTTGAAGGCATCTGAGGGAATGGAGGTGCTGACGCGTGCGGTGGGTGTTTGTGGGACTGTGGGTTGGGCATCTGAGGGATGGGTGTGGTTGGCGGGGGCTTGATGTGAGGCATGGACATTGGGGCGGGGGGAAGGGGCTGCTCTCTGGGAGGCTGGCCACTCTGAGCAGATGACTGGGATTGGGAAGGAGGAGTGTGCGGCCTTTGCTGTGACTGGCCACAGATTGGCAGGGGCGGGACCTGAGACTGACCCATTGGGAAGCCCTGAGGGGGCATGGAGAGAGGGTGAGGCATGTGTGTGGGGCCAGGCTGCAGCGGATGTGGCAAGGGAGGCATCGGCCCGTGATGCGAGCTGGGTAACGATTGAGGTGGGACAGGGGGGACAGAAGGCGGAGCCTGAGTCAAAGGTGAATGTGGAGAGGGGAGCCTTTGAGGGTGATGGGATGCTCCTGACTGGATAAGAGACATAGGGCTTACCAGGGGCAGAGGCTGGGGAGGTAGAGAGGTGGAGGCCGCTGTGGGGGAGACCTGTGGGGGCAATGAGGGGGCTGAGGTTGTAGGCGGAGGCGGTGCCGAGGAGGCGGATGAGGTGCCTGGCTGACACTGGATGACTTGAGGGTGCTGGCTCTGCAGGAGCTGCTGCTGCTGGGCGGACGAGTCTGAGTCGCTCTCATTGTCGCGGGGGCTGGGGATGCTTGGGGAGGAGCTCCGGTTGTCCTGGTCAATGTCTTTAGGATCGCTACTGAGCTCCTCGTTGATGCTGCGCCCATCAGAGCTCTCACCCTCGCCCTCTCCCTCCCCTTCGCATTCTGACGGCGAGTCTGGTCGACTCAGCTCCTGCGGGGAAAGCGGGGAGAGAGCGATGAGTATCACAACACAAGAGCATTCCATTGAAACACATCCGAACAGAAAAACAAAGAACCCAGACTCACTTGTGTCTTGGACTTTTTAACGCTGGCCCTCTCGGGCTCCTCCGTGTCCGAAGCTCCCTTCTCTCGCTGCCGTTTGGCACTCTTCATAGGTGAAGGAGCCTCCTCTTTAATCTTCTGTGGAGCCAAAGCGGCAGAGCCATTAGGGTACATTTCACAGAGATACGTGCACAGAAAAACAAACGTTTACGAGCAGTCTATGCTGCGTTTACCTTGCTGGGCTTCTTCATGGAGTCTGTCTTGCTGTCTGTGCTGTCAGTACTTGCTGCGCTGGGAGAGGTGCGTCCGCTGGAGCGCAAGTCCTCGTTGGTCGGCGAGGTTCTGCCATCAGGACTGGTCTGCTTCTTACGACCACTACGTAGCGTCGACATCTGATAAAAACAAACAGAGTCAACATGAATCGCGACTAATATTGACTGAAGATGGACATACACCACACACAAGTCCAAATCCTACTTTTTCTAAATATTTGTACAAAGCAATATTTCTGAAACAATGGATGTCTCTCGCTGCAATACTTGTCTAGAGATGATACGCTTTCTGCTTTGTGTTCTGGCTCAAGGGATAACTTTGAGGCTATGATTCCTGAAGGTGAAAATAGAGGGATAGATGAGAGTATGCGCACCGAGCCTCTGTTCCGTCGGGTCCTCATGCTATGCTTCCCGCTGAGTCCATCCTCTTCCTCTTTGACAGGTTTGAACATAAATGGCGGCGGGTCCACTGGCTTCTCGATGGGGGGCAGCTCGCCGTACTTCTTGAAGTGAATGCGGCAGTCTGTGCACAGCAAGATGTTCTCCCGACCCCCGTGGTGCCAGTCCTTGGAGGCTGAGGAAAGCCATTTACAGTTGTGAAATAGCACATTCTCACAGGCAGTAAGAAGTACACACAGACGTGATCTCACAACTACAATAATATTGTCGAATATAGAGAATGCCATTAAGATACTGTGTAGTTTCACATCTAATGAGATAGATATTACTTTTCATGAATCAACGTGGGACTCTGTCCTCCGCTAAATACTGTATTTACATTTTCAGTAGTGCACTAATAAGGTCTATATGGGTTAGGTTATTAGCCACCCTGGTTGAGATGGCGAGAACCTAAGTGTGATCAGATGGGAGCCCGGCACTGGGAGCCAGCTGTGTGGATGGAGGGGTAAGGATAATGAGGTGGTGAGAGTGAACACGCTGTGGGCTCGTGTCTGATTTGATCAAATTTGTCCTGCCATCTGTCACACACAGTGCAGGGCGTGTGCAGACCCGCACTGATCCTCATCAAGACAGGAATACCAAAGCGAGTCCATATGACCAGCATGAGTGACTGCAAGTGCGGAGCGTGACGACTTACTGGTCGTGAAACAGTGGCGGCAGGCGTAGCCCTTCAGCTCCTGTTCGCTGTCTTCACTGTCAAAGTCATCTTCACTGGCTGAGCTGAGGTCCACTGGAAGAGAGAGAAAAGAAAAAAAAAACATTTCACACGAATCCCTCCGACACCAGATCAGGTCATCGCTCCGCCTTTCCCGTCTGGCTTCCACGGACGAGGTCAAATATACGTACAGAACTCGCTGGAGGGGGGGCGTGAGGGAGTGTTGACAGGAGTCGAAGCGGTTCGCGTCTTGATGCGACGGAAGACGGGCTGGCGGCGGTGTCTGCGGTGGGCTCGACAACTGGCTGCCTCGGGGGTCTTCTTCCAATAGTAGTAGAAGGTAATGAGCTCCCCCTGAAATGACAAAACAAAAGGAAAATTCAGTTAAAACGAGACAAATATATCACAAGAACACAAACGGGAGGACGAATGAGGGGGAGGCATCACTTTGACTGCAAATAGGTGTCTGAATTTAAAAAAAAGGTAAATGTATCCAAGTTGCTGGAAATAGTCACTGTGAAATATCTGCAGTTAGGTTGAATAAAATACGCAGAAAATACACATTAGCAGTCAGCGAAGCGTTTCATAGTGAAAGGCCAAGGAGTGGGCAAATCCATGCCAGGATTTGTGGCTGGCCGGGCATGTTTATGCTGTGGCCCTGTCTGTCCCGGGATTAGGCGAGGAGGCTCACTGAATGCAGGGATATTAGGATCAGTGCATTGGTGGCTGCCTGGGTGGCAGGAGGTTGAATGGGAACAAAAGAACATGTCAGGCAGAGCTTTGGCGCTACAAATAGGGAGTGAAATGGCTCCTCGCCCCTTCACTGGAAGAGTCAATTGAACTTTAATCAAACATTCGGAGGGGCGCGCTTGCCAGAGAGCGAGGCGGATAAATCCAGTGTACAAAAGGCCGCCAGGAAATCAATACCCAACTGAAACATTAACACACGCAATCATGGATCAGAAAGCACTTTGCTGAGGCAGCGGGTGCATATTAACTGCCGCTTTCCGGCCACACTCATAATACACGAGCCTTGGAAATTGGCGACAGGAGTCGGGCACCATTATGTAGTTTCCTGTGGGGCTTTGCCCTTTTCTCCCTCACCCGTGGACCCTCATTTGTTAGCGGCCCTCTGTAACAAATTCATGAAGGTGTGGCGCGATTGTTGGGCGAGCAGTAAGTCACCTGTAATCTTCACAGCCCAGAGGGCACCCATCCACTGCCCCGAGGTCTGTTAAACTGCTGTTCAAGAAAGCACCCAGGGTTTAATGGCTATCGATTGTTTTCCTTCTCTGCTTCGGCTGAGAAACTTGACATGAATTAGTCAGTGCATTGCTCTCAATGCATTAACATTAACAACTTAACATCTTCTCTCAAAATGTTCCAAAACAAACAAATGGCAGGAGAGGGTATGATGAAATGGTGCATGAAGTGGCAATAAAAAGCTCTTTTAACAATAAGAGAAAATAAAATTTAATCAAGGCCAGCGATTTCAAAAGTACAATATTCAATAGAACATGAAGGTAACTGCAGCTTTATTTTAGTATCTTATGAAATCGAAACTACTCGAGGCTAGTTGGTTTCTTTTTGTTTGCTGTGAGAAAGCAAAGGTCGGGGATCGGCCAGTGTTTGCTCCTTCATCACAAATGAGTATCTGACATTAAGGAACGAGTTAAGTCTTTCTCAATCACAGCTTTGATTGGCAGAAACAGCTCGACTCTGTGGGCTTAGGCTTGGTTAATAACCTCTCCCTTCATGTGGTTCTTTGGGGAAATTCATATCTCCCAGTGGCTGTAGGAGTCCGCCTTATCAGGCAAAGCAGCGTTGGGAACATTTACTGAGAGTAGCTGAGCTCGATGAAACCCTCTCAAATTTCAGGGTAAATTAAGGTGCTGCGCCGTGCTATGCCAAAGCCAGCGCTCCAGAGCAAAACTGTCCCAAGCCCCACAGCTTGTGCCAGGGCTTTTTAGACGGTTGCAGATGAGCACATCTGGAGTACTGGGAACGATTCCACATGTGGAAGCTCAGCAGGGACAAATCAGTAGAACTCCTTTAAAATACAAAAACAGTTGAAGGAAGAAGGAAAGATTAACCAGCTATTTCTGGAACATTTAAAGTCATTTCTATTATAATATTAATATTTCTTTGTTGTTGTTTGTTTGGTTATGCCAAGAAACAGAACAGCTAATGATATTAGATGATTATATCACCCCCCCCCATGCGTTTGAGCTTCTATTTCAGGCTTGCACCAGAACTTTCTAGTCGTTTCCTGCCTCTTCAGCCTGGCCGGCCACATGGGCAGGCAGGGCGCAGGTGCTAACTGAGGGAAGGCCGGCGTCCTGATGTGAAATCTAATTGAAATGTGCAGATCAAAAGTGTTGAGTGGTGCCGAGCGCTGGCTCTGCTCTGTGCTTAATGACTGTTCTCAGCAGTGCCTCTCTGCCTCCTCGCTGCAGGCTGACAACTACACGGCCTCAACAATAGCTTGGCCGACACAGGGAAAGGTCACCCTGCCTCTCCATCACTTACACCGTGTCAAGTACCGCTACATCGGGGCTAGGGGCTAATGAAAACATTAGCCTGGGCTTTTGAATGGGAATTAACAGGTGCACTGATGAGTACAGCCGGGTGCAAAATGGAAAGGGGAAAACAAAAAGGAGCTTTTATTAATTCACTTGAGCTGAAAAGTCACTGCTGGTAAAAAAAAATTATAATAAAAGCAAGAAGAAATGTGCTCTGGCCCTCCATTAAAACGCTTACTACTTGTAAATATATTTTACTTTAACAGTTAATGAATACAAATTCTGAATACAGTCACATTGACAAAGTGTTGCTGAAGATTGAAGACTTTCAATGTGTGGTGGAGTTATGATGTCTGCAGTTGAACATGGGATGTGGTTGAGAGAGGCTTTGTGCTGTAAATTAATGTCAAAGACAGATTACGTCTCTCAGCCCGTCTGCACGTCAAATGTGGTTCCCCAGAAGTCGCACATGTCCGACCTCTCACACAGACTTGTGTACGTTTCTCTGTCATGCGGCCAAATGCCCACAGCAACACTTTAGCTTTCATCACCGTGTGTTTCTTCCCCACGATTAGGTGTTTAGCCAGCGAGTTCTTATGTACTTATTGAGGCTACAGAGGAAAGTTGCCGTTTCTAAGTAAAATGAAGACGACAGTGAAACGGAAAAGGTTCCATGAACCTGCATCTAAAAACAGCTCAGCGGTATCCGCTGGAAATTCATGGAAATACCTGAAACATAAAACTGGATGGGCCCTGGCCTCCGCACCGTAATTTCCCCCCAGTGCTGTAAATCACTGCGGCGCGGTACAGAGTGTGCTGCCGCTCCGCACTACACGAGATACTGACAACATAAGCTCAGTATTATAAGGCCTTTTAGACTGCTTCCATCCGCAGGAGCTTTCTGGCCAGTGGATTATCCGACAAGGAAGGGGCTTACCCTCCTATCACGACACTCAGGGCTACCATTCCAGTTATTGCCACTTAAAATGGTCGTCTACATACGTGCGTGTGTGTGTGTGCAAACGTATGTGAGAGAGAAATTGTCGAAGGGTTCAAGATTATGTAAAGCAATGTTTTCTTGACACTCAACCATCCGTAAGAAACAAGTTCTTCATCATTTGTGCTCTTCTAGTTATTGTAATAAGCATAAATTAATTAAAAAATAACCTGAACTCTTTAGAATAATAGCTGAAAAATTGTATTCAAGTCTTTTGCTAGCACTTAAATATATTTTTTATATTTATCTATATAGATATAAATTAAGTTAGGAGGTTAAAGTGCATTTTAACCTCATTCAAATAAAATTAGATTTCATTAATGGCTTCGTGCACTTTGTAACAGAAGTCAACAGGTTTTGTACTCACTGAGCTGTAAACCGTCTTATGTTCCTGTTTGTGAGATTTAGACTGAATAAGGTTAACCGTGAAACCGTTGAATTGCGGGTGGGAGTGCCGGTCGAGGCTGAGTGGGAGTGCAGGATCCGTCACTGGGCTCGGTGGTCCTGTGTGCGCGGGCAGGGCCGAGGCTGAGGGCTAAACTTGTGTATTTACACCCTCATCCCCTCTCAGGCCCAGGCCTGAACAGATGGTTTCTGTTTTTCCTGGCAGATTTGTGACAGAGCCACAAAAGGCCCCTGCTTTGACATGAAGCCAAACGGTTAAGGCCGTTACTGGCAAGAGCAAGGGGAAGGAGGACAGAACAGGGGAGAGTTGAGGAGGGGGAGGGCCGATGTGTGGAGAGGAGAGCCGAGAGGGAGGCTGAAAGAGCCAGTAGAGGATAACAATGGACAATCGACATTGAATCCAACCACAACCCTTCCTGAAAAAAAAAAAAAAAAAAAAAAATCTCTCTGCAAATAAAAATCTCTGCTTAAAACTTAAGGCTCTTTAGCAGCAGCGTGCAGGGAGCATGTGATGTCTGGGTTCTGCTGGCTGATAGCGAGTCGTGTAAACATCCATTAGTGCAGCGTGAACCTGTGCTCCTCCTGCTTCCCTCCACAGTCTGCAGCCGGAGGAGGGAGGACCGCTTCCTCATTCGTTTCTCTTAGCTAAATCAAACCACGGTTTAATTATGCATGTGCTCGACCCCCTGGACTTGGTATTCTTCACCGGCCATGACAGGTTGTACAGTGTATCGTTTCACTGAGTGTTTGACTGTAACTGTACGGGGCAACTCTGCACACGCTAATGTGGTTAAATAGGTCAGATTCGTATTCGCGATGCCTGCTGGGCCATATGACGCGTCCCGAAGTGAAGAAAAAGCACACGCCTCCTTATCTTGAGTCTTTTGACATTAATATGTTGAATCATAAATTAATGTTGTCTTTATATGATACAGATTACGTAAAAAATATTCAGTGGGAACTTGGAATATAAAAAAATATTCCAGCAAATGTACAAGTTCTCAGGTGAAAACCAGGTCAAATTAAAATGGTTTTCTCTGTCCTCTTTGGACTTTAGAGAGTTTTGGCGACTGAATAGTGAAAAGGACCTTGGCTGGTGGAGCAGAGTGCATGTGAAAGGCGGTGAAATGGACAGCCGTTCCCTGCTGCGCGGCGCCTTTCTGCTGGAGAATGACTGAATAAGCTCTGCTTTCACAGGTCAGGGATGCACATGCTGAAGAATCAGCACTCGTGTTTCTCCTGCTGTAAGCGCTTTTGCCAATGAAAGCAGATTGGATGGCAACAGTGCCTTTTTTTTTTTTTTTAGCTGGAGGGCCGATCCTGCGTGTTCAGCTGATAAGCTAGTCCCTCAAAAACCACGACATGAAGCTTACCAGAGAACTCAATTACACAGGGAGCTCCTGCTCTCTGTGCTCCATCTATTCGGCTGGGAAAAAAAGAGAGATTTTGCCCACACTCCGCTGCGCTAAATTGCCTGTGGTCTACTAAAAGAACATCAATACTCGCTGGTTGAGCTTCCATCCGCCGACAGCGATTCCATTGCCTAAACAAGTCATATCATTTACCAAACACGAAAGCTGTTCTGTCACACTACTGACAGCTGCTGCCAACTGGACCAGGCCCCTGTAGTTTGTAGCTGGTTTAATTAGTGTTTGAACCAAAGTATTTATAATCACAGTCATCCCCAAGGTTCTGGCTGCTGAGCTAAGGACATGGCAATGAATTCAATTTGACGTTTGTACAGATTGTACCGGGGCAAACATCTGCTGCGAGGTTGTGTTGAGAACACTGTTCTCCTGTTGGCCATCCTGTAAATGACAGGGCCTGGGGAGGGGGGAGGGGGGGTTGAGAGCTCGCTTTTCTCGGAGAGGACAAGATGCTGCAAGAGCCGCTCAGCACATCACAGCCTGGTTAGTCCGAGTGTCGACACAAGCAGGGCAGCGTTTAAAAATAAAAATAAAAAATAAAAAAATCAGACACACAGCTCAGGTCAGCCATATGCCCACAGCTCCTGAAAATCATGAACGTGCTCGACAGTCACAGTGACGTTTGTGCTTCACCTGCTAAATAAAGACACAACTGCTACTGAGAATAATAGCTATATATATATATATTTTTGTTTTTATGATTGCTGCTACTTGCCCAGCTGTTGGAATCAAACTGTTTGCCATCGGAGGACACTTGTTTGACTTGTGACATCAACAAAGACCAAAAACAGACTATCTGGTTTTTCCATCTGCCAAAAACAAAGCAGGAACCAGAAAATGTTGCTATGAATCATTTTAATGTTTGAACTTTTCCTGTCCTGTAACTTTGCATGACTTGCAGCTGATGTTTTGCTGTGAAAAATGTGCCGAATGTTTTACTTAAACGGCAGCAGATTCATACAAACAAACTTAAAAAAACAATAATATCTAAATTCTTCACAAATTTTAAAAGTAAGACAACATTACAATTAGTTAAGTGTTTTGGTGCTAATGCAAATTCTATGCGGGTAACTTGAATAGTTAATCATGGAGTAAAGAGAATAACCTACAGGATGCAGGAATGGGGCCTGGAGGTAAAAATGAACCGATAAACATTCACACACACACACACACACACACACACACACACAGCGAGCATTGTTCTATGCCTGTAAATTGTTTTCCATTTCTTCATCTACTTTATTGGATTGTAGTTGCTCTGCGTTCTAACGTGAAACATTTTTATGATCCATAAATACACAACACACCGATGTGTGACTATAAAGTAAACAAATGAGTTTATAACTCTCTCACTGGACACAAAGACAAGCTGTACTGAACACAGTGGCATGAACACATTTTTCAGTGTAATTCCCAAACTGGTTAAATAATAGCTTCTTATTTGCACTGTAATATCTTCATGTGTAATTTGCAGGTTAACTGCAGTACTTTATTCCACCAATGAAACGGTTTGGGCTCAGTCCTGTATGGAAATAAGTCAACACTTCCCAATTCGCTCTCATTTCCGACCGTCAATTTCTCTGTTTGGCTGCACAGCAAACGGAGCTCGAGCCGATACAAATCTGCTCGGCAAATACTTTGCTGTTGATATCCTCTGTGCGCTCCTTGTGAAAACCCCTCCAGTGAAAAATATCAAGAGCAGAGTTATCTGCGAGCTGCCATTTCAGCATATTTAGTTGTTTAAACACTGGAAGCAGCGAGCTCATGTTCCATGACGTCCCTCCCTCGAGTGAAGCAAATGGTGGCAGCGAAGCTAGTTGCAGACGGTCAGGCGACACACCCACTTCCCCCCTCTCCGGGCCTTTATGTGACTTTATATAAAGCATTCCTGAGTGCTAGTCAGGCCCGGTGTGTTTACACAGCGCTGGGTGCTTACCCAGGGTACAGGGTGTTTGAGGGCCGAGCAGGAGGAGCAGTGAGGGGCAGACACGCTGTACTGGACCTCTGGACATCAGCCCCCAAAAGGGCTTCTACGCTCTACACTCCGGCTCCACAACCAGGACTTAGGGCAGTAGCTCCCTCAGTTCTGCAACATGCTTCTTCTTTTTTTTTATTTGGCATGCAAGCCTGCTACTGGAGATAATGGGAAAATCTTTGCGGTTTTCGAAGGACGTAAAATAGATAGGATTTGGGAATGAGCAGGTAGAAAAAAATGAAATGAGCTTTCCTCGGGTATTGACTCGCAGAGATAAGTCGTTCAGCACAAAAGCAAGTTCAATCATAAGCAAAAGAGTTTTTTTTTTTTTCCTGTGCGACGACAACCCAGGCTGTTTAGTGTCTCTATTGAGCTCACGCCCCATGTTGCCCCTTCTCCTCTCATCACAGCTACCCTCCCCATGCTCTCCCAGTCATTTTCCTCTCTTTTCATATGTTTAAAGGGCAGTTTATTTTCCATTTGTAGGGGGGAAAATGAATCTCTCTGCTCTGTGGTGGTGGCAGGCCTAGATCCTGGAGGAGGTCTATTACCTCTCCTGCCAAGTAGACTCCCCCTCCAGGTTGAATTACATTAATACCTCCTTTATAGCCAATCAACTGGACTAGTCGTATATTTCAAAACCAGTGAAAATAATTGAAGAAACCTCTGCGAGGGGGAAACCGTGTTCATACACTTTAATCTCTTATTCAAGAGGTTCAAATTGGTTTTGAGGAATAAAAAAAATGTAGCACAAACGGAGGTGACACCGAAGAGGCTCCTGAGTAAAAAATATAACATGATATTTAGGGAGTGTTTGAGGAGCAGGGCCGACACATCCTCACAGCTCACAGCAGACAAGGAAATGAAGTGGCGGGAAGTACGACAAACACCTTTGATGTCTGTGTCAGCACTGCATCGGCACACTTCCAGCAGGAGCAGCCTCGCAGAAACGGCGAGGTCTGCGCGGCTTTGTGAATGAAAACGCATATCTAAGAATAATTGAACAGCCAAGTCAAAAGGTGTGGGGGACTTTGAAGCAACATGTGCATGTACAGCATGTTCCCGTTATTGCCAGTTATAGTGGAGATCAAAAACAAAGCTCTTGCAGTTCTCCTTGTGCAGATATAATGAGACAAAGAATTAAAAAGACAAACAACATGAAGTCTATGCGGTTGCTATGTTTTGTTTTCAACATAACAATCACATTTAATAAGGTTGACTGTTGTGTTTTTCCTCGTTAGTCCAGGATTCGACTCAGTTGTACCATGAGGAAAGTCACACAGTTGTGCAGTAATGATTAACACATTGACGCTTGCACACACACAGAAGAGGGAAAGTCCCGTGTACATAAACAATTACAACAATTCCTCAAAGCATGGCACATTAAATCACTTTGACTCCTTTAATCAAAAAGGTATTTGTTATCTTAAAACCACCACGAAAGAAGAAGCATAATGCGAGAACACACATTATAATTTAATCCTGAAAGTAGTTAAGACACAATAATCTGTGCTTCAAATGCAAACAGAAGAGCACAAATGTGGAACCTAATTCCAGGTAATTTACAATGACAGCAACTTATTCATATTGTTGCTGTTGAAGGTTTGTTGACACCAGTGATGTCAGCAAACAAAGGAGAACGAAAAAGCAGATTTTACATCTTCAATTTAAAATCTGGATTCAAGTATGTGAATATATCTTTATTTGTTATGATAAATAAATAATTGATTGGGCCTTCAAGAGAAAGGCATGTGTCCCCAAGTTGCCACTTTGAGCCACAAACTAAAATGGTTTCCTCACAGAGGTTTCCTGTTTGTTGTACACTTAAAGAGCTCCCACCGTAACCTGCTTCTTAATCCTTGAGGAAGCCATTACGCTGCACTTTAGAGTCAAGTAAAAGTTGGTGAAAATGTAAAAAAATAAAATGTAAAAAATAAAAAAATCGAGCACTGCTATAACACTTTAGCACAATCATGAGCTAAAGCAGGCCAGAGACGTGCTATGAACACAGTGGCTCACATCACATCTGCACAACTTGTTTACTACTTACTTACTAACAGAGGACGCTAATTAATGTGCAGCGTGTCACTTGTAAGGTTTCAGTGGTGAAGTCTGTAAAGTACATTTAGCCTTTTCTTTTCTCAGGTATAACTAGAAGTATTCTTATTTATTATTATTTCCAGAGAGCCTGAAGGGAGATCTGACAATACTGCAGCACAGTTGATGGCATGCAGCACTTACTTCTTATCAATAAGAGCTCTGGTTAAAAACCAGCCATGCTCAGAATATCACACCAACAATGTTTTACTGCTGCTGCTGCTCTCCATTAGTTACGAGCAAACCACACTGCAGCTCATTTGAGATGTTTCAGTGCTATTAAACAAATAACTCGTCTTACCGTTTCTTTGTTGGGCAGCAGCTCTTTTCGGATCCTGAAGAAGTTTTTGCCGAACTGTCTCAACCCTTTAATGAAGCGCTTCTGCAATGTTTCACAGAGGAGGAAAGAGAGAGAGAGAGAGGGAGAGAGAGAGAGAGAGAGAGAGAGAGAGAGAAAAAAGAGGCCAGTTAGTGTCTGTGAAGTCAGCTTAACTGTGACCGCATAAAGTTACACGCTCACCCCGCGACAAATAAAAAAAAAGCATTGCTTTCATTCTGTTAGTCTGTGGTCAGGGAGGTTTCGTGTGCATCTAGAAATCTCTGTCGCCGTTTAAACTCGGGAGAAAAGACTGTCAGAGCAAAACAAGAGAGGAAATGACAAGTAAGGCAGAGAGAGACGCTGGTCTTCTCATGTGGAGAGAAAATACACAATAAAAAAACATCTAATGTGAGAGCACGGTTGACAGTGTCCACGTTGAGCGTTTTGTTAGTGAATAGTGAAAAGTTTAAAGTCAAAGGCTAAACTTGCGAGTTGTACAGCAGGAAAATGCCTCACTGTGCATGGTGGTGCGATTTCTATTTTTTAAAAACAGCATAGAAAACATGACACAATTTAAAACCAACAAATATATCCTTGCCTGAGTGAATGGAGATGAACGGCATGATGACAGAAATTACTACTTCATAACACCGGATTCAATCGGACGTGAAAATGTGACCACACCGCCTCACGTCGACGAGCACAAAAACAACACCAGCCACAGATAAAATACGACAGAGCTGACCAACCTAAATGCATGTCTTCTCCTTTAAGAGCCACGGACCGCGAGCCATGAAAAGAGCGGAGGCTGAAAACATTCATAACCAGCGAAGCAGACAAGCAGCAGATTTACTTTCTTGTTCCAGAGGCGAGCCCCGCTCCTCCGTGGTCTCAGCCAAACCGTTTCCACCAAGTAACTCCAGCGAAAAGCGGGGAAAAGTCCTCAGGGAGCACGGCACAAATCTCCACGTCCAGCCACCGGTAAAACGGGCAAATTTAGGGGGAAAATCCACAACGTCTCCAACGGTACATTGCCCCTTTTTTTCCTCCTTTTCTTTTACAAGCAAGAAATAGCTTGTCACTCGCTGCTCTTCCACTACAAAGGGGACGGCTTTACATGTGATCTTTCTGCAAGAGAGCCTCTGGTTCGCAGCAGGCTGGAAAACCCGGAGTGGAGTCCTGAGCCTCACGCGAGGGTCGGACACGGCGCGCATTTCAGCTCGTTCTGGATCCTCTTAACACTGGCTCATGCCTCCACCCCCACACATGGGAAAAGCTAGGCCACTGTTTGTGAGTAAAACTACACCAAATCTGCCTGATTCATTAAAACAGAAACTACAGCAGTCCTTTAAATGTATTCAGAGCTTTGGGGGGGAGGAGGAGGAGGGGGCACGCACTCAGAGGCGCAAACTCAACTAGCTGCCAGGCTGAGAGGGGAGGCAGGCTGAGAGGATTTGTGTGGACAGCGTTCTCGGACATGGTGGAAGGAGACAAGCGAGAGGGAAAACTAGACATGGAGTCTCTCCCCGGGGTTGGGAGTTCATTTTCCATGGCATGCACGTTATGTAACCAGAGATTGTTTACACGCCGAGAGTTCTGGTGGGGAACAAACGGCAAAATTTACAGAAGCAAAACACCGCTGTCGTTATGGAGAAAGACAGACCTATCTCACCAACAGGAAGGAATGGCCATTATCTCCATTGCGCAAACACACTCAATAGTCTCAAGCTTTAGGGTCTAACAGTGTAATTGTCAGGGACGAAATGTAAAAGTGTAAGTCTGAGTTAAACCAGACTAAATAGTCAAACGTGGCCCGACCACAAGCTAGATGTGACGGAGCTGACGGCCTCATCAGTGACATGAGACAGCAGTTCATATGCATTAATCAGACCGAAAGGTGTAGCGGTTGATTAGCCAGTAGATGGAGCCGTCTCCAACACAAGCTCTAACGCCCCCCCCCCACCCCACCCAACATCCTCCACCCATCTCCAACCACTGGAGGGGTTCAGAGCAGATTACCGCTTGGACTGTCAGTCAAACTTCCACAGGGCCACACATGACCAGTGAGAACGCCACTGCAGAGAGGATCACCGTCACAGGGGGCGATGACAAAACTAGGTCAATATTGACTTGAAATATTAGCTTTGTTTGTGTGCAAAATTTCAAGGAGGATGCAAAAAATATTTGAATCATCCTGAAGCAGTTAGTCCCGAGTACGACACATTTCAACAATGCGTCTTTAGCAGCCGTGAGGTTAAAGTGCTGCGTCTCAGCGTCGGCAAGTAAGTATTCTCAGAAGAGGAAGGCCTTTGATTCTTTTTACACAGAGGGGGATTCTGCCGACTGAATTGAGTGCGGTTTAGATTGAGATTTCCTTCCTCGCAGTGACGGCAGGCCTGCTCAATAACTAGACCTGCCCATGCAGCCTGTGTGTCTGTCCTAATTATGTCACCTTAATTATGTTCCCCGACTGTACTATTTACACAGTCTGTCCGTCCGCCCGTCTCCACAGAGGAGCCGTGTGCATGCCCCCCCCCCCCCCCCCTCTCCCTCTCATGCTCCCCCCCGTCTCCCTCCTCCCTTCCGTTTTCTTTCTCTCGCTGGTTCCCTCCTCCCCTCTCTGCACATCGGCTCCAGTTTAAGGCTCCATTTCAGCTGCCTGGGCTCACTGCTCTCCAGCCCGGCTAATAAATCATCCGCCAATCTGCTCCCTGAATCGCTCTGCCCCTGCTCCGATTGCTCCAGCCCTCCGTTGCTAGGCAACACAGCGGTGGAGGAGGGGCTGAGAGTGCTGAGAGAGAGAGACAGAGAGAGAGAAGGGGGAGGAAGAGAGAGAGGGGGGCTGGGTGGAAGCGCTACTAAATGGCCATCCGCTGTGCAGAAACAACAGGCTTCTCTCTCCGAGTGTGTTCCAGAGAGCTGGCGCTTTTCACCCGCCCTGAGTTTCCTTTAGGAGACTAACAGAGCACTATTGTGAGGCCGGAGAGGAGACATATAAAAGGGAGGAGGAGAAGAAGAAAGGATTCAATAGGCCATTGTTGTGTGTACGCACTTCCTGCTTGAGAGTTGATTGTTGGGAGTTGTAAAACCGGTTGAGATAATGCAGACATATGCACAAAGATGGTATCACGATGACCAACGGGTGGCGCAGACACGCACATGGGACATAATTCCTGCTAAAATGTCATTCCACGACAACACTGACGCAATACTGTCCAACAGCAAACAAAGCCACTTTCACTCAATATGGAGTCATTATACTTGACTTGTTGTTAAAAGCTGACCTTTCAGAGCCTGCCGTGTATAAACCCGGAGGGCCGAGGACAATCGGCCGGCGAGCCAAAAACCAAAAGGGGAAAAAAAAGAAAAAAGAACACACACTGCTCTGAAATATCAGTTAGTAATAAGATTGGCCACGGGGTGCAGAGAGGAAATCACAACATGCTAGAAGAAGAGAGGGGGAGGCCGCAGCGGCAGACACTAGACTACCCACGTCCTCTTTGCACTGACACTACACATAAAGACAAACATGTATGCAGACGTCAAAGGAGATACATACGCTTTGATAAGAAATCAACAAGACAATACTTTGCATTCACCATAAACACAAAAACACAAAGATCTTCTGCCAACTTTCAGCAGGCAGAGTAACGTCCTCTGCTGCTTTGTGCTTGCACCGACACAAAAGGTGACAGGAAATTCCAGCACACACCCATCCTGCTATTTAGTTACTGAACAACCCTAAAAAGCATTGCTGGCACTGCACCATAAGGGTGGAAGAACAAACTGTTGACACTAAATCTCTACCGCTGCGGACGGAGCTCCCTCTGCAGACGAGAACAGCTGGAGTAAAGCTGCTCATCTAACTTTAATATAATCTGCAGCCTGCAGCGGGGGATGCGAGGCGACGTGTCGTGTTTTATCCGCCCGCGGTGGTTTTGGTCGAGCAGTGTGTCTTAGGCCCGTAGGCTTTTGTCCGACCACTGGGGGGCCGCTACTCTCTGCCTCACCCTCCCTCCCTCCCTCCCTCCCTTCCACCTCTGTGCTGTCGGCAGCCTGCTCCACTCATCCATCAGCTGAAGACACAGCCGGAGATGAGCCGCGGCACAGCGCAGCTGGCTGAGGAATAGATCGGCCGCCATAGATCAGCCGCTCTGTCTCTGACACGGCGACGCACAGCGCCACTGCTGCTGCTTTATGTTGTTTGTATGGCACCTCCTGTTGGCCGATGCATTATTAGCACCACTTATTTACAATCAGGGATGACAGCAGCTTCATGAGAGGAGACAATTTCATGATATCGAGTTTGCTTTGATGACCTCCCCTCCCCCCCGTCTGCGGGTAGGGAAGGTACAGATGACAGAGTATTTAAATAGATAACTTATCGGATAAAACCTATGTATCTGATACGGTTGAGATTTAGGCAAATGATAGCTTTAGGTGGGACAACAGACAGGACCAATGCATCTGAGGCTAGGTGAGAATTTAAGTTTTAATATTTGCGTGAGTTACAAGATATAATGTAGTTGTTGTAGAAGTGTATACATTATTTAAATTTCCGTTCTTTTTATTTTTTATTCCTGTCATAAAACTTCCAATAAAGAATCTGGGTGGTGGAAACTGAGGTGGATGAGTTGAGGTTAAAATGACATCTGTGTGTATAATATAACACATTTTACAATTATAGAATTAATTAAAAAGAATGGATTTTTCATAAAAAAGTATACAATACGTAACAATAGCGATGCCTGTTTACTGTGTAGTTTTTGGTTTTTCAACTGATAAATAATCACATCATATTAACTATGATTGATTCGCCACTTTAAGGATTCTACAATCTTAGATCCACAACTTTATTAATAACGTGAAACATGTGCAGAGAGTGTCCGCAGTGGCACAGGAGTCCCCAAAAACGGTTCATTTATAATCTGTAAGAGGATTCATTTTAATTATCTAATAAGTTGATGATCATATCCTGTCAGCTAATTGTGCTTTCATGCTGTTCAACAAGTGCTTATTTAGACAGGAAAACGTCTCGGTGTTGTAACATTATTGCTGTAATAAAGCATCAGTGGAGAAACATTGAGTGGCAACAAACAGAAACAAACTGTCTGCTTTTCACTTCAAGTGCTTTTTGTTCCCGTTTTCAAAGAGTTTATTTTTGCCGCTGAGGAAAATCGCACTAAAGGACGGGAAGAGAGCGGGCAGTAAGCACCGAGTTTGCTTCTGATGAAACACACTTAAAGAAGTGGTGTGGTGGGACTACACATCTCAGACTTCAGAAACAACAGAGAAACTATTCCACGTCTGACTGTCTGCCCTCAATAACAGATTACGTTCCCCTTTCCTCTGTGATTAAATCAACCACTGCTCTACCCTCAACAGCTGCGAGGAGGCGAGACACCACGGGAGAGGTTTCTGCTGAAATGGTGCTCGTTTTATATTTAAATAATTAGAGATTTTCCTTTGCTGTAATCTATAGTTATCACTTTACTGATGCATAAAACAGTTTGAGTGGCGCTCACGTCAAGGGGATGGATTTTCCATTTCTTAAAGTCGTAATGATACTCTGACAGTAAGAAGGGGTCGACTGTAACACGTCTCACTGAAGTGAAAGTATTTTCCTAGCCAGCGAGAAGACAATCAAATTGAAACAAACACTCCTTCGCGTCGTCACTTCCTCCATCGCAGCAGTGAAACGTCTTACAAATGATCGTGGCGGTGGTCTTATCTCTCTGTGGGAGGTGTGTGGGGACAAATCATAGATGTTTTCCTATAGTTAGGGAGCTGCAACGGGGCTCAGGATTATGTGCTTCGTGGCAGCAGCTGCAAACGGAGAGGGAAGAAGAGAGGTGGAGCGGGGTGAGAGAAGTCAAAGAGGGGGGGGGTGACAAGTGACCCTGCAGACAGGCTGATTCTGTCATCTCAGCTCCGCCGCTGTCACTTTTATTCACATCTCTAAAGGAATGCAGGGGTGGGGTGAAAAAGAGCAGGAAGGGATAATGAAGCTCGTCCTGGAGGGGATGAGAGGGAAGAGGAGAGGCAGATGGAGAAGGGGGGGGGGGATGATGAATAAATGAAGAGCAGCGGGGCTGGTTTCTGCGAGTGTGTCAAGGTTGGAGCTACATTTACACCTGTCCCTCAAGGCTGCGGTGCTGAAAAGGCACAACCGGCGATCAGATCACTGGGAGACGTGTCCTTGGTCGCCCAGAGTCAAGCTGCTGCTTCTCCAGGCTGTGGGGCAGGTGGAGCACTAACGGCCTGCTGACCGCCTCCACAAGACATGTCATTTGTATACATTTGCTATGTTGTGGTAAACGGGCGAGACCAATGAATCCACCAGGCCAGTGTATCGACTGTGTATAGTTTGTTGGCCGATAATTAACAAGAAATTCTATCACAGAAATGCAAAACTAGGTTTAAAGTCATTTAGATAGTGACTGTAAAATGTCCCGATCAGTATGTAACCTGTGCACAATTCTATAGAAAAACAAAAGCGAGGGATCTGCATCAAGACTGCCGATATAGCGTTATTAGATTTTTCCACACATCAATATCATCACTCAGAATATATCAGGGTAAATCATTACAGATGAATAACTCTGCAAAGCAACATTTGTCTCATTTCTGAAGTGATTGCTTCACTGTCTGAATAGAGTTACAGCTCCTACTGTTGAGCCCCTACTGTGCTTCTTTGACAAGTGGTGTGTGTGTGTTAGACCTCCCATCAACACCCCTGGTCCCCGCTCTGATCGTCTTCACACAGCAGTTAAGCGTGGCGCCAGCAAGCGAACATAAATGAAAGGCGAACACTCATAACTAGTCCACAAAACGACGGCTGACTTAATTCGTTGTGATTCGCGGCGGTCTTGCCGTGAGCTCTGGCTTTATTCAAATTGTGCCCATCATGTTCAATTACAAGACGAATACACCCGTTCACTTCCAGTGGCTGCGAGAGAGCTGATTCAAAGCTCAACAAAACACTGCCGAGCTTCAGCATTACCAAACAATATCAAAGTGGGAAAAATAAAGGAAGATTCACAGAGGAGGAAAAACTAACAGAGAAGACTTTTAGTGGTGGAGCCTTGTGTTTTCCTAAGATCTTCAGTCAGATCAGTCGGTTGTATTATCTTTAAAAGGGAGTGTGTGTGTGTGTGCACAAACATGTAGCACAGTGTGTCATAAATCATCGAGGCAAAAGTCGCAGCTCTCGGTTGTTTTGACACGGTGTTATTCCTCCTTCCTACCTGTTCATGTCGTGCCGTTTGATCAGGGAGAAGGGCTGCCATTTTCTGATTCTAGCCACTTAACAGCTGTGGTGAAATCCACATCTAAATTCAAATGGCGGCTAACATTACCAGCCCTCAATCTTTTTCCCTTTGCAGACTTCCACACTCGGGGTTTATTCTGCGGGTGATAAACAGGATGCAGCTGCTCTTGGCCCTCGGAGGGGCTGGAAACTGACGAGTGTTTTTTTTACTGATGCCTTGTGAGGACCGGGCCAAGAGCCCCGTTTTAACTCTCTCTCAACAGCTCCCTCTAAAGACACAAAGCAAGCTCTGACCGACAAGCAGGTACCCACACCAGAAATACTGCTATCAACTATACAATACCCTGAAGTAACTAAACTCTAGCTGTTGTCTGCGCCGACTTGTATCTTTGAAATAATCATTTTCCCTGCAGGATGTCTTGGTGAATGCATTTCCAAATGAGAAGCACTGTGCGCTTACCACTTCATCCTCAGACCAGCACTTCTCTATCAGTTTGGGTACGGGCTTCTTCACCAGACGCTGGAGAGCTTTCCCTGCATCGTAGCTGCTCTCGTGAAGCTGAGGACGATCACAACAACATGTCAGCTCGTAATTCTCATGCATGCAGTAATTCAATCATTTACTAAGATGCAGTGACACAAGAGGGACATTTTGAGCGGATTTGTATTGCAAAAAAAAAAGGTTTTTACATGGAAGAGTGGCTGAACCTTGTACTAGAGATTTTAGAGCGTCAGAGGAAATTCTGTGCAAAGACACCGAGAGCCCGCCTGGAAATAAACAAAACGGCGACAAAGGCAATCGCCGTGCAGCTTTTAAGCCCTGTGTCACATTCGATTGGGTGAAACCGGCAGCGCTGGAGCTCTTCCTATGAGAATAAACAAGCATTACTCATTGGAATTGCAAATAGAGAGGAAGGTCGAGAGACAACGACCTGCCCGCTATGTTAATTTCCCAGTTTATAGAGTCGGAATATAAATGCCCTGTTTATGATGATTCTAATCTCCTTCTTGTGCTTGATTCCTCGGTATTCATTGTCAATGTGACAGACAAATCTCTCATTACGCCTAATGTATTGTAAACCTCTGAGGGTGGGTTCACTACGGGGGGCCACTCTACTGGCTCAGGGGCCGTGTCATTGCCCATCACTGCAGAGCCGCAGCGAAGCTCGAGTAACAGCGGAGTCACTGCGATGGAAAACATTTTTGTTGTTGTTTCTACTACGTGAACTTGGTTTTAGTGCGTTTAGACTTGTTGCATGGCTACTTACAGTGTTAAGTGCGTTTAGTGTAGTGTCGTCTCGTGAGGCTGCTAAACACCCGTCTTCTGTTGAGCCTCCGTCACACATCCCTGCAAAGGCAGCCATGCTCCTGTGGACACAAGACGTAAAACAGTCACATACACGTGATTACAGAGCTGTTTCTATACCTCTTAACTGACTTTAATGTCCATGTAGGTTCTTCCTTCTTCTTTTTAAATCATGTCTCATATCAGGCATTTTAAAGATGAAACATGTTTATAAGCGGGGTCACCTCAAGTGATTTCCCCTCAAACTTGAACAGTGGTGACAATAAATTACATATTTCAAGTAGACAGATGACAAAAAACAAAACTATTAATAATACTAACTACAGGTAATCGGGGCAGAAGGGCTGAATGTTTTGATGTCCTTAGCACATTTGATATTCCCTGCTTTTATGTATGTATCTATATATATATGTATACATTAGTGGTGCGATGGATCATAAAACTCACAGTTCGGATCGTAACACGGATCAGAGTCACGGATCAGATCACAGATCAGATCACAGATCAGATCACAGATCGGCACAAAAGAAAAAAAGGGAGCAAATATATCTTTTAGAGATCTCTGATAACGTTTTTTTTGCCGCCGATACTAACTGCCGATCATTGATGATCCATATTGGCAGCTACAGATCCCTTTGTTGTTTGGTTATACAGCTGGTCTACGAGGCTCCAGACTTTTAACCGCTCTGAAGTCAGTTAAACCATCAAAAATTCTAAACGTTGTACTTTTACTGTGTTAGAGTACATTTCTATGCTTTTTTTCTTCATAAAAGCACAATTCAAATGATAAGGAAATAAAAGATTGTATTTTTATTGTCATTAGTAGTTTAATGATGTATTATATTCTGCTTAGAGCTAGTTTTAGGAAGTTAAACAGCTCATAATTCATCTCTAATATCTATTTATGTTGTTTTAAAAACATCTCCTTCAAACAACTGGATTTAGTTTCTCTCAACGCTACGTTTTACGAGTTTACACGTGAACACATGATGATAAGCTATAATTTACCTTCTCCCAATACTCATTTTCACTGAACAGAGCCTGAACGCATCATGCTACTGGCTCTCCTGTCAATCTAAACACGGATCGGCGACTAGAAAAGCATAAACGATGTCCTGATCGCACATTTGACTGAATATTGGCGGATAACGATCGTCAGTAAAACTGGATTTCACACATTAACTTTAAACTGTGTAATTATGCCACTGCGGTCCTGTAGACGTGTTTATTGCTGATGAGTCTTTGATACTTGAGAGTACTGAATTTGAAGTACGCTTTGATCAATACGGCGAGGGCAAAGCGACAGTTTGGGGTTACATCTTTTTGAAATAACTATCTTTAACCTCATTGGTGATAGTTTTCCCTTGAACTTGTAGGCGAGAGACCTTGCAGCCCGGCCAGATCTGAACCCCGGTTCTCTCTCTCTCTCTCTCTCTGGGCTCACCTTGCGGCTCTGAGGTACATGAGAAGATCACAGTCATTGACCCCCGGCATCCAGACCAGCTCCTCGTTCTCGGTCACGGCCTGGCCACCAGGAGAGGGGAAAGGCTGCAGCTCGGGGAGCTTGGCCTAATTAGGTCCAGGGAGAAGGAGAGGGACAGATGGTGTCACACTACAAATAGCAAGCAAGCTTGAACAAAATATCAGCTTTCAACCCGCTGTCATCGACTGTTCATCGAGTGGCGGGGCGGGGACAGCGGGGACAAGTTATAGCCACAATGATTGAACATCTTAACACAACACAGAACTGCAGGACTCAGAGGACTTGCTTTTTTTTTTATAAAGATAAAGCAGATCCTCCCCGGTAACATAAATAACGTACTTCAGTTTTTTTATTCACAGTTATTACACAAAGCTACAGCACAGTTTCACGACAGCGCAGGCTGGCAGATGCAAACGCTCCAGTAAATGATCATGCAAACTTTATACAAACTTTATGCAAACTTTAATGTAAATGACACTTGTCCAGTTTAAAAGGATCTTGATTCCACCGGCATCACAATTGCTGTTTTATATTTAGATAGACCGTTTTAGATGTGCTGCATTTAACACAGGTATGGGTGATGTGTGCTGTGCAATGACTTACTTGGTGACTGGGTCCCACTCGGATTTCCCCTTGTGTGCTGTTTAGTCGCCTGAGAAAAGGACAAAGAGCAGATTGAAACAAAACATTTACGTGGCAACATTTCAAAGCTGGCTGAAGGAAATCTGTCGGCAGAAAGTAACAATATGTGACCTGGGCGAGATCACAATACAGAGCGGGGGGGGGGGGGGGGACACAAGGACAAGACGTCTTCACAGGTGTGAGAGAAAAACGTACACAATGTTTTATTCTGACACGCAAATAAAGATTTCAGGAGAATATTATTGGGTTGGCTGCTCACTGCACAGCTGAGCGGAGCACATTTACAGGTCTGATATTGTGGATGCAGCAATAAAACAGAATCCCCTAAAAGGAGGAGGAGGAGGGGGGGGGGGGGGGGGGGGGGGGCTCTTGATATGCAGGGGCGAGCGCCTCTGCAACGGCTGCCGGTACAAATGTCGGTAGCCATGGCAACTGCAATTTAATAATAGTGTTTCCGAATCTCCAGCTGCAGTGGATTAAAGAAAATGACAAGATGTTCCCTTTGAAAAGCCTTTCCCCTCTGTTGCCTAGGTAACAGCGCCAATTTTCATACAGGCGAGCGCCGGGGCGGCCCAGAACCTGTCAGCGTGATTTGCACCCGGAGAAGCTCGCACTCCATCACGGAGACCCGCAGGAAACCCGAGAGGCCTCGGCCCTCTGGTCTCTTTACTGCCGTCCAACCGCAGAACACTGTGACGGCTGCGTGTCTGACCCCCCCCCCCCCCCCCCTCCTTACACAGAGCTCCGCCTCCTCCCAGACATCAGAGAGGAGGAACCCTCACTGCTGTGAACTATGGCTGACAGAAGCGCCGGCACAGACAGTATGTATCGGCACAGGCCAAAGAAAACAAACTGAATTTCAGCTGCAGTAAACGACGCCGGGCGAGCCGGGGTCGTCTGCTGCTCCAGAACATGTCGGAATAGGGAATTTCATTTTGTTACAAACATTCTCAGCAGATAAAGACAAACTATGTAAAGCAACCAGAATATGGCCGACTGAAAACCCAGTGATGAATAGCGCTGATAAAGGTAAAATATGGTGGTTTCCTGCGTCATCAGCACTTCAGATTAGATTCCTTAAGGTTTGAGAACGATTTCACAACACTCCGTACTTCAAGCAGTGTTTTTGTGCCAATATTACGCTGAAAGTTTTGGTATCGCTATTACTAGTGGCATCGCAGAACTAATTATTTCTTTGGATTATTAGAGATGTACGAATTATGGAACACAGAAATACAAACCCTGCTTTTTAAAAACAAAGAATGTCTACATTTGCTGAATGGTTAAAACAAATCCATATCCGCATGTCGTCTGCTAATTTAAAGCGAATGACGATCTGGTTTGTGTTCCTGCTGAGAAAAAGTTGTACGAATGTGTCCCAGACAGCGTGCAGTCAGCCAGGTCCGTTTGGCAGGAGGCTGTAAGGAAGACAAACGAGGACCCGTGCACCAGAGTGAGAACGGCGTCCTGAGGACCGTCATGTTTGACTCCTGAGAGCAGACGGTCGACATTCAGATGGAATGCAGCACGGGCCCTGAGAGAGGAGGCAGAATACAGATGTATCGCAGCAGGAAGCTCGAAGGAGTTTCCATTATGACTGCAGGTAGACCTGAACAGAAACAGCCAGCAGAAAGTACCAACACACATGTGGTGTATTAAAAAATATGGCTGTGTGAGTAATATGTTCAGCATATGTTTTAATTTCTTGCAGACAAATCTGGGAAATAATTTAACTCAGAAGCTAGTGTTTTCTGATTCATAATGTAGATGCGAAAGGCAAACATCAAGCACTACATTACAGTTCTTAGTATTAATACTGACTTCTTGTAATAATGTATTCTCTCTCTAATAAGCACAAAGCCTGTTGTCTAGCACAACAAACAATGTGAAACATGCCCGGTTGTTTCAAACAACTTCAGATCTATCTCAGCCTTAGCACAGTGCTGCCAAATAATTACAGGCCTACTTATTAAACCCAAAAAACAACAACAACAACAACGTCACAGTCTGGTCAACTCTGTGTGTACAATCAAGGATAGCCCCGCCCCCTCCATCAATTCCAGCCAATCACGGCGCGAGTCTGTGGCACACTGACATAATTGCCGAACAGCAAAAACAGACCCAACTTGATGGTATTTAACCAGCATGACGAGCAGCGTGTACACATCGCAGCTGGTCGCAAAGTTGCTCGAGCTCTGTGTGCAACAGCAGCACCGCTCCGCGCGCCATGTCGTCCCGGGTTGTAAACAGGAGCTGCAAAATGGAGCCAGGGTAACGTTAGCCTACACGGTGTCGTCTAACCGTCATATAAGCATACTACGTGCACGTGCATTCGCCTGGTACCAGCGGCTGCATCGCGAACAATGCGTTTATATGCACGTTGAAGGCAACACACACACGTAACGGTGCGATACAACGGCGTTTCCATTGTTGCAGCGCGAACGCGTAACGGTGTCTGAGCTCTCTAATGACAGCCGGTACCGATTCTCCTTCTACTGGTGCACGCTCGCTGTCGTGCTCCCCCCCCCCCGACCCGACCCGACCCGACCCGACCCGACACAAACACAGCCGGCTAACACAACAACAGCGATGTGGACAGCCCGCAAACATCACACGGGCAGACGTGAAAACGAGACAACATTCGCGCGGGCGACTGAGAACGGCACGAGCAGGCACGAGCAAGCACGAGAATATGATCGCAGACCTACCTCCGGGGACTGAACAAATCGTCCATTTCTGACATCGAGCCCTAAAGGTCGGGTGGTGACACTGTGTGTGTAGGATGCTCGTTGGAATTCACTCCCCCTCTCCCACCTATTTCTAGGTGCTCAAAATGGAGAAGCACGCATTCGCTCCGGAGAGGTATTCACTGAGCTTGTGCTGTGACCTCAGCCTGCGCGTACAGCGTCGGAAGCTCGGCTCGCTCCTCTACAGACACTACTGAGCATGTGCTGCGACCTCACACAAGCTCACACACACACACACACACACACACACACGCGCGCGCGCGCGGAGGCAGACAGGCACGCATGCAGGATACGGAATTCATCTCTCCTCGTATATCTGCGCCATAATAAACAAGAGTGAAATTGCAAGGCTGCAGACAGCCCGCTCAGAATACCAAACGAGCGGAGCGGAGCGGAGGAGGAGGAGGAGGAGGAGGAGGAGGAGGGAGCGGAAGACTGAACGGGGCCCTGAAGGAGGGGGTTCCCAACTGGCAACCCTCGGTGCCAATAACAAGGACAGCCGTCACTGCAACACGTGAGACACTCCAAACACCACCAGTGGATTCTTTTGTCACAAACGCCAACTTTGCTCGCGCACATAAATGAATTCAGCGGCTCGTCGTGTTCAATAAACCAACCAGCATGTACCACAAGTATTTTAGATATATTTTTCCTTTTGGGAAAATGTATATCAACTATACAAAACATAAATGATACAAAGGTAAATAATGACATATACATGATGATTTTAAATGTTTAAATATTCAAATTAGTTTGGAAAAAAAGATTGATATTTACTATTCTCTTCTAGCACAACAAACTACAATGCACTAACATTTTATCTAGCGCACTTTTGTATTTAAACAACATATCTGCTGGAGCGTACACTCATCAGTCGGTCTTCAGAGTTCATGACACACATTAATCATTTCACATTGCTGCCAGCTGAGCAGTTGTGGTAACAATGTGTTACAATTGTGTAAATCAAAAGTAAATTTTTAAAATCACAGGGAGACGTTATTATCAGTGCAATAGAGAATGTAATTAAAATACATAACCTACCTACATAGCATACCGTATGGAACTATAGCACTACAGTCATATTAAATTGCATTGATTACCCAAAACCTATTATAATAATAATTTCCAAAAATGACCAATAATCAACAATGCCACTCGACATGATGAAACAAATGTAGTGTATGATTATTAGTGTGAGAGGTCAGGTGTGTCACAGCAGGAAAAGTACAGGTGTCACTAATAACTGTTATTATTAACAATGAGTCTGTTCCCTCTATTGAGCCAGCGCGCACAATACAGGGATCCTGAAACTGAGGCAGCTAAACTAAATTCTCTCATCATTCGTTTTAATTCACACCTGTGATTTTCATACTGTAACACGTCACGATGTCTTCTGTGAAAAATGCCGTTCATCATAATCAAACAAAAGACCTAAAATACAATTTTTTCATTCTAATCTTAATAATAGCGTTAAAATAAAAAGTTCAAACTTGACGTGTAATTGGACAAATATCAACAAACGCCTCAACAATTAAAGCCACGGGGGTTTCCACCGGCTCGGTCCCTGTAATTTCACCACATTAGGACCAATCTGTGTGCACTGATGACACCGACAGCAGTGATGAGCAGAGAGCAGACAAAGAAGCAGAAAGCTTTATGTCTACTGAAACAGAGAAAGATGACTCGTTCATCTCTTCTCCTAAAACATGCTTACATTTTAATAGTATTGATGCTACTAAAATACCCAAATATATTGACTCAATAGTTTTTAATTTGCCTATTGGTGCCGTCGAACATTATTTAATTCTAGTTGGGATGTTGTATGATCATTCTGGTAATATTACTTCATAAAACCCACCATCTTGTCTCATGTCTTTTTATATCAGTATACCGCTCAGCTGTAACTAACAGCTATTATCTTATTCGCAATTAAATTTAACCCATCATAGATTTAAATATAAATCTGAAACTATTAGCAAGTAAGTCACATGGACAGATAATGAATATTGTCTTTGCATTTTCAATTTTAATAATAAATTAATAATTTGAGTCATTATTCAAATAACTCAATAAAGCTAAATATTACCTAGTTAAACCTGAAGCGGCTCTTCTTCGTCTAATGTGATGGAAACTGAATATTTGCAGGTTTTGGGTTGTTGATCGGAAAAAAAACAAGGACATTTATAGGCATTATCTTGGGCTTTAGAAATTGTAATGGCCATGTTCTGACAATTTCTAGACGAAAAACCCCCAATTTTAACTAAATTGGTATAAGAGTTGCAGACATTTGACCCAGCATTTATGACCTGTGGGAGGATTGAGAAGGAGAACGTATCAATGGAGGTGACGTGACAGAAAGCTCCTCACCTGGTCTCGGGGTTATATCCGAGGATATAGAAAAAGGAGTCGATGCGGGCTTTGAACTCCCTGGCAGCAAAAATGTCGGAGAAATGGGAAATGTTGCATTTCCCCCTGTGTGAGAGAAGACAGGCTTTATTAGACAAAAGCAAACTACATGACAAAATGATGGGCGAGAAGGCGCAGACGTGGGCCTAATTAGAAGCTCCGGGGGTGTTCGTCTATCGGAGGTGACAAATACAGCAGCAGGTATAGAGCAGCCTGTCAGTGCCTGCTGACTTTGCGGTGAGACATCAAGCTCTGGCTCCTGAACCCATAAACACCAGCTGAACATGTCAGTCCTGCCGGCGAGGGAGACAGACGCTGCAGAGATCTGGACAGGAATCAAAACGAGCCAAGAGGGCCGAGACTCTGACCACATCTTGATACCATTTCCTGTTTCCAGCACCCTGGTGTCGGGCTCTCTCTAAATAACAGATACCCCTGGCATATGGAGCAGGGCTGCCTCGTAGAGAAACAGTATCTTCCTCCCTCTGAACAGATTAAAGGGGAGCTGAGCTGCGGCATTACAGCATCCCACTGGAATTCCCTCCCGTTTATCTAAAGCCTGGAAAACAAGTCAAATCAAAGCGCTGCTGTGTGCAGGAGAAGTTGCAGCTAATTTGCCCTGAAATCTGTGGTTTCTGGGAGACACGGCTCTGACTGCCCGCCGCTGTGCGGCTCACAGATGGTTTGGGTTACAGAGAAGGGGAAGTGCGAGAGGTGGTCAGACAGGAATGACTGAAGAGGCAGAGGCAGGAACACAGAATGACAACAGAGTAACTCATTTCAGACCAAGAAAAGGATTACGCCTGTATTCCTCTCTCCTGACATCAAGCACGGAGAGAGCGACTGCCTCATGTTCTGACAGGTGTGTGTATGTGGCAGTTGATGAAGAGCCATTTCTTCTTTTTTTTTTAATGTGAAACAGGTTGATGCACGTGTCTCATTCATGGCTTTGCATCTTAACACACCTGCACTATTTATACAGCACCTGCTCACAGCATTAAAGCACGCTATATCATGTTCCATCATGGACAGCCGATATATAAACACAACAGTTATGTAGGACTATTACTCTTTTGTCTCCACTGCTCAGATACATTGTCGTAAAGAGTCATTCTTCGGTCTCCTGAATGTGGATCACAGCAGGCGAGTATTTTACAACAGTGTTGCATCTACTAAAACACAGATGGTGTTCGTCGTGAATCTGTTTGAGTATATAAGAAGTCTTTGATTACAGGATTCATTGTATGACAGCACTAAACCGGTGACGGTAAAATATCATTTACATGAAATAGAATATGGATTACTTTAACTGCTGTACAACCTGACAGCAAGTTTCCATATGTTTTCCATAAAACACAAATAAAACTTCAGGTAAATTTTCACTGTGATTAACCGTTAACTCAACAAAGCACCACAAATAGCAGCTGTAACGGAGGTACTGTGCTATAGATGCAAGCGTTGCAATGTCCCTGGATATTTAGAGGCGGACATGTTTGATACGATTATAAAGCTCCCAGTGTGTGTGTGTGTGTGTGTGTGTGTGCATGTAGATCTGTGTGTGTTATTGTTTACCTGAGAGCAGCAGCATGATAAGTGTCCACATAGTCAGAGATGAAGAGTTCTCGACTTCTGACCACTGGGTCTGTGATGACCAGCTCCCGGCCAGAGTCTGGAGGAAGAAAAACCACAGCGGTACTGAATACATATCTACACGATATACAACTAAAGACAACTCATTCATCTATGACGAAGAGGGAACAGAGATGAAGTCGTTCTGAGTATTTTAACTCACTAATGGAAATCATGAGCACAGTTCTGTGTAAGTACAAAGTACTTCTGCAGAGGTCCTATTATGCCACATAACTCAATAAAGTGTGGTCCCCTGAGGAGAGGGCCTAATGTTCGGTTCTCTAGTGAAATGACCCTTGGGGGGGGGAGGGGGGGGCGGCTGGCTGGCAGGCACTTGTAGTTGACAAATGACCTGATTTGTGGCGTGCTGTGGCCACTACCACACACCTTGTGACATTAATTCTAATAATGCAGAGTCCCTGCTGCAGATAGAGGAGCACAGCGCTGCAATGATGCGAAACTAAAATAAAGCTTTCCCTGTGACACAAGAGATACGTGGATCATTGTAGAAAGAGGAAACAGCACAACGCCCCGTTTCTCTCGTTATAACTGGGACTGCATATGTTCTCTGGTTACACAGCTGTTTTACACATTATATACACACATGTATGTTGAGTTGACTGTAAGCTGTGAGCAACACTGAGAAAAGTTCAGCCATAAGGGGAACTGGAGCTAATGAGAACCGCTAACGGCCAACAGGATCCGTCAACAGGTGTGTGTGTGTGTGTGTGTGTGTGTGTTGTGAGTACATTTTTTTTCTCAATACTGAGTTTAAATAGAAGCATTCTTAAGAGGAACATGTACCGTTGAAAACCAAATACAGAACTAACAAGAAACTGCAAGTATCTGTAAACGGCTCAGAGCAAGAACACGGAGTGCTTCCTGCAGCAAAGTGGGTTGAGAAAATAATAATGACGGATATAATTAACCAATCAACCAAACGTGTTGAGACGCTCACTCTAAGGATTTATATATATGTACAATATGTGATGGCTTTATTAATTAAGAATTTGTTTCATAAAAAAATCTTAATTAAATGATTTAATTTAAATGTTTTCATATTAATATGAATAAAGAACAATATGTATTATGTGGCTCAGCATAGGCTATTCTGTAAAATCCTATTACTTATTCATCAACAGATTATATATCTATAATCTACTATATAGATATATATATCTATATATATATATATATCTCACAAGTCGATGTAGAATGTTAGATTTCCTTCTCGTCATCAGCATTTGATATCCAGCTGCTTAAACAAGTGACTGTGCTTATGTTCCTGTAGATGTGTATGTGTCAGAGTGTGATGAGTGCACCAACACCGATGGTGTCGAGAGAGTGCTCAAAGGCCACATGACATTGCGGGTTATTAACACTTGACAGCTCTGCTGTCTGGCTTGAAGGAGTGTTACCCTGGGAACAGCGCCGAGCCACGGGATTGGCTCGGCCGCCTGGGACATCGGCTTCTGGTTTCTGTTTGAAATGCAATTCACAGCTAACGCTTATACCCCCCCCCCCCCGACATTCTGGAGAGATGAGGCAGGTGTGTGTGTGTGTGTGTTGGTGAAGGAGTGTTGTGTTACAGAGCCAGTAAGTGTATTGACTTTCTGTGTGTGTGTACTGTATATATATATATATATATATATATATATATATATATATATATATGCACATGCGTGGATGTATTTCAGCGAACAAAAGGCAGTCTCACCGTTCTCATTGTTGCGATCCTGCACCAGGTGCTGGTAGACAGAGTCGGGCACCTCTGACTGGCGGTAGTACCATTTCACATTCATCAGCAGATGGTCCCGTTTACTCTGCAACACAGAGAGACACACAGAGCGAGTGAGCAGGAGACAAAGAACGGATCCCACAGTAAGATAAACAGACATCATTTTGTTTGATTACGACGTCACAAACTGGCCTCTTGGCAAACAGCGACGCTGTGCAAGCGCTCTGTTTATGACTCACGCAGGCTGATGCCAAAACGCACACGGAGAAACCGAGTCAATTAAAAAGGGATTGCAGAAGCATTTAGAGCTTTAATAAAGTAAACAGTGGGATGGCCGCTGCTGGAGGAAGTGTGGAGAGAGAGGAACCATGAGGGGTGGATGAGTGTTCAATCCTCTGTCTTCTCATCACTTCATGACAACAAAAACACTATTCTATTAAGGCTATTAAAGTGTACTCATAAACAGGCACTGTATCCCTTTATTGTGCTTTGGGCTCAATTCTCTTTAAGTGCTGCCACCCACTGGGCTTTTGATAAAGTGCAAGTCAGCAAAAGCGTGTAATCCCTCAGATGACCAGCAGGTGGCAGCACTGAGGTGAGAAGAAAGCTTTTCCAGGACCAGTCAATAAAATAAACAGAGGAGGGGGGGGAAAAGGGGGAGAGGGAAGAAAATGGCAGAAACTGAGGCCAACGCTGAGGTGAGAGATGAAAAGGGCAAACTAGTGTTTTCATTTCATGTTATAAAATATTTATTGCGCCTTCACATGAGCCCAACTGACCGTCACAGTGGTTTGAAAGAACATTAGAGACTGCTGGGCTGGGTGCTGGACTGCGACACTATCCCAGCCATTTTTATTAAGGGGCTCTGCTACGCTGCGCTGCACTAACCGACTGAGACACCTGCACCACCGCTGACACCCCCCGCAGGAGTAAAGGAGAAACGAGCATATGGAAAAAAAATGGAAGGGGGGGGGGGGGGGGTCTCCGGTAATCTAAGACAGACAGTTTAACTTCCGCTCTTTCCAGGCTCTTAACTGTATCTGTGTGTGTGTGTGTGTGTGTGTGTGTGTGTGTGTGTGCAGGAACATGAGGTCAGAGTAAAGATATTTAAAGCCTTTAGAGTACATTGTTCGCTTGTGTCACTGGGGAGGAGGCTGAGCACACGCAGCCAAGCAAATCATCACCTCCCTAAACCCTCAAGCCCACCTCTGCTTTTCTCACTCTCTCCATTCCTCCCTCCTCTTCCTCCCTTCCTCTTCTCCATCTTTCTCATTCCAACCCTCCACCTCCGTTTTTTTTCTCCTTTCCCTCGTTCCTCCCTTTCTCCAACCTTGAGCCGGGAGGAGGAATGACTGAGTAAGTGAGCCTGGACGTGTTAAACAGCAGCTGGCACGCAGTCAAGTCAGCTGCATTTACTGCTCTGAACGATTGTACGCGAGTGTACGCGGAACATCACACAAGCACACACTTTGCTTGTGATTCAACAGAGAGCCATACTTATGGACTGGAGACACAGACACATCCCCCCCCCCCCCCCCTCTCAGGCACATAGTCCTAGACACACCATGTGTGAAGAAATGTGTGCAATGACGTCATGCCCCCCCCTGGCAGTTAGCCCACCCATCCTAACCTCTTGTCTATCCAGTGATCAGACACTGTTGCCCTCTAGACTAACAGACTGCCTGCCACATCAGAACGAGTAGTTATCCGCTGCTTATACATAATTAATACTTTAAGGAGACTGTAAATGCTGCCAGTGTGCTACCTGAACATTTCATTTTCTGCCTGTAAGACCCAGAAATCAAAGGCAAAACAGAAAAGCACAAGCAGGCGGAGAGACGCACCACACACACACACACTGGTTTTACACCTTAATTCATGAGCCCGCATTACTTTAAAGCAACCGAACGAGCCAAAGCACAGAGCGAACGTTACTTCGGCTATCATCAGTATCCTCGTCGCTACAAAGTAGCCGACGCTCTCAAGAGCAGATTGCTGTTTAGAAGCTCACAGCGGCGTTAAGCCCTCTTCAGGCAAAAGAGGGAGGGAGGTGTGTGGGGGGGAGAGAGAGAGAGAGAGAGAGAGAGCAACATATGGAGCACGTAGTGGGAGTGAAGCATAGCTTTCAATTATCACAATTCTATAAACACACGGGGTGGAAAAAAATGAGCCGATAACACGAGGAGAAAATGAAAAGGAATGATGGACTGCTCAGGCTCGCCATACAAACTCCTAGCTGTATTGTCTTTCTATTGTTTTTTTTCCTCCTGCCATAGAAAATAACAGAGAGAACATATAAGAGGGACCACAATGCTGAATTGATTAGAGACATTCCACGCTGCCTGTAGAGAGCCCAGCCCCGCACAATGTCGGCCATCTTTGTCTGTCCTGCCAGAGGCTAAACATGGCCCTGCCCTCCCTCCTCCTGGGCCTTAAACCCTGGGAATGTTGCTCACCGCGGAGAGGCCAAAAGACTTACTAACCCACTACTGAGGGAAAGAAATTAAACAAGAGGAGGAAAAAAAATATATAGTGCAAAGGAAGCAAAGCAAAGGAGACATAGGGGGGAGCTGAGGAGAGAGAAAGGCTTGGATTAAGGTAGGAGGAGCAAGACCTTCTCATTTCCTCAGACTTAAAATTACAACTATCCTCCTCCTGCTTCACTGAAACCCCCCAGGGTACAAGGCCACCCCTTTATTCACTGAGGAGATATAAATCTGAGAGTCATGCTTTGGGGCTGAGCACAATAGCACCCCTCCTCCCTGCAGTGGCTCAGCCTTGCCTGTGGCATTCTTGGGTACACTCATCAGACAGGGGCGGGATTATAGGAGGGCACTCAAATGGTTATATACTGGGAAATATTGAAAGAATTTAAAGTGTCTGGTTTGACAGCTATTTAGGTTGTGAGCAGCACACCACAAAGGTTGTCCAGTCATGTTTTCACTCATGCTATTTGAGTTTTCATTTCCTATGAGCTGGTTTCTTTTACACTACATTGTTTTTTTATTTACCAACATCGTTTTATAATCAGTTTTTTTGTAAACCTAATGACTGTGACTTGTTTGTTTTATCTTTTTTAGAAATACAGATTGTTATTATCATTGTAGAATGAATCCAAACGATATCACTATTAATACAAATAAAAAACAACCCAGTGCATTCATCACTGTTCTTAAAGCAGCCAGGACAAGCCAGGCATTGTGTGAGTCGGTTAATTCTCCCTCCGACTAGCTAAAGGTGGCTGGCCCCTTGGATCCATAATGGCTGTGCAGTTTTCTTTGTGTGGCTGCATGTGTGTGCAGTCAACTCTGGCGCTGGGGCCCCTGTGTACGACCACACCACTACAAAGACCCGGGGAATGAAGGAAATACAGAGGGCAGACTTTCCTTTTAACCACAACAGGCTTTAAATGTGAAAAGGAACCCAGCTCTGTTAGACGTACACGTAAACGATGGACTGAGTCTGGGATTAATTCCATGTTCTCCGCTAAGAGAGTGTGAAATCAATACAGTGCTTTTCATTTCAAAACCAACGACAACACTAATACGATTCAATGTTGGGGAGAGTGCACAGCGCCGGACTTTCTCCCGCATCTGCTCGCTGTGGCCTTTACAATATGGTCACTGCCTTGCAGCCGAGGCGAGCTGTGACACCACCGAGAGAACGTTGTTACAACCTGTAACCCTCAAACCTAATACCCCATTGGTCCTCCTCCCCGAACTGTAACACTAGAGCTTTGCTTTAAAACAAAACCAGACCCTCCCGCTCCCACACGACAGGCCCCCAGTGCACCTCGTTAACAGGAAACCTCTGTTTATTTTCTCTGCTTTTCAAACACTCTCTTCTTCCTCTGCTAACCCCCCCCCCTCTCACTGGTGACATCAGCAGCCAGGATCTATGACTTCCTTCAGGAGGTGGCAGCCAGAAGTAAGGAAGGAAAGACAGATCCCAAACACACAGACAAAGGAGACAGCAGAGAGCGAGGGAGGGAGGGAGGAGGTCAAACAGACAAGAGCAGCAGCAGCAGCAGCAGCAGCAGCTCAGTGTTAGCAAGGAATGTCAAGCAGTTCAGCTAGGCTAGCAGGCTGGCTGAGCTAACGGCTCAGTTAGCTAACGCCCCAGGGGCAGGGGAGGCTCAAGCACGGTGGATCACGGCTGGTAACGGTGTGACATTGACAGGCGGGGGCTCAAAATGGGCACGGAGGGGAGGACGGATTGTGGGAGGGTTCACCTCGCCAGCCGCAAGGGGAGAGAGAGTAAGCACAGCCAAAGAACAAAAGGCTGATTGTGGCATTTGGAGGCAGAGATGGGGATCTGGGAGGACTAATCTGCTGCTCCGACATGATAAGATTAGAGAGAGGGAGGCAGGAAGGGCTGGCTGGGAAGATCACTCATACACTCGCATAAACACACACACACACACACACACAAACACACACACACAAACACAAAGATGATGGATCTGATTGGAAGGGTTCTCCACTTGGCTTTCCCTCTTCCTCATTTTCCTCCTTATTTTCTCCTGCTCTCTCTGAGACAGAGATTTCTGCCAGCACACCAGCACTCAATAAGCACTTCCATCTGGACGACAGAACACGCACACACTCAAAAACTGCATGTGTGTGTGTGTGTGTGTGTGTGTGTGAACGTAAACTGGCGAGGTACAAGAGATCTGCTGTGCTAAAGCAATGCACGACATCTCAGTGACTGACAAAGGAGGATGTTAAAAAGAAATGCCAGCATGGTGCGAGAGCAAACACACGCATACAAGCCAATGCTCTCTCTCTCTCTCTCTCTCTCTCTCTCTCTCTCTCTCTCTCTCTCTCTCTCTCTCTCTCTCTCTCTCTCTCTCTCTCTCTCTCTCTCTCTCTCTCTCTCTCTCTCTCTCTCTCTCTCTCTCACACACAAATAACAGGCTTTCAGGATAAGCACCGCTATTCTTCTCCCAACCTTGCAGTAAAGCGGGGCAGGCTGGGACTCTGTGTCAGAGGTAAGAAAAAGCGCCTCTAAATCAGGCTGTCAGCGCCAGCAGCAGCAGCAGCAGGATTCCACTCTGCAATCCTCCCCTCCTTATGGGCTTCACAGTGAGCACTTGGCTACATGGAGGAAAAAGGAAGGGTAACCTGCCCCTCAAGCCTCCGTCTCCAAGGCCCATATAATAACAGTCAACAAATGCTGATTACAATGTTTGCGAGGAGGAACTGCACACAGCCTGCCTCCCCGCCTGGCAACAAGAACGAATGGAGAGAGGGTGTGGGAGGCAGAGGGAGGAGGTGAGGTGAGTCCCAGCTGCGGTGGTGGTGGTGCTGGCAAAGACCTTTGCGCCGTGCCTACACAGGGGTCTCTCTCTCTCGCTCTTTCTCTCTCTCTCTCTGCCTCTCTCTCTGCCTCTCTCTGCCTCTCTTTGGCTTGACCTCTTTGGATATTAAATCGGCACCCTCTGCTTGGAACACACTGGGCCCATCTGTCAGCCCGGCTCCATATTGGATTGGATGAGCATTAGCCGTTTCAAAGTGGGCAGATTTGCTCTTGTTGCTCTTTGTGTGTGTGTGTGTGTGTGTGTGTGTGCCTTTGAACATGAGCGCCCACGCCTGCCTTAAATGTAATCACCCCCCCCTCCTTTAAGGAATCGAGCAGACGTGCATAAACCCCTTCACGACGGACTCGCTAGTCGTGTCGTTGTACAGATTGACGACACACAGCGACACTTCTGAGTGATGTTAACAGGTCCTCCTGTCATCCAGGCAAAAGAATGAGGGATGGTGCGAAAGAGTAGGTGGAGAAGAAAGAGGAGAAGGGTCGAGTCACGCGGAACTCACAGATGATACCAATTAAGACCTGAGGGCCACTACTGGTGGATCACACGGACAACCACACTTTACACACTGGAGAGTCACAAGCACCGCACATGACTGCTGTGTCTGAGGCCTCGCTCATCCTAAACTGTGTTTCACCTCCATGCTGATGACAAGCAGGGGCTGATTGCACAAGTCTTCGCTTCATCTCTGCTTTCTTTCAATTGGGTCCCAGTGAGAGCCAGTAAAATAATGGCAGAAATATTAAGAGCAATGCATGACGTCGACCACGTCGCGCTGCTGGGAATCGAGAACACCAGCCTCCGCTGCACGCTCCATAAAACAGCCGGGCTGTGTCCAACTTAAATATTTGTCTTTGCCTCCGACGCTCATCTGCTGCACGCCAAGAAATTTAAGACGATTCCAGGGATGGTACAGAGAGCAGCACCATGAAAGGCGAAAGGAGAGAGGGGATATATAAAAAAAAAAAAGAAATCCACTAATGATGATCATTATCTGCAGACCACAGGCACGGAGCACCAGGGACCTGACAACTTGTGTTCAGTGATTTAGGCTACACACAAATAAACAGGCACTTTTTTTTTCTTCCTCTTGTTTTGAGAACACAGACTGGAATCCTTGCAGCACGAGCAGGTTATAGACTAGAATGCAGATCCAAGTGAGACTTCAAACATAGGCTGTGCGAGGACAGATGGAGGCTGTTAGAAGAGCTCATATCTGGGTGTTCAGATCATAATACCGACTTTATTTCTCAAGCCCTCCCTCCCAGCCAGACGTACAGTTATAGCCTGCCAGAAAACATTGTCATTTCTGCCTTCAGTCTTTCATTTAGCCGCTTCAAAGCCATCTCGCTTTGATACCTGGCTTCCTCTGCGTGTGCAAGTGTGTTTGCCAGTGCGTGTGTGTGTATGCGTGTAGCCTGGGATGTTCTCTTGAGAGCAGAGACTTGTCTGGTCTCAAGGTAATACCCATGAGTCAGGACTCAGAGTTAGACACACACACACACGTGAGAAGACTGAGGAATACTGGTGTTTTTGGACGACACAGGCTTCCTTTGTGTTGCGCAGAGTGTTTCAACAGCCTGGTGTTTTGTTTGGGAGGCTGTTTGCCTGTGATCCATTGTGTTAGCTCTGCCTTGTTAGCATAGCCTGGTGAGCTAATGACACATCTTAGTAATACTGACTGGACGACTGCTGTGTAGGAAGAGAGGGGGGACTGCTCACTGACAGGGTTGTGCAGAAAGGATATGAATATTAGGCTGTGTGTGTGTTTGTGTTTTGTGTGTCACTTTGGACGTCTGCCCAGCAAGCTTATCCAGACTCGGCTTGTGTGTGTGTGCTTGTGTGTGTATGAGACTACCAGCGGCAGCCTCCTGAGCAGGACATGGCAGAGAAGGAGATGTGGGCTGATTGAGCGCTTTAATGGAAGACAGGAAATGAGAAGGCTTGCCTCAGCCAATACTAATCAGCACACACACACACACACATATTTAACTTTCAGGCTTACGTGTAGGTTAATGCAGTAGTAATACGCGTGCGAAGCAAATAAGATTCATGATATGTGTGTGAAGGGTGGACAGGTTGTGTGCGCGTAGTACAACCCAGTCAACGACTCACCGGGGAGTCAGAAAGGTGTTTTGTGTGTTAGGATGTGTGCCACTTCAAAGACTGAGGGGGTGTGTGCTTTGAGAGGGATGATAGAACAGACTGTGTATCTATGTGTGTATGTTTCTGAGAATGCTTTGGAGGTCTTCTCCATGGAAGAGCAGCTGTCAGGCCATGAGAAGTGTCTATGGGGAGTGTGTGTGTGAGAGTGACATAGATACAGAGAAATCTAGAGGCTTGTTGTGTGTGTGTGTGTGTGTGTGTGTGTGTGTGTTGCTCTGTATGGTCAGCACACATCGATACACAGCTAATAGGAATATTTATGATCCTTCTAACACACGCGCCAAAGCTCATTTCCGCATACATACATGCAATCGTTTCTTTGTAAGGAGACAAAGACAAACACAAACACACACACACACACACACACACAAAAGAGAGAAGAGTGGCGACACACAGTCGGAGATGGAGGCAAATAGGAAGCGAGGAAGAGAGCAAGCATGCAAAGACAGATCCTAACGCTGCGCGTGAAACTGGACAGACAGCATCGCAAAATGGCCTTGAAGGGCCGGTCCCACCGTGAGCTCAACCGCTGATTGAATTGTATACTTCTGAAGATATCCATCCCTCCATCTCTCTGTCTCTCAACTCTCTCCTCTCTCCTCTCTATCTCTGCGTCTGAAGGTGACCTTGCCTCGCGCTGACACCGGCCCTATCAGTAATACATCATGTAAGCTGTGTATCAGCCAGATGCCGCACTAGCTGAGCAGTGGGTGGTCTGTCATGGCACGCTTGCTTTGTACAATATGCAAATAATCACATGCAAATTACCTACCAATGTGTGCGATGATATATCAATGCGGATGCAAATGCGGTCGGCTATCAGACGCGAGTGTGTGGTAAACAAAAGATTTAAAGTTACAGGCCTCTCACCAAATACAGTTACAGCTCACAAAATCACTCACAGCAACTGCAGTTTGAATGCTGGGGAAGAATGTGATTATAACACGTGTGCACACGCACATGCACACGCACACGCACGGGCCAGAAGCGTTAAGCAGCCTCCTGCTGTGCCGCAACAAGAGATGTATTGTAGACAACACAGCTGCAATAACAAGGCTGGCCCACTGCTAGAAGGAGTTGTACTGCATGACTCCCAGTCTAGACCGGTTATAACAGCCGCCATATTGAGTTTCATTTGAAATGTGCTTAATCTGACCTGAAATTAAAGTCCCTTTGAAACAGCATTTTTTCCCGAACATGTTGCTTCTTTAATTCAATCGTTACAAAAGTACAAACCAAGTCTGGTTTCAGTTAGGAAGTCCAAAAGGCATTTGTAAAATTGATGGTTACGGGTGAATTGTTCACGTCTCTGTGACAGTAGCATTGATCGATCCTCCTACGCAATTAACTTTGTTTAGCTTCAACTGTCAAGTGGGTGTATGGTATAAAAGGATGAGATAATGAGGCAAAGCAAGATAAATGGTTTGTGGAGGTAAACATTATTAAATGTAGTAAGGCAGAATAAAGAGTGAAACACCATGCACAACCCGGTTGCATTAACTGAACAGACCTGCTGTGAAACAATAGACCTTTTGCACACATTCTGTCGAGACTTTAAGCACCTAGTGATATCCTCCAGGATGCAATATGATGCATTGTATTCTTGCATGTCATTAAACCCTTCACAGCTTGAAGGTAGCAGAGGGAAGATGGGAATGTAAAATTAAACCATAATAACCTTTTCTTTCTACATTCGGTATTCGTCGTTTTGTTTACAATATTGACAATATAGCAAGAGAAGATATTGGATCAATAGGTGATAAATAGAAAATACGAATTAAAACTGCAGCAATTTATATGCTGCTCACTTCCAAAACTGTAACACAATAAAATACACATGGTTCTGAAACAATCGCTCACTAATGCAGAACATGGGAAAAGCATGGGTGTCATGATGAGCTCAGTGTGTCAAACACATAACGTTGAGACACTCACACACAGATACAGCGCGCAGAGAGAGAGAGAGAGAGAGAGAGAGAGAGAGAGAGAGAGAGACAACACACCAACATCTCTACTCTCTGCAACCGAGGCACATCAAAGTCTTCTCCACCCATTTATCTGTGTGTGTGCCTGTAAATCAAAAGGCATACTTTGAACATGCACACACACACGCACACACACACACGCACAAGCTCAGACTGCATTTGCTTTGTGCAGCAGCATCCAGGGCTGGGCAGGGGAGGTAAAGGATTTTGCTGTTGACGGGGGAATTACTTGCCTCAGCTCACTCTGTCAGGGAGGAGAGGGGGATGACTGTTTACCCGCAGTGAGTGAGAGAAGGAAGGAAAGACAAAAAAAAAGAGAAAGAAAAGACAGCGAGGTCACTGCTGTGTCTGAAAACAGTGCTTTCTTCTCTGCAAGTCACCTTTTACTTCACTTTCACCCTTCACTTGCCCCCTGCTGCCACTACTGAAAGGTCACTCTCTCTCGCTCGCTCGCTCGCACGCACGCACGCACGCACGCACGCACGCACGCACGCACGCACGCACGCACGCACGCACACTTCTACCTCTGTCTTTAAAAATGTCTGTACGGTGTGTTAGATAAGAGGCCAGGTCAATGTAATTAGTTGTAACGTGCGTGTTCAGGGTAAGATACTACACACAGCAACAGTGGAATAAATGCACAAACACATTCAGAAAGCCACAGAGGAAATCCAAGGAATGCACACACACACAGACACATACACACACACACATACAGATGATCTGTGCATCCCAGTGTGACCGTATGGTTTGGCGGGGACTTCCTACCGACCGCAGAGGAAGTGTTCGTTTACAGTGCACAGTTCAGTTGTCCGCCATCACATCCTGTCTCTCTAGCTCTACACGGCAACGCAAAGCCTGCACGGCTCAGCCCGGTCGCTGCTTTGAAGTTAAATCGAGCAGAAAGGAGAACACGGTTCACCATACCATGCAATCTGCATCCGCGTGAGATTTGCTACCGCGCAAACAACCTCACACGACAAAGCACAAAGAGAGAGCTTTACTCTGCTTTCAGCCCGTTTCTGCCGGCCCGATTCTTGCCTTTCCTCCTCTGTTGTGGCGCTGTGATTGACACCCACCTGTCCTTGGGTGGAGGGTGATTAGGTGTTCTTACAGCTGGCCCCTTTGTAACAGAGTGGATACTTGTACTAGATTGTGTGTGGAGAGCGATATGATAGGCTGATGATGGAATGATCCAGCTGACATTGACTAACAGTCGGTGGAATACAACAGGGCGGGGTTATTGATGACTCTCTTAAAAGGTGGGTATCATTGCCATGGCAGCCCATACATTATCAACCGTGCAGCCACGCCCACCGTCGCCGAGCAAACAATCCCCAGCAGTGTTGGAATGGTTGAGGGAGAGAGGGGAATGCTAAATGTGCCACTTCATCTGGTGATTGACACAAAGCCTCTTGTTTACCGGCGCCACGGAGATTTGCATCTTTTTACCGCTGCCCCTCCCTCTCTTCTTCTCTCTCATTTCTGTTCTGTTCCCACAATCCTCCCTGTTTGTGGCGGCGCTGCATGAAGTGGATATTACTCCACCCTGCTGCTATGATATTGATCAGCCTCCTCCCTCCCTCCCCCTCCTCCTTTCTCTCTCCTCTCTTCATAGCCCACTGAATTGATTCCACCTCTCCCTCTGAGCCCACCAGCTAGCAGTGATTAAACACGCTACTCACACACACACACTAGAGTCTTTGGTCGGGGTGTGTGGATGTGTAGCCTTGCTTTACTTTAAAGGCTATAAAGCTCAGCGGCCGCTGCACCAGCCCTGTGAAAACACTGCTTCTTTTCATTCAAGGCAACCAATGACTGCGAGCTTAGCATGACGTATTACCGTCATAAATATTTTTGTTATAGCATGTTAGCATAGCACATCAGCAGGCTGGCATACGGCTGTGCTCCGGTGGTTTTTGTCAGGCTGGTGTAAAAGGTGGCTGTAGTAAGGCTTGACAGGTGGGCTCCAGACACCTTGTGATTCTCTGCAGAACCACACAGAGCTGACACACACACACGCTCCTTATAAGGGCCTGCGGTGTCCACAAGCACCAGACTAGCAGCTAAAAGCTGCACTAAAGACAGAGCAGTTATATGAAACAGCATAGAGTGGGTGTCAGTGCTACATAGACAAAAGGCTTTTCCAAAGAGCCAAAATCAGCTGTGTACAGTTGCAAGACATCTGAGGATTTATTGGGAGTAAAAAAAATCAAATCATCTACTAGGTGAGTGAATAGCTGCATGGCTATTTCCTCACCAAACGCTGAGCTTGGCTAAAAAAGTGCTAGCAGCAGGAGCTGCCGCCTCATATGCACACACTTAGTGTTAAGTAAGTGAATTAGTTAAATACCTACCCTCTCCTGTTTACCAGAAGGCAGCACCTCTGCTGACGATAGCTGGAGTGCTAAAGGTTTTGGATGAGGAGTCCTTGCTGATGAGCTAACGAGGGCTCACAGCCTCACTGCCATTTGGCATTTAAATGTCATTTTAGTGTGCCGCAAACAGTTTGCACCTAATTATGGCCAGTTGCTGCTGTGTCCCCGAGTTAAGCAGGAGTCCCAAAACAGCCGTCCACGCAAGAGCAGGGTTATTGTATTGACTCTCTAAAGAAGCAAGACCTCCGCCTTTAGGCTTTATGCTGAGGTGGACTGGATGTGAATGTTGATAAAAAAGGGTTCGACAGCATGTAAAATGTTAACGGCCCAAACAAAGACGCTGGGTGAGAGCAAGGACAGTGTGAGGGTGATCAATAGGATTAATCAATATTCTCCCTTTCACTGTTTAAATTAGTATTTGTATTGTGCTGCAATGTAACCTCTTAGACAGGCTCAAAGTGACTTTATTTCAAGTTGTGTGATCTGATAAACAGAAAGTCTTAAATTAACCTGCATGAAACACTCAATTAGCAGCTACAGAGAAAGCTAAAGCAGTGCTTTGACAAATAAATAACATTATGTCTCATTATCACTCAGAGTAAGCCCCATCTATAAAACCCTCTAACGATCCAGGGAGGCATCTTTGGAGATGGCGTTTTGAGCCAAAAAGGTACTACACGAGACAGTCAGCCATCTGTTAACAGCGAGCTCCATCGGTCCCCTACAGGTCCCGTCACCAGTCTGCAGCTAGAGGAGTGTAAGCACAGGTTCCACTGCGGCACACGCGATGAAGAAATGGGCCGTGCGTTTAGAGTAAGTGTGTGTGTGTGTGTGTGTCTTGGCTCTGCAGGGAAGGCGAGGACGAGAGGTCACCGTCTATACTGGGATCACACCTACACAGAGAGGGGGGGTCTCAATCACCTCCGACACCCCCTCCCCTTTGCTGATGGAGAGAGCCTCTCACACTCATCCGCCAACTCCATTACCCAATCCGACAGGGCAGCACATTAAATCATTCCATTTCACCTGGAGAAGAGAGGATGAAGGGAGGAGATGGTGGGAGGGAGGCAGGAGTTGTTGTCCCCCCCCCCCCCCACTGTCCTTTCTAGCTGGTGTGTGAACTGATACAGACAAGCCCACGTGCTGGGCAACCATCAGTAATGGGCCCAAATCAGCCCCCCCCCCCCCCCATCCCACAATGCCTTGAAGCACAAGATTCATCACAAGGGCCAGACAGTAGAGGAGAGGAAGAACAGAGGAGTCGGAGGGAAATAATGTGGAAGAAGGTGAAGAATGCCGTAAGATATGAAAACAGCAAATGATGGGAGCCTATAAAAGAGTTATTCACCCTCAAATGGGGAGGGCATTATGGCGATCTATAAATGGGCTGTTAAACTCAATAGCCCACGGTTAGCTTGTCGTGACGCTGCAGTGAAAGTCTACACAGCGGACTGTGTTAGTCCTACCATAAACACTCAGCCAGAACCATCTGGAATAAAAAAAAATAAAAAATAAAAATGCTCCGATTATTTCAATTAGCTCCGGAGCGAGTAAGATGAGGAAATTACACAGCACGGATCACAAAGCTCCAAATATAGATAGCCTCGCACGGCAGCGGCTTGCCTTAACAACAGCAGGCCACGGGGATAGAGGAGAAGCTGCTGGATAAAAGACATGGGGATTTGACAGCTGTACAAAAAAAAAAAAAAGGGGGACTTAGGGGAGGTCTGTATTTTCTTAATCATTTCATTAAGATAGTGCTTAGGCTAATTTAACAGTAGGCTTAATAACGCAGACTTTTCCTCCCTCTGCTCTGTGCACAAGTGTTAACTGCCTGCTGGAACAAAGGCGGCTCTGTTCACAAACACAACACTGCCAAACTGTTAAGTACATTCCTATAAAGAGAAGAACAAAGAGCGTTTGAGCGTGGCGGGAGCAGAAATGAATACAGCTACTGAGGGGATAGCACAGCTCAGCCCTTTGATGCCAGGAAATGTCTTTACTATCACAGATAGTGTTTATGCTGCTTCACAGTGTACGGTTTAAGATCCAGGCAACAATGAAATCAACTGGTAGTAGCATAAAATCCCAGCCGAGGTATGTGCTGCTGAAACAAGCAGACGAATTGAGGCGATGGTTGAGAATTGTGAGGTTTGGAGTGGAGGGTTTTGTGGTAAGCACAGCTAGGGACTCACAACGCAAGAATAATGAAGTGTGTAATGTTTTTGTGTGTGGGTTTTGAAGTCACGAAAATGCACAAACACCTATGCACAGAATAAATGAAGTGTGTGTGTGTGTGCGTGTGTGGTGAAGCGTCTCCAAGCCCCTCCCAGCTGTGGTTCCCCCTCGGCCCGTGTGATCCATTGGCGGTGACAAGACAGGCAAACACAATTTAGACCGGCCCATCAAAGCAGCCACTGCAGGCGGACATGTGACGCACTGTACAGGAAACACACACACACACACACACAAAAGAATCGGTCCACATTTGTTATTGGTCAAAATCTAGAAAAACCCGCCTGTCCTCCTTTTTAAATGTTACATATTTTCTCTGCAGTAACTGAGACACCTTTTGTTCTACTTAAGGCGAGGCTGTGCCGAGTAAATCTTTGGGGATATGGTGCATTTTATGGTTCAGAGTAAAAATCCTGATTTAACAGTAAAAGCTAGATCTGTGAGGACCCTCCCGTGTCTAAATCTTGATTACATGACTGATACAGACTCTTGTTCTTTGGTTTGGAGGTTTAAGAGACGGTTTCCTTGTTCGTGTTTACTGACTGGACGTCATTGTGCTAGAGCGGTGGCACACGAGAGCTCTTAAACATGAGTGATATTCCCCCCTTTCATGATTAAAGCATGAGCACATGTGAGCCGGTTGCGTTGCATTAGATCAACAAGCGTGAAGCAAGATGGAGAATAGATAAAGTCAGACGGTCTGTATGAGCTGCTGGAGGTGGCAGCCCGTGGTGATGTTGCTGTTGTTTTAAGGGCCGCGTGAGGCAGCGGGCTCCGAGGTACGAAGTGTCGACATTCCTCAGACCTCACAGCAATCCCCTAAATGTCCTCTGCTCGTGTCTGCTCCTCTCTCTGCCCGATGCCCTGGTCCCTGCTTCGCTCTTTCCTTCCTCGCTGTGCTCTCTCTCGACCGGCGAGAGTTAATTTGCACCATGTGTTCTTTAACGGAGAAAGAGAGGGGCCCTGGTAGAAGCGTGTGAACTCGATACCACTGTAAATCTCCACTTCCACAGCGGTACCCTCTTGCCCCTCCTCCTCCTCTTCCTCTCTCTCATTCTTTTTTTATTGGCATGTCACACATTGGACAAGGTGGAAATTACACTGAGCTGAGCTGCGAACCAGTGGCAAAGCCCGCCAGATACCCACTTAAGCTGAGAGAGCGGGGAATAGTGGAGGGCGGAAAGGAGAAAAATAACAGCAGGAGGGAAGTGGAAACGTAGAGTGGGCGAGGACGGGGAGGTGGGGTAAAATTAGCCGTCCATTTTCAAAGCAGAGGCCAATCCAATTAAAGCTTGACCAATCCACGCAAATGTGTTTAGTGTCTGGTTACTACACTCAGTGCTGGGTGGCCTGGCAGAGACGAGAGATTCTGCTCTGAACACGATACTCCTGAGATACACACTAAAGATGCACTGATTGCAATTTTCTTGGACGATTCCCATTTACGATTTTTCTTAAATCTGACCTGCCAATTGGGATTTTTGCTGATTTTAATTTCCTTTCTAAAGAACTATACTACTTGAAAGCCCAGAGCTGTCCCGAAAACTGTTTTAAAAGTCAGTGTAAATGTCAAAAAGTGTAAATGTTATCCTTTTACTTTGTTATTGTCCTCACAGTGGTTATTTGCATAAAAACACTTAATTCTAATGAGCAGGAAATAAAGGATTGTATTTTTATTGGCATTGGTAGTTTTAATTATGTATTATAAGCTACTTAGAGCTAGTGTTAAGCACTTAAACAGTTCTCCAATATCTCTTTTATATTTCTGTGAATACAGCTCCTTAAAACAACTGTATTTACTCAAGTTTCTCACAAAAATAATTTGACAAGATTACATCTGGACACATCTTGACAGTGTTATAATTTAACTGTTATAAGCAGGATGTGCTAGGGAGAGACTCTAAATGTTGGCGGAGGAGCCGGTCACTGATTACTCTGAGCTGCATGCACGGGAACGAATTACAACATAATAAATGTCTGATTAAGTTAGTTGTTCTTCCAGTGCTTATTTTGGACTTGCAGCTGTGACTAATTGCAAGCTGAAGAACTCCCACACTGACGACATGTTGTGTACAGGCAACAAACTTTAGGCCGAGCAATCTCTCTCACACATAATATTCGGGCTGACAAACACACACACTCTCACTCTCAAACACACACACACACACACACACACACACACACACACACACACACACACACACACACACACACACACACACACACACACACACACACACACACACACACACAGAGACGACACGAGAGAGAGGGAGCGAACCACCTTCTCTTTACATGCGTCAGTCACCTCTCACCCGTCAGTCAGTAAGAGAAACAGATCTCAGTCAGATATACTTCTGCTATAAAAAGTTGCAGATTGTGTCCGAGTAAAAAAAAGAAAAACCAGCTGCTGTTGCGGCCATCGGCCTTGAGCCCCGACAAGCCTGTGCATTAAAACGGTGAGAGGGGAGACAACAACTCAAGATGTGGCATTTCCCTCAAACTTGCGGCCAGTATTTCCCAATATTGTATTTTACTTTTCCATAATTGTTTTAGAGATGAAGACAATGAAAAAGTCTACAAAATGTGACATAATCACATCACATAAATTATAGCAATAGCCCATAAAAACTAATTTGCTTATATGTAGGATATAAACAAATATTTAAATAGATGTACTGTAGTCTACACACACACACACACACACACACACACAGTGTTGAAGGGCCTCATGTGCAGTTCTCTGGTATCTACCGTAGAAACCATCTAGCCCCAGTGATTGTTAGACACGATGAGCATTTGCATACTTCAAAGGACCTTTCAACCTCTAATTTAGTGTGCAACCCCCTATGGAGGAGTCGCCTGTTTTCATTTCAAAGGCAGACCTGCTCAGGTCATTCAAAAGCCCCTGTCATTATTTTCATATACAACGACCAGGTTGGGAGTCCTGAGGTTCTTTCGAGCTTCAAATATACCTGCTTTTCTTGGCGTCTTTGTTTTACCACTTTCTCATCAACGCCGGAGCCCAGGAAGATGGCTCTGCCTGTTTGTTCTACTGCTTTACAGATAAAAATGCAGTGCTCCACGCCAGAGTGCCGTGAATTCGCTTCAGATGTTAGTGAAGACATCAGAGGAGACAATTTCACTTGTGATGTGCCAGAATAAAAAAGAAAAGTGTCGGAGGAGCCGCTGAATATTTCAACAACTCAGCGACGAGGGGTGAAATTAGCACTTGGATATATATGCAAGGCCCAAATGTCATCCGTCACTGAAAAATGACTTGACAAATCTGCATGCATCCGTGTGTGTGTGTGTGTGTGTGTGTGAGAGAGATGCATCCAAGCTGGTGAAAGTAAACTCGACTAATGAAAGTCCAAAGGGGGAGAAGAGTGGGCGAAAGGCTTCTCTGCTGAATAATTTAGCAGTAGTGGGTCAAAGAGGTGGCTATTGATTGAGCTTTTAAAGAGTCTTATGAAAATGCTACGACCGCTAGCTAGCCCGGCCCTTCAGCCCTCCCAACCCCCCACTATCCAGAGGCTGCACCCTCTATGTCTGGGAAGGTAATCAGCACTCATAAAAAACACACACAAAACCCCATTTTGATTTCAGTCCGTCTCTACCTCCCTCCCCTCCCATCTTCTATCCGAGAGAAAGAGAGAATCCCATTGGCTGAGCACATAGTTTCCATAGCAGCATTTAGCTAATGCACAGGGAGGGCAGTGAGGATGAGAGAAAAAAGTGTTATCTGTCCAAAAAGATGAAAAGAGGGGGATACGGGGGAGAACAGAGGCGAGGAGCCAGGGGGGAGGGTAGATTTGGTGTTATACCCACAAGCAGAGCTGAATACAGCCTCCCTGCACTATGTTGTTATCTCAACCTTGCCATTTGTATTGCTTTATTTATTCCTCACTGCGCTCCTGTGGACAATCAATCATACCTGCCTCCCCAAAGAGAGACAGAGCCGTGTAGCCGTTTGAGAGATGCGTGCCTGTATCCATCCGATTCCAGAAACGCACAGCGCTCGCAAACCGACACCAGAGGAGGACTCGCGCTCGTCAGCCTCGCAGATTGTGTCCGCTTAAGAAACATACTCGCACAGAAACAGCAGCTGCTGCACCTAGTGACCCCCGGCACCTCAGCTAAGAGACCTAATGTTACCACAAAGAATGGCATTTATAGCTTTACTCAATGAAATTTCAAGTGTGCCGTGGCACTAAAGGAGGAGGGGGGGGGGGGGCATACCTCCTCATCGAGGAGCATTAATCAACACGGTCATAATGGGGAGAGTCACTTGATACTGCCAGAGCAGCAGTAAAAATAAATAAAAAAATCTTTTGCTCAGTGTCTGCTCACAACCAGCTGTGAGGGGAGGAGAGTGAGCAGGGGCGGGGGGGCTATTTGTCAAATAAATGGGAGGTAATCTGAACATGATTTGATTTGTTCACATTGAATAAAAATACTCCGCTTCTCATGTTAACCTGCTGCAGCCGAACCACAGTTATAAAAATCAGCAGCAATTTTCTGGTCTGTTTTCCCTTTTGTAGGTGAGTGACAAAGAACAGCCGTTCAGGGTTTAGTAGCCGTTATGCTGCGGTTCTATTGCTTTAAGGCGGCTACTCAATGGGGAACATTACAGGCAGAATGCTTCAATCACACAGCTTGCAGCAGGCTCGGCTGGCCGGCCATGTCCATAGATGCCCTTGTCAGAGCTGCCTCCTCACAGAAAGCAGACACTTAAGACAGCCACACACACACACACACACACACAATAGTGAAAGGGCTGCACCTCCACATGTTCGCGTCTGTGAAATGTACCACGTCGCTTAAAGCAGCTGAGTGGACCGTGGAATGAAAGGAAGAGCTGAGGATCTTTTACACACACACACACACACACACACACACACACACACACACACACAAAATTGCCCCTAATGAGGGTAGCGCCCCTCTCTCAAGAGATGGCAGCGGCTGCTGCTCTACTCGATAAATATTAACAAGAAGTGCGACTGATGGCGGTGCTCACTGATCCATAATTGCATTTCAAAATGTTCAATGGGGAGGGTGGGCAGCCGTGAAGGGAGAAACGGGGGAGATAAAAAGAGGGAACTCAGCCTTCTAGGCAGTGACGAGAGACAAGTGATGCCCGTCTAGTCAACCTTCTGCAATCATCTCGACGGCTCGGCGCCAATCAGAGACGTTTTGGTGGAAGAAACGCAACGGTTGTGCATTACAAGCTGACGTTCGTCCTTTCATTGACTCCCCGCTGCATGCATCACAGCGCACATTGTGACTGCAGCTTTACAGAAAGGCAGAAATCTGAGGGAGGATCAGAAGGATGCCAGGGACCTCCACTTACCAATGCCACATTGTACATCAAGTGACATGTTTTGCATGGATTCTGAATGAGCGCAGACAAGCTAGCCGCAAGCTAATTAGCTAGTGGCTCTCATTGTTAAGCTAATTCTCAGCACTTTGGATTCCATTAGGACTGTACTCAGGGTCCACAGAAAACCTAATAACTGCTCATGTTGAGCATCCATATTTATGCACATATATTTGCATCTTTATCAAACATTTTTAATTATGGACTTTGAATAGGAGGCATTTTAAAAGGGTTGTATGATAAGCACCAGCTCAAGGCATCAAGATGCAGTTGTCTGGGATACAATTAACATTTGGTGTGTGTGTGTGTGTGTGTGTGTGTGTGTGTGTGTTTACATGGCTACAGGGAAAGCTATGCTGTTAAATCCATCCAACACAAACATGCATTATAATACACATGTAACTACACATGGAGAGTGAATATGATCTGGTTATACATTGATAACTGGATGTTCATAAGTGATAAATGACTTTTAATTAGATCTTTTTATTAGATCTTTGAAGGTGATCACATCAAGTTAAACATGTATGTTTATAATACAACATATTTTAATCTTGCACCATTGTTTTAAGTCTGGATTTTTATTTAAATAAATACAAATAGATACATTAAGCATCATTAAAACATAACTGCAAATTGTATTATAGTCCTAAAAATAATTGTGCCGTGTTGCAATGCTCAGTAAAAATGTAGAAAACATCATTTAATTTCCAAACTATCTGCAAATCAAGTGTTTTGGATTTCCCCATTAAGCGGTTCAACAAATTTTAAAACACAAACAAGTGATATGTTTTCACAAAAACACCAGAAAAGTCCACCCGTCACACAGAGACTGTGTCAAATAGTTCCTAAATGCAGCTAAGTGTACGCGGCTGGGTGAGCATCTGGGATGCATGTAACAAATCTCAATTGCAGCCGAACTTCATTTCTTACCAAATAATTGCAGCAGACACTTTTTTTGTAAGATTATTTATTATTTTTGCGTAAATTTGAAAGTCCACAGTTAAGAGAGTTAATATGAGTAAAGGTTATAGAGAGTGCTGGAAGCCCAAACGAACACACTCCATCAGAGCGTGTTTTCAAGTGCACACATCTCACAGTGCAAACAGAGCACTAAACCTGGAGACGGTTATGACCTTACACAACATGATAATCACTGGATACAGTACACAAGCACACACACACACACACACACAGTATACTGATTATATGACAAAGAAAATCCCTCATCCTTTTAAGCTGATCAGGCCTGCAACATACGAGCCGGACTCCTGGCACGATAATTGCATTGTACATGGCATCTAATTAAATGTCCGTAAGCAGGGAGATCCAGAGATGTGTGTGTGTGGCAGAGAGTCTGTGTGTGTGTGTGTGTGGGTGGGTGGGTATGTTGGCGTACTGGGCTCCTCAATCCTGTGTTCCCAGAGGGAGAAACGCTGCAATCACTCCATTAGCGAAAGAGGGAGAGAGACGGGGACTCTGGGAAAAAGCAGAGGGAGTAAGAGAGAGGGATGTGGGGAAGGAAGGGAGGGAGGACTGAACACAGCTGACTAGGCCAATAACAGCAAATGAGGTTAGATACAAGCAGAGAGAGGGGGGGGGGGGGGGGGGGGGTCAATGAGCGTCGAGGACATGGACACAATGACTAGAACATGGGATGGGAGGAGCGAGGGGGTGAGTGACAGCTGATAAAGAGGAGTGGGGATGAGGGGGGGATGAAGTGTAGAAGCAGACAGATGAGAGTGAGAGAAATGGAGACGGAGGAGACAATCTAGGTAAGAACAGCAGGATGGATCGGTGAAGCCGGGCTCAATGGCTGCAGATTGCCCACAGCTCAGTCCCTTATTGGTTCTCCTCTCACAACAACACAGTGTGCGTGTGGAGTGATGATGCAGATATATATGCATGTTCATCACATAAGTTGCATGTCAACGTTATGACCAACATATCATACACACACACACTGAGCGGTCGGCAGGCTGACTGCATTACTCTTATCAGATATAGATTGTAAACACATTACAAGGTCACGGCACCGGGTGTAAACTGAAACTAGCCCTTGTGGGAAAACACACCGGAGGATTGTTGGCCCGTATTTGACCTAATTGATCACATCAGAAGGAAGAAAAGACACATTTTGCTGACTAGTTCTGTGTGCATTTGGAGCAATAGCAGCGATTCTAGTCCCTTAGTCACCTAAATTTACCTTTAACGTTGAATGGTTCCATCATAAGCAGTATTTCACTTGTAGTGCCACCGTTTTAATGCTTCAAATGTGGATCTCGTCTTGTAGGTTTTGGAAATAATTGTAGTTCATGTTGTTACCAGCTAATATTTAAACATGGGCATGAAAGATAATTAACTGGCTGCATTTGGATGTTTTGCTTCCACCCCTGATTTTGTTTAACACCGTTAACGGTTAAAATGGCCTCCTACTGGCCACCTCTGTTTCTAGGCAGACATTTTAGGAGGAAGGGGCGGAGACTGAAATCCATATGACTGGATCAATATGTCACAGAGGTCACAGTGGGCAGCATTGTTGAGTAAACAAACTGGGGAAACTAAATGTTCAAAACGACCCCAATAATGCTGCAGAATGGATTTATTTTGTGCATGTCTTATTAATGAACGACTGCGCCGTGTGTACAGAAGCATTAAAAAAAACACACATACATGCAGAATGTCCACTCACAGAGAGAGGAAAAAAAGATATGGAGACACAGAGAGGCAGGAAAGATTGATAGCTGCATTCAGGATTTCTATACAACGCTAATTGGATTCACAGGTCATTAGATAAAGTACACGAGTGAGACTGATACAACCTAAAGACTGAGGGAGGAGCCACAGAAAGGGGGGGGGGGGGGGAGAGAGAGAGACAGGAAAAAAGAAGGGTGCGAGACGGGCAATATTGATGAGGTTGTTTGGTTCGGGACCAATGAAATTTCCTCCCCCTCTGCTGCGCCTGCAGAGCCCTGCTCTCCCACACAGAGGGGGGGAGGGGGGATCGATAAGTGGGGGTCGGAGACAGAGGCAAGCAGGGATGAGAGGATAGGAAATAAAGAGAACAAGTTGACGTCTGATGCATGGCGCACTTCCATGGAGCTCACGTCGCTTGTCGTTTCTCCTTTTCGACATATTGTGGCAAGAGAAGGAAATGACATTACGCTGACCATCACGTCCGACTAAAGAGCAGAAAGGTCTGTGCCCTAGTATTGACAGCAGGGTAGATGGTACTTTACACCAACGTGTGCAATTGTAGCCTGAATCAGCTATCATCCTCAAAGAGGATTTAGTGCTGGTCTAGTGAATAGACAACATCGCTAACACAGTGCCAATCTTTTGTGATTTGTAGCCCAGCGACAAAGTGAGCTCGTTGAAAAATGCTGTACTTGTTTAGAGAGCCAGCAGGGCTTGTTGTTTTAACATAGGAGGACAAGGGTACAGTCTGCTCAAACACATACAGGCATGCAGATGGCTCTTCATTAATTACAGATGGGTGGGTGGGAGGGGGGAGTGAGAGAGAGCGGGAGACACATAGAGAGAGAGAAAGAGTGAAAAGAGAGAGAGAGAGAGAGAGAGAGAGGGGTCAGCTAATGAAGCCAGTATTCTCTCCCCCCTCCGCGGACAATCTCTGCCCCAGACCTCTTCTGGCACTGTTAATCAAGGTGCAGGTGTGTGTGTGTGTGTGTGTGTGTGTGTGTGTGTGTGTGTGTGTGCGTGTGCACGAGGAAGGGGTTCCTGCCGTCCTCAGCACTCTCTAGCAGCAATCCGATTACAGCCCTGCTGCTGTGGGGTCTGGCTCTCCTCCCCTCTGCAAGGCCTCCAGCTCACCTTAAAAACCCTTCTTCACACAACAACTGCCCTTCACGCAGAAACGTATTCACACATGAAACTTAAGTGCCAACACACCCACCTCAAATACACACACACGCACACACGTATATATACATACACACACACTAGTCCACCTTCTCCAGAAGTGTTGTGGGTGGCCTCTGAGCTGACCTCACATCATCACCCTAGCTGTTGGCAGCCATTACTTTGGCCCCCTGGGGCCCGGCCGCCCCTCACCGAGGCCTTCTGCACTCTGCTCAGACAACCGATCCGTTAAGAGACGGGCGATGCTCGCTCCGGCAGGGTCAGGTGCCGCTTCATTTGGCAACACGGACCCATCACTAACATATTCCAGCAGCCTTTGCTGCATTAAATGCACATCACTGCAAAGCTGCGGCCAAAACGTGTTCCGAGCTCCATATGTGAAAACGGGACAAAGGACCAATTAAAAACAACTGACTTCAGGCGGTGGGTTCGCATTTGGGGAACTTTGTGACCCGGCAAATTTCCGGAGTCAAAAGAAACACTTGTTTGGTAGCAATGACCTCTAATACAGCACTTCAAGATCATATATTGATTTAAAAAAAAAGGTAATTGGAATGGCTTGCAGGTCGCTGTAAGCTGTTCAGTGTGCCATTAGAGGACTACAGTGTAGAAAATGATCTAACTGCATTTCTTTCTCCTCAACATGAATAAAGACAGATCTGTCGGGTGAACTCAATATAATCCCCTCCCCCACTTTAGCAGACATAGAGAATGCAGTGTGTGAATATCAATTTGTCTGTGTGTGTTACATTGTAGGTGTCCTATTGCGGAGAAAACAAGCACCACTTCACTAAACTGACTGAGTCTGATGAATCAGCCTTTCTCAGTGGCAAATTAAAAACTAATTTCTTTCTTTATTCAGCAAAAGAGGCAATTTGGCCACATTAGGCTGTAAAAAAAAAAAAAAATCAATTGAAAACTGGTGATGGTCTCCTTCATTAAATCAATTAAGTGCATCGACAAACATCTTTATTTCCATCGCAAGCATTATTACACTGCCAGCGGACCACAAAGGTGGTTAATATTCAAGCCGGATTCTCTTTTCCACATCACCCTTTAAAAACAAACTTCCTGAAACAAACTGATTTTATTTCACTATGATTTGTAGTCCGTCCTCATCAGACTACCACAGTGTACCACAAATGTGCAACCCTCCACCTAAACGCCCCGCCACACGGGGTGGGTGGGCGAATCAGTGGTGACCCTCAGGCCCTCAGTGTGAGGACACAAGGGGATAAAACAGCACAGACAGGAAGTGAAAATGTACTCACCAGCTTGAAATCCTGAATGCTACAAATGAAGTAGGGAGTGTTGGGCCGCCGACTTTCAATGTACACACAATCTGTGAGAGAAAAGAAACAAAAGAAAAGTGAGCTTGAAGGAAGATCTTCACTCTTCCCAAAGCGTTCATGTTTTATGCAGACAGACTCGGTAATATATTATTTTGGGTGCCGTTACCTCTGCTGAAAAGACATTTTTCTCCTCGAGTCAAATTCAATTGGAATGCGAGTAATAGGATTAAGGACTTTTGGAGCGCTACAAGGTTGCCTTTCCAAAGCAAACATTACGCCCAAGGGGAATTATGTTATTGTTCCACTCCATTTATACACCAGTGAGTAATACTGACTTTAAACCCATTCTACCCCACGAGTCAGCACTGTAACGCGCTCCTACAAAAAAATGACAACTTCTGTCGCTGCACTGATATATGCCAAGTTAGCTTTGTGTTAGCATAGCGGCGAAACCTCCCCCCCCCCAAAAAAAATTCACCTTCTGTCCTCTCATGTTTTAAAATGTTGCCAAATTACATAACCCTCGAGTGTTAAACGCAGCCCCCTCACATTGTGTGTGTGTGTGTGTGAGGAGGTGGCCCTGGCCCGGCTGTGCTGTTAAATTGAATGTGACTGGTGGTATGGCCGGGTCGCGAACCCTCATCTCCTTAACAAAAACATTCACGCTGCAGAGGACAAAAACACACAGCCACTTCTGTGGAGAAGAAAGGGAGGAGGAGGCGGGGGGACACGGCTAATGGTTACGGCTAAGCCTGGCACAGTACTTTCCAGAAAAACAGCCAAGGGTTAGAATTATTAGAGGAGAAAAAAGAGATTTGAATCCACAAAAGGCAAATTAGCATAATAGTCTCCCATTCACCTTGCGCTTTTGCTTTTAGCTGCAACACAAAAAAAAAACAGGAGTGTGATCAAACGGAGACAAAAATATATATTTATTTTTGGTTTAAATAACAACCAGTAAAAGACAGCTCCTGCTTGCTCAACGGGGCAAAGCAATCAAAAGCCACAGACACTTAATTGATTGGAAAGATACATCACACACGTAAAAATTGACCTTCTGTTCAAATGGAAGCAATGCAACAAGCTATGTTGACTGCTCCCAAGGCTGGCTTTGCCTGCCATTTGGTGCAACGGGCGCTCACGCTCGCATCAACACGCGGGCGATGAAGACGGCCTGTAAGCTCTGAGTAAAAAAAAAAAAGGTAAGACGTGCACTAACAACGCACACTGCTGGCGATCATTTCACCAAAAACTAACGCTGAGCAGAAGGACTACGCCACACTTTTCCAAACAAAAGATGAGCGGCTAGCTTTTTTTTTTTTTTTTCTCCAGTGACTGATGGCACCGTCGTCTGTTATTTATTTGTTTGTGTCAACAGAGTTATCGATCTGGCTGTGGTTTATCTTACCGCTTACAGAGCAAAAGAGGGGTGGCACAGATATTAAATGGCTCCGACACCCAAGACACCATTTGTAGAGGGGCTGGTGTGTACGAGTGCGACTGTGACATCATGGGCTTTGTTTTTTTTAAGAGGCTCTGTGCATGTGTGTGTGTGTGTGTGTGTGTGTGTGTGTAACCCCAGGGTGGGCTTGTTATCTGCTGTGGGCTGAATGAGCTGTTCTGGGGGGGGGGGGGGGGTTATCGCCCTCGCTGGCTCTGAGTGACGCATTATATCTCTCACTACTGCCCTCTTCTCTCTTCTCCCCGCTCCCTCCTTTTTCTCCCTCCTCTACACCATCCCTGGAAGTCATTTACAAGATAACATGAATGAAAATATCCATCAGTGCTATTGTGTGATCTGTGAGCAACACAGTGTGTGTGTTGAGAGAGAGAGACAGAGACGCGGGAGGAGGAGGAGGAGGAGGAGGAGGAGGAGGAGGGGAGCGAGGGAGTGGGGGGAGGGAGTGGGGGGAGGGAGGGAGGGCCGAGAACAAAAGAGACTAATCTGAATGAGATGACATGTTTCGGAGGAGTCAAATCGGGGGAATTAGGGTTTAGTGTCCCTTCACCTCGTCGGCACATTCATTTAGAGGGGCCAGATCTCCGTGTCTGCACCCCAGAGCACATCAACAGGCGTAAAGAACAGACAGCAGGAGTGAAAAAGATAGGCGGTTTGGAAGAAAAGAAGAGAGAGAGAGAGACAGGGATCTAGTTTAATCATTCGCAGACAGCGAGCGAGTCTATTCTCCGAACGTCAAAAGCACATTTTGAATTCATCCTGGGCACTAAAAGTTGACTACCTCAAGGGCATTTCTCTGAGAGCGGCTATAATACGATTCCCAATGAACGTGGGAGTTAAAACCCGGTTAATGCTTCGGACTCTTCCCGCTTGAACCAAAAAGGAGGCAACGGCGCTCAGGGAGGTTGGGTGTGTGTGTGTGTGTGTGTGTGTGTGTGTGTGTGTGTGTGTGTGTGTGTGTGTGTGTGTGTGTGTGTGGGGGGGGGGGGGACGCGGTTCCTTCGGGGTCTGCCGGGCTTGTTAAACATTCCTGCCATTTTGTGCAGTTGGAAGTGGGTCTCCTCGCTCAAGTGGGGAAGTGGAAAGGGGAGGGACGAGAGGTTTAGCTGTGGAGGGGTCTGTGTGGGGGGGGATGGGCCCTTCTCTTAGGGTTGAAGTGTGTGCTCGTTGGATGGATGTGGCCTTCGCCGTAGGAGGGAGAGCCACAGCAGGGCCTTTGTAGTAGAGCGCTCTCGCTCCCTTTGCAGCTGTTAAGTTTAACTTCTTCTACTCGCCTCCACCCTACAATCCACCGCCGACCGCCGCGCCACCCACAAAGACAGAGAGCGAGGGAAAGTTCAATGCTTTTGACACACGGGGGACGTCATCGTGAAGATACTGAGCACAGCTCCTTAGACCTGAGCACTGCGCTGAAACCTGATCCTGGCGGTCACCGTTCCTCCAATTACATCGTCACCGCCGAGTTTAAGCGACATCATATTCATTGTTACAACCTCGTGTGACACACACACACACACACACACATATATATATATATTTTTACACACACACACACACACACACACACACACACACACACAGTAATTTACTCAGCTGTAGCTCATTGTTCAGCCAGCCATTCTCTAATGGCTTCCAAGCATGTCTAATCTAAAACACACCTAGCCTCAGCAAAAGAGCCGTGTCCTTCCCTCTCTCTCTGTATCAAGCAAATAAGATGCTATTTAATTTGCTGCAGCATTTCAGCAGAGGGGAGGGGAGGTGGGGGGGGTTTCCTTAGATAAAAATCAGCTTGGCTTTCTTTTACGAGCCGCCAACAGTGGAAAAGTCTCAATGTGAACACAGTCATATATGCCAATGTTTTGTAAACAGTGATTGGGGGGGGGAGGCAGTGGAATGAGATCAGCTAAACGCAGCAAGACTATGAGCACATTTTGGGACACAAACAGGCTTATTACATCAAGAGGGGCATTTGTCTAAGCCGTGCTAGCAGGTGGTAAGTGTTAGCCATGAGGCAGGACGCACCTGCATTGTTAAAAGGGGTGCTCGGCTCAAACATGGCAGAGCACACATGCGCAAACGTACACACGCGCACACACACGCGCGCACACACACGCACACACACACACACACACACACACAGCAGAGTAGTGCACAGCTTTAGCAAAGCTACCCCCCTTGAGTGTACTGATCCTAAAATTAAATAGCACAAGGAATGCAATAATGGAACCACAGGGGTGTGAGGGGACTAGAGGGCCAAGAGAGAAAGAGAGAGAGAGCTCTGGAGAAAGAGGGGGAACTGGTGTCATTACTGATCCAGCACAGACCGCTCTCTGCAAGGAGGACCAGCTGATGACCAAGTCAGCCTTGGGCCACTTCCTGCTGGGTCAAGGCCTGCAGGCACACGGATACTTTGATTCTTCCCCAACTTCCCTTCCTTCCTCGATCGCCATCCACGAGCCCAATAACGCTCGCTTCCTCTCGCTGGAAAAACAGGGGGAAATACCTGGCAAGCGATACCATCGGCTTTCTACAATAGGGCAGGCCTACAGCTGACTGGGCTCCTAGGGGAGAACAGAGGCTCTTTGACAACCCCCCCCCCCCCCCCCCCCCCACTCCGCCTCCTCTCCTCTCCTCTCCTCTCCCTCTCGGCTAGCCCACGCTTTCTCATTTAGCAGTCGGCAGGTGGTTGGATTTCACTAAAAAGCCCTTTTCCCAGAGTCTCCAGCGTGGGGAGAGATGGGCGAGCAGAGAGTTTTTTTTTTTTTAAATAGATCTGTTCAGTTAGCGACAGGCTACAGATTTACACTGCTATGTTTCAATGCGAGACGACTCCAAGGGCTTGTCCCTCATGTTAGCCAAACTGATCTGCAGCTAGTCTTTGTGGAGCAGGGGATGTGCGATGCTCATCCAGCTCCAGACCGCGGTGCAGAGTGACCGATCTGACCCATACTGCACCACATTAGACAGGCTTCTCAAGAGGACTCGTACTGAAAACAGACCTCAGTCGAATGTTGCGTTCCTATGAAGGGCAATTCACTTTAAGTAATAAATGATTTGCAGTTCAAATGTATACCCATGATGGAATTCTGTGCGAGGTACCTTACATTATAAATCACTTTTAAAGGCACTGAATGAAGGGTTCGTACAGCCTTTTAAGAGTCAAATCCAAGCACTTTAAAAGGTACCTAATCCAAAAATGTCAAGACCCTCGAAGCCTTTATCATCACATCTAAACTGTAACAAATAATGCAACTGTGAAAAATACAAATTCCCAGAATTCAATTATACCCACAGCAATCAATGAGGATTAACACTTTGCCTATTTTATCAGCTGTTCACATTAACTGTGATGTTTTGATTATGATTATTCAACGCTCGCCTATCTCCAGAGTAAAAGGCCTTTACCGACCAGCGGCGTGAGGAAAAAAACAATACGCGAAAATGTGAAACGCTCGCCTGCAAATACTTTGCATCAAAACTATTTATACCGGCAGCGATGCAAATCAGCGACAGTTGCAACACTTGTTCAATAAAACTTTATTGCTCATGGCAACTCATTCAGTTCTTTTACTTTCTCCTGACGGCTGAAGGGGGTCCGCTGAGTCTAGTGTGTAACAAACAAATATTCACTTCAAATACTAAAATGTTTTTTGGTTCACATGGGTGGTTGTGTAGATGAAACACCAGATTATGTTGAAAATTTAGCATTTTTCAAGAATTATATTCAAGTTCAAGCGTAAAAAAGCGGTTCAAATTAAACATGCTTCAAACTTTAAAGACTTTGTCCGAACCCTGTAAAGGGTTGGTGTGTTAGAGCAACTGTCAGTTTGTCGGTTAAGCCCATTCACTTGAAATCATATTTTACACTCGTTCAAAACTCACTTTTTATTAAATATAAATATTAAGTTTAAAATGTATAAGAAATTGTGTTGTGTGACTGCCAACAGTTGGTCCAGAGTTTGAAGAAGAGAGGGAGTGCTAGTTATCCAGCTCTACATGTGTGTGTCAGACACACACTTACTTTGTGTGCACATGAGACACACACACACACACACACACACACACACACACTCCCTAGGGTTCTTTTGTGGCTGCGGCAAGAAGCGCCAGCTGTCCATATCAACAACTCCCCCAACACTCATACACACAAGGTGTTTTTCTCAGACTAGCCTGCAATCTCTCTGTATTATACATATTATACACTTCGCCTTCTACGACATGATCCAATCTAATCATTATCGTCCTGAAACTCAGTAGGGTTGGCTGTGGCAGCCATGTTGTGTGACATAAACTGCGGTAGAAGGGCTGAAGGAGTGGGGGGGGGGGGGGGCAGGTGGTTTCCATTAGCTCTCTCCATTTTAAACAGACTAGCCAGCCAGTCAGTTAAGAAGGAAGGAGACATGCTATGGCAGCCAGCCGCCTGCAGCGCCAAGCAGAGTCCTGCTGCAGTGGAGAGCCGGGATGAGCAATGTGGACCGTGTTGTGTCTTTGTGTGTTGCAGGAGTGTGCTTTTTTGACAGATAGGAACTGGCTCTATGACTGCTAAAAGCATGCCTTGTATATGTGTTGGTGTGTGCATGAATATAAGTCGAAGTACACTTGTGAGCATGCAGAAATAGTGGTTATCAGTGACCTGTGCATGCGTGTGTTCTTGCTTCTAGGGTGTCTCCTATTGATCCCCCCCCTATGGCAGTGGGTATAATCTCCAGAGAGAGGATCTATACTCTGGGGTGGGGTGGTGGACGAGTGTGGAGAACACGCTCTGGAAGGGTTTTTGCCGGGGCCTGGGGAAAAAGGTGAGAGCTCAGCCACAGGACACAGATCGATTTGGCATGTCTGTTTGCACTGTTCACCCCAGTAGCCCACCACACCAGTGGCCTGGGACAAAGTCCCCCGGCCACCGCCGCAGACACACTCCTCCATCCTTTTTTATTTTAAGCAGTAGCAGTTAGCTGCAGGCCCACCTACTGGCCCGACTGCACACCCATCCAATCGATGTGCACTAAGCCGCCTGAACCCATCTTCAAGGGATAGAGAGGCTGAGCAGAGAGATTGGGAGGTGGCTGCAGATTGGGAGTGTGCAGACGGCTTCACTACTGGCTTACCTATTATGTCTTGTGTGATGACACAGGCCTGTATGTTTTTCTAAAGCTCCCTGTGTCAAAAGCAATCAAAACAGCATTTTTGGTTGACAAATTCTTTCTGATTCTGCCCCTCTTACCGTCACCGAGTTCTTCTCTCTCCCCATGTCTGGGGCGGAGTAAATCCCTCTCCAGGGGTGGTTAGTTTTACATATTGTGTGTCACTAGACGGCTATAAAAGGATTTAACATTTAGTAAAGCATAATCCATCGCAGGCTTTGTGCCTGCCTAAGCTGCACGCATCAAATCTGATTGCAAGAAGGCTGCTACCAATGACCAAGCAGGAGGAGGAAAACACGCCCTACACACACACACACGCACACACTACACACAAACACACACACACAGGGCTTATCACTTGAACAATGAGCAGAGGAGACAGCAGGAGGTCAGTTGCTGAGGTGGAGGATCTTCTACATTGACAATAGGAGGTAAATTACAAACTAGTGTACTGGTGCTGGGGCCACCGACTACCCAATCCTGTTCTCATCCCTAATCTAAACCAATCTAACAGCAGCAGTCTCTGTGGAGGGAGGGCAGGTTGTGTGACACTCGAGCCGCTCTGTTCTAGACCTGTCAAACTAATTGAGGGAGAAGACAGGAAACATAAATATTCCCCATCAACCAGACACTGGCTGTGCTTGTGCACTCGGATGTGGAAATATAAATATTCGGCAGGGCTAATCCACTGAGACGGTCGACTTTGTTTATGTGCCTTTTGAATGTTTCATTGATGTGACTGACTGCTTCCGTCCCCCTCTCTCTCTCTCTACCCCCCCCCCCCTCCCCTCTCCGCATGGTTAAGTATGAGACAAAGCGCTGGTGCTCTCTCTATTAAACATGAAATGCGGCGCAAAAAATGCTTCAATGGAGTCTGTTGCTGAGAGTTAGAGAAACAGAAATAGAGAGTGAGCAACAACGAGACTTGGGTTAATGCGTTCTAGAGGTACTTCTACTGATACCGGTGCAGATGGAGATAATTTAGCCGACAAGATTGCGCAGCTAGACGGTAAGTGTAGGGTGGGGAGGTCTGGCTGTTTCACTGCACCTACTTGAAGTTGTCTCTTTAGTATTTGAAAAGGCAAAAAAAGGGAGGGAGTGTTTGGGTGGATGTGTTTATGGGCAGGTAGTTGAAGAAGACAATAACAATGCTGTGACAATAACACACTGGTTGTAATTTCCTCCCCCCCCCTCTCCCTCTCACACTACTTGACCTTTTGCTAGCTGCTAGATAAACGAAAAGACACGGGCAGCAGTGATTTAGTTTGCACTGCGGATAGCAGCGAGCAGTAGCTGAGAGCACACTAACACACACACACACACACACACACACACACACACACACACACACACACACACACACACACACACACACACACACACACACACACACACACACACACACACACACACACACACACACACACACACACACACACACACCTAGCTGGTCTGGCTTCCTTCCCGACAGTAAGTGTTGACACCCCCCCTCCCTCTAATACAACCAATTTCTAAACAGTAGGTGAAAGAGAGGCCATGTTTACAGCTGCGGAAAAGGTTGGTTCTCCTTTTAGCCTCGCGCATCAGACGGAATAAAAACACGCCGCAGCGTAGCTCAAACATCTCTACAGGAAACCAGAGTACCTTTCGGCCCCGGAGGAGATAGCATACATTCAGGGAGGCAGACGGTGTTGGGATGAAATCATTATCGTGGCTGTCGTCACTATCACATCATCCAGTGAAGCACCACTTTGCTTTATTGACTTAAGCCAAGACAAAGCACAGAGTGGGTCAACTTGGAATTGATTGTATGACGTATTGGCCTCTAGCCTGAGGAAGTACTTCTGCTGTTAGAGAGTTGCTACTCTACAATCCCTCAGCAGCTTATTGCAACACAGAGACGACCGCTTCTTTAACCAAGGGATTCATCTTTGATTCAGTCAAAATGTGAATCAATTCTTCCCCCAAAACAGCTGATTGACAACAAAGTGGGACATAGTGATTGTGCTGTTAAACTGGGAAATTGATTCATGGAGATGGACTACTGTTCACCGCAGTTGGTGACCATGCAGACGAGTGCAGCCCACTCGCATACCCACTTAAGATTAGTCGTGACTAGGACTTACCTCCGGGTCTGTAAACAACATCGTCTTCCGTGATGAAGGACGTGATTTCCCCGTTCTCCGTGCGCTCGTAGCGCGACTTCTTCTTGGGCGTCTTCTTCTTGCCCTTCTTGCCGGCCTCCTCCGCCGTGCCGCTTCCTCCGCCCGTGCTGCCATTGTCCTCGTCCTCGCTGTGGTCGCTCTCTGCATAGTTCTTGGCCCCGCCCTCCAGCGTACAGCTGCGCCGGGGCCTGGAGCTCTCGCTCTCCCCGTCCTGCCGGCGGGACTTACCGGACTCTCTCTTGTCCCGGTCCCTGTCTCTGTCCCTGTCCCGCTCTTTCTCCCTCTCCTTCTCTTTGTCGGCCGTCATGATCCGCCACGTGCCTTCCTCAGTCCTCTCACGGCTGGGCCTCCGTGAAAGGTAGACTGTGAGCCTGGGCTTCAGTCTTCTGAATTTACCAGTCAAATCCAGGGAAAATTTGGCCACACCAACAACCCCAGTGTTTCAGAAAAGCTGTGGACAAGAGAAGAGGGACAATTAGCATAACTCATTATCCTTATAGTAAGGAAGCAACATTTTCTAAGTAAAGAGGGTTTTGTTTTTGTGCTGGAGGAGATCTTTTGTGGGGGGAGAAAAACAAGATTAGTTCCTAGAGATCAGGCAGCTGTGCTGACTCTTCTCAACATCACAGTAATTGTTGGCACTCCCCTCCACGACCATGTATACTCTGGAGAGCACTGAGTAGCTTTATCAAAGAACAGAACCTCCTAGCTTCCTGCTCAAGCATATTTTCATTCTTTCAGAAACTGAGTTATTAAAGGGCAAAAGAGTGGAAAGAGAGAGAGACAATGACAAGTGCTACATGCACAGTATTTGTAACACAATAAGCTTAAGGGGAGTCGTAACTGAATACGCATAGAGAGGTATTGCAGCATTGAGGACGAGGCTGGCAGCCAATAGAATTCCTCGGAGATAATGTGTCGAGGGGCTTTTCGGCACAAGACGCTGCTTGTCGCCTTCAATGGGAGCGACGCAGCATAAAGCTCAACGACGGCGTTAACTGGCTCGCTTTTCTGCAGACCATCTGTGATGACACAAGGCTGAATTTTACTCATCTGTGTGTGGCAGTGTGTGTGTGTGTGTGTGTGTACTCTGGCTTACTGAACAGCACCCCAACCCTCTGCCCCGTCTGACAGTCACCGCTGTGTTAATGTGAAGTGACAGCTCTGGAGGGAAGAACACAGCAATCCACTGGGTAAGGAGAGAGGCTGAGCCAGTCATTTGCCGTGCCGGGTCCACTGCCATTTTCTGCTGTTGTTCACTCAAAAAGGAAACCCAGCTCCCGCTTCCTCATGCCATAATGAAATCCTCCGTAAACAGTGAAGCGGGCAAAAGCTGAAGCAGCACGCCGTCTGCACCACACTGCCACCACACACTGTGCCTACAAAGGAGGCTTCTCATTTACTGCCAGTGTTTACCCCCCCCCCCCACCCCCCACTGCAACAAATTAACTAGAAATAGTTATTACAGCCCCCAGAGGGAGCAGACCAGGCAATCAGCGCCCGCGTTACCATGGTGGTGATAGCAGGGTGGGAGAGGGAGAGTGAAAAATTAGGAAGGGGAAGAAGAGATGGAGCCAGGTGAAGCAGACTCCGCTTCGAGTGGAGATTTATACAGCGTGTCTGCAAGGGGACGTGCGTTTATTGTAAAGGCTGGAGAGAGAATGGGATGTAAAGAGCAGAAGGAGAGAGGAAGGTGGAGAGGGTTTTGACTCACACACACACACACACACACACACACACACACACACACACACACACACACACACACGCACGCACACACACACACACAATGAAGCGTGTTTGACAACGGCGCTCCTCAGCAGCGGGTGCTGTCATCTCACGAGCAGACACCAACTGACAGGGCAGCTGCTCTTGTCGTCGGCTTCAACACAAACACCGGGCCTGATTAAACCGCAGCCTCGTCACAGCCCCATTAATCACCTAATGATGAGTTACCACGGCGACCACTGGGCCGCCAGCGTACGCATATGCAGGAAGCACATTAGTGCGCAACACAGAGGACGCAAGGGCTCAGGAAAGGACACACACACACACACACCTCGACGCGGATACACACCTCTGTCGGTGTGTGCCAAAATACATACTGTGCCCCCCCCCCCCTCCGAGTCATGCTGCTGGATATGGACACAAGAGGGGGTCCTGTGTCCATATCCAGCAGCATGACTCGGAGGTGTGAGGAACATGAAAACATTGATGAAGGTACCATTTGATTGCACGGCTCTAAATGCGGGGAGCTGCCACAATCCGTGTGTGAGCTAAGCAGCACTACTCCCCTCTAATCAGTAACATAAGCCTCTCCCAGCGAGAGCAACGAGGACCCTGAACTGTTGCAAATGGAGGGCTGGCCCATTCTCCTTTGATGTCGTGGGCCGCTGTAAGCTTCTATAAGTATCTTAACAATCTAGGTGCTATTAGCTCACATCTGGATACACTTTACACACAACTGCCTCATTCCAATTTCTGGATCTCCAATGACATAGTTGTATTTTTTCATTAAAAAAAATCCCCCGTACGGACATGCGCTTGCTCTTAATTGGTGTTCAAACTTTCACTAGTCAGTTAACAATACGTCTACGGCTCGTTTGTTGCACATCAGCAGCTGCAGTGTGATGCAGATACATGAGCAATCTGAAGTCGAACACATTGAGTGAGTAAAAAAAGGAGCGATTCAGTGTGAAGTAGTGCCACCGTGGCAATGAAAAGTCATAATGTATTGATGGCTGACAGGGAAGAGAAAGAGAGAGTGAGACGGATAGAGAGACAGAGAGAGAGAGTGAGGAGGGGGGGGGGGGGGGGGGGCTCTCCACCCACAACCCGGGAAACAAAGTGCTCAGTAGAAAAGCTGGCCGATGAATAACGCTGTGAGGGGGCAGGTGAGGCTCGGAGCTATTACACATCAATCACTGAGCCGGGACCCTTTGAAAGATACCAGCTGTCTTAATGGAAAAGAGAAGGGGGGGCCGGGGGGGGGGGGGGGGCAGTGGCCGGAGAGGTGGTTAAGGGCGTCCCAGCCAACGTTGCCTAATCCACCATTTACATTACTGCAATGGAGTCAAGCACTAGCAGCCAGCGGGGCCCTGCTCAAATACATTTCTCTTTTCCAAGGCGGTAGAAATGAGACCTCTGGCCCGAAAAAAACACACAGTTTGTGGCTCGATTAACACATCATCCCCCACAATGGCCACACAGCAGGTTTCTGTTACTAAACACAGCTTCTTTTTGGTTGTTTTTCGCTCCCAAACAGCCTTAAAAAAAGAAAGAAGAAAATCCATGTTTTATTCATTCCAATCACTCTCGCATTTACCCAAATCCATGCTCATCTCTGTAGTTTTAAATTAAAACATGTCTATGGATAAACATCCAAATTAACACGCTTTGCTTGAGTACCTATACAGCTGTCGGGTTTCTTTCTTTTTTTTTTATCCCGCCAAATTTTTGTAATTGAATATCTTGGATTTAAAATTCGCAAAAGCTGGACATTTTATTCATACAGCATTTCTTTTTTTAAATAATAGAGGAACTAGAATTTTCTACATTTAAATGTAAAATGTAAAATAAAGACAATATATCCAGCACAGTGATCCGCTCAGTTTTGGGAGAGAGAGTCATTCATGGCATATTCAATTGGAGAATTATGAAGTAGCAAAATGTGATTGGCAAGGATTTAGGGCCGGCTTTGCGGAGGGATTGAATGAAATACTCGCGTGAATACAGATTAGAGGAGAACAATGTTAGCATGAATAAACACAGGGTTATTAACAATGAGGGCAACTCAAATTGATCCGAATAAAGCAGCCAGATCCTCAGCAGTGGACGGATCCTAGCTGCGGTGATGCGGAGCTGCAGCGGGTTTTTCGTCAGCTCCAATCCATTACTCGGTGCGATCTAATCTAAGCTGCCACCCAAAGGCCCCTAGAAACAACAGTACAATGAAAGGCTCAGCTGGAGGCGAGGGGTAGGCCACTTCATAAGGGATTCTCTGTGGTCTCTGCACGCCGCCTCTGCTTTGTCTTACCTGGTGCAATCACGGCTCGCTTTATTCTCCGAGGCCCTCTCTGTTTTAGTTCACATTGGCAGGGCAGAGACACTTGTCTGCTCCACTTGTTTTTCAATTCACTGATGAGTAAACCGCATCTTTTTTTTTTTTTTCTCTCTCTCTCTCTGCTAAAGCTGTGCTCACAAAAGGCTCTATTTTTAGTCGGCATCCGGGGTTAGTTTAGTAGGTAAAAGCCGTGCTCGAGAAAAAGATAGCTTGGGGCTTTCCAACATTTAAGCCTGCCTCGAGACTCCAACGGTAAAAAAAAGGCTGCTGCACAAGAGCAGATTCTTATGCAAAATGACACCGTGTGCAACATTAAACTATCACTGTCTCAAAACATTAAGAGAATGTACTAAATCCTCCAGCATATACTGGCGTCTTTCTGTAACGTAAACCGAACATCCACAAAGACAAACATATTCTCTGTCCAACAGTCCACAGGTACTTTCCACCACAGACGCGAGGGCTCAGACCGTGTGCTCCACGGGGCCGAAGCCTCTACTCCGTCTAGTCAAAATATCCTCCTCTAGTCCCCGAATGGGCCCTGAGGGGGCGGCTCCACAGCCCGAGATGTCCATTATGTACAGGGTCTGTGAGCAGGACTTCATTTCGCAGCCTTAATACCAGTTACTTCCAGACACGGTCCCCCTCTCAGTCGGCCACGTTTTTTGTCGAGCTGAAGGCCATTTCGGGCCGCTCCGACTGCTACGCCGGGCGTCATGTTTAGACACGGCTCCTGAGGGAAATGCCAGGGTTGTCCATTGTCACCCTTTCCCCCTCTTCCTCTACGCGAGGCACTCTTGAGAAATTAATAATTGTGGGCAGGGGCCGGTAATGGACCTCTCCCAATGTGTCATTGATAAGAGAAGCAGGGGAATGTGAGGTATGTAGCGGCAAGCACAGCGCTATCATGAATGTGTCTCTTGATTGAGCTTCCCTGTAGATGTGTAGGCCGTGTGAATAAAGTGCCTGATTTGAAAGGATTTCTTGTGTCTTTCACCTCTCGAGAAGCACTGACGATACAATAATTTTTCCGTGAATTATGCTGTTGTAATGGAAATTTACCCAAAGGGTAGAACTGAGGTCAGGAGAGGTATAAATATGCACTGGGGACACATCCAACCCTGACTTGCACTTAAAAATATTGGTGTCATATATGTATCTTCAAACATAAAAATGGAGCAGAGCTGTAAAGGGGGGGGAGTGAGTTACATGACACTTTCATGTCAGATGTGCATAGTGAAAAAGACAACACTGATTTTTTTCGTCTGTTAGAATAAAAGGACTCTTGAGAATTTTAATATTTGAGCACTCAATCATGCACCACTTGCACTGATATCCTGCAATCAACCCCCCCCCCCCCCCTTCCTCCAAGATCAGCTCAACGATTGCATCCATCAGTTCAACTGCAACTGGTCGTCTGAATGAGCGTGGGTGAGGAGGAAATGTATTCATATGGTTGCCCTACATCCTCCAGCTACTCTAATCACCGCGCCACACAGAGTGATGTGCCAACACAGAGGAAGAACTAACATAAATAGATGAGAGCGACAGATAAGACAGCTCTGGGGTTTCACACCGACAGCACAGACCGGCGGGGTTACTGAAGGATGTCTCCCAAAAAAAACAAAGCCATTAGGTCAGTACACAGAACCATTTTTTCCGCCTAAATTATTTAGCTGTGTGTCGGCAAACTCTGCTCCATTCTCGAGCAGATGGTGGGGAGGAGGAGGGAAAGGAGGAGGAGGGGGGGGGGGGGGGCAATCCCTCCATTAAACGTCTTATAATGATGCGAGCCCAAAAAAAAAAAAAACACCTCCACCTCTAGATACCACAGGATGGCATTACCTCTAATTAGGAAGGGCTATTATTTCATATGCAAACGCCTCTCCTCTAACTACCAACTGCCACACAACCAAACAGTCGCGATTGGCTGTCGTTACGAAAAAAAACACAACAAAGGATTGTTAACGCACAACATCCCCCTTTTTGTTTGTTACCCTCCGTGCTAATTTCAGCGTTCTCGCAAACCGCGCAGCCATAACTCCCGAGTCAATGTGTAACACTGTAAACAGACGGCGCGAGTGAATGTTCTCCAGTTGGAAATGTGTTTGTTCAAGGAAAAAGGGGGCGGCTTCAGAGAGCAGCCAGCGGGGAAGGAGTGGAATATTCAGTGTAGCGTTCAGCCTTGTCATCCACCATCTCAGTGGTGTGGGCCGGTGATCCGAGGCAGAGGGGAAAGCACCCTCTGCAGTGCGCATGGGAGAATAATATGAATCAGGAGTCTGTAGGGCCTCCGTGCAGCGGGCCACGCTGCGGCCACAGACGGGGCTGTGTTGTAAATATTGCCTTATTCTGGATGCGTTTCCTTCTCCCTCATCAAAAAGAGAGCGAGAGAGAGAGAAAAAAACACAGCTTGGGGGAAGTGGCCAGGAGTGATGAAAACACTGCTGGAAACAAGCAGGATCTGAGCTCCCATATCCTCAGAGGACAGCTCATAAAACATGCAGCAGCTGGGACCGGGGCCTCTTACAGCAGTGGCATTTAATGCACCCTGCCACAAACACACACACACACACACACACACACACACACACACACAGGGGCCACACACATACACAGGTTACAAATACACACCGTTAATTTAAAAGAGTCTCAAGGAGTCAGGCTTTACTACCTGGACCACAAGCGAATACTTCGGCCTATCTAAAAATACATGCCGGCTACGAAAGGTAACTATTTTCCGAAAGCATTAGCAGCGGGGGCGGGGGGGGGGGATGGGCTTTTGGGAAAATATGAGAATAGAAACTGGATATTACGCAGCGTGCTGTAGTGATCCACAGATTAACTCTGTCTGTTCATGTGTGAAATGGAGACTTGTTCCCCGACTGATAGTGTGCTGTGCCTCGAGCAAACACAAGCTGCATATTTTTCATCTCTCCAAACACCTAGCGACTGCAATATATTGGATTACATATTGCAACAACAATGACACATTAGAAATACCGCCCGGCACTCAGTAGCCAAGTGGCTACAGCACATTTAACTGCAACGTGCTGGTTTCAATTCTGGCCTCAGGACCTTTGGTGTAGGTCATACACCCCCCACCCCTCACCCTCACACTCGCTCTCTCCCCCATTTCTACACTGGCCTCTGTCAAGTAAAGGTGAAAATGCTCCCCCATAAAATCTTTTTTAAAAATACCAGCCGACACAACATATCTCAAGCAGACTACAGGCCCGTTGAGTCTTTTTAAACCGAAGGTGAATGCAGCCGGCTGTGCGGCTGAGTTGCTGTGAATAAGCCTCAGATATTCTTGGAATGTTAATGTTAGGCTTTGACCGTGGCCGCCTCGCCGACTTCTCCTCTCACCACCGGGCCATTGCGATTAATGACAATGAAAACACAACGTAGGTCTGCCTCTGCCAATAACACTCAGAACACAGAGATCATCACCTGAACGATAGGCTTTATATCTTTATCTTTATACAACTAAATAAAAACAGGAGAAGAAATATATATATATATATATATATATATATATATATATATATATATATATATATATATATATGCGCTGCTGGAATGACTGTTTATACTGCACTCAATTACCACGACACAATTGTTACCTAATCCCATGCTTGCGTTGTGATCTCCTATGCATGAGCACGCCATATGCTGTGCTCATGCATAGGAGATCAGCCTCTAGTAGTCACTGAATGGAAATCTAGGAGGACACCTTTGAGGAGCTACAGCCTTGTTAAAACAGCTTCCCGCTGCATCTGCAAGCTTATAAAAAGCCACTGAGAGCATATTCACTACAGTACAGCATTCATCTAAGTGTACACACACACACACACACACACACGTGTCAATCTAAAATGTGTAGGCCATTGACACGCACATTTACAAGCACACACATACGTATATAAACAAACAAAAAGCTGCTGCTGCTGCTGCTGAGCAACTGTATTTGCAGTCCAGGTCAGACTATGTGCTCAGCCAATAAATGGCGGGAGTGTAATGTGCCTTGACCTTCTATCTTTCTTTCAGCAGCTCCTTACATATATTGCTGTCTCTCCTCATATATCACCCGGGCAAATGGCGCCCTTCACCCTGCTCCCTCCTGTGTGTGTGTGTGTGTGTGTGTCCCCCACCCCCCCTTAAAAGGCTGAGGGGACATCTTTGCCTGCTGTACTCAACTGACAGCCCTGGCAGCTTCCTCACTAAGCACAAGGGGAGGAGGGGAGGCAAGGCTCGTCGAGGGGGAAATGCTGCAATGAATAATTATGTTTCATAACATGCCCCCCCATCCCCACCCCCCTCCCCCCCCTCCCTCCTTTATTAGCATCAAACAATAATTAATGGGGAACAAGGGGCACTGAAGAGTCTGCTTTTCACTTTCCAGAACAAGAGGGTCAATATGCCCTTCAACCCTTCTCTCTCTGCTCGCTGTCAGAGCGGGAGACACCTCATCCCTCTCAAAAACATGCTCGTAGCTTATTTATGATGCCAGTTGCTCTCTGCTGGAGAAAAAGCAGCGTTCCTGCTACACTCAGCATAAAACTGGCCGGATCACTTTACGCAGCGGTTCACTACTTCCATCTCCACACCTCTCCTCAACGATTCAATAATGAATATGAAATGCCTCGTAATTGGCGGCTGAAAATACGGGCTCTATTGGATGCGAGCTTGACTTGATTAAGTTTTTGTTTCACGTTTACAAAAAAAAAAGAAAGAAGAAGAAAGAAATCTCTGATCAGCAGTAGCAAAGCCAGTCCTGATCGAATTAGCTTTGCACTAAGAGCTCCATTGATCTTGGCACTCGTCTGTGCAGATGAGACCCGGAAAGGCATCTGGTAATCCAATAGCAGGGATGGGGAAGTGCTTCAAGGACTCGGCCGTGTTTACCCACCTATTTCCTACACAAAGAGGCAAGACGTTAGCGCACGCCGCTCACCGGACTGATTGGAAGCCACGGGGCCTTGGGAGCTCCGGCGAAATGAATAAGAGTCGCAGTGTGACCAAAAAGCAAGGTACTTCAAAGCTGAAAGTAATTGCTTTCGCCATAGCTATCATGTAATGAGTAAACAGGATGAATCAAGCGAGAGCCTAGATCAGTGTTTAAATGAGCTGTGCGGTAGCATTCAAATCCTAATACAGGCGTCACTTCATAATCCCAGCCACAGATCTAACAGCAAGGCTGACAGCGTTTTAAACAGGTTCTATTCACTCGAGTGTGACAGTGTGTGTTTAGGAGAATAGATGTAGGGGGAATCTTTCTTTACACCGTGATAACTTCATTGCGGCGCAGCATTTGTGCGAGCCTTCGCAATCAATTTTGCATGACATGAATGACATCAAACAAGAGCCCAGGGGGGCAGCGAGCACGTGAAACGACACAGAGCAAAGCTAAGGTAGTAAAGGGCAAAACATACAGCTGTTTTGCTTGTACAAATAGTTCAAGTGAAGTGCGTCTCGATAGCGTCGCTGTCGTGCATTATCGCCGTTTCTAACACACACACACACACACACACACACACACACACACACACACACACACACACACACACACACACACACACACACACACACACACACACACACACACACACACACACACACACACACTCGTAATCCATCAAGGGTTCACGAGTGAATGCCCGATAACCAACTGAGTGCGTTTCTCTCCTTCATATCGCCGCAGTAAGAACAGAGTGAGAACTCTTCAGCGACCCACAGACACACCGCAAACACACACACTCCTCTCATACCACACTAATAACCTTGGGCTGTCTACCAACCCGGCGACTTTATGAAACAGTACGGGCTCTAAATAGAAGCTCCGTTTCTCGCCGGCAGTCAGTAACGGCTCTATTTCATCCGCCCCGTCATTAAATATTTATCTTAGCAGAGTTTGCCGATCACACCAAGGTGATAACCATTAACTAAATCTAAATCTGGGGCTTTTTTGTCGGCCCCTCACCCCCACTGCCACAATAAAGACCCCCTTTTTCCCCCAAAAGGATTATCTACAAGTGTCCCTTTAATCAGCGCATGGCAGGACCATATCCCTCAACAACAGTCTCAGAGGAATACCTTTCTCTGAAGCCCTATCCGGCCGAGGATCTCCTTCACTGACAGCAGGCTGAGTGAGTGGGAGTGAGTGTGTTTGTGGATGAAAAGATGTGCTGCTAACTCGCTACGGTGTCCTCTCCAAACTACCTCAGAACAAAGGCCTCCATTTTGAAGTGGAGTTACGGTGTCGCGGCGCTCTTACGGTCCTCTGTTTGCCGTGTGTCCCATTGCTGTCCGTCCTCTTTGTTAGGCCGGTTTTTTTTGTTTTGTTATGCTAGCGAGATAAGCCGCTGTTGTGGGTGGCTGGGTGTACTACAGCAACCGGTGTACTGCTTGAGTGCCAAAGTCGACAGTCTGTGGGAGGGATCGTGGGCGTTATAGATCACTCGGAGACAGATGTCCAGTGTTGCCCCGACGCTGACTCCAACACTAACCCCCCGCCCCAAAAGAAATGTGTGTTTGCAAACTGCTTCCTGGTTGGTCTTCGGTTGATCTCTATCTGGCCAATAAGAGTCCGCTTTCTTTATCGTAGCAACCTTCCTCTTTTACTGGCTGAGCGACGTTGTTCTTTATTAAAACACAAGAGGTGGAAGTGTACTCTGCCTCCTCCTGATAAATATTACAAGCTGTCTTGTTCAGGCAAAACAAGCAACCTGAACTCGACACCAGGCTCAAGCAAACAAAGAAATGTGAGTGTTGAGTGAATGCAAAAAAAAAGAAGAAAAAAAAATGAAATGAATATTGCGAATGCCTCTGGAGAACAAATGACTGACAGGGCATTGGCAAGACACACCATCATTGTCTAGCATGAACGCGGTGAGATTCTCTTCTGCACTACACAAGTGTCACGCTCCAATAAGCAGAATCAAACCCTTTGAGCATCTGTTGTCTTGATCTCTGCCGCTCTTTGTTTTTCATGGTGCGCCGTCACAGTTAATGATTTCCTCAAGATTTCTCACATACGATGATACGTGTTTGAGTTGCAAAATTGAGCGGACACAGGTTCGGTTTAAGCAAACCGTTGAATCCAACGAGTGTCTGGGCAGAGCTGGGGAAGATTAACTCAAAAAGCAAGGTCGATAGGACGAGGTATCAGCACACTGCCTTCTAGTTTACATATCTGGATTGTGCAGTCATCCCTTTCCAGAAAGAATCACCGCCAGCAAAAACAATTACACCCCCCCCCCCCTCACTGACTGCCTCTGCTCGACTTGACAATCAAGCCCATTAGATCATTCCGTGAATTAAAGCTAGTTAACTAAAAGCACTGACACACATCAAGAACAGTCATTAGCCTGTCTTTTTAGCATAAAAAAAAACAGGAATGATTTGCCGGTTCGTAGAGATCATCTCCCTACATGCAGCCTGGGGGGGCGGCCCTTACAGTCTACCTCATTATTTTTTAGAGGAAGGAGGCTGCTGATGAATCCTGTTGGGTTAAATGTGAGCTGCTCTCTCTGTGACCGGGCCCACACACACACACACAGCAGCAGACTGCTTTAAGCTGCTCGTCTTACAGACAAAAGAAAATGGAGTAACTCGCCAACACTGTAAATACGGATAAATCTCACTCAACTAAGCTGTAAAAATCAAAAGTGGAATTGTTGGAGTGCGTCCCTCCCACGCTGCTGCACATTCTGCAGCGAGAAAGCTGTCAAATGTTGTTTTTTTGTGGATACAAGCTGAGCTGACAAGTGCCAATGATACAGCGTGAGTGATAAAGACATTCACTCCTTCTTAGAGAGAGAGGGGGGGAGAGAGAGAGAGAGAGGTTTTCCAGATGTGATGGTCTGCAATGCTCCAGTGCTTCATTACTGGATGGAGAGAGGCTGTTGCTGTTTTCCCCCCATTTGCGTTGCCAGGGTGACAAATGAAAAGCAGAATCACCCGCTCAACTAATCAAATGAGTGAGTGACAACAAGTCAATATTTTCTCATTGTGTGGACAAAGCAATACATCTGCACAATAACGGGGCTGTGCTTCAAGGCTTAGGCAGCGCTAGACTCGCAGCATTATGCGGATAATGTGCCAATAATCCAACTCGGTGCGGCTGTTGAGACCGGTGCCAATGAAGACGGAGGTATCAAAAGACAAACCTTTACCGAATATGGGCTAAATTACCGACTCAGCAGACATTGTCTAGACTCCGTACTTCAGATGAACATACTCTGCAGTGTGATGGCCACGAGCCAAAAAAATAGACAAAACTGTAATTGGACATTGATCTGTCGAGGTCTACGGATAAATAACTCATCCTAAGAGCAGCCACGAAGAAAGTGGTGCGTAAACACACCAACCTCACTGAGAAAAAGGTGACTCGAGGAGTACAAGGACTCAGTAGTATTCACATTGTGTCCATTTTGCTTGAATTCCTTGGGGCTCATTTGTCATTTTAAAAAGACATCTTATTATTTTTTTAAAACTGACAATTAGCTTGCTTTTGATTACATCCTTGAGAGAAGAAAAAAAAAAAGCCTCCCTAAACACAAAATGGAGCGAACATCATCTCTACAAGCCTGGTTAAACACAAGCAAGATCAATGGGTAAATTTATCAGCAAATATTACCATTCGCTGCCTGGCGAGTAATCATTAAGGAACGGCATCGATGCATTATTCATCGGGCTAATGTATAATTCAGACTCAACAGCAGATTTCTATGCATAAATAAAGCTGTGATACATTCAAACACATTAAATGTTTACTTGCTAAAATAGGATATGAATGCGCAGCGTGAGCGGCTTCCCTGCTGCTGTCGCGCGACTCTCTGCGACCGTTGCTGAGGATGCAGAGATCCATGGTGGGTACTGCAACATAGACTCCGACAGCCCCACTCATCATTACACACACAGACTCAATGGACACAGGCTACCCATATCCTTATATGGTGGTGGGGGATAAGCTGTTCCTGGAGAGGTGATTGTTTAAATCGCATGGAGAGTCTAGTTTCTTTGTTGCACTAAGGAAATGAAAATCAGGATTGATCAGTAAAACCACACATTACAGCCGTACAGCATTTCATGGAGACGTGTGTGCACTGCTGCTTTATCTCCCCCGGACATCAGCGTGTGTGTGTGTGTGTGTGTGTTTTAAACATCGCAGTGGGATTGTGAGGGTGTTTCTTGTTGAAGTGCCAGAGCCGGTGTCAGAGGGACAGTCAACAGGGAGGACGCACAGACTCCATCTGACGGCGTTCAGAGCAGGCGGCACTGCGGGGACGCCATTCCACTTTACCATGCACTGAATTAACGAGGCCAGATGTCCCCCCCACTTAACATGTGTGAAAGTGCCCTCCGATGGGCTCAGCTGCTTTAAGGATGTACAGAGAGAAGGGGGGGAGTTGAGACGGGGCCTACTTTCAATTATCCCAATTTCTCACTTGTCATTGGTTCCCAAGGTTTATGTTAATTAAAGATATTTGGCCCTTCCTACGTGCACACAACAAATTAGATGGCATTTTCTACAAACAATCAAAGTACCTCTCCAGATCATCGCTCCCTATTTCAGTAGTCTCCCACCAGAGGGTACCACCTCCTTAGCACCGCTTCATGTGCACTATGTAAACATGAAACAGAGGCTAACACGTTCTAAACACGTCACAGGTGAACCACTATCTGCAAAGACAACAGGGCAGGAAGTGGCGAGTCGGCTCGTTCCATATAGAAATGAGACCCGTCTAAAGAATCACCAACACCTGAAGAGACGTACCATTAAAACCACGAGTCTGCTTTGGTGTAGGGGGATGGAAATGATAATAACTATGGCATGGAAGCCATGGCTTCTCGTTGATGTTTTACGCCTGGCTTTATGACAAGGCGGCTCTCGCATTTCTGTGTCGTTGAGGTCAGAAGTGAGAGTGTGAGACGAACATTGTATGTGGCTGAGATGTATGCAGTCGAGCCACATTCACACAACCAAAAAGCCAGAGTTGTAATTTACCTTAATTTATTCAATCAGCATCTTTTCATTTTGGTTTTTTTAAGGGGTCAAACATCACATCTGTTTTCACTTACGCAGCTTATTATAATAACAATTGGGTCATTCCTTTGTAATTACAATGGATACAGTCGAGTCATTCAGACCGTTACCCCAAAGGAAAAGATATCAAGACCCCAGCAGACTCACTCATTAGAAAGACAATTAAGAGGCCCGCCAACACTGCATCAATTACAATTTCTCAGATTCTTTATGCATTACTTCATGCCGGTAAAAAACAAAAACAAACAGACAACCTTTGCAGTGTTTTTCTACCAGCAAAAGCAACTGCCATCATCCTGATACAGGGAGGAGGGGAAAAGGGGGGCAGAGACGCAGCGTGGCGCAATCCCAGTGAGGGCCATCATGCGAGCAGATTAAATAACGTTTTTCCAATGCCCTGTCAAACATTCGGTCGCCTCTGCGCAGCTAGACAGCCGTTACAGCCTCCCTCCATGAAGCATCGGTCTCTCTGTATGGTCGGAAACAGCCTCTTTGATCCGGATATCGCCCCTCAGATTCCTCAGAGGTGACACTCGTACACGCGCCCGTATGTGAGCTGAATGTTTACTAGCTCTCTGTACCTTGTCAGCGTTGAGACTCGTGTTTATGAAAAGGGGGAGGGGGGGACGCTACCACGATTCCCTTGGTTCACATGAATCAACAAACGCAGACTGCGGACTCAGACTCGGATCAAATTGCACATCAGATTTCATTTCCCACCAAAAAAAAGTGGTCTGAAGTACGGCAAATAGAGATGATGTGAAATGATACCGACAGCGGTACGGTGGGACGCATAATTAAGATTAAGACTGCCGCTTTCTCATCTGATAGCAGCCTCGCCGTGAAACCTTCAGTGTTATCTTCCCAAACAAATCCCACACTGCAGAACAACTCGGGCTCTTGTGTACAACTCCATTAAGAGGTCTGACCACTTCCTCTTTCATACTCTCCACAAGTAGTGAAACTAAATGGATATCCTTACCTCTGGGGAAGGGAGGAAGATGCCCTTTCTTCATGTGTAAAGAAGGACAAGCTATGCAAGATTTCCCACATGATAGTGCATGTTACCCATACAACCAAAATCACACCGCTAGTTACTATTTCAGAGACGGGCCCAGCACTCGATTCAGTGACAACCAAACAACAACAAAAACATCTATGGTCTAAAAGCTCCACCACAATCAACCACAGACGGCCTTTCACCTATATGACTGGAATGGTCCAACCCCATCTTTTTTCACGCCGCCATGTTTTAAGCTAATATGTGGCAAGTGACGGCTCCTGAAACCCATCAATAAAAAGGGAAACAAAGCGTGTCGTCTGTAAGATCCTCACACTCTATCCGTCAATGATATCTGAATCAAAGATCACACAAGTTTAGACAGCAGTTCAGCATTGTGAGTTAATAGCAACACTGACAAAACACAACCACTGCTGACTTTTTAACCATTATTGCACCTAAAATATCTCCTATTCAAATGTCCCCTTTGTTCCAACAATCATTCATTATCTGCAGTACTTGTGCCCCACGTCAGCCCACGCAGTGTCGTCCCACTCAAGTGGATTAATCACATCAGAATCATTAAGCTAGAGGTCACTTCTCAGCTAGCAGGGGGGGGGGGGGGGGGGATAAAATGACACAGGAAGCTGGGCATGGTGGAGATTAGCTCCTCACAATTAGCAATGCAACATCTGAGTCCATGTAATAGCTCGGTGAAAAATAAATGCAGCGGGAGGGGGGGGGGGTTTCAGGAAGGGATTGTTTTTATATGGCGGAGATGAAGGCAATCACTGCTTCCCCCCTTTCCTCAATTTGTATCTTGTTTCAGGGCTGAAGCTTTTCTTTGAGCTTGTGTGGTCACATAAGCAGTGGAGTCAGCTTCTGACTGG